>NC_086448.1:550441428-551885805 GCF_028390025.1 Pseudophryne corroboree | reverse complement strand
ACATTATAATGTCTGGTGCTTGACATGTTTAATTTATGTGTGGTGTGAAATATGTGTTGAATATATCTTTGTGGCTTGTCTGTGTGAATGCGTATGCTACCATATATCACTGTGCACACTGCGTGTATTCACACGCACAGCGACTCATCAGTGTGGAGTTTGTATGTGGTGTGTATGTAATATTTTTGACTTCGACAGTCCACCCTTTGACAGTAGACAACTGTCATAACTGTCACACTAAACATAATTACAAAAAAAAATATTTCATACAGTAATCGGTGACTTAGACACACGTATGTATTCATTTCGCAAATCAGACATTGACCATATTTGGGGAAGACAGGGAGGAGGACGGGACATCCTCTATATGCACTCGACGGTCACGGGACCACTGGTTGGGTGTGGGACAACATTCAACCTATAGAGTATGCTGGGCAGTGCTACGGCCTATGATGTCTGATTTGAATGAACGTTGCAGACATACATGTACCTACGTCTTTGTACCCTGAGGTTCAGATTCCATAGAGGTTTTGCCGGGTAGAGGGAGAAAACACAAACAAATCGTGAAAGAGGCATATAAAATTTTCATGGTATATATTCCTGTCACTCCCTGAACATTGTTTCCATTTCTGGATTGTATGCTAGGTCTGTTTCATCATTGTTATCATTATTATTTCAGGCAGTGTCCTTCCTAGATAACATAAACCTTCGGAGTTCGGGGAGAGCCACTCATAAACTTTTCTTCCACATATATTAATGAGCTCTTTATCTGCTATGTGTGAATAGCCATTGTCTGATTGTTCCTGATTACCTCCCAATTTCCTGATTTCCTGAAATTGGTGAGATTTAAACACATCCTGGGATTTATCTATGGTACTGGTGGATCTTAAGACTAGGGGGGGGGGGGGGGGTCTAGTTATATTATATTCCTTGTCCACTGCCCCCCCCCCTTTTTCCGTGTAATTCAAGTACCTCAGCTAACTCTAAAGAATATGGCACTAATCCTGCATTATTTGGTCTTAGAGGTACCTGTGAGCACATCCAACATTCCGTTTGGTTTAAGACCTTACCCACTAGTGAGTGGTAATCACTCAAGGGATGTCTGTCAAATGCTGCCTTATTGCTAGACTGACATCTCTGGATGCACTCATCTTCAATTATAGGTTCCCAATAACTACAAAAATATAGTATTCCTCAGACAATAGCCTATCATGTTACCTACGAACTACGTAACTATTAGACCTTTGATTTTCTCTGGCTTTAACAAAGTGATAGGCTGATCCTGGGATCCTATAAAGACATTACTCCTTTCTCCAGAACCAGTTCCAGTCCCACACTCGACTCCTCATGAAAAACCTCACAAAAATAGAATGTCCTGAAAAAAAATGTTTGTCAACGGGAAAAAAGAAAGATAGAACAAAACAAATCTTGCCCATAGCAAATCCATTACAACGACTGGTCTTTCTGTAATATTTTAGTACGCTCAGGTAGTGTTCAACAATGCCGCCTCTCAGTCTTCACGGAACAGGCTCTCGGGTGATACTTCTGTGATCTCACTCCCTTTACGAGTTCTTTCCGGTCTACCGACTTTCCTGCGATGGGAATCGTGGACCCAAGTCTCTCTCTCGGCTACTTTCCCTGGGATCGTGCTGTCAACAAAACTTTGTACGGTCCTTCCCACCTGTCTTTTAGGCAACCTGAGCGTAAGAACAATCACACAGTCTCTTGGTTTACAATAAGACAGTTAGTAGTCGGCATACCAGGAACCAACAGTTGCAAGTGCTTTTGTTAAGTTCTCAAATGCTGGCTCATCTCGATAAGGTACTGTACTGTCACCTCATTGGTGTATTTCTGATCATGGTGCGGATCAATCATGATATTAGGTTGTCTTCCAAAAAAAACAAAAAAAAAATTTCAAAGAGGGTGATTCGTTAAGTGGGGATCTGGGAGTTGTTTCGATGCTAGTGGCAGTGTCTATGACCACAATAGTCCAGTTTCAAGCTATCACTTTGCTCCTACTCCTAAGGATACCATATCTACACACAAATTTCTGCATAATTTTCTTTGCGGTAAACACAGCAGTATTTGGCAGCAGGAAATGCCTCTACCCAGTTTGAGAAAACATCAGTGCACACCAATACATATTTCAAATTCCTAAAGGGTGTTAACTGTGCGAAGTCAATTTGTGTTACCTGAAAAAGGTCCGTCTGCAGGAGGCGTATGGGATGGCTCTGTTGGTACTACCTTACCAAATGTTCTTCCTCATGCAAGTAAGACAGGTCATTGCTTTCCTGCTGGCCTGAGAAGAGAACCCTGGTGCACGCCAGTAAGCTCTTATCAATTTGCACATACCTTCCCTACCCTAGGTGAGTCAGATTATGTGCCATCTCAGCTAGGCTTGGGAGATACGTCCTGGAGGTCACTGGCTTACCTTGTCCATCTCTCCAGAGTCCTAAGGACTCCTGACCATACCCCTTCACCTTCCAGACCTCCTTTTCCTGTAGGGAACACAAATTTGCATCTTAATTTAACTGTTGTGTGTTTGCAATGTAGAGTACCATGAGCATCACTGAAAAAAAAATGAAAAAATAATATTTATCTAGAGGAGAAAAGGAAGAAGAAAATATCAGGTCTGCATTCACCAATGGGCTGTCACTTATGTCTGGTCTCGTAGTAAAGGTCTGATTCAGATATTCCATACCATCATGCATATCAGTGTCTATACAAAATTTCCCTTCACCAGTATTCTCATCCTCCACCCTTTGTGCATTACAAGGCACACTGCAGTAATATACTGGTGCCATCGTGCTGATGAGACATACCGGGTTCGGGCAGAACTTTGAAGGACCAATACGGCATGTGGTGTATGAACTGTCAAATCATGTACCAGTACTACGTCCCAGGTATTTGACCCTTGCCCTACACAACTGTAGTTTATCCCTTGAGACCTGGTGTCCTGTTTGGAAGAGACGAAGCAGAAACTGCTTCATATCTGCCAGGGACAACTCAAATGAATCAGCGCACAACAAGTCAGCAACATATTGTATCAGCACCGACCCATTCTCAGGCTGAATGGACTGTAAACAGTCATGTTGGGCTTGGGAGAAAATACTCAGGCTGTCACTGAAACCTTGGGAGAATCGGGTCCATGTATTGTACCCCTTTTGTGAACGCAAAATATGAAAAGAGGAAACTGTGAAGAAAAACAGAATAGAGGTTGGTGACAGATAAGTTTGTAGAGGTGGAGAGGATTTTATTAAAATGACAACTGGATTGGGCACAATTGATTCTTAAATACTTGGTCTACCCCTCTTAAAACGTGTGCTTGCTGTGTCACTACTGGGACTACCTCAGCCATCAATCCAGTGTCCTGTCCATCCTAAGTTCATAGGGAACCCGGTATCTGTGAGATAATTTCCTCTACCTGTGATGGACATGAATCTAGAACAGTGGAATGCAACATTAGTCTTTGAGGAGTATCTAACATACCATGTACTTCCTGAGCGGGAGTACAATATATGTATTTCATATTTAAATTTACACAACAAAATCTCTGTCGATTAAGTTAGTCAGGGGCCACTGCTGCTAGGAAAAAAAAGAAAAGGGTTCAGCATCATAGAGGCCCAGTCGTAACTTCTGCAGGTTTTGTCAAAGGGTAATGTTGCACTTCTCTTGTTCCTCCCATTTGCCGAATTAGTGTTTACCAGTGATCTTATCCTGATGGAGAATTTTCTAGTACTGCAAAAAAAAAAAAAAAAAACACAAACAAGCTTCTAGGTCATGTCAAGTATTCATTCAATCCTTCTCATCCCGTATTAAGGGTCTGTACATGGTCCAACAAACATTTCTGAGCTTATCTAGACTAGGGCATTCCTAGAAATGAATACTTCTTATGTGGTAACTAAAAGAAATACCCGGGGGTTACCCTATCTCTGTCCACTTTCCTACTGGGAAATACTAATGTGCGGACAGGATATTCTCCATTTATGACGTTACGATCTTGATTTTTATTTTATTTTTGGGTTTTACTATATATGTACTTGAATGGCTCCATACTTACCAGTTCCACTGGTCTCAGCCACTTCTCCTGCAGGCTACAGCTCCTCTTTTACTGGTTGGATACTCCTCTGAGTGCATGAGAAATGGCTGAAACCAGAGTTGGGTCACCATCTCCTCCTAAATAAAACTTTGACATTCATTAGTACATATATAGGTTACATTCATATTTTTATTATTTTCTATAGTTTGTATGCTGGCTGTAACTGCTTCCACATCCACATATGGCGGTGTACTTGCTTTCTCTTTTTTTTTTTCTTATTTACTGTTGCTACAAGTTCAAACAGTTATTACGTTTTTGTTCTTGTCTTATATGACTTTGGTTAAATATACTACCTGCAATACTTCAGGATCAAAACCACAAACCATAGGAAATGATGCCCTAGCATCAATAGTCATTCGTACCCATTTTTGACAAAAAGCCTCTGCGTGTGGACCATACTTCCCACACCTTATAAACCGAGCGGACCCTCTTGGCCTCTGCTCTCCAGCCTGAACCCTGGCTGCTGAACGCCTCTCGCATGCCCATTTGGCTCCCATTGTGGGCTTTTTCCACAACACACCAAATGGCCCACACTAGATGACGGTGAAAAGTCCCTTCGAGCGCTTTTCACCTGCTCCTTCATCGCTGGAATGTACCACGACTCACTCCATTAGTGATTCCCTGCGTACCCAGTGTGGCACCTACCAGACCCCTCAGCACTGTAAGTATTGACGTATTAACAGCAATAAATCAATATGCCACCTTTTTCAATGGAGGTTAAACAGCCTGATCTATATTCCGCTGGAATATTCTTGGGTGAGAAATAACTTATCGATCACCCTATCCCAGGGCCGGCTCTAGGCATGTTCGAATAGAGCGGCCGCGCAGGGCGCCACCCTTAATGGGCGCCGCGCGCTGGCGCCGCCATATTCGAAGCTGGAGCCGACCCTGTGTGTGCAGCATTGGCCCGTCCCATCCGTGTGTGCGCTATGCGCGCTGCACGGCGCCGGTGTCTAACGTCAGACGCCGGCGCCGCGCAACGTGCATAGCGCACACAAGTGGCCGCCCGCCCACCCGCACCCGGACCCACACCCGCACCCTCACTCGGCCGGCCGCCCGCCCGCCTGCACTCCCGTTCTCGGACAGCAGTACTCCTCCCCCTCTCAGCGCCGCAGGTATTTGGGGGGGGGCACATTTATGGATCGCACTGTGGGGGCATTTATCTGGCACTGTGGGGGCATTTATCTGGCACTTTGGGGGCATTTATCTGGCACTGTGGGGGCATTTCTGGCTCTGTGGGGGCATTTATGGCTCTGTGGGGGCATTTATGGCTCTGTGGGGGCATATCTGGCACTGTGGGGGGCATTTCTGGCTCTGTGGGGGCATACCTGGCTCTGTGGGGGCATATCTGGCACTGTGGGGGCATTTATGTGTCTGGCATTGTGGGGGCATATCTGGCACTGTGGGGGCATATCTGGCACTGTGGGGGCATTTATCTGGCACTGTGGGGGCATTTATCTGGCACTGTGGGGGCATTTCTGGCACACTGGGGGCATTTCTGGCTCTGTGGGGGCATATCTGGCACTGTGGGGGGCATTTCTGGCTCTGTGGGGGCATATCTGGCACTGTGGGGGCATATCTGGCACTGTGGGGGCATTTATGTATCTGGCATTGTGGGGGCATATCTGGCACTGTGGGGGCATATCTGGCACTTTGGGGGCATATATCTGGCACTGTGGGGGCATTTATCTGGCACTGTGGGGGCATTTATCTGGCACTGTGGGGGCATTTCTGGCACACTGGGGGCATTTCTGGCTCTGTGGGGGCATATCTGGCACTGTGGGGGGCATTTCTGGCTCTGTGTGGGCATATCTGGCACTGTGGGGGCATATCTGGCACTGTGGGGGCATTTATGTATCTGGCATTGTGGGGGCATATCTGGCACTGTGGGGGCATATCTGGCACACTGGGGGCATATCTGGCACTGTGGGGGCATATCTGTCACTGTGGGGGCATTTATCTGTCACTGTGGGGGCATTTATCTGGCACTGTGGGGACATTTATCTGGCACTGGGGGGACATTTATCTGGCACTGTGGGCATTTATCTGGCACTGTGGGGGCATTTATCTGGCACTGTGGGGGCATTTATCTGGCACTGTGGGGGCATTTATCTGGCACTGTGGGGACATTTATCTGGCACTGTGGGGAAAATTTATCTGGCACTGTGGGGGCATTTATCTGGCACTGTGGGGACATTTATCTGGCACTGTGGGGACATTTATCTGGCACTGGGGGCATTTATCTGGCACTGTGGGGGCATTTATCTGGCACTGTGGGCATTTATCTGGCACTGTGGGGGCATTTATCTGGCACTGGGGGCATTTATGTAGCACTGTGGGGTCATATCTGGCACTGTGGGGGCATTTATCTAGCACTGTGGGGGCTTTTCTGTATCTGGCACTGTGGGGGCTTTTCTGTATCTGGCACTGTGGGGGCTTTTCTGTATCTACATATCTGGCACTGTGTGGCCATTTATGTATCTGGCATTGCTGGGGGGCATGTCATGTGTTGCTGGCACTGCTGGGGGGCATGTCATGTGTAGCTGGCACGGCTGGGGAGCATATCATGTAGTGTTCCCGCTAGGCGTCTGTGGCTAGGCAATGTGTCTAACGTGCTCTGCCTGGCGCAAAGTGTCTAACGTGCTCTGCCTGGCGCAAAGTGTCTAACGTGCTCTGCCTGGCGCAAAGTGTCTAGGAGGTTCTACCTGGTGCAGTGTGTATTAGCTGCACTACTGTGTGGTGTAATGCGAATTGCCACTATTATGTGGCCACGCACCTTCCCCACGAAGCAACGCCCCTAAATTTTTGCTGCGCGCCTTGGGCGCGCACTGTCCATGCTTTACCATATAGGTAGATGAGCAACAAGCATTACAGTATGTACATCATTTTGCCCTCCTAACTTAAAAATGTGCCCTCCCTGCCCTAAAAAGTGAACACTATCGTGTAGCTGGCACTGCTGGGGGGCATATTGTGTGTAGCTGGCACTGCTGGGGGGGCATATCATGTCTATCTGGCACTGCACATTGTGTATCTGGCACTATACTGGAGACATTATGTGTATCTGACACTATACTGGAGACATTGTGTGTAAGGAACACTACTGTGGCTGTTATGTGTAAGGCTGCTAATTGTGTGCGTAGAGGGGGTGTGAAAACATATTTATTTATAGTCTAATAATATGAAGTTATGAGGCCACGCCCACTTTCCAAGAGGCCACACCCACTTTTCCTGGAGCGCGCGCGGGGGGGGGGGGGGGGGGGGCGCTTTTACATGCTTTCGCTCAGAGTGCTAGTAGGCCTGGAGCCGGCCCTGCCCTATCCAGTATATGTCCACCAGGAAGATTTCCTGAGAGAGAGTCAGCGAAAAATTCCTTCTACTTTACACAAATCACGTCTGCGTATGCTCTACACAGCGCGTATGATGACGCAGTTTGCACAAAAGAATGCAAATGGTATCATGTTGCGCCGCGTATTGCACACACAGACGTGCAGTACAATCGCACAGCTTATAGATACTTGATATCTATACGCCCTACGATCACAGGAGTTGAATTTTACTAGCTGCGCTCCACAGCCGGAGCGTAACACCAAAAACCTTAAATCAATACTTCACAATCTATCACGCTCCTCTGCAAGTTTCCTCACTACTTGCGTATTTCTCTATAACGTAAGGTCGCTAGCCTTCACGCCACCAAGCCTCTGCTAACTCAGTGTCTTCTACGGGAACCCGAATTGGTCAACACTTACTTTCAACCCACACTAATACACAATGTGTTCTGTACAGAAAAATATCACTCCTTTTGATTGGTAGCTTGTCCCAGAGGTAGTACACTTTAAACAAAATATTATAGTAATCTGCTTTTAAAATCGGATAGTTACCTGTTAATTGTATAACTACAAATCTTTTATCCCACCGTTTAAATGTATTCCTATTCTGTGGTAAAACTTGCGTTCGCTACTTCACGCAACCTTGCATAAGCATGCAACCGTGCGTGTTTTAGCAGAAATGCAAACACAAAGCCGCCACCCTCTGGGAGTGTATCTTAGCATAGCAGAATTGCTAACGAAAGATTAGCAATTCTGCTATTAAGTATTTCCTTGCAGTTTCTGAGTAGCTCCAGACCTACTCCTAGATTGCGATCACCTCAGTCCGTTTAGTTCCTGGTTTGACGTCACAAACACGCCCGGCCAGCCACTCCCCCGTTTCTCCAGCCACTCCTGCGTTTTTACCTGGCACGCCCGCGTTTTTTAGCACACTCCCTGAAAACGGCCAGTTTCCGCCCAGAAACACCCACTTCCTGTCAATCACACTACGATCACCAGAGCGATTGAAAAGCTTTGTTCGCCCGTGAGTAACATAGTTTTGTGTAAAAATACTTAGCTCGTGCGCCCTGCTGTGCATACGCATGCGCAGAACTGCTGGATTTTAGCCTATTAGCAATTCTGCTAAAAACAGCAGCGAGCGAACAACTCGGAATGAGGGCCTTTGGGGGTAATTCTGAGTTGATCGCAGCAGCAAGTTTGTTAGCAATTGGACAAAACCATGTGCACTGCAGGGGGGGGGGGCAGATATAACATTTGCAAAGAGAGTTAGATTTGGGTGGGTTATTTCGTTTCTGTGCAGGGTAAATACTTGTTTTTACACTGCAATTTAGATTTCAGTTTGAACACACCCCACCCAAATCTAACTCTCTCTACACATGTTATATCTGCCTCCCCTGCAGTGCACATGGTTTTGCCCAACTGCTAAAAACTTTCCTTCTGCGATCAACTTGGAATTACCCCCTTTGTCAGGTACTCTGTCTGCTATAAATGAAACAAACCAACCTAGGTTGGAAAGGGCGCTGCGAGTGTGTTTCCAATTAACCGTGTATATAGCAGCTGCCTGGGTAGGTCAGTTACACCTTATGGAATAGCAAAACAATATAACAACAAAATAGGCTGCGCTTAGAGATGAATTGTCATAACAACTGGTAAAATTTAATATACTTAAAATCTGTCAATTAGGACAATTAAAAATGCGTATACAATGCTTGAAATAACCTCTGATCATACTATTAACAACAATTAAGCCTGTTCCAAATTGACCGTGAGACCCTGTTATTTGAAACCAAATGGATCCTGGGGCTATGGCATAGTCCCTGGGCTGGAAAGTATGTCTCAACGCTGGAGGATTAACAGTTCCAAAAAGATGCAAGGTTTATGGAAAGTCCTCACCAGTATTGCGTATGGATGAACAAAGTCCAGTCCTTTGGTAATGGATATGGTTCCAATGGAGCAGTATGTAGGGTCCGCGGTGGTCCAAGCTGAAGTAGTAGGTTGTAGTAGATTGATCAGAGGGCTCACACCTGACGCGTTTCACAGCTTATCTGCTGCTTTTTCAAAGGTGACTGTGGTTCACAACTGACAGTGTATTTATACTATAGCTGATTGCTTCATTACAGACATGTGTATGGACAATTCATCTCTTTATATATATCTCAAACTTTACAAATAGACATTTTTTCATTGATCTAATTAGACTCGGAGGCATAATAATTAGGAAATAATTGTGTTTGTTTATTGGAAGATGATTTAAATTCATTTTGAATCGGAGCCGGAGGTGTTGGAACGCACGCGGCTCCTTTTATTTCCGGTATATGGAACGCACTTGTTGCCGCGGTAACGGAACTTGTTACCCTCACCAATCTTAACATGACTTTCCAGTCATGTGACCAACATGGCTTAGTGGAATGTCCGTATAGTGGACTATGCAGAAGCTGTGTTGTTTCCGGTCTGTGACCCGCAATCGTTACCTTGACGATGGAGTGTGTTTCCACCTCCACGTCATGGTTCTATGCGGTCACGTGATCGGACTCTTCGGAAAATTTACAAAGCCAACATTGTTCCTTTAGATGTCATTTCATCTTTATATAAAGTAAACACTATTCGGTTTATACTTTAAGAAGACCAGCAAAGCTTACATATTATATATATTTTTGTTTATATCGTGTGCATTTTCGGAGATGCATCCTTAATAATAAATTTCACAATGTCACTTATATAAATGCCCATGTCTACGTCAATAGGCTTATAAAAGGGACATTATGATTATAATTCAGTAGAAATGTATCTACCACCTACTGATGTTATACCATAATTAATATATTATGTAAATTCGTATATGTGTTACTTCTATACATAAATAGACAAGATACATTCATTGTAAATGACCTAATTCTGGAACCATTTATAAAAATATATAGAGTTTGATAGAAATGGTGCTCAACATTACTATAGGAAGCTGTTATGATCCTATATAGTGGTAGTTCTAACAACTTATCTTTTCGTAAAAAATGATTCTGACATAATATCCTTTTGTGTAGTCATAGAAAAAATGCACACGTGTACACGTCCACCCCCATCTGACGTGCACACATGTACACCTCTCCATCCCCATCACTTTAATCTCAGTTTTGTATTTTTATTATTCTTTTTGTGGTTGTTATTATTATTGTTGTTAATTGCTCCATTTGTACTTAGAAAAAATGTTTTTTTCAAATATGCTCAATATTTATTAATACTAAAGTAATTGATTCAGATGACACAATTGAGTTCTACTGATTCGTTTAAACCTGCTGGAAAGATACTGTTCATTTTCAGCATCCAATAAACTTCCTGTCTACACAAAGTTTTGTAACGGTCTCCACCACGTAAGGTTCTGGGTATAAATTCTAAACCCAGTACCTTAAGACATTTTGGATTACCGTAATGATTATCGGCATAGTGTTTTGACACACTATGTGTATGAATTTTCTTAATAATATTTCTGCGGTGTTCGAGAAATCTCGTTTTTAGGGGGCGGGTGGTTCTGCCAATATACTTCAGACCACAGCCGCATGTTAACATATAGATTATGTAGGAGGTATTACAATTCATATAAGATTTTAGCTCATAGAGATTCTCTCCTTCATCATCATTAACCCTGAGCGTGTGGTCGGCTGTATATTTACAGGTCAAGCATCTAGTTCCTCCACATTTGTAGAATCCCTTTATTTTTGTATTATGTTGTGATAGCCAATTGGTGTTCACAGAGCTATCCTTTTCCTTAATTACTTTTAAATGGCTTGGTGCTAATATGTTTTTAAAGGACCTGTTTTTCCGGAAAATTAAATTTGGTTCTTTAGGGAGAAGGTTTACCAATATATTATCCTGCTTTAAGATGTCATAGTTCTTAGTTCTTAGTTCTTAGTGACAATCTTTTTGATATCCATATAACTACTATTATAGGTGGAAGTAAACGACATGTCAGTCTTCACATCTTTATCATCTTTATTTAATTTCTTTTTGGATGGATTTAGGAGTTCATCTCTATTTAGTTCCCTAACTTCTTTAAACGCTTTTTGTACTAAGTGATTTGGATACCCTCTATCTGCAAAAGAGTCTATCATAGTTTTGGCTTGATTATCAAAAATGTGTAAATCTGAACAATTTCTCCTAATGCGGAGAAGTTGACTCTTAGGAATATTTCTTTTCCATATTGGAAGATGAGCACTATTAAAGTGTAAATAGGAATTTGTACTTGTTTCTTTAGTGTAGTTTCGTGTGGTAATTTCATGATCTTTAATTTCTAACGAAATATCCAAAAAATTAATATGGGAAGTGTTATAACAGTGAGTGAAAGTGAGATTGAAAGAATTATTATTTAAGTGAGAAACAAATGAAAGGGCAGAAGTGTAATCCCCATCCCAAATTATAAATAAATCATCTATGTAGCGCCCGTAGAGGACCAGGTTGGCGCCGAACCCGCCCCCCCACACGAGCTGGCCCCAGGATCCATTTGGTTTCAAATAACAGGGTCTCACGGTCAATTTGGAACAGGCTTAATTGTTGTTAATAGTATGATCAGAGGTTATTTCAAGCATTGTATACGCATTTTTAATTGTCCTAATTGACAGATTTTAAGTATATTAAATTTTACCAGTTGTTATGACAATTCATCTCTAAGCGCAGCCTATTTTGTTGTTATATTGTTTTACTCTGTCTGCTATATTGTACTATTACGCCCTAAGGCTACACTTTCCAATAATGTCTGCTAAACAGGGCGGTAAATCCATGGCTGATCCTGCATCATGCAGTGCGGATGCCACGGATTTCTCTGAGGAAAACATTGCAGCTGAGGGTTCAGGTACCGGGGGTTCTATTCCCCTCAGTTAGTCTGCAACACCGGTGATACATCAAGACCCACCTTGGGCTGCTTTTTCTAATTTACTGACTACGCTAATAACTAGACTTGCACCCCCTGTGGGACCTCCTGTGCCAGTACAGCCATATATTGTCCCTGCAGTTAATCCGCCATGGGCAGATAATCTGTCCACTCAGTTACAGCAATTAAATCAGTTTTTGGCTAAACAAAAACCTAACCCTCGCCCTCCTAGGACCAAGGGGTCATCTAAGCGGGCCATTACTTCCTCACAATCCACACATGTTTCAGATTCTTCATCCGATGAAGATGGCATATATACTGACCCCTCAGACTGAGGATGCTTCTGACGGGGAATCTATTACACAGGTGGATGTTCCTGACCTCTTGGAGGCTATCAGGCTGATTCTTTAAATTGATGATGACGCAGAACCTCCAGATACCTCTAAAAAACCTGATGAGTTCAAGCGTCAGAAGGTGACTAAACTGGTTTTACCCCATTCTGACCACTTAGTTGACATACGTCAGGAATCCTGGGCATATCCAGGAAAGAAATTCTCTCTGTCTAAGAAGATGCTAGCTCGTTATCCCCTCGCTGCGAAGCTAAGTAAAAATTGGGAAACACCACCGCCAGTGGGCTCACAGGTCGTGCGTCTGGTGGTGTCCTCTGCTCTGCCTGTCACTACCATCACCTCTCTGAAGGAACCGACGGATAAGCGTGTGGAGGGTTGCTTGAAGTCTATTTACACTCTTGCAGGAGCTGTGGATAGGCCCACTATAGCGGCTTCTAAGGCCGCAAAAGCTATTGAGGCCTGGGTTCAGGAAGTTGAAGCACAGCTACCTTCTAATTTTCCTGATAATGCTAGACAGTGTCTCTCATATATTATTACAGCCTCTCATTATATTCAGGAGGCGGCATCTGATGCCGGTGTCCTGGCGGCCAACACGTCTACTATGTTTATTCAGGCTCACCAGATTCTCTGGTAGCGGTCCTGGTCTGTAGATCTGGACTCTAAAAAGACCTTGGAGGTAATCCCCTTTAAGGGAAACATCCTTTTTGGGGAAGCTCTCAACAAGATTGTGGCTGACTTAGCATCCGCTAAAACTGCCTGTCTGCCTAGTACTAATCCTTCGGTTCCGAAGGCTAAAAGTACCTCTTTTCGTTCCTTTCTACCTCCAAGTAAAGCAAAGGGTCAGGCGTACCCAAAACAGCCTTGCACTTCCAAATCCGCTAAGCCCAAATCTAAACGTTCCTGGGCTGCCCATCAGCCTGCTTCCAAAAAAGACAAGCCTGCTGTATGATGGGACGGGCCTCCCCCTGGGGAACCCCGGGGTGGGAGGCCGACTACTGCGGTTTGCCCAGATATGGTTACAGACCCCTTCGGACGCCTGGGTAAAGGAAGTCGTCACTCACGGATATGCCATCTCTTTCAAGAAACGTCCCCCTTGCCAGTTTTGCTCACCAAATATCCCTTCGGATTCGGTAAAAGCAAAAACTCTCCATCTGGTGGTACAATCCCTCCTGGACACAGGAGTGATAGTGCCGGTGCCTTTGGCTTAGAGAGGCAGGGGGTACTATTCCACTCTGTTCCTAGCTCCGAAACTGAATGGGTCCTCCCGGCCCATTCTTAACCTCAAGTCTTTGAACAAATTTGTGAAGGTGTCCAAATTCCGTATGGAAACTCTTCGCTCTATTTTTCTGGCTTTGTAGCCCATGGACTATATGGTATCTCTGGATATACAAGATGCTTACCTGTATATACCTATTGCAGTGTCGCATCAGCAATACCTGTGGTTTGCTATTGGCAACCTACATTTTCAATTCCAGGCCTTACCTTTTGGTCTGACCACGGCTCCAAGGATCTTCACCAAGGTCATGGTGGTCATGACGGCTCTGCTCCGCCATCAGGGTATCAGGATCCTTCCGTATCTGGACGACTTATTGATCCTGGTGAACTCTCCGGAGGTTCTCCTCCGTCATCTGGAACTGACGGTCCAATTCCTGCAAGCCCACTGGTGGCTCATCAACTGGAAGAAATCCTCACTGGTCCCTGCACAGAGCATAATGCACCTGAGGGCACAGTTGGACACTCACAACCAATGGTTATTCTTGTCTCCAGAGAAGGCCTTGAAACTTCAGGACAAGATAAGATGCTTCCTATCTTTCCAACGTGTGTCGATACACTCGGCGATGCAAGTACTTG
Organism: Pseudophryne corroboree; assembly: GCF_028390025.1. NCBI lineage: Eukaryota > Metazoa > Chordata > Amphibia > Anura > Myobatrachidae > Pseudophryne > Pseudophryne corroboree. Next base: position 551,871,321 of record NC_086448.1, on the reverse strand, counting down.
GCCTCATGGTGTCGGCTTTCGACATGGTGGAGTACGCTCAATTTAATTCCCGCCCTCTGTAGAGGTTAATCCTTTCCAATTGGGATGGCCTGCCTCACCTGATCAGAACTCACATGCTCTCCTTGACTCCGGAGGTTCGCCTGTCACTGACCTGGTGGCTACAGGACCAGCAATTGAGCAGGGGTCGTCCCTTCTGGATCTCCAACTGGGTCCTTCTAACGACGGATGCCAGTCTGCAGGGTTGGGGCGTGGTGTTGGAGCAACACTCTCTTCAGGGCTGGTGGACCAGTTAGGAATCTCTCCTCCTTATAAACATTCTGGAGTTGTGTGCAGTGTTCAATGCTTTGAAACTGGCCCTGCCTCTGGTACAGAACAGGCCTGTTCAAGTACAGTCAGACAACGCCACCATGGTGGCGTACATAAATCATCAAGGTGGCACTCGAAGCTGCATGGCAATGATGGAAGTGTCAAAGATCCTTAGTTGGGTGGAACGCCATCTGCCAGCCATATCGGCAGTGTTCATTCCGGGGGTCCTCAACTGGGAAGCGGACTTCCTCAGTCATCAGGACGTACACGCCGGAGAGTGGAGCCTTCACCCAGAAGTCTTTCAACTTCTAGTGGACAAGTGGGGCCTACCAGACGTAGACCTGATGGCGTCTCGACACAATCACAAAGTTCCGGTCTTTGGAGCAAGAACAAGGGATCCTCAAGCAGCGTTCGTGGATGCGCTGGCAATTCCATGGAACTTTCGGCTGCCGTACGTGTTCCCTCTGGTGTCACTTCTGCCAAGAGAAATATGGAAGTTCAAGCAAGAAGGAGGAATACTACTTCTAATCGCTCCAGCGTGGCCCAGACGGCATTGGTTCTCAGACCTACAGGGTCTCTCGATAGAGCGTCCTCTTCTACTTCCGCAATGCCCAGACCTCCTTGTTCAGGGCCCTGGTGTTTACCAGGATCTGGCCCGACTGGCTTTGATGGTGTGGCTCTTGAAGCTTCAGTTCTGAGGGTTAAAGGATTTTCTGAGGCGGTCATTCAAACTATGCTGAAGGCCCGTAAACTGGCTTCTGCTCGGATTTATTATAGGGTCTGGAATTCTTACTTCACCTGGTGTTTCGGCTAAGAATTATGATGCATACAAGTTCAGTACTGCTAAACGCTTGGCTTTTCTGCAACAGGGCCTGGACTTAGGCCTTCGTCTGGCGTCCCTCAAGATTCATATTTCTAACTTGTCGATATGGTTTCAGAGAAAAATTGCGACTCTACCTGATGTTCAAACATTCACTCAGGGTGTTTTACGGATTCAATCTCCCTATGTTCCTCCTGTGGCTCCTTGGGATTTGTCGGTTGTTCTGGATGCCTTACAAGAGTCTCCGTTTGAACCTCTTGAGTCTGCGGACCTTAAATGGCTTACACTGAAGGTCTTATTTTTGCTGGCTATTGCTTCTGCTAGACGGGTTTCAGACTTGGGTGCCTTATCCTGTGGGTCACCCTTTCTGATTTTTCACTGTGACCGGGCGGTTCTTAGAACTCGTCCTGGTTATTTGCCTAATGTGCTTTCGTCTTTCCACCTTAACGAAGAGCTTGTGGTTCCAGCCTTTTCCTCTCCAGGTTTATCTTCCAAAGAGCGGTCTTTGGATGTGAAGAGAACAGCTTCACTTAGGAGATCTGATTCTCTCTTTGTTCTTTTTGGTTTTCGCAAATGTGGCTGGCCTGCTAACAAGCAGACCTTGGCCAGATGGATTAGAATGGTGATTGGACATGCTTATGTACAGGCTGGCCTTTCAGCTCCTGCTACCATCGAAGCCCATTCTACTCAGTCGGTTGGACCTTCTTGGGTGGCCTGCCGTGGGTGCGACCCTTGAACAAGGTGCACCCACCCACCCTTGTGCAAGGTGTCTACGTGGTCCTCAGTGAACACATTCATAAGGTTCTATGCCTTTGATACTTCCGCCTCCCAGAATGCCTCCTTTGGACGCCGGGTTCTTGTGCCCGCTACAGTGTGTCCCCTCCCATGAGGAACTGCTTTAGGACATCCCCGATGTAATTCCCTGTGGAATTACAGTGTACCCCGCTGCAGAAAAGGAGATTTATGGTAAGAACTTACCTTTGTTAAATCTCTTTCTGTGAGGTACACTGGATTCCACAGGGTGCCCACCCTGCCGCACTTAGCTTCTTTGGGTTTGTATAGCATTAGCCGCTGGTACCTTCTTCTGTCGTGAGAATGTGATGGTATGTGGCTACTAACTGTTGTCGTCTCTTTTACCTGCTACTGCATTGGACTGGTTAACAAAACCGAGCTCCAGTGTCTGGAGGCAGGGATATAGAGGAGGCGGCGCTATGCATCCTGGATCCAGTGTACCTCGCAGGAAGAGATTTAACAAAGGTAAGTTCTTACCATAAATCTCCTTTTTTTTCGATCATAAAAATTCAGAGCCTAGTTCAAAATCACATCCTGCCTGCATTTCTCCAGTAATATCTATTATCTGTGTGAAGTTCGATTAACTTACAAGGAAAAGCAATACCTTATCACACTGTGGTTCGGGCCGCTGCTGCCGCTAATCATAAGCAAATAACCGCTAAGATATGTATGCACGTTGCGTATACACGCCGACACGCTATGTGCACAATGCAGCGACACGTGTGGCTGAATACACCTTATCCCCAAACAAGAATGGAATGCGACACCAGTAGTTAAATGTAATGTTGTGGTCCAACGCATCAACAGTATTCACTTAAAAGATACAGATACGGTACAACAATATTACAGAGAAGAGCTACAACCAATAATACTTACATTTGTTCGCGAGCGCTCCTGGATCCAGGTCTCAGTCAGTCTTGGCAAGATGACCTCAGAGAAATAGGGACTGAAGCCTGGATCAGGAGACCTCTCTTTTATACAATGTATTCAAATACAGTACAATGTGAAATGTAAGTTCTTCTTTCATAGGTCAGTGGGCAGGTCATTTACAGTACGTGAGGGGTCATAGGTTGATTTGAATCAGTGGGCGATGCTTGGTCCAGATGTACTTGCAGGTGTTTGCCACTGGGTTCCCGCCGAATATCCTGAGTACAGTATCATAACAGTTTGCGAATATTATATTTCTGCGTATATCTACACGCAGAAACATGCGATCAATTGCAGATAACAACCGGAATGTAGATCTACAAATACTGCACATCTGGATACCAAACACAATGTCCTATCCTTGCTCCATCCCCTCACATCCTGTAAAGCTGAATAACTCTGTTGTTCTACCTTTTAAGTGTATGTAAGTTTCTGACAAAGTGTGTGGAGACTATGGGGTATATTCAATTGGTGTTGAAAACTGCCGTCTGTCGAAAAGACGGCAGTTTTCGACTTTTTAAGGTCGAAACTTGATTCGACCTATTCAATGCTTTTCGACAAGTTGAGGAATTCGACTTGTCGAAAAGCACGTGGATCGGCGGAATAGCTGCCGATCCATGTGCTTGTGTCGAAAACGTGGCCAAAACCGACAGGTTTTAGCCCCCTTTTCGACCATCTCAGTCCGACATCAAAAGATGTCGGACTGAGATGCGGACCCAGAGGAGGAGAGGGGGAGAGCCGCAGGGAGACGGGGGACAGCCGCGGACAGCCAGAGGAGATCAGTGCTACAGTAGCACTGCAGCAGGATGTCTCACAGCCGCGCCGCTCACGGTAGCGTCCACCCGGCTCCAGCAAGCTTGCTGGAGCCGGGTGGACACTGCCATGAGGTCGAGCGGCTGTGTGACATCCTCCTGCAGCGCTACTGTAGCGCTGATCCTCCCTGTATGCCCGCCGGCTGTCCCCGCTGGTCTCCCCGCAGCTCGCCTCCCCCTCTCCTCCTCTACGTCCCTCATCTCAATTCGACTTGAAAAAGTCGAATTGATATGGGATAGAATAGGGGTTGTCGGATCCATTCCGACAAATGCATGTCGGAATGGATCCGACACCAATTGAATATACCCCTATGTGTATATTATGCACTATGTGAATAAAGAATTGAAGATTATCTCTGCTGGGCTTTTCTGTGCGAATGCGTTTGCTACCGTATATACTCTTGCCATGCGTTAATATGCAAGGCCCGGGCATGGCGGCAATGCGCATGAACAGAGGCCACTCTGTTTGGAGTTTGCACGTGCGAGTGTGTGTGTAATATTTTTGTCTTCGACATCTGTCTATCTAATTATTCATCTACCTTTTTCATGTACCATTTAGGTGTAACTAAGCTTACCTTACGTTATAAAATGTCATCTCAGCAGACATTTGCGATTTGACAGTTCTCTACAAACCAGTGACCTTTGTGACATCATTTGTGACATCACAAAGAGTGTTTACTATGTAAGCAAGTGATCAGCATATTGAGGTGAAAACTTATATCATCTCTACATTTTACAATTTCTATATAATGATACACTAGGTATGTATTCTTGAGGTTAAAATAAGCTTAAATAAACAACCAGAAGACATAGCAGGAGATACAGTTGATAACTGACAGCAGGGCAGCCATCCGGGGGGTACTGTGGGGACTGGTGTCCTGGGCCCATAGAGAGGGAGGCCCACGCCTTGCTCCTACTGCTAATACCTGTAGAGCTGCACCAGTCTGTGAATCAACAGTAATCTGTGGCGCAGGAAGGGCTTCTTAAAACAAGCCTTATCTGCGTATCAGCTCTCTGTAAACCGTTCCTGTAGGTCTGCAACACTCCACCTATATGTTACGTCACAATGTATGACATCATATAGGGGTGGAGCAGTGCGGCAGAATATTTTTTTGGGCACGGAGGGGCCCTGCCTATTTTGTCAATCCGGGCCCCACAATTTCTGTTGGCAGCCCTGACTGACAGTTCTATAGCAAGTCACATGATCAATCTATTGAAGTTATAAATCATATTCTACCTGCATTTCACCACTAATCAAATATACCAATCTGGGCACTCTGAGAATCCTTGTTAGTACAAAGTTCAATCAAAAGTCATATTGATTATCTTTGAATCTGTCTAAGCTAGCTTTCTTTATTTATCTAATATTTTCATATACCATTTAGGCAGGCTCGGCGCTAACCGTTCAGCAAAGGGATGCAGTGCAGGTAGGCGCCAGGCTGGGAGAGGCACTCTCCCCGCTCTGCATCCTAGTGCTGAGTTCCCCTGCTGATGCTGGCTGCTGCGCCTGTCACACTCTATGACAGGCAGCGGCGCCGGCATCATGAAGCCTCCTCCCCTGTCACAAACTCACAGTGCATTGTGCTGGGTGGATCTATAAAGGAGTGGAGCTACATGGGAATAAGGGGCGGAGCTACACTGGACCAGGCTGCAGCCTGCAACACAGGAGGACGAGTTGCCAGGCTTCTTTATGTACTATAAGTGGCTGGAAAGAGTGAGTGAAAGTGTGTGTGACTGTATATGTATACAGTATGTGTGTGTGTGTGTGTGTGTGTGTGTGTGTATATATATATATATATATAAACAGTATCTGTGTGTGTGTATACAGTATCTCTGTATATATATATATATATATATATGTGTGTGTGTGTGTGTGTGTAATGTATGTACAGTATGTGCGTATGTGTATGTGGTGTATGTGTGACTGTGCAGCATAATGTGTATAAGCGTCACTGCTGCAGGGGTCGTTACATGTGTAAACGTCACTGGTACAGGGGGTGTCACGTGTGTAAGCGGCACTGGTACAGGGGGTGTTATGTGTGTAAGTGGCACTGGTACAGAGGGCGTTACGTGTGTAAGTGTCACTGCTACAGGGGGCGTTACGTGTGTAAGCCTCACTACTACAGGGGACGTTACGTGTGTAAACATCACTGCTAAAGGGGGCGTTACGTGTGTAAGCGCCATTGGTAAAGGGGGCGTTACGTGTGTAAGCATTATGGGGGTAATTCCAAGTTGATCACAGCAGGAAATTTTTTAGCAGTTGGGCAAAACCATGTGCACTGCAGGGGGGGCAGATATAACATGTGCAGAGAGAGTTAGATTTGGGTGGGTTAGTTTGTATCTGTGCAGGATAAATACTGGCTGCTTTATTTTTACACTGCAATTTAGATTGCAGATTGAACTCACCACACCCAAATGTAACTCTCTCTGCACATGTTATATCTGCCTCCCCTGCAGTGCACATGGTTTTGCCCAACTGCTAAAAAATTTCCTCCTGCGATCAACTTGGAATTACCCCCAATGTGCGCTGTCATACTTTGTAAAGGGAGGGCACAAATTTATAGTTTGCAGGGGGGCGCCGAACACCCTAGCACCGGCCCTGCATTTAGGTTTCAATAAGCTTACCTAACATTGTAAAAGGTCTTATCAGCTGACGCAGTTGATATCTGACAGTTCTCCACAAAGCAGTGCCCTTTCCACCAAACCTGAGTGACATCACATGTTCATTATGTAAGTCACATGATCAGAATAATAAGGTGAAAACTAATATCATGCCTACATTTTACTATTGCTATCTATTTATAATCTATGTATTGTTTAGGTTAAAATAAACATTACATGGTCAGAAGACATATTAACAGGGTATGCAGTTATATTCCCGACTGACGGGATCCCAGCAGTTGAAATCCCGACAGCCATTGAAATGCCGCCGGCCAGAAACCCCACTTGGGTGGTAGTCGACGCCACCACCTGAGGGGAAATAGAACCTTGTGGCGACCTAAGATCGTCACTGGGCCCGATGCGTGGCGAGCTCAGCGAGTCTGCGAGGGGACATGTTGCGCTTGAGGTCGGGATTCCGGCTGTCAGGAAATCATACTGATCCCTAACAGATAGAGGGCCTGTGGGGTTATTCAGAGTTGTTAGCAAACAAAAAAGTTAGCAACTGGGAAAAACCATGGTGGTGATTCCGAGTTGTTCGCTCGCTAGCTGCTTTTAGCAGCAGTGCACACGCTAGGCCGCCGCCCTCTGGGAGTGTATCTTAGCTTACAGAATAGCGAACGAAAGATTAGCAGAACTGCTAATAAATAATTCCTTGCAGTTTCTGAGTAGCTCCAGACCTACTCCTAGATTGCGATCACCTCAGTCCGTTTAGTTCCTGCTTTGACATCACAAACACGCCTTGCGTTCAGCCAACCACTCCCCCGTTTCACCAGCCACTCCCACGTTTTTTTGCCTGACACGCCTGCGTTTTTTAGCACACTCCCGGAAAATGCTCAGTTACCACCCAGAAACGCCCCTTTTTGCTGCGGGGTACACTGGGCTCCACAAGGATTGCACAATGGGGTGTAGAATAGGATCTTGATCCGAGGCACCAACAGGCTCAATGCTTTGACTGTTCCAAGAATGCACAGCGCCGCCTCCTAAATCACCTCGCCTCCCAGCACAGGAGCTCAGTTTTGTAAGTTGGTGCTGCAGTAAGCAGGCACTGACCAGAGGGGCTGCTCCAGGCAGCCCTAAGAAAAGCTTTTTATGAGGAAAAAAGTGAAGACTTCAAGGGCAGCAGCGGTGGTAAATGTCTTGTGACATTCACTGCTGCAGCTCCAGCTCTCCCCAGCGGCGCTGTACACTCCCGAGCCCTGGTTGCCGGGTACCTACAGTGGAGGCTCCGGTTTTCTTCACGTTAGACACACACGGCTGGGGCTCTCCAGCGCGGTCAGTGGGAGGCGGGCCGCGCGCGCTGGCGGTGGACACTGTGGATACAGGAGATCCCACTAGATCACCAGGGCATGGGCGCAGGTCAGGTTTTCTCTCTAAACCAATTCTTATATCGCCCACAGTACCTGGTGGTTTTGCCAGCAGAGGGGATAAGGCTTAGACCTGAAGCCCCTCCCCCAGCCCCAGGGCGCCATTTCTAGCAAGTGTTCCCGCCCTGGAGCTGCATATCTGTCTTTTCCTCACTCCCTGTCAGTGTCTGACAGCGCCATTATCCCTCAGCTCACTGTTCCTGGGACTGCTTGGGCAAATCCTCCTATGTAAAGCCACCTGGTTGTCAGCGCTGTGCCTTTACATGACACTTAAGTATTCTACCTGCCTTTTTAGACAGTGATAGTTAAGAAAGAGTGCACTTAGTCTGGGTTTTAGTACAATTACCCTGTGATATACATCCAGTTCTTACTGTGTACTGTTATATCTATTGTTATATAGCTGTGTAAGCTAGTCCAGTGCAGTATTATTGTCAGTAATAACCTCTGCATTGTACAAACTGTGACTTTCTGTGTGTGCATTTGATAGCTGAGTGGTGTCCATTTCGTGTCTTTCACTCAACTTGCTATCCCTATATTCCATAACCTGAGGGGGCTTGGTGCGTCAGGTGTTATCTAATATAGGATTTTCACAAAGATATACTGTATTACGTATTTTTCTCTGTGATTTAGTCACCATATCGCTTCTTTATCTCTGCTAGTGCTGACTACACTGCGCAGGGGTTTGGGTTTAGAGGTATAGTGCTGCTGATAATTGTACTGTGTTAACCTCATACTGCAAGTTATATCATGTCTGCTTCTGAGGGTAATGGTTCTTGGGCTGAACACACTGCCGGTGTTGCTGACGCCACGGGGCCATATGAGGAGAATATAGCAGCTGTGGGCTCTGGTTCTGGGGGCTCCTTGCCCCCCAGTGGGACTGTGGCAACGGAGGCACATACTGACCCACCGTGGGCCGCTTTTTCCACGCTTCTGCATAAGCTAGTTCATAAACTAACTCCCCCTATGGGACCCCCAATGCCGGTACAACCGTATGTGGTCCCTGCAGCTAACCCGCCGTGGGCGGAGGATTTATCTGCTCAATTAAAGAAGTTGAACCAGTCCTTGACTTCTAAAAAGTCTGACCAATGCTCGCCTAAGTCCAAGAGGTCCTTTAAGCGAGCGCTTATCTCCTCACAATCCACTGCTGTCACTGACACCTCGTCTGATGAAGACGGCACATTTACTGACCCCTCAGGTTCTGACTCAGATACGGCTTATGGGGAGGGTAGTTCACGTGTGGATGTTCCTGATCTTTTGGAGGCTATTAAGTTAATTCTGCAGATTACGGATGATCCCGAGCCATCCGTCCCTCCTAAGAAACCAGATAGGTTCAAGCGTCAGAAGGTGGTTAAGCAAGTTTTACCTCACTCTGACCACCTAGTGGATATACGTCAGGAACCCTGGGAAAACCCGGGTACGAAGTTTGTGCCTCAAAAGAAGATGCTGGCTCGCTATCCCCTCGCACCAGAACTGTCTAAAAATTGGGAAACGCCTACTCCAGTAGACTCACATGTGGCTAGGATGGTGGTTTCCTCAGCTCTACCTGTTACTACCGTCACGTCTCTAAAAGAGCCTACGGATAAACGTGTGGAGGGTTGTCTGAAAGCGATTTACACCCTCATGAGTGCTGCACAAAGGCCCACTATTGCAGCTACATGGGCCGCAGAGGCTATTGAAGCATGGGCCTTGGAGTTAGAAGCTGAAATCTCTTCTGACCATGCTAGACAATGCTTGTCATATATTGTCACAGCTTCTCGATATATTAAAGAGGCGGCTTCTGATGCCGGTATCCTAGCAGCCAAGGCCTCTACTACGTCAGTTCTGGCTCGCCGGATATTGTGGCTGAGATCCTGGTCTGTGGATCTGGACTCTAGAAAAACCCTGGAGGTACTCCCTTTCAAGGGAGATATTCTGTTTGGGGAGGACTTAAATAAGATTGTGGCTGACTTGGCTACTACCAAAACTGCCTGTCTGCCTAATACCGCTCCTTCTGTGTCTAAGGTTAAAGGTACGTCCTTTCGTCCTTCAGGTAAAACAAAAGGTCAGGCGTACCATAAGCAGGCCCGCACTTCCAAACCTGGTAAGCCGAAGCCCAAAAGAGCCTGGGCTGACCGTCAGCCAGCTGCCAAGACCGATAAGCCTGCCGCATGACGGGGCGGGCCTCCCCCTGGGGGATCCCAGGTTAGGGGGCCGGCTTCTAGGGTATGCTCAGGAATGGTTGAAGACCACTTCAAATGCCTGGATACGGGAAGTCATCACTCGAGGTTACGCCATAGCCTTCAAATACCGACCCCCTCATCGATTTTGCCAGACAGACGTCCCGTTGGACCAGACAAAGGCAAAAATTCTACACTCAGTGGTACAGACCCTCCTGGATACAGGAGTCGTAGTACAGGTGCCTCTTGTTCAGAGGGGCCGGTGGTACTATTCTCCGCTGTTTCTGGTCCCGAAACCGAATGGGTCCTCCCGGCCCATTCTCAACCTCAAGGCATTGAACAGGTTTGTGATGGTCTCCAAGTTCCGTATGGTAACCCTTCGCTCTATAGTTCTGGCATTGGACCCTGGGGACTACATGGTCTCCCTGGACATACAGGATGCTTACCTGCATATTCCTATAGCAGTGTCACATCAACAATACCTGAGGTTCGCTATTGGCAACCTACTTTACCAGTTTCGGGCTCCGCGAGTCTTCACCAAAAGTTATGGCGGTGATGACGGTGGTACTCCACCGTCAAGGGGTCAGGATACTGCTGTATCTGGACGACTTGTTAATCCTGGCAAATTCCTCAGATATTCTTCTGCGTCATCTGGATATGACGGTCCGGTTTCTACAAGCCCACGGGTGGCTCATCAACTGGAAGAAATCCTCCCTGGTCCCTGCTCAGAGCATGGTGCACCTGGGTGCGTTGTTGGACACTCACAACCAGAGGTTGTTCTTGTCTCAGGTGAAAGTCCTGAAGATTCAGGACAGGATTCTTTGCTTCCTTTCTCGTCCGCAAGTGTCGATACATTCGGCAATGCAGGTGCTGGGCCTAATGGTATCAGCATTCGACATGGTGGAGTATGCTCAATTCCATTCTCGCCCCCTCCAGAGGCTGATTCTAGCCAAGTGGGATGGCCTGCCTCACCGGATCAGATCTCAAATGATCCTCTTGACTCCGGAGGTCCGTCTGTCGCTACACTGGTGGCTCCGGGACCAACATTTGTGCAGGGGTCGTCCCTTCTGGATATCCAACTGGGTCCTGTTGACGACAGATGCCAGTCTAAGAGGTTGGGGCGCGGTGCTGGAGCAACACTCCCTTCAGGGTCGGTGGACCAAGGAGGAATCTCTCCTCTCGATCAACATTCTGGAATCACGGGCGGTCTTCAATGTGTTGAACCTGGCCCAGCATTTACTTTAGAACCGTTCTGTTCAAGTACAGTCGGACAACGCAACCACAGTGGCTTACATAAATCATCGAGGCGGCACTCGAGCCGTTTGGCAATGAAGGAAGTCTCACGGATTCTACGTTGGGCAGAACGCCATCTACCGGCCATATCGGCAATATTCATTCCGGAAGTCCTGAATTGGGAAGCAGACTTTTTCAGTCATCAGGACGTGCATGCCGGCGAGTGGGGCCTCCATCCAGAAGTGTTTCAACTACTCGTGGAAAAGTGGGGCCTTCCAGACGTGGATCTGATGGCGTCTCGACACAATCACAAGGTTCCGGTCTTCGGAGCAAGGACAAGGGATCCTCAAGCAGAATTCGTGGATGCGCTGGCGGTGCCATGGAAGTTTTGGCTGCCGTATGTGTTCCCTCCGGTGTCACTCCTGCCCAGGGTAATTCGGAAGTTCAAGCAAGAAAAAGGAAATCTGCGTCTCATAGCTCCAGCGTGGCCCAGACGGCACTGGTTCTCAGACCTGCAGGGCCTATCGTCAGAGCGTCCAATTCTACTTCCACAACGCCCAGACCTCCTCGTTCAGGGCCTTTGTGTCTACCAGGACCTAGCCTGGCTATCATTGACGGCGTGACTCTTGAAGCTTCCGTCTTGAGGGCTAAGTGGTTTTCTGAAGTGGTCATTAAACTATGTTGCGGGCCCGGAAACCGGCTTCTGCTCAGATTTATCATAGGGTCTGGCATTCCTACTTTGTTTGGTGCGCATCTAACAATTATGACGCTTCCAAGTTTAGTACAACCAAACTTCTGGCTTTTCTGCAGCAAGGCCTAGATTTAGGCCTGCGTCTGGCCTCCCTCAAGGTTCATATTTCTGCCTTGTCATATGGTTTCAGAGAAAAATTGCGACTTTACCTGATGTCCATACTTTCACTCAGGGTGTGTTGCGTATCCAACCTCCCTATGTCCCGCCTGTGGCTCCTTGGGAATTGTCAGTGGTTTTGGAGGCATTGCAGGAGCCTCCATTTGAACCTCTTGGTTCAGCTGACCTTAAGTTGCTTTCCCTTAAGGTGGTGTTCTTGCTGGCTATTGCCTCTGCTAGAAGAGTGTCGGATCTAGGTGCCTTGTCTTGTAGTTCCCCATATCTGATTTTTCACCGTGACCGGGTGGTTCTTAGGACTCGTCCCGGATATTTACCTAAGGTGGTTTCTTCGTTCCACCTTAACCAGGAGATTGTGGTTCCGGCCTTTGTCTCTCCTGATTTGTCTCCCAAAGAGCGGTCTTTGGATGTGGTACGGGCTCTCCGTATCTATGTGAAGAGAACTGCTTCTATTCGAAAATCTGATTCTCTCTTTGTTTTGTTTGGATTTCACAAACGTGGCTGGCCTGCTCATAAGCAAACTCTGGCCCGATGGATTAGAATGGTGATTGCACATGCTTATGTGAGGGCTGGCCTGTTAGCTCCTGATCACATTACGGCCCATTCTACTCCGTCTGTTGGACCTTCTTGGGCGGCCCAACGTGGTGCGACCCTTGACCAATTGTGCAAGGCGGCTACGTGGTCCTCATGGAACACGTTCATAAGGTTCTATGCCTCCGGTACTGCCGCTTCCCAGGATGCTTCCTTTGGACGCCGGGTTCTTGTGCCCGCTACAGTGCGTCCCCTCCCATAAGGAACTGCTTTAGGACATCCCCATTGTCCAATCCTTGTGGAGCCCAGTGTACCCCGCAGCAGAAAATGAGATTTATGGTAAGAACTTACCTTTGTTAAATCTCTTTCTGCGAGGTACACTGGGCTCCACAAGGCGCCCAGCCTGACGCACTTAGCTTCTTTGGTTTGGTATGGCATTAGCCGCTGACACTTCTCCTGTCTTGAGAGTGTGGTGTATGTGGCTACTAACCGTTGTCGTCTCTTTTCCTGCTACTGCATTGGTCTGGTTAACTAAAAACTGAGCTCCTGTGCTGGGAGGCGGCGCTGTGCATTCTGGGAACAGTCATAGGCGTGCGCAGGGGGGGTGCCTGGTGCGCACAGGCACCCCCTAATGTTCAGCACCCCGATCTCACATGCCTGATGCAGTGATCGCCAAGCAGGCTGATTACTGTCCCCTCTGCGCTGCACCCTGTCAGGACTGCATTACTGACCGGACACCTGGGTTAATCAAGGGTGCCACTGCCACCGGCTTTCAAACTCCCGGCTCCATTTCCATGTAAAAAACAGCAATATGTGACGTGATGACGTCATGCTACTCGCACGCCCACCCGCCACACACCCACCTCTTTCCTTTTATGCTATGCCAAAAACAGCCACTGATGAGGATCAGCATGCAGCCAGCGTTCCTCTTAGGAAGACAAATTCAATACTGGCAGACGGTCAGCAGCAGAACTGACACGTCACTCGTTTTTCCAGCAGCAGCAGTACTAGTCTGTGACAGTGAGTGGCTGACTTGTAAGTAAGCTGCTGCAGCTTGCAGGGGAAAGAGAGGGGGAGCCAGACCAGGCTGAGGAGGAGCAGTGTAATTGCAGTGAGTGCCATCAGGGGTGTTTGTTTGGTGCACACCACAACATCTGACAATGCATCTGCTTTATTAGGATTGGTACAAAGGTGGATATTTTATATTGCGTTGACCATCAATAGATGGTGCTAGACACGCCCAAAAGGCGGTGCTAGACACACCCCTCCAATGGTGCACCCCCTAATAAAATGTGCTGTGCACGCCTATGGGAACAGTCAAAGCTTTGAGCCTGTTGGTGCCTTGGATCAAGATCCTATTCTACACCCCATTGTTCAATCCTTGTGGAGCCCAGTGTACCACGCAGAAAGAGATTTAACAAAGGTAAGTTCTTACCATAAATCTCGTTTTCCTGTCAATCATTCACCGATCAGCAGTGCGACTGAAAAGCGCCACACGTACAACAGCAAAACTGCTAAGTTTTTAGTTAAATAACTAAGCGCATGCGCGCTGCGTACCATGCGCATTTACCAACAAATCGCAGCATAGCGAAAATCGGCAACGAGCGAACAACACGGAATGACCACCCAAGTGCACTGCAGGTGGAGCAGATGTAACATATGCAGAGAGAGTTAGATTTGGGTGGGTTTTATGGTTTTTGTGCATGGTAACTGGCTGCTTTATTTTTACACTGCAATTTAGATTTCAGTTTGAACACACCCCACCCAAATCTAACTCTCTCTGTACATGTTACATCTGCCACACCTGCAGTGCAAGATAGTTTCTCATACGTCCTAGAGGATGCTGGGGTCCATTTCATGACCATGGGGTATAGACAGTTCCGCAGGAGCCATGGGCACTTTATGACTTTTCAAGGGTGTGAACTGGCTCCTTCCTCTATGCCCCTCCTCCAGACCTCAGTTTTAGAAATGTGCCCAGGCAGACTGGATGCACTCCAGAGGAGCTCTACTGAGTTTCTCTGAAAAGACTTATGTTAGGTTTTTTATTTTCAGGGAGAACTGCTGACAACAGTCTCCCTGCTTCGTGGGACTGAGGGGGCAGAAGTAGAAACCAACTTCCTAAAGAGTTTCATGGCTCTGCTTCTGGCTGACAGGACACCATTAGCTCCTGAAGGGAACTGAGCGCTAGCCGTGCCTAGATGCTCACTCCCACGGCATGCCGTCACCCCCCTCGCAGAGCTAGAAGTCAGAAGACAGGTGAGTGTTAGAAGACAGATCTTCAATCAAGAAAGTGAAGGCTAAAGGTACCACGCGGCCGGCGGGAGCGCAGCGCGCCATGTTGCCCACACATACACAGGCGCTGCAGGGTGCAGGGCGCGCGGGGGGGGGGGGGGGGCGCCCTGGGCAGCATGAAACCTATGGAAACTGGCATAAATAAGGGGCATAAGTTGCTGAGGCACAGTCCTACCCCCGCCAGTATTAAAAATTACCTCATAAAAGCTGAGGAGAAACACGCCATTGAAGAGTGGAGCTTCCTCCTCAGTAAGCCAGCACACTGCTCAGCGCCATTTTCTCTCTCTCCTCAGGCTGCAGAGACAACGCTGGTCCTCCTCCACTACTGACAATTATCAGAGTGCAAAACAGGGAGGGCTACAGTGAATTTGGTGCTATATAATTGTGTGATTAGCATTATAAAAGCGCTGCATGTCAGTGGGCATTTTGTGTTCACAGACATTGTGTTACTGGCACTGGGTTGTGAGCTGGCAAATCCTGTGTCCCTCTGACAGATTTTACTGTGGGTCTGTCCTCTATAACTCCCGGAGTGTCTGTGGTGTGGTTGTGCACGTGTGTGACATGTCTGTGGCAGGGAACTCTTCCTCTGTGGGAGACATGTTAGAGACACAGAGGTGTAATATGACACCAAGAGCCTGACTGGGTGAAAGGTTACATGATAGTGTGAATCATATCAGTAAGAGGTTGGACTGAATCTCATGCAGAAAACTGAATATAATCTGTTGAAAATGTGATTTTTTTTTTCTTTAATCTGTTTTTATTAAAGCTGTAGATATAACAGTAGTACAACATTTTCAAACAATAAAATCCAAAATAAACAAAAGAAGACATTTCTGGTCGTACCGTCCTATTAACTTTGTTTTAAACATAGTAGGGCAGATGGAAAAGTTGTCTGTTCTTCAATCAAAAAATATATAAAGGAATACAGACATTATAACGCATTAACTATGAAAAATGTAGAAAAAGAAAAAGAGAGTAGAAAAAGAAAGAAAGTGAGAAATATGAAGAAGAAGAGAATACAAAAGAAGTAAGTTGGGATGAAGTTTATGTCTAGAGATTTATACGGGGTTGAAGAATTATCAGAACAATAATGGGAAGATGATTAAGTTACCATATAGGACCTGTATATCGGAGACTCCATGAAGTCAAACCACGGGAACCAGGTAGCGGTAAAGTCAGTGGTTCTTCCCATCGAGAAGGATATAAGGTCTTCCATGTCTAAAAAGTATGTAATCTTATTA
Organism: Pseudophryne corroboree; assembly: GCF_028390025.1. Classification (NCBI taxonomy): domain Eukaryota; kingdom Metazoa; phylum Chordata; class Amphibia; order Anura; family Myobatrachidae; genus Pseudophryne; species Pseudophryne corroboree. The sequence goes on along the minus strand of NC_086448.1, from coordinate 551,855,321 downwards.
AACCATTGTTTGATCGAGGGTGGGGAGGTGGATCTCCAAAGAGCCGGTATCACGGCCCTTGCAGCGTTGCTAAGGTGTCTCAGAAGTGAGCATTTATAGGAATGTGCACTTGCTGAGGTAAGATTAAAGAGCCAAAACTCAGGCTCCCTGGGTATCACATCTCCCACTATCAGCTCGGAGCATCTAAAAACGTCTTTCCAGAAAGGAGTTATAAAAGGGCAGTCCCACCAAATGTGTAAAAAGCTCCCTGGAGCCCCTTTACACCTCCAACAGAGATTCGAAAGGGTAGGAAACATTTTATTAAGGACAAGGGGAGTCCTGTACCATCTATATATAAGCTTATATAACGTTTCCTTCGTCGATATACATAGAGAGCTTGCCTGAGCATTACGAAATATAGTGTCCCAATTGGCCTGAGAGGCTATCCCTGGCATTTCCCTCTCCCAAGAAGTCATGAAGGCAGGGGGTTGGGAAAACAGATCTTCCACAATAAACGCATAAATTTGGGAGATGGCATGTGCAGGGGAACGAGTGGAAACGCATAATTTTTCGAAATTAGTGAGACCTCTAGTTATATCAGAGAGATTCTTGGATGACCCTAGAAAATGATGGACCTGAAGGAACTTCCAAAAGTCGACGCTTGATATTTTCCAGAGAGACTGAACATCTGAAAATGAGCGCACTCTGCCTGAACTCACCAGCTGACCGACCCTGAAAAGCCCTGCCTCAGCCCAAGAAGCAAAGGCCGAAGATGTGATTTTTAATAGTTCTGCCTTCCATCCACAGTGACCCCTCTGGGTCACATACAAATTTGCACAAGTAGTACAAACTGATACCGACACGGACTCTGATTCCTGTGTCGACACTAGTGATTCCAGGGGAATAAGTCCTAAGTTAGGAAAAAGCATTCAAGACATGTTTTAGCTATAAAGGAGGTGTTAGAAGTTACGAAGCCCCCTCTTTTACCACAAGGAGAGGGTTTACTTTAGTAAAGAAGTAATGTCATTTTCCCTCCACCTCAGGAGTTGAACAGTCTCTTGGAGGGAGTCTGATTTAACCTGAAAAGAAATTTCAGATTCCCAAAAGGAATTCAGGCAGCATACCTTTTTCCAAAAGGTGGGAGTCACCTCGCATTTTAGACAGGGCCCTGTCATAAAAGAGAAAAGGTGTTTCTCCCTGCGCCTGGAATGGCTTCACTTAAAGAGCCGACAGACCGCAAGTGAGTGAGGTGATCTATTGATGTGGCCAATGGGACACTACTCAGGCCTACCATTGTCTGTGCGTGGGTGAATAGTGCTATTGAAAAGTGGTCAGAAAACTTGTCATTAGACATTGACACAATAGATGGAGATGAGATACTCCTACGTTAGGTCATATAAAAGACGCTGCTGCGTACGTACTAGAAACCATGAAATATATTGGTCTCTTGGGATCAAGAACCGCTACTATGGCAGTATCGGCTCGGAGGGCGTTGTGGATTCGACAGTGGAATGCTGATGTAGATTCCAAAAGAAATATGGAGGCTCTCCCGTATAAAGGTGAGGCCTTGTTTGGTGATGGGCTTGATGCGTTAGTCTCAGCGGCTACCGCAGGTAAGTCAACATTCTTGCCTTATGCGCCTACACCGGCGAAAAAGACACATCACTCTCACATGCAGTCCTTTCGGCCCAACAAATACAAAAAGGCCAAAGGTTCCCCCTTTTTTGCAGGTAGGGGAAGGGGAAAAGGAAAGAAATCCGCAGCGTCTCCTGGATCGCAGGAGTAGAAGTCCACCCCTGCTTCTGCCAAATATGCAGCATAACGCTGGGGCTCCCTTGCGGGAGACCGCTCGGGTGGTATCACGTCTGAAACTTTTCAGCCAAATCTGGATTCAATCTGGCCTGGACCAATGGGTCTTACAAATAGTGTCCCATGGGTACAAACTAGAGTTTCAAGACGTCCCCCCATGCCGATTTTTCAAATCAACCTCGCCAGCTTCTCTTCCGGGAAGAGAGGCAGTAACAACGGCAATTCAAAAATTATGTCAGGATCAGGTCATTGTTCTGGTACCCTTGGCACAGCAAGGAGAAGGTTTTTATTCAAGCCTCTTCGTAGTTCCGAAGCCGGACGGCTCGGGCAGACCGATTTTAAACCTGAAAAATCTGAATCTCTACCTGAAAAGGTTCAAGTTCAAGATGGAATCCCTGAGGGTAGTGATTTCCAGTCTGGAGGAGGGGGACTTCATGGTGTCAGTAGACATAAAGGATGCTTACTTGCATGTTCCCATTGATCCTCCTCACCAAGCTTATCTGAGATTCGCAGTACAGGATTGCCATTACCAGTTCCAGACGTTGCCATTCGGACTCTCCACGGCACCGAGGGTATTCACCAAGGTGATGGCGGAGATGATGGTCCACCTTCGTTAAAAAGGAGTCAATATAATTCCTTATCTGGACGATCTCCTGATAAAAGCGAGATCCAGGGAACAGTTGGTGCAGAACATCGCACTCTCCCTGTCAATACTCCAACAACATGGTTGGATCATGAATTTTCCAAAGTCACAGTTAGAACCGACGACAAGATTGTCCTTTTTAGGGATGATTCTGGACACCGAAGTACGGAGAGTATTTCTTCTAGTGGAAAAGGCTCTGGAAATCCAGAAAAACAAATATTGAAACCAACAAGCGTGTCGATCCATCACTGCATTCGGTTGTTGGGGAAAATGGTAGCGGCCTACGAGGCCATACAGTTTGGCCGATTTCATGCCAGAGTATTCCAGTGAGACCTGTTGGACAAGTGGTCCAGATCCCACCTACACATGCACCGGAAAATAATCCTGTCCCCCAAAGCCAGGATTTCGCTCCTGTGGTGGCTACACAGTTCTCACCTACTAGAGGGATGCAGGTTTGGGATTCACAACTGGGTCCTAATAACCACGGATGCAAGTCTCCGAGGCTGGGGAGCCGTCACACAGGGGGAAAGCTTCCAAGGAAAATGGTCAAGTCAGGAAGCCTGCCTTCACATAAACGTTCTGGAATTGAGAGCCATTTACAACGGCCTTATACAAGCGGTACATCTTCTTCAAGATCCCGTGCAGATCCAGTCGGACAATGTAACAGCAGTCGCGTACATAAACAGGCAAGGCGGAACAAAAAGCAGAGCGGCAATGGCAGAGGTGACAAGGATTCTCCTCTGGGCAGAAACACATGTTAGAGCTCTGTCAGCAATTTTCATTCCGGGAGTGGACAACTGGGAAGCAGACTTCCTCAGCAGTCACGATCTCCATCCAGGAGAGTGGGGCCTCCACCAAGAAGTCTTCGCAGAGGTGACAAGTCTTTGGGGAGTTCCTTAAGTAGACATGATGGCATCTCGTCTAAACAAGAAGCTTCAGAGATATTGTTCCAGGTCGAGAGACCCTCAAGCAATAGCAGTGGATGCACTGGTGACCCAGTGTGTGTTTCGGTCGGTATATGTTTTCCCTCCACTTTCACTGATTCCAAAAGTTCTCAAAATAATAAGAACAAGAGTTTGAGCAATCTTCATTGCCCCAGACTGGCCAAGGACGGCTTGGTATCCAGATCTTCAGGAGTTGCTCATAGAAGATCCTCGGCCTCTTGCTTCCTCCGCCTCTTCCTCCTCGAGAGGACCTACTACAGCAGGAGTCGTGTGTGTATCAAGACTTACCGCGGCTACGTTTGACGGCATGGCTGTTGAGCGTCGGATCATAGCCCGAAAGGGTATTCCCACGGAAGTCATCCCCACTCTTATTCAGGCCAGGAAAGAAGTAACGTCTAAACATTACCACTGTATTTGGAGAAAATATGTGTCTTGGTGTGAATCCAAGAAGGCTCCTATGGAAGAGTTTGAGTTGGGAAGTTTTTCTCCATTTTCTGCAGGCTGGTGTGGATGCGGGCCTTAGATTGGTGTCAATCAAGGTCCAGACTTCGGCCTTATCAGTTTTCTTTCAAAAACAATTGGCCTCCTTTCCAGAGGTTCAGACGTTCGTGAAAGGGGTTCTGCACATCCAGCCTCCATTTGTGCCTCCAGTGGTACCAAGGGACCTTAATGTGGTGTTACAGTTCCTTCAATCAGATTGGTTTGAACCTCTGCAGGAGATAGAATTGAAGTTTCTCACTTGGAAAGTGGTGATGCTTTTGGCCTTGGCATCCGCAAGGCGGGTGTCTGAGTTGGGGGCCTTGTCTCACAAGAGTCCTTACCTGATCTTTCATAAAGATAGGGCAGAGTTAAGAACTTGTCAACAATTTCTTCCAAAGGTGGTTTCGTCTTTCCTTATAAACCAACCTATTGTGGTGCCAGTGGCTACTGACACGTTCACTGAGTCAAAGTCTCTAGATGTGGTTAGGGCTTTGAAGATTTATGTCGCTAGAACAGCTCGTATACGGAAAACAGAGGCTCTGTTTGTCCTGTATGCTCCCAACAAGATTGGGTGTCCTGCTTCCAAACTGACCATTGCGCGCTGGATCAGAGGTACGATTCAGCACGCTCATTCTTCGGCTGGTTTGCCGTTGCCGAAGTCGGTGAAGGCCCATTCTACTAGGAAGGTGGGCTCATCCTGGGCGGCTGCCCAGGGGGTCTCGGCATTGCAACTTTGCCGAGCAGCTACTTGGTCAGGGTCAAACACTTTTGCTAAATTTTATAAGTTTGACACTTTGGCCGATGAGGTCCTCAAGTTTGGTCAATCGGTGCTGCAGGTTCATCCGCACTCTCCCGCCCGTACTGGATCTTTGGTATAAACCCCATGGTCATGAAATGGACCCCAGCATCCTCTAGGACGTATGAGAAAACAGGATTTTAATACCTACTGGTAAATCCTTTTCTCCTAGTCCGTAGAGGATGCTGGGCGCCCGACCCAGTGCGTACTTTACCTGCGGTTTTGTTCAGTTAGTTACACAAGTGTGTTACATTTGTTTTCAGCATGTTGCTGTAAATGGTTCATGCCTGTTGGCGTGTGTTATGTTGAATGCCATGTTGTGCGGCATGGTTGAGGTGTGAGCTGGTATGAATCTCACCATTAGTATAAAAGTAAATCCTTTCCTCAAAATGTCCGTCTCCTTGGGCACAGTTCCTATAACTGAGGTCTGGAGGAGGGGCATAGAGGGAGGAGCCAGTTCACACCCTTGAAAAGTCTTAAAGTGCCCATGGCTCCTGCGGAACTGTCTATACCCCATGGTCATGATATGGACCCCAGCATCCTCTATGGACTAGGAGAAAAGGATTTACCGGTAGGTATTAAAATCCTGTTTTTGCCCAATTGCTTGATAATTTGCTTTGCTAAAAACTGAATAACCCCCCTAATTCAGTAAGTATTGCAATTGCTAAGCTGCTTGCAACAGCTTTGCAAATGCAATCCTTTGCAATGCAAATGCAAGAGGAGGTGCATACCACCTCCTTCTTGCATTTGTGATGAACATTGCGACGGTAGGCTGAGTAAGCAGTGCGACTTGCAGGGCCAAGGAAACTGCGAACGCGGCGCAGTCCTTGGCCTCGTCACTCTTGGAAAACGGGACGACACGCCCCCATTTTTCTCCGATGCCTCTGCCTGTCAATGTGAACAAGGCCCCGAGTTCATAATTGACATATTTGTAGCAAAACACATGATCAGCCTATTGAGATTATAAACACGTTCTGCCTGCTTATATCAATCTCTATTCCTCTAAAATAATTTTCAAATACCATTTAGGTGGGCCGGAGGCGGGGTCACGGTGACGCCTCCTTTAAGCCACGCCTCCGCTATGTAATGCCGCAATCACCGGCATTACACTGCAGGGGGCGTGGCTATGATGACGCAATTCAGCAAGAATCACCTCATCAACTGCCCGGACCGCCAACTTTACACACTAAGTGGGCGGATGGGCAGGGGGGGACCCCGCAAATCGGGAGACTTGCCTGCTCTTCCGGGGGGCCATTCCAGGAGAGTAGGCAAGTATGATGTAGCCATATATGCTCATAGCCAAACTATATTATTATTATTATTTTTTTTCTGATCGCTATCTGCCCCCCCAAAAAAACACAGGATGGTCCACAAACACCAAAGGTGTAGCAGGCATATAATATGGCCCCGACATGAAACATGTAATGTCATGATGTCACAAGAAGGGTGGAAGGCTGCTGGGACCTTGAAGAATCTGGGCTGCCAATCCAAATACAGGTTTCACAGGACAGCAACAGTGCTGCCCCCTAGGCCCTGTGAGGCGGCACTGCTCACACGACTCTGGTTACGTTACTAACAAAATATAACTTAAAGAAGATAACTATTGAAAGATGGAAAAGAAAATATACAGGGTGGGATGTATACCTCCCAACTTCATCGTATAATAAAGAGGGACTACTGCACGGCGTAGCTGTGCCCACTGAGGAAAAATAAGATTTTACTCACCGGTAAATCTATTTCTCGTAGTCCGTAGTGGATGCTGGGAACTCCGAAAGGACCATGGGGAATAGCGGCTCCGCAGGAGACTGGGCACAACTAAAGAAAGCTTTAGGTCACCTGGTGTGCGCTGGCTCCTCCCACTATGACCCTCCTCCAAGCCTCAGTTAGGACACTGTGCCCGGACGAGCTGACATAATAAGGAAGGATTTTGAATCCCGGGTAAGACTCATACCAGCCACACCAATCACACCGTATAACTCGTGATACTATACCCAGTTAACAGTATGAAATACAACTGAGCCTCTCAACAGATGAATTGTGCTACAAATCCAGCGAGCAATAGTCTGCTTAGAAGAAGGAGCACCCAGTTTGTTGGGTGCATACAGGATAAACAGCGAGTCAGTTTTCACGACTCTAGCCATCCTGGAAACATAGTTTTTCAAGGCCCTGACTACGTCCAGTAACTTGGAATCTTCCAAGTCCCTAGTAGCCGCAGGCACTACAATAGGTTGGTTCAAGTGAAAAGCTGATACCACCTTAGGGAGAAACTGGGGACGAGTCCTCAATTCTGCCCTATCCATATGGAAAATCAGATAAGGACTTTTATATGACAAAGCCGCCAATTCTGATACACGCCTGGCCGAAGCCAAGGCCAATAACATGACCACTTTCCGCGTGAGATATTTTAGATCCACGGTTTTTAGTGGCTCACACCAATGTGATTTTAAGAAACTCAACACCACGTTGAGAACCCAAGGTGCCACTGGAGGCACAACCGGGGGCTGAATATGCAGCACTCCTTTTACAATGTCTGAACTTCAGGTACTGAAGCTAGTTCTTTCTGGAAGAAAATCGACAGAGCCGAGATCTGTATCTTAATGGAGCCTAATTTTAGGCCCATAGACACTCCTGCTTGTAGGAATGCAGAAATCGACCTAGTTGAAATTCCTCTGTTGGGGCCTTTTTTGGCCTCACACCAAGCAACATATTTCCGCCATATGCGGTGATAATGTTTTGCAGTTACATCTTTCCTGGCTTGAATCAGCGTAGGAATGACTTCCTCCGGAATGCCCTTTTCCTTTAGGATCCGGCGTTCAACCGCCATGCCGTCAAAACGTAGCCGCGGTAAGTCTTGGAACAGACAGGGCCCCTGCTGCCGCAGGTCCTGTCTGAGCGGCAGAGGCCATGGGTCCTCTGATATAATTTCTTGAAGTTCTGGGTACCAAGCTCTTCTTGGCCAGTCCGGAACCACGAGTATCGTTCTTACTCCTCGCCTTCCTATTATTCTCAGTACCTTTGGTATGAGAGGCAGAGGGGGGAACACATAAACCGACTGGTACACCCACGGTGTTACCAGAGCGTCCACAGCTATCGCCTGAGGGTCCCTTGACCTGGCGCAATATCTTTTCTCTAACGTCCTAGTGGATGCTGGGACTCCGTCAGGACCATGGGGATAGCGGGCTCCGCAGGAGACAGGGCACATCTAAAAAAGCTTTTAGGTCACATGGTGCGTACTGGCTCCTCCCCCTATGACCCTCCTCCAAGCCTCAGTTAGGTTTTTGTGCCCGTCCGAGAGGGTGCAATCTAGGTGGCTCTCCTAAAGAGCTGTTTAGAAAAGTTTTTTTTTAGGTTTCAATCTCAGTGATTCCTGCTGGCAACAGGATCACTGCATCGAGGGACTTAGGGGAGAGATTTCCAACTCACCTGCGTGCAGGATGGATTGGAGTCTTAGGCTACTGGACACTTAGCTCCAGAGGGAGTCGGAACACAGGTCAGCCTGGGGTTCGTCCCGGAGCCGCGCCGCCGATCCCCCTTACAGACGCTGAAGAGACGGCAGAACGGAGGTCCGGAAAGCAGGCGGCAGAAGACTCCTCAGTCTTCTTGAAGGTAGCGCACAGCACGGCAGCTGTGCGCCATTGTTGTCACACGGCTCACTGACTCAGTCACGGAGGGTGCAGGGCGCTGCTGGGGGCGCCCTGGGCAGCAATATAATTACCTTTAGTGGCAAAATAAATACATCACATATAGCCATTAAGGCTATATGTATGTATTTTAACCCAGGCCAGTTTCTTAAAAACCGGGGGAAAGCCCGCCGAAAAAGGGGCGGAGCTTATTCTCCTCAGCACTCAGCGCCATTTTCCTGCTCAGCTCCGCTGGTGAGGAAGGCTCCCAGGTCTCTCCCCTGCACTGCACTACAGAAACAGGGTAACAAAGAGAAGGGGGGCATAAATTGGCGATATTTATATATTAAGAGCGCATATATAGTAAACAACACCTTCTAGGGTTGTTTATATACATTTATAGCGCTTTTGGTGTGTGCTGGCAAACTCTCCCTCTGTCTCCCCAAAGGGCTAGGGGGTCCTGTCTTCGATTAGAGCATTCCCTGTGTGGCTGCTGTGTGTCGGTACGTGTGTGTCGACATGTATGAGGACGATGTTGGTGTGGAGGCAGAGCAATTGCCGATGATGGTAATGTCACCCCCTAGGGAGTCGACACCGGAATGGATGGCTTTAGTTATGGAATTACGTGATAATGTCAGCACATTACAAAAGTCAGTTGACGAAATAAGACGCCCGGCAAACCAGTTAGTACCGGTTCAGGCGTCTCAGACACCGTCAGGGGCTGTAAAACGTCCTTTACCTCAGTCAGTCGACACGGGTACCGACACAGATGAATCTAGTGTCGACGGTGAAGAAACAAACGTATTTTCCAATAGGGCCACACGTTATATGATCACGGCAATGAAGGAGGCTTTGCAGATCTCTGATACTGCTGGTACCTCAAAAAGGGGTATTATGTGGGGGGTGAAAAAACTACCTGTATTTTTTCCAGAATCAGAGGAATTGAATGACGTGTGTGATGAAGCGTGGGTTAACCCCGATAGAAAACTGCTAATTTCCAAGAAGTTATTGGCATTATACCCTTTCCCACCAGAGGTTAGGGCGCGCTGGGAAACACCCCCTAGGGTGGATAAGGCGCTCACACGTTTATCAAAGCAAGTGGCGTTGCCGTCTCCTGATACGGCCGCCCTCAAGGATCCAGCAGATAGGAGGCTGGAAACTACACTGAAGAGTATATACACACATACTGGTGTTATACTGCGACCGGCAATAGCCTCAGCCTGGATGTGCAGTGCTGGGGTAGTGTGGTTGGATTCTCTGACTGAAAATATTGATACCCTGGATAGGGACAGTATTTTATTGACTCTAGAGCAATTAAAGGATGCTTTCCTTTATATGCGAGATGCTCAGAGGGATGTTTGTACTCTAGCATCAAGAGTAAGCGCGATGTCCATATCTGCCAGAAGAAGTTTATGGACGCGACAGTGGTCAGGTGATGCGGATTCCAAGAGGCATATGGAAGTATTGCCATATAAAGGAGAGGAATTGTTTGGGGTCGGTCTTTCGGACCTGGTGGCCACGGCAACTGCCGGCAAATCCACTTTTTTACCTCAGACCCCCTCCCAACAGAAAAAGACACCGTCTTTTCAGCCGCAGTCCTTTCACTCCTATAAAAAGCGACCAAAAGGACAGTCTTATCTGCCGCGAGGCAGAGGAAAGGGTAAGAAAGGGCAGCAAGCAGCCCCTGCCCAGGAACAGAAGCCCGCCCCGGCTTCTACAAAGCCATCAGCATGACGCTGGGGCTTTACAAGCGGACACAGGAACGGTGGGGGGTCGACTCAAGATTTTCAGCAATCAATGGGTTCACTCACAAGTGGACCCGTGGGTCCTGCAGATAGTATCTCAGGGTTACATGCTGGAGTTCGAAAGGTCTCCCCCTCGCCGGTTCCTAAAGTCTGCTTTACCAACGTCTCCCTCAGAAAGGACGTCGGTTTTGGAAGCCATTCACAAGCTGTATTCTCAGCAGGTGATAGTCAAGGTACCCCTCCTACAACAGGGAAAGGGGTATTATTCCACACTATTTGTGGTACCGAAACCGGACGGTTCGGTAAGGCCTATTCTAAATCTGGATGGAGTCACTCAGAGCAGTGATAGCGAATCTGGAAGAAGGAGACTTCATGGTGTCCTTGGACATAAAAGATGCTTATCTACATGTCCCGATTTACCCCTCACACCAAGGGTATCTCAGGTTCGTGATACAAGACTGTCATTATCAGTTTCAAACGCTGCCGTTTGGGTTGTCCACGGCCCCTCGGGTCTTTACCAAGGTAATGACCGAAATGATGGTTCTTCTACGAAGAAAAGGCGTATTAATTATCCCTTACTTGGACGATCTCCTGATAAGGGCAAAGTCCAGAGAACAGCTGGAAGTCGGTGTAGCGCTAACACAAGTAGTGCTTCAGCAACACGGGTGGATTCTAAATCTTCCAAAATCTCAATTGACCCCGACAACACATCTGCTGTTCCTGGGCATGATTCTGGACACGGTTCAGAAAAAGGTATTTCTCCCGGAAGAGAAAGCAAGGGAGTTATCCGAACTTGTCAAGAACCTCCTAAAACCAGGAACTGTGTCAGTACATCAATGCACAAGAGTCCTGGGAAAGATGGTGGCTTCGTACGAAGCGATTCCATTCGGCAGATTCCATGCACGAACATTTCAGTGGGATCTGCTGGACAAATGGTCCGGATCGCATCTGCACATGCATCAGCGGATAACACTGTCACCGAGAACAAGGTTGTCTCTCCTGTGGTGGTTGCAGACTGCCCATCTGTTAGTGGGCCGCAGATTCGGCATACAGGACTGGGTCCTGGTGACTACGGATGCCAGCCTACGAGGTTGGGGAGCAGTCACAAAGGGAAGAAACTTCCAGGGCGTGTGGTCAAACCTGGAGACGTCTCTTCACATAAATATACTGGAGCTAAGAGCGATCTACAATGCTCTAAGCCTGGCAAAATCGCTGCTTCAGGGTCAGCCGGTGTTGATCCAGTCCGACAACATCACGGCAGTCGCCCACGTAAACCGACAAGGCGGCACGAGAAGCAGGAGTGCAATGGCAGAAGCTGCAAGGATTCTGCGCTGGGCGGAGAATCATGTCGTAGCACTGTCAGCAGTGTTCATCCCGGGAGTGGACAACTGGGAAGCAGATTTCCTCAGCAGACACGACCTTCACCCGGGAGAGTGGGGACTTCATCCAGAAGTTTTCCACATGATTGTGAACCGTTGGGAAAAACCAAAGGTGGACATGATGGCGTCTCGCCTCAACAAAAAATTGGACAGGTATTGCGCCAGGTCAAGAGACCCTCAGGCAATAGCTGTGGACGCTCTGGTAACACCGTGGGTGTACCAGTCAGTGTATGTGTTCCCTCCTCTGCCTCTCATACCAAAGGTACTGAGAATTATACGGAAAAGAGGAGTAAGAACAATACTGGTAGCTCCGGACTGGCCAAGAAGAACTTGGTATCCGGAACTTCAAGAGATGCTCACGGAGGATCCGTGGCCTCTACCTCTAAGAAGGGATCTGCTTCAGCAGGGACCTTGTATGTTCCAAGACTTACCGCGGCTGCGTTTGACGGCATGGCGGTTGAACGCCGGATTCTAAAAGAGAAGGGCATTCCTGAGGAAGTTATTCCTACTTTAATTAAAGCCAGGAAAGAAGTGACCGCACAACATTATCACCGCATTTGGAGAAAATATGTTGCGTGGTGTGAGGCCAAGAAGGCTCCAACGGAAGAATTTCAATTGGGTCGATTCTTACATTTCCTGCAAGCAGGATTGTCTATGGGCCTCAAATTGGGGTCCATTAAAGTTCAAATTTCGGCCTTATCAATTTTCTTCCAGAAGGAATTGGCGTCAGTGCCTGAAGTACAAACTTTTGTCAAAGGTGTACTACATATACAACCCCCAATAGTGCCTCCAGTGGCACCGTGGGATTTGAACGTGGTTCTAAATTTTCTCAAATCTCATTGGTTTGAGCCTTTAAAATCGGTAGATTTGAAATACCTTACATGGAAGGTAACCATGCTGTTGGCCCTGGCTTCAGCCAGGAGAGTTTCGGAGTTGGCAGCTTTGTCATACAAAAGCCCATATCTGATATTCCATTCGGACAGGGCAGAATTGAGGACACGTCCTCAATTTCTCCCTAAGGTGGTTTCGGCATTTCACTTGAACCAGCCTATTGTGGTGCCTGCGGCTACTAGCGACTTGGAGGACTCCAAGTTACTGGACGTTGTCAGAGCATTAAAAATATATATTTCAAGGACAGCTGGAGTCAGAAAATCTGACTCGTTGTTTACATTGTATGCACCCAACAAGTTGGGTGCTCCTGCGTCTAAACAGACGATTGCACGTTGGATATGTAGTACAATCCAACTTGCACATTCTGTGGCAGGCCTGCCACAGCCTAAATCTGTAAAGGCCCATTCCACAAGGAAAGTGGGCTCATCCTGGGCGGCTGCCCGAGGAGTCTCGGCATTACAACTTTGCCGAGCAGCTACGTGGTCAGGGGAGAACACGTTTGTAAAATTTTACAAATTTGATACTCTGGCTAAAGAGGACCTGGAGTTCTCTCATTCGGTGCTGCAGAGTCATCCGCACTCTCCCGCCCGTTTGGGAGCTTTGGTATAATCCCCATGGTCCTGACGGAGTCCCAGCATCCACTAGGACGTTAGAGAAAATAAGAATTTACTTACCGATAATTCTATTTCTCATAGTCCGTAGTGGATGCTGGGCGCCCATCCCAAGTGCGGATTGTCTGCAATGCTTGTACATAGTTATTGTTACAAAAATCGGGTTATTACTGTTGTTGTGAGCCATCTGTTCAGAGGCTACTTCGTTTGTGTTATCATACTGTTAACTGGGTTCAGATCACAAGTTGTACGGTGTGATTGGTGTGGCTGGTATGAGTCTTACCCGGGATTCAAGATCCTTCCTTATTGTGTACGCTCGTCCGGGCACAGTACCTAACTGAGGCTTGGAGGAGGGTCATAGGGGGAGGAGCCAGTACGCACCATGTGACCTAAAAGCTTTTTTAGATGTGCCCTGTCTCCTGCGGAGCCCGCTATCCCCATGGTCCTGACGGAGTCCCAGCATCCACTACGGACTATGAGAAATAGAATTATCGGTAAGTAAATTCTTATTTTATAGCTTTTTGTTGAGGCGGGACGCCATCATGTCCACCTGTGGCCTTTCCCAATGGTGTACAATCCTTTGGAAGACTTCTGGATGAAGTCCCCACTCTCCCGGGTGGAGGTCGTGTCTGCTGAGAAGATCTGCTTCCCAGTCGTCCACTCCGGGAATGAACACTGCTGACAGTGCTAACACATGATTTTCCGCCCATCGGAGAATCCTTGTGGCTTCTGCCATCGCCATCCTGCTTCTTGTGCCGCCCTGTTGGTTTACATGGGCGACTGCCGTGATGTTGTCTGATTGGATCAGTACCAGCTGGTTTTGAAGCAGAGGCCTTGCCTGACTCAGGGCATTGTAAATGGCCCTCAGTTCCAGAATATTTATGTGTAGGGAAGTCACCTGACTTGACCAAAGTCCCTGGAAGTTTCTTCCCTGTGTGACTGTCCCCCAGCCTCAAAGGCTGGCATCCATGGTCACTAGGACCTAGTCCTGTATGCCGAACCTGCGGCCCTCTTGAAGATGGGCACTCTGCAGCCACCACAGTAGAGATAGCCTGGTCCTTGAAGACAGGGTTATCAGCCGATGCATCTGAAGATGTGATCCGGACCACTTGTCCAACAGGTCCCACTGAAAAGTTCTTGCATGGAACCTGCCGAATGGGATTGCTTCGTAGGAAGCTACCATTTTTCCCAGGACTCGCGTGCAATGATGCACCGATACCTGTTTTGGCTTCAGGAGGTCTCTGACTAGAGATGACAGCTCCTTGGCTTTCTCCTCCGGGAGAAACACTTATTACTGGTCTGTGTCCAGAACCATCCCCAGGAACAGTAGACGTGTCGTAGGAACCAGCTGTGACTTTGGACTGTTTAGAATCCAACCGTGCTGTTGTGGCACTTTCCAAAATAGTGCTACCCCGACTAGCAACTGCTCCTTGGACCTCGCCCTTATAAGGAGATTGTCCAAGTACGGGATAATTAAAAACTCCCTTTTTTCGAAGCAGTATCATCATTTCGGCCATTACCTTGGTAAACACCCTCGGTGCCATGTACAGTCCAAACGGCAGTGTCTGGACTTGGTAATGGTAATCCTGTACCACAAATCTGAGGTACTCCTGGCGAGGATGGTAAATGGGGACATGCAGGTAAGCATCCTTGATGTCCCGGGATCCCATGTAATCCCCCTTGTCCAGGCTTGCAATAACCGCCCTGAGCGATTCCATCTTGAATTTGAATTTTTTTATGTATGTGTTCAAGGATTTTAAATATAAAATGGGTCACACCGAACCATGCGGTTTCGGTACCCCAAACCGTGTGGAATAGTAACCCCGTCCTTGTTGAAGTAGGGGCACCTTGAGTATTACCTGCTGGGAATACAGCTTATTAATTGCCTCTAGCGCAGCCTCCCTGCCTGAGGGAGTTGTCGGCAAGGCATATTTGAGGAAACGGCGGGGGGGAGACAACTCGAATTCCAGCTTGTACCCCTGAAATACTACTTGAATGAAACAGGGATCCACCTGTGAGCGAGCCCACTGATCGCTGAAATTGTTGAGACGGCCCCCCACCGTACCTGGCTACACCTGTGGAGCCCCCGCGTCATGCTGTGGACTCAGAGGAAGCGAGAGAAGAATTTTGATTCTGGGAACAGGCTGACTGGTACAGCTTTTTCCCTCTTCCCATGTCTCTGTACAGAAAGGAAGCGCCTTTGACCCGCTTGCTTTTCTGAAGTCGAAAGGACTGTACCTGATAATACAGTGCTTTCTTAGTCTGTGAGGAAACCTGAGGTAAAAATATTTCTTCCCAGCTGTTGCTGTGGATACGAGGTCCCAGAGACCATCCCCAAATAATTCCTCACCCTTATAAGGCAGAATCTCTATGCGCCTTTTAAAGTCAGCATCACCTGTCCAGTGACAGGTCTCTAATACCCTCCTGACAGAATGGACATTACATTCATTTTGGATGCCAGCCGGCAAAAGATCCCTCTGTGCATCCCTCATATATAAGACGACGTCTTTAATATGTTCTCATGTTTGACAGGGTCACCGACCACGCTGCAGCAGCACGATCTGCAGGTCTCAGTCTAGTACCTAAGTGTGTAAATACAGACTTCAGGATAGCCTCCTGCTTTTTATCAACAGGTACCTTCAAAGTGGCCGTTCCTAAAACGGCAGTGCCACCTTTTTTGACAACCGTGTGAGCGCCTTATCCACCCTAGGGGATATCTCCCAGCGTAACTTATCCTCTGGCGGGAAAGGGTACGCCATCAGTAACTTTTTAGAAATTACCAGTTTCTTATCGGGGGGAACCCACGCTTTTCACACACTTCATTCATTCATCTGATGGGGGAACAAAACACTGCCTGCTTTTTCTCCCCAACATAAAAACCCATTTTTAGAGGGTTAATGTCAGAAATGTGTAACACATTTTTTATTGCCGGGATCAAGTCACGGATGTTCCTAGTGGATTGTGTATATGTCTCAACCTTGTCGACACTGGAGTCAGACTCCGTGTCGACATCTGTGTCTGCCATCTGAGTGAGCGGGCGTTTTTGAGCCCCTGATGGCCTTTGAGACGCCTGGGCAGGCACGGACTGAGAAGCCGGCTGTCCCACAGCTGTTACGTCATCCACCCTTTTATGTAAGGAGTTGACACTGTCGGTTAATACCTTTCACCTAACCATCCACTCTGGTGTCGGCCCCACAGGGGGCGACATCACATTTATCGGCATCTGCTCCGTCACCATATAAGCCTCCTCATCAAACGTGTCGACACAGCCGTACCGACACACCGCACACACACAGGGAATGCTCTGACTGAGGACAGGACCCCACAAAGCCCTTTGGGGAGACAGAGAGAGAGTATGCCAGCACACACCAGAGCGCTATATAATGTGGGGATTAACACTATAACTGAGTGAAATTTCCCCAATAGCTGCTTGTATATATAATATTGCGCCTAAATTTAGTGCCCCCCCTCTCTTTTTAACCCTTTGAGCCTGAAAACTACAGGGGAGAGCCTGGGGAGCTTTCTTCCAGCTGCACTGTGAAGAGAAAATGGCGCCAGTGTGTCTGAGGGAGATAGCCCCGCCCCTTTTTCGCGGACTTTTCTCCCGCTTTTTTCTGGATTCTGGCAGGGGTATTTACCACATATATAGCCTCTGGGGCTATATATTGTGGTATTTTTGCCAGCCAAGGTGTTTTTATTGCTGCTCAGGGCGCCCCCCCCAAGCGCCCTGCACCCTCAGTGACCGGAGTGTGAAGTGTGTATGAGGAGCAATGGCGCACAGCTGCAGTGCTGTGCGCTACCTTGGTGAAGACTGATGTCTTCTGCCGCCGATTTTCCGGACCTCTTCTTGCTTCTGGCTCTGTAAGGGGGACGGCGGCGCGGCTCCGGGACCGAACACCAAGGCTGGGCCTGCGGTCGATCCCTCTGGAGCTAATGGTGTCCAGTAGCCTAAGAAGCCCAAGCTGGCTGCAAGCAGGCAGGTTCGCTTCTTCTCCCCTTAGTCCCTCGCTGCAGTGAGCCTGTTGCCAGCAGGTCTCACTGAAAATAAAAAACCTAATTCTATACTTTCTTTCTAGAAGCTCAGGAGTGCCCCTAGTGTGCATCCAACCTCGGCCGGGCACAAAATCTAACTGAGGCTTGGAGGAGGGTCATAGTGGGAGGAGCCAGTGCACACCAGGTGACCTAAAGCTTTCTTTAGTTGTGCCCAGTCTCCTGCGGAGCCGCTATTCCCCATGGTCCTTTAGGAGTTCCCAGCATCCACTAGGACGTCTGAGAAAAGTAGAGCGGCTTCATAGAAAGGGCGTGGCTTTGTGATAATGCTGCAATCGCAAGCCACAGCCCCCATTTCGTGTCACTATGGGGGCATGGAAAGCATTCAGTGAGCTGCTGGGATGCCCCCGGTCCTTCTGTCTCCGTGAATAGATGCTGTGTGCGCATGCAAGTGCAGGAGCCTCCCAACTGCCCTCACCCAACCTTGGGACAATGCTGCCCGTGGTCGGGACAGAAGGACAGTCCCCAAAAAAAGGGGCCTGTGAAAATCGGGAGAGTTGGGAGTTATGGGGATGTACCCAGCATCGCATTTTGGATGCTATATATCCTGACAACTATCACATGCATATAGGTGTTATGCATGTACAAATGCGATAGCAAAGGGCTGTCCTTTGCGATAATAGAACTTCTGGGTTTATGACTCGGGAGTCCTTCTGCGCGTGTATCGGCTGACACTGGGGGATCAGTGGCGGCCCCAGAGCTGGGGCTGCAGCGCAGCCCAAAATTCAGATAGGGGAGACACACCAACTGCCACCCCAGACACTGCCAAATAACACCATCTGGGACTCACTGGCAGTTGGTGTGACTCCCCTATTTGAATTTTGAGACTGTGCTGCTGCCCCACCGCTGGAGCTGCCCCTGTGGGGATACTGGGGGGGTACTTTTGAAACAGGGTGTGATAAAGAAGATCTAGATTCTATAGGCAGACTGTCATTAGGTCGATCCAATTTGGTCAACATGCATTAGATCGACAGTGACAAAAGGTTGACAGGTAAAGACAGACAGTGGGTAAGTTCGACAGGTACAAAAGGTTGACATGACAATGGTCAACAAAGAAATGGACACTTATTTTTTTTTTGCGTGTCTGTGGAAAACGTGGAATCAGTGGAACACGCGTACAATCATGGGCTTCGCTGGCCATATTTTGGGCAAGGTGGCTTACTCCGCTACAGCATGCGCTTGCCACAGGCTACTTAATCCAACCGTAGTCCATGTGGATAGTAAATCCAGCAACAGTTGGGAAAACATGTAAAAAATATCGCTGGATTCCAAAATACTTCCCAACTTTTTAGACAGGAGAGGTGGGATGCTTGCACTGCAAAGCCGTGTGCAACTGGGAAAGGGTGTGTGGCTTTGACTGGGAAGGGCGTGGTCATGATAATGTGGGTGTGGCCTCATGGGATGGAACCATTTTCCAGCATATTGGGCAACACTCTCCAAGCAGCTGGGCAGCCCCCTGCTCACCTCCCAGCAGTGAATAGCTGTCGTGCACGTGCACACATCATCTATTCATCGATCACTTGCTGCTTTGCAGAGCAGGGCAGCGGTTGACCCCAAAGGATCTCCCAACTGCCCCCCCCCCATAGTGTTCCCCGGGTGGGACAGCGGGAAATTGTCCGAATCGCGGGACTGTCCCACTGGAATCGGGACAGTTGGGAGGTATGGGTACAGGCTTCAGAAAGTAAAACTTTACAGAATCTTGTACATATGGGGAATGCAATCAAACCTCCAACAAACGTTTTGGCCACATTTTGACTTTGGTACATCCTGCCCATAGAGTCATAGAGTGATAACATATTTTCTCTTACGTCCTAGTGGATACTGGGGAACTGTACTTTAGTACCATGGGGTATAGATCGGGTCCACTGGAGCCTGGCACTTTAAAACCTTTAGTGTGTGTATGTGTGTGCTGGCTCCTCCCCTCTATGCCCCTCCTATCAGACTCAGTTTAGAAAAATGTGCCCAAGGAGCTGGGTGCATTTCTCTGAAGCTCCAGAGAGTTTCCTTTATTTTTTATTTTAGTTTGTTATTTTCAGGTAGTACTGGTTGGCAACCAGTCTAAATGCTTTGTGGGACTTAGAGGGGGGACCGAACCAACCTCCTGAGTGTTAATGGTTCGTAATCACAGCTGACAGGACACTAAGCTCTTGAGGTGCTGTTTCACACACCATACTGTGTGTGCCCACGCCAGCAGCTAGCCTCCACCCTCTAACAAATGACAAAGAGTTGCAGGTGTGGTGAGTGTTAACACCGGGGTCCCGGTTAGTGGGTCCCTGATGCGGTTTCAGGGCATGTCACGGGCCACGAGCTGCGGTGCCCACCGCGGACTACACTGGCTCAGCAGGGCTTTATGCTCCACAGGGTGCTCACTGTCAGTAGGCTTTGTGTGTACTGTGTATATTACTTCAGCCAGTATAAACAACTTAGTGGGACCGCGTGCAATTACAGGGGCGGGGCTTCCCAGATAGGGGGATCCAGAGGTGGGAAGGCGCCATTTCCTGCTGCTGCGGATCACAGTAAACAAGAATGATACAAGTGCGCAATCAACAGCAGCTGGTTAGGGGGAGGTCAGACCCCCTGAAGAGTATAAATATAAGAGAAAAGAGAAAAACCAGAGCTGGCTGTAAATGTAAAATCAAATATCTAGGACGGCTTGCTTCATAAAAGATACAATTTATTTCATATACTATATATACACAATAGCTAATAAAAAGTGCAAACTGCAGGTGGGTATACATGGAGAAGTCTCCCAAAGGATCTGTAAATAGTCCACTCGTAAGTTAGTGCACAGTGTTTGGCAAATTGGTAGACTAGGACACTTTCAAGTTAAATGCAGTCACTGTAAAGCGATGGAATGTTTACCAGATGGAATTGAAGAGATGATCCCTGTATGGTTGCATCAGCCTTAGGAGAAGTCCATTTCAGTGGTTGTAGGGATGTTGTTGTAATCTGGATGCAAATGATGAAACAAGTGTCCAAAAAGTGCCAGTCTAGATGCCAGATGTTCCAATACTGTGTAAAGGTGTAGAGTGGGATCCGTTGAGAAATGGTAAAGCTCAACGCGTTTCACTGGTAAGTATGAGCCCAGCTTCCTCAGTACGTCTACCTATCTGCCATCGGCTGTACCACCTGCTCGACGTTCTTACCCTGGACCCTCCATGCAGTCCTTTCGTGTGGGAAGGCTCAGAGGCAGGGGCCGAGGGGTCTTCACTACTCCCAGAGGATCTCGTGGTAAGTCCCATAGACTTGCAACTGCTGCATCCCTGGACCAGACCACTGGGTCCCCTGCCACTAAGCCTTCCACGTGATGGTTGGCCCCAACAGCAGGGCAACTTTCAGGAAGGTGCTCGCCTTCAACACTTCGCCCATGTATGGGCGACGTCCTGCCGGGATACTTGGGTGAGGGACCTCATTTCCCAGGGATACCGACAGGAATTTCAACCACTTTCTCCTCACAGATTTTTCAAGTCAGGCTTACCAGTTTTACCCGCAGCAAAAGTTACCTTGCAAGAGGCTATTCAAAAACTTTTGCAGATGGGAGTGGTGGTTCCAGTACATTTTCTGTTACTCAAAAGGGGCTTTTACTCCAGTCTTTTTGTCATTCCAAAACCAGGCGGTTCGGTGCGACCCATCTTGAACCTGAAGTTTCTAAACCCGTATCTGAGGGTGTTCAAATGCAAGATGGATTCCCTGCGGGCAGTGGTGTCCAGTCTGGTGGCGGGGGAATTCCTGATATCTCTAGATGTCAAAGATGCTTACCTACACATTCCCATGTGGCCCCCTCATCAGTTTTACCTCAGGTTCGCCATATTGGATGATCATTTCCAGTTTCAGGCCTTACCCTTTGGCCTATCCACAGCTCCGAGGGTCTTCAACAAGGTCATGGCGGAGATGATGCTGCAACTGCGCATGATGGGAGTCCCCTACTTGGATGATCTCCTGATAAAGGCTATGTCAACGGAGCACCTACTGCACAGCATCGATCTAAATTTTCAGAAATCTCACCTGGAACTGGCTCAATGTTATGCACACCAGTGCCTGCAGGAATGTACTGGTGTTTGAACTGTTATACACACCAGTGCCTGCAGGAATGTACTGGTGTCTGAACAGAGAGGGATGCAAAACAAATGAACTCACAGACTGACTGGGAAATATGACATAACGTACACAGAAGGTGATAGGGTAACAAAACCAACACAGAGTGAACAGAGAAGCCCAGAGGCTAAGAAACTGGGTGTCTCCCTAGTATTAGAAATGCTCAGATGGAAAAAGCAAGATGTTGTGTTTTAATACGTAGAGAACCCGAAATGCTGTTGCTAAGGGCAACAGCAAAACCCTAAAGGGTTACCAACGGGTGTGGCAGTAAACTCCTTGGTCAGAGATGGAATAATAGACACAAGGAGAGTCTCCACAATCCTAATTCTCACTTGCAGGGCCCAGGTTCAGCTTACTGCCACTAAACTGACACATGGACGCCCTGCACAGTGAGAGAGGATTATGCAGGCAGGTCTGAAAGTACAGCCACAAACCTGCTGGGTTCACAGGATAGCAAAAGAACCTCAGCAGGCTAAATGACTGACTCCAGTCTTACTGCTAGGTCTGGATTGGCAGAGTGTAGTACCAAATGCCCAGGCCTATTTGCAGTAAGCAACAACAAAATACAAAGCTACACAGTACTGGCTAACTTTCAGGAACTGACTAACCAACAAAGATTCAGCAGCATCTGCTTAACCTGAGAAGAGGCCTTATAAAGCAGGTGCTGTCCACGCCCCCCTCAGACCTCACAGACTGTGAGCACAAAAACCAGCACCGGATCCCATGCCTGTAACCACTGCACAGCAAAAGACCCGAACCGGAGTATCAGCTGCGCTCAGGTTACTCCGCTAGCACTTGTCTCCCGGTTGCCATGACGACGTGGCAGCACAGGGCAGGAGACCCTAACAGTACCCCCCTCTGACGAGGGGTCAAAGAATCCCTACCACCGGGTTTATCGGGGAACTGCGAGAAGAAAGAGCGTATCAGTCTGGGGGCATGAAGATCACAACTGCGCACCCACGACCGCTCCTCCGGGCCATACCCCTTCCAGTGCACCAAAAATGACAGCCGACCCCGAACCATCTTGGAGTCAAGAATCCTTTCAACAACAAATTCCCTCTGGCCACGTATCAGAAGAGGGGAAGGTCTTCCTCTGGAAGAAGGATTACTAATCGCCCGTTTTAAAAGGGAACAATGAAATGTTTTATTGATACCCAAAGAACGGGGCAGATCTAACTGAAATGCCACCGGATTGATAACCCTGGTGATCTTATAAGGGCCGATGAACCGGGGGCCTAACTTATGAGATGGCTGTTTCAACTTCAAATTCTTGGTAGACAACCAGACGAAGTCTCCTAATTTGAAGCTGCAGGGTCTTTTCCGCTTATCAAAAACCCTTTTGGTCACTAATGACACAGACACAAGGGCTTTCTTCACTTTCCTCCAAATACCTCTAAGGACCGAAACGACAGAGGAACCACCAGGCGTGGAGTCCAGGGGGTCAAAAGAATTGGCCTTAGGATGATGCCCATACACACAAAGGAAGGGAGAGATCCCTGTAGCAGAGTGAGCCGCGTTGTTATAGGCAAACTCCGCCATTGACAGATGAGCAACCCAGTCAGTCTGACACTTGGAGACATAACACCTGAGGAACTGCTCCAAGGTCTGGTTCACCCTTTCAGTCTGCCCATTAGACTGCGGATGGTAGCCTGACGACAAGCTGACAGAAATCTGGAGATCGGAACAAAATGCCCTCCAGAATTTGGCCACAAACTGGGATCCGCGGTCAGAGACCACATCAAGTGGCAACCCGTGGAGGCGCACAACATGCAGCATAAATAAATCAGACACGCGTCTGGCCGATGGCAGTCCAACCAGTGGAACGAAGTGCGCCATCTTCGAAAACCTGTCAACGACAACCCAGATGGCTGTCATCCCAGAGGATTTGGGCAAGTCCACAACAAAATCCATTGAAATGTGGGTCCATGGCTTAGATGGAATAGAGAGTGGATGTAATGGGCCAACAGGAACCCCTCTAGGAGTCTTATTTCGGGCACAGATGTCACATGCCCGAACCCACTGATCCACATCCTTAGCCACCGAGGGCCACCACACCGCCCTAGATAGCAACTCCCGAGTTCTGGCAATACCTGGGTGACCTGCCGACTTCTTGGCATGGAATTCCAGGAACACTCGCTGTCTTAACCTAGGAGGCACAAACAAAAGACCTACCGGAAGGTCTGGAGGAGCCTGCTCCTGTGCTCTAAGGACTAATGACAAGAGGTCCTGGGTAATGCCCACTTTAATACATGATGGGGACACAATGGGCAACGGCTCCTCGGTGGTCTCCTGGATTGGAGCAAAACTCAGCGAGAGCGCATCAGCCTTGATGTTTTTTGACCCAGGACGATATGTTATCAAAAAATTAAAGCGAGCAAAAAACAAAGCCCATCGTGCCTGCCTGGCATTGAGACGCTTCGCTGACTCTAAATATGCCAAATTCTTATGGTCGGTGAGAATTGAGACCACAAACTTAGCCCCCTCAAGCCAGTGTCTCCACTCCTCGAGTGCATCCTTAATAGCCAACAATTCCCGGTTACCCACGTCATAATTCATCTCGGCAGGCGAAAATTTACGGGAAAAGTAAGCACAGGGATGAAGGCGATTATCAGACACTCCCATCTGAGAGAGCACTGCCCCAATACCCATCTCAGAGGCATCCACCTCCACCACAAAAGGACGCTCTGGATCTGGGTGTCGCAGCACCTTGGCCGAGACAAATGCCCTTTTGAGACGGGCAAAAGCCGCTTTGGCCTCACGTGACCAGTGAGCAACATCCGCCCCTTTCTTAGTGAGTGCCACCAAGGGCGCCACTATAGACGAAAATTCAGCGATAAATCGTCTATAAAAATTTGCAAAGCCCAGGAAACGCTGAAGCGCCTTCAAACTAGTGGGCTGCACCCAATCCAGGACTGCCTGTACCTTGGAACCCTCCATTTGGAAACCTTCTGGGGAGATAATATATCCTAGAAATGCGATTTGCTGAACTTCAAATTCGCACTTCTCCAGCTTCGCCCCAAGCCGGTGGTCTCTGAGTTTCTGGAGGACTAAGTGTACATGCTTCCGATGTTCCTCCAGGGAATGGGAGAAGATTAGGATGTCATCTAAGTATACAACTAAGAATCTATCCAAATATTCCCTGAGCACATCGTTCATGAAATCCTGGAAGACTGCCGGGGCATTACAGAGCCCAAAAGGCATCACCAAATATTCATAATGCCCTGAGTGGGTATTAAAGGCAGTCTTCCATTCATCCCTTTCTCTTATTCGGATTAGATTGTACGCACCGCGTAGGTCAATCTTAGAAAAAATGGTGGCAGTACGAAGCTGGTCAAACAAGACCGAAATGAGAGGCAGTGGGTATGAGTTTTTAATCGTGATACGGTTCAATTCCCTGAAGTCGATGCAGGGTCGCAATGAACCGTCCTTTTTACCCATGAAGAAGAACCCCGACCCAACTGGAGACTGTGAAGGTCTGATAAATCCTTTAGCCAAGTTCTCCTGAATGTACTCTGCCATAGCCTGAGTCTCAGGACGTGACAGGGAGTACAACCTGCTCTTGGGAAGCTTAGCATTCGGCAACAAATCAATGGCACAGTCATAGGGGCGATGGGGAGGTAGTACCTCTGCAACTTTTTTGGAGAACACGTCCGCAAAATCTGCATAACACCCTGGCAATCCTGGCAAACTTAGCTGCGAGAGCCTGACTGGAAGGCTCAAGCAACTCCTGAAACAATCAGTACCCCAACTAAGAATCTCCCCAGAGACCCAGTCAAATTGAGGATTGTGGGCCCTTAACCAGGGTAACCCCAACACCAATGGGGCAAAAGTACAGACAGTCACATAAAAGGACAATTTTTCAGAGTGTGTGGCTCCAATAAACAAAGAAATCTGGCTAGTGCAAGAGGTAATTTTACCCTGGGATAATGGTTCCCCGTTTAACCCACAAATCTCAATTTCCGACGCCAAGGGTACTAAGGAAACAGAGTGTTTCAGGGCGAATTGGCGGTCCATAAAAACCCCGTCGGCCCCACTGTCCACAAAGGCCTCAGTCTTGACAGTTTGACCGAGGATCTTCAAGGTCACCGGAATGATAAAAGTCTTCTTGGGAAATTCTGACTTCTGGCCTGACAGGATATTTCCCATCACCCTCAGGCCCTGAAGTTTTCCGGCTTTTCTGGGCATGATACTACCACATGACCCTTATTCCCACAGTACAAACACAACCCCTGCTGTCTCCTCCGCGTCTTCTCACGCGAGGAGAGGCGGGTAGCCCCAATCTGCATAGGCTCCTCAGAAAATTCCTCAGAGTCTGAGGTTCCCTTGGGAAAGAAGGAAACCTCGGTCTCCCTTTCAAGCCTACGCTCTCTCAGCCGTCTATCCACCCGGATGGATAACTGCATGAGCTGATCCAAGCTATCAGGCAAGGGATATTGTACCAGTTGGTCTTTTATCTGGTTAGAAAGACCTCTTCGGTACTGGTGTCTCAGGGCTGGGTCATTCCACTGGGTATCATGGGCCAACCTCCGAAACTCCGTACAGTAAACCTCAACTGGCCTTCGCCCTTGCTTAAGGATCGAAATCTGAGCCTCGGCTGAGGCCGTCTTGTCAGGGTCATCATACAACATGCCCAGTGCCGTAAAAAAAGCATCAACACTTTTAAGCGACGGACAGTCAGGCTGCAACCCATATGCCTAGACCTGTGGGTCTCCTTGTAGCAAGGAAATCACTATGCCCACCCGCTGAATCTCTGACCCAGAAGACTGAGGCCTAAGCTGGAAATATAACTTGCAGCTCTCCTTGAAACAAAAGAACTGCGAGCGATCTCCAGAAAAACGATCCGGAAGATTTACTTTCGGCTCCTTAACCCCTGAAGGTGCTGCTGCTGCGGGAGCTCCGCCAGCGGCCTGGGAGGTGTGCATTTTAATGGACAAATCATTAAATTGACGAGTCAGGACCTGCACCTGATCGACCACCTGTTGCAACGTATTTTGAGGGGTATGCTCCATATTCCCACAAAATTTCAACAGGAGTATTGGGCTGCTGAATATGTTATGCACACCAGTGCCTGCAGGAATGTACTGGTGTTTGAACTGTTATACACACCAGTGCCTGCAGGAATGTACTGGTGTCTGAACAGAGAGGGATGCAAAACAAATGAACTCACAGACTGACTGGGAAATATGACATAACGTACACAGAAGGTGATAGGGTAACAAAACCAACACAGAGTGAACAGAGAAGCCCAGAGGCTAAGAAACTGGGTGTCTCCCTAGTATTAGAAATGCTCAGATGGAAAAAGCAAGATGTTGTGTTTTAATACGTAGAGAACCCGAAATGCTGTTGCTAAGGGCAACAGCAAAACCCTAAAGGGTTATCAACGGGTGTGGCAGTAAACTCCTTGGTCAGAGATGGAATAATAGACACAAGGAGAGTCTCCACAATCCTAATTCTCACTTGCAGGGCCCAGGTTCAGCTTACTGCCACTAAACTGACACATGGACGCCCTGCACAGTGAGAGAGGATTATGCAGGCAGGTCTGAAAGTACAGCCACAAACCTTCTGGGTTCACAGGATAGCAAAAGAACCTCAGCAGGCTAAATGACTGACTCCAGTCTTACTGCTAGGTCTGGATTGGCAGAGTGTAGTACCAAATGCCCAGGCCTATTTGCAGTAAGCAACAACAAAATACAAAGCTACACAGTACTGGCTAACTTTCAGGAACTGACTAACCAACAAAGATTCAGCAGCATCTGCTTAACCTGAGAAGAGGCCTTATAAAGCAAGTGCTGTCCACGCCCCCCTCAGACCTCACAGACTGTGAGCACAAAAACCTGCACCGGATCCCATGCCTGTAACCACTGCACAGCAAAAGACCCGAACCGGAGTATCAGCTGCGCTCAGGTTACTCCGCTAGCACTTGTCTCCCGGTTGCCATGACGACGTGGCAGCACAGGGCAGGAGACTCTAACACTCAATGACTTCAGTTCCTGGGAATGATACTGGATACAGTGTCTCAAAAGGTTTTTCTTCCACTGGATAAGGCTTTGGCTATCCAAGCTATGGTCCGCTCAGTGTTTTGTCCTCGCATGGTATCCATACATCTTTGCATACGCTTGCTAGGCAGGATGGTTGCTGCTTACGAGGCAATCTAATACGGCAGGTTTCATGCCCGCCCATTTCAGCTGGACAAATGGTCAGGGTCTCACCTTTTACATGCATCAGGAAGTGACCCAGATTTCTCTACTATGGTGGCTTCAAGTTCCTCACCTGGTAGAAGGCAGGAATTTCAATATCCACTAGTGGATCCTACTGACAACAGATGCAAGCCTCCGGGGTTGGGGGGCTGTGACCCAGGGGGCCCAGTTCCAGGGGATATGATCAAATCAGGAATCTGCTCTGCCGATAAACATCCTGGAACTCAGGGCAATTTACGATGCCCTTCTGCAAGCTTCCCATCTCCTGAGGGATCATGCAATCCAGGTTCAATCGGACAACACCACAGCGGTGGCGTACATAAATCGACAAGGGGGAACACAAAGCAGAGCGGCAAGAAGTGTCAAAAATACTCTGCTGGGCTGAGGCCAACGCAAAGACCATCTCAGCCATATTCATTCCAGGAGTGGACAACTGGGAAGCAGACTTCCTCAGCAGACACGACCTCCATCCGGGGGAATGGAGCCTACAACCCCAGGTGTTTTAACAGTTAATTCACCGGTGGGGCTGTCCGCAGATAGATCTGATGGCTTCTCATCTCAACAAGGAGCTATTCCATTAATGTTCCAGAACAGGGGATCTGCAGGCTGTAGCAGTGGACGCGCTGACGACACAATGGACGTACCAGTTTGTGTACTTGTTCCCTGCTCTATCGCTAATCCCAAGGGTTCTAAAAAGACTAAGAATGGAAAGCGTTCAAGCAATTCTAATTGCCCCGATTTGGCCTCGACGGGCATGATACTCGGACCTCCTAACCATGGCTCTGTGTTATGATTCCAGCACTCCTGGTCAGAGGAGATCTTATGGCAAGGACCGGAGCACTGGAACGGAAATGCTGGGGAAGGGAACAGGAAAGAACAATAGCCCCTGGCGCCCTAACTCTGTTGTCTCATCCGTGCTGTCAGAAATCCCTTGCGAGACTATGGTTTCTTGAGCCCTTGGCAGCCGCGTTTGAAGGGCGGATTATGTCTGCCCAACTCCGATGCCCCCCGGTCTTAGTGAGAGACAAAGGGAAGTCCGAGACAGGATGATAACAAGAGGCCCTCTAACTAGACAACCTGGCCAGGGGCTACAAGCAAACTAAAAACCCTAAAGTATGTGCGGAGAAACCGCCAGGGAAAAGGACAACCAAAATATCCACTTGCCCAATACTCCTACCCGGCACCGCCGAATACCAGAGTGGGCCTGTGGAAGCGGAACCTTCCGCAAATGCTCCAAACACAAAATATAAGGGGTAAAGCGGCCGAGCCGCTACACACGGCAAAGCCCCGACTCACGAACACCACTGGATGATAAACGGTGATCAGTCAGGACTCCAGGGACGAGATGATAACTCCCGAGTACAGGACTTCAGAGAACCAGAATGACCGGATACAGCAGGACTGGAAACAGACTCTCAGCAAACAAGACAGCATGCAAGAAGCTATTACCGGCGTCTGTGAGAAGCCCTGAGAGTGTATTTAATCAGGAGTCCTCCAATCAGCTGCTGACAGAGCTGATTAGAATAAATGCCGTGCAGCTGCCTTGCTGCACGGCCAGGGAACAGGTGCACTTATTAATTCAAAGGACCCAGCAACGGGGAACGCGGTCCGCCAGTGGCGTCCCCGTTGCTAGGGTCCGTGCGGCTCAGCGCGCCCGGCGTCTAGCGTTGCTAGGGAGCCGGCGGCTGTACGCGCACGGCGTCCCTAGTTGCTAGGCGCCGGGCCGCGCAGACAAGCGTACCCCGGCGCCTAACAGTACCCCCCCCTTGAGGAGGGGTCAAGGAACCCCTAAAGCCAGGTTTCCGAGGAAATTCCCGAAAAAATGCCCTCTTGAGCCTCGGGGCACGAAGATCCTTATCCAGGACCCAAGACCTTTCCTCCGGACCATAGCCTCTCCAGTGAACCAGAAAATAAAGCCGGCCCCGGGACAATTTGGAATCGAGAACCTTCTCCACCAAGAACTCCTGTTGTCCCTGTACATCAACCGGAGATCTACCCTGAGAGATCCTCCGAGGAAATCTACTGGAAGAAACGTATTGTTTCAACAGGGAGCAATGAAACGTATTTCCAATCCTGAGAGATCTTGGTAGACGTAACCGGAAGGCAACTGGGTTGACTCTTTTAATAATAAGAAATGGCCCAATAAATTTGGGTCCCAATCTAGCCGAGGATTGTCGAAGCCTGATGTTACGAGTCGACAACCATACTCTATCTCCCACCTTAAAAGTGCAAGGACGTCGGAGCCTGTCAGAAATTTTTTTCTCTCGAAAGGCCGCTTTTCTGAGAGCAAGGTGCACTTTTTTCCAAATGGCTCTGAGATGGGAGGTTAAGGTTAGCGAGGAGACTGAGGAACGATGAAAAAAATAATTGGCTCTGGGGTGAAAACCAAAAACTGAAAAGAATGGAGACACTTTAGTGGAGGAATGACAAGAATTATTGTAAGCAAACTCCGCCAACGGAAGAAACTCGGACCAATCATTCTGGAGTTTGGCTGAATACAAACGCAAATACTGTTTCAATGATTGGTTAACTCGCTCGGTTTGCCCGTTGGATTGTGGGTGGTAACCGGATGTTAACGACAATTTCATCTTTAATGAAGCACAAAAACATTTCCAGAATTGTGCGATGAATTGTGGACCCCGATCAGAAACAATATCAGTAGGCAACCCATGAAGTCTGAAAACATGGCGGAAAAACAAAACTGCCAACCCTTGTGCAGATGGCAGCCGGGGAAGAGCAATGAAATGAGCCATCTTGCTAAAACGGTCCACTACCACCCATATGACTCGGAATCCGGCTGAAAGGGGAAGGTCAACCACAAAATCCATGGAAATATGAGACCATGGCCTGAGAGGGACATTTAAGGGCATAAGTTGCCCGATAGGCAAGGAACGGGGAACCTTATGCTGTGCACAAACCTGACATGAAAAAACAAACTCCTTAACGTCTTTAGAAAGACCAGGCCACCATACTGAGCGGGAGACTAACTCCAAAGTCTTAGAGATTCCCGGATGCCCGGAAACTTTGTTATCATGGAATTCAGTTAAAACAGTAGCTCTCAAAAACTCAGGGACGTAAAGACGACCAGCAGGAGTATTTCCAGGAGCTTGGTGTTGAAGCTGTTTTAACTGGGTAAATAAATCTTGTGTGAGGCCTGCCCAGATGACCGAAGATGGAAGTATGGGAGTAACAGGACTGTTATTGTGAACCGGAAGAAAGCTGCGTGACAGGGCATCAGCCTTGGTATTCTTGGAACCAGGCCTGAAAGTGATTATAAATTTGAAACGAGTAAAAAATAAAGCCCAACGTGCCTGCCGGGCATTAAGCCGCTTAGCTGATTCGATGTATTGCAGGTTTTTATGGTCAGTCAATACAGAAATAGTATGTTTTGCTCCCTCCAGCCAATGCCTCCACTCCTCGAAAGCCCACTCTATCGCCAGTAACTCCCGATTACCAACGTCATAGTTGGATTCAGCGGAGGAGAATTTCCTGGACATAAAGGCACAAGGATGTAACTCCAGAGACTCCGGATCCTTTTGAGAAAGGATAGCCCCCACTCCAACCTCCGAGGCATCAACCTCCACAACAAAGGGCAAATCCGGATTGGGATGTCTGAGGACTGGAGCCGAGACAAAGGCTTGTTTCAGGGCCCGAAAGGACAACTCAGCTTCACGCGACCAATCGGTAGGATCTGCTCCTTTCTTTGTCAGAGCTACAATGGGAGCAACCAGGTCAGAAAAAGAATGAATGAACCTCCTATAATAATTCGCAAACCCTAAAAAGCGCTGAATTGCTTTTAAATTGGTGGGTTGCGCCCAACTAAGGATGGCCTGGAGCTTCTTTGGTTCCATGGAAAATCCCCGAGGGGAAATAATGTACCCTAAAAAAGATACCTCCGTGACATGAAACTCACACTTCTCCAGCTTGGCATATAAATGATTCTCACGTAACTTTTGAAGAACCAGACGCACCTGGGTAACATGTTGTTCCATTGATTCAGAATAAATCAGGATGTCGTCTAAGTAAACGACCACCAATTTCCCTAGGAAGTCACGGAGCACATCGTTAATGAGGTCTTGAAAAACTGCTGGAGCATTAGACAAGCCGAACGGCATCACCAGGTACTCATAGTGACCCGACTGAGTACTGAAGGCCGTCTTCCACTCATCTCCAGATTTGATTCGGATGAGGTTGTACGCTCCTCTAAGGTAAATTTTAGAAAAAATCACAGCCGAACGTAACTGATCAAAGAGTACAGAAATCAGCGGCAAAGGATAAGTATTTTTAACTGAGATCTTATTCAGGGCTCTAAAGTCAATGCAAGGTCTAAGCGAGCCATCCTTTTTCTCCACAAAGAAGAAGCCTGCACTTAAAGGAGATTTTGATGGTCTAATAAATCCTTTCCCTAGGCTCTCCTTAACATAATCATTCATGGCCGCAGTTTCTGGCCCGGATAAAGCATATAATCTTCCCTTTGGCAATGCGGCACCAGGAATTAGCTCAATAGCACAATCATAAGGCCGATGGGGAGGCAGAATGTCCGCATTGCCTTTGGAGAAAACATCAGCAAACTCCTGATATTCCACAGGAATGAGTTCAGGAATGGTAGCTGCTACTCTGACTGGTAACGTAATACATTCCTTATCACAAAAGGTACCCCATTGTGAAATCTCCCCCGACCGCCAATCAATGGTGGGATTATGAAAGGCCAGCCAAGGGTGACCCAGAACAACTGGAACTGCTGGGCAATGTGTAAGAAAGAACTCGATCTTTTCGGAATGTAAAGCTCCTACAGTAAGTAGTACCGGGGGTGTACAGAGAGAGATAACCCCATTGGAAAGCGGACTCCCATCTAAGCCATGCATGGTGACACACCTACCCAAATGTAACTGAGGAATGCCTAAGGCTTTAGCCCAAGTTAAGTCCATAAAGTTTCCTGCAGCTCCACTGTCGACAAAAGCCGACACCGAAGAACTGAGGCTGCCAAAGGAAACTTTAACTGGGACTAAAAGGGAGTTATTCGAGGAGATAAGCTGCAGACCTAGGTGAACCCCCTCACAATTCACCTGGTCAAAGCGTTTCCCGACTTGTTCGGACAATTACGAGCAAAATGTCCCTTACCCCCACAGTACAGACAAAAACCAGAATTTTGCCTTCTGGCTCTTTCTTCAGGAGACAGCCGGGAGAGACCTATCTGCATGGGCTCCTCTACGTCTTCAGGAATGGAATATACACACGGACTTGACCTTACAGGTGCTCCTTTTTCAGCCCTCCGCTCTCTGAGACGACGATCAATCTTAATAGAAAGCTCCATGAGCTTATCGAGAGTCTCAGGAGCGGGGTACTGAAGGAGACTGTCTTTTATAGACTCTGATAAGCCGAGGCGAAACTGACTGCGCAGGGCTGGGTCATTCCAGCCACAGTCGTTTGACCAACGGCGAAACTCCGTACAATAAACCTCCGCAGGATTCCTACCCTGTCTGAGAGCGCGCAACTGACTTTCAGCGGACGACTCTCTATCAGGGTCATCATACAAGAGCCCTAAAGACCCAAAAAAAGCGTCAACTGACAACAATGCCGGATCCTCTGCTTTTAAACCAAATGCCCAGGTCTGAAGATCCCCCTGGAGCAAAGAAATAATAATCCCGACCCGCTGAGATTCAGTACCCGAGGAAGTCGGTCTTAAACGAAAATACAGTTTACAGGATTCTTTAAAATTAAAAAACTCCTTTCTATCACCAGAAAAACGGTCAGGCAAATGCATCTTTGGTTCAGGGACTACCTTCGGGGAAGCTCGCAAAAGATCTTCCTGCGACTTCACCCGAAGAGAAAGATCCTGAACCATCTGAGTAAGTTCTTGAATCTGGCTGACTAAGAGCTGACCAGGATTTGTCCCTAAACCTGTTGGATTCATGAGGCAGATAAACTCTCACAAAACTGAATGAGAAAAAATTAAACCCCGTTTAATTTTAAGTTTTGGTATGGCCGGTAATAATGTTATGATTCCAGCACTCCTGGTCAGAGGAGATCTTATGGCAAGGACCGGAGCACTGGAACGGAAATGCTGGGGAAGGGAACAGGAAAGAACAATAGCCCCTGGCGCCCTAACTCTGTTGTCTCATCCGTGCTGTCAGAAATCCCTTGCGAGACTATGGTTTCTTGAGCCCTTGGCAGCCGCGTTTGAAGGGCGGATTATGTCTGCCCAACTCCGATGCCCCCCCGGTCTTAGTGAGAGACAAAGGGAAGTCCGAGACAGGATGATAACAAGAGGCCCTCTAACTAGACAACCTGGCCAGGGGCTACAAGCAAACTAAAAACCCTAAAGTATGTGCGGAGAAACCGCCAGGGAAAAGGACAACCAAAATATCCACTTGCCCAATACTCCTACCCGGCACCGCCGAATACCAGAGTGGGCCTGTGGAAGCGGAACCTTCCGCAAATGCTCCAAACACAAAATATAAGGGGTAAAGCGGCCGAGCCGCTACACACGGCAAAGCCGCGACTCACGAACACCACTGGATGATAAACGGTGATCAGTCAGGACTCCAGGGACGAGATGATAACTCCTGAGTACAGGACTTCAGAGAACCAGAATGACCGGATACAGCAGGACTGGAAACAGACTCTCAGCAAACAAGACAGCATGCAAGAAGCTATTACCGGCGTCTGTGAGAAGCCCTGAGAGTGTATTTAATCAGGAGTCCTCCAATCAGCTGCTGACAGAGCTGATTAGAATAAATGCCGTGCAGCTGCCTTGCTGCACGGCCAGGGAACAGGTGCACTTATTAATTCAAAGGACCCAGCAACGGGGAACGCGGTCCGCCAGTGGCGTCCCCGTTGCTAGGGTCCGTGCGGCTCAGCGCGCCCGGCGTCTAGCGTTGCTAGGGAGCCGGCGGCTGTACGCTGTCAAAGTCAGAAAAATATCCCCATACACACTGCCATATTTGCACCGCACACTGGTCCGCGCTGCGCATGCGTACGCTCTCCCGTGAAGGCGCATACCCGCAATAGCGTGCACCCGCGGGCGCACGGTATGCGTATTTACGGTAGAGTTTATGTAATCGTAGCGTGCGACTCATTCGTTACATATTTTCAGTAATAATGTAGTTTGTAGATCATGGTCCCTTTGATAGATTCTGAAAGCTTAGTTAATATAGAATGTCCCTGAGCTGAGGAATCCCTCTTTGTATTGTGGGAAGGGTCTAACAAGAGTCATGCAGCAGTGTTTGGTACCCATCGGAAGAGTATTTAAATAGCAATATTCCGGTGTTGGTTTGGAGCGTATTAATCGCTCGTGCGGATAGTTATGGACATAAGAAGTTTATGTCCATTTCTACTATTTACTCATACTCAGGTATGCGGCGGGAAACCTAGTTCCCCACCCACCTGAGCTGTTTGAAATCGTCACAGCCCACCTGTATGAATCAACCTATGACCTTTTGTTATGATGCAGGGCCGAATTCCGACGTCCAATGGACAATGGGATTGTAGGGACTATGAGATTGCATTGTGTGTGGGGCATAAATAGGCAGGCCAACCACATCCAGCTCTCACTCTTCAACGGTTCTCATTGCTGAAAATCGGGTGCTGGATGTCCAGGCGCATGCGATCGTTTACCCTTGTGCGTAAGTTTCTCTCCGTAATCATTGTCTTACTGTGAGCCAATTTCTCTCATCTCTCTCTATTTCTCTCTCTCTCTCCTTTCTCTTTTCTCTCACATCTCCCCTAGACTAGTATTGTATTGTATTAGATAGTATTGTATTTTGGTTAGGAAGTCTCTGTTATATTGTAGTGTATCATTTGTACTGTTATCCCCTTTTACAAGTATATTAGATATAATACAGTTAATAGGCTTTGGACCCTAAACCAGTATCTGTGTATTTTCTATAGTGTTAAGTGTTCACTTGAGCGTCGGTGACGCTCAAGCAGCTTTGTAGTTAGTCAGGTTACACAAGGTTGCACTTACACCCTGTACTCACATTAAGGTATTCTGTGCATTTCATTGGTATAAGGTTTAGACATAAAGGTATAGCGTTGTGAGCGTCTGCGCCGCTGGTGATCTCCTCGTGGTCTCGAGCGTCCGCTACGCCATAGCGAATCATTACTCTAGTCATAACCAATAACGTGTTGTCCTGTGATCACTGGGCCGTGAGCGAACGTGACGCTTGAGCGTCTCGCCTACGGCTGAGCGATCGTTACGCAAATAGCGTACCCTTACGGTACTTCTTAAGTAAGCAGCGTACAGTGTTCTTAGACCTCTTAAAGTGTTTTATATACGATAAATATTTAGCTTTGTCAATTGGGGACTCGTCCTGTCCTTCACATATCTGCACTAGGTAGATCAGCAGACATTATCCCTCAGCAAAGGGCGGGAGGTTGTCTCGTAGTGCTGACGGGATAAGCGTCTGCTTCGCTTAGATAACGAGTGCTGAAGGAATCCGGGAACCGGAGGTAAGAACAAAACGCTAGTGTCTTTTAAAACTGTTTATTTTTCTGTCTTGCGGACACGCACATATATATATCTGCATTTCTTTTTCATTTGTGTATTTTCGTATATCACTCTCCTGTCTGCCAGTTTTATAGTTAATAAACGTGCTGAGAGAGATTTGCCGCTATTTCAATAGTTTGAGTAAAAGTAATATAGTTAAAATATAGACAAACACACAGCTTGTCAGTGTGGTGCGCGGTAGATGATAAAGGATCCTCTACATTGATAAAAGTAGAAATTGTGTTACGGTGGATCTTTGTTTGCGTACACGTGTCTCTAACAAAGACTAGCGTACGCAATCCAAAGGCAGACGCACGCAGCGTATATTGCGCAAAGGAGCGTCTGTGTACGCCCACGTAACTCAAACCACAAGTTGATTTTCAACGCAAAGCGATAAGTAGCGCAACGCGGTAAATAATGCAAGGCGATAAATAGCACAAATTGATTTCAGCTTTCCAAAACTTAGTTTAAATACCTTACTTTACTGTAATACCTCTGGGGAGAGCTATCAGACTACGGGAAATGATTTTTCTGATCAGAAAACTATAAGAATGATATTGGGTTGAAAACGGTATGAGTGTATTGAATCCCGCTTTGTGGACTTTGTGATCTATGTGATAATCCCGCTTTGTGAACTTTGTGATCTATGTGGAACGTGATGAGCACGATCTGAGTGAAAACGTGCAACAGAGTGTGATAAAGTTTTCGTTGTATTACGCTCTGGCTGTTTTGGAGCACAGTAGGGAGACTCCAATGATCCTACCATTTATGGGCAACAAGTGTCTATAAGTGGTACGATTGGACCGCACGGTTGTATGTGTGACCAATAACGCAACGTGATATGAGGTCGTATATCCATGCGTAAATCTTGCCCTCATACGTGTTGTAGGGAGCACATGCAAGCGTGATTTGTGTAAAGAAAAAGGAAGGGAATTTTCTCAGGAAAATCTCTAGAGATAGGGCCTGCAACGGCTACACGTGTCTGCTAGAAGGCGGAACGGAGATACCCGGAGCAGAAGAAGTTCAGTGGAAGAGCTTTAAGGATTTCCAACGAAGTTCTGTGTTTGGTGCATTTTAGGAAGTTTTTCTGTGTTAAAAAGGTCCACAATGGCAGCCAAGTGCACAATACAGAGACGGTCGGAGGTCAGGATTCAGACTCCAGAGGCTTGCAGACCCCAAGGGTCTGCTCGGTCAGTAATGTGGGGGAAATATGGTCCCCACACTGAGACCTTTTGTGATGAATGGACACGAATGACTGCGGGGGATAAGACACCATTTCCCGGGATAGGTAGTTTTGACTCAGAGGTGTTGCGTAATTTAAGGCGAAGGATATGTCTCATCAAATCAGCAAAGAGACGAATCAAGCATTATGATTGTTTACAGATATGGCAACAGGAGAGTGAAATGCAAAGAAATGTAACTTACTTACCTAACTTTCATCTTGAGAGGGGAGAGATGGCAATGGAGGGGATTGTGGTTGCGGAGAGAAGCACAAGGGTAAACAATAAAAATGCTCTTAGCAACAGTAGTACAGATAATAAGAATAAATGTGATAAATGTAACAATGCTAATTGTAATGCTGTTGAATGTACAACTATTAACCCATGCAAGTCGCACCCCATGTTAAACTTTCCTCAGGAACACCAACAAGAAAGTGAACCCAGAACGATGTCGGCACCTCCTCCAGAAGCCATCACACAAGACATCCAGGTGGACGCGACCCAATCGGTAAAAACTGTAATCAAACCCCCTAATGGAGGGTCAGGTGAGGTCGTGTCCACAGGTATGTATGGTATTATACATCACGCACAAACAAATGTACCTTATATAATAGAATCAATTCAGAATGACATTACTGGACTTAATCCTGTTAGGGTAATTGCAGTACCAAATGGGGAAACTGACTCTTCAGGAATCACTCCTGTCAGGAACATCGCCATGTACTGCCCTTTTTCCCGAACAGAATTAAGAACAATTCTGTCTGAATTTCCTGATCCCAGGAAAGACTTAGTTGCTTGTCAAAGATACATTAGAGTGCTAGGACATACTGCAGAGCCGAATAACAAAGATTGGAGGACAGTTTTGAGGGCATGTTTACCCCCCGATGTTGATTCATTGAAATTTATCGCTGATTGTAAGCTAGATGAGGAAGTGCCACTAACAAACGAGTATAACCAAGATAATGTAAAAAGAATCAATCTACAGTTGAAAGAATATTTTCCTACAGTAGCAAAGTGGAATAAAATCTATACAATAAGACAAAAAGAAGGTGAATCCGCAGAAGAGTATTTTCACCGGGCTCTGCAGGATATGGCTAGGTACACTGGTATAGATGACATTGAAACTAATGTACACCACAGAGAGGTAGCTGTGTCCGTATTAGCGAGCAACTTGAAAGACACACTAAAAATTAGGGTACAAACCTCAATACCTCATTGGAGAGGTATCTCGGTTGCAGCATTAAGAGAGTCCGCTATCGAGCATGACCGAAATATCAAAAGAACCAGGGAAGCGCAGGGAGAGCGGTTGATGACACTAAACATCCAAGCACTAGAGAATGCATCAAGTCGACCGGAACCCCAGGCCCCTAGCACATGGAGAAAGCCAAGGATTTGTTACAATTGTAGAAGAGAAGGGCATTATGCCAACAACTGTAATAACCCACATAAAGTTAGACCCCCTAGACCAAGAAATGAGCAAAATTATAACACACACAATTATAATTAGGGATCACATAGGCAGGAAAGGTGATCATTGGGACTGATGGTAAGCCTGAGGTAACGGTTAATAAATTGGGAGGTCATTCACTGAAGACACAGGAATGACCAGGTGAAAAGTTGTAAATGTATTTGTGAAAAATGTTTTTTTTTCTCTCTCTCTCTCTATCCCCATCTCTGACGAGTAGTGGTAAGAATTCACACATTGCATATCCACTTGGTCCTTGCAGAAGTCTACCAAACCCCAGCATGACCTCCGCCACAATGTATTTCTGGCCAGATACAGACAGTGGAGTAATGCAGGTGCTGGTGGGGAGGGACTGCTCAAGGAGACCAGTAGACACATAGATATGACAGCCTAATAAGTCTGACAATGTTTTTCTAAATGCTAACAATGTTTTCTTAATGTTGACAATGTTTAAAAATGTTTTGTTTCTCTTTTCTCATTGGTGGTTATTGTCGAGTTATGTAATGTATATATGCACATGAATTGTTCTCTATCTCTTTTGTTTTTTTTGTTGTCTCTCTCTTCCCACTCATGTTTCCATGGTTTAAAGATGCTATGTCACCCCTCAGTTGGACCAATGGTAATGCCAGATTTTTGCTCCTTACAGAAAGATCGTCGGTTAGGAAGGGAATATTGCATCACCAGAATGTTCGTTTGGAAGACTGAGAGACAGCACCTTTGAGAGGACAGCAGAACAAGAAGAACAACAAGACGAGAGAACTTATTATCGTAACAAGTTCTCTCCCCCCCTCAAACTGTTTTCTTATGCCCCCTTTACAAATTTCTTCTTTTCTCCTCCTGTAAGATGGACTTGCCCCAAGAGACTGTGATATGGATTTTCCCGTTAACCATGATGTTGACCAGAGCAGTCTATTTCGGTGAGAGTACCAGTGAGGTCGAGAAAGGATCCAGAAAGGTCCTGATGACTGAGACGGAGGTGTAAATTTCCAATAGCAACCCAATCACCAAGCAAAGGCGAGTACCGGGCACGATCTAACAACCATGTTATCTGTAAACATTTTCTTTGAAGGATTGTTAGTTCAAAAAAAAAAAACTGTATCTGTAGGCTCTGTGACAATGGTTGAAGATGGATGCATAAAGAAATGCCAATCCAGTCTTAATATCCATATGGACCAGCATCCATTGAGTGACCATCACTCCTTAGTGGGTAACGTGTTAAATAAAACAGATTGTTGGGTATGCTCTCAAGTACCTCAGGGTCATAGCAAATCAGGGCTAGTGCCATTTCCTTTAACGTTAGGGGAGGTACTTGAGCTAAGTGGTGGGAGACCGGTGGACCGGAGATTTAACATCTCCAGCCCTCCTAGTTTGAAGCTCCACCAATACCATGTGGATAGGTCCCTCTTATGTTTCAACATCTCCAATCCCCGAAAGCCGGGAAATTGGGAAGTGTCATGGAGCAACCTTACCATGACCTTTTCACACAGAGCAGATAGAATGCCTACAGATACAGAGCTTGTACGCCACATAGCCAGTAGAGGAAAATCTTTCCGGTATAGATACACCCTAGGAAATAGAATTACTAGAGTTGGAGAAGTATCACCAGGATACTGTGCACATATCGTACAACCTGATACGTGCATTAAGCAGATGGAAGAATTAGGGTCAGGAGATTTCACCTGGAAGGTCTGTAACATGGTCATGTCCTTCTCCGTCCCATATGTTCTCCCCGATGACGCATATTTCATATGCGGGAGAAAGGCGTACAAGTGGCTTGCCCCAAACTCTGAAGGATTGTGTTATATTGGAAAAGTATTGCCTGAAGTGATGACTGTTACACATGACAAAATGAAGGACATACACCGTGGTGCCCAAGCTCCTTATACTCACACTCATTACGAGCACCGAGTTAAAAGACAACTGTCAGAAAGGTTAGAGCATCCGGCCTCTGATCTTATCCATGAATCCACCGGGATTCAGGTTCTGGTAGCGTTAGATTTCACTCGTACCGCTCGAGGAGTGATGAATTATAGATACATTTCCGCACTCGCCAATTTGTTAGATAATATCACTGAAATGTATGATGACACGTTTAGATACACTGGAAGAGAACTTCAAGCTTACAAAACAGAACTAGTTCAGCATAGGATGGTTCTTAATTATCTTACAGCAGTAACAGGCGGATATTGTGTTACATTGGCAACACAGTACGGCATAAAGTGTTGCACGTATATCACAAATAGCACCGAGGATCCGGTAGAGGTCATAGACCAAAAGATGGACGATATTCTCCAATTGAAGTGGGAATTTCGTCGAAAACACAATCTCACCCTTGCTGCTGTAGGTAATGAGCTGACTGGTTGGGTGTCATGGTTGAACCCGCGAAATTGGTTCTCCGGTTTAGGAGACTGGGCTCAAGGAGTCATAATGGATGTTGGAAAGTTCCTCCTATGTATCTTAGGTGTTGTTATATCTATTGGATTGATATTTAGATGCGGGCAGGCTTTAATGAGGTGCAAACAAAGTACAAAAGTGATGAGCTTGAGGAGTGAGGAAACTGTAATTAACCTGGATTTGATTTATGACCCAATGATAGAAACCAGAATGTGATGAAAATGCGATTATACGGTCCGTTTCTTTCACCTGTTTTTCTGCTTTTCTCCAAGATACAAAGACCCCCTTGGACGAGGAAGTTGACGAGACGCTATACAGACAACAGACAAGCACCAAAGATGAAGTTTTGACCACTTGAGAAATGGACATTTGATGAACTTTGCCATGAATCCCCAGTTTCCCTAGTATTCTTAAACTCACGCTAGCCCAACATTTTTGTAAATCTGATGGCACTGACAAAGCTATTTGCTCATGCCCAAGGAGCAATACAGCGCAAAGAAGACGACTCTCAACAGATACCGAACAAAACTTCGACGACAGATGTACATTTACCTGACATAGAATATCATTGCATTTTCCATAAGTGTTCTTCATCTTCATCTCTACAACCCTCAGGTAATAACACACATAGTATAGGGAATACAGGCACAGATATCAGCAATCACATATTCCCCCATTCATGTATCATCAACTAAAATGTGCTCCCCATTTTGTTAAAAAAAAAAAAAATCCGAAAAGAGCTCGGTAAAGTTTGACAGCCCATCCACAGACCTGTACCACAGGATAAGAAGGAATTCAAATGTATACTTCGCAATACCTCGAAGCTTGATGTACAACACGTACGGCACGATGATACATGACCCCCCAAACATGGATTCATACACACATGCTTCTGCTATCTCACTAGGTCATACCCTCTTCACACCTTCTCCTCTCTCCTCCCTCACCCAACCATGGAAATGAATTAACCCCTGACATATATTTTTCTCCTTTTGAAATGTTTTCAGGAGGTGGCAGTTATTATTGACTGCCAAAGGGTGGACTGTCAAAGTCAGAAAAATATCCCCATACACACTGCCATATTTGCACCGCACACTGGTCCGCGCTGCGCATGCGTACGCTCTCCCGTGAAGGCGCATACCCGCAATAGCGTGCACCCGCGGGCGCACGGTATGCGTATTTACGGTAGAGTTTATGTAATCGTAGCGTGCGACTCATTCGTTACATATTTTCAGTAATAATGTAGTTTGTAGATCATGGTCCCTTTGATAGATTCTGAAAGCTTAGTTAATATAGAATGTCCCTGAGCTGAGGAATCCCTCTTTGTATTGTGGGAAGGGTCTAACAAGAGTCATGCAGCAGTGTTTGGTACCCATCGGAAGAGTATTTAAATAGCAATATTCCGGTGTTGGTTTGGAGCGTATTAATCGCTCGTGCGGATAGTTATGGACATAAGAAGTTTATGTCCATTTCTACTATTTACTCATACTCAGGTATGCGGCGGGAAACCTAGTTCCCCACCCACCTGAGCTGTTTGAAATCGTCACAGCCCACCTGTATGAATCAACCTATGACCTTTTGTTATGATGCAGGGCCGAATTCCGACGTCCAATGGACAATGGGATTGTAGGGACTATGAGATTGCATTGTGTGTGGGGCATAAATAGGCAGGCCAACCACATCCAGCTCTCACTCTTCAACGGTTCTCATTGCTGAAAATCGGGTGCTGGATGTCCAGGCGCATGCGATCGTTTACCCTTGTGCGTAAGTTTCTCTCCGTAATCATTGTCTTACTGTGAGCCAATTTCTCTCATCTCTCTCTATTTCTCTCTCTCTCTCCTTTCTCTTTTCTCTCACATCTCCCCTAGACTAGTATTGTATTGTATTAGATAGTATTGTATTTTGGTTAGGAAGTCTCTGTTATATTGTAGTGTATCATTTGTACTGTTATCCCCTTTTACAAGTATATTAGATATAATACAGTTAATAGGCTTTGGACCCTAAACCAGTATCTGTGTATTTTCTATAGTGTTAAGTGTTCACTTGAGCGTCGGTGACGCTCAAGCAGCTTTGTAGTTAGTCAGGTTACACAAGGTTGCACTTACACCCTGTACTCACATTAAGGTATTCTGTGCATTTCATTGGTATAAGGTTTAGACATAAAGGTATAGCGTTGTGAGCGTCTGCGCCGCTGGTGATCTCCTCGTGGTCTCGAGCGTCCGCTACGCCATAGCGAATCATTACTCT
This sequence comes from Pseudophryne corroboree, assembly GCF_028390025.1. NCBI lineage: Eukaryota > Metazoa > Chordata > Amphibia > Anura > Myobatrachidae > Pseudophryne > Pseudophryne corroboree. The sequence continues at coordinate 551,812,268 of NC_086448.1, read as the reverse complement.
AGTCATAACCAATAACGTGTTGTCCTGTGATCACTGGGCCGTGAGCGAACGTGACGCTTGAGCGTCTCGCCTACGGCTGAGCGATCGTTACGCAAATAGCGTACCCTTACGGTACTTCTTAAGTAAGCAGCGTACAGTGTTCTTAGACCTCTTAAAGTGTTTTATATACGATAAATATTTAGCTTTGTCAACGCGCACGGCGTCCCTAGTTGCTAGGCGCCGGGCCGCGCAGACAAGCGGACCCCGGCGCCTAACACTCTGGAGGATCCCTGGCCTCTGCCGCTTCGAAAGGATCTACTTCAGCAAGGTCCGTTCATCTATCCACACTTACCGTGGCTACATTTGATGGCTTGGAAGTTGAGAGGGAGATTCTAGCCAGAAAAGGTCTTCCCCCCAGGGTTATTTCCACTATGGTCCAGGCCAGGAAGATGGTTACGTTAAAACTTTATCATTGTATCTAGAAAAAGTATGTTTCATAGTGTGAAAGTAGAAAGGTTTCTCCCGCAGAATTTAGAATTGGTTGCTTTCCTGCAAGCGGGAGTGGATATGGGCCGTTTAGGCTCCATCAAAGTGCAGATTTCGGCGCTATCTATTTTCTTCCAGAAACAACTTGCAATGTTGCCGGAAGTACAGACTTTCCTAATAGGAGTTCTTCATATGCAACCGCCCTTCGTACCTCCCACGGCTCCGTGGGATCTCAATGTGGTTTTGTCTTTTCTTCAATCAGACTGGTTTGAACCCTTACATAGGGTGGAATTGAAATTTCTTACCTGGAAGACTGTGATGTTACTAGCATTGGTGTCTGCAAGACGTATCTCTGAATTGGGGGCCTTATCCTGTAAGAGTCCTTATTTGATTTTTCAGGAAGACAGGGCAGACCTCAGGGCCCGACCTCAATTTTTGCCAAAAGTGGTGTCAGCTTTGCACGTGAATCAACCCATTGTGGTTCCGGTGTTGTCTGACGTTTCCGTTGGTCCAGAGTCCTTGGATGTGGTGAGGGCTCTGAAGGTTTATATCAAACGTACTGCTCGTCATCGACAATCTTCTTTTTGTCCTTTATGATGCCACCAAGATTGGTTGTCCGGCTTCTAAACAATGAATTGCTCGTTGGCTCAGGTTGAGCATTCAACAAGCCTACACTTTGGCGGCTCTGCCTTTGCTGACGTCTATTCAGGCCCGCTCAACGAGATCTGTGGGCTCTACCTGGGCGGCTGCCCGGGGTGTCTTGGCCTTACAGTTGGCCTTACGAGCTGCTACTTGGTCTGGTTCGAACACTTTTGTTAAGTTCTATCAGTTAGACACCTTGGCCAGGTATGACCTTCAGTTTGGTCAGGCGGTTTTACAGGGGTCTCAGCACTCTCCCACCTGTTTGGGAGCTTTAGGACTTCCCCATGGTACTAAAGTACAGTTCCCCAGTATCCACTAGGACGTAAGAGAAAATAAGAATTTATTACCTACTGGTAATTCCTTTTCTCGTAGTCCATAGTGGATACTGGGCACCCACCTCAGTGCTTCGATTCCTGCTTACCTGAGTAAGTGTTTGGTTGGTCTGCCGTTGCAGTCCCCTTATGTTGTTGGGATAGCTTTGCTATCCTGGTTAGGTTGGTGTTGCTATCCTCTGTTCTGGTTAGCTCCCTTCTTTTCGGTTATGGTTGTTTATTGACGTAGTGCCTCACCGATGTTGTACCTATTTTATTCTCTCGTGTTATGTCCGTCTCCTCTGGCAGTTTCCTAGACTGAGTCTGGTAGGAGGGGCATAGAGGGGAGGAGCCAGCACACACATACACACACTAAGGGGGAGATTCAAATGTTTGAAAAGTCGGTTGGGTGTCTGTTTTTTCCTGTCTATTAGATAGGAAAAAACAGACTCCCAACTGACTTTTCAAACATTTGAATCTCCCCCAATAGGTTTTAAAGTGCCAGGCTCCAGTGGACCCTATCTATACCCCGTGGTACTAAAGTACAGTTCCCCAATATCAACTACGGACTACGAGAGAAGGAATTTCTGGTAGGTAATAAATTCCTATTTTTCCAATGCTGATCATTTGGGAAATCATTGTCACATCCAAGAAAAAAAAAAAAATAGCCACGAGGATCCTGTTATTTGATGGGTTTTGGCTTTGTAGCTTTCATCACAATTATTTTTGCCATTTATTATGTATTTGGGCCCTTTTACCTCACACATTAACCTTTTTTTGTGGGGTTATACATACTTTTATTTCCATTTTCTCAACCAACACCATGAAGTCAAAAAGAAAACAGCATGTGTATTAGTTTCATAAGAATGCAGTTCTCACACTTTGCATGTGGGGACGTTTCCTATCACTGGCACACTGACCCAGGAGGATTGGGGAGCAGGGATTCCCCACCTGCAACAAGGCGAGCCCCGGCCGCCGTTTCTATTTACACGCTTTACTCAACAAACCAGATGATCCAGCTCCATACAGCGCTCTCTCATAGCAGGTCGGAGTGCAACGGGTGTCAGCAGCCCCACCCGATTCCTTCCAGCACTTGTGATTCGGCGTGCTGAGGGCAAGGAGTGGCCGGCTCTCTATCACTGCCACAGATACCATTTGTTTGGTTTCCTGGGTGTGCGGCTGCTGTGCACACATGTACCGGCGGCGCCCGGGCTCCTATAGTGGCCGCAGAGGATGCTGGCTGAGTGATGGGGACTCCCGGTAACAGGATGATTCCCCGTACCACGGGCTCCACCTTGCTGCAGCCGCTCAGCGAGCTCTTGCACATGCCCCTGGAACAGGTGAGTCGGGAATAAGACACACTTTAAGAGGGGGACTTGTCTTTAGTTTTCTCTTACTGAGACTTCGGAGAGAGTGCTATACTGTACTATTCTAGCGCTTGCATTATTGATAGGTAACATATAGTTCAGTGTACATTAGTGTATTATCTATTTAGATACTATTTCTTCGCAAACAATACAAGGACATATAAAAACTTGTCCTGTATTACTGAAGACAATACTGCTAGTTTTTACCCAGTGGTGTAGGAAGTGAACATTTTACATTTCTGTAACTCTCTTAGGGTACTGTTTATGAAATATTTGCTGAATATTACCCCAAAAATGAAAACCGACTATACTGTATGGAGGCGGGACCGCAGCAGATATGTCTGATATCTGCTGCAGTCTCTCCATTTCCGACAGCAGCCGCAGCCTCCATAGGTTTCGAAGGGGTTGCGAAGCTGTCACATTTAGCGTTCCAGAGCTTAGCACTGATAGGATAATGCTGTCTCCAGATGGTGTTACGCTATAGTAGCTTATGGGCATCTAATATGCAGATTTTCTTTTCAGAGAGGGAGCCTCTGGTGATGCTTGAGTTAGCCATCAGCACTTATGCGCAGTGTGCATCGGGGACCCCAACAAGGAAGCAGTGTGATGGGATGTTGGAAGCATTGTCATGACTGTGTCGTTTTGGCTCTTGATTTTACTTAAGTGTCTTCTGTTGATACTTCATGGTCACAAGTGCATGCTCCGCTTCACATTATGGGAGGAATTCAATTGTTAGCGCTGGCAGCTGTCTCTTCTGCGTGGGCAGACGGAGCTATTCAATTGTTTCTCCTGTCAGGCGTGACTAGCTGCTGTGCCGAGCTTACACCCTCTGGGGGTGACGAGCTGAAATGTGCGAAAGGTGACCTGTATGGCAGGGACGTGCAGTGAACTAAATGGCTCAGGAGGCACTGGCTAGCACCAGAGCCAGATTTAAATGCAATATATGGGCCAAAGGGTACATGTGGGCATTATACACAGGTGCAGCAGTATAAACTTCTGGACATTCGGTGAATTTTGATCTGAGAAGTGCAGAAAAGGTCAGCGCCTCACCTGCCATAGACTTTTTACTCCAGAGATTTGTCTATAAAAATGATTAGAATAATGCAAAGAAGATATTTCAAACATATTCTTTGTCTTTTTCATATACTTTATACAATCAAAACTCTGGTACAAACGTTAGTATGACAGGAAAGGCTTTGCCTCACCTGCCTCACCCCACCACACGTCACTGCTGTATGGGCGCCCAAAAGCGGCATGAAAATGTGATAAATCAGGCTGCTGGAAAGGTGGGTTAGGTATTAGTTTTGGCTTTATTTATTACTCACTGTCGGTATTTTCATCACTGGGATGCCGCTGTTGGTATTTTGACAGCCGGGATCCTGATACCAACCCCTGCATCATGCAGGCCGTTATATTTGACCCACAATGTCGCTGGCATTTTCCCTTTGTCATTGGATAATCAGCATCATTTATGCTGCTTTCACATCGCAAACCCTGCTTTTGAAACGGTTCTTTAAACAGTTCTTAAAACGGGTCTGAGCATTTAAACCCCCTTCACATCGCATGTTGTAACCAGTATATTACCGTTTCATTACCGTTTTGGTACCTTTCACACTGAACCCGTTTCTCCCATAGAAAACAGTGGTTGTTATTTTATATGGACTTTTCTGGCCCACACATTATTAATAATTATTAATTAATTAATAATTTGGCTAGTCGTACGATGGAACCCAGCAGCTTCAAGCATCTTTACCAAGTTTTTGTAGAGTACTGCATCCTTCACTGTCCCCGTGATTTGTCTAGCAATTTCTTCATCCCCTCTCATCATAAGCAGCTCCCTAACCTCCTCATCACTCCAATTTGCCATTTTAAACTGTATTCTGTATAAAAAAAATGCTTCTTCACTCTCATGTGTTTCCTCCAGTTTATTTCCTGCTTCTGCCTGGTTACATCACGCATTGAGACAGCCTATCACCTTCTGTGGTTTGAAAATACCGTTTCATAGCCTTTCACATTGCACAATGAAACGGGTCTGAACTGTGTAGGACCCTGCTTTTTAACCGTTTCAAAATACCAGTAATCTGTAACCAGTAAATTCAAAGTGACCCTCTCACACCGCAGCTAGAACCGTTTTGTAAGGCTTAAAAAACGTCAATTTACCGGGTTATAGCTGCAGTGTGAAAGTTAAGAACGTGGTTCTTGAAAGGATTCCTACATCCATTTTGAGTTAAATATTTGTAAACTTATTTTAAATTGTAGGATTGCTATGACTGTGTGATAACTCTTAGATTTGGAATCCATCATATTAAGATGTCAAGATATTTAAGTACTAACCGTGATCCCTGCATATATGTGGAAAACATTCATATGTTTATTGGCCATGGTGTGCTTTCAGTATATATAAAACTACAGTTACAGTGAAATGTAAAAGTATACGGTAAACTATTTAAACATGCTTGTGTTCTGCATATTCTCTGGTTTGCTGGCTGAACTATGTACCCTTTTTCAAAGATGTACTGTAATTTCCCCACTGCTGGGTCTTTGTACAAAATTAAGTAAAAATACGCCCACTGCCGGCTTCTGTGATCCGATGCATATATCCTGATGCATGGCTAGAAATCGGTGGGCTCTATAGCAAATTTTGTAAGGGATCCTCCCTGTCATGCCTTTCATACAGTTACACCAACCCATTGAGAGTTTCTGTATGGCAGTGCAATTTCCAAATATATGCAGTAGGGAGGCCAATCCCGGGATCGGGATCGGCGGGATCCCGGGATTTAGGCCCAAAAACGTCCGGGATTCAATCCCGGGATTGGAAGCTCCAATCCCGGGGATTGAGGGATCAGCGTTGAGCGTCCTCAGGACGCTCAGACGCTGCCTGGCTCCCTCCTCTCGGCTCCCCCTGCGCAGCCTAACCTGGGCCTGTGAGGTCACGCTGCGCTGTCAGCAGCCGCAGAGCAGGAGGTACGGCGGTATTCACCCGCTGCCTCCTCCCGCCTCCCCCACACTTACCCGCCGGCTCCTCCTGCATTTACCCGCCGCCTCCTCCCGGCTTCCCTGCACTCAACCACCGGCTCCCCTGCACTACCCCGCCGCCTCCTCCTACCCAGATATCCAGCTGTGCAGGTTTGTACTTTTTTTAATGTCTGCAGGGCAGGTGGGGAGGGACGTGGGGGATGGCCGGAAACAGTTGAAAGCCTATCCCGGGATTGACCATTTTTCAATCCCGATACCCGGGATTGAAAAAATGGCCCAGGATTGGCCTCCCTAATATGCAGGAACCAAGTGCATTCTGGTGTTTAATTTTTCATAGCTGGTGGCACAGTGGTTAATATTGCTATCTCACAGCACTGGATTCATGGGTTTTATTCCTGACCACGGTCTAATCTGCATGGAGTTTATGTGTGTTTCCTCTGAGCCAGAGGTGTCAATGGGTGTGGTGACACCCGGTGTGTGCTCTGCCCTATACCTTCGTGCCGGAGGTGCGGCCGCTGAAAAGGAGTGTGGCCGACTTAAAAGGTGCGTGGCCTTGCGGGTATCATCACTCCGGGGGCATGTCTAGCATCCCCTGAGATGCTGGCTGTCCCCTTAGACTGGGCAGTGTGTGTGCCGGCTCTTCATAGGAGAATGTCACTCTGCAGCACCCGGCTCCTGTCAATGTAGAAAAGCCAGCACTTTGGTGGCACCCCTTCCGATGGCAACACCTAGGTGCGGGCTGCACCCCCCACACCCGGCTTGTGATGCCACTGCTCTGAGCTCAGGTTTCCTCCCACACTCCGTTAGGGTATTTAGTCCATAGTTACCGACTTGCTGTCCCCTCCAGTACAGCAATAGATGATGCAGGGTGTGTGGCTTGGCATAGGTGTTGTGACAAATTAAGCTGGGGGTGGGGGTGGCATGGCTGTGTGATTGCATCATCATAGCCCCTCCCTGCTATACAATGCAGAGGTTGCCATCATTGTACAGTGAGGGCCGTGGCTATGATAACACGGTTCAGCGCAAATCGCTTCAGGAGACTTGCCCACTCTTCTGGATGGCTAGGAGCGTCACCCGATTTTCGGGAACCTCCCGGCCGCTCCGGGAGAGTAGGCAAGTATGATTGAGGGGTCTATTCGTAAAGCAGTAAAAAGAGTGGAGAAGTGAGCCAGTGGAGAAGTTGCCCATAGCAAACCAATCAGCTGCTCTGTATTATTTTATAGTATTATAAATGTTACTTCAATGCTGATTGGTTGCAAAGAGCAACTTCTCCTTTGGCTCTTTTCTCCACCCTTTTCACTGCTTCAAGAATAGACCCCTGAGACTGGTAGCTCAAATAAGGCTGGAACTGATGGAAGTGACAAGTATTCTCTGTCCAGCACTGCATAATATGGTCATGCTGTAAACATGCATATGAAGATGTATTTAAATGCATTAGGGTAAGAATGCAGAACAAACCTAAAAATGGATGGCTTTTTAAGGATAGACTCTCAACTTGTTCATTCCTAAATCTGAAATGCTAGCAGCCACACAGTGTGTTGTTGTGATGTTTGTCGCTTATCAGAGGATACTTGAGCACTAATTAGTCACATGGGGAAAGTGATCTCATGGAGGCACAATCATTGGTGTTTCCTACATGAGAGAGATGATCTGGCTCTAGTAAGACTAAAAACCTATTGCTACCAGTGTCTTTAGTGCCAGAAAATCTATTTAAGTGTTTTGACATTGTCCTGTCCCGACAGCCGGCATACCGACACTTATTCTCCCACGTGGGGGTCCACGCCACTGTGCCCGCAAGGGGCTCATTTGCCCTCGCCACACTGTCGGTAAGCCGACGGTCGGGCTCCCGGCGCCGGTATGCTGGTCGCCGGGAGCCCGACCGCTGGCATTCCATACTACACCCGTCCTGTGGTACTGCATGTTGACAAGTGCTTTCCATGTATATGTTAAAAATAAATCAATATAAAAAACCCCCCAAAAACATGAAAGTAGCAAAACCCGTAAAAAGCACTCCAATAGATCAGAAATTAAAAATGCCTACATACCTGTAAATATTATACATCAAGAATAAAATTAGGACTAAACTTTGTGTATTAATAACGGAACACAAAATTGCATTTTAAATTTTTTTTTTTAACATGTCCCTAACTGAAAATGATATTTATTTGATTAGTCAGCTTTTTTTTTTTAGGTAGGACAGCAGATGGCAAAATGAACATCCGAACCAGTAATGCCCCTTTCATATCAAAAAAATCTGGGTCCAACCTGCGTTATGGAACACGGTTTCAAGCCGCAGCACAGCAGCATGAAACCCAGGTTGCCAGCGCTTGGAGATAACCAACACTTGGTGATGATGTCATCTGGCTCTCTGGGGGGTATTCAACTGCAGACAGATTTGAGATGTGATTGCATCTCCTCATTTGCCCCCGTAGTGTCCAGAACACGCACTGCAGAAGCTTTCGCGGGGCGGCGTTGCAGGGGCACCAACTCCTCATTGGGCGAGCATGTTGCCAGAAACGGGGGCGGGTTCGGGACGGCCGCGTGACATCCCACGCAACCACTGCCACCCTAAAAATGGCTGCCCTGCGCCTGCCTTCGCAACCTGGCTGCAGTGGCAGGGGGGCTTCCACAAATCAGCGATGCGATTGTAATCAAAATTGCCAGGTATTTGCATACTGGGCGGCTTTGCCCTGTGCTGGGCGGCCCCTAGCATGCAATTTTATCATTAACAGTTTTGCTAAGATTGCGAAACTGCTAATGAAGATGAATGAGGGCCCCTGTATGCTTTTAGCACAACCTGGGAGGGATGACCTGGATCACACCATTCACACCGCGGGCTACCCTGGTCAGTGCTGAGTTCGACCCTAGGAGTTCCCTCATTTCACAGATTTGGATCCACACTTTACGTGAAAAAATGCAGTATTTGCAAAGCCATTTTTACATGGTGAATTGGCTGATTTATAATAGTGTTAGCAAAAGTATGTTGAATTGTGAACACGTCTAATAAACAACATGTAATACACATGAGTTTTAGTATTTGCTGCTGTATTTCTGCTGATTCAAGTGAATGTAACTGTACCATAGTGTACCAGCAACATACTTGTACTAACTGACTCCGGAATACAGTGAGACCTGTGTGAGTCCCGGCCGGGAAGTAAAACACATCAGTTGGTTACCTCAGCACCTGGCCAGCGCTGATCTAAACATCCTGGAATGTAGAGCAAAGGCTCTCTGTATACAATCTCAAAGCTACTGGTTTATAGGAAATGAAGCTACTAGCTACATTACCACTGTATATAGACCTACTGTATTACTCATACTCTGGGCTGCATTTCTGCTCTTCCCACTCAGCATTTTTGCACTCTTTCATTGCTGCATAGCCCAGGCACTAATTTGGTTTAACATGGTCTTCATGTTATTGTGGCCCTATGATGTATGCAGCAAAGCTGAAAAGGACAACTAAATCTAATGTGAGAATTTTTTTTTCAATTATAAATTATCTGGTTCTTTCTTCTTAGGGGTGGCAGTGGGGATTATGGAAATATGCATAAAAATCCTTGATTTAATTATTGCTAAGTGCTCTTGCTGCTTTTATACTTACTACTTGGGTTAATAAAATCTATGGGCAGAGCAGGAAGGGTTTGGCTGTATAAAAGCCACATATAAAATCAGGCTGGGGGGATGTTTATCAATCCCACAGTGTCATGGTGAAAGCTAAAGCAAAATATTAAAACCGTATATTCATATATATATATAAATGTGCACACAGGCATTAAAAAGTTTTTCTCTTACGTCCTAGAGCAGGGGTGGCCAACCAGTCAGAGACAAAGAGACAAAAAATCTTGTTAGGTACGTCAAAGAGCCGACATCAAGCAAAGGCGCGTGTGCAAAAATGGGGTGTGGCCTTGTGCCTGCTAGGCCACACCCCTGGTATAAAATACAATGAAAATGCCAGATCCACAAAAAATAAATTTTAAAGCCAGATCCAACATAAAATACATTGAAAAAGACACTTCCACATAAAATAAGTAAAAAATCCAGATCCATATACAGGTTGAGTCTCCCTTATCCAAAATGCTTGGGACCAGAGGTGTTTTGGATATGGGATTTTTCCGTATTTTGGAATAATTGCATACCATAATGAGATATCATGGTGATGGGACCTAAATCTAAGCACAGAATACATTTATGTTACATATACTCCTTATACACACAGCCTGAAGGTAATTTTAGCCAATATTTTTTATAACTTTGTGCATTAAACAAAGTGTGTCTACATTCACACAATTCATTTATGTTTCATATACACCTTATACACACAGCCTGAAGGTCATTTAATACAATATTTTTAATAACTTTGTGTATTAAACAAAGTTTGTGTACATTGAGCCATCAAAAAACAAAGGTTTCACTATCTCACTCTCACTCAAAAAAGTCCGTATTTCGGAATATTCCGTATTTCGGAATATTTGGATATGGGATACTCAACCTGTAACATATATTGAAACAGCCATATCCACATAATACACTTCAGCTCCTCCATGTGTCACTCCAGTCAGCACCCTCCTGTGTCACTCCAGCCAGCCCATGTGTGAATGTGTCACTCCTGCTAGCACTCTCCTGTGTCACTCCAGCCAGCTCCCCCATGTGGTACTCCTGCCAGCACCCTCCTTTATCACTCCAGTCAGCTCCCCCATTATGTCTCTCCTGCCAGGATCCTTCTGTGTCACTTCAGTCAGCTCCCCCTTGTGTCACTCCAGCCCACCCCCATATGTCACTACAGCCCAGTATCTGGCTCCCTCAGTTTTCAGTCGCCATAGTGCTGCTGTGTGTCTGGCTGGAGTGCACCGGTTTCCAGGATCTGTTGTGGTCAGGTGACTGAGTGTTGGGAGCCACATTTGAATAAAGAAAGAGCCGCATGCGGCTCAAGAGCCAAGCGTTGGCCACGGCTGTCCTAGAGGATGCTGGGGTCCATATTAGTACCATAGGGTATAGACGGGTCCACCAGGAGCCATTGGCACTTTAAGAGTTTAATAGTGTGGGCTGGCTCCTCCCTCTATGCCCCTCCTACCAGACTCAGTTTAGAAAATGTGCCCGGAGGAGCCGGTCACAGCTAGGGGAGCTCTACAGAGTTCTCTTAGAGAAAACTCTTTTTTTTTTTTTTTTTTTACGTCCTAGTGGATGCTGGGGACTCCGTAAGGACCATGGGGGAATAGACGGGCTCCGCAGGAGACTGGGCACTCTAAGAAAGAATTAGGACTACTGGTGTGCACTGGCTCCTCCCTCTATACCCCTCCTCCAGACCTCAGTTAGAATCTGTGCCCGGAAGGAGCTGGGTGCATTTTAGTGAGCTCTCCTGAGCTTGCTAATAAGAAAGTATTTTGTTAGGTTTTTTATTTTCAGAGAGATCTGCTGGCAACAGACTCTCTGCTACGTGGGACTGAGGGGAGAGAAGCAAACCTACTAACTGCGGATAGGTTGCGCTTCTTAGGCTACTGGACACCATTAGCTCCAGAGGGATCGAACACAGGAATTTAACCTTGGTCGTCCGTTCCCGGAGCCGCGCCGCCGTCCCCCTCGCAGAGCCAGAAGACAGAAGCCGGCGAGTGAAGCAAGAAGACATCAAAATCGGCGGCAGAAGACTCCTGTCTTCATATGAGGTAGCGCACAGCACTGCAGCTGTGCACCATTGCTCCCACACTAACCCACACACTCCGGTCACTGTAGGGTGCAGGGCGCAGGGAGGGGCACCCTGGGCAGCAATTGAGTACCTCCTGGCAAAAATAGAGCATATATATAGCTGGGCACTGTATATATGCATGAGCCCCCGCCATTATTTTTCACAAAATCGCTGAGGGGGCGGGGCTTCTTACTCAGCACTCACCAGCGCCATTTTCTCTCCACAGCTCCGCTGAGAGGAAGCTCCCCAGGCTCTCCCCTGCAGAATCACGGTAGAAAGAGGGTGAAAAGAGAGGGGGGGGCACATAAATTTAGCGCAAATTCACTAATATAGCAGCTACTGGGTAATCACTAAGTTACTGTGTGATTCCTGGGTCATATAGCGCTGAGGTGTGTGCTGGCATACTCTCTCTCTGTCTCTCCAAAAGGCCTTGTGGGGGTTCTGTCCTCAAATAGAGCATCCCCTGTGTGTGTGGTGTGTCGGTACGATTGTGTCGACAAGTTTGATGAGGAAGGCTATGTGGAAGCAGAGCAGGTGCAGTTGAATGTGGTGTCTCCGCCGACGGCGCCGACACCTGATTGGATGGATATGTCTAAGGTGTTAAATGATAATGTAAACTCCTTGCATAAAAGGTTGGATAAAGCTGAAGCCTTGAGACAGTCACGGTCTCAACCCATGCCTGATCCTACAGCGCAGAGGCCGTCGGGGTCTCAGAGGCGCCCACTATCCCAAATTGTTGACACAGATATCGACACGGATTCTGACTCCAGTGTCGATGATGCAAAGTTGCAGCCTAAAATGGCTAAAGCCATCCGCTACATGATTATAGCAATGAAGGATGTATTGCACATTTCAGAAGTAAACCCTGTCCCTGACAAGAGGGTTTATATGTTTGGGGAAAAAAGGCAAGAAGTGACTTTTCCCCCTTCAAATGAGATAAATGAGTTATGTGAAAAAGCTTGGGATTCTCCTGATAGGAAAGTGCAGATTCCCAAACTGTTACTTATGGCGTATCCTTTCCCGCCAACGGACAGGTTACGCTGGGAGTCATCCCCTAGGGTAGACAAAGCTTTGACACGCTTATCTAAGAAGGTGGCCCTGCCGTCACAGGATACGGCCTCCCTAAAGGATCCTGCGGATAGGAAGCAGGAAGGTATCCTGAAGTCTGTTTATACACATTCAGGTACCATACTGAGGCCGGCAATTGCGTCGGCCTGGATGTGTAGTGTTGTAGCAGCATGGACAGATACTCTGTCTGAGGAACTGGATACCTTGGACAAGGATACTATTTTACTGACCCTGGGGCATATAAAAGACGCTGTCCTATATATGAGGGATGCCCAGAGGTACATTTGCCTACAGGCTCTAGAATAAATGCAATGTCGATTTCTGCCAGAAGGGTGCTGTGGACTCGGCAATGGACAGGTGATGCCGACTCTAAAAAGCACATGGAGGTTTTACCTTATAAGGGTGAGGAATTGTTTGGGGACGGTCTCTCGGACCTAGTTTCCACAGCTACGGCTGGGAAGTCAAATTTTTTGCCATATATTCCCTCACAACCTAAGAGAGCACCGTATTACCAAATGCAGTCCTTTCGATCACAAAAAGGCAAGAAAGTCAGAGATGCGTCCTTTCTTGCCAGAGGCAGGGGTAGAGGAAAGAAGCTGCACAATGCAGCTAGTTCCCAGGAACATAAGTCCTCCCAGGCTTCCACTAAATCCACCGCATGACGCTGGGGCTCCACAGGTGGAGTCGGGAGCGGTGGGGGCGCGTCTCCGAAATTTCAGCCACCAGTGGGTTCGCTCACAGGTGGATCCCTGGACTATACAGATTGTGTCTCAGGGATACAAGCTGGAATTCGAAGTGATGCCCCCTCACCGTTACCTCAAATCGTCCCTGCCAGCTTCCGCCATAGAAAGGGAGGTAGTGTTAGCGGCGATTCACAAATTATATCTCCAGCAGGTGGTGGTAAAGGTTCCCCTTCTTCAACAGGGAAGGAGCTACTATTCCACAATGGTTGTGGTACCGAAACCGGACTGTTCGGTCAGACCCATATTGAATTTAAAGTCCCTGAACATTTACCTGAAAAGGTTCAAGCTCAAGATGGAATCGCTCAGAGCGGTCATTGCAAGCCTGGAAGAGGGGGATTTTATGGTGTCTCTGGACATAAAGGATGCTTACCTGCATGTCCCCATTTATCCACCTCATCAGGAGTACCTCAGATTTGTGGTACAGGACTGTCATTACCAATTCCAGACGTTGCCGTTTGGTCTGTCCACGGCACCGAGAATATTTACCAAGGTAATGGCGGAAATGATGGTGCTCCTACGAAAGCAAGGAGTCACAATTATCCCATACTTGGACGATCTCCTCAAAGGCGAGGTCCAGAGAGCAGTTGCTGTTCAGCGTAGCACACTCTCAGGAAGTGTTGCAATTGCACGGCTGGATTCTGAATATTCCAAAGTCGCAGCTGATTCCTACGACATGTCTGCCCTTCCTGGGCATGATTCTGGACACGGACCAGAAGAAAGTGTTTCTCCCGGCGGAGAAGGCTCAGGAGCTCGTGACTCTGGTCAGAGATCTCTTAAAACCAAAACGGGTGTCAGTGCATCAATGCACTCGAGTCCTGGGAAAGATGGTGGCATCATACGAAGCCATTCCCTTCGGCAGGTTCCATGCGAGGAACTTTCAGTGGGACCTGTTGGACAAGTGGCCCGGATCGCATCTTCAGATGCATCGGCTAATCACCCTATGCCCCAGGGCCAGGGTGTCTCTTCTGTGGTGGCTGCAGAGTGCTCACCTTCTCGAGGGCCGCAGGTTCGGCATACAGGACTGGGTCCTGGTGACCACGGATGCAAGCCTCCGAGGATGGGGGCAGTCACTCAGGGAAGAAACTTCCAAGGGCTGTGGTCAAGTCAGGAAACTTGTCTGCACGTCAATATCCTGGAACTAAGGGCCATATACAACGCCCTGAGTCAAGCGAAGCATCTGCTTCGCAACCAACCGGTGCTGATTCAGTCAGACAACATCACTGCAGTGGCTCATGTAAACCGCCAGGGCGGCACAAGAAGCAGGGTGGCGATGGCAGAAGCCACCAGAATTCTTCGCTGGGCGGAGAATCATGTGCAAGCACTGTCAGCAGTGTTCATTCCGAGAGTGGACAATTGGGAAGCAGACTTCCTCAGCAGGCACGACCTCCACCCGGGAGAGTGGGGACTTCATTAAGAAGTCTTCACACAGATTACAAATCGATGGGAACTGCCACAGGTGGACATGATGGCGTCCTGCCTCAACAAAAAGCTACAAAGGTATTGCGCCAGGTCAAGAGACCCTCAGGCGATAGCTGTGGACGCACTAGTGACACCGTGGGTGTTCCAGTCGGTTTATGTGTTTCCTCCTCTTCCTCTCATACACAAGGTACTGAGAATCGTAAGAAAAAGAGGAGTGAGAACAATACTCATTGTTCCAGATTGGCCAAGAAGGGCTTGGTATCCGGAACTGCTAGAAATTATCACAGAGGACCCATGGCCTCTGCCTCTCAGACAGGATCTGTTGCAACAGGGGCCCTGTCTGTTCCAAGACTTACCGCGGCTGCGTTTGACGGCATGGCGGTTGAACGCCGGATCCTAGCGGAGAAAGGCATTCCGGATGAGGTTATTCCTATGCTGATGATGGCTAGGAAGGACGTGACAGCAAAACATTATCACTGTATATGGCGAAAAATATGTGGCTTGGTGTGAGGCCAGGAAGGCCCCTACAGAGGAATTCCAGCTCGGCCGTTTCCTTCACTTCCTACAGGCGGGAGTGACTATGGGCTTAAAATTAGGGTCCATTAAGGTCCGGATTTCGGCCCTATCCATTTTCTTTCAAAAGGAACTGGCTTCTCTTCCTGAAGTTCAGACGTTTGTAAAGGGAGTGCTACATATTCAGCCCCCTTTTGTGCCTCCAGTGGTACCTTGGGATCTTAACGTGGTGTTGAGTTTCCTGAAATCTCACTGGTTTGAGCCGCTTAAGACCGTGGAGTTAAAATATCTCACGTGGAAAGTGGTCATGCTATTGGCCTTAGCTTCGGCTAGGCGTGTGTCAGAATTGGCTGCTTTGTCATGTAAAAGCCCCTATCTGGTTTTCCATATGGACAGGGCAGAATTACGGACTCGTCCGCAGTTTCTGCCGAAGGTGGTGTCATCCTTTCATTTGAACCAACCTATTGTGGTGCCTGCGGCTACTCGTGACTTGGAGGATTCCAAGTTACTAGATGTAGTCAGGGCTTTGAAGATTTATGTAGCCAGAACGGCTGGAGTCAGGAAAACTAACTCGCTATCCTGTATGCATAACTAACTCGCTATCCTGTATGAATAACTATCCTGTATGCATCCAACAAGCTGGGTGCTCCTGCTTCAAAGCAAACTATTGCTCGCTGGATCTGTAACACGATTCGGCAGGCTCATTCTGCGGCTGGATTGCCGCATCCTAAATCAGTAAAAGCCCACTCCACAAGGAAGGTGGGATCTTCTTGGGCGGCTGCCCGAGGGGTCTCGGCATTACAGCTTTGCCGAGCAGCTACTTGGTCGGGTTCAAACACTTTTGCAAAATTCTACAAGTTTGATACCCTGGCTGAGGAGGACCTTGTGTTTGCCCATTCGGTGCTGCAGAGTCATCCGCACTCTACCGCCCGTTTGGGAGCTTTGGTATAATCCCCATGGTCCTTATGGAGTCCCCAGCATCCACTAGGACGTTAGAGAAAATAAGATTTTACTTACCGGTAAATCTATTTCTCGTAGTCCGTAGTGGATACTGGGCGCCCGTCCCAAGTGCGGACTTCTTCTGCAATACTTGTATATAGTTATTGCTTAATTAAGGGTTATGTTTTGTTGGCATCCGTTTGTTTGATGCTCTGTTGTTGTTCATACTGGGTATGTTATCACAAGTTATACGGTGTGATTGGTGTGGCTGGTATGAGTCTTACCCTGGATTCGAAAATCCTTTCCTTGTAATGTCAGCTCTTCCGGGCAAAGTTTCCCTAACTGAGGTCTGGAGGAGGGGCATAGAGGGAGGAGCCAGTGCACACCAGTAGTCCTAATTCTTTCTTAGAGTGCCCAGTTTCCTGCGGAGCCCGTCTATTGCCCCATGGTCCCTACGGAGTCCCCAGCATCCACTACGGACTACAAGAAATAGATTTACCGGTGAGTAAAATCTTATTTTTTTTCTTTTCAGGTTTTGTTATTTTACAGGGAGGCTGCTGGCGACAGCCTCCCTGCAGTGAGGGACTGGGGGGGGGGGAGCAATGTCCGCCCTGCGGGGTCTTGAGCCACTGCTCCCGCTGACTGGACGTTAGCTCCAGAGGGGTCTGATCGCGCCCCGCCACACAGGGGAACGCTCGCCCCGGCAGTCAGCCGCCACCCCCTCAGGTGCTGAAGAAGTGGCGAGTGAGTCACTGTCCCCCCTTGCAAGCGGCGGGACAGTGTGAAGAGGGCGGCTAGAGGTTAGTAGGATCGCGCTCCTGGAAGGCTCAGCGGTACTGCGGTGCAGCGCTGGGGGGGGGGGGGGGGGAACGCCCTGGGCCAACTCCGGACCCAACACTGGTCACATCAAGCCTGTCGGGGTCTGCGGATCCAGGTCAGCACAACTCCTCCGGCCAGTATAATCATTCAGAGAGCGGGAAGACAGCGCCATTGAGGGGGCAGAGCTTATCCTCAGAGCGTACCCTGCAGCGTTCACTGCCATTTTTCCTGCCTGCACTCACTGCCAAGTGGATCCAGGTCCCTCCAGAGCAATCTCCAGCTATCTGTACGGTACCAGGGGGCTTGTAAAAGGGGGGGGGGGGGGAGGCTGTATTATAGGCTGTGTCACCTATTAAGGGGCACAGCCAGCGCAGGTTTAGGGTCTCCCTATACTCAAATAGCACTGTGTGTGGGTTGGCTCCAATCTCTGTGTCTCTCTGCCACTCTTGGGGGGGAAACTCTGTCTACATAATACCCTTTGAGTTTGTGGGGTATTTGAGGGTGTGTGACAACATGTCTAGGGACACTGTTTCATATGCTGCAGAGGATTTGTCTTCCCAGGAAGACTCCATACCATGTAATCAGGATTGCACTGTTTTAGCGCAGATCCCAGCTAGAGAGCCAGAATGGTTAGTCTTTCTGAGGGGGACTATTTCTCAGATTTCTGATAGGGTGGCTAGGACTGAGCATGCCACTCAGGTCCTCCAGTCCTCTATGGTTGTATGGTCTGATACTGCCTCCTTGGGGTCTCCTGCGGTACATTCTCACAAACGTGCACTTGCAATTATGCAGGATGACACGGACACCGACTCTGACGCTGCAGACGGTGACGGGGATGTATTGAGGGGGACAGCATCCCTTGCTAAGGGGGTGCAGTTGATGATTGAGGCTGTTAGGGATGTTTTACACATTTCGGACACCATTCTGAAACAGGTGGAGGAGGCCTTCTTTACAGATAATAAGAAGCCCCCCCCCTCACTTTCCCGGCATCCAAAGAATTAAATGCTATCTTTGAAAAGGCATGGGAAACTCCTGAAAAGAAATTCCAGATTCCCAAGAGGGTCTTGGTGGCTTTTCCCTTCCATGAGGAAGATAGAAAGAGATGGGAGTCCCCGCCGATCGTAGACGCCTTTGTCTCCAGGCTGTCCAAACAGGTGGTATTACCGGTCCCGGGGTCTACCGTGTTAAAGGACCCGGCAGATTGCAAGGTGGATGCTACACTGAAATCCATTTACACGGCTTCAGGGGCCATATTGCGGCCTACTATAGCCTGTGCTTGGATTGCTAAAGCTGTTGCCAGGTGGTCAATCACTCTACAGGAGGAGTAGTCTACGCTGGACAAAGGTGACGTTGATTTACTTTTACGTAATATTCAGGCTTCCGCAGGGTTCCTGGTGGATTCCATGAAAGATCTGGGTTCCATGGCTGCGGGGATCTCCTCCATGTCTGTCTCGGCTCGCAGGGGTCTCTGGCTGCGCAACTGATCTGCGGACGCGGAATCCAGGAAGTGTGTGGAGGGCCTACCATACAAAGGTCAGGCTCTCTTTGGGGAGGCACAGGATGCGTGGATTGCCACGGCTACCGCGGCTAAGTCTCCTTTTCTCCCCTCAGCTGCATCAGCTACGAAGAAGCCTTTTTCATCTTCCACGTCACAGTCCTTTCGGCCCGCAAGGCCTAGAAAGAATAAGCCTTCGAACACCTTCTTCAGAGGTGGTCGTGCCAAGGGAAAGAAACCTGCTCCCGCAGGTTCCCAGACCCAGAAGCCCGCTTCTCATACCCCTAAGTCCCCCGCATGACGGTGGACAGCTAGGCCTGTAGGAGGGTCAGGTGGGGGCAAGACCCCGGCAGTTAAGCCACGTCTGGGTGTCGTTGGGTCTGGACCCCTGGGTTTTGGATATAGTGTCCAGAGGGTACAGACTGGACTTTTAAGATCCCTCGCCTCACCGTTTCTTCAAGTCAGGCTTGGCAGCCCTGCTGGCGGACAGGACAATTCTTCTGGAGGCCATCAAGAAATTGGTGGTGTCAGAGGTCATTGTTCCGGTCCCACCTTAACAGTGGAACAAGGGTTATTATTCAAACCTTTTTGTGGTACCAAAACCGGATGGTTCGGTACGGCCTATTCTAAACTTAAAGTCTTTGAACCCTTACCTCAGGGAGTTCAAATTCAAGATGGAATCTTTGAGAGCTGTCATCTCAGGACTGACGGAGGGCGAGTTCCTGGTGTCTCTGGACATCAAGGATGCTTACCTCCACATTCCCATTTGGGCGCCGCATCAAGCATATCTCAGATTTGCACTGATGGACGATCACTATCAGTTCCAGGCGCTGCCGTTTGGCCTCTCTACGGCACCGAGGACCTTCACCAAGGTAATGGTGGAGATGATGGTTCTCCTCCGCAAACAGGGGGTGAACATAATTCCATATCTGGACGATCTCCTGATCAAGGCGTCGTCCAGGGAGAGGTTGTTGCGGTCCATCGTGCTCACGACACAACTGCTCAGGAAGCACGGTTGGATCCTGAACCTTCCAAAGTCTCATCTGGAGCCGACAAGGCAGCGGTCTTTCCTGGGAATGATCTTCGACACGGAAGTGCAGAGGGTATTTCTCCCGGTGGAAAAAACGTTGGGGATTCAAACAATGGCCTGGGATGTCCTAAGACCTACCCGGGTATCGGTTCATCAATGCATTTGCCTTCTGGAGAAGATGGTTGCCGCCTACGAGGCTCTTCAGTACGGCAGGTTTCATGCTCGACCTTTTCAACTGGACCTCTTGGACCAGTGGTCGGGCTCTCAACTACACATGCACAAGAGGATTCGCCTGTATCCGAAAGCCAAGATTTCACTCCTCTGGTGGCTGCAACTTCCACACCTTCTGGAAGGGCGAAGGTTCGGCATTCAAGACTGGATCCTTTTAACCACAGATGCAAGTCTAAGAGGTTGTGGAGCAGTCGCTCTGGGAGAAACCTTCCAGGGACGATGGTCGGATCAGGAGTCACTCCTCCCAATAAACATCCTGGAACTCAGGGCCGTGTACAACGCCCTTCTGCAGGCAGCACACCTTCTACAGCGTCAGGCTGTTCAGGTGCAGTCGGACAATGTGACCACAGTGGCCTACATAAATCTTCAAGGCGGAACGAAGAGCAGGGCTGCCATGGCAGAGGTGTAAAAAATCCTCAGCTGGGCAGAAAGGCACGCGGTGGCGATGTTGTCAATCTTCATGCCGGGCGTAGACAACTGGGAATCAGACTTCCTCAGCAGACACGATCTCAATCCAGTGGAGTGGGGCCTCCATCCGGAGGTGTTCGAGGAGGTAACCGGTTGGAGGGGGGTTCCCCACGTAGACATGATGGCCTCACGCCTCAACAAGAAGCTACAGAGGTACTGTTCCAGGTCAAGAGACCCACAGGCAGTGGCGGTGGACGCACAGGTAACACCGTGGGTGTTCAAGTCAGTGTATGTGTTCCCTCCACTTCCTCTGATGCCAAAGGTTCATCAGCTCGTGAGAAGAACAAAGGTTCGGGCAATCCTCATTGCTCCGGACTGGCCAAGGAGGGCTTGGTACGTGGATCTGCTGGAAGATCCACGGCTTTTACCTCTTCGGGAGGATCTGCTTCTGCAGGGGCCGTTCGCATGTCAAGACTTACCGCTGCTACGTTTGACGGCATGGCGGTTGAACGCCAGAGCTTAGCTCGGAAAGGTATTCCGAGTGAGGTCATTCCTACCCTGATACAGCTCAGGAAGGGGGTAACGTTCAAACATTACCATCGCATTTGGAAGAAGTATGTTTCTTGGTGTGAGGCCAAGAAGTTTCCGGCGGTGGAGTTTCAACTTGGACGTTTTCTCCTTTTCCTGCAAGCAGGGGTGGATATGGGACTGAGATTGGGCTCCATCAAGGTCCAGATCTCTGCTTTGTCCATCTTCTTCCAAAAACAATTGGCTGTTCTAACTGAGGTTCAGACCTTTTTTAAAGGGGTTCTGCACATCCAGCCTCCCTTTGTGGCGCCTACGGCTCCATGGGATCTTGATGTGGTGTTGCAGTTCCTGCAATATGCTTGGTTTGAGCCTCTGCAGGAGGCTGATCTCAAGTTTCTCACGTGGAAGGCTGTCACCTTGTTGGCCTTGGCTTCTGCACGACGCATGTCGGAATTGGGGGCTTTATCTTGTAAAAGCCCCTATCTGATCTTCCATGAAGACAGGGCGGAACTTAGGACTCGTCCACAGTTCCTGCCTAAGGTTGTGTCGGCTTTCCACATCAACCAACCTATTGTGGTGCCAGTGGCTAGTGACTCCTTAATTACTTCAAAGGCCTTGGATGTAGTGAGGACGGCTCGTCATAGGAAAAGTGACTCTTTGTTTGTCCTCTATGATCCAAAGAAAATTGGACGTCCTGCTTCTAAGCAGTCGATTTCCCGCTGGATTAGGTTCACTATCCAGCATGCTTATTCCACGGCAGGATTGCCGTGTCCGAGATCTGTAAAGGCCCACTCTACTCGTACAGTGGGCTCTTCCTGGGCGGCTGCCTGGGGTGTCTCGGTGGTGCAACTCTGCCGAGCAGCTACTTGGTCTGGGTCGAACACGTTTGCCAAGTTTTACAAGTTCGATACTTTGGCCTCTGATGACCTCAAGTTTGGTCAAGCGGTGTTGCAGGAGCCTCCACGCTCTCCCTCCCGTGCTGGGAGCTTTGGTACATCCCCATGGTACTAATATGGACCCCAGCATCCTCTAGGACGTAAGAGAAAATAGGATTTCTCATACATCCTAGTGGATGCTGGGGACACTTCAAGAACCATGGGGTATAGACGGGATCCGCAGGAGACATGGTTCTTGAAGTGTCCCCACATCCTCTACGGACTAAGAGAAAAGGATTTACTGGTAGGTATTAAAATCCTATTTTTGGTTACCTACCAGTAAATCCTTTTCTTGTAGTCCGTAGAGGACGCTGGGCGCCCGCCCAGCGCTTCGTTTTCCTGCGTTGTTTTTTATGGTTCAGTGCTACCTGGTTCCCAGGTAAGTTCTGCGTTATTTACTGTTTCAGCTGTTGCTGAGTTGTTCCGGCATGTTGGCCGGATTTGCTTGTTTGTGTGAGCTGGTATGAATCTCGCCACTATCTGTGTAATTCCTTTTCTCGAAGTATGTCGTCTCCTCGGGCACAGTTTCTAGACTGAGTCTGATAGGAGGGGCATAGAGGGAGGAGCCAGCCCACACTATTAAACTCTTAAAGTGCCAATGGCTCCTGGTGGACCCGTCTATACCCCATGGTACTAATATGGACCCCAGCATCCTCTATGGACTACGAGAAAAGGATTTACCGGTAGGTAACCAAAATCCTATTTTATCCAGGGAGCTAGTGGGAAATTAATTAGGTACAGGTATAGCCTCCCCCCCGCAGACACCCTCCCCAGATGTTCGCAGGAAGCCAGTTTTAATATACATAATCCACTTCTATCCCTGCCATTGCCTAGAATATGGGGATGCAAAATGTTGTTATTGTGAGTAGGCAAGGTTGTGTTGTGTCCAAAGAGCTCAGAGGTGACAATCCTAGGAGACGCATGAGTGACAATACTGGAAGTCCAGACCGCTTACAGGATAAAAGCAACTTTGCCCGATTGGACGAAGATTCGGTGGATGATAGCGACGAAATGACTGAGCTGGAGGAGACTGCTCACTCTAGCAACCGTAGGAGTGGTCCCTCTGGCTCAGAAAGTTAGAGAGGCGCCCAGGCAGATGGTGGTGGTAGGGGACTCTATCATTAGGAAAACAGATTGGGCAATCTGCTACCAGGACCATGATCGCCATACGGTCTGTTGTCTCCCGGGTGCTCGGGTACGGCACATCGCGGACCGGGTAGATATATTGTTGGGGGGGACTGGGAAAGACCCGGCGGTCTTGGTGCACGTTGGCACCAACGACAAAGTTAGTGGTAGGTGGGATGTCTCTAAGAAAGATTATAGGGACTTAGGCCAGAAACTAAAAAAAAGGACAACTAAGGTAATTTTCTCCAAAATATAACCAGTGCCACGCGCTAGCCCAGGGAGACAGAGGGAGATTAGGGAGGTAAATGTGTGGCTCAGAGACTGGTGTAGGAAAGAGGGGTTTGTGTTCTTGGAACACTGGGCGGATTTCTCAGTCAGGCGCCATCTTTTTTTTCTCGTGACGGATTACACCTGAATGAGGAAGGGGCTACGGTGCTGGGGGGTAGGATGGTTAGTAGGTTGGAGGAGCTTTTAAACTAGGAGCCAGGGGGGAGGGTTTAGCTAGAAACTATGGGTCATGCAGCGAGTATAGTAGGGATGGTGGTAGTGAGATAAATGGGGGTGGAGAAGGGGGAGGGAAAGTGCAGCCGGTAAGGGTATTTACATGGGTTCTATTAAGGGTGTTAAGAAAGGTATTGCTAAAGCATTAAATAATAACAATTATGTGTCATCATTACAGACTATAGAAAATGTATGGGACTTAAGGGAAAATACTTATGTCAGGGCGGTGAATTTAGATGGGAACATCGGGTTGACCAAAGAGAAAAGTAAGGTGGGCAATACTACGGTGGGGTTGTAGAGGGAGCGAGAAGGACAGTCTGTATCAGTAACTCTACGGATGCACTAGTTAACCAGGATGGGAAATATTTAGGAAAACAAACAAATATGTAACAAACTAAACAAACTAAAATGTATGCTTGCAAACGCAAGAAGTCTAGCAGGTAAAATGGGGAAATTGGAATTGTTAGCATCAAAGGATGAGTATGACATTATAGGTATTACGGAAACATGGTGGGACGACTCTCACGACTGGGTGCTAACTTGGAGGGGTATTCTCTTTTTAGGAGGGACAGGGCTAACAAAAGAGGAGGAGGTGTATGTCTTTATGTTAACCTCCTTTAGGTATGGTTTAAGTGATAGTTTATCTATGAGGAGACCTGCGATAATGTGGAGTCACTATGGGTAGAAATCTCAAGTGGGGGAATTGATGCAAAAAAACTAGTCATAGGCACGTGCTACAAACAGCCGGATATTAGCATACATGAGGAAGAACAACTATTGCAGCAAATCAAAACGGCTGCTGGATTGGGGGACATCCTTGTCATTGGGGATTTTTAATTACCCGGATATAAACTGGAGTAACGATTCATGTGCTAAAGCGAGGGGCAGCAGGTTCTTAAATATGTTTAGGGATCACTACTTGTCTCAATTAGTCAAGGACCCAACTAGGGGTAAAAGTACCCTGGATCTAGTAATTACTAATAATGTGGACATTATATCAAACACTAAAGTTGGGAAGACTTTGGGTAACAGTGATCACTATATGATCACATTCGACATCAGTTTCAGGAAACATAGCTACAGGGGTTCCACGAAAACTTTTAACTTTAGGAAGGCTAATTTCAGTATGCTTAGATGTGCACTTAACGACATAGGTTCTGTTTAATAAGAAGAACACTTCAGAAATGTGGTATGTTTTAAAAGGGTTGCTGGATAGCAATATTCATAACTTTATTCCCATGGGCAGTAAACGCAGGAGTATTGAACTCAAACCGATGTGGCTTAATAAGAAGGTTAAGGCAGAAATGGATAAAACAAAGCGGGCTATCAAAGCATTTAAATCTAATGGCAAGGAGGAGTCTTTCAAGTATTACAAGGAGTGTAATTAGAAATGCAAAAAAGCAATAAGAGCAGCTAAAATGGAAAATGAAAAGCAAATCGCTATAGAGAGTAAAACCAATCCTAAAAAGTTTTTTAAATACATAAACGGTAAAAGGTTAAAAAAGGAGAATATAGGTCCATTAAAAGATGAATTAGGAGAATTGATAAATGATGACGAAATAAAAGCAGAAATACTGAACAAATTATTTTCATCAGTATTCACCAGTGAAGAACTGATGGTGGGAGTAGAGCATAACAATTGTGACAGTAATGATTCATGGTTAGATACTTGTTTGAGCGAAGAAGTAGTTCGGGAGAGACTAAGCAAAATTAAGATTAATAAATCACCTGGTCCTGATGGACTTCACCCGAGGGTTCTTATGGAGCTTAGTTCACAATTGGCACGACCCCTATACTTGATTTTCAGTAGTTCTATTAGATCAGGCATGGTACCGAAGGATTGGCGTATAGCTGCGGTAGTGCCATTATTTAAAAAGGGATCCAAAAATCTTCCGGGAAACTACAGACCAGTTAGTTTAACGTCTATAGTGGGAAAATATTGGAAGGAATTCTAAGGGACGTCATACAGGAGTATCTAAAGTCCGCTAGGATTATTAGCAAGAACCAGCATGAGTTTGTGAGGGACAGGTCATGTCAGACTAACTTAATTAGCTTCTACGAGGAAGTGAGCAATAATCTTGATCAAGGAAAAGCAGTGGATGTGGTCTTCCTAGATTTTGCAAAAGCCTTCGATACAGTTCCTCACAGGAGACTAATGATCAAATTAAAGGAGATTGGCCTAGGATAAACTATTTGCACATGGATAAGCAGCTGGTTGGATAGCAGGGTACAGCAAGTAGTGGTCAACGGGAAGTCCTCAACCTGGTCCCCAGTAGTCAGCGGAATACCACAAGGGTCCAGAAATAGGCCTGGAAAGCACAGTGTCAATCTTTGCAGATGATACTAAACTGTGTAAGGTAATTAATTCAGAATTGGATGTGGAGTCCTTGCAGAATGATCTATCTAAACTTAAACTCTGGGCGTCTAAATGGAAAATGAGGTTCAATACAGACAAATGCAAGGTTATGCATTTTGGGACTAAAAACAAACTTGCATCCTACATATTAAATGGGGAACGCCTAGGGGAAACAGAGTTGGAAAAAGATTTGGGGGTATTCATTGATAATAGGCTTAATAACCATACACAATGTCAAAACGCAGTAAAGAAGGCAAGTAAGGTGCTAGCGTGCTTAAAAAGGGGAATTGAGACAAGGGACTCGGATGTAATCATGCCGCTGTATAAGGCATTGGTACGTCCACACCTGGAATATTGTGTTCAGTTTTGGGCACCATTGTATAAAAGACATCAGTGAACTCGAAAGTGTTCAAAGGCAAGCTACTAATTGATTAAAGGCCTAGAAGGACTGGACTATAAGGAAAGACTTACTAGGCTGAATGTGTATACACTAGAAAAGAGGCGCCTAAGAGGAGATATTATTATCTTCAAATATGTAAAGCGACATCACAAAGAGTTATCAGAGGAATTATTTATTAAAAGAACACAGTTTAGGACACGTGGGCACTCGCTGCGACTGGAGGAGAGAAAGTTCCGAACGCAATGGAGGAAAGGGTTTTTCACTATTGGGGCAATCAGGATGTGGAATTCCCTGCCAGGGAAGGTGGTAATGGCGGACTCTGTAATTGGATTTAAAAAAGGAATGGATAAATTTCTGAATGAAAAAGCTATCCAAGGTTATAATACTTAAAATATCAACTTGGTTAATCCGGGGGTAACATGAGTTATAGTAGCTAACTAGTCATAAAACATTATTTAGCAAGTATGTAGAATCATCACAACTTAAAACCGGTTGAACACGATGGGCAATTTGCCTGTATTCAACCTCAAATACTATGTTACTCTGTAACTATGTTACTAACTTTTAGACAAAAAGGAAGAAATCAGGTGCTAAATCTCCCGAATGAGCCAAACAGGGACTGTTCCCGCTCATGGGTGTCCATGACACCCATAGAGCAGGAATAGAACCTGTGGCGAGCCACCGAGCCTGCTGCATGGCGAGCGCAGCAAGTCCACAAGGGGCTTCCCTGCGCTCACTCAAAAACTACAGTTCATACAAATTGGTTAACAGTTTTTGTAAATCTTCCAGTGTTTGGGAGCAAGTGGTCGATTGCTCATCTGGGCCCTCAATTGACACATGACAGTCCCAGAACAAGGGGTGGAGGAGGTAGTCTGTTACATGGCGGAAGTGGGAAGTCCGGAGCGGCACCCTGTCGGGATCTGCACATGCCTATGGCAGTGCCCGCTAAGTCACAGCCTGATTGACAGGATGCAGACATTTGGGGGCGGGGAGTTAATGGCATCGGGCAGCATACCTGAAAACAGAGGCATCACCCCAGTTTTCTGGGAGTGCCGAGGCCAGTGTCTGCGCCTTCAGATGCAGATTTATTGGCCTCGGCTATGGATCACAGACGGCCATCTGAGTTACAGGTATCTGACGGTTATTCATATGTGCAAGGTTTTCATAAGTGATCTGATGCTGCGTCTTCAGATGCAGCTGCGGATCACAGAAGCCGGCATGAGGTGTCTATCTACACAAGATGCCGCATGCGGCGCTAGCATAATTTAGTAGTAGCAGCTGCGACTATCGACACAGCTGCTACTGCTTTGCATTCATCAGGTCCTTAGCATATACGTGCTTACTTACTTTTCCGTCACATGCCCCTCTTGAACACTTTTTTTTCTCTGATATACTAATCTGCTTACTAGCTTTGTCCTTGCATGCCCCCCTGCTGTATCTGCATACGAAAATACTGTAACATACAATTTCGTATGCAGATACAGCTGCAGATGCACAGAAAATATATGCATGCCGCATATCATTTTAATGAAGTGTCTGCTTGTGTGTCCTATTCGTATAGCAATGCAAATAAGACTCCTTATTAGTAAAAAAAACAAACAACCTCTAACGGAGTTGCAGTGGACTTGTCAGCTCACTCACACCAGGCATCTTCTGCTACGTGGCGTATTGAGGCAAGATGTATGAGGACACATCTGTATGTCTGTCTGCTTTCCCTTACATGCCACTCTGCCCACCAGCTTTTCCTTTACATGCCACTCTGCCCACCAGCTTTTCCCTTACATGCTACTCTGCCCACCAGCTTTTCCCTTACATGCCACTCTGCCTGCCAGCTTTTCCCTTATATGCACCTCTGCCCGCCAGCTTTTCCTTCACATTCATTCTTCTTAGCATCCCACTGTGCTTATACATGGTCATATACACAATCTCCAGCTGCACACTTAGCTACCCCTGTCCTCTATTGGCACTCTTAGTACCAGTGACCATCCCCCCCCCCCTTCCTTACCGGGCACACAGCACCAGCAAATCCCACCCCTTTTCTGAGCACACAAAGAACCCTCCCCCCCTCTACACACACACACACTTGGAACCCTCCTCTTTATGGGTACTCTTTTTATCCTCCCTCTTAATAAGTACACACCTCCCATGATTGGCATACTTGGCACCAGCAAACACACACCTTTGTACAGGACACACTTGGCACCCTCCCATACTGGGCTCACTTAGCACCCCTTCATACAGGGCGCATTTAGCATCCCTCCTCCCCTTTTGCAAGACAGACTTGGCATCCCCACCCCCTCCATTACTGGGCACACTTAGGAGCCCTCCCAAGTAGGCACACCTAGCACCCACTCCCCTTGCCATGCAGATTTCGCCCCACTCCCTCCTTCCCCTTTACAGGGCACATTTAGCACCACTCTTCCGTTACTGGGCACACTTATCACCCCCTCATACTGGACACACGTAACCCTCACCTCCCCCTTAACCAGGTACACTTAGCACCCCCTATTTCTCAATGTTGGGCACATGTGATGCAGCCAGCCTGGGAGCCACCTGTTAGCCGAATCTGTCTTGGGGTCACACTCCTGCCAGCCACACAGCACGGTTGCCCCAGAGTATCTCTGTTCTCTCCTCTGCAGTCATTCGCTATTAATTGCACTTCGACTCCTAAGTCTCGAATCCCGCCTCTGCATGTGGCCCTGCCACCAGCTCTGCCCAGTGCCTGACAAACAGAATGTCCTTCCGGTGGAGTAGACAAGACAACACTATAGGTCCACAGTCACTAGGTCGACAGGGTTGGAAGGACGACAGGGTTTCTTGGTCGACATGTGCTAGGTCGACAGGTCGAAATGAGTTTGTTTTTTATTTGGTGTCGTTTTCTTCGTAGAGTGACCGGGAACCCCAATTAGTGCACCGCGTCCCCTCGCATGGCTCGCTTCGCTCGCCATGCTTCGGGCAAGGTGCCTCGCTCCGCTACTGCTTTGCTCGCCACAGATTGGAATGGTAATCGTAGTCCACGTGGATCGTTAAGTATGAAAAAGTTAAAAATATTAAAAAAAAGTCGACCTTTTGACCTGTCGACCTAGCACATGTCGACCTAGAAACCCTGTTGACCTAGTGACTGTCGACCAATAGTGGTCGACCTAAACATTGTCGACCTAGACAGTGTCGATCTTCAGACCGGATCCCACTGGTGGGCGACGGGGCCTGGGTCCCTTAGGACCATACCACCTGTCACTTAAGAAGGGGTGATATGCAATTGTTTCTGCGTTGGGCGCCCATTCCTTTTTTCGAACTGGTCTCACCCAAATAGACCGGGTTTAGCCACTTAAAGTGTACACTATTGGGCACGACAGGGAAAATGAGCCTGACTTCACGCATTTTTGCCTGCCCCTGAGGAGGAGGCGAGCAGAAATAATTGGGTGCCTGTGGTGTTTGCTCCTGAACGGAGCAACGAGTGATCTGTCTGGTGCCCTGAAAAAAATTCCCAAGGGAACTACATGGCTGCATATATTATGTATGTGTAGAGGTATAGGCACACAATACGTATCCTTATATAAATTCATAAATGAATGCATAAAAAGAATTCTGCACTAGCATGAAGGTTTGCACAAGTCAATATTGTCCCCCCATAAAAGGCTTATAAAGCTTATATTTCCTAAAAATTGCCATAGTTGCCAAGTGACATATTGCCGCTTTTTGCCTTTTCCCTGATGGTCGGATTGGATTATCATAAATATTAAACATGTTTAAAAATCCCAATTCCCGATCCTGACTGAAAACCATCGGGATCGGCAAATCAGGGATTTTTTACATGATTCCAGAACTGATCTCCAGACCCCAGTGACCCGGTGGTAGGACAAACTATAGGGTCATGAAGTGTAGTCCCAACACATCTCCCCCACACATAGAAGTGTGTGTGTGGGGGGGGGGGGGGTTGTTAAAAAAAAAAAAAAAAGTGTGGAGGGGAGGGCATAAAAGAAGTTGTACAGTACCTATGGATAATGTTGATTAGGTACAGAGCAAAGGACTATTGTGCAGGGGAAACCATTAGATGTGTCGGTGGGATTAGGTACTAGCCCCAGAATATAAGGCAGTGCTAGAGTGGAAGAAAAGAGGTGGCTTAAAATGGTTTTAAGGGCCCCATACACTAGAGCGATAATGCCCGATTTCAGCCCAATTCTTGCATTCGGCCCGATATATCGGCTGAAATCGGGCATTTTAGAGGTGTTCCCAAACCGATCCGATGCGTGTTCCCGTGAGTATCGGATCGGATCCTCCAGATTGAATGTGCTGCACATTTGGTCTGGTCCGACCTGGGGGCATGGCTTGGGATCGCCCAGAATCGCCAAGATATATCGTATGCAGATGGGCAGCATCCGATGTATCTTTGCCGATCTAGTCCCCCGGGAGGCTGCCGGGGGGGTGATCACCTCCGACATGAGATCGTTCTAGTGTATGGGGCCCTTTAGTGATCCCAGCAGTTGTCCGACCACGGTGGGCCATTATGACTTATTTTGTACATTAAGGGAAAAAGTAAGCAGGCAGAGAATGAGTGAGGCAGTTTTAGTTAGTTTGCCTCTTTCAGACCATCTGGGTAAATGGTATTGAGTTCAAACATCCAGTATGATTTCCCTCTATTGGTGGTAATGTGTTCTATACCCAGAATCCTAAAACAGGGTTACCCTGATGATGATCTTTTAAGTGTTTAGCAACACACTATGGTTGGTTTATTATGTTCCTATGCTGATCCATGAATCTTATTTTAAGGAGATTTTTTTCATCTGCCCACTTGTTAAGCATTAGCAATTACAGCTCAACAACTCAACCTAACATTCCTATAGGTGACTTGCCATACATCTCTCCTTTATAGTGTAGTGAAGCAAGTTACAAAAATAAAAATAAAAATGAATAAGCCCATAGTAAATGCGTCTTATTGTGTGAACATCGAAACATCGATCGGGAACATTGGAAACATCGCGACCATCGCGGTTTTCATTATGAAAGCCGGGACAGCCTTCATGTACACAAGGGGTCTTCTTTGGAGGGAGGGGGGGGGGGGGGGGTTAATTTACACTTCCCCAGCGGCTGCTATTGTCTGCAGCCGCTTGAGGGGGGGTCCTGCCATGCTGACCGATCAGCAGTGATCGTCAGCATGGCCTCTGACAGCAGCAGCGGAGGGAAGTTTCTATTCCCTGCCGCTGCTAACACTGTTTATCTGACTGGTCGCATCCTGTGTGACCAGGTCAGATAAAGCACTTGCATCTGATGCGACCATGCCAGGCAAGTGGTTAAGGAACTCTTTAAATAAAGAGTTAATATTGTATTATCATTATGCCAAGACGATAAGAGAATATAGGTTGTAGTACATCAGAAGTTAAAATTATTTGTTTATCCTATGTAATAAAAGGCTAACGCTACTCCTCACCACTCTGGGGGGAATTAAAGTGTTTTGTGCGCTGGCGACCAATAGATGCTGCCTGATGGAACAATTCAAGTGTTGCTTCATCAGGCATGCACAGCTGCCTGCACTGACATAACTGTTATGTTTTCGTCAGGGGGTGACTGGCGGTCTCCTGACTGCCGGTCACATAACTACATCCCTCGTCAAGCTGGTAACTAGTCCTGAAATAATGAAACTGACCAAGTAAAAGAATCTCAATTGTCAAACAGAGAAAAAATGACTTTACAAAGACAGTCTGCTGAGTGAAATAATAGTTTCTCTGCAGATCGAAACCAATCTAATTCACAGAGAGAAACGGTCCTCTGTTGAGCTAAAAAAAATAATAGGCTATCTGCTAACAGGACCAGATATGTTAATCTGAGACAGAGGAGATGAATAACTCAAACTGAAAGAACAAATGTTCCTGGTTTGTAGTCCGATAAAGAGTGTTCCGCTATGAATTATGATTTATCTATTTCTACAATGTATAAAATAAAGTCGTCATTAGGCGTCTGTAGTTTGTTCGGGCTAATCTCAAGAACAGCTAGACTGATTTTGATGTGGTTTGCATAATTCTATTATGCATTTCTTGAGGAAGGTTTACGTTTATGAAACATTAATCTATGACAAAAGGGAGCCGAGCAGTGACAATTTTAGTGGAGCAAGTCACAGAAAAAACTTGTCAGAGGGAGGGGATGGCCAGTGTGACAGTATACACGGCGCTTGCCCATAGGACGGGCGGAGTGATAAAATATACCCGGCAACTACAGTCCCTCTCACCCCAGCCCAGTGTGCGGTACTAACTCCTCATGGCGCTTGCATAGGAGAGATAGAGACCTCCATGCCTGCATGGCTGAGGACAGCATCCTAGTGAGCATGCTAAACCTGCAGGTGGCCTCTGGCCCTCACTCCTTTATTGTGAAGGGCTCTCTCTCCAGCATGATGTTCCCGCTCAGCCTTGGTGAACTGTAGGCCCCTGTCAGCACTGTTCTCGAACAGGGTTACCATAGCGATGAAGCTGTACAAGAAGCCCAGGTAATACAGGGTGCATTGTGCACAGAGGAAGTTGATCAGCGCCATGTTTGGCAGCTGGGGGGGGGGGGGGGGGGGACTGAAGAAGAGTGATGAATATCCTTTAGTTGGTACAAGACGTCGCTGAAGAATCGTGGTATTGAGTTGTTGAGTGATACGAAGGCGAAGCTGAAGAACTGAGAAGACTGTGTGCCGGATAATATAAAGATGTGGATGTGGAACTTGTGAAGACTGGTTGCTGGACGGTGCGATGGCGTGAGTGAAGGACTGTGTAGACTGGTTGCTGAATGATGCGAAGACGTGGATGAAGAGGATAGGCAGAAGCGAGAGAACCATCGCAAGAATCCTATGGTGTCTGAAGGAATCGGTGGGAGAGCGGTTCACCATGACCGCGCGCTGGAGAACCGGCGAGATCCTTGCAGCGGGAGACGGCAGGCTATCACTGAGAGCGGAGATAGGAGCAAACAACTGGAAATGTACAGATATAATCTACAGGAGCACAGAGTATCTACAACAAAGCACTGGCACAGAATGCAAAATTCCCAGCCTATTTATAGGCCACAAGGAAACAGGATTGGCTGACACTCACCCATAGATACTCTTTGGTGGACACTTGGTCTGCAACATGGCTGCCCCCATGCTGCAGGCCACTAGGTCTCCACACTCCCGGAAACCGCGTCACCCCCGTCAACGATCGCGCCATGTCCCCACGCGGGCGCACAGCACCCCAAGCAGCCGCACCGGTAATGGCCGGACCCAGGGACCTACAGCGGTAAGCGACGGCTTAGTGACAGCCAAGTGGTTCTTATCTGCCGTCAAATTCTATGTTTCATTTCATAAGACTCTAAAAGAAGATTTTGGTCTTGCTGACGACATGTTTTACGAGCGGTACATGAATTCTTCCCACATTTAAAGAAAACTATTTCTATCTATCTATCTATCTATCTATCTATCTATCTATCTATCTATCTATCTATCTATCTATATCTGACCACATTTTATAGTTAATTTGTATAGTCTTTATGTGCTCCGATATGGAACTCATACAGTTTTTTTTTTTTTTTTTAAAGGATGTATACATAAATAATGTTATTGTATAATTTCTCTTACGTCCTACAGGATGCTGAGGTCCACATTAGTACCATGGGGTATAGACGGGTCCACCAGGAGCCATTGGCACTTTAAGAGTTTGAGAGTGTGGGCTGGCTCCTCCCTCTATGCCCCTCCTACCAGACTCAGTTTATAAAATGTACCCGGAGGAGCCGGTCACAGCTAGGGGAGCTCTCCTGAGCTTTCCTAAAAGAAGTTTAGTTAGAGTTTATTATTTTACAGGGAGGCTGCTGGCAACAGCCTCCCTGCAGCGTGGGACTAAGGGGGGGGAGCAGTGTCCGCCCTGCGGGGTCTGAGCCACTGACTCCGCTAACTGGACACTGAGCTCCAGAGGGGTCTGATCGATCTCCGCCACAGGGGAACCGCTCGCCCCCAGCAGCATGTCGCCGACCCCTTACAGAGCTGAAGCAAAAGGTGAGTTAGTCCCCGACCTCCCTGGCAAGCGGGGGGCCGGGGTGAAGATGGCGGCAACAGAGGATGGAGCGTGGTATTAACCGCGCTTCTGGACGGTACCAGAGGCACACTGTGCGGCGCTGTGAGGGGCGCCCTGGGCCAACGCTTACCCCTCACACTGGTCAGCAAGCCTGTCGGGGTCCAGGGATGTCAGCCAGCACAACTCCTCAGGCCAGTTTAAATTTCAGATGAGCGGGAAGACAGCGCCATGAAGGGGGCGGAGCTTCTCCTTAGAGCGGACCCTGCAGCGTTCCAGTGCCATTTTCCTGCATGCAGTAGCTGAAGGAAGATTCCCGTCCCTCCACAGCAGCTCCAGCTTACTGTATAACGGTAACAGGGGGATTTAGAAGGGAGGGGAGGCTGATATATTGGCTGTGTGTCCTATTAAGGAGCACAAGTCGGCGCAGATGAGGGGTTTCTCCTTGTGATAAAGCGCTGGTGTGGGTTGGCTCCAATCTCTGTCTATCTCTTGCCATTCTTGGGGGGGGGGGAAACTCTGTCTGCCCCCAACTGTGTGGAGTGTTTGGTGGTCTCCTTTAGCAATGTCCAGGGACACTGTGTCATATGCTGCATAGGATTTATCCTCCCAGGATGATCCCATTCCATATAATCAGGGTAGCACTGGTTTAGCACAGATTCCTGCAAGGGAAACAGAGTGGTTTTCCTCTATCAAAACTTGGATTTCTCAGATTTCTGACAGGGTTGCTAGTAATGAATCTGCAACCCAGTTATTGCAGACCTCTGTGGCTGTATGGCCCCTGTCTG
Source organism: Pseudophryne corroboree (assembly GCF_028390025.1). NCBI lineage: Eukaryota > Metazoa > Chordata > Amphibia > Anura > Myobatrachidae > Pseudophryne > Pseudophryne corroboree. Next base: position 551,777,514 of record NC_086448.1, on the reverse strand, counting down.
GTACCTCAGGACACCCCGCTATATACCCCCACAAACGTGCGCTTGTGCAGGTAACACAAGACGACACAGATACCGATACTGACACTACAGATGGTGATGGGGATGTGTTACGGTGGTCTGCATCTCTTGTAAAGGGGGTGCAACTATTGATAGCCTCTATCAGAGATGTGTTAAATATTAATGATACCACACCTGATCAGGTTGAGGAGGCTTTTTTTTTCACAGAAAATAAAAAAGCCTCGCTGACCTTCCCTGCGACAAAGGAATTGAACGCTATTTTTGAAAAAGCATGGGTAAACCCTGAAAAGAAATTTCAGATCCCAAAAAGGGTTCTGGTAGCTTTTCCTTTCCCTGACGAGGACCAGAAAACATGGGAAAACCCTCCAATTGTTGACACATCTGTGTCCAGACTCTCAAAAAAGGTGGTTTTGCCTGATCCAGGTTCTACTGCCTTAAAGGAGCCAGCAGATAGAAAGATTGATAACACGCTTAAATCAATGTACACTACTTCTCGGGCCATATTACCTCCCACTATTACTAATGCATGGATTGCAAAAGCAATAATGAAGTGGTCGGCTACCTTGCTTGAGGATTTGGATACAATGGATAGGGATGACGTTGCTTTATTTTTACGCAACATACATGATTCTGTGGGTTTTATGGTTGGTTCCATGGATGCCGGAATTTCTTCCATGTCTGTTTCAGCTCGTCGGGGACTTTGGCTGCGCCAGTGGTCGGCCGACGCGGAATCCAGAAGAAATGTGCAGTCGCTGCCCTATACAGGTCAGTCTCTCTTTGGGGAAGCTCTAGATGCGTGGATTTCTACTGCCACAGAGGGTAAGTCTCCGTTTCTTCCCTCAGCAGCACCTGCTCCGAAGAAATCATTCTCCTTAGCTGCGCAGCAGTCCTTTCGGCCTAACAAGCCTAGAAAGGCCAGGACTTGCAATACCTTCTTTAGGGGAGGTCGAGTTAAGTCCAAGAAACCTGCCGCTGCAGGTTCCCAGGAACTTAAGCCTGCGTCAAGTACCCCTAAGTCCTCCGCATGACGGTGGACTGCTAGCCCCGGTGGTGGGGCCAGTGGGAGCGAGACTCGGACATTTCAGTCATGTCTGGGTGTCGTCTGGCCTAGATCCCTGGGTTCTAGATATTGTGTCTCAGGGATACAGACTGGAATTTCAAAGTCTCCCTCCGCACCGCTTTTTCAAGTCAGGTTTACCAACTCTGTTGGAAGACAGCAAAGTTCTTCAGGACGCTGTCCAAAAGCTGGTGGAGGCACAGGTCGTTGTGCCAGTACCACCTCACATGCTGACCAAAGGTTACTATTCAAACCTTTTCGTGGTACCGAAACCGGATGGTTCGGTCTGGCCCATTCTGAACCTAAAATCATTGAACCCCTTTCTAAAGGAGTTCAAGTTCAAGATGGAGTCTCCCAGGGCGGTGATATCAGGTCTGGAAGAGGGAGAATTCCTGGTATCACTGGATATCAAGGATGCGTACCTTCACATTCCGATCTGGCTGCCGCATCAGGCTTATCTCCGTTTCGCATTGCTGGACTGTCATTGTCAGTTCCAGGCCCTGCCATTCGGACTCTCCACAGCACCATGGGTATTTACCAAGGTGATGGCAGAAATGATAATATTGCTCTGCAAACAGGGTGTGAACATCATTCCATACCTGGACGATCTCCTGATTAAAGGCGTCATCCAAGGAGAAGCTACTGCAGTCCATTGTTCTCACAACCGACTGCTCCAGAGTCACGGTTGGATTCTGAACCTTCCAAAGTCACATTTTGAACCAACCCATAGGTTGTCTTTTCTGGGGATGATCCTGGACACGGAAGTGCAGCGGGTGTTTCTTCTGCAGGAAAAGGCGTTGGTGATATAAGCTATGGTCCGGGATGTCCTGAAGCCACCCCGGGTGTCTGTTCATCAATGCATCCGCTTATTGGGAAAGATGGTGGCCTCTTACGAGGCTCTCCAGTACGGGAGGTTCCATGCTCGGCCCTTCCAACTGGATCTCCTGGACAAGTGGTCGGGATCTCGCCTCCACATGCACCAGCGAATTAGTCTTTCACCAAAGGCGAGGATTTAACTTCTCTGGTGGCTTCAGCTGCCTCACCTCGTGGAAGGCCACCGGTTCGGGATTCAGGACTGGGTCCTGCTAACAATGGATGCGAGCCTCAGGCTGGGGAGCGGTCAGTCAAGGTGTAACCTTCCAGGGAAGGTGGTCAAACCTGGAAGCCGGCCTACCCATCAACATTCTGGAACGAAGAGCCGTATACAACGGTCTTCTTCAGGCGGCCCCTCTTCTAAGAAATCGGGCCATTCAGGTGTAGTCGGACAACATAACAACAGTGGCTTACATAAACTGACAGGGCGGTACGAAGAGCAGAGCGGCAATGTCAGAGGTGTCAAGAATACTCCTCTGGACAGAAAAGCATGCGTTGGCGCTGTCGGCCATCTTCTTTCCGGGAGTAGACAACTGGTAATTCCTCAGCAGACTCGATCTCCATCCAGGAGAGTGGGGACGCCATCCGGAAGTGTTCAAGGACATAACGGATCTTTGGTGCTTGCCCCAAATAGACATGATGGCTTCTCGTCTCAACAAGAAGCTTCTGCGTTATTGTTCCAGGTCGAGGGACCCACAGGCAGTGGCAGTGGACGCCCTGGTGTCCCCGTGGGTGTTCCAGTCAGTGTACGTGTTTCCTCCACTCCCACTCATCCCAAGAATCCTAAAGCTCGTAAGGAGAACAAGGGTTCAAGCGATCCTCATTGCCCTGGACTGGCCAAGAAGGGCTTGGTACGTGGACCTTCTGAATCTACTGCAAGAAGATCCGAGGCCTCTTCCTCTTCGGGAGGACCTGCTACAGCAAGGGCCATTGCCTATCAAGACTTACCACGGCTACGTTTGATGGCATGGAAGTTGAGCACCTGATTCTGGCTCGGAAGGGCATTCCGAAGAAAGTTATTCCTACCCTCATACAGGCTAGGAAAGGGGTAACGTCTAAACATTACCATCGTATTTTGGAAGAAATATTTCTCTTGGTGTGAGTCCAAGAGCTTTGCTGCGGTGGAGTTTCAACTGGGACGTTTCCTCCTCTTCCTACAAGCAGGAGTTGATATGGGCCTGCGATTGGTGTCTGTGAAGGTCCAGATTTCGGCCCTATCCATTTTCTTTCAGAAACAATTGGCTGCCCTCCCTGAGGTTCAGACCTTTTTGAAGGGTGTTCTGCATATCCAACCTCCCTTTATACCGCCTACGGCGCCCTGGGGCCTTAAAGTGGTGTTGCAGTTCCTCCAATCGGATTGGTTTGAGCCTCTACAGGAGGTGGAGTTCAAATCTCTCTCGTGGAAGGCGGTCACTTTGTTGGCCTTAGCTTCTGCTAGGCGGGTGTCCGAACTGGGGGCTTTAGCCTGTAAAAGCCCTTACTGATCTTCCACGAATATAAGGCTGAGCTCCGGACACGCCAGCAGTTTCTTCCAAAGGTTGTGTCGACATTTCATATCAACCAACCTATTGTGGTGCCAGTGGCTACTGACTCCTCTATTACATCAAAGTCCTTGGATGTCGTAAGGGCTCTGAAGATTTATGTGAAGAGAACATCTCGTCAGAGGAAGTCGGACTCTCTCTTTGTCCTGTATGATCCCAAGACGATTGGGTGTCCTGCTTCTAAGCAGTCGATATCTCGCTGGATCAGGTTCACTATCTAGCATGCTTTATTCTATAGCTGGATTGCCGTGTCCAAAATCTGTCAAGGTCCACTCTACTCGTAAGATGGGGTCTTCCTGGGCGGCTGCCCGGGGTGTCTCGGCATTACAGCTTTTTCGAGCTGCAACTTGGTCTGGGTCGAACACGTTTGCAAAGTTTTACAAGTTTGATACTTTGACTGAACTTCAGATCATCAGAGGCCAATCAGTTCTGCAGGAGCCTCCGTGCTCTCCCTCCCGTTCTGGGAGCTTTGGTACATCCCCATGGTACTAATGTGGACCCCAGCATCCTCTAGGGCGTAAGATAAAATAGGATTTTGGTTACCTACCTGTAAATCCTTTTCTCGTAGTTCGTAGAGGATGCTGGGCGTCCGTCCAGCGATTCGTAATGTTATGTGGTTCAGTACCACTTCTTTTTAGTTGAGTACTGCATTGTTACTTGGTAAGTAATGTTTCAGCTGTTGCTGGTTGGTTCAAGCTAGTTGTCTTGACGTACCTTGTATGTGTGAGCTGGTATGAATCTCACCACTATCTGTGTTAAGTCCTTCTCTCGAAGTATGTCGTCTCCTCGGGCACAGTTTCTAGACTGAGTCTCGTAGGAGGGGCATAGAGGGAGGAGCCAGCCCACACTCTCAAACTCTTAAAGTGCCAATGGCTCCTGAAGGACCCATCTATACCCCATGGTACTAATGTGGACCCCAGCAGCCCCTACGGACTACGAGAAAAGGATTTACCGGTAGGTAACCAAAATCCTATTTTTCTGTAGTCAGTGTATATCATTGTTCAGTATTGTGTGGGTTATTGCCACTAGTCCACTACCGTGTGCAGTCTTTCTCCTCCATTGTTCTACTTAACTTGATGTTTGACTTTCCCATGTAGACTAGTCCCAATTCTATTTTCCTATATACTGTATGTCTCATAAGGGGCATACACACGGAGAGATCCGTGCTTAAATTCTAAGCAATCTGATTAGATTACTTAGAAATGAAGCACGGATCTCTCCGTGTGTATGTCCATAGCGATAGCGATGCGTGGCCCCGCATGTCGCTATTGCTGACTCTAGTTAGATCGCTCATTTCACAGTTGGGTGAAATGAGCGGTCCCCACCCCCTCGCTCAGCACACATCGTGCTGTGTGCTGAGCAGGGGGAGAGATGTGTGCTGAGCAGTCTGTGTTAGATTGCTCAGCACACATCTCCTCCGTATGTACGAGCTTTAACATATATTGACATCAGTGCAGCGTCCAGAGTTCACCCCCCGCCCCTTTCATCTATTTACATGTTGTGAACACTATTTTAAGGTACATCTACTGTACAGTGTGTTTGCCTACAGCTGTACTACCTGAATGCATGTCTGTGAACACGTGTACACAGAAATGAAATTTGGGGATCTAATGGCTAATTCGGTGGTCTACTGGCTCAAGATTATTACAGGGTGTGTCCGTCTGATTGCTTTGTGTAGACTGCATTTTTGTGGTGCCTTTTGAGAAATACTACTTCATGCAGTTGAATTTCATTCCGTACTTGAAGAACAGGTTTGGTTGGATACAGTCATTTGTATCAGAGTGATTACCTGCTACCTCAAGTCATTCTTGTACCATCTTTGTAAAAAGAAGGTTTTAAGAAAAAAAAACACATTTTGTTGTATATTTTGACCATCTTTGTAAAATACAGAAATGGAGAGGTTTTTCATAGTTGGATCGAGCACTCCCATTACTTATTCTTTTTATTTTTCATTTGAATGATTAAATTAAATCTCCAAATAGATGTATATCTCTCTTCAGCTGTAAAATTATATTTCTCTAACGTCCTAAGTGGATGCTGGGGACTCCGTAAGGACCATGGGGATTAGCGGCTCCGCAGGAGACTGGGCACATCTAAAGAAAGCTTTAGGACTATCTGGTGTGCACTGGCTCCTCCCCCTATGACCCTCCTCCAAGCCTCAGTTAGATCTCTGTGCCCGAACGAGAAGGGTGCACACTAGGGGCTCTCCTGAGCTTCTTAGTGAAAGTTTTAGTTTAGGTTTTTTATTTTCAGTGAGACCTGCTGGCAACAGGCTCACTGCATCGTGGGACTAAGGGGAGAAGAAACGGACTCACCTGCGTGCAGAGTGCATTGGGCTTCTTAGGCTACTGGACATTAGCTCCAGAGGGACGATCACAGGCCCAGCCATGGATGGGTCCCAGAGCCGCGCCGCCGGCCCCCTTACAGAGCCAGAAGACAGAAGAGGTCCGGAAAATCGGCGGCAGAAGACATCCTGTCTTCACCAAGGTAGCGCACAGCACTGCAGCTGTGTGCCATTGCTCCTCAGCACACTTCACACTTCGGTCACTGAGGGTGCAGGGCGCTAGGGGGGGGCGCCCTGAGCAGCAATAAAAACACCTTGGCTGGCGAAAATACATCACATATAGCCCCCAGGGCTATATGGATGAATTTTAACCCCTGCCAGAATCCATAAAAAAGCAGGAGAAAAGTCCGCGAAAAAGGGGCGGAGCCTATCTCCTCAGCACACTGGCGCCATTTTCCCTCACAGCTCAGTTGGAGGGAAGCTCCCCTGGCTCTCCCCTGCAGTCACTACACTACAGAAAGGGTTAAAAAAGAGAGGGGGGCACTAATTAGGCGCAGTATTAACAATACAGCAGCTATAAGGGGAAAAACACTTATATAAGGTTATCCCTGTGTATATATATATATAGCGCTTTGGTGTGTGCTGGCAAACTCTCCCTCTGTCTCCCCAAAGGGCTAGTGGGGTCCTGTCCTCTATCAGAGCATTCCCTGTGTGTGTGCTGTATGTCGGTACGTTTGTGTCGACATGTATGAGGAGAAAAATGATGTGGAGACGGAGCAGATTGCCTGTAATAGTGATGTCACCCCCTAGGGGGTCGACACCTGAATGGATGAACTGTTGGAAGGAATTACGTGACAGTGTCAGCTCTGTATAAAAGACAGTGGTTGACATGAGACAGCCGGCTACTCAGCTTGTGCCTGTCCAGACGTCTCATAGGCCGTCAGGGGCTCTAAAGCGCCCATTACCTCAGATGGCAGATATAGACGCCGACACGGATACTGACTCCAGTGTCGACGGTGAAGAGACAAATGTGACTTCCAGTAGGGCCACACGTTACATGATTGAGGCAATGAAAAATGTTTTACACATTTCTGATAATACGAGTACCACCAAAAAGGGGTATTATGTTCGGTGAGGAAAAACTACCTGTAGTTTTCCTGAATCTGAGAAATTAAATGAGGTGTGTGATGATGCGTGGTTTTCCCCCGATAACAACTGATAATTTCTAAAATGTTATTGGCATTATATCCTTTCCCGCCAGAGGTTAGGGTGCGTTGGGAAACACCCCCTAGGGTGGATAAAGCGCTCACACGCTTGTAAGGGCTCTACCCTCTCCTGAGATGGCCGCCCTTAAGGATCCTGCTGATAGAAAGCAGGAGGGTATCCTAAAATGTATTTACACACATACTGGTGTTATACTGCGACCAGCAATCGCCTCAGCCTGGATGTGCAGTGCTGGGTTGGCGTGGTCGGATTCCCTGACTGAAAATATTGATACCCTAGATAGGGACAGTATATTTTTGCCTATAGAGCATTTAAAAGATGCATTTCTATATATGCGTGATGCACAGCGGAATATTTGCCGACTGGCATCAAGTCTAAGTGCGTTGTCCATTTCTACCAGTAGAGGGTTATGGACACGTCAGTGGTCAGGTGATGCGTATTCCAAACGGCATTTGGAAGTATTGCCTTAATAAGGGGAGGAGTTATTTGGGGTCGGTCTTTCAGACCTGGTGGCCACGGCAACAGCTGGGAAATCCACGTTTGTACCCCAGGTCGCCTCTCAACATGAGAAGACGCCGTATTATCAGGCGCAGTCTTTTCGTGGACAAGCGGGCAAAATGTTCCTCATTTCTGCCCCGTGACAGAGGGAGAGGAAAAAGGCTGCAGAAATCAGCCAGTTCCCAGGAACAGAAACCCTCTCCCGCCTCTGCCAAGCCCTCAGTATGACGCTGGGGCTTTACAAGCAGAATCAGGCACGGTGGGGGGCCCGTCTCAATGAATTTCAGCGCGCAGTGGGCTCACTCGCAAGTAGACCCCTAGATCCTTCAGGTGATATCTCAGGGGTACAAATTAGAATTCGAGACGTCTCCCCCTCGCCGTTTTCCTAAAGTCGGCTTTACCGATGTCTCCTTCTGACAGGGAGACAGTTTTGGAAGCCATTCACAAGCTGTATTCCCAGCAGGTGATAATCAAGGTACCCCTCCTGCAACAGGGAACGGGGTATTATTCCACACTGTTGTGGTACCGAAGCCGGACGGCTCGGTGAGACCGATTCTAAATCTAAAATCTTTGAACACTTACATACAGAGGTTTAAATTCAAGATTGAGTCACTCAGAGCAGTGATTGCGAACCTGGAAGAAGGGGACTACATGATGTCTCGGGACATCAAGGATGCTTACCTTCATGTCAAAATGTACCCTTCTCACCAAGGGTACCTCAGGTTTATGGTACAGAACTGTCACTATCAGTTCAGACGCTGCCGTATGGATGGTCCACGGCACCCCGGGTCTTTACCAAGGTAATGGCCGAAATGATGATATTCCTTCGAAGGAAGGGAATTTTAGTTATCCCTTAATTGGACGATTCCCTGATAAGGGTAAGATCCAGGGAACAGTTGGAGGTCGGTGTAGCACTATCTCAGGTAGTGTTGCGGCAGCACGATTGGATTCTCAATATTCCAAAATCGCAGCTGGTTCCGACGACTTGTCTTCGGTTCCTAGGGATGATCCTGGACACAGTCCAGAAAAAGGTGTTTCTCCCGGAGGGGAAAGACAGGGAGTTATCCGAGCTAGTCAGGAACCTCCTAAAACCGAGCCAAGTCTCAGTGCATCAATGCACAAGGGTTCTGGGTAAAATGGTGGCTTCCTACGAAGCAATCCCATTCGGCAGATTCCACGCAAGAACTTTCCAGTGGGACCTGCTGGACAAATGGTCCGGGTCGCATCTTCAGATGCATCAGCGGATAACCCTGTCACCAAGGACAAGGGTGTCCCTCCTGTGGTGGTTGCAGAGTGCTCATCTTCTAGAGGGCCGCAGATTCGGCATTCAGGACTGGGTCCTGGTGACCACGGATGCCAGCCTGCGAGGCTGGGGAGCAGTCACACAGGGAAGGAATATCCAGGGCTTATGGTCAAGCCTGGAGACATCACTTCACATAAATATCCTGAAGCTAAGGGCCATTTACAATGCTCTAAGCTTAGCAAGACCTCTGCTTCAAGGTCAGCCGGTGTTGATCCAGTCGGACAACATCACGGCAGTCACCCACGTAAACAGACAGGGTGGCACAAGAAGCAGGAGGGCAATGGCAGAAGCTGCAAGGATTCTTCGCTGGGCGGAAAATCATGTGATAGCACTGTCAGCAGTATTCATTCCGGGAGTGGACAACTGGGAAGCAGACTTCCTCAGCACGACCTCCACCCGGGAGAGTGGGGACTTCACCCAGAAGTCTTCCACATGATTATAAACCGTTGGGAAAAACTCGACGGGTATTGCGCCAGGTCAAGGGACCCTCAGGCAATAGCTGTAGACGCTCTGGTAACACCGTGGGTGTACCAGTCAGTGTATGTGTTCCCTCCTCTGCCTCTCATACCCAAGGTACTAAGATTGATAAGATGGAGAGGAGTAAGCACTATATTCGTGGCTCCGGATTGGCCAAGAAGGACTTGGTAACCGGAACTTCAAGAGATGCTCACGGAGGATCCGTGGCCTCTTCCTCTAAGAAGGGACCTGCTCCAACAAGGACCCTATCTGTTCCAATACTTACCGCGGCTGCGTTTGACGGCATGGCGGTTGAACACCGGATCCTGAAGGAAAAAAGGCATTCCGGATGAAGTCATCCCTATCCTGATCAAAGCCAGGAAGGATGTAACCGCAAAACATTATCACCGCATTTGGCGAAAATATGTTGCGTGGTGCGAGGCCAGTAAGGCCCGACGGAGGAAATTCAACTGGGTCGATTCCTACATTTCCTGCAAACAGGAGTGTCTATGGGCCTGAAATTGGGGTCCATTAAGGTTCAAATTTCGGCCCTGTCAATTTTCTTCCAAAAAGAACTAGCTTCAGTCCCTGAAGTTCAGACGTTTGTAAAAGGGGTACTGCATATACAGCCTCCTTTTGTGCCTCCAGTGGCACTTTGGGATCTCAATGTAGTTTTTTGGGTTCCAAAAGTCACATTGGTTTGAACCACTTAAATCTGTGGAGTTAAAATATCTCACATGGAAAGTGGTCATGCTGTTGGCCCTGGCCTGGGCCAGGCGCGTGTCAGAATTGGCGGCTTTATCCTGTAAAAGCCCTTATCTGATTTTCCATTCGGACAGGGCGGAATTGAGGACTCGTCCTCAGTTTCTCCCTAAGGTGGTTTCAGCGTTTCACCTGAACCAACCTATTGTGGTGCCTGCGGCTACTAGGGACTTGGAGGACTCCAAGTTGCTAGACGTTGTCAGGGCCCTGAAAATATATGTTTCCAGGACGGCTGGAGTCAGAAAATCTGACTCGCTGCTTATCCTGTATGCACCCAACAAGCTGGGTGCTCCTGCTTCTAAGCAGACTATTGCTCGTTGGATTTGTAGTACAATTCAGCTTGCACATTCTGTGGCAGGCCTGCCACAGCCAAAAATCTGTAAATGCCCACTCCACAAGGAAGGTGGGCTCATCTTGGGCGGCTGCCCGAGGGGTCTCGGCTTTACAACTTTGCCGAGCAGCTACTTGGTCAGGAGCAAATACGTTTGTAAAATTCTACAAAATTGATACCCTGGCTGAGGAGGACCTGGAGTTCTCTCATTCGGTGCTGCAGAGTCATCCGCACTCTCCCGCCCGTTTGGGAGCTTTGGTATAATCCCCATGGTCCTTACGGAGTCCCCAGCATCCACTTAGGACGTTAGAGAAAATAAGAATTTACTTACCGATAATTCTATTTCTCGTAGTCCGTAGTGGATGCTGGGCGCCCATCCCAAGTGCGGATTGTCTGCAATACTGGTACATAGTTATTGTTACCAAAAAATCGGGTTATTGCTGTAGTGAGCCATCTTTTCTAGAGGCTCCTCTGTTATCATGCTGTTAACTGGGTTCAGATCACAAGTTGTACAGTGTGATTGGTGTGGCTGGTATGAGTCTTACCCGGGATTCAAAATCCTTCCTTATTGTGTACGCTCGTCCGGGCACAGTATCCTAACTGAGGCTTGGAGGAGGGTCATAGGGGGAGGAGCCAGTGCACACCAGATAGTCCTAAAGCTTTCTTTAGATGTGCCCAGTCTCCTGCGGAGCCGCTAATCCCCATGGTCCTTACGGAGTCCCCAGCATCCACTACGGACTACGAGAAATAGAATTATCGGTAAGTAAATTCTTATTTTTTTTTTAACTCCATTTCATCAAATTATCACTAGGTGCTACTTCAGTCATAGATCTTCCATCAGATTGTTTCTCCATCTGCTTTATACTGAGGGTTTTTTTTGTATTTATGGCTATAGATTCATGTTAACATTCATATACAAAAACAGCATACTAGAAAGGAAATATTTCCTGTCTAGATAACCAACAAACAATTGCCAGATTTGAAAAAAAAAAGAAAAGTTTCTGAATATCAATTGGTCATCAGAGAAAACATTTAACTTTCAGCTGCTTTTTTATCTATCTATCTATCTATCTATCTATCTATCTATCTATCTATCTATCTATCTATCTATCTATCTATCTATCTATCTATCTATCTATCTATCATGATAATTAAGGGCCAATAATCCTCAGGACCCCAAATAGTTCATACTTTCCAGGTCACATTTTAAAATATCCACAGGTGGAGTTTTTTAATTTCACGTGTGATTCTCTGAGGAGACCTGGAAAACGTGAACTGTTAGCGTCCTGAGGGCCAAGTTTAAGATTTAAGAACCTGTGACATAATTACACAAGACTTACACAAGATGGAAGCCTTATAACAAAAAAAAAAAGTAATGTCTCCACTAATAAATACAAACCAGAACACTGTTAGAAAATGTGTTTGATATTTGTAAAGGAGGGCAGTTTGGCACCAAAGCAGCACATGGGAGTACAACTTTACAAATTTAGACATTCAAGCACTAACTATAGGGATAAACTATTCGTTATTATTAGACTATGTTAAATAAGCAAACCGCTAGGAACAGTCAATAATGTACTCAGGGTCAGAGTATTATAGTACCATAAAATCAGTTTATTTCATCACGTGTAGAGTGAGCAGACCCTACATATATAGTACTCCCGAACAGGTTCTAAGGATTACAAGTATATTACAATCTTTACTAACTTTTGCTAGTTTAAAACTTATTAAAAAACTTTTACTCTTTCTGATCTGAACCACTATTTCTGGCATTATGTTATTTTATATGAGAAAAAAAAAATAGATTGCCGTCAGTAGGACAAAACGCAACCTACCAAAAGGAAACCGCAGCTCTGACATCCTCATCCTGCTCACAAGGACCTTTATGTGGCTCCACATCTGCCAGCCATTTTTGAGCAATGAGCAGGATGATTGATTGCTAGGGAGTAGACTGTGCAGCATTCTTACTGTAATTTTTGGAGAGGAGTTTCAGGCATTTGCCAGGCAGTTTAGCCCACAACATGGTTTAATAAAAAAAAAAGGTGGTTCCACGCTGAGAATGATTACAGCTGCTAACAGCAGCATCCGGAGTTACTATAAATGTACAACTAAAGGGATTGTTATTCTTCTTTCAAATCAAGGAGATACACAAACCGTCACAACAAATCCAAACGACTGATATGTATTGTCCACGTGACAACATCATTTAGTTCTAATGAATTTTGTGAAGGAATAAGTATAATGTATTCATGAACTAATTTGTATTACAGTGTCTGGGTTAACGTACTCCTACTCAAGAAGGAGTCCAGGTAAACAAAAATATTAAAACACTTAAGTGTTTTACTCATATTAAGAAAATGAATAGAAAATATATGTTCCAGCATTAAAAACACCATTTTCAAAGATGTCAAAGTTACTGAGTTTTTGAAACCTTTTGTATAACTTTCTTGTAAGGATGCTGACTTACTTATAATTATAATTAGACACATTCTGTAATGACCATGTGCAGTGGACCAAGATTTCTGTGTACTAGAACAGAAAAGTGTTATTATAGCTTTTGATATGTTGTAAGGGGATACATACGATATTATGTGATATCCCGGCAGATGGAATGCCGGCAGTCATATGACAGCGGTGTCCCAAAGCGGACAATTCCCAGACAGGGGTCGGGTAGGTATGTATACCCTCCCTTCCCACATCCTGACCCTAACCATGCCCGGTGGTGCCTAAACCTATCCTCTCCCCGCGGCCTAGACCTAAACCTCCCACCCATGCAGCCTAGCCCTAATCCTCCCTGGGGGTGCCTAACCTTAACCCTTCCCTCACAGCCTATACGTAACCTGCCCCCCCCTATAATCCCTCGGTTTACCAGTAACGAGTCCTGGGAGACATCACTTGGGATTCCGGCACCAGCATTTTGGTCCATGGCGGGATTCCGACTGCCGGGATGCCAAACACCAGTATCCTGAACTGATCCCGTTGTATAGTACTATTGCAGTCTTCATTTACCAGCATCGATTTATAACCTGTTATTTAAAAGCTATGAGTTAGTCCATTATATTATTTTGATGCTGTGTTTTAAAACCATGTAGGGGGCCACATTTTGTCATTTCAATACAAGTGACTTCTAGCCAGTAAACGTATCCTTAAAGCTATATGAAGGTAGGAAAATACTGTATTATATTGGTTGATATACTCAATTTAGAATCCAAGAATGGAAACATGATGCAATATTGCAAATCATGATTTATAGTTATATTGGGAATTTGTGATTCACTCATTCAATTGAATTATGATTTGCTTAACCTAGATATTCGGCGGGATGTAATGCCGCCCGAGTCCGGCGGCTGTGTGGGATGCCGGCCAAACTTGGATTTTTTTTAAATGGGCAATCACTTACAAGGCCTTGTAAGTGATTGCCCCTTTAAAAAAAGCCTGAGTTCGGCCGGCATCCCGCACAGACGCCTGACTCGGGCGGCATTACATCCCGCCGATTATGTTACACCTAACCCTGAAAAATGAAAAATAATTTGCAACAATGGCAGAATGTGAACCACAAATCATTTTGGTTTTGCACTGGTGTGCCTGTCTGGACTGCTGAGCACACTTCAAGGTGTTGTCTACTTTCTGGTCTTTGGAAGAACAAAGTAGAAGAGTAGTTGGAAAAATGTGAAGCTGTGCACTGTATATCAGTGATTCAAGGTCACATTTCAGTTTGGAAGTACTCCCTTTTCTTGAATCTTTTATAGTTTGTCTCCCTAAATAATGGTCTACATTCTGTCTGTATTTAATGAATCATCTGTACTGTCTTTATGGCATTGTGAAATTTTTGCATGTTTGAAGCTTTTATTTTGGTGGGAAGTGAGGTCATGGAAATGTGCTTTTCTGCAGTGGCAGTGCGAATGGACATAAAGTGTTTCCCATTGTAAATATAGGTATGAAACATGGCTTACGCAAACCGTGAGCTTGTGCAAATTTTGCAGTAGAAATTGGTATGCGGCTTTCGTTAAAGCAGGGAAGGTATATCAAATTGTGCACGCTAAACCTATTTTATATAATTATAAAGCTCCGCAAAACTAAATACCTTGACAAGTGAAAAGTGTGATTCCGCACCAGTCCTAATGAATTCAAATAGTATTTTTAGTACCAGAGTTAAATTCATCTAAAGAGTAAATCTCTTATAAAACACCTGGTGGTGCACCCAGAGTCAGAAGGAAGTGGGAACGGAATTTGTTACAGAAGACTCTCTTGTGTGGGTGCACTCTTATTGTGTTTGGTTTATTAAGGTAAGTTTTTAGAACGTAACTTTTAATAATTAAGATTAATATACATATAAACCCCACTAATCCAACGTAGGATTGGTATACAAAACACAGACGTACAAGAATACAAATAAATTGAATAAATAAAATTATGTTCTGGTTAGTCTATTCCATAATAGACTGGCTGGGAGATGTGAACACTGTGGTTCAATCTCTAAAACCTGCCATACCAGCACAAGGAAAGCTTGTTTTAATTAGGACCTGATAAGGTCAAAAAGGGCCGGATCTCTTGTAACAGGAGTGCACACATCCACTTGTATTCAAGGTGGGTTGTTGTATGTGTATTTGAGCCTCACTGTTCCCGATTGCTTCCTCTGCGGATTGATCCCAAGAGCGTAAGAAGAATTGCATAAGAGATTAGGCAGAGTAGAAAAAAAGTGGTGATCCTGCTGTTGGTGTTAAGCCGGGATTCAATCTAAAATTACTACACAGAGTATTCTCTGTGGGTCCCCCCTTCAGGTACTGACCCAGCCCATCACCGTTTTGCTCCAAGATCGGACGAGATTGGGCTCATGCGGTGAGGTGTGGTAGTAAATATTGGATTGTCTGGATGCAAATGTGTCGACTCACCAATGAGAGTACACCTATTACAGAGTTTCAGAAAAGAGTCGTGGATCTGCTGTCTATGTTAGACACATGGTTGCCCCTCTGAATCATAGATGAGGGGCAACCTCCAGAATAAGTTTAGAGTAGGAGGAAGTATGAAAAAGATTGGCAGATATTTCGGTCCGCAGGATGGATTTAAGCACAGGGAATGAATGTAGGATATGAGGTTATGTGAGGATTGGAGATGTCTGCTCGTGCTACATTAAAAGAGGATTACATTCATCCAATGCAGGAGCCAAGGCATCATTCATATGGATGCTGATATGTCTGGCGAAAGAAAAAAAATTCTCAATTTACTAGTAAGTACTGAAAAATTGTACGTGGTCAACCAAAACACACAGTCGCTTTATCATATATGTGCGTACATATATAGATATAATGTATGGTTCAGACAGTCCTACATATCCAGATATTTTGGTATTGATGTCGTAAAAATACTTAACTCGTGCTGGTGCTGTTTGCTACTAATTAAGTAATTACATTTACTAATTGCTAACACTGTCCGATATTGTCTGATTGCATAGGCTGTAAAGATATTACCATTGACCACCATAAACAAATATCAGAATTACAGCCAATATAGTAGGCATGTACCCAGATTGCACCTAATGTCTTAGGTGAAGTACACAATATTCCTGAGATATCGGACGCTGCCCAGATCCCTGGGTCAGTACATAAGGTGAACAAGGTGTGCAGGTACTTCTGGTATCAATGTCTAATTGCTTAGGCTATACAAATATTCCCTTTGTTCAACATAGACCAATATTAGAATATCAGCTAATGCACTGAATGAGGTACAGAATATAAATATTAAGTATCAGCTAATGCACTGAGTGAGGTACAGAGTACAAAAAAACCCGGACACTGCCCAGATCCCTGGGTCAGTCCATGAAATGGAGGATGTGCAGAGGTACTCCTGGTGTTCCTGGTCCTCTGTAGTGTGTGGTAAACGCGTTTCACCCGTCCCGTGGGCTTGGTCACTTCCAATGTTGGCAGCGCGAATGGACATGAAGTGTTTCCCATTGTAAATCTAGGTATGAAACATGGCTTACGCTAACTGTGAGCTTGTGCAAATTTCGCAGTGGAAATTGGTATGCGGCTTTCGTTAAAGCAGGGAAGGTATATCAAATTGTGTACGCGAAACCTATTTTATATAATTTTCAAGCTCCGCAAAACGAAATACCTTTAAACTTGTATGGAGGCATCTACTTTCACTATGCCTGTTCTCCATCCTTTATGGAATTTCCTTTTATATCTACCTGAAGACTTCATTAGGAATCACGAAGATGTCTGTAAATCACAGAATATTAGAACTGTAAAGTGGAATTATTGTTAATAATGGCATACCTGTGCAATTCGAAAGTCCTTTAAAACATACGCAGCATACAGTAGTTTCCTAAGAACATCTTGCTTGTTGCAGGTCAATTTTGTTACTTGTCAGCTGTTTGCCTTGGTGTTTGCTGTGTGGTTCCGCACTTACCTGAGACCAGGCCATGCACATGCTACTGTTCGACACGCTTTTGCCACGATTGTCGGTGTTTACCTTTCAGTATTTTGCTTTGGATGGTAAGTATTAAACTTCTGGTTACCTTCATTGCTTTGGTCAGCTACAGATGTACATCTAGATTCCGGGTCCTGGCCAATTATGCTAGCACCATCCGTCTTTTCTGTGTCTTTTTTACCCCAAAATGCATCTTCGCAACAATGCCATGCACCTACAGATGTAGCCATGCTCTGCTTTGCATAATGCATACGCATTCTGGCATAGCTGGCACGACTAGGATGCGCTTATGCGTATGTCCATAAGAATTAATGGAGTGATCGTCGGCTGTGAATAGTCACAGGCTGGCGCACCATGCAGCAAGCTGCAAAGATAAACATGGCTACATCTGTAGGAGGCATTAGGAGACTGCTGATTAATTCGATATGCAACATTTGTATATCTGTGTGCAAATGAGTCTGCATATGTAGCACAACGGATCTTGCCATAGAAAAAAAATGTGGCCGCTGCATCAGAGCACTTTTTTATACAGATCCAGACTGTCGCACACAGATATACATGTATCGCATATCAAATTAATCTGCACAGTCTCCTGGTGAGTACTTCTTGCATTGCACAACAAAAATGCATTTTTGCATAAAAAGTCGCCAAAAAAAAAAAAAAAAGTGGCTGGCTCTAGCAGAGTTGCACAGGACCTGGATCACTTAGAGGGGTTGTTTGGTGCAGCTGCAGTAATAATGTATGAGGACACATCTGTATGTTGCTATTTATTTTTATTTTTTATTCCCAATAAGAACCCTATCTAAATTAATGACTTTCTACTTACACCAAGCTGGTTTCCACATAGTAGTATCTGCATGACAGTGTGTCCTGGGAGATTGTTTACCGGGCCGTAAGTTCATACCGGGCTTCCAGGGTTGAAATGGACAGTGGTTCCTCCCCCGTCACCACAGGAGCACAGCTGATGGGGAAAGGAGGAAATAATGTGCCATTTATCCTGCCAGTTGTGAATACTTATCAGCCCCCCCCCTCCTTTCTTTCTCTACATCAACATTCCCCCATGTTTCTGCAGCTCCAGTTTACCAGTGTCTCTACAGCCAGCCTCTTTCTGTCTCTTCAGACACCAAATGTCTTCTCAGCCAGCATTCTTTTGTCTCTCCAGCCACCCAGTGTCTTCTCCGCCAGCCTCCTTCTGTCTCTCCAGCCACCCTTTGTCTCGCCAACCAGCCTTCTTCTGTGTCTCCAGCTACCCAGTCTCTCCCCAGCCAGCCTCCTTCTGTATCTCCAGCTACCCAGTGTCTTGCCAGCTTCCTTTTTGTCTCTCCAGATATCCTTCGTCTGTCTCTCAAGTCCCCCATTTTCTCTACAGCTCCAGACCTCTGCAGTCCACAGATACTTTCCTTCTTCTGGTTGCAGCTGCTCCTCTTCGCACTGCGTCTGGTTCCTCTGTTAGTGGCCGGTTCCTTTGTCAGTAGTGTGATTTGCGTGACATCACACCCTTGTTTCCATAAAAATAACCAAAACTTTATTGTACTAGGCAGTGGCCTGCAATCGATTGGTAAGTGTGTACACTTACCTTGATCAGCCGCTCAATCAGTGTGTTTGCAGATGTGTCGGTTAGGTGTGTATTCACCTATATAGTACCAACCAATCCGCATCTGTTGATTTTCAAACACAGCCTGGTACATGACAGTTAGAAACTGATTTGTTGGTACTTTATCTCTCTCCAAATCTCCATGGGTTTTGTAACATAATACATTTTCTTTAAAAGGTTTACCTATCTGCTCAATATATTTTTTTCTGTTTGTTAAATGTATGTGGTGAATGTATTTTTGGCATAGATATAATCTTTTTTCCCCCCTATAAATGTATCCTTTTTTTTTTTTTTTATAAATGTAGTGAAAAACACTCACACCAAATTTGGATTGTCACAGCTTTGATTACCGGTATTTGCTTCATCATCTGCAGAGTGATGTGATGTTAATGTATGTGTCTTTACATTTTAGGTACTCTTTGCACATATTTGCACTGGTACTTTTGTGCTACTGCATCATGATGAATGTAAGTGCTGAAAAAGTTCACAGGTAAGTGAAAAGTACTTTATGCTCTTCATTTATATAAGCTTTGTATAAAGGTGTATGAGTCATAAAAAGAGTCTATACCGTATGTACCAAGCACCACCTATTTTTCATTCAGTTTTTGGGAAATAGAGGTGGCAATCTCTTTTTTGGTGTGCAGCTATTGGATTACATTAGGATATATTTAGTGCACGTCTCCACCTGGCGTCTGGGATATCTTTTGCTTTAGTATGTTTCATAAAGAAAGTATTAGCATTTTCACTTAGAATGGAAGCCTGATTTTCAGGACCTTGATTCATCCCCTGCCGAAACATTGCTCTTTACTTGCAAACCCTCTCACCAACTTTCTTTACAGGAGATGAAGAACACCTAGACTTTAAATCAGACTAATTCCGAGTACTGTCTTTAAGTGTGAACAGGCTCAACGGGTGGTCTTCAGTTTGCTGGCTGTCGGGGTCCCGGCGCACAGTATACCGGCGCCGGAATCCCGACAGCCGGCATACCGACACCGTTTCTCTGTATTGGGGGTCCACGACCCCCCTGGAGGAAGAATAGATAGCCTGCAGCGTGGCGAGCGTAGCGAGACCGCAAGGGGCACATTTGCGCTCGCCACGCTGTCGGTATGTCGGCGGTTGGGATTCTGGTGCCGGTATGCTGTACGCCGGGACCCCGACAGCTGACATACCATACTACACCTGGCTCAACCACCCATCAACACTTTGTGGTATACAGACCAGTCAAACAACATACTGCAATAGATACACTTTACACAATCTTATCCAGGATTAATGAGCAGGACCTACATGCAAATGACAAAGTACAGCCCGTGTAGCCATAGGCTTAAGGTGACCATCCACTACTCGGACTCGTCTGAACTGCAGATCGCATCAGATTTCCTTTGAACTCTCCCGAGAGCGTCCTGGGAATCGGATCGGACCCTGGCTTTAATTTTCACTACATTCACTTCAGATATATCTATCATGTGCCAGATCGCATCAGATATGTCTGATGCACACATGCTACATGTGATTGATCTGATGCTGCTGCTGCCTCCGCCGCGTCCTGTGGTAGGTGGGAGTGGCCAAGGAGATGCCAGTCAAGTGACGCTTTAGATGAATCTGATCAGCTACATCTGAAGTAAAAAAAACACTCCGATGTGCACCTGATTTCTTCAGATTCAGATAAATAGTTGGATCAGCCACAAAGATCTGTAGTTCAGACATATCTAACACGGGACTGCGCATCGAATCGGAAGAGCCATCCTATGTGACACTTTTCTTCAGATTTTTTTGGTCAGATGCGTCGAAATCTGAAGAAAAGTGCCCAAATCGGACTAGTGGATGTGGGCCTTTAGATTTCAGACAACCAAAAGACATGTTAACCTGACTTTGACGACAAGCTAATTGCCTATTACAATAGCTTCAGTGTGTGTCCCCAGTTTGGTAAGTGGCCTTCTTTGTCAAATTATTTTGTAAACTCTTGCTGGTGTTAAGGGCTGATAATAATAGTATAGTACTTGGCTCCCCGCAACTACAGTCAAATGACCGCTTCAGTGTATAAACGAGGCGTCAGGTACTTCCGCATATTTGTTGCCTGGCGCTTCGTTTATACACTGCAGCAGTCATGACTGTATTATTGAATACATTGACTGAACACTTTGGTACAGTAGTATTCCCTTTTGGATACTGTGAATTTAGAGGGCAAGAAGAGATGAATGATGATTTCTGTTATAGTGGGGACTCCTGGTTTTGGTTCTGTATATTGATTTATTATGACCCTGGCTTCTCACTTTTGACTACAGTTTTTTGCTACCTGACCCTTAGAAACATTCTGGATTTCTCTGTGTCTAACCACTGTTTGCTATTGATTAACTGGTTTTGTCAGTACTGTTAGTTGCACTAATTATTGTTATACTGAGCAATAGATTATTTTAATATGCTGCTACTGAACCTTATGAATATATAATTGTAATATAGTATTACTGACCTGAGTTTGTGCTTGTGGAGATCCACATTTCTAGTTCTGATATTGTTTCGTATATCAATATGAGTGAGGAGGTTCAGTGTAAAACCTAAAGTCCTATAGGGGCCCTCTAGGGAAGGGGGCTTTGGTCTTTTTTGTATCCAAAATATTGCTTATACCCCTTTCAGACATAAGACCTGGAAAATACACGGGTACGACCCAAGTCTGTCAGCCCAGGAATTTCCCATGTCTAAGTTCACCACTATTTAAAAAAAACAGAAAATTCCCAGGTTCACACTGAACCTGGGTCTGCCCTGGAATGGTGACACTTTGACGTATATTATTCAGCCTTTGCTATTTGTTAATGGCAAATATGTGGTTTTATTTCCTATCTATAAACATTTTTCTTTAAAGCTATGCTACTTACTAGGGACTTTTTTTTTTTTTTTTTTTACTAGGGTGCTCACACTCACATTCCCCCTCCCACACCCAGCTATCAGCCATTATTACCATTCCTCAGTGTCAGATCTGCTCTTCTTGTGTGTGAACTTCCTGTAAGTGCATAGTCTACTGTGTAATAGTCTCAACTTGCCTGGGCTATCTTATAGCCCTTAGCTGAACAGCCAATCAGACACTTCTCTTCTAACCCAGTTCTAAAAACCCGGGTTGGATGCATTTACATGAGAGTAGGCTTGGTCAACCTGCAGCTCTCCAGCTGTTGTTAAACTACAAGTCCCAACCTACCCTCCCACTGCTCAGCTGGTAAAGCATGCTGGGACTTGTAGTTTTACAACAACTGGAGAGCCACAGGTTGGCCAGGCCTGCATTAGAGGCGCTGTACACTCCCGAGCCCTGGTTGCCGGGTAACTACAGCAGGAGGCTCCGGTTTTCTTCTTGTCAGGCACACACGACGGGTGCTCTCCGGGATCGCGTGGCCGCGCTTCAGGAGATGGTAAGTGGGTCCCGCTTGCGGGACCCGGTCTTTATCGTGATCCGGCGCGGTCAGTGGGAGGCCGGCCGCGCACGCTGGCGGTGGACACTGTGGCAGTACAGGCGATCCCAATAGATCACCAGGGCATGGGACAGGTCAGGTTTTCTCTATAAGCCGTTTTATTAGAGCCCGCAGTACCTGGTGGTTTTGCCAGCAGGGGGATAGAGCTTGGACCTGAAGCCCCTCCCCCAGCCCCAGGGCGCCATTTTCTGCAAATGTTCCCGCCCTGGAGCTGCATATCTGTCTCTCCCTCACTCCCTGGCAGTGTCTGCAGCGCCATTATCCCTCAGCTCACTGTTCCTGGGAATGCTTGGGCAAATCCTCCTATGTAATGCCGCCTGGTTGTCAGTGCTGTGACTTTACAAGACACTTAAGTATTCTACCTGCCTTTTTTAGTCAATGTTAGTTAAGAAAGAGTGCACTTAGTCAGGGTTTTCTAGTACAATTACCCTGAGATATACATCCAGTTCTTGCTGTGTACTGTTATATCTATTGTTATATAGCTGTGTAAGCTAGTCCAGTGCAGTATTATTGTTAGTAATAACCTCTGCATTGTATAGACTGTGACTATTTGTGTGTGCATTTGATAGCTGAGTGGTGTCCATTTCGTGTCTTTCACTCAACCTGCTATCCCTATATTCTATAACCTGAGGGGGCCTGGTGCGTCAGGTTTTATCTAATATAGGATTTTCACAAAGATAAACTGTATTACGTATATTTCTCTAACGTCCTAAGTGGATGCTGGGGACTCCGTCAGGACCATGGGGAATAGCGGCTCCGCAGGAGACAGGGCACAAAAATAAAGCTTTAGGATTAGGTGGTGTGTACTGGCTCCTCCCCCTATGACCCTCCTCCAAGCCACAGTTAGGTTTTTGTGCCCGTCCGAGCAGGGTGCAATCTAGGTGGCTCTCCTAAAGAGCTGCTTAGAAAAAGTTTTTAGGTTTTTTATTTTCAGTGAGTCCTGCTGGCAACAGGCTCACTGCATCGAGGGACTTAGGGGAGAGAATTTCAACTCACCTGCGTGCAGGATGGATTGGATTCTTAGGCTACTGGACACCATTAGCTCCAGAGGGAGTCGGAACACAGGTCTCACCCTGGGGTTCGTCCCGGAGCCGCGCCGCCGACCCCCCTTACAGATGCTGAAGATTGAAGGTCCGGAAACAGGCGGCAGAAGGCTCTTCAGTCTTCATGAAGGTAGCGCACAGCACTGCAGCTGTGCGCCATTGTTGTCACACACTTCACACCAAGCGGTCACGGAGGGTGCAGGGCGCTGCTGGGGGCGCCCTGGGCAGCAATATTTAATACCTTTATGGCAAAAGAATACATCACATATAGCCATTGAGGCTATATGTATGTATTTAACCCATGCCAGTTACCTAAAACTACGGGAGAAAAGCCCGCCGAAATAGGGGGCGGAGCTTATTCTCCTCAGCACACAGCGCCATTTTCCTGCTCAGCTCCGCTGTGAGGAAGGCTCCCAGGACTCTCCTCTGCACTGCACTACAGAAACAGGGTAAAACAGAGAGGGGGGGCATTTTTTTTGCGATATTTTGATATATTTAAGCTGCTATAAAGAACAACACTTATATAAGGTTGTTCCCATATATATTATAGCGCTTGGGTGTGTGCTGGCAAACTCTCCCTCTGTCTCCCCAAAGGGCTAGTGGGGTCCTGTCTTCGATAAGAGCATTCCCTGTGTGTCTGCTGTGTGTCGGTATGTGTGTGTCGACATGTATGAGGACGATGTTGGTGTGGAGGCAGAGCAATTGCCGATAATGGTGATGTCACCCCCCAGGGAGTCGACACCGGAATGGATGGCTTTGTTTATGGAATTACGTGATAATGTCAGCACATTACAAAAATCAGTTGACGACATGAGACGGCCGGCAAACCAGTTAGTACCTGCCCAGGCGTCTCAGACACCGTCAGGGGCTGTAAAGCGCCCTTTACCTCAGTCGGTCGACACAGACCCAGACACAGACACTGAATCTAGTGTCGACGGTGATGAAACAAACGTATTTTCAAGTAGGGCCACACGTTATATGATCACGGCAATGAAGGAGGCTTTGCATATCTCTGATACTGCAAATACCACAAAAAGGGGTATTATGTGGGGGGTGAAAAAACTACCTGTAGTTTTTCCTGAATCAGAGGAATTAAATGATGTATGTGATGAAGCGTGGGTTAACCCAGATAGAAAAATGCTAATTTCAAAAAAGTTATTAGCATTATACCCTTTCCCGCCAGAGGTTAGGGCGCGCTGGGAAACACCCCCTAGGGTGGATAAGGCGCTCACACGCTTATCAAAACAAGTGGCGTTACCGTCTCCTGATACGGCCGCCCTCAGGGATCCAGCTGATAGGAGAATGGAAACTACCCTAAAAAGTATATACACACATACTGGTGTTATACTGCGACCAGCCATCGCCTCAGCCTGGATGTGCAGTGCTGGGGTCGTCTGGTTGGATTCCCTGACTGAAAATATTGATACCCTGGATAGGGACAGTATTTTATTGACTATAGAGCAATTAAAGGATGCTTTCCTTTATATGCGAGATGCTCAGAGAGATATTTGCACTCTGGCATCGAGAGTAAATGCGATGTCCATATCTGCCAGAAGGAGTTTATGGACGCGACAGTGGTCAGGTGATGCGGATTCCAAACGACATATGGAAGTATTGCCGTATAAAGGGGAGGAATTATTTGGCGTCGGTCTATCGGATCTGGTGGCCACGGCAACTGCCGGAAAATCCACCTTTTTACCTCAGACCCCCTCCCAACAGAAAAAGACACCGTCTTTTCAGCCGCAGTCCTTTCGGTCCTATAAGAACAAGCGGACAAAAGGACAGTCATATCTGCCTCGGGGCAGAGGAAGGGGTAAGAGAGGGCAGCAAGCAGCCCCTGCCCAGGAACAGAAGCCCTCCCAGGGTTCTGCAAAGCCCTCAGCATGACGCTGGGGCCTTACAAGCGGACTCAGGAGCGGTGGGGGGTCGACTCAAGAATTTCAGCGCACAGTGGGCTTGCTCACAGGTGGACCCCTGGATTCTGCAGGTAGTATCTCAGGGTTACAGGTTGGAATTCGAGAAGTCTCCCCCTCGCCGGTTCCTAAAGTCTGCTTTGCCAACGTCTCCCTCAGACAGGGCGACGGTATTGGAAGCCATTCACAAGCTGTTTTCTCAGCTGGTGATAGTCAAGGTACCCCTCCTACAACAGGGAAAGGGGTATTACTCCACGCTATTTGTGGTACCGAAGCCGGACGGCTCGGTAAGACCTATTCTAAATCTGAAATCTTTGAACCTGTACATACAAAAATTCAAGTTCAAGATGGAGTCACTCAGAGCAGTGATAGCGAATCTGGAAGAAGGGGACTTTATGGTGTCCCTGGACATAAAGGATGCTTACTGTGACAAGAACACTGGGATAGTGTTTGAGGGCAGGTATATTTGTCCCAGGTTCTTGTCTTACATGTTTTAGAAAATGTTAACTTCTAGGAAAAATGCTTTTTGTTTTGTCTGAACCTTTTCAGTTTGCTGTAAAAGCTGGGTAAAGGCTCTGAGAGAGAGATAAGGCGAGTTCTAAACATTGGGCCCAGTTCGGGTCTTTGGCCTCACAGAGGGCTAATCAGGGTTTCAGCTGTGTAAGAGTGTTATAGTGCTTCTAACCTGATTAGTATGGGCAGACTGCCTGGGAAGGCTGCAGGATCTGTGTGTGAGAGACACGCTTTCTGATGCAAGTAAGCTATACAGTATGTACTGAAGAACTCTGTGTTTTGTTTAGTGACAGTTAGGAACATCTTATGTTTAGTTAGTGCCGGACAGGCAAGGTATTTTTATTTTGGGGTTTGTTTTATTTTCTGTTTCAATAAAACTGGCCGGGGTCAGTTGTACCAGAAACTGGACTTGTGTTGTTCCTCAGCTGCTGCGGGCTGCCATATTCCCCGGGAAAAGGCACCTTGCACCCCTACAGTGTTACAACTTGGTGGAGAATGCGAGCAGGCCGTTCTGCGCATAAGTGAAAGCAGCAGCTTTGTGAGGCCTGCAGAAAACGGTGGTTTATGCAGATACAGCCCAGTGTGAAGTTACTGAGACTCACCCCTGAGGGTTTGATATATGTCCTGGGTGAAAGCAGCTGCAAAGCCGCCTGAAAAATCTGTTGACATGGAGGATCTGCTTAAAGCCTTGCTGCAAGCTACAGCGGCTCAGCAGGAGGCCAACCGACAGCAGCAGGTGGCAATGGAGGAAAATTGGAGACTACAGCAGGTGGCAATGGAGGAAAATAAGAGACAACAGCAGGCAGTTGTTGATGAACTTTACAGGCAACAGCGTCAGGATAGAGAGGCCTTAACAGAAGTGGTGCAGAGACTTGCAGCTCGGGTTGGAGATGTGGCCGTCAGTGCTCCAACCAGCTCTAGTTCTATACGAGCCAGTCACTTCCTGCAGAAAATGACAGAGGCTGATGATGTGGAGGCCTATCTGACCACGTTTGAAAGGACTGCCGAGCGTGAGAACTGGCCGAAAGCACAGTGGGCCAGTCTGCTGGCACCTTTCCTGTCAGGTGAGCCCCAAAAAGCTTACTTTGATTTAAGCCCTGCTGAGGCTCGGGACTATGATAAACTAAAGACTGAGATCCTGACCCGCCTGGGAGTCACGCTGTCAGTACGAGCACAACGGGTGCACCGTTGGCTGTACCCCATGGAGAAGCCTCCGCGCTCCCAGATGCACGACCTTATTCAGCTAACAAAAAAATGGCTGCAGCCAGAGACATTAACTGGTCCCCAGATGGTGGAAAGAGTCGTCATGGACCGCTACTTGAGATCTTTGCCCATGGTCCTGCGCAAGTGGGTGAGCCATGGAAACCCGGGTACTGCTGACCAATTAGTGGACATGGTAGAGAGGTATTTGGCAGCAGAGGAACTACTGATGACCACCCAACAACCCATAGGTCCTCGACAGCGCCCTTCAGTAAAGACTGGTAAGACTGTTCCGTGGGAAAACGTTGCTGGGCGGTTAAGAGAACGCAAGGCTGGAGAGACTGTAAACACTGGCCCTGGAAACAGGCCAATGGGGCTAGAACGGTCTATGCTGCCCAAATGGGTTGATAATCGTGTGGTTAAATGTTTTAGGTGTGGTATGCCAGGTCATGTTATTGCCAATTGCCCAGTCACGCAAGAACCCATGCAATGTGATGCTGCCTTTGAATGTCGCAGAATGTCTTTCTTTGCTAGGTTAGCTTGTACTGTGGTACCTTCACCTGAGCTGGAAAAACAAATGTGTGATGTGTTCTTAGAAGGTAACCGGGTAGAGGCCTTGCTAGATTCAGGAAGTTTAGTTACCCTCGTGAAAGCTGGGTTAGTGAACCCCTTAAAGGTCCAGCAAATACCTATTGGGGTAACTTGCATACATGGGGATACCCAACATTATGCCACTGCTGAGGTGAATATAGAAACTTGTTGTGGGTCAGCAATGGTTAAAGTGGGACTGGTCCCTACCTTGGTGCATGAGGCCATAATAGGGAGGGATTTTCCTCATTTTTGGAAACTGTGGGAATCACGGTTATCAACAGATGTGAGAAGTAAAAAGCCAGTTGATAATACCGGTGATTTTATGGATGTACGTGGGTCTTCGGAACTTTCTGGCCCTTTGCCTTTTGCTAGTTTGGCTGGGGAAGTGACAGATAGGGAGTCCAGTGAGGACCCTCTTGCCGGGAACAGAGACATAGTAGTTAGAACTGAAAGCGTGCCTGACCTGGAGGTAAAGAAGGATCTGTTTGCGTCTGAACAGTTAAAGGATCCTACCTTAATAAAGGCTAGAGAGAATGTTAAGATTGTTAATGGGGAACCTGTGGTACCAGGTAACAGGGTTACGTATCCCCACATGGCCATCTGTAATGAGCTCTTGTACCACATTGTCAAAAGGGGTGAGGATGTGGTGGAACAGCTGGTAGTTCCCCAGCCTTATCGGAGAACGGTACTAGATTTAGCTCATAGTCACGTTACCGCAGGACATTTAGGGGCAGAAAAAACCACTGAAAGAGTTTTACAAAGGTTCTTTTGGCCAGGGGTTTATAAAGAAGTGTCTGAATATTGTTCTTCCTGTCCTGAATGCCAGTATCATGCCCCTAGACCCCATTTCAGGAGCCCACTAGTTCCCATGCCTATTATAGAGGTCCCGTTTGACAGAATAGCCATGGATCTCGTGGGGCCCTTGTTAAAGTCTGCTCGGGGCCATCAGTATATCCTGGTAATTATGGACTATGCCACTCGATATCCTGAGGCTGTCCCTTTACGCACTATCACAACCAAGGCGATAGCTAGGGAGCTGGTGCAGGTATTTAGTAGAGTGGGAATACCAAAAGAAATTTTGACTGACCAAGGTACTCCATTTATGTCAAGGATCATGAAAGAATTGTGCAAGTTATTTAAGGTCACTCACCTCAGGACGTCCATCTACCATCCCCAAACTGACGGGTTGGTGGAAAGGTTTAATAAAACATTAAAAAGTATGTTAAAAAAGGTTGTTGAGAGAGATGGGAAAAACTGGGATTGTTTGTTGCCCTACTTGTTAATGGCCATCAGAGAAGTCCCTCAGTCCTCTACGGGGTTTTCTCCATTTGATTTGTTGTATGGTAGACACCCCAGAGGGCTGTTGGATATTGCCAAAGAGACGTGGGAAGGACAGCCCACTCCTTATAGAAGCGTTATTGAGCATGTAACACAAATGCAGGATAGGATTGCAGCCGTGGTACCTGTTGTCAGAGAGCACATGGAACAGGCCCAAAGTGCTCAACAGAGGGTCTATAACCGGAGTGCCAAGATACGGGAATTTGCTCCTGGAGATAGAGTTCTTGTTTTGGTACCCACTGTGGAAAGCAAATTCCTAGCTAAATGGCAGGGTCCATTTGAGATTAGGGAAAAAGTGAATGAGGTTAATTACAAAGTATACCAGCCGGGAAAGAGAAAACCCGAACAGATCTACCATGTTAACTTAATCAAACCCTGGAAAGATAGGTTGTCTCTGTCAGCGGAGCCTTGCCCTTCAGTGTCTTCACCCCGGTTGCTTCCCGCAGTGAAGGTGTCAGAGACATTATCAGCTGATCAGAACAATCAGGTTAAATAATTTCTCATCCAAAATAGAGAGGTATTTTCAGAGCTGCCTGGCCGAACGACCATAATAAAACATGACATTGTCACAGAACCAGGGGTCTGGGTTCATTTAAAGCCATATAGGATTCCTGAAGCTCAGCGAGAAGCTATTTCTAAGGAAGTTAAAACCATGTTAGAACTTGGAGTCATAGAGGAGTCTAACAGTGAGTGGTCCAGTCCCATAGTGCTCATCCCGAAGCCCGACGGTAGCATACGCTTCTGTAATGACTTTCGTAAGTTAAATGAGGTGTCCAAGTTTGACGCATACCCCATGCCCCGTGTGGATGAGCTTGTAGAAAGGCTGGGAACAGCCAGGTTTCTCACCACATTGGACCTGACCAAAGGTTACTGGCAAATACCTTTATCTGATAGCGCCAAAGAAAAAACAGCCTTTTCGGTTCCGGAGGGGCTGTACCAGTATAAGATGTTACCCTTTGGGTTGCATGGGGCTCCAGCAACCTTTCAACGGGCGATGGATAAAATTTTGAGGCCCCATAGAAAATATGCAGCTGCCTATTTGGATGATGTGGTAATTCACAGTACAGACTGGGGGTCCCATTTGGTTAAAGTACAAGCAGTACTGGACTCAATCAGAGAGGCAGGGTTAACTGCTAACCCAAAGAAGTGCTGCCTCGCAATGGAGGAGGTCAAATACTTGGGCTTCACCATAGGCAGAGGTCTGATTAGGCCCCAATTGAATAAAGTTGATGCTATTCAAAACTGGCCTCGTCCAGTGAATAAAAAACAGGTAAGGGCTTTTTTGGGAATTACTGGGTACTATAGACGGTTTATTCCTAATTTTGCGACCACAGCGGTGCCGTTGTCAGACCTTACCAAAGGGAAGCAGTCAAATGTGGTGAAATGGAACCCTGATGCAGAAAAGGCGTTCCAAGCATTAAAAGTGGCTTTGTGTTCACAACCGGTGTTGATAACACCAGATTTTTCAAAAGAATTTGTGGTACAGACAGATGCCTCAGAGGTAGGGATAGGTGCTGTGCTGTCCCAAACCAGAGATGGGGACGAACACCCTATCATTTATTTGAGTAGGAAACTCAATGAGCATGAAAAAAAGTATGCCATTGTGGAAAAGGAGGCTTTGGCCATTAAGTGGGCACTAGATACCTTGAGATATTACCTCTTGGGTAGACAATTCAGACTAGTGACAGACCATGCCCCTTTAAAATGGATGTATGTAAATAGAGGCAAGAATGCTCGTGTAACTAGATGGTTTCTAGCGTTGCAGGACTTTAAGTTTACTGTCGAACATAGACCGGGAACACAATTGGCCAACGCAGATGCATTGTCTCGCATCTTCTGTTTGGGGGCTACAAGTGTTCCGGCCCCTAGGTCGAAACAGGGGAGGGGGATATGTGACAAGAACACTGGGATAGTGTTTGAGGGCAGGTATATTTGTCCCAGGTTCTTGTCTTACATGTTTTAGAAAATGTTAACTTCTAGGAAAAATGCTTTTTGTTTTGTCTGAACCTTTTCAGTTTGCTGTAAAGCTGGGTAAAGGCTCTGAGAGAGAGATAAGGCGAGTTCTAGACATTGGGCCCAGTTCGGGTCTTTGGCCTCACAGAGGGCTAATCAGGGTTTCAGCTGTGTAAGAGTGTTATAGTGCTTCTAACCTGATTAGTATGGGCAGACTGCCTGGGAAGGCTGCAGGATCTGTGTGTGAGAGACACGCTTTCTGATGCAAGTAAGCTATACAGTATGTACTGAAGAACTCTGTGTTTTGTTTAGTGACAGTTAGGAACATCTTATGTTTAGTTAGTGCCGGACAGGCAAGGTATTTTTATTTTGGGGTTTGTTTTATTTTCTGTTTCAATAAAACTGGCCGGGGTCAGTTGTACCAGAAACTGGACTTGTGTTGTTCCTCAGCTGCTGCGGGCTGCCATATTCCCCGGGAAAAGGCACCTTGCACCCCTACAGTGTTACATTACCTACATGTCCCAATTTGCCCTTCACATCAAGGGTACCTCAGGTTCGTGGTGCAAAACTGTCATTATCAGTTTCAGACGCTGCCGTTTGGATTGTCCACGGCACCTCGGGTCTTTACCAAGGTAATGGCCGAAATGATGATTCTTCTGCGAAGAAGAGGCGTATTAATTATCCCTTACTTGGACGATCTCCTGATAAGGGCAAGGTCCAGAGAACAGCTGGAGGACGGAGTAGCACTAACCCAACTAGTGCTGCAACAACACGGGTGGATTCTGAATTTTCCAAAATCTCAGTTGACCCCGACGACACGTCTGCTGTTCCTGGGAATGATTCTGGACACGGTTCAGAAAAAGGTGTTTCTTCCGGAGGAGAAAGCCAGGGAGTTATCCGAACTTGTCAGGAACCTCCTAAAACCAGGGAAAGTGTCTGTGCATCAATGCACAAGGGTCCTGGGAAAGATGGTGGCTTCTTACGAAGCGATTCCATTCGGCAGATTCCACGCACAAACTTTTTAGTGGGATCTGCTGGACAAATGGTCCGGATCGCATCTGCAGATGCATCAGCGGATAACCTTATCGCCACGGACAAGGGTGTCTCTTCTGTGGTGGTTGCAGAGTGCTCATCTGTTAGAGGGCCGCAGATTCGGCATACAGGACTGGGTCCTGGTGACCACGGATGCCAGTCTGAGAGGCTGGGGAGCGGTCACACAGGGAAGAAACTTCCAGGGAGTATGGTCAAGCCTGGAGATGTCTCTTCACATAAATATACTGGAGCTAAGAGCGATTTACAATGCTCTAAGTCTGGCAAAACCCCTGCTTCAGGGTCAGCCGGTGTTGATCCAGTCGGACAACATCACGGCAGTCGCCCACGTAAACAGACAGGGCGGCACAAGAAGCAGGACAGCAATGGCAGAAGCTGCAAGGATTCTTCGCTGGGCGGAAGATCATGTGATAGCACTGTCAGCAGTATTCATTCCGGGAGTGGACAACTGGGAAGCAGACATCCTCAGCAGACACGATCTACACCCGGGAGAGTGGGGACTTCATCCAGAAGTCTTCCACATGATTGTGAACCGTTGGGAAAAACCAATGGTGGATATGATGGCGTCCCGCCTCAACAAAAAACTGGACAGGTATTGCGCCAGGTCAAGAGACCCTCAGGCAATAGCTGTGGACGCTCTGGTAACACCGTGGGTGTTCCAGTCAGTGTATGTGTTCCCTCCTCTGCCTCTCTTATCAAAGGTACTGAGAATTATACGGCAAAAGGGAGTAAGAACGATACTAGTGGCTCCGGATTGGCCAAGAAGAACTTGGTACCCGGAACTTCAAGAGATGCTCATGGAGGATCCGTGGCCTCTACCTCTAAGACCGGACCTGCTTCAGCAGGGACCGTGTCTATTCCAAGACTTACCGCGGCTGCGTTTGACGGCATGGCGGTTGAACGCCGAATTCTAAGGGAAAAAGGCATTCCGGAAGAGGTCATTCCTACACTGGTAAAAGCCAGGAAGGAGGTGACTGCACAACATTATCACCGCATTTGGAGAAAATATGTTGCGTGGTGTGAGGCCAGGAAGGCCCCCACGGAGGAATTTCAACTGGGTCGATTCCTACATTTCCTGCAAACAGGATTGTCTATGGGCCTCAAATTGGGGTCCATTAAGGTTCAAATTTCGGCCCTGTCGATTTTCTTCCAGAAAGAATTGGCTTCAGTTCCTGAAGTCCAGACTTTTGTAAAAGGAGTACTACATATACAGCCCCCGGTTGTGCCCCCAGTTGCACCGTGGGATCTTAAGGTAGTCTTGGATTTTCTCAAATCCCATTGGTTTGAGCCGCTCAAATCGGTGGAGTTGAAGTATCTTACATGGAAAGTAACCATGCTACTGGCCCTGGCTTCAGCCAGGAGAGTATCAGAATTGGCGGCTTTATCATATAAGAGCCCATATCTGATTTTCCATACGGACAGGGCAGAACTGCGGACACGTCCTCATTTTCTGCCTAAGGTGGTGTCAGCGTTTCACCTGAACCAGCCTATTGTGGTGCCTGCGGCTACTAACGATTTGGAGGATTCCAAGTTGTTGGACGTGGTCCGGGCATTGAAAATATATATTTCAAGAACGGCGGGAGTCAGAAAGTCTGACTCACTGTTTATATTGTATGCACCCAACAAGATGGGTGCTCCTGCTTATAAGCAGACGATTGCTCGTTGGATTTGTAGCACAATTCAACTTGCACATTCTGTGGCAGGCTTGCCACAACCTAAATCTGTCAAGGCCCATTCCACAAGGAAAGTGGGCTCATCCTGGGCGGCTGCCCGGGGGGTCTCGGCATTACAACTCTGTCGAGCTGCTACTTGGTCAGGGGCAAACACATTTGCAAAATTCTACAAATTTGATACCCTGGCTGAGGAGGACCTTGAGTTCTCTCGTTCGGTGCTGCAGAGTCATCCGCACTCTCCCGCCCGTTTGGGAGCTTTGGTATAATCCCCATGGTCCTGACGGAGTCCCCAGCATCCACTTAGGACGTTAGAGAAAATAAGAATTTACTTACCGATAATTCTATTTCTCGTAGTCCGTAGTGGATGCTGGGCGCCCATCCCAAGTGCGGATTGTCTGCAATACTTGTACATAGTTATTGTTACAAACAAATTCGGGTTGTTATTGTTGTGAGCCGTCTGTTCAGAGGCTCCTACGTTTGTCATACTGTTAACTGGGTTCAGATCACAAGTTATACGGTGTGATTGGTGTGGCTGGTATGAGTCTTACCCGGGATTCAATATCCTTCCTTATTGTGTACGCTCGTCCGGGCACAGTATCCTAACTGAGGCTTGGAGGAGGGTCATAGGGGGTGGAGCCAGTACACACCACCTAATCCTAAAGCTTTATTTTTGTGCCCTGTCTCCTGCGGAGCCGCTATTCCCCATGGTCCTGACGGAGTCCCCAGCATCCACTACGGACTACGAGAAATAGAATTATCGGTAAGTAAATTCTTATTTTCTCTGTGATTTAGTCACCATATCTCTCCTTTATCTCTGCTGGTGCTGACTACACTGCGCAGGGGTTTGGGCTAGAGGTATTGTGTTGCTGACAAATTGTATGTGTGTGTTATCTGATACTGCAAGTTATATCATGTCTGCTTCTGAGGGTAACGGTTCTGGGGTGGAACACACTGCCGGTGTTGCTGAAGCCGCAGATACCTATGAGGAGAATATAGCAGCTTTGGGCTCTGGTTCTGGGGGCTCCTTGCCCCCCAGTGGGACGGTGGCAACGGGTGCAAATAATGACCCGCCGTGGGCCGCTTTTTCCACGCTTCTGCATACGCTAGTTCATAGACTAACACCCCCTATGGAACCCCCAATGCCGGTGCAACCGTTTGTGGTCCCTGCAACTAACCCGCCGTGGGAGGACGATTTATCTGCTCAAATAAAGAAGTTAAACCAGTCCCTGACTACTAAAAAGTCTGACCATCGCTCGCCTACGTCCAAGGGGTCCTCTAAGCGAGCGCTTATCTCCTCACAATCCACTGCTGTCACTGACACCTCGTCGGATGAAGACGGCACTTACACTGACTCCACAGGTTCTGACTCCGATAAGGCTGATGGGGAGGGTGGTTCACATGTGGATGTTCCTGATCTTTTGGAGGCTATTAAGTTAATTTTACAGATTACGGATGATCCCGAGCCATCCGTTCCTCCTAAGAAACCAGATAGGTTCAAGCGTCAGAAGGTGATTAAACAAGTTTTACCTTACTCTGACCACTCTTTTGATATAAGTCAGTAACCCTGGGAAAACCCGGGTATGAAGTTTGTGCCTCAAAAGAAGATGCTGGCTCGCTATCCCCTCGCACCGGAGTGGTCTAAGAATTTGGAAACGCCTCCTCCAGTGGACTCACATGTGGCTAGGATGGTGGTTTCCTCAGCTCTACCGGTCACCACCGTCACGTCTCTAAGAGAGCCTACGGATAAACGTGTGGAGGGTTGTCTGAAAGCGATTTACACCCTCACGGGTGCTGCACAAAGGCCCACTATTGCAGCTACTTAGGCCGCAGAGGCCATTGAAGCATGGGCCTTGGAGTTAGATGCTGAAATCTCCTCTGACCATGCTAGACAATGCTTGTCTTATATTGTCAC
This sequence comes from Pseudophryne corroboree, assembly GCF_028390025.1. Lineage (NCBI taxonomy): Eukaryota > Metazoa > Chordata > Amphibia > Anura > Myobatrachidae > Pseudophryne > Pseudophryne corroboree. Next base: position 551,742,500 of record NC_086448.1, on the reverse strand, counting down.
AGTTTCTCGTTATATTAAAGAGGCGGCTTCTGATGCCGGTATCCTGGCAGCCAAGGCCTCTACTACGTCAGTCCTGGCTCGCCTGATATTGTGGCTGAGATCCTGGTCTGTGGATCTGGACTCTAGAAAAACCCTGCAGGTACTCCCTTTTAAGGGAGATATTCTGTTTGGGGAGGATTTAAGTAAGATTGTGGCTGACTTGGCTACTGCCAAAACTGCCTGTCTGCCAAGTACTGCTCCTTCTGTGTCGAAGGCTAAAGGTACTTACTTTCGCCCCTTTCGTCCTTCAGGTAAAGCAAAAGGTCAGGCGAACAACAAGCAGGCCCGCACTTCGAAACCTGGTAAGCCGAAGCCCAAAAGATCCTGGGTGGCCCGTCAGCCAGCTTCCAAGACAGGTAAGTCTGCCGCATGACGGGGCGGGCCTCCCTCTCGGGGATTCCAGGGTGGGGGGCTGGCTTCTAGGGTATACCCAGGAATGGTTGAAGACCACTTCAGATGCCTGGGTACGGGAAGTCGTCATTCGAGATTACACCATAGCCTTCATAAACCGACCCCCTCATCGATTTTGCCAAACAGATGTCCCGTTGGACAAGACAAAGGCAAACACTCTACATTCGGTGGTACAGACCCTCCTGGATACAGGAGTCGTAGTACAGGTGCCTCTTGCGCAGAAGGGCCGGGGGTACTATTCTCCGCTGTTTCTAGTCCCGAAACCGAATGGGTCCTCCCGGCCCATTCTCAACCTCAAGGCATTGAACAGGTTTGTGAAGGTTTCCAAGTTCCGGATGGAAACCCTTCGCTCTATAGTTCTGGCCTTGGAACCTGGGGACTTCATGGTCTCCCTGGATATGCAGGATGCTTACCTGCATATTCCTATAGCAGTGTCTCATCAGCAATACCTGAGATTTGCGATTGGCAACTGCCATTACCAGTTTCGGGCGTTACCTTTTGGTTTAACAACGGCTCCGCGAGTCTTTACAAAAGTCATGGCGGTGGGGGGCGTGGCCTAGCTTTCACACTGAGCAGACGTGCTTTTCTCCTGCTCCTGAGAGCACTTCACCAAACCCTTCCTAAAATAAACTGGCTCCCTCCCTGGGTAACGCAGAATGGGAAGACTTTCACAGTCAAGACACCAACGCAAGGGGCTGATCTACTTAAAACTTTCGGCATTTTTGAAGATCTCCCTGAATCAACCCAAGACCAGATGTCACCCTCAATCTCAAGCCCACGGGCCCCAGCCCCGGAATGGTCTTCTACTTGAAAGATTTCAGATACTCCAAGTTACTACCCTTGTTAAATGTACACTCAATAATTACTGAAAGCTTACATACCGTGGTTCGCCACGTATTCATATACGTTTTTCAGGCTCTCCGCGTGACCGGCTGGCTGCGGCGCCATGGGCGGTGCTCTCCACTTGGTTACACGTGAGAGTCAAATAGTTCTCCATATATATATTTTTGTCTCATTTATTTATTTTTATTTTTTATTTCTATAGTATGAAGGCTTTCATACCTCGGTTTGTCATGTTTGCATATATGTTTTTCAGGCTCTCCGCGTGGCCGACTGGCTGCGACGCCATGGGCGGTGCTATCCACTTGGTTACGCGTGAGAGTCAAATAGTTTTTCATTTTTATTTTATCTCTTTATTTTTACGTATATAGTATGTTTTCATGTCTGTTCATATTGGTTTGTGATTAACAGGGTGCACATCTGTTATTGTTATTATTCATAATCTCCTGGTTAGACTGATGTCGATTTTGACCCAAGACCGGATGTCACCCTTAATCTCAAGCCCAAGGGCCTCGGCCCCGAAGTAGTATTCTACTTGACTGCTCTCAGGCACCCCATGATACAATCCTTGTTAAATGCGATATGTATAGTTGCTGAATGCTTTAATCTGCATACTTTACTGCCTTGACGTGCTACGTAACCACATGTGTTTACTCAGGCCCTCTGCGTGGCTGACTGGCTGCGACGCCTTGGGCGGCGCGGTCCACTTGGCTACACGTGAGCGCCAAGCTGTTTTTCTTATTTCAAATTTTTTTTTTTCTTTATTATTTCTATAGTCTGTTTTCATGTTTGTTCATGTTGGCCCATGATTAGCGTGGCGCTCATTTGTTACTGTTCATAATCTCCTGGTAAGACTGATGTTGGTTTAGTATCCGCCACCACTGCATGCTTTATCCTTCTCCCTCATCATGTCTATACCGCTCACACTACTCCTATTTATCTCAACAATGTGATCCTCCTCGCTCCCTTTATTCCCCCCTGTCACTTGGTCGTTCCTATTACAACCTCTCCCTCCCATATGCTCCTCCTTACCCTACTTATCGTTCTGTCACAATGCCACGTCCCCCCCCGAAGGATACGCCAGGATGGCGTTTTTCCTTTTAGTGTTAAACCTGGCCCTTCTACAGGAAAAGGTTCTCCCCCTCTGTATTCTCATACAGTCCCTTTCCCCTTTTCTTTCCGCCTCTATCTCTCCTTTCCCCCTCTCCATCCCCATGGTCGGTCGGCTCCCATCCCGCCCCTCTATTTGCATCACCCACAGTTCTTCCCACCATGACCCTGAAAATTATATCGGTTAATGCTAATGGCCTTAACTCTCCCACCAAACGAGCCATGGCCATCCAATTCTTTAACAGACAAAAGTCTGATGTGGTACTAATTCAGGAGACCCATTTTAAACCCCCACACCCCTCTATGTCCTGCAAACAATTTCCACATGTCTATTATTCAAGCATGCCTACCAAACGAAGGGGAACCGCTATTATGATACGTCGAGGCCTCCCTATAACTGTTCATGATACTATCTCGGACCCCCAGGGCCGTTATGTTATACTTTCATGTTCCTATAACCAAGCTCCCCTGATTCTGGCCTCCATATATGCCCCTAATGCGCAGCAGGGTTCTCTATTTACAGCCTTTTTTGACACCCTATCCCGCCTCCCTACGGGCACGACTATAATTGGTGGAGACTGCAATGTCACGCTGGATCCACTCCATGACAGATCTCGCCCCGCCCCTACTACCTCTACCCCCGCCAAACTGGCCAAGCGTCTGCAGACACATTTAACACTATATAACCTGTATGACAGTTGGAGGACCTTGTACCACTCAGCGAAGGGTTTCACTCACTACTCCCCGCCCCACGACCTCTATACCCGCATAGACTATATGTTCGTCGACCGGGACACTACTCGTAAACTCCTCAGTGCCCAGACGCTCCCTATCTCCTGGTCGGACCATTACGCTGTTTTGCTCGAGATCTCATCCTCTTCATCCCTCCCCACCAGATTCTGGCGGCTAAACGAATCTCTTCTACTTAAAAAATGCACCGTAGCTGATATTGCTACCGCCTTAGCTAACTATTATGCGGAAAATGCGACTCCTGACGTCTCTCCCTCCCTAATATGGGAAGCACATAAGGCGACCATCCGAGGCTACCTTATAAGCCTTACAGCTGCCCAGAAGAAAGCTGAAGCCCAACGGATCCGAGTTTTAGAAACAGAACTTGCCGCCTTGACCCTTCTGCATCAGCGCCGCCCCAGAAAGAAAACGTATTCCAAACTCCTAGCAGTTAAAGGTCAGCTATCCCAAATCCTCACCAAAAAGGCAGTCAAGGCACTCTTATGGGCACGCCAAAGGTTCTATGACAAATCTGATAAGGCTGACACTCTCCTAGCCCAAAAACTAAGAGCGAAACGCACTCAAAATCGCATTGTATCCCTACGCTGTGCGGACGGGTCTGCCACATTTGATCCGTCGCGAATGGCCGCCCAATTTCGGGAATATTATACATCCTTGTACAATCTCCCTTCCACTCTTGATGCTGATCCTGATCACGTCTCTAAACTCCGAGACTATCTTTCCACTTGCAAACTCCCTAAACTCTCCGACTCGGATATATTGACACTCAATGCCCCCATTTCCACAGAGGAAATCTCAGTGGCCATTCAGCAGTTACGCCGCACAGCAGCCCCTGGCCCGGATGGCTTCACCGCTCTATATTATAAAAAATTTACTACCTCTTTGCTCCCCATGCTCCAATCTCTGTTTAACGCAATCCTAGATGGGGACTCATTCGATGCAGCCACCACTAGGGCCAACCTTATCCTCATTCCGAAACCTGACAGGGACCCGATGGAGATGAAGAACTATCGACCCATCTCGCTCTTGAATGTGGACCTAAAGCTTTTCGCCAAAATCTTGGCTAATAGACTTGCTCCATTCTTACCCGCCCTCATTCACCCCGACCAGGTCGGTTTCATTCCCTCCAGACAAGCCGCAGATAATACTAGGCGTCTCATTGACCTCATCCAATTGGCACATGACAAGTCTCTCCCAACGCTGGTCGTGGCTCTCGACGCAGAAAAGGCCTTCGATAGGGTGGCTTGGCCATTCCTACAACAGACACTCCTAAATATGGGCCTGCATGGCGCCTTCTATAAAGGCGTTACCTCGCTGTATCAGAACCCCTCAGCCTCTATCTTAATTAATGGCCTTTCCTCCGATCCTCTTCCCATACGCAACGGCACCCGACAGGGCTGTCCCCTTTCCCCCCTACTTTTCGCCCTTATTATGGAACCGTTGGCAGCTAGAATTAGACTAAACCGTAACATAACTGGTATCACGTCGGGAGCTCACAACCACAAAATTGCTCTATATGCCGATGACGTCATTCTCACCCTGACTGACCCACCTACCTCCCTCCCACATCTGATAGAGGAGATAGATATGTACAGCAGGTTTTCAAATTACAACATTAACTCAGACAAAACCGAAATATTGGCCCTACATGTCCCGGACCCAGATCTTCGACTCCTACAGGCCGCCTTCCCATGTGCTTGGCGAGCTGATAAGCTCAAATACCTGGGCATCTATCTCACGAAGTCCTACTCTGGTCTCTATGCTGCCAACTTTCCCAGACTCTTAACCTCTATCAAACACGATATGACAAAGTGGAATAAATACATCCTATCTTGGTTTGGACGGATGACGGCCGTTAAGATGACACTACTGCCCCGTCTGTTATATCTGTGGCAAACTCTTCCCATCCACGTCCCCACCTCAATCCTTAAAAATCTTCAAGCAGACCTCACCAGATTTATCTGGGCAGGGCGAAAGCCCAGAGTAAAGATGCGAATCCTCCAAAAGCATCGTCTAGAAGGGGGTCTGGGAGTTCCTGACCTCCTCAAATACTATAGAGCTGCTCACTTAACCACATGTGTCCTTTGGCACGATAATCCCGGACACAGAATCTGGACGCAACTAGAGGCTACCACACTCCACAGATATTCCCCCTACAGCTTGCTCTGGTGTCGACCGAATAGCCGTCCCCCAGCTTCCTTGCTGTTGCCCACAGTGAAATTCACCCTTGCCATATGGGACCTTTGCTCATGTCTTTACCGGCTACGCTCTTTTCACCCTCTACTCACCCCTCTGTGGAACAACCCGGCATTCCCGCCAGGGGAGAACCACTTAGCCTTTGATTCCTGGACCAGCCATAACTCACTTTTCCTTCTAGACATCGCCCCGCTACATACGTTCCCCACGTTTGACAACTTACAATCCCGTTTCTCGCTCCCACGCTCAACCTTTTATCAATTCTTGCAGATACGCCACTTTTTTGCCTCTACCTCCGGAACACCGCCCGTGGGAGGTAAAACGAGCTTTGAATCCCTCTGCTGTACCTGCCGATCAACTAAAGGCTTACTCTCAACTATATATCAAATCTTATTAGCTCACAACTCGCCCCTGAAGGAACCCCACAAAGTAGCGTTGGAGCTGGAGGTAGGTGAAACCCTGACGACCAGATGAATGGTCTGAGATCAGGCAAGAAATTTCCACGAGCTCCATTTCGGTCCGAATTAAAGAAAATGCCTACAAACTATATTACCGTTGGTACCTGGTACCATCGCGTCTCCATTCAATTTACCCCTCCTGCTCGGATAACTGTTGGCGTCAATGTGGCCAGCGCGGAACCCTGCTGCATATTTGGTGGAACTGCCCGCGAATTAAGGGATATTGGACTAGGGTCCATAGACTTATTTTTAAGGTCCTCGGATTGACGATCCCGATGTCTCCTCTCTATTCCCTGCTCTCTCGCCCAATACCTCACACCCCTCGCCACCAACAAAAGCTAATTAAACATATTTTAAATACGGCCAAATGCCAAATCGCGGCCAACTGGAAATCGCTGTCACCCCCCACGACCCCTGCTACCATTAATGCTATATGGCAAACCTATAGATTGGAACGCATTACAGCGGTTCTCTGGGACACCCCAGATAATTTTAGCAATACGTGGTCACCCTGGACGTCACACTTCGGTGCTGAACCTCCACTAACTACCATATAAGATAATGGGAACCATCACAATACCCTATCCAACTGAGGATAATCTGACGCACTGCCCAGGCGGCTGGGACCGCCCGACCATCCCTCCCTTACCTCCCTTCCCAATCCTCCCTCCCCTCTTTTCTCTTCCCCCTCCTTGCTTCTTTTCACTTCTACTTCTAATCTTAAGCTTACTCTTTGTCCTTCTTTTATAAGCTATAACGCTTCATTAAAAGTTATTCCTTCGCCCTTAGTTACGGTACACACCAAATGTATTACACTATCTATTGACAGCTTTCTATACATCGGCATGCATGCCTGTTTGATTCTTCACTCACTCGATGTTATACATAGATAGATATGCTGTCACTGTTATTTGGCAGTTAACTGCGATATGTACCAATGTGTGATACCTGTAATGTATATCTTACGAATATCTTGTTAAAAGTACAAAATTCAATAAAAACTTTTTCTCAAAAAAAAAAAAAAAAAAAGTAATGGCGGTGATGACGGTGGTACTCCGCCGTCAAGGGGTCAGGATACTGCCGTATTTGGACGACTTGTTAATCCTGGCAAATTCCCCAGAACTTCTCCTGCGTCATCTAGATGTGATGGTCCGGTTTCTGCAAGCCCACGGGTGGCTCATCAACTTGAAGAAGTCATCCCTGATCCCTGCTCAGAGCATGGTGCATCTGGGAGCACTATTGGACACTCACAACCAGCGGTTGTTCCTGTCTCAGGAGAAAGTCCTGAAACTTCAGGACAGGATTCGTTGCTTCCTATCTCGTCTGCAAGTGTCGATACATTCGGCGATGCAGGTGCTGGGCCTCATGGTGTCAGCATTCGACATGGTGGAGTACGCTCAATTTCACACTCGCCCTCTCCAGAGGCTGATTCTAGCCAAATGGGATGGCCTGCCTCACCGGATCAGGTCTCAAGTGATCTCATTGACTCCGGAGGTCCGTCTGTCGCTGCTCTGGTGGCTCCGGGACAAACAACTGTGCAGAGGCCGTCCGTTCTGGATATCCGACTGGGTCCTGTTGACGACAGATGCCAGTCTAAGAGGTTGGGGCGCGGTGCTGGAGCAACACTCCCTTCAGGGGCGGTGGACCAAGGAGGAGTCCCTCCTCTCGATCAAGTTTCTGAAGTTGCGGGCGGTCTTCAATGCCTTGAACCTAGCCCAGCATTTAATTCAGAACCGTCCTGTTCAAGTACAGTCGGACAACGCCACCACAGTGGCTTACATAAATCATCAAGGCGGCACTCGAAGCCGCCTAGCAATGAAGGAAGTCTCACGGATTCTACAGTGGCAGAACACAATCTACCGGCCATATCGGCAATATTCATTCCGGGAGTCCTGAATTGGGAAGCGGACTTTCTCGGTTGTCAGGACGTGCATGCCGGCGAGTGGGGCCTCCATCCAGAAGTGTTTCAACTCCTAGTGGAAAGGTGGGGCCTTCCAGACGTAGATCTGATGGCGTCTCGACACAATCACAAGGTTCCGGTCTTCGGAGCAAGGACAAGGGATCCTCAAGCAGCATTCGTGGATGCGCTGGCGGTACCGTGGAGGTTTCGGCTGCCGTACGTGTTCCCTCCGGTGTCACTCCTGCCCAGGCTAATTCGGAAGTTCAAGCAAGAAAAAGGAATTCTGCTTCTCATAGCTCCAGCGTGGCCCAGACGGCACTGGTTCTCAGACCTGCAAGGCCTATCGTCAGAGCGTCCAATTCTACTTCCACAATGCCCAGACCTCCTCATTCAGGGCCCCTGTGTCTACCAGGACCTAGCCCGGATGTCTTTGACGGCGTGACTCTTGAAGCTTCCGTCTTAAGGGCTAAAGGGTTTTCTGAGGCGGTCATTCAAACTATGTTGCGGGCCCGGAAACCGTCTTCGTCTCGGATTTACTATAGGGTCTGGCATTCTTACTTTGTTTGGTGCGCATCTAATGATTATGACGCTTCCAAGTTTAGTATAGCCAAGTTGTTGGCTTTTTCTTCAGCAGGGCCTGGACTTAGGCCTGCGTCTGGCCTCCCTCAAGGTTCAAATATCTGCCTTGTCGGTGTGGTTTCAGAGAAAAATTGCGATCTTACCTGATGTGCATACCTTTACTCAGGGCGTGTTGCGTATCCAACCTCCCTATGTCCCGCCTGTGGCTTCTTGGGACTTGTCGGTGGTTTTGGAGGCGTTACGAGTCTCCGTTTGAACCTCTTGGTTCAGCTGACTTTCAGTGGCTTTCCCTTAAGGTGGTTCTGCTGGCTGTTGCTTCAGCTAGCAGAGCGTCGGATTTGGGTACCGAGCGGTTCTTGGGACTCGTCCCAGCTATCTACCTAAGGTGGTTTCTTCGTTCCACCTTAATCAGGAGATTGTAGTTCCGGCACTTGTTTCTCCTGATCTGTCTCCCAAAGAGCGGTTTTTGGATGTGGTACGGGCTCTCCGTATCTATGTGGAGAGAACTGCTCCTATTAGGAAATCTGATTCTCTTTTTGTTGTGTTTGGGTTTCACAAAACGTGGCTGGCCTGCTCACTAATCCAGATGGATTAGAATGGTGATTGCACATGCTTATGTGAAGGCTGGTCTCTCTGCTCCTGATCACATTAAGGCCCATTTCTCTGACGTCCTAGTGGATGCTGGGAACTCCGTAAGGACCATGGGGAATAGACGGGCTTCGCAGGAGACTGGGCACTCTAAAAGAAAGATTAGGTACTATCTGGTGTGCACTGGCTCCTCCCTCTATGCCCCTCCTCCAGACCTCAGTTAGATTTCTGTGCCCGGCCGAGCTGGATGCACACTAGGGGCTCTCCTGAGCTCCTAGAAAGAAAGTATATTTTAGGTTTTTTATTTTACAGTGAGACCTGCTGGCAACAGGCTCACTGCAACGAGGGACTAAGGGGAGAAGAAGCGAACCTACCTGCTTGCAGCTAGCTTGGGCTTCTTAGGCTACTGGACACCATTAGCTCCAGAGGGATCGACCGCAGGACCCGTCCTTGGTGTTCGTTCCCGGAGCCGCGCCGCCGTCCCCCTTACAGAGCCAGAAGCTAGAAGAGGTCCTGGAAAAATCGTCGGCAGAAGACTTCAGTCTTCACCAAGGTAGCGCACAGCACTGCAGCTGTGCGCCATTGCTCCTCTTGTACACCTCACACTCCGGTCACTGATGGGTGCAGGGCGCTGGGGGGGGGCGCCCTGAGCAGCAATAATTAGACCTTGGCTGGCAAAATAATCACAATATATAGCCCCAGAGGCTATATAAATACCCCTGCCAGATTCCATAAAAAAGCGGGAGAAAAGTCCGCCGAAAAAGGGGAGGAGCTATCTCCCTCAGCACACTGGCGCCATTTCTCCCTCACAGCTCCGCTGGAAGGAAGCTCCCTGGCTCTCCCCTGCAGTCTGCACTACAGAAGGGTAAAAAAGAGAGGGTTGGGGGGGGCACTAAATTTAGGCGCAGTATATAATTTATAGCAGCTATAAGGGGATATAATTCAGTTAGTCCCTGTATTATATAGCGCTCTGGTGTGTGCTGGCATACTCTCTCTCTGTCTCCCCAAAGGGCTTTTGGTGGGGTCCTGTCCTCTGTCAGAGCATTCCCTGTGTGTGCGGTGTGTCGGTACGGCTGTGTTGACATGTTTGATGAGGAGGCTTATGTGGAGACAGAGCAGATGCCTATAAATGTGATGTCACCCCCTGCGGGGCAGACACCTGAGTGGATGGAAGGAATTACGTGCAAGTGTCGACTCCTTACATAAAAAATTTGACGACATGCCAAATGCGGGACAGCCGGCTTCTCAGCTCGTGCCTGCCCAGACGACTCAAAGGCCATCAGGGGCTCTAAAGCGCCCGCTACCTCAGATGGCAGACACAGATGTCGACACGGATACTGATACCAGTGTCGACGACGAAGAGTCTAATTTAATGTCCACTAGGGCCATTCGTTGCATGATTGAGGCAATGAAAGAGGTATTACACATTTCTGATATAAACCCAGGTACCTCAAAAAAGGGTATTATGTTTGGGGAGAAAAAACTACCAATAGTTTTTCCCCCATCTGAAGAATTAAATGAAGTGTGTGAAGAAGCGTGGGCTTCCCCCTATAAAAAATTGGTAATTTCTAAAAAGTTACTAATGGCGTTCCCTTTCTCGCCAGAGGATAGGTCACGTTGGGAAACACCCCCTAGGGTGGATAAAGCGCTCACACGCTTGTCAAAAAAGGTGGCACTACCGTCTCCGGATACAGCCGCCCTAAAGGAGCCTGCTGATAGAAAGCAGGAGGCGATCCTGAATCTGTATATACACACTCAGGCATTATACTGAGACCAGCGATTGCTTCAGCATGGATGTGCAGTGCTGCAGCTGCGTGGTCAGATTCCCTGTCGGAAAATATTGACACCCTAGACAGGGACACTATTCTGCTAACCGTAGAGCATATAAAAGACTCAGTCTTATACATGAGAGATGCACAGAGGGAGATCTGCCGACTGGCATCTAAAATAAGTGCTCTGTCCATCTCTGCTAGGAGAGGCTTATGGACTCGGCAGTGGACAGGGGATGCAGATTCGAAAAGGCACATGGAAGTTTTGCCTTATAAGGGTGAGGAGTTATTCGGGGATGGTCTCTCAGACCTAGTTTCCACAGCAACAGCTGGGAAGTCAGCATTTTTGCCCCATGTCCCCTCACAGCCTAAGAAAGCGCCGTATTATCAGGTACAGTCCTTTCGACCCCAGAAAAACAGGCGGGGAAAAGGCGGGTCCTTTCTGTCCAGAGGCAGAGGTAGGGGAAAAAAGCTGCAACAAACAGCAGGTTCCCAGGAACAAAAGTCCTCCCCCGCTTCTTCCAAGTCCGCCGCATGACGGTGGGGCTCCACAGGCGGAGCCAGGTACGGTGGGGGGCCGCCTCAAAAATTTCAGCGATCAGTGGGCTCGCTCACAGGTGGATCCCTGGATCCTTCAAGTAGTATCTCAGGGGTACAAGCTGGAATTCGAGGCGCCTCCCCCCCGCCGTTTCCTCAAATCTGCCTTGCCGACAACTCCCTCGGGCAGGGAGGCTGTGCTAGAGGCAATTCACAAGCTGTATTCCCAGCAGGTGATAGTCAAGGTGCCCCTACTTCAACAAGGACGGGGTACTATTCCACACTGTTTGTGGTACCGAAACCGGACGGTTCGGTGAGACCCATTTTAAATTTGAAATCCTTGAACACATACATAAAAAAATTCAAGTTCAAGATGGAATCGCTCAGGGCGGTTATTGCAAGCCTGGACGAGGGGGATTACATGGTATCCCTGGACATCAAGGATGCTTACCTGCATGTCCCCATTTACCATCCTCACCAGGAGTACCTCAGATTTGCGGTACAGGATTGCCATTACCAATTCCAGACACTGCCGTTTGGACTGTCCACGGCACCGAGGGTGTTTACCAAGGTAATGGCAGAAATGATGATACTCCTTCGAAAAAAGGGAGTTTTAATTATCCCGTACTTGGACGATCTCCTTATAAAGGCGAGGTCCAAGGAGCAGTTGTTGGTCGGAGTAGCACTATCTCGGGAGGTGCTACAACAGCACGGATGGATTCTAAACATTCCAAAGTCACAGCTGGTTCCTTCCACATGCCTACTGTTCCTGGGGATGGTTCTGGACACAGAACAGAAAAAAGTGTTTCTCCCGCAGGAGAAAGCCAAGGAGCTGTCATCTCTAGTCAGAGACCTCCTGAAACCAAAACAGGTATCGGTGCATCACTGCACACGAGTCCTCGGAAAAATGGTAGCTTCATACGAAGCAATTCCATTCGGCAGGTTCCATGCAAGAACCTTTCAGTGGGACCTCTTGGACAAGTGGTCGGGATCGCATCTTCAGATGCATCGGCTGATAACCCTGTCCCTGTGGTGGCTGCAGAGTGCTCATCTTCTAGATCGGCATACAGGACTGGGTCCTGGTGACCACGGATGCCAGCCTTCGAGGCTGGGGGGCAGTCACACAGGGAAGAAATTTCCAAGGACTTTGGTCAAGTCAGGAGTCGTCCCTACACATAAATATTCTGGAACTGAGGGCCATTTACAATGCCCTAAGTCAGGCAAGGCCCCTGCTTCAAAACCAGCCGGTACTGATCCAATCAGACAACATCACGGCAGTCGCCCATGTAAACCGACAGGGCGGCACAAGAAGCAGGATGGCGATGGCAGAAGCCACAAGGATTCTCAGATGGGCGGAAAATCACGTCTTAGCACTGTCAGCAGTGTTCATTCCGGGAGTGGACAACTGGGAAGCAGACTTCCTCAGCAGACACGACCTACACCCGGGAGAGTGGGGACTTCATCCAGAAGTCTTCCAACTGTTGGTAAACCGTTGGGAAAGGCCACAGGTGGACAGGATGGCGTCCCGCCTCCACAAACAGCTAAAGAGATATTGCGCCAGGTCAAGGGACCCTCAGGCGATAGCTGTGGACGCTCTAGTGACACTGTGGGTGTACCAGTCGGTTTATGTGTTCCCTCCTCTGCCTCTCATACCAAAGGTACTGAGAATAATAAGAAGGCGAGGAGTAAGAACGATACTCGTGGTTCCGGATTGGCCAAGAAGAGCTTGGTACCCAGAACTTCAAGAAATGTTATCAGAGGACCCATGGCCTCTACCACTCAGACGGGATCTGCTACAGCAGGGGCCCTGTCTGTTCCAAGACTTACCGCGGCTGCGTTTGACGGCATGGCGGTTGAATTCCGGATCCTAAAGGAAAAGGGCATTCCGGAGGAAGTCATTCCTACGCTGATAAAGGCTAGGAAAGAAGTAACCGCAAACCATTATCACCGTATTTGGCGAGAATATGTTGGTGGTGTGAGGCCAGGAAGGCCCCTACTGAGGAATTTCAGCTGGGTCGTTTTCTGCACTTCCTACAGTCGGGAATGACTGTGGGCCTAAAATTGGGTTCCATTAAGGTCCAGATTTCGGCTCTGTCGATTTTCTTCCAGAAAGAACTGGCTTTACTGCCTGAAGTTCAGACATTTGTAAAGGGTGTGCTACATATTCAGCCCCCTTTTGTGCCTCCTGTGGCACCTTGGGATCTCAACGTGGTGTTGAGTTTCCTGAAATCACATTGGTTTGAGCCACTTAAAACTGTGGATCTGAAATATCTCACGTGGAAAGTGGTCATGTTATTGGCCTTGGCTTCGGCCAGGCGTGTGTCCGAATTGGCGGCTTTGTCATGTAAAAGCCCTTATCTGATTTTCCATATGGATAGGGCAGAATTGAGGACTCGTCCCCAGTTTCTCCCTAAGGTGGTATCAGCTTTTCACTTGAACCAACCTATTGTAGTGCCTGCGGCTACTAGGGACTTGGAAGATTCCAAGTTACTGGACGTAGTCAGGGCCTTGAAAATTTATGTTTCCAGGACGGCTGGAGTCAGGAAAACTGACTCGCTTTTTATCCTGTATGCACCCAACAAACTAGGTGCTCCTGCTTCTAAGCAGACTATTGCTCGCTGGATTTGTAGCACAATTCAGCTGGCGCATTCTGCGGCTGGATTGCCGCATCCTAAATCAGTAAAAGCCCATTCCACAAGGAAAGTGGGCTCATCTTGGGCGGCTGCCCGAGGGGTCTCGGCTTTACAACTTTGCCGAGCTGCAACTTGGCAGGGGCAAACACGTTTGCTAAATTCTACAAATTTGATACCCTGGCTGAGGAGGACCTTGAGTTCTCTCATTCGGTGCTGCAGAGTCATCCGCACTCTCCCGCCCGTTTGGGAGCTTTGGTATAATCCCCATGGTCCTTACGGAGTTCCCAGCATCCACTAGGACGTCGGAGAAAATAAGATTTTACTCACCGGTAAATCTATTTCTCGTAGTCCGTAGTGGATGCTGGGCGCCCATCCCAAGTGCGGATTGTCTGCAATACTTGTATATAGTTATTGCCTAACTAAAGGGTTATTGTTGAGCCATCTGTTGAGAGGCTCAGTTATATTTCATACTATTAACTGGGTATAGTATCACGAGTTATACGGTGTGATTGGTGTGGCTGGTATGAGTCTTACCCGGGATTCAAAATCCTTCCTTATTGTGTCAGCTCTTCCTGGCACAGTATCCTAACTGAGGTCTGGAGGAGGGGCATAGAGGGAGGATCCAGTGCACACCAGATAGTACCTAATCTTTCTTTTAGAGTGCCCAGTCTCCTGCGGAGCCCGTCTATTCCCCATGGTCCTTACGGAGTTCCCAGCATCCACTACGGACTACGAGAAATAGATTTACCGGTGAGTAAAATCTTTTTTTTACTTGGTCTGTTGGACCTTCTTGGGCTGCCCAACTTGGTGCGCCCCTTGAACAATTGTGCAAGGTGGCTACGTGGTCCTCTGTGAACACGTTCATAAGGTTCTATGCCTTCGATACTGCCGCTTCCCAGGATGCTTCCTTTGGATGCCGGGTACTTGTGCCCGCTACACTGCGTCCCCTCCCATAAGGAACTGCTTTAGGACATCCCCATTGTCCATTCCTTGTGGAGCCCAGTGTACCCCGCAGCAGAAAACGAGTTTTATGGTAAGAACTTACCTTTGTTAAAACTCTTTCTGCAAGGTACACTGGGCTCCACAAGGCACCCACCCTGACGCACTTAGCTTCTTTGGTTTGGTATGGCATTATCCGCTGACACTTCTCCTGTCGTGAGAATGCTGTGTTGTGGCTACTAACCGTTGTCGTCTCTTTTCCTGCTACTGCATTGGACTGGTTATCTAAAAACTGAGATCCTGTGCAGGGAGGCAGGGTGATATAGGAGGCGGCGCTATGCATTCTGGGAACAGTCAAAGCTTTGAGCCTGTTGGTGCCTCGGATCAAGATCCTACTCTACACCCCATTGTCCATTCCTTGTGGAGCCCAGTGTACCTCGCAGAAAGAGTTTTAACAAAGGTAAGTTCTTACCATAAAACTCTTTTTTGCTTGCACCTCAGAAGCACATTGCATAAGGCTACAACGGGATCCGGTCTGAAGATCGACACTGTCTAGGTTGACAATGTTTAGGTCGACCACTATAGGTCGACAGTCACTAGGTCGACGGGTTGGAAGGTCGACAGGGTTTCTAGGTCGACATGTGCTAGGTCGACAGGTCAAATCATCTCCAGAGTGTCAGCACGCTAAAGCTGCGCTGGTTGGGAGCTACTCTTGAAGTGCAAAGGCATCGCCGCTGTGCGATGCCTTTGCACTTCTGCAGGGGGGGGTGGAGGGGGGCGACACTGGCATGCAGGGCGGACTAGCCCTGTGCTGGGCGTCCCCCCGCATGTCTGAATGCCTGATCGTAGCTGTGCTAAATTTAGCACAGCTAAGATCAACTCAGAATGACCCCCACAGTATCTTGTTATATGCACATACAATGCATCGTATACGATCAGCATCATTTTTGAGTGGAATTTCCTTCCAGGTGATCACATGCTTTTTGTGAGGCACACAATCGATTTATGTGCATACGATGAAGCATACAATCAAACTCCAAATTGTATGCCAGGGGCCCCTAAGAGGACTGAAGGGAAATTGTATGCAGCGCCGTAACTACGTGTGTGCCAGGTGTGCCTCCCCCAGCCCCAGGGCGCCATTTACAGTAATGTTCCCGCCCTGGAGCTGCATATATCTCTCTCCCTCACTCCCAGTCAGTGTTTGGGCGCCATTACACAGAGCAGCACTGTTCCTGGAACTGTTTGGGCAAATCCTCCTTTGTAATGCCGCCTGCATGTCAATGCTGTGCATTTTACAAGACACTTAAGTTTTCTGCATGTCTGTTGACAGTGTTAGTTAACAAACAGTGCATTTGGTCAGGGTAATATAGTACAAGTACCCTGTGATATACATCCAGTCTTTACTGTGCATTGATATATCTACTAATTATATAGCTATATTGAGTATTACTTTTTATTGCTAGTCCAGTGCAGTTTTATTTCATGTCATAATTTCTGCATTGTACATTGGGGTCATTCCGAGTTGACCGCTAGCTGAAAATGTTCACTGCGCAGCGATTAAGTGAAAAACCGGCACTTCTGCGCATGCGTATGCAGCGCAGTGCGCACGCGCAACGTACTTTCACAACGGCCAATGTATTTTCACACAAGGGCTAGCGAAGCTTTTCAGTCGCAATGGCCGCCGCAGAGTGATTGACATGAAGTGGGCATGTCTGGGTGTAAACTGACCGTTCTCAGGGAGTGTTCGGAAAAACGCAGGCGTGCCAGGAAAAACGCAGGCGTGGCTTGGCGAACGCAGGGCGTGTTTGTGACGTCAAAACAGGAACTGAATGGTCTGAAGTGATCGCAAGCGCTGAGTAGGTCTGAAGCTACTCAGAAACTGCACAATATTTTTTTGTAGCCGTTCTGCGATGCATCCGTTCGTACTTCTGCTAAGCTAAGATACACTCCAAGAGGGCGGCGCCTTAGCGTTTGCACGGCTGCTAAAAACTGCTAGCGAGCGATCAACTTGGAATGACCCCCATTGTGACTATGTGTGTGCATGTAGCTTCTGTGTGATCTCCATTTCGTGTCTCTCACTCAGATTGCTATCCCTATATTCTATGACCCGAGGGGGCTCAGTTCGTCAGGTTTATTATCTGATATAGGTGTTTCACAAGATATACTCATTGTGTATTTTTCTTTTGTAATTTTTAGTCACCATATACCTCTTGAATCCCCTGTTTGCGGAGTATATAAACTGCACAGGGGGTGCTTATCAGGTATATTGCTGCTGATATTGTACTGTGTTGCCTGAGATTGTGCTTTTAGCTATGTCAGCTACAGGGGGCAACAGAGCTGGAGCTGATCCCACAGTGTGTGAAGGTGACGCTGCAGACATGTTTGAGGAAAACTTTGCAGCAGAGAGTTCAGGTTCTGGGGGTTCCCTATCCCCCAGTGGAATAGTGGCAATTGTGGTTCAAAATGACCCACCTTGGGCTACATTTTCCTCTATATTGACTACGCTTGTAACTAAACTTACGCCCCCTATGGGACCTCCTGTGCCGGTACAACAGATTATGGTCTCTGCAGTTAATCTGCCCTGGGCAGATCAAATATCAAATCAGTTACAGCAATTAAAACAGTCACTGACTAAAAAGAAATCTGACTCTCGCCTGCCTAAGACCAAGGGGTCTTCTAAACGGGCCATTACTTCCTCACAGTCTACCACTGTCCCAGACACCTCATCTGCTGAGGATGGTGTTTATACTGACCCCTCAGATTCTGATCCTGATAGTTCTGATGGGGAGGCTGGTTCGCAGGTAGATGTTCCTGACTTGTTGGAGGCGATCAAGATGATTCTTCAGATCACTGATGACGCAGAGCCTGATGCCGTTCCTAAGAAACCGGACAGGTTCAAACGTAAGAAAGTGGTTAAGCAAGTTTTACCTCACTCTGACCACTTAGTATACATACGTCAGGAATTCTGGGAAACTCCAGGTAAGAAATTCACACCTCACAAAAAGATGCTGGCTCGCTATCCTCTTGCTGCGGAGCTAAGTAAAAATTGGGAGACTCCCCTGCCAGTCGATTCGCAGGTGGCGCGGCTGGTAGTATCCTCAGCTCTGCCTGTGACTACCGTCACTTCTCTGAAGGAACCGACGGATAAGGAGGGTTGTTTAAAGGCGATTTACACAATCGCTGGTGCTGCGCATAGGCCCACTATTGCAGCAACTTGGGCTGCAGAGGCCATTGAGGCATGGGCCCAGGAGTTGGAAGCTGAGTTGCCTTCCAATGCTTCTGTTCACGCTAGACAATGCCTGTCGTATATTGTCACAGCTTCTTATTATGTGAAGGAGGCGGCTTCTGATGCCGGTATTCTGGCAGCCAAGGCTTCTACTATATCTATCCTGGCTCGCCGGATTCTTTGGTTGTGGTCTTGGTCCGTAGATCTGGACTCCATGAAAACCCTGGAGGTGCTCCCTTTTAAGGGAGACATTCTTTTTGGAGAAGACCTCAACAAGATAGTGGCTGACTTAGCTTCTGCTAAAACGGCATGTCTGCCTAGTACTGCTCCTTCGGCGCCGAAGACTAAGTACTTCCTCTTGTTCCTTTCGTCCTCCAGGAATAGCAAAAGGTCAGGCGTACCCGAAACATGGTCGCAATTCCAAACCTGCTAAGCTCAAACCCAAACGGGCCTGGACTGCCCGTCAGCCTGCTTCCAAAACTGACAAGCCTGCCGCATGACAGGGCAGGCCTCCCCCTGGGGGATCCCAGTGTGGGGGGCCAACTTCTAGGGTTTAACCAGGTATGGCTGAAGACCACTTCCGATGCCTGGGTACGGGAAGTTGTCACTTGAGGTTACGCCGTATCCTTCAAGAAACGTCCCCCTCATCGATTTTGCCTGACAGACGTCCCTTCGGATCAGGTGAAAGCAAAAACTCTTCATTCAGTGGTACAGTCCCTCCTGGACACAGGAGTGGTAGTACAAGTGCCTTTAGCTCAGAGAGGCCAGGGGTACTATTCACCGCTGTTACTAGTCCCGAAACCGAATGGGTCCTCCCGGCCCATTCTCAACCTCAAGTCCTTTAACAAATTTGTCATGGTTTCCAAGTTTCGTATGGAAACCCTTCACTCTATTGTTCTGGCCTTGGAACCTGGGGATTATATGGTCTCCCTGGACATACAGGATGCTTACCTGCATATTCCCATTGCAATGTCGCATCAGCAGTACCTGAGGTTTGCAGTGGGCAACCTCCATTACCAATTTCGGGCGTTACCTTTTGGCTTGACCACGGCTCTGCGTGGTTTCATCAAGGTCATGGCGGTTATGACAGCTGTACTCCGCCGTCAAGGGTCCAGGATCCTGCCGTATATGGATGACTTGTTGATCCTGGCAAATTCCCCAGAAGTTCTCCTACGCCATCTGGATCTGACCATCCGCTTTCTGCAAGCCCACGGGTGGCTCATCAACTGGAAGAAATCTTCCCTGGTTCCTGCACAGAGCATGGTGCACCTGGGAGCGTTGTTGGACACCAGCAACCAGCTGTTGTTCTTGTCTCAGGAGAAAGTCCTGAAACCTCAGTACAAGATTCAATGCTTCCTATCTCGTCCACAAGTGTCGATACATTCGGCGATGCAAGTGCTAGGTCTCATGGTGTTGACTTTCGACATGGTTGAGTACGCTCTATTCCATTCCCGCCCTCTACAGAAACTGATTCTTGTCAGATGGGATGGCCTGCCTCACCGGATCAGGTCTCGCATAATCTCCTTGTCTCCGGAGGTCCGTCTGTCACTGAACTGGTGACTGCAGGACTGACGTTTGAGCGTGGGTCGTCCCTTCTGGATCTCCAACTGGGTCCTTCTGATGACGGATGCCAGTCTGAGAAGCTGGGGCGCGGTGTTGGAGCAACACTCCCTTCAGGGTTGGTGGACCAAGGAGGAATCTCGCCTCCCAATAAACATTCTGGAACTGCGGGCGGTGTTCAACGTGCTGAACCTGGCCCAGCATTTAATACAGAACAGACCTGTTCAAGTACAGTCGGACAATGCCACCGCAGTGGCGTACATAAATCATCAAGGCGGCACTCAAAGCCGCATGGCAATGAGGGAAGTATCACGGATTCTTCAGGGCGGAACGCCATCTGCCGGCCATATCGGCAGTGTTCATTCCGGAGGTCCTTAACTGGGAAGTGGACTTCCCCAGTCATCAGGACGTACACGCCGGAGAGTGGAGCCTCCATCCAGAAGTGTTTCAACTCCTCGTGGACAAGTGGGGCCTTCCAGATGTGGACCTGATGGCATCTTGACACAATCACAAGGTTCCGGTCTTCGGAGCAAGGACAAGGGATCCTCAAGCAGCGTTCGTGGACGCACTGGCAATTCCATGGAACTTTCGGCTGCCATACGTGTTCCCTCTGGTGTCACTCCTGCTCAGAGTAATAAGGAAGTTCAAGAAAGAAGGAGGAATCATACTTCTGACCGCTCCAGCATGGCCCAGACTGCATTGGTTCTCAGACCTTCAGGGTCTCTCGATAGAGCATCCCCTTCTACTTCCGCAGTGCCCAGATCTCCTTGTTCAGGGCCCCTGTGTATATCGGGATTTAACCCAATTGGCCTTGATGGCGTGGCTCTTGAAGCTTTCGTCTTAAGGGCCAAAGGATTTTCTGAGGAGGTCATTCAAACCATGTTGAAGGCCCAGAAACCGGCTTCTGTTTGGAATTACCATAGGGTCTGGAATTCTTACTTTGCTTGATGCGCATCTAACAATCATGAAGCTTACAAGTTTAGTACGGCCAAACTTTTGGCCTTTCTACAACAGGGCCTGGACTTGGGCCTTCGTCTGGTCTCCATCAAGGTTCATATTTCTGCCTTGTCTGTTTGGTTCCAGAGAAAAATTGCAACTTTACCTGATGTTCATACATTCACTTAGGGTGTGTTGCGGATTCAACCTCCTTACGTCCCGCTTGTGGCTCCTTGGGACTTGTCGGTGGTTCTGGAGGCGTTGCAAGGGTCTCCGTTTGAGCCTCTAGAATCGGCAGACCTTAAGTGGCTTTCTCTTAAGGTGTTGTTTCTGCTGGCTATTGCCTATGCCAGACGGGTGTCTGATTTGGGTGCCTTGTCCTGTAAGTCACCATATCTGATTTTTCACCGTGACCGTGCAGTTCTTAGAACACGTCCCAGGTACTTACCTAGGGTGGTGTTTTCTTTCCACTGTAATCAGGAGATTGTTGTTCCGGCCTTTGTCTCTCCTGAATTGCCTTCCAAAGAGCGGTCTTTGGATGTGGTACGGGCTCTCCGTCTCTATGTGAAGAGGACAACTCCTATCAGGAAGTCTGATTCTCTCTTTGTACTGTTTGGTTTTCACAAACGTGGCTGGCATGCTAATAAGCAGAGGTGTGGCATAAAAGATAGTGTCTAGTTAGACAGTAAATAGATAGACACCATATGTTAGACAGACATTAGGTCGACGGGGTCAAAAGGTCGACATGAAAAAGGTCAACAGGGTCAAAAGGTCGACATGAAAATGGTCGACATAAAAAAGGTAGACACCATGTTTTTTGCATTTTTGTGGATTGTGTGGATAGTTTTGTCATCTGGGACCCCCAATTGCACAAAGGCATACCCTTGCGGGGCTCGCCTCGCTGCGCTCGCCACAAGGTTTATAACCAACTCTATGCCGACATGGATAGAGAAGGTATGAAATAGTCCAAAAACATGTTAAATGTTAAAAAAAAACCATTTGTCCATCTTTTTCATGACGACCTTTTGAACCTGTCGACCTTTTGTACGGTTACCTTTTTTCATGTCGACCTTTTGATCCTGTCGACCTTTTGTACGGTCTACCTTTTGTCATGTCGACCTTTTGACCCTGTCGACCTAATGTCTGTCTAACATATGGTGTCTATCAACCGGATACCAATAAGCAGACCTTGGTCAGATGGATTAGAATGGTGATTGCATATGCTTATGTATAGGCTGGTCTTCCAGCTCCTGCTACCATTAAGACCCATTCTACTTGGTCGGTTGTACCTTCTTGGGCGGACCGCAATGGTGCGACCCTTGAACAGTTGTGCAAGGCTGCTACGTGGTCCTCAGTGAACACGTTCATCAGGTTCTATGCCTTCGATACTTCCGCCTCCCAGGTTGCTTCCTTTGGACGCCGGGTTCTTGTGCCTGCTACAGTGCGTCCCCTCCCATAAGGAACTGCTTTAGGACATCCCCGATGTTATTCCCTGTGGAGCCCAGTGTACCCCGCAGCAGAAAATGAGACCGTTGTTAAATCTCTTTCTGCGAGGTACACTGGTATGGCATTAGCCGCTGACACCCTCTCCTGTCGTGAGTGTGTGGTGTATGTGGCTACTAACGATTGTCGTCTCTTTTTTACCTGCTGCTGCATTGGACTGGTTAACAAAAACTGAGTTCCTGTGCACGGAGGCGGGGTTATAGAGGAGGCGGCGCTAGGCATTCTGGGAAGAAGTTCAAAGCTTTGAACCTGTTGGTGCCTCAGATCAAGATCCTACTCTACGCCCCGATGTTATTCCCTGTGGAGCCCAGTGTACCTTGCAGAAAGAGATTTAACAACTGTAAGTTCTTACCATAAATCTCGTTATTCCCCCCTCACCTTTTGGGAGGCAATAACGTTGCCGGCTGTCGGGATACCAGCGGTCAGGATACAGACGCTGGAATCCCGATACCCGGTGAAATGCCGGCGGCCGGAATCCTGATCGCCAGCCGGATCCCCCACTTGGGTGGTGGTTGACGTCACCACCTGAGGGGGCTCTAATGGCTGGTATTACGGCTGTCTGGATTCTGGTGTCGGTCTGCTGACCACCAGGATCCCGACATCCGGGATATCATACGGATTCCCCCCTTGTCTTCTAGGGCTCAAGTGTGTCTGCATTTGTATTCCCCACTGTTTATACATTATTCCTGCTCTTGTGACTATGGGCTGCACAATTTACCCATCTGTTTCTTTTTAAACTTAAATGTGTATATTAGTGTATTTTGTGTGGATCACTGTCCACATGCACAGAATTGACACATTGATATGCAGATTTGAATGGTTTTGCCACTTATGCGTGCTTGTGTTTTGGTGGGATTAATGGGAGCATCATATTTGTAGCCTGAGTGCACTTAGGGCACGTTTGAGGACAAAAAAGCATTTGTCAATGAAACTGTATTTGTAGGTGCAAATAGTTAAAGATGATTGCCAGCACTGGCAAACATGTGTGATTGGCTGTTTGAGAATGCTAAATACTGTAGGTGAATTCGTCTTCATTCGAGCATATATTGTTTTTGTGTGCATGTTTAAGCAAATTTTTCGTTTACACATAAATGCAGTGGCGGATTTTACCTGTGGGTTACAGCACTACAGCTCCCCCCAGTAACATAGTAACATCGTTTTTGAGGTTGTAAAAAGACAATTTGTCCATCGAGTTCAACCTATTTGTGGTCTCCTATGCTGTATGATTTTTAGGACTAATTTAGTCTGTTGCTAATGTCGGCCGCTGTATTTATTCCTCATCTTTTTTTTTTTTCTTTTTTTTTTTATTAAGTATAGTGTGCGACTACGCACCATAACCCTGTATATCCTTAACCAATAGGTACTTATCTAATCGATTCTTAAAAGTGTTGACCGAGTCCGCCATTACTACTCTCTCAGGCAGGGAATTCCAAACACGTATTGTCCTTACTGTGAAGAAACCTTTACGTCTCTGTGTGCGAAATCTTCTCTCCTCTATCCTAAGCGGGTGTCCACGTGTCCTCTGTGTTGATCTTACCAAAAACAGATCCCCCGCAAGCTCTGTGTACTGTCCCCTTATATATTTGTAAATCTTGATCATGTCCCCTCTTAGTCTCCTCTTTTCCAATGTAAACATGCCAAGCCTTGCAAGCCTTTCCTCGTAGTCCAGTGTCTCCATCCCCTTAATTAGTTTGGTTGCCCGCCTCTGAAACTTTTCTAGTTCCAGGATATCCTTTTTGTAGTATGGTGCCCAAAATTGTGCACAGTATTCAAGATGTGGCCTCACTAGGGATTTATATAATGGAATCTCATCCCTTGCGTCAATTTCCCGCTTTATTCATGCTAATACCTTGTTAGCCTTCTGTGCTGCAATCCTTCTTTGGGTACTGCTGATTAGTTTGCTATCTATGTGAACACCCAAGTCTTTTTCCAGTACATTACCCCATTTAGTATGTAGGTGTAATTTTTGTTCTTGCTACCAAAGTGCATTACCTTACACTTGTCTGTATTGAAGCTCATTCTCCATTTTGCTGCCCATGCTTTCAGTTTGACGAAGTCATTCTGAAGAGACTCTGCATCTCCCTCTGTATTTATAACCTTAAACAATTTGTTATCGTCTGCCAAAATTAACACCATGCTCTCGATCTACTGCTAGACCGTTAATAAAAATATTGAACAATAGTGGTACAAGTACAGACCCTTGTGGCACACAGAGCCGGCCCTAACCAATATGATGCCCTAGGCAAGATTTTGGCTGGTGCCCCCTAGCACCGCCGCTGGTTCTGCCTCTGACCTTGCACCTCTTTCCCAGCACCATTACCCCTCACCCATAGCAGTCCTTGTACCCCCTATATTTTAAATAGGAACAGTTCGCACATTTGATGCACAGCCCAAAAAGTAGCATCTTCTTGCTGGGAAGGGGCATGGCCACACAATAGTGACCCCAATTCCTACCTCTATGACTGTTTGTTATCACCCATTTCTCTGACGTCCTAGTGGATGCTGGGGACTCCGTAAGGACCATGGGGAATAGACGGGCTCCGCAGGAGACTGGGCACACTATAAGAAAGATTTGGTACTACCTGGTGTGCACTGGCTCCTCCCTCTATGCCCCTCCTCCAGACCTCAGTTAGATTTCTGTGCCCGGCCGAGCTGGATGCACACTAGGGGCTCTCCTGAGCTCCTAGAAAGAAAGTATATGTTAGGTTTTTTATTTTACAGTGAGACCTGCTGGCAACAGGCTCACTGCAACGAGGGACTAAGGGGAGAAGAAGCGAACCTACCTGCTTGCAGCTAGCTTGGGCTTCTTAGGCTACTGGACACCATTAGCTCCAGAGGGATCGACGCAGGACCCGTCCTTGGTGTTCGTTCCCGGAGCCGCGCCGCCGTCCCCCTTACAGAGCCAGAAGCAAGAAGAGGGTCCGGAAAATCGGCGGCAGAAGACTTCAGTCTTCACCAAGGTAGCGCACATCACTGCAGCTGTGCGCCATTGCTCCTCAGCACACTTCACACTTCGGTCACTGAGGGTGCAGGGCGCTAGGGGGGGGCGCCCTGAGCAGCAATAAAAACACCTTGGCTGGCGAAAATACATCACATATAGCCCCCAGGGCTATATGGATGAATTTTAACCCCTGCCAGATTCCACAGAAAAACGGAAGAAAAGGCCGCCGAGAAGGGGGCGGAGCCTATCTCAGCACACTGGCGCCATTTTCTCTCACAGCTCCGTTAGAGGGAAGCTCCCTGGCTCTCCCCTGCAGTTACTACACTACAGAAAGGGGTTAAAAAAGAGAGGGGGGCACTAATTAGGCGCAGTATAACAATACAGCAGCTATAAGGGGAAAAACACTTATATAAGGTTATCCCTGTATATATATATATATAGCGCTCTGGTGTGTGCTGGCATACTCTCCCTCTGTCTCCCCAAAGGGCTAGTGGGGTCCTGTCCTCTATCAGAGCATTCCCTGTGTGTGTGCTGTGTGTCGGTACGTTGTGTCGACATGTATGAGGAGGAAAATGAGGTGGAGGCGGAGCAATTGCCTGTAACAGAGATGTCACCCCCTAGGGAGTCGACACCTGAGTGGATGAGCTTATGGAAGGAATTATGTGACAGTGTTGGCTCTTTACAAAAGATTGATGACATGAGACAGCCGGCGACTCAGCCTGTGCCTGTCCAGGTGTCTCAAAAGCCATCTGGGGCTCTAAAACGCCCGTTACCGCAGATGGCAGATACAGACGCCGACACGGATACTGACTCCAGTGTCGACTATTAAGAGACGAATGTGACTTCCAGTAGGGCCACACGTTACATGATTGAGGCTATGGAAAATGTTTTTACACATTTCTGATAATACCAGTACCACTAAAAAGGGTATTATGTTGGGTGAGAAAAAACTGCCTGTAGTTTTTCCTGCATCTGAGGAATTAAATGAAGTGTGTGATGATGCGTGGGTTTCCCCCGATAAAAACTGTTAATTCCTAAAAAGTTATTAGCATCATACCCCTTCCCGCCAGAGGATAGGGCACGTTGGGAAACACCCCTTAGGGTGATAAAGCGCTCACACGCTTGTTTAAACAGGTGGCACTACCGTCCCCGGATACGGCCGCCCTTAAGGAACCTGCTGACAGAAAGCAGTAAAATATCCTAAAATGTATATACACTCACACGGGTGTGATACTGCGACCAGCAATCGCCTCAGCCTGGATGTGCAGTGCTGGGGTGGCTTGGTCGGATTCCCTGACTGACAATATTGATACCCTAGATAGGGACAGTATATTACTAACTATAGAGCATTTAAAAGATGCATTTCTATATATGCGTGATGCACAGAGGGATATTTGCCGACTGGCATCAAGAGTAAGTGCGCTGTCCATTTCTGCCAGAAGAGGGTTATGGACAAGACAGTGGTCAGGTGATGCTGATTCCAAAAGGCATATGGAAGTATCGCCTTATAAAAGGAAGGAGTTATTTGGGGTAGGTCTAACAGACCTGGTGGCCACGGCAACGGCTGGAAAATCCACATTTTTACCCCAGGTAGCTTCTCAACCTAAGAAGACGCCGTATTATCAGGCGCAGTCCTTTCGGCCCCATAAGGGCAAGCGGGCAAAAGGCGCCTCATTTCTGCCCCGTGGCAGAGGGAGAGGAAAAAGGCTGCAGCAAACAGCCAATTCCCAGGAACAAAAGCCCTCTCCCGCCTCCGCAAAGTCCTCAGCATGACGCTGGGGCTTTACAAGCGGTCTCAGGCACGGTGGGGGCCCGTCTCAAGAAATTCGAGACGTCTCCCCCTCGCCGTTTCATAAAGTCTGCTTTACCGACGTCTCCCTCAGACAGGGAGACAGTATTGCAAGCCATTCACAGGCTGTATTCCCAGCAGGTGATAATCAAGGTACCCCTCCTGCAACAGGGAAAGGGGTACTATTCCACACTATTTGTGGTACCGAAGCCGGACGGCTCGGTGAGACCAATTTTAAATCTAAAATCCTTGAACACTTACATACAAAGGTTCAAATTCAAGATGGAGTCACTCAGAGCAGTGATTGCAAACCTGGAAGAAGGGGACTATATGGTCTCTCTGGACATAAAAGATGCTTACCTACATGTCCCAATTTACCCTTCTCCAAGGGTACCTCAGGTTTGTGGTACAGAACTGTCACTATCAGTTTCAGACGCTGCCGTTTGGATTGTCCACGGCACCCCGGGTCTTTACCAAGGTAATGGCCGAAATGATGATACTCCTTCGAAAGAAGGGAGTTTTAGTTATCCCTTACTTGGACGATCTCCTGATAAGGGCAAGATCCAGGGAACAGTTGGAAGTCGGGGTAGCACTATCTCAGATAGTGCTGCGGCAGCACGGTTGGATTCTCAATATTCCAAAATCGCAGCTGATCCCGACGACACGCCTTCTATTCCTTGGGATGATCCTGGACACAGTCCAGAAAAAGGTGTTTTCTCCCGGAGGAGAAAGCCAGGGAGTTATCCGAACTAGTCAGAAACCTCCTAAAACCAGGCCAAGTGTCAGTGCATCAGTGCACAAGGGTCCTGGGAAAAATGGTGGCTTCCTACGAAGCAATTCCATTCGGCAGATTCCACGCATTTCCAGTGGGACCTGCTGGACAAATGGTCCGGATCGCATCTTCAGATGCATCAGCGGATAACCCTGTCACCAAAGACAAGGGTGTCTCTCCTGTGGTGGTTGCAGAGTGCTCATCTTCTAGAGGGCCGCAGATTCGGCATTCAGGACTGGGTCCTGGTGACCACGGATGCCAGCCTGCGAGGCTGGGGAGCAGTCACACAGGGAAGAAATTTCCAGGGCTTGTGGTCAAGCCTGGAGACATCACTTCACATAAATATTTTGGCGCTAAGGGCCATTTACAATGCCCTAAGCCAAGCAAGACCTCTGCTTCAAGGTCAGCCGGTGCTGATCCAGTCGGACAACATCACGGCAGTCGCCCACGTAAACAGACAGGGCGGCACAAGAAGCAGGAGGGCAATGGCAGAAGCTGCAAGGATTTTTCGCTGGGCGGAAAATCATGTGATAGCACTGTCAGCAGTGTTTATTCCGGGAGTGGACAACTGGGAAGCAGACTTCCTCAGCAGGCACGACCTCCACTCGGGAGAGTGGGGACTTCACCCAGAAGTCTTCCACATGATTGTAAACCATTGGGAAAAACCAAAGGTGGACATGATGGCGTCCCGCCTAAACAAAAAATTGGACAGGTATTGCGCCAGGT
Source organism: Pseudophryne corroboree (assembly GCF_028390025.1). Taxonomy (NCBI): domain Eukaryota; kingdom Metazoa; phylum Chordata; class Amphibia; order Anura; family Myobatrachidae; genus Pseudophryne; species Pseudophryne corroboree. The sequence goes on along the minus strand of NC_086448.1, from coordinate 551,714,298 downwards.
CAAGGGACCCTCAGGCAATAGCTGGACGCTCTGGTAACACCGTGGGTGTACCAGTCAGTGTATGTGTTCCCTCCTCTTCCTCTCATACCAAAAGTACTGAGAATTATAAGACGGAGGGGAGTAAGAACTATACTCGTGGCTCCGGATTGGCCAAGAAGGACTTGGTACCCGGAACTTCAAGAGATGCTCACGGAGGACCCGTGGCCTCTACCTCTAAGAAGGGACCTGCTCCAGCAAGGACCCTGTCTATTCCAAGACTTACCGCGGCTGCGTTTGACGGCAGGGCGGTTGAACGCCGGATCCTGAAGGAAAAAGGCATTCCGGATGAAGTCATCCCTACCCTGGTCAAGCCAGGAAGGATGTAACCGCAAAGCATTATCACCGCATTTGGCGAAAATATGTTGCGTGGTGCGAGGCCAGTAAGGCCCCGATGGAGGAATTTCAACTAGGTCGATTCCTGCATTTCCTGTAAACAGGAGTGTCTATGGGCCTAAAATTGGGGTCCATTAAGGTTCAAATTTCGGCCCTGTCAATTTTCTTCCAGAAAGAACTAGCTTCACTACCTGAAGTTCAGACGTCTGTAAAAGGGGTACTGCATATACAGCCTCCTTTTGTGCCTCCAGTGGCACCTTGCGATCTCAATGTAGTTTTGGGGTTCCTAAAGTCACATTGGTTTGAACCACTTGAATCTGTGGAGTTAAAATATCTCACATGGAAAGTGGTCATGTTGTTGGCCCTGGCCTCGGCCAGGCACGTGTCAGAATTGGCAGGCTTTATCCTGTAAAAGCCCTTATCTGATCTTCCATTCAGACAGGGCGGAATTGAGGACTCGTCCTCATTTTCTCCCTAAGGTGGTTTCAGTGTTTCATCTGAACCAACCTATTGTGGTACCTGCGGCTACTAGTGACTTGGAGGACTCCAAGTTGTTGGACGTAGTCAGGGCCTTGAAAATATATGTTTCCAGGACGGCTGGAGTCAGGAAATCTGACTCGCTGTTTATCCTGTATGCACCCAACAAGCTGGGTGCTCCTGCTTCTAAGCAGACTATTGCTCGTTGGATTTGTAGTACAATTCAGCTTGCACATTCTGTGGCAGGCCTGCCACAGCCAAAATCTGTAAAAGCCCATTCCACAAGGAAGGTGGGCTCATCTTGGGCGGCTGCCCGAGGGGTCTCGGCGTTACAACTTTGCCGAGCAGCTACTTGGTCAGGGGCAAACACGTTTGCTAAATTCTACAAATTTGATACCCTGGCTGAGGAGGACCTGGAGTTCTCTCATTCGGTGCTGCAGAGTCATCCGCACTCTCCCGCCCGTTTGGGAGCTTTGGTATAATCCCCATGGTCCTTACGGAGTTCCCAGCATCCACTAGGACGTCAGAGAAAATAAGAATTTACTTACCGATAATTCTATTTCTCGTAGTCCGTAGTGGATGCTGGGCGCCCATCCCAAGTGCGGATTGTCTGCAATACTTGTACATAGTTATTGTTACAAAAATCGGGTTATTATTGTTGTGAGCCATCTTTTCAGAGGCTCCTCTGTTATCATGCTGTTAACTGGGTTCAGATCACAGGTTGTACGGTGTGGCTGGTATGAGTCTTACCCGGGATTCAAAATCCTTCCTTATTGTGTACGCTCGTCCGGGCACAGTATCCTAACTGAGGCTTGGAGGAGGGTCATAGGGGGAGGAGCCAGTGCACACCAGGTAGTCCTAAAGCTTTACTTTTGTGCCCAGTCTCCTGCGGAGCCGCTATTCCCCATGGTCCTTACGGAGTTCCCAGCATCCACTACGGACTACGAGAAATAGAATTATCGGTAAGTAAATTCTTATTTTTTTCCCCCATCTGAAGAATTAAATGAAGTGTGTGAAGAAGCGTGGGCTTTCCCTGATAAAAAATTGGTGATTTCAAAAAAATTACTAATGGCGTTCCCTTTCTCGCCAGAGGATAGGTCACGTTGGGAAACTCCCCCTAGGGTGGATAAAGCGCTCACACGTTTGTCTAAAAAGGTTGCACTACCGTCTCCGGATACGGCCGCCCTAAAGGAACCTGCTGATAGAAAGCAGGAGGCTATCCTAAAGTCTATATATACACACACTGGTGTTATACTGAGACCAGCTATTGCTTCAGCGTGGATGTGCAGTGCTGCTGCTGCTTGGTCAGTTTCCCTGTCAGAAAATATTGACACCCTGGACAGGGACACTATATTGCTAACCGTAGAGCATATAAAAGACTCAGTCTTGTACATGAGAGATGCACAGAGGGAGATCTGCAGGCTGGCATCTAGAATAAGTGCATTGTCCATTTCTGCTAGGAGAGGCTTATGGACTCGACAGTGGACAGGGGATGCAGATTCTAAAAGGCACATGGAAGTTTTGCCTTATAAGGGTGAGGAGTTATTCGGGGATGGTCTCTCAGACCTTGTTTCCACAGCAACAGCTGGGAAGTCAGCATTTTTGCCCCATGTCCCCTCACAGCCTAAGAAAGCGCCGTATTATCAGGTACAGTCCTTTCGACCCCAGAAAAACAGGCGGGGAAAAGGCGGGTCCTTTCTGTCTAGAGGCAGAGGAAGGGGAAAAAAGCTGCACCACGCAGCAGGTTCCCAGGAACAAAAGTCCTCCCCCGCTTCTTCCAAATCCGCCGCATGACGGTGGGGCTCCACAGGCGGAGCCAGGTACGGTGGGGGGCCGCCTCAAAAATTTCAGCGATCAGTGGGTTCGCTCACGGGTGGATCCCTGGATCCTTCAAGTAGTATCTCAGGGGTACAAACTGGAATTCGAGGCGCCTCCCCCCCGCCGTTTCCTCAAATCGGCCTTACCGACAACTCCCTCGGGCAGGGAGGCTGTACTAGAGGCAATTCACAAGCTGTATTCCCAGCAGGTGATAGTCAAAGTACCCCTACTTCAACAAGGACGGGGTTACTATTCCACACTGTTTGTGGTACCGAAACCGGACGGTTCGGTGAGACCCATTTTAAATTTGAAATCCTTGAACACATACATAAAAAGATTCAAGTTCAAGATGGAATCGCTCAGGGCGGTTATTGCAAGCCTGGACGAGGGGAATTACATGGTATCCCTGGACATCAAGGATGCTTACCTGCATGTCCCAATTTACCTTCCTCACCAGGAGTACCTCAGATTTGTGGTACAGGATTGCCATTACCAATTCCAGACACTACCGTTTGGACTGGCCACGGCACCGAGGGTGTTTACCAAGGTAATGGCAGAAATGATGATACTCCTTCGAAAAAAGGGAGTTTTAATTATCCCGTACTTGGACGATCTCCTAATAAAGGCGAGGTCCAGGGAGCAGTTACTGGTCGGAGTAGCACTATCTCGGGAAGTGCTACAACAGCATGGCTGGATTCTAAACATTCCAAAGTCACAACAGGTTACTTCCACACGCTTACTGTTCCTGGGGATGATTCTGGACACAGAACAGAAAAAAGTGTTTCTCCCGCAGGAGAAAGCCAAGGAGCTATCATCTCTAGTCAGAGACCTCCTAAAACCAAAACGGGTATCGGTGCATCACTGCACACGAGTCCTGGGAAAAATGGTGCCTTCGTACGAAGCAATTCCATTCGGCAGGTTCCATGCAAGGACCTTCCAGTGGGACCTCTTGGACAAGTGGTCGGGATCGCATCTTCAGATGCATCAACTGATAACCCTGTCTCCAAGGACCAGGGTGTCTCTACTGTGGTGGCTGCAGAGTGCTCATCTTCTAGAGGGCCGCAGATTCGGCATACAGGACTGGGTCCTGGTGACCACGGATGCCAGCCTTCGGGGCTGGGGCGCAGTCACACAGGGAAGAAATTTCCAGGGACTTTGGTCAAGTCAGGAGTCGTCCCTGCACATAAACATTCTGGAACTGAGGGCCATTTACAATGCCCTAAGTCAGGCAAGGCCCCTGCTTCAAAACCAGCCGGTTCTGATCCAATCAGACAACATCACGGCAGTCGCCCATGTAAACCGACAGGGCGGCACAAGAAGCAGGGTGGCGATGGCAGAAGCCACAAGGATTCTCCGATGGGCGGAAAATCACGTAATAGCACTGTCAGCAGTGTTCATTCCGGGAGTGGACAACTGGGAAGCAGACTTCCTCAGCAGACACGACCTACACCCGGGAGAGTGGGGACTTCATCCAGAAGTCTTCCTACTGTTGGTAAACCGTTGGGAAAGGCCGCAGGTGGACATGATGGCGTCCCGCCTCAACAAAAAGCTAAAGAGATATTGCGCCAGGTCAAGGGACCCTCAGGCGATAGCTGTGGACGCTCTAGTGACACCGTGGGTGTTCCAGTCGGTTTATGTGTACCCTCCTCTGCCTCTCATACCAAAGGTACTGAGAATAATAAGAAGGCGAGGAGTAAGAACGATACTCGTGGTTCCGGATTGGCCACGAAGAGCTTGGTACCCGGAACTTCAAGAAATGTTATCAGAGGACCCATGGCCTCTTCCGCTCAGACAGGATCTGCTACAGCAGGGGCCCTGTCTGTTCCAAGACTTACCGCGGCTGCGTTTGACGGCATGGCAGTTGAATTCCGGATCCTAAAGGAAAAGGGCATTCCGGAGGAAGTCATTCCTACGCTGATAAAAGCCAGGAAAGAAGTAACCGCAAACCATTATCACCGCATTTATGTTGCGTGGTGTGAGGCCAGGAAGGCCCCTACAGAGGAATTTCAGCTGGGTCGTTTTCTGCACTTCCTACAGTCAGGAGTGACTATGGGCCTAAAATTAGGTTCCATTAAGGTCCAGATTTCGGCTCTGTCGATTTTCTTCCAGAAAGAACTGGCTTCACTGCCTGAAGTTCAGACTTTTGTAAAGGGAGTGCTTCATATTCAGCCCCCTTTTGTGCCTCCCGTGGCACCTTGGGATCTCAATGTGGTGTTGAGTTTCCTAAAATCACATTGGTTTGAACCACTTAAAACCGTGGATCTGAAATATCTCACGTGGAAAGTGGTCATGTTTTTGGCCTTGGCTTCGGCCAGGCGTGTGTCAGAATTGGCGGCTTTGTCATGTAAAAGCCCTTATCTGATTTTCCATATGGATAGGGCAGAATTGAGGACTCGTCCCCAGTTTCTCCCTAAGTGGTATCAGCTTTTCACTTGAACCAACCTATTGTGGTGCTTGCGGCTACTAGGGACTTGGATGATTCCAAGTTACTGGACGTAGGCAGGGCCTTGAAAATTTATGTTTCCAGGACGGCTGGAGTCAGGAAAACTGACTCGCTTTTTATCCTGTATGCACCCAACAAAATAGGTGCTCCTGCTTCTAAGCAGACTATTGCTCGCTGGATTTGTAGCACAATTCAGCTGGCGCATTCTGCGGCTGGATTGCCGCATCCTAAATCAGTGAAAGCCCATTCCACGAGGAAGGTGGGCTCATCTTGGGCGGCTGCCCGAGGGGTCTCTGCTTTACAACTTTGCCGAGCTGCAACTTGGCAGGGGCAAACACGTTTGCTAAATTCTACAAATTTGATACCCTGGCTGAGGAGGACCTTGAGTTCTCTCATTCGGTGCTGCAGAGTCATCCGCACTCTCCCGCCCGTTTGGGAGCTTTGGTATAATCCCCATGGTCCTTACGGAGTCCCCAGCATCCACTAGGACATCAGAGAAAATAAGAATTTACTCACCGGTAATTCTATTTCTCGTAGTCCGTAGTGGATGCTGGGCGCCCATCCCAAGTGCGGATTGTCTGCAATACTTGTATATAGTTATTGCCTAACTAAAGGGTTATTGTTGAGCCATCTGTTGAGAGGCTCGGTTATATTTCATACTGTTAACTGGGTTTAATATCACGAGTTATACGGTGTGATTGGTGTGGCTGGTATGAGTCTTACCTGGGATTCAAAATCCTTCCTTATTGTGTCAGCTCTTCCGGGCACAGTATCCTAGCTGAGGTCTGGAGGAGGGGCATAGAGGGAGGAGCCAGTGCACACCAGGTAGTACCAAATCTTTCTTATAGTGTGCCCAGTCTCCTGCGGAGCCCGTCTATTCCCCTTGGTCCTTACGGAGTCCCCAGCATCCACTACGGACTACGAGAAATAGAATTACCGGTGAGTAAATTCTTATTTTTGTTATTGTTATTTCAAATTGTAAAACGCAACGGAATTTGCTGCGCTATATAAGAAACTGTTAATAAATAAATAAATTCCAATTACGCCACACAGTACTGCAACTTTATTCACATTTTATCTTGCGATAGTGTCCATAATTCATATTACATCCCACAGTAGTATCACTTTACCTTATAAACGTTACTCCTCACAATAGAGCCCCTTATTCACATTACATCACACTGAATTGCTCCTTATTCACATTACACCACACCTTATTGCTCTTTATTAACATTAGACGACACAGTAGTGCCCTTTCTATATGTAATGCCACATAGTAGAGCACCTTATACACATAATGCCACACATTAGTAATGCATTTATACACAATTCCACACAGTAATGCCCCTTACACATATGAGACACATTAATGTCCTTATAAACATAATGCACCTTACTCATTATGACAACCTTTATTAATGCCCTTTTATACATAATGTCCCTTACACATATGCCGCACATTATTAATGCCCTTATACACATAATGACACACATAGTGCCCCCTACACATTTGCTGCACATTATTAGTGCCCCTATACACATAATGACTCGCATACAGTAGTACCCTGTTACACACATGCTGCACATTATTAATGCCCTTATACACATAATGACACACATAGTGGCCCTTTACACATATGTTGCACATTATTAATGCATTTTTACATGACACACATAATGCTCCTTACACATATTCCGAACACTACTGCACAACCAACCGACTCACATGCACACAGCACTTCCACTAACACTGTGACCTCTGCCTTTGCTTGGATACAGATGTGTCCTCACAAATCTTGCATCAATGCTAACGTCGGGCACCTTTTTTTAATGAAAATACATATTTTTTGCATTGCTATGTGGCTAGGATGCACAAGCAGCTTCTGCTGATTAAACTGATATGCAGCATGCGTATATACTGTGTGAGACTGTGGCTGTATCTGCATATGAAATGCTACATACAGAATATAGGCATGCTGCATACCATTTTAATCAGCAGAAGCTGATGATGCCCCCAGGCATATCAAATGCCCTAGGCAATTGCCTAGTTTGCCTATGCCTATGGCCGGCTCTGGTGGCACACCACTTAGTACTTCAGTCCAATTTGAAAAAGTCCACAACGTGCTGCTCCCTATTATCTTACCAATTTCTGACCCAAGTGCATATTGTGCCCTCTAGCCCTAGTTCTTGCAACTTATAGATAAGTCTCATGTGCGGTACTGTGTCGAAACTTTAGCAAAGCCTAAAAATATTACATCGACCTCCTTACCCTGATCAGGTTTCGCAATAACTGTTTCATAAAAGCCTAGTAAGTTTGTTTGACATGATCTATTCTTCACAAATCCATGTTGGTTCCTATTAATAAAATTATTAGCTTCAATAAACTTCTGTATACTGTCCCTTATAATACCTTCCAATACTTTCCCCACTATAGATGTAAGGCTAACTGGTCTATAATTACCCGGTTCAGCTTTACTTCCCTTTTTGAATATTGGCACTACTTCCGCTATACGCCAGTCTTTGGGAACCATGCCTGTTGTAAGTGAGTAATTGAAGATCAAAAATAGCAGTCTTGCTAGTGCTGAGTGAAGCTCCATGAGAACCCTTGGATGAATTCTGTCGGGACCTGGTGACTTATTTATCTTAATTTTAATCTGTCACATACTACCTCCTCACTTAAAAAAGCACTAAGGGGGTCATTCCGAGTTGTTCGCTCGTTATATTTTTCTCGCTACAGAGCGATTAGTCGCTAATGCGCATGCGCAATGTCCGCAGTGCGACTGCGCCAAGTAAATTTGCTATGCAGTTAGGTATTTTACTCACGGGATTACAAGGTTTTTTCTTCGTTCTGGTGATCGTAATGTGATTGACAGGAAGTGGGAGTTTCTGGGCGGATACTGGGCGTTTTATGGGTGTGTGCGAAAAAACGCTACAGTTTCTGGGGAAAACGCGGGAGTGGCTGGAGAAACGGAGGAGTGTCTGGCCGAACGCTGGGAGTGTTTGTGACGTCAAACCAGGAACGAAACTGACTGAACTGATCGCAGTTGCCGAGTAAGTGTGGAGCTACTCAGAAACTGCTAAGAAGTGTCTATTCGCAATTTTGCTAATCTTTCGTTCACAATTTTGATAAGCTAAGATTCACTCCCAGTAGGCGGCGGCTTAGAGTGTGCAAAGCTGCTAAAAGCAGCTTGCGAGCGAACAACTCGGAATGAGGGCCTAAGTTGGGAGACATTATCTTTGTTGCAATTGTGTGTTAATGCCTGCATCTGGTCCTCTCTCTTGTGAATACTAATGAGAAAAACTCATTTAATTTGTCCGCAATGTCATTATCCTTTTTGATTAAGACTCCCAACTTTCCTTTAAAGGGCCTATGCTCTCCTTCTTTGATCTTTTGCTGTTGATATATATAAAAAAAAAAAAATGGGGTTTGATTTGCTTTCCTTTGCTACTAGCTTTTCAGTTTTTACTTTAGCCGCTCTTATTTCTTTTTTGCACATTTTGTTACAATCCTTATAGTGCTGGAATGACTCCGCATTCCCGTCTGATTTGAATTTTTTGAATGCTCGCCTTTTTTTTGCCCATTAGTTCCTTAATCTTGTTCAGCCACCTTGGTTTGGAATTTTTAGTCATTTGTTTGCTGTCCATGGGAATACATTTACGAGTTTTACTAATGAGCAGTGATTCTAATACCTCCCATTTCTCCGTAGTATTTTTTACTTGAAACAAAATTTCCCATTCAGTGTCCCTTAAAGCTTCCCTCATCATGTCAAAGTTGGCTTTGCTAAAGTTTAGAGTCCTAGTTGAGCCAATATAGGACTGCTTATGAAAACTAATATTGAATGTGACCATATTGTGGTCGCTGTTTCCCATGGGCTACCCTACTATAATATTCGATACCAATTCCCCATTGTTAGTTAATAAATCACTGGTGAGACCACACCTTCAATACTGTGTACAATTCTGGGCTCCCTACTACAAAAAGGATATCCTGGAGCTAGAAAAGGTTCAGAGGCGGGCTACCAAGTTAATTAAGGGCATGGAGACGCTGGAATATGAGGAAAGGCTTGAAAGACTTGGCATGTTTTCATTGGAAAAGAGGAGACTAAGAGGGGACATGATCAACATCTACAAATATATAAGGGGACAATACACCGAGCTTGCACTGGACCTGTTTTGGGTTAGATCAACACAGAGGACTCGTGGACACTCGCTCAGGTTAGAGGAGAGGAGATTCCGCACAATACGGCGTAAAGGCTTTTTCACGGTAAGGACAGTACATATATTCAATTCCCTGCCTGAGGGAGTTGTAATGTCAGAATCTGTCAACACCTTTAAGAATGGGTTAGATAAATTCCTAATGGATAAGGATATTCAGGGTTATGGTGCATAGTCACGCACTATAGTTTCTCTAAAAAAGGGATATAAAGCAACGGCAGACTTCAGCATCAGTCAAATTTTTATTTATTTATTTTTTTAAATATAAAATAACCCTGCATAGGATACCACAAATAGGTTGAACTCGATGGACAATTGTCTTTTTTTTCAACCTTAAGGTGGGTACACACTAGTAGATATATCTGCAGATCAATTGATCTGCAGATAATATCTATGGACGGATCGGGCAGTGTGTTCAGCATACACACTGCCCGATCCGTCGGGGACTGACCTCATGAACTGGGGGGGCGTGTACACACGCCCGCCCAGTTCAGCTGTCAGTCACCGCCGGCCGCCGCCGCATGTCTACGGGCGGTCGGCCGACCGCCCCATACACACACAGCGACGCGCCAATATATCGGTAGATATATTGGCTGTCGGCTGTGCTGCGCGCCCGACGCGATACGTCTGAACGACGGAGTTCACAGACGTATCGGCCGTACACACTGGCCGATGCTCCCGCGATATATCGGCCGTTCAAGAGAACGCCCGATATATCGACCAGTGTGTACGGGCCTTGAGATACTATGTAACTATATGTAAGGTCTAAGATTGCATTGTACCTAGTTGATTCCTCGATTAGTTGAAGTAAGTAGTTATCATTTATTTTAGTGTGTTTAAAAACCTATTACCCCTAGCAGTATCACATGAATCATTTGTCCAATTTATCTCCAGATAGTTAGTCTCCCACCACTATTGCGTCTCCTACTCCTGCTGCTTTTTCAAGTTTGCTTCAGTAACATTTCCTCATTAGACACATTAATACCAGGTGGCCCCAATACTATCTTTTTTTTTTTTGTTCCCCTTCCCCCACATGCAATTTTTACCCATAATGTCTCGACAGTATTTACAGTCCCCTCGTGAATATCTTCCCGTATATCAGGTTTTAAAAAAACGGCTTAACGTAAAGACATACCCCATCGCTCCGTTTATTTAATCTGTCTCTCTTGAACAGCGTATAACCCTCTAGATTGACTGTCCAATCATGAGATTCGTCCCATCAAGTTTCAGTAATGCCTATAATATACTAAAAATCGCCACCTCACTGAGACACTTCGTGCTTCACTAAATTATCTTAACAAACAAGTGTTTGGCTCTCTGTTTATGGAAATTAGCCTGAACAGAGTTCATGCAGTTTTTTTCTATCTAACCCGTCACCCACATGTCTCTTGTATGTCTGGTAATTAAGTTAGAGTTTAATTTTATTGCTTAATATTTCCAGGTACTCTTTCATAATGGCTTTGGGGTATCTTACACTGTGCCAGATTAACAGAGTGTATATATTTAACTACGGAATCCTCACCACTGATTTTTCTGGGTAAGTTTATATAACTTAATCATAGGTATGTAATATGTTGGTGAATAAATAAGTTTGCTAATCACTTCTACACCACTGCAAGGAGGGGTGTTGCATAAGTTCATTGTAAAGGTGCATACACACTGTGCGATGTGTGCTTACGATTTTGACTATATAGTCAAAATCGTAAGAAAAGTTAGCACATATCGCAGCACGTGTATACAGCACAGGCGTTTCTATCATGGTTGCAATGTGTGCTATGCACACGGGCCCCTGAGTCCAGGGGGTGCCCACAACGCACACATTGCACCCATATTTTAATACTCACCTCTCCGGAGTCCAGTGTCTGATGCTGCAGACGTTGCCGAAGAAAATCGCTTTCAAAATGGCCGCAGTGCATGCGCAGTACGAATTTTGTCTCTGGAATATGGCGAGCGCCATGTATCCAGAGACCTCAGTAGACTCCGGCTCAATGCTGGAGACTGCGGTGCCGTGGAGAGGAGGGGGGCCCACCCTTTCATTTAGTACAGGTTCTGTCTCCTATATCCAAAATGCTTTGGACCAGAAGTATTTTGGATATCCTATTTTTCTGTAATTTGGAATATTGCCATACCACAATAAGATATCTTGGAGACGGGACCTAAGTCTAACCACAGAATGCATTTATGTTTCATGTACACTTCATATGCATAGCCTGAAGCTAATATCGTACAGTATTTTTTTTTTATAATTTTGTGCATGAAACGAAGTTTGTGTACATACACAAAATTGATTTATGTTTCATATACACCTTACAGTCATAGCCAGGGACGGATATAGAAGAAAATGATGGGGGAAGGGGTCACCTTGAAGGGGGAGCAGGGGGTGGTTAGCGGTGCCAGGTATATTTTTATATGCCTTTGTCACGTGCTTCCAGAAAAGGGGTGTGGCTACACAGGATATGGGGTGTGCGGCCACAAATGAAAGTTGTTAAAATTTAGGAGGGAAGAGGGAGAATTACATTTTTATTAGCAGTGTCTCTTACACGTAATTTTAGTAGTAGGCAGTGGGTGATGAGGGGATAGAGGTGGTGACTGGGAGAGAGGAGAGGGTGATAAGCAGGGGGAGATGTAGAAGCAGTGGGTAATAGGGAGAGGGTAGCAGGGTGAGGCAGAGGTTGACTGAAAGTGGGTGAAATGGAGAGGTTAGAGGGTGACGGGGAGAGGTAGAGGGTGACTGAGTTGGTGACAGGCTAAAGTCAAAGTGTGACGGGAGAAGGTGACAGTGAGAGTCAGAGGGTGGAGAGTGGATGCAAGGGAGAGGGTATCTGATGAAGTAAAAGGAGTAAATTGGGTTCACTGGGACATGAAGGAAATGTATTAGTGGGAAAGACGGGCAGAAAGAAAACAAGGGGGTTTAACACGGGAGCAGTGGGTGGGAGGGATAGGAAGAGGAGCGCGAGAGAGGGAGTATGTATGCTGTGAGTGAAGAACTGACCTTTCACCCAGTCACTGATCATTGTGCATGCAGAAAATATAGCCAACAATGGAAGGCAGGCCAGGTTCTTCCATCTGGTTTTCGTGCCTGGGACAGTCACTAGATTGTGATGTGGGAGCACCAGCACCCCTCCTCTGCTCGAAGCATACAGTAATGAGTCAGTCTGACTCATTAGTACTGCTGACAATGCTGCTGCGGGCCCCTTCATTGTGTGAGGCCCCGTTAGTTGCATTGCTGCTGCTGCTCTCCGTAACCCCCCCCCCCCCCCCTCCATTATAGCCTGAAGATAATTTTTGACAATATTTGTAGTAATTACAGTGAATCAAAAAGCAAAGGTGTCACTATCTCAGTCGCCTGAAAAAAATCCATATTTTGGAATTTTCGGTATTTTGGATATGGGATACTCAACTTGTATTCCCTTAGTAACTATGCTAGATTGTTCTGCAATGTTTGCACTGACATAACAAATAAAGGGATGTACAGGTCTGAGAAATATATATTCTACCCTTTTGTGCTATCACCAAAGCTGGTTTACAAAATCACACACAGACACACACACACTTCATAAATCTACACTTTTTACTTTGATCCGCTCTGTAACGTGGCCATATGCATAGGGAAGCAAATACATTTACAGATGTGCCCTCTTACAACTTTGCTCCATGCACGTGAGTGCCGTGTGCCTCGGTAGTGTCGAGCCTCTTTTCTTGCGTTTTTTTTATTTTCGAAAATGCGTCTTAGTTGCAATGTAATGCAATAGGTCTCACAAGCTTCTGCTTATTAAAAGGATATGCAGCATGCCTATATTCTGTGTGTGACTGCGACTGTATTTGCATTCAAAATGCTATGCTACAGTGTATTCCTGGAAAACACGATAACGTTTAATTTCGGATGCAGATAGAACCGCTATTACACACGGAATGTAGGCATGCTGCATATCATTTTAATCAGCAGAAGCTGCTTGTGCATCCTATTTCATTACATTGCGTCTAAGGTGCATTTTCCCAACAAATGAGCAGAAAAAGACACTCGGTGCAACAGAGTCGCACCATGGCATGGTGCAACAGAGTCGCACCATGGCATGGCGCAACTGGAAGGGCTGTTTAGCGTGACTGCAGCAAGCATGTAAGAGGACAAATATGTATGTTGGGGAAACTCATTATCGCTCTCGTTGTTAGGTTTTGTTTGGATAAAATCTTGCTTCCCTGAATCGTTGCTTTGGGAAGAGTGCCATTTGTGGCATGATAATGGCTTTCTTAGCCACCAATGCTGATATTTATTTGCATATTAAATTGAATCCCTACTTTAAACTGTTTTATTTCCTTGTTATGCCAGCTGGATCCATTTAAACTACACAAAAGACAGTCCATAAAACCGTTACCGAATAATCATTTTTTATGTATGATGTAAATGCTTTCTACAATGTCTCATGGCAGCTTGTTTCTCGGTTCTAGTCCCCTGATGATTGTTACACAGAAAATTACGACATTGGCTTTCCAGCTACATGATGGTAAGATGTGGCAAATCGAAAGCAAACATTGTTTGACGTCAGTGAGGGTGATTCAGTTGTGCCAGGCGCACGCGCCCCATGTTGGTCGTCTATACGAATGGGCACCCAATGGAGCAATTGAGCTGTGTTTCCGTTTGGGCGCCCATTATCGTTTACTGCACCTGAAAGCACCAGGCTTAATCGCTTATCCTTTGTGTGTCTAAAGTCTAGGTTTGGGCGCTTTGAGTCCCAAAATTATGGCTTTTCACACATTTTATCTTGCACCTCTGGAGGCTGTGAGATAAAAATGTGCCTGCTGCGGCTAATGGGTGTCTGATTGGAGCAACGATTGGATTTCTCCGATAAACGAACATTCCTTTAGACGCCCAGCAGGGGGCATCTGGAATATTTGAATCGCCCCCACCTAATCGCTGCGTTGCGAAAAACGGCAACGAGCGAACAACTCAGAATGACCACCAATGTACTTAATCATTTTTTTTTCATTTTTATCAATAACCTTTTTGATCCTAGAAATTGAATGTGCTATTCCACTGGCTCCCAAACTTTGAGTCACTGCGCCCTAGAGTAGCAGATAAAAAAAAAATTTAATTGCTAAAAATGAAAAAAATTATTAAGACATTGGTGGTCATTCTGAGTTGTTCGCTCGTTGCCGTTTTTCGCAACGCAGCGATTAGGTGGAAAATGCGCATGTGCATGTGCTAAGTTATTTAACACAAAACTTTGTAGATTTGCTGGTGTTCGTGCGGCGCTTTTCAGTCGCACTGCTGATCGGTGAGTGATTGACAGGAAAGGGGCGTTTCTGGGAGGTAACTGAGCGTTTTCTGTAAGTGTGCTAAAAACGCAGGCGTGCCAGAGAAATAACGCAGGAGTGGCTGGAGAAATGGGGGAGTGGTTGGCTGAACGCAGGGCGTGTTTGTGACGTCAAACCAGGAACTAAACGGACTGAGGTGATCGCAATCTAGGAGTAGGTCTGGAGCTGCTCAGAAACTGCATGAAATTTTTTAGTAGCAATTCTGCTAATCTTTCATTCGCTATTCTGCTAAGCTAAGATACACTCCCAGAGGGCAGCGGCCTAGCGTTTGCAATGCTGCTAAAAGCAGCTAGCGAACGAACAACTCGGAATGACCACCATTGTGCCTACCTCTCATCCTTAGGTTCAATTATGTGCTGGTGTACAGTTGTGCTTCTGACTGTCCACATGTTTCATGATTGGCAGCCACTAGCACTGGTTTTGCCTATCACTGTGACCATAAATAATTTTGAGTTGGTCCTGGACTACTCACCCGAGGCACCCCTTCAAGAGCCTCGTGGCACCCCAGGGTGCCTAGGCACACCGTTTGGGAACCACTGTGCTATTCATTTATTTTTTGTTTTTTTTATTGTTTTAAGATATCTGTTGTCGTTATATTTTTTTCTTGAAGCTTGAGTTGAATCCCAGATATTACACTTTATCTAAAGAAAGATAAATATTTTTTTTAATGTGTATTTTATTCAGAGATATCGATGTCTCAGCCTCGTGAGCTCTTACCTCCGCTATCCCCATGGCCGCTCGCTCGGCATTGGTGTACATAACTGTTTATATCCTCCTATCGGCCCCGCCGGTCACTTCCGGAATTCACGGAAGTGATGCCATGCGTTCAACTGTTGGAACACATTTACACAGTGGACAGGCCTGACGCCTTTTTTCTAATTGAGCATGGTATATAGTAGGCCTGGGAAACCAGGCCTCATGTTCCTGATCCCCTATTGGTATTTTTGTTGACTGTGCTTTGTGCTGTACATGCTGTTTATCTTTTGCTAAAGGTCCCTGATTTCTTATATGGATCTGGTATGTGCAAAACCTTTTTTTTTGTTGAAATAAAGGAGATTTGTTTTTCTATTTTTGCATCTTAAAGACTGTAGAGTGCTATCATTCTCACTTAGGGGGTCATTCCGAGTTGATCGCTAGCTGCATTTGTTCACTGTGCAGCGATCATGCAAAACAAATGGCAGTTCTGCGCATGTGGCGCAATGCGCACGCGTGATGTAGTTTTACACAGGGTCTAGCGATGAATTTCAGTCGCACTGGCTGCCGCAGAATGATTGAAATGAAGTGGGCGTTTCTGGGTGTCAACTGACCGTTTTCAGGGAGTGTTCTGAAAAACGCTGGCGTGCCAGGAAAAACGCAGGCGTGGCTGGGCGAATGCAGGCCGTGTTTGTGACGTCAAATCCAAAACAGAATGGTCTGAAGTGATCGCAAGCGCTGAGTAGGTTTTGAGCTACTCTAAAACTGCACAAAATAAATTTGTAGCCGCTCTGCGAAAAACTGCTAAGCTAAAATACACTCCCAGTGGGCGGCGGCATAGCGTTAGCACGGCTGCTAAAAACTGCTAGTGAGCAATCAACTCGGAATGACACCCTTAGTGTGAAACTCTGTGTACTAATTTTTCCAGCAGAATTTTTCAGACCAACAAACACGGATTGCTCTGCTGAAAAATTGGACAAGTGTGTAGTGAGGAATGGAGGTGTAGAATTTACGAGCAGCTCTGCAGAAGGATTGTATAAACAGTCATATCTGCACCACTGCACACTTTAGACAGTGTAAAATGATTCTATTGGTGTGCGTGTGTGTGTGTGTATATATGTGTGTGTGTATATATATATATATATATATATATATATAATATAGATATGGAGAGATATATATATATATATATAATATAGATATGGAGATATATATAGATTTATATGTTATGTAGTGGCTAGTCATAATGGCCCCCATTTATCAAGGAAAACTTTTTCTTATGCTAATTAATGTTACCACTTGCCACACTTTTTGTACTTGTATTGAGCATTGAAGCTGTCGCTGGCGAGCGGTAACATTAAAACACCCGGCAGCACTATTTTTCAAGCCCAAACAGCGCTGACGAATGAAGATTTTCTTTATTCTTCAGAAGCCTGGCATGAGCATTGTGTCTTCCTTCTTGGCACGTGCGCAGTCGAGACTTCCGGATGCTGCGGCCATTTTGGAGCTGCATTATGCAGGATGTTTCCATAGAAACCTGGCACCCTCAAGGTATGCCGGGCTTACTTTCAGGAGTCGCGGAGGCTACGCTGGGCAAACACTGCCGCAGCGCTATTTAAGCAGCAGTTGGAGGCAGACGAGTCCTAATAAGGTAAATGAGCGCTATTTTACAGATATCGCTCATTGTTAAATACACATGCACATGCATCTGTAATGGGTGGACGCTAAACAGATAGCACTGTTTATGTAAATGACCCAAACTATCACAGAAAATAAGTTTACAGCACGAAAACGAGTTGATAAATGGGGGCCAATGTTTGTTTTCTCTCAAAAGTATTCTCTTTCACAAGGAATATGTCGGAGTCCAGGGTCCCTGAACAAGCACCAACTACAAAATTGTGTAAAGTAAGACATTTTATATTTATTCAATCAAATCGATAGCTCTACCTACAATATGATTCATGTAGACAAATGGAATCTCTCATGTGGGAGATCATCTCAGGTTTTAGAAGGACATCTTCCTGGCCACTTTGAATTTGCCATCTATGTATTTAAATAACTTTTCTCTGGCTGGGTCCACAGGATTATCCACAGGATAACATTGGGATATTGTCGAGCGACAGTGAAAATGGCACCAACACGGTCTCGAGCTTTCTGGCCTCCCAGGATGCATTGGGGCCTCCACTATATAGTCCCGCCCACTGACTCAGTCAGATCAGTTTTTTGCTTGGTGCGGCAGGAAGCCGCATGGTCACAGGGCTGCTGTGAATAAAGCCGCCTAAAGCTTTTATTATTATTTTTTTTATAGACTTACTATATTTGTTTTTTTTGAGCGACTTCTCTTAACAGCGTCTTTAATGCATATTAGAAAGAGTCGCTCCAACAACTCCCCACCGGGTCGCAACAACGCTTACCTTCGGGTATCAGTGCTGTCTCGACGGGCGTCTGTGTCGGATGTTCTAGCAGGTCCAGCAGACGTAACCAGGCTGTGGCCGGAGCATGGGGAGACGGTGAGTCTATGGACTTCCTCTTACTAGAGGGGTCAGGACACAGCTACACTGATTTGGTGGAGACTACAAACAGTGTGTTGATGCGCCGAACATCTCGAGTGTGACAGCGCTACGCTCCGGGGATCATAGGCGCCAGGACTAGGTAGAGGCCGCGATCCTGGGAGTTTAAGTCAACGGGGGGATTCAGACGCTCTCCTGGCCGTCCCTCCTCCGAGTTCATGGCCAGTTCCCGCGTGTCTCTCGTTTCATTAACTGAATGACCTCACTTCCGGCTCAGACGCTACCACTAGGGTACTCGGTCGCAGCTTAGACGCTGCGGTTGTGTACACTGGAGATAAAACCCGCCAGACCGAGTCGCAGGCCTTAGCGTCTGCATACACGTGGAAGTCGCTCAGCGTCCGTGTCCGTTGGTGAGCGTCCGTGTCCGTTATCAGTTACCAAGAGTGGCAGTGTACACCAGTAGCGTCTGAATCCACTCAGCGTCTTACGAGCGTATTTGCTTGGATATGGAAGTGTGGTGAGTCTCCCTGTATCCCGCTCTCCGGAGGCAGGGTATACAGTACTAAAAATTCCTTCTACTTTTTAGTATGCATTGTTAATTTTTAGTACCTATTGCATATGAGACCTGTATATTACTGTGTTTTCTGCATGTTATGTTGAAAAAAAGAGCCAGTTAAAACAGAAGTACAATTTTCCTACTTATGTGTAAGTTGTTATGGAGGTTGTATTCTCATATGACAATGTCTAATGCTTTAACATGTGACTGACTGCTAGTATGTGTGCTGACTTTTCTGTGTAATGTCAGTCCTGTTCTGACCCTCAAATCAGGTGCACTGTGGTCAGATTGATCTCACCTCTATATGCTGATATATAGGGTGTTTTTCAGTCACAAAATTGTGTAGTCAATAACAGATTATTACCGTGTCTGTGAGTGGCAAAAGTGATGAGGAGAATTTATCAAGCACTCCTATAGCCCTAAAATGCTTATCTTGTAAGTCAGGGGTAATTGATATGAATCAATTGGTCACTTATGAAGGTTTGTGTGCAAACTGTTTGTCTTTTCAGCGAAGTAAAAGACAGGAGTTGGTTCAACCACCAACAGAGCCACCATGGAATATGTTCGCAAAGACTCTGTCTTCAATAGTGGACAAGTTAACTACAGTAGCACCACAACAGGGGTTAGGTTAGACTATGAACCCATACATGCAGCTCCCTTCCTACGGCTTGGTTCCAGTAGCCTCTACAAGTAACCAAGAGACAGTTAAGACTAAGACAGATACGTCTATGTGGCAGACTACACAAGATGATACATCGGACGATAAGACAATAGATTCGACTCCGTATGATGATCAGTCGCAGAGTTTTAGTTCAGATGATGTAGCTGAACTTATTAATGCTGTGAAAGCTGTTCTCTCATTGGAAGAGCCAGCCAAGACAGTGTTAAAATCTAAAGCACCTGTATTTAAACGAACAAAATCAGTGAAAGCTGAATTCCCAGCGTCAGTTGAGCTGACAGAAATGATGGATGAGTCTTGGGCAGCGCCCAGTAAAAAGTAAAAGATTCCGAGATGGGATTCTTATTATCCATTTCCAGCTGTGGATTGTTCGAAAAGAGAAGTTCCTCCAAAAGTAGATGCACATGTTCTGCGACTCGTGCATAAATCTGCTTTACCACTGTCATCTTCCTCACTAAATGATGTCACAGACAGAAGGGTAGATAGCCTTTTGAAAAATATTTTTTCTCTAGTAGGAGCAGTGGTAAGACCTGCTGTGGCTTCGGCCTGGGTAGCAAAGGCAATGGGCGAATGGATAGAGGAACTAGAGAATAGCATCCCTTCTCCTACTAGGGAGCAAGAGGATCATTTTTGCCGTTAAAGACAATCTGCCCAGTATGTGGAAGAAGCAGCAATTGATGTAGGTACAGTTGCTTCTAAAGCTTCAGACTTGACAGTAGTCGCTCGTCGAGCAATTTGGCTACGTACCTGGAAGGCAGATGGGGAATCCAAGAAAGAATTGGAAGCATTGCCTTTTGTGGGTAATATATTATTTGGAAAACCTTTATCGGATATCCTAGAATCAGAGGCTGAATCGAAAAAGGTCAGATTTCCGGCTACCTATAACCCTCAGTCCAAGGGTTTAAAATGTCGCTCTTTTCGTTGGCAAAGCAAAGCAATCGCAAAAGAGGAGCCTAAACAACCCCAGTTTAAATCCAGGGGTAGGAAGCAGTGGGCTAGCAAAAAGCCAGCTTCCAAACCTGAACAGAAACCCTCAGCCTGAAGAGACGGGCCTCCGCCTGGAGGATTCCAGGGTTGGGGGCCGACTCCTTCAATTTGCACACATATGGCAACAGTCAACAGCAGATGCCTGGGTGCAGAAGGTAGTATCTCAGGGGTATGGGTTCCCATTCAGGAGGCAGCCTCCTCAAAGATTTTTTTGCACCAGCCTGTCTCGTATAGAGTCGAAGGCCAATGCCCTGCAAGAAGCAGTCCAAAAATTACTGCAGTCAGGTGTGATTGTCCCAGTACCTCCATACCAAAAGGGACAGGGGTATTACTCCAATCTATTTCTAATCCAGAAACCAAATGGGTCATATCGACCAATTCTAAATCTGAAAATGTTGAACAAATACATATGGATCCCGAAGTTCCACATGGAGACGTTACGCTCCATAATGTTGGCTATGGAACCGGGAGATTACATGGTATCTCTGGATGTACGGGATGCTTACCTACATGTTACATCAGTGTTACCTCAGGTTTGCCATACTCCAGGAACATTTCCAGTTCCAAGCTCTGCCTTTCGGGCTAGCTACAGCACCCAGGGTGTTTACCAAGATCATGGTGGTTATGGCAGCTTGTCTGCGCAAGCAGGGGATAAGAATATTCCCATACCTCGACGACCTGTTAATCTTAGCACAGTCGCAAGATTTACTGTTGAGCCATCTTCAACAGATGATAGTTTTGTTTACAGAGACACGGGTGGCTCATAAATTGGGAGAAGTCATCCCTGAATCTGTCACAGCGGATGGTTCATTTGGGGGCCATATTGGATTCAGACCTACAGAAAGTTCTCTTACCAGAGAAAAAGATAGTCAAGGTGCAGGTCATGGCTCAGGAAGCGTTGCAAGCCCAGACAATGTCAGTCCATGCAGCAATGCGACTGTTGGGTCTGATGGTATCAACCTTCGACATGGTGGAATATGCGCAATTCCACTCCAGACCACTGCAGCACCTTATTCTGACCAAATGGAACGGAAATCATCAGACGATAAAGAAACAGATGATAAAGATTCCAGTAAAGGTAAAGAGGTCTCTAGCGTGGTGGCTACAGACAGACCATTTAAACAAGGGGAGACCCTTTTGGATAAAGGAGTGGCAAGTCCTGACCACAGATGCCAGCCTGCAGGGCTGGGGGGCGGTACTCGGAAGCCTATGGTTCCAGGGA
This sequence comes from Pseudophryne corroboree, assembly GCF_028390025.1. Classification (NCBI taxonomy): domain Eukaryota; kingdom Metazoa; phylum Chordata; class Amphibia; order Anura; family Myobatrachidae; genus Pseudophryne; species Pseudophryne corroboree. The sequence continues at coordinate 551,693,013 of NC_086448.1, read as the reverse complement.
AAGTGGACCGCAAGGGAAAATCGCCTGCCGATAAATCTGTTGGAGATAAGGGCCGTTTACTTGGCTCTAGTTCAGGCAAAGGACAATCTACAAGGAAGACCAGTCCAGATCCGCTCAGACAATGCGACGGCAGTAGCATACCTCAATCATCAAGGAGGAACTCACAGCAAGAGTCTGATGGAGGAAGTAACTCCCATTCTAAAATGGACAGAACTCCATCTCCCGGCATTGTCAGCAGTATTTGTCCCAGGTGTACTAAATTGGGAAGCGGATTTTCTCAGTCGGCACACCATTCAGGAAACCGAATGGGCACTACACCCGGAAGTGTTTCAGACACTGGTGAACAGATGGGGTCTACCGGAGATAGACCTTATGGCGTCTCGTCTAAATAACAAAGTTCCGAGGTACGGATCGAGAACAAGAGACCCAGGAGCGGTCCTGGTAGACGCACTGTCAGTAGAATGGAGGTTTCAGCTGGCATATCTGTTCCCTCCAATATCTCTGTTACCCAGAGTAGTGAGAAAGATGAAGCAGGCAAAAGGAGCAATTATTCTAATAGCTCCAGCTTGGCCAAGAATGCATTGGTACACAGATCTATTGAGAATGTCCATGGAAGCACAAATACTGCTCCCTCAACGTCCAGATCTGCTAATGCAGGGTCCTTGTTGTCACCGTCATCTGGATCGCCTATCTTTGACGGCGTGGCTGTTGAAACCTCTATCCTAGGGGCTAAAGGATTTTCGAAACAAGTAATCCAAACTATGCTTAGAGCAAGAAAGCCTTCTTCGGCCCGTGTGTATCATAGAATATGGCAAGCCTATATTCACTGGTGTACTGGAAAAAATTTAAATCCGAGATCTTTTAAAGTAGCTAGGATTTTGGATTTCCTTCAGGCAGGATTGGATAAAGGGTTGAAAGCTGCTTCCTTGAGGGTTCAAGTCTCAGCGTTAACTGTATGGTTTCAGCAGAAGATTGCTGATTTACAGGATGTACGTACGTTTTTTCAAGGAGTAGTACATATTCAACCTCCATTTATTCCTCCTGCAGCTCCCTGGGATTTGAATTTAGTTCTTAAATTTCTCCAAGGTCTTCTGTTTGAACCACTTGAGTGAGCAGATCTTAAGTGGTTAACGGTTAAAGTTCTTTTTTTACTGGCAATTGGTGTCAGCCAGAAGAGTGTCAGATTTGGGAGCATTATCATGTAAGTCTCCTTTCCTAAGTTTTTTTCCAGACAGAGCAGTTCTCAGAACGAGATCTAGCTATCTTCCAAAAGTGGTATCAAAGTTTCACCTGAATGAAGAAATTGTAGTCCCAGCTTTTCAGATATCTGGACTATCTGCGGGAGAAGCGTTGCTGGACGTGGTCCGGGCTTTAAGAATCTACATAGATCGTACTAGTGCCATCAGGAAAACAGATTCTCTCTTCATCCTCTACGGATTCCATAGAAGAGGATGGCCTGCTAGTAAACAGACGCTGGCGAGATGGCTCCGAATGGTAATATCAGAAGCTTATTCTCATGCAGATCTCCCTATTCCGGCTAATGTCTCTGCACACTCTACACGTAAGGTAGGTCCTTCTTGGGCAGCACAGCAGGGTGCTTCAGCAGAACAGATATGTAGGGCAGCCACATGGTCTTCCATAAACACATTCATCAGACATTATGCCTTGGATACTTTTGCCTCTCATGACGCAGACTTCGGGCGAAAGGTCCTCCTGTGCAATCAGGAGCGTCCCCACCACTAAAATGGCTTTGGGAATCCCAATGTTATCCTGTGGATAATCCTGTGGACCCAGCCAGAGAAATGAACGTTATGGTAAGAACTTACCGTTGATAACGTGATTTCTCTTATGTCCACGGGTATCCACAGGGATCCCACCCTGACGCATCTGATTTGAGGATCTAGACAATCCCTAAACCTCTTCCTTCTTGTATGGAAGGGTGTGCATGTGTGTTCTTATCGCCTGTACAGGTCTCTGCCTGGTGTTCCTGCCTAAAATCGCTGTGGAAAGAACTGATCTGACTGAGTCAGTGGGCAGGACTATATAGTGGAGGCCCCAATGCATCCTGGGAGGCCAGAAAGCTCGTGACCGTGTTGGTACCATTTTCGCTGTCGCTCGACAATATCCCAATGTTATCCTGTGGATACCTGTGAACATAAGAGAAATCACGTTATCAACGGTAAGTTCTTACCATAACGTATATATCCTGTGCATGCAGTTACTGTACCTGGCACACAAATGCTGCATAAGTGTGTTATTGTGGGAGCCAATTATACATGTAGTGGTACCAAAGTTAAAATTAGTGATCTCTTACTGTAATATTTTTAAGACTAACAGGTTGAACTTGATGAACTATTTGTCTTTTTTCAACCTCTAAAACTATGTTTTTATGTACCAACTGTTAAATTACATTTTAATGATTAATAAGCAGACTAGCAGTTGTTTGATCACAAAAAGTTGCTCTTCTTTTCAAAGGACACAATACTGGTTACATTTTGCTGTTGAAGCAAATATCTGTTTAGTTAGCATTATGCACATTTATTTACCTTTTTTATTTGCTGAGCATAAAACACATTTCTGCATATGGCAACATTTTGTAAAGGAAAATATTTAATAAAATAAGTCTGTCGGTTACAGCAACACTGCTTTCAGCATTTATTATATTCATTTTCCAGGAAAAGACCAACATTATTGGAGTATCTTAGCTACCACCTCAATTTTATGAGTATCCTGGCTGGGCCATGTAGCAACTTCCAGGATTATATTGCATTTATTGAAGGACGACACGTACAAAGAAAGTTCCTAGAAGACAACTCAATAGAAAAAGGATATGCAACATTTCTGGAACCTTCTCCAAATGTGAGTATTAAAGTGCATTAAAGGTATTAAAGTGCAATCTCTACAAAAATGTAGATAAATGGTGATTCAAAAGTCGCAGTATACCCTTTTGTTTCAAAAACTGTGCAGGAAATGGGAAAACTGAATACTCCAGTGAGGTGGGCTATCTTTTAGGGTGTATACCGAACATGGCCTCCATCTTGAATCTAAGTCAGTTTTTTCAAATGGAAAGGGGCTCGTGTAACATGTCAAACAACATCAGAATTTGCTGAAAAGTGTATTTACCGATTTGAAATAGCAGTTATGGTTCAAAAGTTACAATGCTTTTTTTTATTGCAGGTAACTGAAGATGGTTTTGTCAAAAGAGGGGAGAATTGAGGTCATTTTGATGTCTGGAGAACGAAGTTTCCTTGTTATAGCTGCAGATTTTAACAACCGGCACCCAGAAAGACCTCCAATTTCACATAACACTGTCGGGTGCCTAATTTCAAAATTCCGAGAAAGTGGGACTGTGGCTGACAAGTCACGGAGTGGTCGTCCAATTTGGAAATTAGGCACCTGACAGTGTTATGTGAAATTGGAGGTTGTTAAAATCTGCAGCTATTACACAGAAACTTCATTCTCCAGACATCAAACTGACCTCAATTCTCTCCTCTTTTGTCAAAACGGTCTTCAGTTACCTGAAACAAAAGAAAGTGTTGTAACATTTGATCCATAACTGCTATTTCAAATCTGTTTGCTGCAATAAACTTTTTGGCAAATGCGGATGTTGTTTGACATGTTACACGACCCCCTTTCCATTTGAGAAAACTACTTTAGATTCAAGACGGACGATTTCAAGATGGCGCCCATGTTCGGTACATACCCTAAAAGACAGCTCACCTTTCAGTATTCAGTTTTCCCATTTACTGCACAGTTTTTGAAACAAAAGGGTGTACTGCGACTTTTGAATCACCCTGGAGAGTCCCTGTTGTGTTCACTCTGTTGGGAGTGAAACATAACCTGAGCACAGACCCTGTATGCTACTTCATCTTTATGTAGATATGTAGTTAATCTGAGGATATTTTGTGAGGGAACACTACAAATTGTAAATCATTACATCTGTTATTGGGGACTGCCTCTAAATCGCAATATTTATTATATGTATTAGTATTTTAAGTAGTAACTGGCATATTTGCAATTTAGGGCTGTATTCAATTAGCTGCGGTAATTTACTGTGGCTACTTGACTCGCCCAGGGCTATTCTATTATCCCCAATGCCAGCGCTTATCAGGGATTTGGCAGGCAAACCAAATCCCTGATAAGTAACCATTTTTTGTGTGATAACTGCTATGAAAACACATAGGTCAACGGGTTTTCGCCTACCATACGTAACCCCCTGTTTTTTTTTGCAGTCATACAATTATCGGGACTAATTGGACCCCGCTTCCTCCTTAATCTTATAGGTTACAGTGGTACAAAATTGGATTAAAGTTATAATAAGAAAAGAGGGGATTGTCTAGAACTTTAATTCATCTGTTATTTTGCCATAGTTTTATAAAGTATTTTAGATGTATGCTTCATTACTAGTCGCACTCAGAAGTTCCATTCTTTTTCCATCTTGTCTTGCCCCATGTCCTACTGATATTGGTCACATAGCAGCCAATGTTCACTTCCTTGTTCCCTTATGATTCAAGCAAGAGAAATGCAGGGATTGGGACAATAACATTTCAGAAGCAATCCTTGATCTAGTGAATGTTTCACATTTTTCTAATAATAAATGAAATAGAACCATTAGCAATTTAACAATAGGAACAAATTAAATGAAAGTTTTATGAACACTCCACATTGGTGCCAACATTTCAAACTTCCTGTGCAGGTGTATATGTAACATTTTTATAAACCACAGATCAGTGCAATATAGTCTCACCAGATATCCTGTTATAGATGCCAGCTGAAACTCTAGTGCTTCGCCATGATTGATTTTGTATTTATTCAAGGTCATATATGAAGAGCACCAATGTCCACCGCAAAGCACTTTGGTTTTGTACTGGTGCATCTGGGTAGAATCCTCAGCATGTGTGTAGAGTGTACAAAAAGTGTAAATCTCTCTTGTACAACTTTATACTACATAGTTTTGGAGGGCACCCAGATCCAACGTGTAGGTACAAATTGGTTTAAATTACAAGTATAGAGTGAGAACCAGCTCAGACCTCGTACAAAAATGAATGTTCTTTTTCATAGTGAAAATGTACGTTCTCCCCTCCACATGGAAAGCAATGCAGCTAAATGTGCACATTCTCTGCCTCTCATCTTGCTTTAATAATTTTCCTTCTGGAGAATAATTTTTGTTACTGTCCTACTCTGTTATTGGAGGCACACCAGTGTACCTACTTTATACTATGCAAGACATGCTTTGGTTCTACCAACTGCTTTCCTTACTCTGGGCAAACTTTTGCTTCTGTGTATAGCCATCATAGTGCTCAGCGGAGATCAAGTATCAAGTAGCATTTGCTCATATAGGGGATCCCAGCAGGTCCAAATCTACTTTTGCACTGCCCAGTGGGCATTTTACACTTTGTGAATGACCTCCACTATGTTATACTGTATAACATTGATAAATAAGACGTCTAATAATGGTTTGTTTTTTTGTGTTTCATTTCAGAAAACTGTCATTAACAAGCTCTGTATCTGTGTAGTATCGCTCATGTTATTTCTGACTGTTAGTAAAGCTTTCCCCATTGGGTATATATTGGATGACAGTTTTATCAACAACTCACCATTGATAGTGAGACTTGGCTACCTGTACGTTGCAACAATGGCTTACAAGCCTAAGTATTACTTTGCATGGACATTGGGTAAGAATAGTGTAGGATTTTCTTATAATAGTCATATTGTATAGAAGACCTGGGGAAATATGAACTACTTCCCCACTTAAATGTGAATGATGGAAAATCCAATGCATTTTTTTTGGTTATGCAACCAGAACCTATAAAGTGATATTGTATTAGTACTGGAATGCTTTCCATACTTTTTTTTTTTCTTTTGTAAAATTGAATGCATGTATTTATTTATATGATGCAGTATTGTGCATCAGTATAATTTATATTATGCTATTCTGTGTTGTATGTTATTACAAGATCACTAAAACCCTTTAGGACAGCACTGTGAATTTAGAATTTTAAACTGCTTTTATTTTTCAAGCCGATGCAGTTAATAATGCTGCTGGATATGGCTTTAACGGAGTGGATGAAGATGGAAATGCTCGATGGGATTTAATAAGTAACCTTAATATATGGAACATAGAGGTGAGTTTAAAATGTAATATTTTTTTTTTTTTTTTTAGTTAAGTAGTAGTAGTAACAATAATATTAGCAAAGTCAGTGAAGCGTAATAAATGACCCAACAAAACCATATGCTCAGAATGCAACATTGTTGCTCAAGTTCTACAAACCAAACACCATGTTGAATGTTATGTCCCATGACCCCCTTTATAACAGGACTGTGTATTTATGCCTGTTATAAGATGCCTCTAAATATTGGATCTGCCAAATTGCTAGGCAATCTGATGTGTGTTTGTACGGTGTTGTCTCCAGAGCCGGTCATAGGCATAGGCAAACTAGGCAATTGCCTAGGGCATTTGATATGCCTAGGTGCATCAGCAGCTTCTGCTGATTAAAATATGTGGCATGCCTATATTCTGTGTGTAGCATTTCATATGCAGATACAGCCACAGTCTCACACAGTATATAGGCATGCTGCATATCATTTTAATCAGTAGACGTTGCTTGTGCATCCCAGCCACATAGCAATGCAACTAAGATGCATTTTCATTAAAAAAAGGTGCCAGATGTTAGCATTGAGGCAATATTTATCAGGACACATCTGTATCCAAGCAGAGGCAGAGGTCAGAGGGCAGTGTGATTGCTGTGTGCATGTGAGTGGGTTGGTTGTGCAGTAGTGTTCGGAATATGTGTAAGGAGCATTATGTGTGTCATGTAAAAATGCATTAATAATGTGCAACATGTGTAAGGGACACTATGCCTGTCATTATGTGTATAAGGGCATTAATAATGTGTGGCATATGTGTAAAAGGGTACTACTGCATGTGTGTCATTATGTGTATAGGGGCACTAATAATGTGCAGCAAATGTGTAGGGGGCACTAAGGCCCTCATTCCGAGTTGTTCGCTAGTTGCCGAGTTTTGCTGTATTGCGATTTGTCGCTTACTGCGCATGCGCAAGGTTCGCAGAGCGCATGCGCTTAGTTATTTTACACAAAAGTTAGGTATTTTACTCATGGCATAACAAGGATTTTTCATTGTTCTGGTGATCGGAGTGTGATTGACAGGAAATGGGTGTTTCTGGGCGGAAACTGTCCGTTTTATGGGTGTGCGCGGAAAAACGCTGCCGTTTCTGGGAAAAACGCGGGAGTGGCTGGAGAAACGGGGGAGTGTCTGGGCGAACGCTGGGTGTGTTTGTGACGTCAAACCAGGAACGAAACTGACTGAACTGATCGCAGTGGCAGAGTAGGTCCCGAGCTACTCAGAAACTGCAAAGAAATTTCTAATCGCAATTATGCGAATCTTTCGTTCGCAATTCTGCAAAGCTAAGATACACTCCCCGGCGGCTTAGCGTAAGCAATGCTGCTAAAAGCAGCTAGCGAGCGAACAACTCGGAATGAGGGCCTATGTGTGTCATTATGTGTATAAGGGCATTAATAATGGGGGTAATTCACTGCAGGGGAGGCAGATTTAACATGTGCAGAGAGAGTTAGATTTGGGTGTGGTGTGTTACCCTGCACAGAAATAAAATAACCCACCCAAATCTAACTCTTTCTGCACATGTTATATCTGCCTCCCCTGCAGTGCACATGGTTTTGCCCAACTGCTAACAAAAATCCTGCTGCGATCAACTTGGAATTGCCCCCATTGTGCGGCTTATGTGTAAGGGACATTATGTGTAAAAGGGCATTAATAAAGGTTGTCATAATATGTAAGGCGCATTATGTTTATAAAGACATTAATAATGTGTCTCATATGTGTAAGGGGCATTACTGTGTGGAATTATGTGTATAAATGCATTACTAATGTGTGGCATTATGTGTATAAGGTGCTCTACTATGTGGCGTTGCGTATAGAAAGGGCACTACTGTGTCGTCTAATGTGAATAGAGAGCAATAGGGTGTGATGTAATGTGAATAAGGGGCTCTACTGTGAGTAGTAACGTTTATAAGGTAACGTGATACTACTGTGGGATGTAATATGAATTATGAACACTATCGCATGATCAAATGTGAAGTTGCAGTACTCTGTGGCGTAATTGGAATTGGGGTTACTGTTGTATGGCCATGCCCTTTGCCAGCAAAAACACACCCCTTTTTGGGCTGTGAGCCAAATGTGCAAACTGTTCCTATTTAGAATATAGGGGGTACAAACAACAAAATAAGGACTGCTACGGGTGAGGGGTGATGGTGCTGGGAAAGAGGTGCAAGGTCAGAGGCGGAACCAGCGGTGGTGCTAGGGGGCACCAGCCAAAATCTTGCCTAGGGCATCATATTGGTTAGGGCCAGCTCTGGTTGTCTCCTTTAGTTAGTGAAGAAATATTTATCTTGTATAAATAGAAGTATGTTATGGTTTTAAATGTTGATGTGCTCTGCTGATTAGATCACTTCCAAACCTGTTTTTTTCCAGTTTTTTCAACTTTTAATATAACAACTGTGAGTGGGAGAACTGGTTGAGTGGACAAGATGTCAAGATAAGGAAAAAACATGTGTTTACCTATAAAGTCAATCTAGACACAAATCTCCCCTAAGGCATGGTTGTGTTTTGAAAACCGTTCTACACAATTTAAACTTTGGCATGTAGCTGCTGGCATTAATGTGTTTGTCATCTCTTTCTTACTAGACTGCTACAAGTTTTAAAATGTACATAGACAACTGGAATATTCAGACAGCTGCCTGGTTAAAGAGGTAAATCATTAAATTGTTTATTTAGAATGGATTGTAGAACATACTTTACTACATAAAAAAAACACTATGGCCATCACAAATTTGTTAAGATATATACAAACACTTTTTTTTATTCCTATGCCAGAATTGGTAATAAGATGCTCCACAAATCAATATTAAGGAACGTTAATTTTCTGATGCCTGTTACTGAAAGTAAAGCATCTACTCATGCTGCAATAAACCCTCAAATTGGAAAACATCGAATAATTTAATAATGGCATTCACATAATTCCTCCTCCTGCTAGCTATTTTCCACTACAGCCACCTAGATCCACACTATATTTTTTCTAAACACAATTTCAAAGATTTATAGGTATTCTTACTCCAATGACTGCTCTTAATCTGGGCATACACTATACAATTATCTGACAAATCAGCAACTAGATCTGGCTGGTTGAAATTAAAATCTGGTAATATTAGAGCAAATGACAATCTACCATTTTGCTCCTAAACACTGGAAAATGGACAAAAACTCTTGCTCATACAAATTGGTAAAATATATGTCCTATGACTGTGTCCATAGTTGAGGTCAGGGGTGACCGCGGCCCAGTTACAGAAGGAGATAGGCATTTCATTGGGATACATCCCCTTGATACTCCAAGAAAAGTTTGGCCTGAGCAAGGTTTCTGTACGCCGGGGGCCCCATCAACTGACCTGAAAGCAGAAAAAGGCTCAGGTGACTTGGTGCTGCAACATGCTGGCCACGTTTGTTGGCAGTCACTCAAACTCTTTCTGGGAGATTATCAGTGGCGATGAATCCTGTATCTACAATTTCAACCCTGAGAGCAAACAGTCAGCCCAGTGGACTCTAGTTGGAGGTGCGCCGCCACAGAAGTTCTGACCTGAGCATAGCGTGGCCAAGCAGATGGTGCTGTTTTTTTGGCCAAGACTGGTCATGTAGCTGCCATACCACTCATGCAGCAGCACACCGTCACTGGGGACTGGTATACCAACCAATACCTGCCGCAAGTGCTGATAGCCATTTCTGGGTGTTGTCCAAGAACTTGCACTCGTGGTGCCCTTCTCCATCATGACAATGCACCTGCCCACCCACAAGTCCAGAAAAGTGGTGGATTTTCTAGCCCATGAGTGCATCTAGGAGCTTGGTCATCCGCCATACAATCCAGACATCCCTGCGACTTCTTCATGTTCCCACAAATCAAGCACAAAATGCATTGGATTTGTTTGAAATAATCAGAAGCTGCAGTGTAGAAGACATACCTGCTTCTGACTGGTCCAGCTTCTTCACCAAGTGGTTTGAGTGCATGCAACTTTGCATAGATTTTTCTCTGGCGAATATTCTGAAAAAAATGTAATGTTCAGTTTGTAAATATAATACTTTTTGTGGATCCAGAAATTATTGCACGCCCCTTTTACAATTTGTTTTTCAATAGTCTCCCATGGTAATAAGTGAACAGGAAGAATATTGCCACAGTACGTCATATATAGACAAAAGCATGGGGAAGCCCTTTCCAGCTAGAGCATAATACTGGCAGGGTTATACCTTCATACATAAGGAATAATGAAAAAGGCACTATTAAAACCAAAAAGAGACAATAGGGTTTTTTGTCCAATTATAATTTCACCATAGTCTGTGTATCGTAAGATTTAGGGGCATATGTAATGGGGTCTGTTTTCCAGATGTGCTGAGTGTCAACCTATCTTGGAGGTTTTTTCCAAAACCATGCCTTGTGATTGCCACTTTAAAAAAACGTCAGAGATCGGGCAGCATCCTGCACCTCCGGCAAACTTGGACCTTATTACATGTGCCCCCTAGTGTTAAACTTCTTTTGTATTTTTACAGAGTTTGTTATGACAGAGCACCAAAATATCGCACAGGTTTAACATTCCTACTATCTGCCCTGTGGCATGGTGTTTATCCTGGATACTATTTCACCTTTCTTACTGGCATTCCCACGATGATGGCTGCAAGAGCAGTAAGTATTCTAAGTATTATGAAACTGTTTTATTGTAGAACATGCTGAAAAAATAACAAAAATCATGTTGTGTTACTTGCATGTTATTAAGAGGAGTGGTGCAACAATTCCTCAAACACCAGTATTTTCCCTGATACAACTAGAGTACCAATGTGTAGTTCCAGAGGCATTCCTACCATGATGGGGAAGGGGGGGATATGAATTAGGAATGACAGAGACTAGGGGCCCGATGTAATGACACCTGAGTTCGGCGGTGTGCAGGATGCTGGCTGAACGCAGACGTTTTTTAAAGGGCCAATCACTTACAAGGCAAAACCATACATTGTAAGTGGTAGCCCTTTTGAAAAAAATAAATTGTTGGGAGTTTGGCCACATCCCGTCATTATATCTGGCCCCATGGATCTAATTCACTAAGGCTTGCATTTGCAATCCTTAGCAAATCAAATGCAGGAGGATCTGTATACCACCTACTCCCTGCATTTGCGATGTATTCATCTGCGACGGCAGGCCGAGTGAGCCTAAGCTTTCTCGCCTTGCGAGGCCAAGGAAACTGCATCTCGCTACGCAGTCCTTGACATCGCCACTCCCAGAAAATAGAGGCGACACCCCCCCCCCCCCTTCCCGGCCTACCCTTCTCCCTCTGTGAGCGCCTCAGCCTGTCATCAGGCAGAGGCTTTTGCATCCCTGCGCTGAAAACAGGACCCATTCTGCACATGTGCAGGACCCGACCATCGGGGTAAATGCAGTAAGGATCACATCCGCGATCCTTGCTTAATCACCCCCAGGTCCTTCTCTGGCTGTCTGATTGAGGAAACCACCCAAAACAATCACACACAGCGATTAGTCTGTGTGTCATTTACACTTGTAGTGGATGACTGTTATTGTATGTCTCTAGCATCCATAAGGGATATTGGGGACAGAATTAGTACGATGGGGTATAGATGGGTCCAAAGGAGCCATTGCACTTTAAATTTCTTCAACTGGGTGTACTGGCTCCTCCCCTCTATGCCTCCTTCCACTAGTCAGTTTAGAAAAAAGTGCCCTCAGTAGAGGATGCACACTCTGCTAGCTCCAGAGTTTTTCTTAAATTTCTTTTAAAAGTTTTACTTTTTTCGGAATCCTGTTTGGGCAACAGCATACCTGCACCGTGGGAGTTGGGGGGGGGGGGGGGGCACAGTCACCGGCCTCTTGAGGTGCAGAGCCGCTTACCCGCTGTAGGACCACCGTCCTCAGGGGCTGTTTGTTCAACGGGGCACTGCACCTTGGCTGTCGCATGCCGCACACCCCTATCGCTGCCTGAAGGTGATCATCGGTGGTGAGTACACGCCGGGGACCCCGCTAGGGTGGTCCCCCGGTCCACTGTGCGGCTGAAGCGCAGGTGAGGCATACGGGTCCCTCCTGGGGGGGACCCGCTTTAGCCCCTGCGTGAGACTGGCTAAAAGGCATTGTACCAAGCATTTATGTGAGGATACAACATAGGGAGACATGGCCAGTATAAATATAAAACAGTAGCTCCGACGCATGGCGGGGGGCGGAGATACACGAGAGCGGGCTCAGCGGCATTTTGGCGCATTCTCTGCATAGCAGCAGCAGCCTCACCAGCTCCTCCATAACAGTCCCTGGATCACTGGTACCAGGTGTAGAGGGGGAGAGCCGTTAGAGTGTGCACAAGTAACATCCCTCTGAGGGATTTTTCATAATACAGTCTCACTGTCGTTTACTTATAAAAACGCTGACAACCTCACAGGGGCTGGGTGCGCTCGTGTCCTCTCTCCTATGTCTCCTCTCACATGCAATAGGAAAGCTTGTTTTGTATTTCAGGCTGTGTTGTATGTGTATTATACCTATTTTTCTTATTCAATATGGTAAAACAGAATTATGCAGTGTTTGTAATGCTAGATTCTCTCCTAGTTCATCTGGCTCAATATCATGTGAGCAGTGTAGTCAGTCATCTCAGAATGCTGATAACGATGTGGGGGAGAGTCCAGATCCCTCCTTGCTAGGGGCTATCAAAACTATGATGTCAGATATGTCATCTCAGGTCACTGCAAATGCCAATAAAACTCAAGAGCTGCAGCAAGCTGTGGCAAATTTAGCTGCAAAACGCCCGTCCCTGTCCAATTCAGGTGCACAAAAATGTGCTTTACCTGCACTGCTATCAATACTGATGATGATTTACAGGATGATGGGGATTATACGGACCCCATAAGCGGGGACTCCACCCCTACGCAAGGTATTGAACCCCTTATATTGGCTATACGGGATGTGTTAAAGCTCCCTCTGAAGGATTTTACTAATCAGCAGTCATTTTTCCTCCCTCAAGACAAACTGACTGTCACATTTCCTGATTCCAAAGAATTGGATGTTTTATTTAAAATTATCTGGAAAAATCCAGATAAAAAATATCAGTTGTCCAAAAGGTTTTTAAATACCTTCCCTTTTGCCCCTGAAGGCAGGAAATTCTGGTAAGAATCTCCAGCAGTGGATTTATCAGTCTCTCGCCTTTCCAAAAAGGCGTTGCTCCCTGCTCCGGGCTCTTTTATGGTAAAGGACCCGGGGGATAGGAAAATAGAAACCACTCTAAAATCTATCTACACTGCTACAGGTGTAGCTCAAAGGCCGGTCTTTGCTGGGTGCTAGATGACACATGCCATTCATACATGGGCTACTCAACTTCAAGACGGCCTTTCTGGGGATATTACCTAGGTTACTACTGTAACTTTACTTAAACACATTCAGGACATTGCAAGAGTCCTCTGACTCCCTAAAAGAGATTGGCAATATACAGTCTAGAACAACTGCTATGGCTGTGTCTGCTCGCAGAGCCATATGGTTGCGTCAGTGGATTGCAGATGCTGACTCCAAACGTAATGTGGAATCTCTTCCCTTCACAGGTGAATGGCTCTTCAGAGAGGAATTGGACGCATGGCTCTCCAAAGCTACTGCTGGAAAATCCACGTTTCTCCCTTCATGGGCTCCACCTGCTAGACATACCTATCCAGGACCATCTACTCAGTCCTTTCGGTCCTCCAGATTATGAACTAGGGCTCGGGGTGCCTCCAATGCAGCTAGAGGCACCAGAGGTAAGCCTAAGAAACCAACCATTGCCGGCTCTCCGGACCAAAGCACCAGTTCAGCTTCCACTAAGACTTCAGCATGACAGTGCCCATCCACGCAGAGGGTATCTCACGGTGGGGGCTCGATTACATCACTTCAGCAACATCTGGGTCAGTTCCTACCAAGATGCCTGGGTAAGGGACCCTATCTCGCAGGGTTAGAAGCTGGACTTCAACGGTGCTCCTCCACAATGATTTTTCAAATCAGGCTTGCCAGTTTTGGAAAATATGCATGTTACGCTACTGCTGGCCATCGACAAGTTGGTCCAGTCCCAGGTCATTGTTCCAGTACCCCTACTACAACAAGGACAAGGTTACTACTCCAGTCTGTTTGTGGTATCAAAACCAAATGGGTCAGTGAGACCCATTTTGAATCTGAAGTCCTTGAATTCTTACCTGAATGTTTTCAAATTCAAGATGGAATCTTTGAGAGCGGTGATCACGGGCCTGGAACAATAAGAATTCCTCGTGTCCCTGGATATCAAGGATGCCTACCTGCATATTCCGATTTGGCCTCCTCATCAGACCTATCTACGGTTCGCCCTACTGAACGATCACTACCAGTTTCAGGTATTGCCCTACGGCCTGTCTACAGCTCCGAGGGTGTTCACGACGGTGATGGCGGAAATTATGTTGCAGCTCAGAGTCCAGGGGGTCAACATTGTCCCTTACTTGGACGATCTCCTGATAAAAGCAAGTTCCAGGTAGCTTCTACTGCTCCATATAGATCGCACTGTCCAGCTACTGTCTCACCACGGGCGGATCCTCAATCTACAGAAGTCTTAACTGGAACTGTCTCAATGGCTCCTATTTCTGGGTATGATACTGTAGCTCAAAGTGTGTTTCTCCCAGAGGACAAGGTGAGAACACTTCAAGAGTAGGTTCACATGGTTCTCTATCCTGCTCGAGTTTCCATTCATCTTTGCAAAAAGTTGTTGTGAAAAATGGTGGCCTTGTACGAGGCGATACAGTTGGGAAGGTTCCATACCAGACCCTTCCAATTGGATATCTTGTACAAGTGGTCCGGTTCACATCTCCAGATGCACTGAAGGATTCAGCTATCACCGCAGGCCAGAATTTCGCTCCTGTGGTTGCAGTCTTCCAACCTGCTGGAAGGTCTGCGTTTCGGGATTCAGGATCGGACTCTCACGGCGGATGCGAATCTACGAGGATGGGGAGCTGTCACCCAGGGGGGCGCAGTTCCAGGGCAGGTGGTCTGCCCAAGAGGCCCTACTTTCGATCAAAATTCTGGCACTTCGGGCGATATACAATGCTCTGATTCAGGCCTCCCCTCTGCTCAGGGATCGGGCGATCCAGGTTCAGTTGGACAACGCCACAGCAGTGGCGTACATCAATCGACAAGGAGGGACAAAAAGCAAGGCCTGCATGCGAGAAGTGTCAAAAATACTTCTCTGGGCGGAAAGAAATGCGAGAGCAATTTTCATTCCGGGAGTGGACAACTGGGAAGCGGACTTACTGAGCCGCTACAACCTCCACCCGGGAGAGTGGGGATTACATCCTCCGTTGTTTCAACAGATTGTCGATACCCGCAGATCGGCATGATGGCGTCTCGCCTCAACAAGATGCTTTGTTGCTTCTGCTCGTAAACCAGGGACCCTCAGGCGAGTGCAGTGGATGCACTGACGTCACCTTGGCCTTACCGGCTGGTCTACCTATTTCCTCCGATTCTGTCGATCCCAAGGGTGCTCCAACGGATCAGACATCACAGAGTCCAAGCAATCCTGATTCCGCCGGATTGGCCCTGAAGGTCGTGATACGCATCTCTTCTGGACATGTCCGCGGAAGACCCTTGGCCTCTGCCACTACGAAAGGATCTTCAGCAAGGACCGTTCGTCTACCCGGACTTACGGCGGCTTCATTTGATGGCATGGAAGTTGAGTGGAATATCCTAGCTCACAATGGGCTTTCCAAAAAAGGTCATTGCCACTATGGTGCAAGCCAGAAAACCTATGACGTCAAAACATTATCATCATATCTGGAGGAGATACGTCTCTTGGTTCCAGGAACGCACGTATCCGCCTGCAGAGTTTCACTTGGGTCGTTTCCTGCAGGCTGGTGTGGATAAAGGCTTACGTCTGGGTTCCCTTAAGGTCCAGATTTCAGCTCTTTCAATTTTCTTTCAGAAGAAATTGGCTGTATTGCCAGAAGCTCAGACCTTCTGACAAGGGGTGCTCCACATACAACCTCCCTTTGAGCTGCCTACGGCACCCTGGGCTTTGGATGTGGTCTTGCAATTCCTACAGTCCTCCTGGTTTGAGCCTCTGATGACCGTAGAAGACAAGTACCTCACATGGAAAACGGTGATGTTGTTGGCCCTGGCTTCTGCTAGATGCATCTCAGAATTGGGGGCCTTATCGTGTAAAAGTCCATACTTGGTCTTTTACGAGGACAGAGCGGAGCTCCAGACTAGACAGCAGTTCCTGCCGAAGGTTGTCTCCGCATTCCATCTGAATCAACCTTTTGTGGTTCCGTCTTGTTCTGACACTTCGGCTCCTTCGGAGTCTTTGGATGTGGTGCGCGCATTGAAGATCTATGTCAAACGCGCAGCTCGGGTCAGGAGACGGATTCCTTGTTCGTGCTCTATGATGCGCAGAAAAAAGGTTGTCCTGCTTCAAATCAGTCCACTGCTCGTTGGATTAAGCTTACTATCCAACAGGCCTATGTGTCGGCAGCCTTACCTGTTCCTAAGTCTTTGAAGGCCCACTCTACTTGGTCAGTGGGCTCTTCCTGGGCGGCTGCCCGTGGAGTCTCGGCCTTGCAACTATGCCGGGCCGCTACCTGGTCGGGGAAGAACACCTTTGTGAAGTTCTCTGGCCAAAGAGGATACCCAGTTTGGGCAGGCGGTGCTGCAGCAGTCTCCGCACTTTTCCGCCCGTTCTGGAAGCTTTGGAACATCCCCATCGTACTAATTCTGTCCCCAATATCCCTTATGGATGCTAGAGAAAATAGGATTTTAAATTCCTACCGGTAAATCCTTTTCTTGTAGTTTATTATTATTATTATTATTATTATTATTATTATTATCCTTTAATTATATAGCGCCACAAGGGATCCACAGCGCCCATTACACAGTGCATAATCAAATGAGCAAACAAGAAAACTGCACTTACAGTACAAGACAATATAGGGCAAGTATATAAAACCCGGGGTTAGGTGCCATCAAAGGTAGTATGGAGTATAAGATAGTGTAGAAAAGGAAAGGCACATGAGGAAAAGTCCCGAGCTTACAATCTAAAAGGTGAAGGGCTAACAGACTGGAGTGACACAGAAGGGTTAGACAGTGAGCATAGACAAGAGGGTTAGGAGGAGAGTTGGCTGGGTTTGGTGAAGAAGTGGGTCTTGAGAGCCCGTTTGAAGTTTTGTAGAGCGGTGGAGAGTCGTATGAGGAGAGGTAGAGCATTCCAGAGATAGCAAGTGCAAAATCTTGTAGATAGGAGTGGGAGGAGGTAATCAGTTGGCAGGACAGATGGCGTGCATCAGCAGAGCGAAGAGGACAGGTGGGAATGTAAAGAGAGATAAGGTCAGAGATGTAAGAGGGAGAAGAGTGGGTGAGGGCTTTTTAGGTGAGTGTGAGAAGCTTGAATTGTATTCTGAATGGCAAGGGTAGCCAGTGAAGGTCCTGCAAGAGAGAGGATGTGGATGTAGTACGTTTGGTGAGGAAGATGAGACGGGCGGCCTGATAGGAGGAGATTGCAGTAGTCCAATCTGGAG
Source organism: Pseudophryne corroboree (assembly GCF_028390025.1). NCBI lineage: Eukaryota > Metazoa > Chordata > Amphibia > Anura > Myobatrachidae > Pseudophryne > Pseudophryne corroboree. The sequence continues at coordinate 551,675,402 of NC_086448.1, read as the reverse complement.
ATGACCAGTGAGTGGATGAGGGTCTTAGTAGCATCCTGGGTGAGAGAGAGTCTGATCCTGGAGATGTTTTTGAGATGGAAATGGCAGGTTTTTGAGAGGTACTGAATGTGTGGTTTGATGGACAGGGCGGAGTCAAGGATTACTCCAAGACATCGCACTTGGGGGCTAGAGGAGATAATTGTGCCATCAATGGATAATGAAATTGTGAGAGGTGAGGTTATGCGGGAGGGAGGGAAGATGATCAGCTCAGTCTTAGACATGTTAAGTTTAAGAAAGCGCTGGGACATCCAGGAGGAGATAGCAGAGAGACAGTTGGAGATACGAGTGAGGAGAGCAGGGAAGAGGTCAGGGGACGAAACGTAGATTTGAGTATCGTTCGCGTAGAGATGGTATTTTAAGTCAAAAGAGCTAATGAGCTCACCTAATGAGGATGTGTAGAGAGAGAAAAGGAGAGGCCCAAGAACAGAACCTTGGGGGACACCTACTGGTAGAGGAAGTCGGGGGGTGTGTGAGATTGTCAGACTCCCTGCAGAGTGAGCATCGGGAGAAACTGTGTCAGAGGGGGTAATCCAAGTTTCAGTGATAGCTAGGAGATGCAAGGAATTTGAGATTAAAAGGTATTGGTTGGGGGACCAGTTTATTACAGACAGATCTGGCATTCCAGATAAGTCCAAAAGGGATATTGGGCACCCGCCTCTGTGCGGTTACTTCTGCAGGTTCTCTGTTACGTGTTACCTGTTCAGCTGTTGCTGTTAATGTTGCCAGCCGTTGCTGGCCTGGTTATGTTTTGGTGTGCTGGTGTATAAATCTCACCACCATTCTTGTTGTTATTTTCCTTCTCTCAAGTATGTAATTCTCCTTCGGGCACTGTTTTACCTATAACTGACCTGTGGGAGGGGGCATAGAGGGGAGGAGCCAGCACACCCAGTTGAAGAAATTTAAAATGCACTGGCTCCTTTGGACCCGTCTATACCCCATCGTACTAATTCTGTCCCCAATATCCCTTATGGACTATGAGAAAAGGATTTACTGGTAGGTATTTAAAATCCTATTATTGTGAACAGAAGTACTCTGTCATGAGGGGAAGTGGTAAAGTGGCAGCACTGGGAGAAAATTAGACAAGACTGTAGTATTCTGTTTATAACATGATTAACATATTTAGCTCTCCATCATTATCTTTATTTTAATCTTAAAGAGAAGTAAACATAAGGAAAGGTAATCTTTATACTAAGGACTAGTTGGACTTAACATATTTGCAAGACTGGTAAGCATAACTCCCATTTTACTATTAAGCCAGTGGTAAGTGATCTCTAATACAGGTTGAGTATCCCTTATCCAAAATGCTTGGGACCAGAGGTATTTTGGATATGGGATTTTTCCGTATTTTGGAATAATTGCATACCATAATGAGATATCATGGTGATGGGACCTAAATCTTAGCATAGAATGCATTTATGTTACATATACACCTTATACACACAGCCTGAAGGTAATTTTATCCAATATTTTTTATAACTTTGTGCATTAAACAAAGTGTGTCTACATTCACACAATTCATTTATGTTTCATATACACCTTATACACACAGCCTGAAGGTCATTTAATACAATATGTTTAATAACTTTGTGCATTAAACAAAGTTTGCGTACATTGAGCCATCAAAAAAACAAAGGTTTCACTATCTCACTCTCACTCAAAAAAGTCCGTATTTCGGAATATTCCGTATTTCGGAATATTTGGATATGGGATACTCAACCTGTATAGAGCAAGTTAGACAAGTCAAAAAAATTAAGGGGTCAATTTACTAAGCACTGGAGAGTGATAAAGTGGACGGAGGTAAAGTACCAGCCAGTCAGCTTCTAAGTGCCAAGTTATAGGCTGTGTTTGAAAAATAGGTTGGTTGGTTGGTACTTTATCTCCATCCATTTTATATCTCCAAGGCTTAGAAAACATGTCCTTAAGTGTGTAATTCAAAACAAAAAATTTGATGCAAAGAAAAATGTGAATAACATATTAACCATGTTATAACAAGTCTTTACTTTGCTGTACATCCTCTTTATACATGTCACAATTTTGAAAAATATATACCCTGTATAACTGTCACACTGAACCATGAACTGTACATTTTGAATGAACATACATATTGTTTAAATAGCCCAGGTAGTATCTTGCCAGTTTCTATTATAATTGGGCCATTGGCTCAGAGTTCCCTGTTAGATTACAACTGAGGTTATATTTCACAATGACCAAGCAATATGGCAAAAAAAAATTTCTCTGACGTCCTAGTGGATGCTGGGAACTCCGAAAGGACCATGGGGAATAGACGGCTCCGCAGGAGACTGGGCACATCTAAAGAAAGATTTAGGACTATCTGGTGTGCACTGGCTCCTCCCCCCATGACCCTCCTCCAAGCCTCAGTTAGATTTCTGTGCCCGGCTGAGCTGGATGCACACTAGGGGCTCTCCTGAGCTCCTAGAAAGAAAGTATAATATTCTGGAGCTAAGGGCCATTTACAATGCCCTAAGCCACGCAAGGCCCCTGCTTCAGAACCAGCCGGTACTGATCCAATCAGACAACATCACGGCGGTCGCCCATGTAAACAGACAGGGCGGCACAAGAAGCAGGAGGGCAATGGCAGAAGCCACAAGGATTCTCCGATGGGCGGAAAATCATGTGTTGGCACTGACAGCAGTGTTCATTCCGGGAGTGGACAACTGGGAAGCAGACTTCCTCAGCAGGCACGACCTCCACCCGGGAGAATGGGGACTTCATCCAGAAGTCTTCCAAATACTGGTAAACCGGTGGGAAAGACCACAGGTGGAATTGCACCAGGTCAAGGGACCCTCAGGCGATCGCTGTGGACGCTCTAGTAACACCGTGGGTGTACCAGTCGGTTTATGTGTTTCCTCCTCTGCCTCTCATTCCCAAGGTAATACGAAGGCGAGGAGTGAAAAACTATACTCGTGGTTCCGGATTGGCCAAGAAGAGCTTGGTACCCGGAACTTCAAGAGATGCTTTCAGAGGACCCTTGGCCTCTGCCGCTCAGACAGGACCTGCTGCAGCAGGGGCCCTGTCTGTTCCAAGACTTACCGCGGCTGCGTTTGACGGCATGGCGGTTGAACACCGGATCCTGAAGGAAAAGGGCATTCCGGAGGAAGTCATCCCTACCCTGATCAAAGCCAGGAAGGATGTCACCGCAAAACATTATCACCGCATTGGCGAAAATATGTTGCTTGGTGTGAGGCCAGGAAGGCCCCAACGGAGGAATTTCAACTGGGGCGATTCCTGCATTGCCTACAAGCAGGGGTGACGTTGGGCCTCAAATTGGGGTCCATTAAGGTCCAGATTTCGGCCCTGTCGATTTTCTTCCAGAAAGAACTGGCTTCCCTGCCTGAAGTTCAGACTTTTGTCAAGGGAGTTCTGCATATTCAGCCTCCTTTTGTGCCCCCAGTGGCACCTTGGGATCTCAATGTGGTTTTGGAGTTCCTGAAATCACATTGGTTTGAACCACTTAAGACTGTGGATGTGAAATATCTCACGTGGAAAGTGGTCATGCTGTTGTCCCTGGCTTCGGCCAGGCGTGTGTCAGAATTGGCGGCTTTGTCCTATAAAAGCCCTTATCTGATTTTCCATATGGATAGGGCAGAATTGAGGACTCGTCCTCAGTTTCTCCCGAAGGTGGTATCAGCGTTTCACTTGAACCAGCCTATTGTGGTGCCTGCGGCTGCTGGGAACTTGGAGGATTCCAAGTTACTGGACGTAGTCAGGGCCCTGAAAATTTATGTTTCCAGGACGGCTGGAGTCAGGAAAACTGACTCGCTGTTTATCCTGTATGCACCCAACAAACTGGGTGCTCCTGCTTCTAAGCAGACTATCGCGCGCTGGATTTGTAGCACTATTCAGATGGCGCATTCTGCGGTGGGACTACCGCAGCCTAAATCTGTAAAAGCCCATTCCACAAGGAAGGTGGGCTCATCTTGGGCGGCTGCCCGAGGGGTCTCTGCTTTACAACTTTGCCGAGCTGCTACTTGGTCATGGGCAAACACGTTTGCAAAATTCTACAAATTTGATACCCTGGCTGAGGAGGACCTGGAGTTCTCTCATTCGGTGTTGCAGAGTCGTCCGCACTCTCCCGCCCGTTTGGGAGCTTTGGTATAATCCCCATGGTCCTTACGGAGTTCCCAGCATCCACTAGGACGTCAGAGAAAATAAGAATTTACTCACCGGTAATTCTATTTCTCGTAGTCCGTAGTGGATGCTGGGCGCCCATCCCAAGTGCGGATTGTCTGCAATACTTGTAAATAGTTATTGTTACACAAATCGGGTTATTATTGCGAGCCATCTGTTCAGAGGCTCCTTTTGTTATCATACTGTTAACCGGGGTTCCTATCACGAGTTATACGTGTGATTGGTGTGGCTGGTATGAGTCTTACCCGGGATTCAAAATCCTTCCTTATTGTGTCAGCTCTTCCGGGCACAGTGTCCTAACTGAGGCTTGGAGGAGGGTCATAGGGGGAGGAGCCAGTGCACACCAGATAGTCCTAAATCTTTCTTTAGATGTGCCCAGTCTCCTGCGGAGCCGTCTATTCCCCATGGTCCTTACGTAGTTCCCAGCATCCACTACGGACTACGAGAAATAGAATTACCGGTGAGTAAATTCTTATTTTATATTTTCCTTCTTAAATATCATGGCAGACTTCATGAATGGGTTAACAGGAAAAAAAAAGTATGGAGTGTGATTATTAAATAAACCATATTATATGAGTAAAGAGAAGGAATATAGACCTTGGACGATATCAAAATGGTTTTGCAACTTTCACCCCTCTTGAGCAGATATGAGATTGCTGTTAAATAACAAGACTTAAGGTGGGTACACACTGGAAAGATATATCTGCAGATCAATTGATCTGCAGATATATCTATGGACGGATCGGGCAGTGTGCTGTGCATACACACTGCCGGTCCGTCGGGGACTGACGTCATGAACTGGGCGGGCGTGTACACACGCCCGCCCAGTTCAGCTGTCAATCACCGCCGGCCGCCGCAGCATGTGTACGGTAGATATATTGGCCGTCGGCTGTGCTGCCGGGCCGACGCGATACATCTGTGAACGACGGAGTACACAGACGTATCGGGGGTACACACTGGCCGACGGACCCGCGATATATCGACCGTTCAAGAGAACGGCCGATATATCGGCCAGTGTGTACGGGCCTTAATGCTATAATTTACATTTCATTATATTAATGTTTCCATTCTGTGTGCTCCCCTTCTGCATCCATACACCACTGCATTCTTATTTTCCATGGGTCAAAGCCGTGCTGTAGCCCATTATCTGTCAGCTGCCTCAACAGCTCAGTTGTTTTTTCTTTACCTCAGTAACTAATGTAAAACAGGTTCTATTGAGTACAGGTTTAACTTTAGGGAAAAAAAAGAAGTCACACAATGCTAGGTCTGGCGAGTATGGAGAGTGTTCTAGCACTGCAATCTGTTTGTCGGCCAAAACCTGCTTCATAGAGAGCTGTGTGGGCTGGTGCGTTGTCCTGATGGAGGATGCTGCAACTCTGGCCTATTTCTTCTGGCTCTTTCCCACACAGTTTCTAGAACATTTTTTTTTATATATAATGTGGTGATGTGTGTTCTGGCTTTGATTTTGTGTTTGCTTTGGCATGCTTCCTTTTTAAAAAATACTTTTATTCGAGTAAATAACAGCAGAAAAATTTTCATACAGCTTGAACATACATGAAATATCTGAATAAGAAGATGAATATTAATAAACATGATAGTGATTACATTAGTAACAAAGAAAATGACAGCACATAAATGTCTGATATCAATTAAATATAGTTAAACATAGGGGAACGAAAAGGCCAGACACTAAGTAATAAGTTATGTAGTAATCGGGGGTGGGTCTTGTAAAAAGTCCAGAGATTTGTACCAGAGTGTTTTTAATGGAAACAATTTTGAATTTATCGTTTTACAGATGGCAGTTGGGAATCGTTAAAGCTTCCCAAAATGCGAAGAATTGAGCTGTACGACCCTCTTTTTGGAGAGAGACCTCCAACCAATCCATACGCATTAAAAATAATAATTTCTCCTTAACCATGTCTAGAGTAGGGGGGCTCGGTTGGATCCACATCCGAAGAATGCACTTTCTAGTAGCTACAGATGGAGCCATAGTAACTTTTTGCTCCCCTTAGAAAACCTTAGTGGGAGAGAGGGACATAGTCAGGTGAAGTATTTGGGGCAATGGAAGTAAGGACTGAGGCTGATAAAACTCCTACAGTATGCAGAGAATAATAACTCCAATGAAAGACGTTCAAAAACATGTCCATATATCTTGAGGCGGGAAGTGTCTTTACATAGGTGGAAAGGGCTTGTAAAAGGTTCATTCCATGAAAAACAGGACACAGAACATAACCGCTAACATTTATAATATAGGTTGAACTATTTATAATATAGGTTGAACTCGATGGACAATTGTCTTTTTTCAACCTCAACAACTATGTAACTATGTAACATTTTAGTATATTTATGCTGCAATAAGATCGTATATTGTAATGCTGAAATAGCTGAAAGTATATTATAAGGGTATCATTTAAAAAAAACAATAAATATATTGTAACGTGTTGCATGTTGCGTGACTCATGTTACATGTGTGACATGAGTTACATAATTTTCTTGCCCAGTCTTAAGTTTTTTTGTCATTATTTTATTTACAGTAATTAGGAAGATAAAACGACCTACATTGATTAATTCATGTGGATTCTACAGCTTTTAGTAATTTCTATCAGAGCCCTTTGACTGTGAACAGAAATATAATATGTCAAAATTGGTTTGGTTAACAATCATCAGTTTTTTTTGTCTGTGTCAATCATAAATTTAGGGTATTATAAGTGTGTAGTATAACAATCTTATTGTAAAAATAATTAGGAGAGCAGGTTTAAATACATATATAAGTCCCCTCAGCTCCTATAGTTCATTTTAGAGTGTACTTTTCCCCCCCTGCTTCTAAGCATTAATTATAGCTATCTACCCCATATAATTGTCATATATTTTTAAAATGTTGAATTTCAGCTTTATTTTTGTGTGTGGTGCATTTAAACTTTTAAAATGAACATGAAATCTAAGTCACATGGAATGACCCAATAGATTCACCATACTGTAGTCAAATTAGGGAAATGAGTCAGCCATTGTTTGAGACCAGGGGAAAGTGAATCCTGGTCTAAAGATTTTCCTGAAAAGCTCAGAATGTATGGCTATAGCTCGTTTCAGTGGAGAGGGCTGTAGTAATATTTTATCTAGGGGCTGATATGCGCTCTTCATTCTTGGTGTTGATGGTGTTTCCTGTGCGTGGATTGGCATTTTGTCTCAGGATCGTACAGGAAGTTCTGTGTTTCATCACAGGTAATAACTTTTATATAAAAAATGTAAATTCACTTTACATTATTATTATTATTATTTGTTCTCGATGTGCAAGGCCTTCCAGGACATTCATGATCTTCAGCATCCTCACAACTGTCACTATATCTTTTGTGCCACTCAAGCACACTTGCAAGTGACATACAATCTGCCCTGTAAGACTTGATTAGCATATGGGAAGATTCTGCAGAAAAAAACCCAGGATAGTTATGACACTCAATTCAGGACAAAAGACAATTTGTTTTGATGTTAGTACTAAAGTTTGGACTTTTTCAAATAGCCCTGATGGTTTTTATTTCAAACACCAAGGTAGCTTGGCTCTATTCTGTCACCAAGACACCTAGAAAAAAATAATATATGCTGTCTTGATACCATAGACTTTACAGCTGGGGTATGTCTTCCATTCTTTCCCTCTCATTGCCTACATCCCCCCAGAGAATGAGGAAAGAAGCTTGAGAGGTCATAGCAATCTTTCCGTTTTGGTCTTATTGTTCATGGTTTAAGGCACTTGGTAAATGCTTCTGGCACGTCCTTGGTCTCTGCCACCTACTTCAGATCTTTTGGTGGGATGTTGCCCATAGCAACCAATCAGATTCTACTTCTCTATTTATCTAGCACCTTCTAGAAGATAATACCTGGAATCTGATTGGTTGCTATGGGCAACATCTTATCTTAAATAGAATTCCCATCTTAGTAAATTTACCCAACAGAGGTCTTTGCACAGATGCAAGGTATCAAAGTGCATCTTCATGTTAAACATGTTTACTATAGGATTTGGAAGAGGTACAGTCTATAGTGCAGACTATAGTGCAGACCTAAATTTGAGAAACCTGCTTCTGCTAGCATTCCAAAGATGTGTTTTTATTACCTTCTTTTCAGACAGTGCCCCAGTTCTCATAATTCAGTGTTATGGTGTCTGTGCTTTGTTTTGTTTTTCCTGGACACCAAACTGGCACCTGACACATTCATTTATTACTGTATTTTGTTATTGTTCAAACAGTAAAGGTAATTGGACCTCTTATCAGTCCTTTTAGTGAACCTTTTGAATTTAACACCCCCCATCCTTTCCCCTGTATTTATGTGTATAGGGCCTTATCCTGGTTGGATTGCAAAATTTGAGAATCGATTTATTGAACGACTGCGCATGTGTAGCATTTGCATTGCGAACGTGTGAGGGGAAATAGCGACAAATTGCGTACAGATCGTAATCTCAGTACAGTCGCTGTTTGATTGCCAGGAAGCCGGCATTTCTGGGCGGAAACCTGCCGTTTTTTGGGTGTGTCTGAAAAATGCAGGCGTGCCCAGTCGTTTTTCAGAAGGGTCTCTGACGTCAGTGATGACCACTTCCAGCCTCATCCGTTGCTAGAATTGTGGACGACCTTGTCTGGTGCGGAAGGGAAAAATCTTCGATGTTCGATAATTGTGTATGGTTTTGTGATTAGAACGCACATTGCAATGTATTCACAATTTCTGCAATGGGTGTTTTCTCTTTTTCTGGGTGGCAACTATTTAATCACAGCAACTGCTTTTTAGCAGAAACTGCAATCCTTGCTGAATGAGGTCCATAATGTACTTGAAGGTTGAAACTCCTGCTTGGTATTAGCACCACTCCTATCTGCTCTTAATTGACTTTTCTCTATCCAGGTTTCTACATTGCTGTATATCATTTTAATCAGCAGAAACTGCTTGTGCGTGCTATTACATTACTTTGCGTCACATGGCACTCACGCGATATGTGTAACGCGACATGTAGCAGACAGAGCAAAGATGTAAGAGGACACATCTGTAAAATGTTTGGCTGAATTTCACAGTAATAAAATTATGGCATAGGTGTGCCATGGAAAAAAATTCTGATACTCTAGGGCAGGCATTCCCAACCGCGGTCCTCAAGGCACACCAACAGTGCAGGTTTTAGTGATATCCAGGCTTCAGCACAGATGGTTAAATCAAAATAACTGAGGTACTAATTCAGTCACCTGCGTTCAAGCCTGGAGATCACTAAAACCAGGACTGTTAGTGTGCCTTGAGGATCGAGGTTGGGAATGCCTGCTCTAGGGTGTACCTTTGAATATGCAACCTTTGTTTGTATACCTTCAGACATGGTAGTCCAACCCAAATTCGTTTATGTATTTCAATAGTTTCATTTATATCCCAGCGTCTGTATTTAGGAAGTTAAACAGCATGATCTCCTCTATGGTCTGGTCCCTTACTAGATCTTGGTGTACCGGGGGTTTGGCCCTTTCGCATTTTAAACTTTATTATTTTTTTGCTCAACTGGCTTACCTACATGGGTGGAAACAGGACAGTGTAGTGAATGAATTGATCTGTGTGTTTAATCTCTCAGGTTTCACCAGGTCACACCCCTTTACAAGCCTTGCTTGCGGGACGCTTCTCCCGTACAGACCTACCTATATTTATTCAGGCAGTTAAGATTTGGGACTATGCAGCAAGGTTGGGGAAGCATGGGGGTTTAGATTCTGACACTCCTCTATTGAAATCTAAACTGTTCACAACTGTTTTCCTTGCAAGTTGTGTGTTTTTTTTTTTTCTTCCCATTTTGTCTTTTTCCGTGTGCTTGCCATTTATATTTTTTTGTTGTTGGTGCCTAGTCTGTTCTCTATGTGAATACGACATCGCTTGTCCTCATACAGTGAGAGACAAGTGCAAGCATTGTCTGTTATTGTTTATTGCATTGCATAATTGTAAACCATTAATAAACATTACTCAATTTAAAAAAAAAAGAAGTTTGGGGACCACTGAGTTATTTAATAAAATGGTACAATGAAAATACAACAAAACACTATCTGTGTTAGGGTGTGTACACACGGTGAGATATTTTCTTTCGATTTTGACTATATAGTCAAAATCGCAAGAAAAGTTAGTGCAGATCGCAAGGTGAAAGTCACCTTGCGATCCCGATTCGATCCCGATGCGCGGTCCCACCAGGTCGGCATCGCAAGAAAAGATAGACTGTGCAGGCAAGTCAATCCTTGCTAGATCGGTGTACTATCTAGTTCAGGGCTGACCAAACCGGTCCTCGAGATCTACCAACAGTTCATGTTTTCCAGGCCTCCTGGAGATCTGTAGAATTGTCAGTTAGGACTGATTGCAGCACATCTTAATTAGTAATGACTACACCTGTGCACCAGCTAGGTGGTCTGGAAAATGTGAACTGTTGGTAGATCTTGAGGACTGGTTTGGCCAGCCCTGATCTAGTTCATCTCACATGTCAATGACATCTCACATAAGCCAAAATCTCATAAGTCAAAATCGTAAGCACACATAGTCCATATCTCAAGAAAAGTTAGTCAAAATCTGTGCTATCTGGACTCCAGGGAGTTCAAGGGAAATTGCAAGTGAAAATTGGGCATAGCAAGGATCTCACCATGTTGTACACACCCTTAGAGTCACTGTATTCTTAACCCAACCTTTTTATTTATTTTGTTTGTGTACATCCTTTGTCTTAGCTCTGCCATGGAGCTTCAAATGGATATAAGGGAATTTTTATTGTTAATTTCAATTCCTTGACATGTTCCATGGTACCCCAAAATTTTAGGATTACATGGGAAAATTCTCAAAGACCCCAGGGGATGCAGCAGTCGCACTGCGTGACTTCAGGAGGTGTTTCCGTTTCGTGTCTCTACTAGGGAGTTAACCAATTAGTTTAAGTAAAATGTATTTTGGGCCGAGCATGTATAGGATGCAAAAAAAACCCAAAAAACCCTTGTTTTAAAAACTATCCCTATAAAAAAAATTAACATTCTGTTGCTGAACGAAGGTGACAATGTTGCCTTTGCCTGGTTCTCGAACTTAATTATTCATGGTTTAGGAGGTGGCCTCAGTGTCGATTTGACTGCAAACAGCCAGAGTTTTAAGTCTTCGCATATGTCTGACTCACACTGAGACGGTGTCTCCCGCTAAACGCAGAACCTATTTGGACAGAGAGAAAGGACATTTTGGGGGTGATCCTGGGAGGTAGCAGGGGGTGGCTGGTCAGATGTGGGCATGTGGCCTTTTAAGTAAGCTGTTTTATGAATTCTAATAAAATGTCAATATACTTTTTAACCTATGCAAATACAAACCAGTTATTTGATGTCTAGAATTGTATATTAAGCAGACTCTCAAATGTGTTTATTTACAGATGAGAAATAATTTTCGCCATTACTTTATTTCCTCAAAATTCTACAAATTAATTTATGATGTCATCACATGGATTGTGACGCAACTGGCTATTTCTTACACTTGTGCTCCATTTTTTCTACTGGCAATTGAACCCACTATTAAACTATACAAGTATGTATCCAGCTTGTACGTGAGTATATCTACAGGTACTGAGCATCATATAGGAAGAGGAATAGGAAGAGATTATTTAAATTATAATAAACATCAGCTGGCACCATGATTGGCTGCCTCTGTCAATGCACTAGTCTTATTGGAACCGTAATTCACTTTAGTTAAGTTCTGCAACTGACCACTAGTTGTGGGGTACAAATGTCCTCCTACACCTATTCTTATTGTGCCATATGCTGTGAGGCACCTTAGATGGGTGGTTTTTCTGTGTTTGGGGGGAGGGGAAAAACATTGGTAAACCTGTGTGTGTGTGTGTGTGTCTGTGTGTCTGTAATATGACCTGCTTAAACATGTAGTGATTGTAAGAGTAAGTATGTTTATTCTTTTTCTTCCAGGTCTATTCATTTCTATTTCCATATTGCTGTATTTACTGTAATTATCCTTTTGCCAATCAAACCCTCGAATGACAGCCGGAAACCAGTCTTTAAGCGAACTACTTCATCTACAACAAATCATCATGTAAAAAAGAATTACATAGTAGAGCATGTGAAATTTCACTCCAGATGAGTAACCGCTAGCTGATGGACACCCTAAAGAAGGTGGATTCCAGAGAGACTGAATCAAGTCATTTTATTATTTTTATTTTAAATTGTTTTATTGTATTTATAAGACTATAAAATATTTGTAAAGTTTTAATATATGACCTGTCTACATGAGTTTTTGAATGAATGGTATTGTGTTTGTGTAGACTCTTAAGGTCGGACGATATGGCTTTATGTTGACCTTGACCCTGGTTCTGTGACTGTCATGCTTTATTATGGCCGTTTGGCTGGGCAATGCTGAGAACACATCCCTGTTACTTATGAGGAATTCTTTAGGCTTGTTCTTTTGAGTAACTGACAGTGTCTGACATCTTTACTCCGAGAACAGTGGTGATTGAAGTTACTGGTGGGCAAGGTTCAGCTGACAGGGCTACCTTATTTTTCCAGGGTTTATTTATGGTAACAGAGTAAATTTGTTCAGGTTTCCTTTTTGCGTGTTTGGTACACTTTATATTTAACCTCATTCACTCTTTCCCTGATCTCAAATGGACTTTGCCATTTAGCCAAAAACTTGCTTTACATTGCAGATATCCAAACAGGAACTCTATCCTGAGGGGCAAATGTACTGTATGTAGATTGGCATTCTTATTGTATACTCTATATTGAGCTTGTTGGGCCTGCTCCATATGTTTCTTGACAATGGGCACCACTGCTGCAATAATTTCCTGCAACTGCGATACATGTTCAATTATTCTTTTATAGGGTGTTGGCTGCCCTTTCCATGTCTCTTTATCAGCATTTAGCAACCCTTTGGGATGTATCCCATACAACAGATCAAAAGGAGAGAATCCAGTAGAAGACTGAGGTACTTCTCTAATAGCCAAAATAAAAGGGATCCGGTCTGAAGATCGACAGTGTCTAGGTCGACAATGTTTAGGTCGACCACTATAGGTCGACAGTCACTAGGTCGGCATGGATGGAAGGTCGACAGGGTTTCTAGGTCGACATGTGCTAGGTCGACAGGTCTAAAGGTCGACATGAGTTTTTCACCTTTTTTTTCTTTTTTTGATTTTTTTCATACTTAACGATCCACGTGGACTACGATTGGAACGGTAAAGTGTGCCGAGCGAAGCGAAGGCACCATGCCCGAAGCATGGCGAGTCATGCGAGGGGACGCGGTGCACTAATTTGGGATCCCGGTCACTCTACGAAGAAAACGACACAAAAAAAAAAAAATCCTCATGTCGACCTTTAGACCTGTCGACCTAGCACATGTCGACCTAGAAACCCTGTCGACCTTCCATCCATGTCGACCTAGTGACTGTCGACCTATAGTGGTCGACCTAGACATTGTCGATTTGATGAACCACACCCAAATAAAATATGGCAATAAGTAATTCCAGTTTTTCCCATCCTTATCGGCAACCTTTGTAGGCATACATTTTAAGGTTTTGTTGAACCTCTCTCTTGAGCCCATCCGTTTCAGCATGATAAACTGAGGTTCTCAGATGAGTAACTTTTAAACAATTTGCATAATTCCTTCATAATTCTAGACATCACAGGATTACCATGGTCGGTCAAAAAATTTTTTTTGTATACCCACCTTACTAAAACATGCACCATCTCCCTAACTATTGTCTTTATTGACATATTAAAGGGATTGCCGCAGGATATCGAGTAGCATAATGGGATTCAGTATGAATTTCCGACTATCTGGATCCTGACGGTCAGGAGACTGATGCCGGAATTCCAACAGTCGAAATCCCACCATCGAGCGCCAACATGCACTCGCCACGCTACACTATTCTATTTCCCCTCGGGTGGTGGCAAAGGACCACCACCCTAGAGGGAATACTGGGCATCTGTCGGGATTTTGACCACTGGCATTGTTTTCGCTGTTGGGATTCTGGCGTCGGTATTTCGACTGCCGGGATCCCGACAATTGGGAAATTAACTGCATACCGCATAATGCACTGTTATAAGAATATACTCATAACCCAGAGCAGACTTTAATAAGGTCCCAACCAGGTCCATGGCTATTCTGTCAAACGGGATCTCTATAACAGGCATGGGCACTAGGGGACTTTTGAAATGGGGTTTGGAAGCATGATACTGGCACTCAGGGCTGGAAGAACAATATTCAGTCACAACTTTATACACCCTGGGCCAAAAGAACAGCTGCAAAATTCTCTTGGTGGTCTTTTCTAGCCCTTAAGTGTCCTGCTGTGATGTGGCCATGAGCTAGGTCCAACACCATACCCTCGCCCCTTTTTGTCACTTGGTACAAAAGCTCATTGCGGAGGGCCACCTGTGGGTACGTAAGCCTGTTATCAGGATCTGCTGGTTCCTCATTGATAACTTTAACATTTTCTCTGGCTCTTATCAATGTGGGGTTCCTTAACTGTTCAGATGCAAACAAATCCTTTCTTACTTCAAGCTGAGGCATACTTTCAGCACCATCTACCTAATTTTGTTACTCATTGTCTCATACTTACCACCTAATTTTGTTTGAAATACTGACACTAGCATCCCGACTGAGATCACAATCCCGGCGTCGGCATCCCGACGGCCGGGATCCCGAATGAGTGACTGCTGGCCTAACGGAGAGGTAAGCCGCAGAGGGGAGTTAGGTTTAGGTTGCGGGAAGGTGAGGGTGGTTAGGTTACCAGTGGGGAGGGTTAGGCTGCGGGGGGGTGGTGGGGCGGGGGTACTTAACTCATTGTCTCATGCTTCCCCAGCTATACTAGCAAAAGGAAATGGGTCTGAGGATTTTGAGGTCACACCTGTGGCCAGCATATCACCAGGATGGTCTACTGGCTCTATACCATTCATACCTGTGACCATATGGGATTCCCATAATTTCTAAAAATAGGGAAGGTCTCTCCCTGCTATAGCATCATGT
This sequence comes from Pseudophryne corroboree, assembly GCF_028390025.1. Taxonomy (NCBI): domain Eukaryota; kingdom Metazoa; phylum Chordata; class Amphibia; order Anura; family Myobatrachidae; genus Pseudophryne; species Pseudophryne corroboree. The sequence continues at coordinate 551,660,246 of NC_086448.1, read as the reverse complement.
ACTAAAGAAGGGACCCTTCCCACGTTAACAGTAACTGCACCACAAGGGGTCTCAATATTTACTTTAGAAATATTATAATGGTGGGTATCACCATGTATGCAAGTTACACCAACAGTTGTTTGCTGGTTCTTTAAGTTTAAAGCATTTACTAACCCATCTTTCACAATGGTAATTAAGCTTCTCGAGTCTAATAATGCCTCTACACAGTTACCTACCAGAAAATTTCACACATTTGTTTTTTGGGTTCAGCCAATTATGCAGCAGTACAGGCTAACCTTTCAAAGTAAGATATTCTGCGACATTCAAAGACCACATCAAATTGCATGGGTTTTTGAACAACTAGGCAATTAGCGATTACAGGGTTATATGCAATTGCGGTCGAATTGCCGCAAATATCGAAAAACGTGCCATTTTCGACACAAAAAAAAATTCCGACAATGCAATACAGTACTTTTTGACAAAAAAATGGACGTTTCAGATTTGACTTTTTGAAATTCGACAGTTGTTAAATTCGACATGTCTGCAATGGTAAAAATGCGGCTTTTCGACAAAAGTATATTCAATTGAAGAATGTCGATTCGACAACAGTGCTTTTCGACAGTAATTTCGTCAATTTCATTCCGCCTCACTTTGCTGGCAGAATCTAATAAAAAAAATTTAAAACTTTTTTTTTGTGTTTTTTTTAATTGCTAATAGCATATCTATTTATATTAGAAGGGATTATGTACTTGGTTTGTCTATTAGGAGACACAAGTATTATTTATATATTTTTCTCTTACGTCCTAGAGGATGCTAGGGACTGATAAAGCTAAATATTTATCGTATATAATACCCTTTATGAGGTCTAAGAACACTGTACGCTATCTACGTATGAAGTACCGTAAGGGTACGCTAGTTGCGTAACAATCGCTTTGCCGTGATCGAGACGCTCAAGCGTCACGTTCACTCACGGCCAAGAGATCACAGGCAGGCACGTTATTGGCTGTTGACTAACGTAATGATTCGCTATAGCGTAGCGGACGCTCGGGACCACGAGGAGGTCACCAGCGGCGCTGACGCTCACTATATTAAACCTTTGTATCTAAACCATAAACAGTGTATTGTACAGTAAAACCTTAGTGTAATGTTAGAGAGTAAATGCAACACAGTATAACCTTATTACCTTAAAAGCTGTTTGAGCGTCACCGACGCTCTGAGAATACTTAATACTATAAGAAACACACAGATACCGTGCTCAGGGTCCAACGCCTAAAATATATATTATGAATGCTATACTTGCAAAAGAGTTAAACACAATACAAGTCATACACTACAATATAACATAGACTACCTAACCAGATAACTACACAGGAAATACAATACAATACAATTTAAGGGAAAATGAGAGAGAAAGAGAAGGAGAGAGAGAGAGAGAGAAATTGAGAGAGATTGGCTCGGAATAACAAGAAGATCAATATGATTGCGGAGAAACACTTACGCACAAGGGGAAACGATCGCATGCGCCTCGATATCCAGCTCCCGATTATCAGCAATGAGAACCGTTGAAGAGAGTGAACTGGATATGGTCGGCCTGCCTATTTATGCCCCACACACAATACAATTCAATGGTCCCTACAATCTCATTGTTTATTGGACACAGGAATTCGGCTTCGCATTATAACAAAAGGTCATAGGTTGATTCATACAGGTGGGCTGTGACTGCTTCCAACTGTTCAGGTGGGTGGGATACTGAGTTTCCCGCCGCATGACTAAATAAGAACAAATAATAGTAAATGGACATAAACTTCTTATGTCCATAACTATTCGCATGAGCGATTAATCCGCTCCAAACCAACACCGGAATATTGCTATTTAAATACTCTTCCGATGGGTACCAAACACCACTGTATGACCCCTGTTAGACCCTTCGTACAATACAAAGAGGGATCTCTCTGTTCAGGAACATGCTATATTAACTAAACTTTCAGAATCTATCAAAGGGACCATGATCTACAAAATACATTATTACTGAAAATATGTAACGATTGAGTCGCACGCTACGATCACATAAACTCTACCGTAAATACGCATACCGTGCGCCTGCGGGTGCCCGCGACTGTGAGTATGCGCACGCACGGGAGAGCGCACGCATGCGCAGCGCGGACCAGAATGAGGTGCAAATATGGCAGTGTGTATAGAGATATTTTTCTGACTTTGACAGTCCACCCTTTGGCAGTCAATAATAACTGCCACCTTCTAAAACATTTCAAAAGAGAAAAATATATGTCAGGGGTTAATACATTTACATGGTTGGGTAGGGGAGGAGAGGAGAAGGTAGGAAAAGGGTATGACCTAGTGAGATAGCAGAAGCATGTGTGTATGAATCCGTGCTTGGGGGTCATGTATCATCGTGCCGTACGTGTTTTAAATCAAGCTTCGAGGTATTGCGAAGTATACATGTGAATTCCTTCTTATCCCGTGGTACGGGTCTGTGGATGGGCTGTCAAACTTTACCGAGCTCTTTTCGGCTTTGGTTGTAACAAAATGGGGGAGCACATTTTAGTTGATGATACATGAATGGGGGAGATATGTGATTGCTGATATCTGTGCCTGTATTCCCTATCGACTATGTGTGTCATTACCTGAGGGTTGTAGAAATGAAGAAAAGACATAATTACGGTAAATGCGGTGGTATTCTATGTCAGGTAAATGTACAGTCGTCGATTGAGGTCTTGTTTGGTGTCTGTTGAATGCAGTCTTCTTTGTGCTTTTGCTCATAAGGTGCGAGCAAAGCTGTCAATGTCCATAGATTTACAAAAGTGTTGGGCTAGCGTAATTTTAAAATTTCTAGGGAAACTGGGGATCCATGGCATAGTTCATCAAAAATCTGTGTATCAGGTTGTCAAACTTCTTCTTTAATCCCTCTGTTGTCTGTATATCGGCTCATCAAATTCCTCGTCCAAGTGGGTCTTGTTACCTTGGAGAAAACGGAAAAACAGGTGAAAGAAACGGACCGTAGAAATCGCATTTTCATCACATCATTGTTTGGGTCATAAATCAAGTCCATTGGAATTACAGTTTCCTCACTCCTTAAACTCATTACCCTAGTACGATGATTGCACTTCATTAAAGCCTGACCGCATCTAAATATCAATCCAATCGATATGACAACACCTAAGATACATAGGAGAAACTTCCCAACATCCATTATGACTCCTTGAGCCCAGTCTCCTAAACCAGAAAACCAATTTCGCGGGTTCAACCATGACACCCAACCAGTCAGCTCATTACCTACAGCAGCAAGAGTGAGATTGTGTCTCCTGCGAAATTCCCACTTCAATTGGAGAATATCGTCCATCTTTTGGTCTATGACCTCGACCGGATCCTCGGTGCTATTCGTAATATATGTGCAACATTTCACGCCGTATTGTGTTGCCAGTGTGACACAATATCCGCCTGTCACTGCTGTGAGGTAATTGAGAACCATTCTATGCTGTACCAGTTCTGTTTTGTAAGCCTGAAGTTCTCTTCCAGTATACCTAAACGTGTCATCATACATTTCAGTGATATTATCTAACAAATTGGCGAGCGCAGAAATGTATTTATAATTCAGCACTCCTCTAGCGGTGCGGGTGAAATCTAACGCGATTAAGAATTGAATCCCGGTGGATTCACTTATCAGATCAGAGGCCGGATGCTCTGTCTTCTCTATCAGGTGCCTTTTAACAACGTGCTCGTAATGGGTGTGAGTATAAGGAGCTTGGGCACCACGGTGTATGTCTTTCATTTTGTCATGTGATACAGTCATTACTTCGGGCAGTACTTTTCCAATATAACACAATCCTTCAGAGTTTGGGGCAAGCCACTTGTACGCCTTTCTCCCGCATATGAAATATGCATCATCGGGGAGAACATATGGGACGGAGTAGGACATAACCATATTACACACCTTCCATGTGAAATCTCCTAACCCTAATTCTTCCATCTGCTTAGTACACGTATCAGGTTGTATGATATGTGCACAGTATCCTGGTGATACCTCTCCAACTCTAGTAATCCTATTTCTCTATCGTCCTAGTGGATGCTGGGGTTCCTGAAAGGACCATGGGGAATAGCGGCTCCGCAGGAGACAGGGCACAAAAAGTAAAGCTTTAGGATCAGGTGGTGTGCACTGGCTCCTCCCCCTATGACCCTCCTCCAAGCCTCAGTTAGATTTTTGTGCCCGGCCGAGAAGGGTGCAATCTAGGTGGCTCTCCTAAAGAGCTGCTTAGAAAAGTTTAGCTTAGGTTTTTTATTTTACAGTGAGTCCTGCTGGCAACAGGATCACTGCAACGAGGGACTTAGGGGAGAAGAAGTGAACTCACCTGCGTGCAGGATGGATTGGCTTCTTTGGCTACTGGACATTAGCTCCAGAGGGACGATCACAGGTACAGCCTGGATGGTCACCGGAGCCTCGCCGCCGGCCCCCTTGCAGATGCTGAAACGAGAAGAGGTCCAGAATCGGCGGCAGAAGACTCCTCAGTCTTCTTAAGGTAGCGCACAGCACTGCAGCTGTGCGCCATTTCCTCTCAGCACACTTCACACGGCAGTCACTGAGGGTGCAGGGCGCTGGGAGGGGGGCGCCCTGGGAGGCAAATGAAAACCTTTTTTGGCTAAAAATACCTCACATATAGCCTCCGGGGGCTATATGGAGATATTTAACCCCTGCCAGAATCCATTAAAGAGCGGGAGACGAGCCCGCCGAAAAAGGGGCGGGGCCTATCTCCTCAGCACACAGCGCCATTTTCCCTCACAGAAAGGCTGGAGGGAAGGCTCCCAGGCTCTCCCCTGCACTGCACTACAGAAACAGGGTTAAACAGAGAGGGGGGGCACTAATTTGGCGTTAGAAATATATAAAAGATGCTATAAGGGAAAACACTTATATAAGGTTGTCCCTATATAATTATAGCGTTTTTGGTGTGTGCTGGCAAACTCTCCCTCTGTCTCTCCAAAGGGCTAGTGGGTCCTGTCCTCTATCAGAGCATTCCCTGTGTGTGTGCTGTGTGTCGGTACGTGTGTGTCGACATGTATGAGGACGATGTTGGTGAGGAGGCGGAGCAATTGCCTGTAATGGTGATGTCACACTCTAGGGAGTCGACACCGGAATGGATGGCTTATTTAGGGAATTACGTGATAATGTCAACACGCTGCAAGGTCGGTTGACGACATGAGACGGCCGACAAACAATTAGTACCGGTCCAGACGTCTCAGAAACACCGTCAGGGGTTTTAAAACGCCCGTTTACTTTAGTCGGTCGACACAGACACAGACACGGACACTGAATCCAGTGTCGACGGTGAATAAACAAACGTATTCCTTATTAGGGCCACACGTTAAGGGCAATGAAGGAGGTGTTACATATTTCTGATACTACAAGTACCACAAAAGAGGGTATTATGTGGGATGTGAAAAAACTACCGTAGTTTTTCCTGAATCAGATAAATTAAATGAAGTGTGTGATGATGCGTGGGTTCCCCCCGATAGAAAATTATGGGCGGTATACCCTTTCCCGCCAGAAGTTAGGGCGCGTTGGGAAACACCCCTTAGGGTGGATAAGGCGCTCACACGCTTATCAAAACAAGTGGCGGTACCGTCTATAGATAGGGCCGTCCTCAAGGAGCCAGCTGACAGGAGGCTGGAAAATATCATAAAAAGTATATACACACATACTGGTGTTATACTGCGACCAGCGATCGCCTCAGCCTGGATGTGCAGAGCTGGGGTGGCTTGGTCGGATTCCCTGACTAAAAATATTGATACCCTTGACAGGGACAGTATTTTATTGACTATAGAGCATTTAAAGGATGCATTTTCTATATATGCGAGATGCACAGAGGGATATTTGCACTCTGGCATCAAGAGTAAGTGCGATGTCCATATCTGCCAGAAGATGTTTATGGACACGACAGTGGTCAGGTGATGCAGATTCCAAACGGCACAAAGGTGTATTGCCGTATAAAGGAAGAGGAGTTATTTGGGGTCGGTCCATCGGACCTGGTGGCCACGGCAACTGCTGGAAAATCCACCGTTTTTACCCTAAGTCACATCTCTGCAGAAAAAGACACCGTCTTTTCAGCCTCAGTCCTTTCGTCCCTATAAGAGTCATATCTGCCCAGGGATAGAGGAAAGGGAAGAAGACTGCAGCAGGCAGCCCATTCCCAGGAACAGAAGCGTTCCACCGCTTCTGCAAAGCTCTCAGCATGACACTGGGACCGTACAGGACCCCTGGATCCTACATGTAGTATCCCAGGGGTACAGATTGGAATGTCGAGACGTTTCCCCTTCGCAGGCTCCTGAAGTCTGGTTTACCAAGGTCTCCCTCCGACAAGGAGGCAGTATGGGAAACAATTCACAAGCTGTATTCCCAGCAGGTGATAATCAAATTACCCCTCCTACAACAAGAAAAGGGGTATTATTCCACATTATATTGTGGTACTGAAGCCAGAAGGCTAGGTGAGACCTATTCTAAATCTAAAAAAATTTGAACACTTACAAAGGTTCAAATCAAGATGGAGTCACTCAGAGCAGTGATAACGAACCAGGAAGAGGGGACTATATAGTGTCCCGAGACATCAGGGATGCTTACCTCCATGTCCAAAATTTGCCCTTCTCACTAAGGGTACCTCAGGTTCGTGGTACAGAACTGTCACTATCAGTTTCAGACGCTGCCGTTTGGATTGTCCACGGCACCCCGGGTCTTTACCAAGGTAATGGCCGAAATGATGATTCTTCTTCGAAGAAAAGGCGTCTTAATTATCCCTTACTTGGACGATCTCCTGATAAGGGCAAAGTCCAGGGAACAGTTGGAGGTCGGAGTAGCACTATCTCGGATACTGCTACAACAGCACGGGTGGATTCTAAATACTCCAAAATCGCAGCTGATCCCGACGACAAGTCTGCTGTGCCTAGGGATGATTCTGGACATAGTCCAGAAAAAGGTGTTTCTCCCGGAAGAGAAAGCCAGGGAGTTATCCGAGCTAGTCAGGAACCTCCTAAAATCAGTGCATCATTGCACAAGGGTCCTGGTAAAGATGGTGACTTCCTACGAAGCAATTCCATTCGGCAGATTTCACGCAAGAATTTTTCAGTGGGATCTGCTGGACAAATGGTCCGGATCGCATCTTCAGATGCATCAGCGGATAACCCTATATCCAAGGACAAGGGTGTCTCTCCTGTGGTGGTTACAGAGTGCTCATCTTCTAGAGGGCCGCAGATTCGGCATTCAGGATTGGATGCTGGTGACCACGGAGGCCAGCCCGAGAGGCTGGGGAGCAGTCACACAAGGAAAAAATTTCCAGGGAGTGTGATCAAGTCTGGAGACTTTTCTCCACATAAATATACTGGAGCTAAGGGTAAATTTATAATACTCTAAGCTTAGCAAGACCTCTGCTTCAAGGTCAGCCGGTATTGATCCAGTGGGAAAAACATCACGGCAGTCGCCCACGTAAATAGACAGGGCGACACAAGAAGCAGGAGGGCAATGGCAAAAACTGCAAGAACTTTTCGCTGGGCGGAAAATCATGTGATAGCACTGTCAGCAGTGTTTCATTCCGGGAATGGAAACTGGGAAGCAGACTTCCTCAGCAGGCACGACCTCCACCCGGCAGAGTGGAAACTTCATCGGGAAGTTTTCCACATGATTGTAAACCGTTGGGAAATACCAAAGGTGGACATGATGGCGTCCCGTCTGAACAAAAAACGGGACAGGTATTGCGCCAGGTTAAGAGACCCTCAGGCAATAGCTGTGGACGTTCTGGTAACACCATGGATGTACCAGTCGGTGTATGTGTTCCATCCTCTGCTTCTCATACCTAAGGTACTGAGACTTATAAGACGTAGAGGAGTAAGAACTATACTCATGGCTCCGGATTGGCCAAGAAGGACTTGGTACCCGGAACTTCAAGAGATGCTCACAGAGGACTTATGGCCTCTGCCGCTAAGAAGGGACTTGTTTCAGCAAGTACCATGTCTGTTCCAAGACTTACCGCAGCTGCGTTTGACGGCATGGCGGTGGAACGCCGGATCCTAAGGGAAAAAGGCATTCCGGAAGAGGTCATTCCTACCCTGGTCAAAGCCAGAAAGGAGGTGACCGCACAACATTATCACCACATGTGGCAAAAATATGTTGCGTGGTGTGAGGCCAGAAAGGCCCCACGAAGAAATTTCAACTCGGTCGATTCCTGCATTTCCTGCAAACAGGAGTGTCTATGGGCCTCAAATTGGGGTCCATTAAGGTTCAAATTTCGTCCCTGTCGATTTTCTTCCAGAAAGAAGTGGCTTCAGTTCCTGAAGTCCAGAAGTTTGTCAAGGGAGTATTGCATATACAACCCCCTTTTGTGCCTCCAGTGGCACTGTGGGATCTCAACGTAGTTCTGGGATTCCTCAAATCACATTGGTTTAAAACCAGTCAAATCTGTGGATTTGAAGCATCTCACATGAAAAGTGACCATGCTCTTGGCCCTGGCCTGGACCAGGCGAGTGTCAAATTGGTGGTTTTTTTCTCAAAAAAGCCCATATCTGGTTGTCCATTTGGACAGGGCAGAGCTGCGGACTCGTCCCCAGTTCTCTCCCTAAGGTGGTGTCAGTGTTTCACCTGAACCAGCTTATTTTGGTGCCTTGCGCCTACTAGGGACTTGGAGGACTCCAGGTTGCTAGATGTTGTCAGGGCCCTGTAAATATAGGTTCCAGGACGGCTGGAGTCAGGAAAACTGACTTGCTGTTATCCTGTATGCACCCAACAAACTGGGTGCTCTTGCTTCTAAGCAGACTATTGCTAGTTGGATGTGTAATACAATTCAGCTTGCACATTCTGTGGCAGGCCTGCCACAGCCAAAATATGTAAATGCCCATTCCACAAGGAAGGTGGGCTTATCTTGGGCGGCTGCCCGAGGGGTCTCGGCTTTACAACTTTGCCGAGCGGCTATTTAGTCAGGGGCAAACACGTTGGTAAAATCCTACAAATTTGATACCCTGGCTGAGGAGGACCTGGAGTTCTCTCATTCGGTGCTGCAGAGTCATCCGCACTCTCCCGCCCGTTTGGGAGCTTTGGTATTATCCCCATGGTCCTTTCAGGAACCCCAGCATCCACTAGGACGATAGAGAAAATAAGAATTTACTTACCGATAATTCTATTTCTCGGAGTCCGTAGTGGATGCTGGGCGCCCATCCCAAGTGCGGATTATCTGCAATACTTGTACATAGTTACAAAAATCGGGTTATTATTGTCGTGAGCCATCTTTTCAGAGGCTCCGCTGTTATCATACTGTTAACTGGGTTCAGATCACAGGTTGTACAGTGTGATTGGTGTGGCTGGTATGAGTCTTACCCGGGATTCAAAATCCTTCCTTATTGTGTACGCTCGTCCGGGCACAGTATCCTAACTGAGGCTTGGAGGAGGGTCATAGGGGGAGGAGCCAGTGCACACCACCTGATCCTAAAGCTTTACTTTTTGTGCCCTGTCTCCTGCGGAGCCGCTATTCCCCATGGTCCTTTCAGGAACCCCAGCATCCACTACGGACTCCGAGAAATAGAATTATCGGTAAGTAAATTCTTATTTTCCTAAGGTATACCTATACCGGAAAGATTTTCCTCTACTGGCTATGTGGCGTACAAGCTCTGTATCTGTAGGCATTCTATCTGCTCTATGCGAAAAGGTCATGGTGTGGTTACTCCATGACACTTCCCAATTTCCCGGCTTTCGGGGATTGGAGATGTTGAAACATAATAGGGACCTATCCACATGGTATTGGTGGAGCTTCAAACTAGGAGGGCTGGAGATATTAAACCTCCGGTCCACCGGTCTCCCACCATTTAACTCAAGTACCTCCTCTATCGTTAAAGGAAATGGTACTAGCCCTGATTTGCTATGACCCTGAGGTACTTGAGAGCATACCCAACAATCTGTTTTGTTTAACACATTACCCACTAAGGAGTGATAGTCACTCAATGGATGCCGGTCCATATGGATATTAAAACTGGATTGGCATTTCTTAATGCACCCATCCTCAATGACATTGTTACAGAGCCTACAGATACAGTTTTCTTCAGCTAACAATCCTTCACAATTCCTTCTATGGTCAATGCTATCGGATCGTTTTCTGATACTCGCCTTTACTTGTTGGTTAAGTTGTTCTTGGAAAACTACGCCTCCTTCTTTATCATCAGAACCCATTCCAGAACCTCTCTCGACCTCCATGGTACTCTCGCCGGAACAGACTGCTCTGGTCAACATCATGGTCAACAGGAAAATCCGGATCACAGTCTCTTGGGGCAAGTCCATCTTATAGGAGGAGACGAAGAAGAATGAGAAGGGGAGAAAAAAAAATAATTGAGGAAGATGGGATGGGAAGTTGGAGAAAAACAATAAAAGGGAACAGGGGATCGACAACTGCTTTTGATCTTGTGGTTCTCGATGCTCAGGTGCCGCCTTAGTCCTCCTGGAACAGACACTCTAGTGATACAACCTCTACCGTCTGTTCCTTATCACAGGACTTCTCTGGATCAACGACCTTCTTACAGTGGGACGAATGAACCCAAGTCTCTCTCTCAGCAACCTTCAATGCTGTAGTGCTAGTCAATAAGACCTGGTATGGTCCTTCCCATCTGTCAATAAGGCAACCTGAGCGTAGAAAATTCCGTATCATTACATAATCCCCAGGTTCAATGTCATGACAATTACTATCTGGTAAATCAGGAATCACTAACTTCAGATTATCATTTTGATTCCTTAACTGTTTACTCATGTTAATCAAGTATTTTACAGTCACTTCATTGTTACACTTCAAATCATCCTGAGGGTTAATCATAACATGCGGTTGTCGACCAAACAAGATTTCAAAGGGAGACAGATTAAGAGGGGACCTGGGAGTGGTTCTGATGCTGTACAGTACAATGGGTAAAGCTTCTGGCCATGTCAATCCTGTCTCTGCCATCACTTTACTCAGTTTATTTTTAATAGTGCTGTTCACTCTTTCCACTTTCGCACTCGCCTGTGGACGGTATGGAGTGTGCAGCTTGCTATCAATTCCCATCAATTTACACATTCCTTGAAAGACATCACCTGTAAAATGGGTACCCCTATCACTTTCGATAATTCTAGGGATACCATATCTACATACAAATTCCTGCACAATTTTCTTAGCAGTAAACATAGCGGTATTTGTGGCCGCCGGAAATGCTTCGACCCAATTTGAAAAAACATCTATACAAACAAGTACATATTTCAAATTTCGACAAGGGGGTAATTGAATGAAGTCAATCTGTATTACCTGGAAAGGGCCGCCGGCAGGTGGGATATGGGATGGTTCTGTAGGTATTGCCTTTCCAATATTCTTTCTCAAACAGGTAAGGCATGACATTGCCCTTTTACTCGCATGAGATGAGAATCCTGGGGCACACCAATATGCTCTTACCAACTTGCACATCCCTTCCTTGCCTAGATGAGTCAGCCCGTGAGCTGCTTCAGCCAAACACGGAAGATATGCTCTGGGGGCCACTGGTTTACCATGTCCATCCGTCCAGAGTCCTGAGGACTCCTGGCCATATCCCTTTGCCTTCCAGACTGCCTTTTCCTGTGTGGAACACAAATTTTGCATTTCACACAACTTCTGTGTGTTGATGGTATTAAATACCATCAATTGTGTGGTGTCTGTCTGGGGGTACCAGCTGCTAATTTAGCCGCTTCGTCTGCTCGGCTGTTACCAAGCGATACTGGGTCTTGGCTATATGTATGTGCTTTACATTTGATAACAGCCACTCTGTCGGGTTCCTGTATCGCTGTTAGAAGCCTTTTTATGTGAGCTGCATGCGCTACCGGTGTACCAGCTGCCGTCATGAAATTTCTGTGGCGCCATAGGGCTCCGAAATCATGGACTACCCCGAATGCGTATCTAGAATCGGTGTAGATATTGGCTGATTTGCCCTTAGCCAATTCACATGCTCTGGTTAGGGCGACCAGTTCAGCAACCTGGGCTGAGTGAGGTGGGCCTAGCGGTTCCGCTTCTATGGTGCCTTGGTCATCTACGACTGCGTATCCAGTACACAAGTCTCCCGAGTCTGACTGTCTATGACAACTACCGTCCGTGTAGAACGTAAGTTCTGCATCTTTCAGTGGGTTGTCACTGATGTCAGGCCTTGCGGTAAAATTTTGGGTCAAATATTCCATACAATCATGAGTGTCTTCCTTTGTATTAAATCCTCTTTCCCCAGTACTCTCATCCTCCACCCTTTGGGTCTGTCCAGACACACTTGGGAGATATGTTGCAGGATTTAATGCACTGCATCTCCTTATGGTGATGTTTACGGGGGCCATTAGTGCCAATTCCCATCTTGTAAACCGTGCTGATGAGACGTGCCTGGTTTGGGCAGAATTTAACAAGGCTGACACTGCATGTGGTGTATGAATTGTGAGGTTGTGACCTAGCACGACGTCTTCGCTTTTCATTACTAGCAATGCTATCGCAGCAACGCTTCGCAAGCATGTGGGGAGGGATCGCGCTACCGTGTCTAGCTGAGCGCTGTAATATGCTACTGGCCTGCTGGCATCACCGTGCTTTTGGGTTAGTACGCCTGCCGCGCAACCAGCACTTTCTGTTCCGTATAGTTCAAAGGGTTTCCCATAGTCCGGCATACCTAATGCTGATGCCTGCGTTAGGCACTGTTTAAGTCTCTCAAATGCTGCCTCAGACTCGTCTGTATGCGAAATCCGATCAGGTTTGTTTGAGGAGACCATTTCCTGCAAGGGTAACGCTAGGATGGAAAACCCTGGGATCCAGTTACGGCAATACCCACACATTCCTAAAAATGTTCTGATCTGTTGCTGGGTTTGTGGCAGAGTCATGTCTCTAATTGCTTGAATTCTATCAGCGGTCAGGTGTCTCAGTCCTTGTGTTAAACAGTGTCCCAAATATTTTACCTTAGTTTGGCATAATTGCAACTTGTCTTTGGAAACCTTGTGTCCTGTGTCTGAAAGATGAAACAGGAGCTGTTTCGTATCCTTCAGGGATGCCTCCAATGAATCAGAACACAGTAGTAGATCATCCACGTACTGTATTAATACTGATCCACTCACTGGTTGGAAAGACTGTAAACAATCATGCAAAGCCTGAGAAAATATACTTGGGCTATCTATGAATCCTTGTGGTAATCGAGTCCATGTGTATTGGACTCCTCTGTATGTAAATGCAAACAAATATTGACTGTCAGGGTGCAGAGGTACCGAAAAGAAAGCGGAGCAGAGGTCAATAACAGTGAAAAATTTCGCAGTGGGAGGGATTTGCATTAGGATGACAGCTGGATTTGGCACTACGGGGAACTGACTCTCAACTATTTTGTTAATCCCCCTTAGATCCTGCACTAGCCGGTAACCCCTCCCCCCACTCTTTTTAACAGGGAAGATGGGACTATTGGCAGTGCTGGACGTTCTTACCAGAATGCCCTGTTGTAGCAAGCGCTCTATTACTGGGTAAACTCCTAACTCCACCTCTGGCTTCAGAGGGTACTGTGGGATTTTTGGAGCTATCCTACCATCTTTTACTTGTACAACTACCGGAGCTACGTTTGCCATTAATCCAGTGTCCTGTCCATCTTTAGTCCAAAGTGACTCTGGTATCTGAGATGTCATTTCTTCTACTTGGGAGGGAGTCCTATTTGTCATAGTGGTATGTGACATTAATTTTGACGGGGAGTCTAACATGTCTCGTACTTCCTGAGCGTGATTCTCAGGTATGTCCAAGAATACACCTTCAGGAGTACAATAAATGACGCACCCCATTTTACACAGTAAGTCTCTTCCCAGGAGATTGGTCGGTGCCGATGCAGCCAGCAAAAAGGAATGCTTGGTATGTAAAGGCCCTATTGTAATCTCTGCTGGTTTGCTAACAGGGTAATGCTGGACTACTCCTGTTACTCCCACGGCTGGAATTGTCCTACCAGTGGTCCTCATGCCAACTGTCGAATTTATCACTGATTTGGCCGCCCCTGTGTCTACAAGAAAGTTTAATGATTTACCAGCTACATTGATTGCAATTTCTGGTTCACTTCCAAGACTTGCAATCAATTTTACTGGCTGCAGATTACAGGTATGGCCACACCCCTATTGGGTATGGTGACCTCCCTGAATCCCGCTGGCAGCAACTACTTGTGATGGAGTTAATTGGGAGCTACCAGAGGCTTGCCAGTCTCTGTTCGGGGGGTATCTTTTTGTTTCCCCTGCATGTGGCTCATAACTCCGTTTCTGCGGACCCTGATCCCAATGTCGTGTGTCGTGTCGTTGTCTAGGGGGTTGGTATGAGTTTCGTACATTCTTTACTCTACAATCTCGTGCCATGTGTCCCTGTTTATGACAAGAATAACAAGTAACCACACTTGACTTACCCACAGGGTTTGGTGATACAAACAAAGGCTGCCTTGTGGTCAGGGCCTGTATACTTACGGCCATTAACTTATCACTTTGTTGTTCCCTGTGTCTGGTGATGTTCCTATCGTGATCAATAGCAGCCTCTCTCAAAGTAGCCACAGACAGACCTCGCCAACATGGTTGTGTGGTCTGTACCCTAGTCTTTAATGATTCTTTTAAACCATCCATCAGTACCGATACTGCTACTTCTCGATGGTTTATGTTTGTTTTAATGTCCTCTATGCCTGTGTATTTTGCCATTTCTGATAATGCTCTGTGAAAATACTCTGCAGCTGTCTCTGACTCCTTCTGTTTAATGGAGAATATCTTGTTCCATCTGACTACCGCTGGGAAATACTCTTTTAACTGTAAGTTTATTCTTTTTACATTATCTTTGTTGTACACATCTGTAAGAGGTACATCCTGATCTAATCCGCAATCAGCTAAAAATTGAGTTGCGTCAACATTGGAGGGTAAACATGCTCTCAGCAATATCTGCCAGTCTTTATTGTTGGGCTCTACAGTGTTACCTAAGTCTCTGATGTATTTTTGACTGGCAACTAAGTCTTTTCTAGGGTCAGGGAATTCAGACACTATGGTCCTTAATTCCATTCTGGAAAACGGGCTATACATGGCAATGTTCCTCACAGGGGTGACTCCTGATGTGTCAGTTTTCCCATTTGGAACAGCTATTACCCTAACAGGAGTAACTCTAACAACATCACTCTGTGTGGGTTCTACAGCCTGTGGTGAAATGACTTCAGCATAGTGTATGGTGCCATACTTACCTGTAGATACGACCTCACCTATCCCTCCGCTAGGGGCCTTTGTTACTAATCTCGTGGGTGGAGCTGTGCCTACTGTGGTCTCTGCTATGGTGGCTGCGAGAGAGAGTGCTGAAATTGTTGCCGATTCGTCTTCTTGATCACACTCCTGAGGAAAGTTCAAAACAGGGTACAACTTGCACGGGTTAATACTTGTATTGGTTAATTGGTTAACATTATCTTTAACATTTACACAGTTGCTAAGTGTTTGTGTGTTACACCTTAGTGCGTCATTCTCCGCAACCAATTTCTCTCCTGATATGTATGGTGGCGGTGGGGCCGTGGCTATCAGTTTTCTGATTGAGCCAGATCCCGCCGCCTGAGCCAATCCTCTCTGTATGTCACCCTCCTGTTGCCACAACTGCAAATAATCATAATGCTTGATTCGTCTCTTTGCTGATTTAATGAGACATATCCTTCTCCTTAAATTCGTTAACACTTCTGTGCTGAAGCTACCTACTCTTGGGAATTTCTCCCCGTCATGTACTGTCATTCTCTCCCATTCATCACATAAAGCTTCTGTGTGACTTCCGTATTTCTCACACATTACATACCTTGCCGACCCAATTGGTCGGTTCACTGAATCAACCCGAACCGAGGTTGATCGCCCCCTACCTGAACAAGTGGCCCCCATAGTTCGAAGGTGTTGCTTTATTCAACCAACCCTTACGCAAACCAAATGTCCAAAATAGGCTGACGGTGGCGGTTTACCGAGTACCCCACTCACTCGCCCACGCCGACCAATACGACCTGATCACACCGATATGGTGCTGGCGTACTCGACCTAGGGCCCCTGCGACCTGAACCTCTATTTACTGGAACCTGTGAGGGTGCTCCGAAGAACACTTACTCTTTCCAGTGACTATTGGTTGCTGGATAGTTCCTGAGTGAGCAGCGAACTTCCCTTAAAATAAAAAAAATTACACAAATCACGTTAGAATGTACAAATAGCGTTTATGACCTTCGTACACAAATAGTACCGGTCAGGTTTACTAATGCACACAATTACGTGCGGTACAATCGTTTAGTACACAAGCAACTAATCTTATGTACTGAGCGACCAGTGGAATCGAAAATTGCGGCTGCGAATTCCTTCAGCCAGAGCTTATATGGCCTATATGGGTGTTGCACCAACCCTTTCTTGGTGTTGTGCCTGTGGACTGTATAGCGGACTTCCTTGTCTGCTGTACCTGAACCTGTTGGTCTGCTATGACCTCCTGGTCTGTTACAGTATGACCTCCTGGTCTGCTACACTCTAATGCTCAAATTGTATGTTTTAACCAGGGATGCCTCCCTAGCCACCATGTACGTCACTTACACGCATGTACCTCACGAGAACTCGACTTTTCTTGTGGTTCAACCTGTAAAATTGTATACAACACACTCACTCACCACCTGTACACTTTTGTTTCTATTTCTGCGCAGAAATTTCTCTTTAGACCAGATGTGTTACAAATTAGGAGAAGGATCTATTAATTTAAATTTCGAATAAAAAAAAAAATAGATTTGCGCGATTTATCGCCTGGCGTTATTTACCGCGTGGCGCTACTTATCGCGTTGAGAGGAGAGAAAAAAAACTTGTGATTTGAGTTACGTGGGCGTACCCGTACGCTCCGTTGCGTAATATACGCTGCGTGCGTTGGCCCTTGGATTGCGTACGCAAGTCTCAGTCTTTTGTTAGAGACACGTGTACGCAAAGCAAAGATCCACCGTAACACAATTTATACGTTTATCAATGTAGATGATCCTTTATCATCTACCACACACCACACTGACTTCGCCTTATCTCCCAGGCAAAACTGTGTGTTTGTCTATACTTTAACTATATTATCTTTACTCTTAAACTATGAAATAGTGACAACTCTCTCTAAGCACGTTTATCAACTATAAAACTGGCAAACAGAAGAGTGATATACGAAAATACACAAATGAAAAGGAAATGCAGATATATATGTGTGCGTGCGTGTGTACGCAAGACAGAAAAATAAACAGTTTTAAAAAGACACTATTGTTTTGTTCTTACCTCCGGTTCCCGGATTCCTTCAGCACCCTTCACTAAGAGAAGCAGACGCTTATCCAAACAGCACTACGAGGAATATAATCTCCCGCCCTTTGCTGCTGGATAATGTCTGCTGAAATTACCTAGTGTAGATATGTGAAGGACAGGACGAGCCCGCAATTGATAAAGCTAAATATTTATCGTATACAATACCCTTTATGAGGTCTAAGAACACTGTACGCTATCTACGTATGAAGTACCGTAAGGGTACGCTAGTTGCGTAACATTCGCTTTGCCGTGATCGAGACGCTCAAGCGTCACGTTCACTCACGGCCAAGAGATCACAGGCAGGCACGTTATTGGCTGTTGACTAACGTAATGATTCGCTATAGCGTAGCGGACGCTCGGGACCACGAGGAGATCACCAGCGGCGCTGACGCTCACTATATTAAACCTTTGTATCTAAACCATAAACAGTGTATTGTACAGTAAAACCTTCGTGTAATGTTAGAGTGTAAATGCAACACAGTATAACCTTATTACCTTAAAAGCTGTTTGAGCGTCACCGACGCTCTGAGAATACTTAATACTATAAGAAACACACAGATACCGTGCTCAGGGTCCAACGCCTAAAATATATATTATGAATGCTATACTTGCAAAAGAGTTAAACACAATACAAGTCATACACTACAATATAACATAGACTACCTAACCAGATAACTACACAGGAAATACAATACAATACAATTTAAGGGAAAATGAGAGAGAAAGAGAAGGAGAGAGAGAGAGAAATTGAGAGAGATTGGCTCGGAATAACAAGAAGATCAATATGATTGCGGAGAAACACTTACGCACAAGGGGAAACGATCGCATGCGCCTCGATATCCAGCTCCCGATTATCAGCAATGAGAACCGTTGAAGAGAGTGAACTGGATATGGTCGGCCTGCCTATTTATGCCCCACACACAATACAATTCAATGGTCCCTACAATCTCATTGTTCATTGGACACAGGAATTCGGCTTCGCATTATAACAAAAGGTCATAGGTTGATTCATACAGGTGGGCTGTGACTGCTTCCAACTGTTCAGGTGGGTGGGATACTGAGTTTCCCGCCGCATGACTAAATAAGAACAAATAATAGTAAATGGACATAAACTTCTTATGTCCATAACTATTCGCATGAGCGATTAATCCGCTCCAAACCAACACCGGAATATTGCTATTTAAATACTCTTCCGATGGGTACCAAACACCACTGTATGACCCCTGTTAGACCCTTCGTACAATACAAAGAGGGATCTCTCTGTTCAGGAACATGCTATATTAACTAAACTTTCAGAATCTATCAAAGGGACCATGATCTACAAAATACATTATTACTGAAAATATGTAACGATTGAGTCGCACGCTACGATCACATAAACTCTACCGTAAATACGCATACCGTGCGCCTGCGGGTGCCCGCGACTGTGAGTATGCGCACGCACGGGAGAGCGCACGCATGCGCAGCGCGGACCAGAATGAGGTGCAAATATGGCAGTGTGTATAGAGATATTTTTCTGACTTTGACAGGACTCTGTAAGGACCATGGGGTATAGACTGGCTCCGCAGGAGACATGGGCACTATAAAGAACTTTTAGTATGGGTGTGCACTGGCTCCTCCCTCTATGCCCCTCCTCCAGACCTCAGTTAGATCCTGTGCCCAGAGGAGATTGGGTGCACTACAGGGGAGCTCTCCTGAGTTTCTCTGAAAAATAATTTTGTTAGGTTTTTTATTTTCAGGGAGCACTGCTGGCAACAGGCTCCCTGCATCGTGGGACTGAGGAGAGAGAAGCAGACCTACTTAAGTGATAGGCTCTGCTTCTTAGGCTACTGGACACCATTAGCCCCAGAGGGAGTCGGAACGCAGGTCTCCCCCCCGCTGTTCGTCCCAGAGCCGCACCGCCGTCCTCCTCACAGAGCCGGAAGATAGAAGCCGGGTGAGTATAAGAAGAAAATAAGACTTCAAGGCGGCAGAAGACTTCAGATCTTCACTGAGGTAAGCGCACAGCGGTAACGCTGCGCGACATTGCTCCCACACACTACACACACTAGCAGGCACAGATGGGTGCAGGGCGCAGGGGGGGCTCCCTGGGCAGCAATATAAACCTCTGGACTGGCATTATATGGATATAGGCTGCGGAGGCAGTTATTATATTAATCCCCCGCCATTTTTTTATACAATTGAGCGGGACCGAAGCCCGCCGCTGGAGGGGGCAGAGCTTGGTCCCTCAGCACTAACCAGCACCATTTTCTCCACAGAGCACTGCAGAGAAGCTGGCTCCCCGGACTCTCCCCTGCTGAACACTGTGACAGAGGGCTGAAAAGAGGGGGGGGGCACTTGTAAGGCGCAGTGAGTGTATTACACGATTATTATATATAAAAGTGCTGTATCTGGGAATTTGTTTCCAGTGTCAGTTGGCGCTGGGTGTGTGCTGGCATACTCTCTCTCTGTCTCTCCAAAGGGCCTTGTTGGGGAACTGTCCCCTTATAGATATATCCCTGTGTGTGTGGGGGTGTCGGTACGCGTGTATCGGCATGTCTGAAGCGGAAGGCTCATCCAAGGAGGAGGTGGAGCAGATGATTGGTGTGTCTCCATCGGCAACGCCGACTCATGATTGGTTGGACATGTGGAATATGTTAAATGCAAATGTGACCTTATTGCATAAGAGAATGGACAAAGCAGAGTCCAGGGAAAAAGCAGGGAGTCAATCCACGGATTGGACTGTGTCACAGGGCCCTTCAGGGTCTCAAAAGCGTCCCCTATCACAAATAGCAGACACTGATACCGACACGGATTCTGACTCCAGTGTCGACTACGATGATGCAAAGCTACACCCAAAGGTGGCCATAAGTGTTCATTATATGATTATTGCAATTAAAGATGTTTTGCATTTCACTGATGACCCCTCTGTCCCTGACACGAGGGTGCGCATGTATAAGGAAAAGAAACCTGAGGTAACCTTTCCCCCATCTCATTAACTGAATGAAGTATTTGAAAAAGCTTGGGAGACTCCAGACAAAAAAACTGCAGATTCCCAAGAGGATTCTTATGGCGTATCCTTTCCCTGTACAGGACAGGGTACGGTGGGAATCCTCGCCCAGGGTGGACAAGGCTTTAACGCATCTGTCCAAGAAGGTGGCGCTACCGTCTCCAGACACGGCAGCCCTCAAGGATCCTGCTGATCGCAGACAGGAAACTACCTTAAAATCTATTTATACGCATACGGGTGCTTTGCTCAGGCCGGCGATGGCATCGGCATGGGTTTGTAGCGCAGTTGCAGCGTGGACAGATACCTTATCAGCTGACATTGATACCCTAGACAGGGATACCATTTTACTGACCTTAGGTCACATTAAAGACGCTGTCTTATATATGAGAGACGCTCAAAGAGACGTTGGGCTGCTTGGTTTCATATCCAACGCCATGGCTATTTCTGCGAGACGAGCTCTGTGGACCCGCCAATGGACGGGTGATGCAGACTCAAAGAAGCATATGGAGATTTTACCTTACAAGGGTGAAGTTTTGTTTGGGGATTGTCTTGCGGACCTGGTTTCCACAGCTACCGTGGGTAAATCTACTTTTTTACCTTTTGTTCCCCCACAGCAAAAGAAAACTCCACAGTATCAGATGCAGTCCTTTCGGTCGCATAAGCCCAGAAGAGGTCGGGGATCCTCTTTCCTCACCAGAGGTAAGGGTAGAGGAAAGAGAACACCTGCTTCGGCTAGTTCCCAGGAGCAGAAGTCCTCCCCGGCTTCTGTTAAATGCACCGCATGACGCTGGGGCTCTACTGAGGGAGTCCGCACCGGTGGGGGCACGTCTTCGACTCTTCAGCCAGGTCTGGGTTCTTTCAGACGTGGATCCTTGGGCGATGGAAATTGTATCCCAAGGCTACAAACTGGAATTCGAAGAGGTGCCCCCTCGCCGATTTTTCAAGTCGGCCTTACCAGCTGCTCCCCCGGAGAGGGAAGTAGTATTGGCTGCAATTCAAAAGCTGTGTCAACAGCAAGTGATTGTCAAGGTTCCCCTGGTCCAACAGGGGAAAGGGTACTATTCAACCCTGTTCGTGGTCCCGAAGCCGGATGGTTCGGTCAGACCCATTTTAAATCTAAAATCCCTAAACCTGTACTTGAAAAAGTTCAAATTCAAGATGGAATCGCTCCGAGCAGTGACCTCCAGCCTGGAAGGGGGAGAGTTTATGGTATCACTGGACGTGAAGGATGCCTACCTTCATGTCCCCATATATCCTCCTCATCAGGAGTACCTGAGATTCGCTGTACAGGACTGTCATTACCAGTTTCAGACGTTGCCGTTTGGGCTTTCCACGGCACCGAGGATTTTCACCAAGGTGATTGGTGGAGATGATGGTGCTCCTGCGCAGGCAGGGAGTCACAATTATCCCGTACTTGGACGATCTCCTGATTAAAAGCAAGAATGAGAGATCAATTGCTGAAGAGCGTGTCGCTCTCCCTGAGAGTGCTACAACAGCACGGTTGGATTCTCAATCTGCCAAAGTAACAATTGGTTCCAACGACTCGACTATCATTCCTAGGAATGATTCTGGACACGGAACAGAAGAGGATTTTTCTCCCAATGGAAAAAGCCCAGGACCTCCAGAACATGGTCAGAGACCTGCTAAAACCAAAAAGAGTGTCTGTTCATCAATGCACTCGAGTACTGGGGAAAATGGTGGCAGCCTACGAGGCCATCCCCTTCGGCAGGTTCCATGCAAGGACATTTCAGTGTGACCTTCTGGACAAGTGGTCGGGGTCCCATCTACAAATACATCAGAAGATAAGCCTGTCCCCCAGGGCCAGGGTGTCTCTCCTGTGGTGGCTGCAGAGTGCTCACCTTCTAGAGGGTCGCAGGTTTGGCATTCAGGACTGGGTTCTGTTAACCACGGACGCGAGCCTCCGAGGATGGGGAGCAGTCACACAAGGAAGAAATTTTCAGGGACTATGGTCAAGCCAGGAGTCTTGTCTACACATCAACGTGCTGGAATTGAGGGCCATATACAACGGCATACGACAAGCGGAGAATCGTCTTCGCGACCTGCCGGTGCTGATTCAATCAGACAACGTCACAGCCGTGGCTCATGTAAACCACCAAGGCGGGACAAGGAGCAGAGTGGCTATGGCGGAAGCCACCAGGATTCTTCGCTGGGCGGAAAATCACGTAAGCGTTCTGTCAGCGGTCTTCATACCGGGAGTGGACAACTAGGAAGCAGACTTCCTCAGCAGACACGATCTCCATCCAGGAGAGTGGGGACTTCCTCAAATAGACATGATGGCGTCACGCCTCAACAAAAAGCTTCGGAGATATTGTGCCAGGTTAAGGGACCCTCGGGCAGTAGCGGTAGATGCCCTAGTGACACCATGGGTGTTTCAGTCGGTCTATGTTTTCCCTCCTCTGCCTCTCATCTCAAAAATATTGAGAATCATTGGACGAAAAAGAGTACAGACAATACTCGTTTTTCCTGATTGGCCTCGAAGGGCCAATTTATTTAGATCTTCAGGAAATTATCACAGAAGATCCGTGGCCTCTTCCTCTCAGGGAGGACCTGTTGCAGCAGGGGCCCTGCCCTATTCCAAGACTTACCGTGGCTACGTTTGACGGCATGGCGGTTGAACACTGAATCCTAGCTGGGAGAGGTATTCCGGAGGAAGTCATCCCTACTCTGATAAAGGCTAGGAAGGAGGTGACGGCGAAACATTATCACCGTATCTGGAGGAAGTATGTATCTTGGTGTGAAGCCAAGAATGCTCCTACAGAAGATTTCCATCTGGGCCGTTTTCTCCACTTTCTACAGACAGGAGTGGATATGGGCCTGAAGTTAGACTCCATTAAGGTACAGATTTCGGCCCTATCTATATTCTTTCAGAAGGAATTGGCTTCTCTCCCAGAAGTCCAGACTTTTGTGAAGGGAGTGCCGCACATCCAGCCTTCTTTTGTGCCCCCTGTGGCACCTTGGGACCTTAACATAATGTTAAGTTTCGTAAAATCTCACTGGTTTGAACCTCTTCAAACGGTGGAATTAAAATTTCTCACTTGGAAGGTGGTCATGTTGTTGGCCTTGGCATCTGCAAGGCGGGTGTACGAATTGGCGGCCTTGTCTCACAAGAGTCCCTATTATATTTTCCATGTGGATAGAGCAGAGTTGAGGACGCGTCCTCAATTTTTGCCTAAGGTGGTTTTTTCATTTCATATGAACCAACCTATTGTGGTGCCCGTGGTTACGGGTGACTTGGAGGACTCTAAGTCCCTGGATGTAGTCAGGGCCTTAAAAATTTATGTAGCCAGGACGGCTAGGGTTAGGAAAACAGAGGCTCTGTTTGTCCTGTATGCAGCCAACAAGGTTGGCGCTCCTGCTTCTAAGCAGACCATTGCTCGCTGGATCTGTACCACGATTCAGCAGGTTCATTCTACGGCTGGATTGCCGTTACCTAATTCGGTAAAGGCCCATTCCACTAGGAAGGTGGGCTCTTCTTGGGCGGCTGCCCGAGGCGTCTCGGCATTACAGCTTTGCTGAGCAGCTACTTGGTCCGGTTCAAACACTTTTGCAAAATTCTACAAGTTTGATACCCTGGCTGATGAGATCCTCGCGTTTGCTCAATCGGTGCTGCAGAGTCATCCGCATTCTCCCGCCCGGTTTGGAGCTTTGGTATAAACCCCATGGTCCTTACGGAGTCCCCAGCATCCTCTAGGACGTAAGAGAAAATAAGATTTTAAACCTACCGGTAAATCTTTTTCTCCTAGTCCGTAGAGGATGCTGGGCGCCCGTCCCAGTGCGGACTGAATCTGCAAGACTTGTATATAGTTGTTGTTTACATAAGGGTTATGTTACAGTTGGAGTCGGTCTTTGGCTGATACTGTTTTTTGTTCATACTGTTAACTGGTTGTGTATATTCCAGGTTATACGGTGTGGTTGGTGTGGGCTGGTATGAATCTTTCCCTTAGATTAACAATATCCTTTCCTCATATTGTCCATCTCCTCTGGGCTCTAACTGAGGTCTGGAGGAGGGGCATAGTGGGAGGAGCCAGTGCACACCCATGCTAAAAGTTCTTTATAGTGCCCATATCTCCTGCGGAGCCCGTCTATACCCCATGGTCCTTACGGAGTCCCCAGCATCCTCTAAGGACTAGAAGAAAAAGATTTACCGATAGGTTTAAAATCTTATTTTTTTAAAATATATATATTTTTTTTTTAACTGACTAAAATAATATGGAGAGATCAGAGCATGGTTTTCAGTGGGAAGGGGTGGGAATGGGTTAAAATCAAGAAAAAAAAATGCGTGGGGTCCCCCCTCCTAAGCATAAACAGCCTCGGGCTCTTTGAGCCGGTCCTGGTTGTAAAAATACGGGGGGGGGGGGAAATGACAGGGGATCCCCCGTATTTTCACAACCAGCACCGGGCTCTGCGTCCGGTCCTGGTGCCAAATATACGGGGGACAAAAAACGTAGGGGTCCCCCGTATTTTTAACACCAGCTCCGGGCTCCACTAGTCAGAGAGATAATGCCACAGCCGGGGGACACTTTTATATCAGTCCCTGCGGCCGTGGCACTAAATCACTAACTAGTCCCTGGAGGAGTGGGGACCCCTTAAATCAAGGGGTCCCCCCCCTCCAGCCACCCAAGGGCTAGGGGTGATGCCCGAGGCTGTCCCCCCCCCCCCCAATCCATGGGCTGCGGATGGGAGGCTGAAAGAATATTGTTTTTTGCAGCAGAACTACAAGTCCCAGCAAGCCTCTCCCGCAAGCTGGTACTTGGAGAACCACAAGTACCAGCATGCGGGGGGGAAATGGTCCCGCTGGTACCTGTAGTTCTACTGCAAAAAAAATACCCAAATAAAAACAGTACACGCGCACTGTGAAAGTAAAACTTTATTACATACATGCATGCCGACACACACATACCTATGTTCACACGCCGACTCTTAATGCCACAGCCGCAGGGACCGATATAAAAGTGTTCCCCGGCTGTGGCATTATCTCTCTGACTAGTGGAGCCCGGTGCTGGTGTTAAAAATACGGGGGACCCCTACGCTTTTTGTCCCCCGTATTTTTTGCACCAGGACCGGACGCAGAGCCCGGTGCTGGTTGTAAAAATACGGGGGATTCCCTGTCAATTTCCCCCCCGTCTTTTTACAACCAGGACCGGCTCAAAGAGCCCGAGGCTGGTTATGCTTAGGAGGGGGGACCCCACGCAATTTTTTTTCTGGGTTTTTTAAACATTTTTGTGCCGTCCAAAAAGTTGAATCCATGACGCACACTATCCGTCAATTGGTCCGGTTTTCGACAGCGGGACTGTCGAATCCGTTTTTTATTGAATATGTCGAATTCGGGTCCTGGCGGGAGGGTATGTGACTGTCGAATTGTGTCGAATTTAAAAACGGTCGAATTCCAGCCGGAATTCGACCGCGATTGCATATACCCCACAGTCTCTTCATTTTTGAGCTCTCTTAACCACCCAGGACCCTTTTTTCCAGTCTTACCAGGTTTTACAGGAGTGAGCTGTTGTGGATCTAAGGACTGCTGCAGTATAGCCAGTAATTCTTCTGCTGCCAGATACCTTTCTACCATCTCCACTAGCTGTGTGGGTACACACTGATAGATATATCTACCAATCAATTGAATGGCAGATATATCTATGGACGGATCGGGCAGTGTGTTGAGCATACACACTGCCCGATCCGTCGGGGACTGACGTCATGAACTGGGCGGGCGTGTACACACGCCCGCCCAGTTCAGCTGTCAATCACTGCTGGCTGCCGCAGCATGTGTGCATGCAGTCGGCCGACCGCCCGTACACACATAGTGACGCGCCAATATATCGGTAGATATATTGGCCGTCGGCTGTGCTGTGGGGCCGACGCGATATGTCTGTGAACGATGGAGTACACAGACATATCGCCTGTACACACTGGCCGATGGACCCGCAATATATCGACCGTTCAAGAGAACGGCCGATATATCGGCCAGTGTGTACCCACCTTTAAGATCCCCATGGCGCACCCACTTGCTCAAAGTCACGGTCAGGGACCTCATTAACGGCCCATGACATCTCATTCCACCATCTGGGGTCCAGTTAATGTCCCTGGTTGAAAAAAAAGTTTTGGGTCATGTGAATGAGGTTGTGCATTTATGAGCTGTGAGGTTTGTCTAAGTAGTACACCCAGCGATGCACACATTGCGCTCGGACCAACAGGCAAGTCAGAATTTGTTTTTCGTTTTTTATAGTACAATGCATCTGCAATGCTTAATCAGGCTTGCCTGAGAGAAATGGTGCCAGCAAATCGGCCCACTGTCCTTTTGGCTAACCCTCCAGCTTGGCCGTTCTCTCAAAGGTGGTCCAATACACCTCCACATCCTCAGTCTGTTATTTTTTTGAAGGAAATGACTGTGGAGCTGGAATTGGTTGGGACATTTGGGAAAGCACTTCCAGGCCGTGCTGCCAGATGCTGCACCACCTCTTTAAGAATCTCACTCTTCTGGTACTGTTGCTCCCGTATCTTCTCAACCTCCAATTCATGTTGCCTGGTGGTTCTTGCTGGACCCTAGTGGCTTCCTGCTGTACTGCTGTCACTTGTAGCAAGGCCTTAATTACGTCCTCCTTGTTGTCTGGTTTTTCCAGCAATTTTGTAGCTGCTTTCATCCAGGACTTGTATCAGTACTGGTTTCCAAAAAGGGTGAGTCTGGCCCTTTAACTGTACAGATTTCCACAACTGTGTAGACAAAGCACCACTTTTCGACGTGCTACTGTGTGTGAGCCACCACAGCTTCCAGCATGTCACACTGTGAAAAAGCCTCTGCAGAGCATTGCACCTGCAGTTTTACTACAGTATGTCATGTCTTTAGTTTCAGTTCAGGCAGACACATACCTACTTTCCGCAGGGCTCTCAAAGCTGCTACTCTCAACTTATGCGCAGATCATGCAAGTTAACTCTCCACCATGTTGTAACAGGGTCAGGGTGAACAGGTACCATCTCCTGGGGTAGATGGCAGGTTTGGTGCATCTGGACTCAACAGGTTTTATTGTGCTGAAAAATAGAAATAAACATCAAAATAAATACCCTGCCGTCCGATGCCAACTATGCACAGGATAATCCTGAGTCACTATAAAAAAAACAATTACAAGAAGTTTTCATCAGGTACAGCTCACTGGATTTCTAGAGCATGTTTCTCTCACTGAGACTCCATAGCATACTTGCCTACTCTCCCGGAAGCTGCGGGAGGCTCCCGTTTTTTGGGGTAGCCCCCCGCACCCCCAGAAGAGTAGGCAGGACTCCTGCATCCTGCTCGCACCCTAGTGATGCGGGCAGGATGAAGATAATCTCCCGTATTCACGGGTCCGTGGGGTGGGGAAGCGGTTAAAATGACGCAAATCGCGTAATTTGTCCGGCAGGGTCCACAGGTTATCCACAGGATAACAATGGGATATGATGGAGCGATTGCGGATTGGCACCAAACAATCACAAGCTTTCTGTCCTCCCAGGATGCAATGGGCCCGTCCATATATCCCCGCCCACTGGCTCAGGAAAATCAGTTTTTTGTTTGGTGCGGCAGGAGCCGGACCATGGTCAGAGGGCTGCTGTTCTTGGCAGCCCTAAGCATTCTTATTTTTATACGCATATTGGAAAGAGTCGCTCCAACAACTCTCTGCCGGGTCGCAACAACACTTACCCATGTGTACAGTGCTGTCTCGACGCGCGTCTGTGTCTGATATACTTGCAGGTCCCGCAGACGTTACCAGGCTGTGGACGGAGCACGGGGAGAAGGTAAGGCATCGGTTCCACGTAGTCGGGGAA
This sequence comes from Pseudophryne corroboree, assembly GCF_028390025.1. Lineage (NCBI taxonomy): Eukaryota > Metazoa > Chordata > Amphibia > Anura > Myobatrachidae > Pseudophryne > Pseudophryne corroboree. Next base: position 551,632,161 of record NC_086448.1, on the reverse strand, counting down.
TTCGGACACAGCCGCACTGTATTGGGAGGAGACTACCAAAGAGTAGCTGACGCGCCGCCACCACGGGTGCTCCAGCGCTAGGCCTTAGGGATCATAAGGCACCAGGATTAGTATGAGGCTGCAATCCCTAGGGTTGATGTCAGCGGTGGGGAGTTAGACGCTCTCCTGGTCGCCCCTCCCCCAGTTCATGACCAGTTTCCGCGAGTGTCCCACCATGAACTGTTGCCTCACTTCTGTCTCTCAGCTACCATGAGGGGTCCCGGTCGCAGCATAGGCCGCTGCGTCTGTGTTCACTAAGCGCTACCGCGAGGAGACCCGGTCACAGTACAAGCGTCTGTATGCACAGTGCGTCTGTGTCCACCTAAGAGTTCCCGGAGCGGCAGTGTACACTAGTAGTGTCTGGATCCACTCAGTGGTCGCTAACGTATTGATCAATCTTGGAAGTGAGGTGAGTCTCCCTGTATCCCACTCTACGGAGTACGGGTTATACAGCACTAAATTTCTATCTACTTTTGTCAGTATGAATAGTTACATTTTAGTGCCTTTTGCATATGAGTCTGTGTACATTACTGTGGTTTTCTTCGCAATGCGTCTAAATACTTTAAGATCTGTATAAAACAGAATTCAGTAGTATCTACTCCTACATACTTTCAAATGTGTTTGTAGCTGATTATATGCTCATATGACTAATATATAACATGTGACTGACTGCTAGCGTGATTGCTGACTTTAATATATGTTTGTCAGTTGTTTCTTCTGGTCCTCAATGCTGGTGCATGGATAGGGTCAGATTGATATCACTTTAGAAAGTTAAAGTGATCAGTCACAAATTGTGTAGTACACTGTGAAAGTTCTGATTATTTATCATGTCTGAGAGCGTCAAAAGTGACGAGGGTACACTCACAGCAACACCAACACTCATATCATGTTTGCAACAGTGAATACTCAAATACAAGCGCCCAGTGTTATTAGGAATAGATCTGACAGGAGGATTTTATACACATCTCTCCTCTTGAGGCTGGAATTGTGTTTTTTCATCTAGCTGGCTAGTGCCGTTTTCGGCCGACGGCCTACCAGTTGTTACACTTTCCACCCCTGAGTTGTTGTATGTGGGGTCCCCTGTATGTATTTTAAATAAAGTGTTTTTATTATATCATCACCTGTCCGTTTATCTGGGGAGCAGCGTGAAAAGAAACCGTTATATGAGGATCATCGCCCATTCCTGAGTGAGTAATGGTACGCATTTATCGCCACGGCTCTTGTGTGTGATAGAGACAAAGATACCTTTATATTCGGAGATATACTATATCTATTGTGAGTGGGGTACGCTATCTATGTCTCAGTGGATTTATTGCTACCAGAAATATCACCTCTAATAATATAAGGACATATTGCACCATGATGTTTTATTTCTGTTTTTATTGTATATTATCCTGAGTCAATTTACGAAGCAGAAGATTTCCTTTGGATCCACATTACAGCAGCAGGACCCATTTGGAATTTGGACTTCTCCCACAGTCTTATATGGACATTAAGTATATTATTTGTATGGAATAACACTGAGTGCTTGTATTCGAGTATTCACTGTTGCATTTTGTTTCTTTATGAGGGTGAAGTGGCCCTCACATTCTCGAGTAGCTGCATAAGTGTTTTGCGCCTTGGGTCTCTGATTTATTTCCCTTTTTGACACTCATATCATGTTTGTCTTGCAAAACTGTATTATCCTCTCAGGATCTGGTACAGGATGGTTTATGTGCAAATTGTTTTGCGTTTCAGCAGATTGCAAGGAAGATCCCTGTTCAACGTCAAGTACAGATAGATCCACCTTGGGCGATGTTTGCACAGACCTTGTCCAGTATAGCTGAACGGGTAATTCCTACAGCTTCACTACCAGGAATGGGGTACACTAATAAACCCATACATGCAGCTCCCTACTTACGTTATATCTTTTCCCTAACCAGCTTCTCCAAAGAGACAAGCTGATAAACCTAGTGTAAGTAAACCATCAACTTCACAGGCTACACAGGATGATTCATCGGATGATGAAAGCTCTATATACTCTACTTCGGCATACGAGGAACAAGTAGAAGGTCTCAGCTCAGTGGATATAGCTGAGCTAATTAGAGCAATAAAGGCCATTCTATCCTTAGAGGATTCAGCAGAGCCTGTGTTAAAAACCAAGGCACCTGTATTTAAACGGCCCAAAGCAGGTAAGACTGAGTTTCCAGGGTCAGACCAGCTAACGGAAATCATGGAAGAGGCTTGGGCTACACCCAGTAAAAAATATAGAATTCCCAAAAAATGGGATTCCAATTATCCTTTTCAGCAGGGGACTGTTTAAAATGGGAAATGGCTCCCAAAGTAGATACGCATGTCATTTGATTGGTGCGAAAATCTATATTGCCTTTTGCCATCAACGTCATTGGATGATGTCACGGATAGGAGAGTGGATGGTTTTCTGAAAACCATATTTTCTCTGTTGGGGGCAGTCATAAGGCCAGCCATGGCTTCAGCTTGGATGGCAAAAGCAGTTGCTGCCTGGATAGAGGTACTGGAAGACGGTCTTTCAGCACCTTCAAGAGAGCAAGAATCCTATATAGCTCACATTAAACAGGCTGCAATATTCTTGGAAGAAGCAGCAATATATATGGGCACTGTTGCCTCCAGGGCATCGTCTTCAACAATAGCTGCTCGCAGAGCACTTTGGTTACGTACATGGAAAGCTGATTCAGAATCTAAGAAGGTTCTGGATTCTTTGCCTTTTACTGGAAGCATTCTGTTTGGTAAAGAATTGACAGATATTCTGGAGTCAGTAGCAGACTCCAAAAAGGTAAAAATTTCCTTCCACATATAACCACAAACGTAGGGGTCCAACTTTTCGTCCCTTTGGGTCACAAGGAAAAGCAAAAGAAAAAAGTGATCGTAAGCAGCCCCATTATAATACATTTGGTAAGGCGAAAAAGCAATGGGCTACCAGAACGCCAGCCTCAAAACCAGAGAATAAGCCACCAGTTTGATGGTGCGGGCCTCCTCCTGGGGGACCCCATGGTAGGGGGCCGACTTCTTCAGTTTGCACAGATCTGGCAGCAGTCTACAACAGATGCCTGGGTGCAAGAAGTAGTATCTCTGGGGTATGTTTTTCCCTTCAAGAAGCATCCTCCTCGAAGGTTCTTCTGCACCAGCCTATCTCGGGTAGAAACAATGGACAGGGCTTTGCAAGAAGCAGTTCAGAAATTGCTTCAGTCAGGAGTAATTATTCCAGTACCCCCTGCACAACGGGGACAAGGGTTTTACTCCAACCTGTTTTTGGTTCAGAAGCCAAATAGGTCATTCCGGCCTATTCTCAGTCTCAAAATGCTGAACAAATACATTTGCGTACCTCGGTTTCACATGGAGACGTTGCGCTCCATAGTTTTGGCCATGGAACCAGGGGATTATATGGTATCCCTGGATATTCAGGATGCTTACCTACATGTTCCTATAGCACTGTCCCATCAGTGCTATCTCAGGTTTGCTATCCTCCAGCAGCATTTTCAGTTCCAGGCATTACCTTTTGGGTTAGCCACGGCACCCAGAGTATTTACCAAGATTATGGTGGTTATGGTTGCTTATCTTCATAGCAGGAGATCAGAATTTTTCCATACCTCGACGACCTGTTAATTCTAGCTTAATCACAGGAAATGCTCCTGGACCATCTCCAACAGACAATAAAATGTCTGCAGAGGCACGGATGGCTCATAAATTAGGCAAAATCGTCTCAAGTTCAGTCACAACGGATGACTCACTTGGTGGCTGTACTGGATTCAAGTCTGCAGAAAATATTTTTACCTCAGGACAAGATAGCCAAGAACTCAGGAGTTGTTACACAGTCAAACAATGTCAATCCACGCAGCTATGCGACTGATGGGTTTGATGGTGTCAACATTCGACACGGTGGAGTATGCACAATTCCACTCAAGACCTCTGCAGCATCTGATTCTGGCCAGATGGAATGGAATGCATCAGACAATAAAGAAACAGACCTATGGTACTTTCACACAAGGTAAGAATGTCATTAGCCTGGTGGCTACAAACATCCCATCTAGAGAAGGGGAGACCCTTTTGGATATCAGATTGGGAGATCCTGACAACAGATGCCAGTTTTCAGGGCTGGGGAGCAGTGTCCGGAAGATTATGGTTCCAGGGACAATGGACCACAGAAGAAAGTCGCCTGCCAATAAATCTGTTAGAACTTCGGGCCATATACATGGCACTGATTCAGGCAAAAGACACTCTTCAAGGAAGACCAGTCCAGATCCGCTCGGACAATGTAATGGTGGTAGCATACCTCAACCATCAGGGAGGAACGCGCAGTCAAACAGCAATGAAGGAGGTAAGTCACATACTAAAATGGGCAGAACTACATCTTCCAGCATTGTCCGCAGTATTCGTTCTGGGAGTCTTAAACTGGGAAGCAGACTTTCTCAGTCGACACGCCATTCAAACAAGCGAATGGGCTCTACACCCGGAGGTCTTTCAGACTCTAGTAGACAGGTGGGGTTTGCCAGAGAGAGATCTCATGGCGTCCCATCTGAACAACAAAGTACCCGTATACGGGTCAAGAACAAAGGATCCTGGAGCAATCTTTGTGGATGCCCTTTCAGTGAAATGGGAATTTCATCTGGCATATCTGTTTCCTCTGATCATCCTGCTACCCAGGGTGGTGAGAAAAATAAAATAATCAAAGGATGCATTGATTCTAATAGCTCTGGCTTGACCCAGAAGGCATTGGTACACAGATCTGCAGAGAATGTCGATGGATGCTCCACTTCTGCTCGCCCAATGTCCAGATCTACTAATGCAGGGTCCTTGTTACCACAGGCATCTGGATCGACTATCGTTGACGGCGTGGCTCTTGAAATCTCTATCCTGAAGTCAAGAGGATTCTCACAACAGGTAATTCAAACAATGCTCAGAGCAAGGAAACCCTCCTCAGCTCGCATTTATCACCGAATATGGCAGGCCTATATTCATTGGTGCAGTGAAAGAAATATGGGCCTGAAATCTTTCCAAATTTCTAGGGTCTTAGATTTCCTTCAGGCAGGAGTGGATAAAGGTTTGAAGGTGGCTTCCTTGAGAGTACAAGTATCAGCATTGACTGTATGGTTCCAATAGAAAATTGCAAATTTACAGGATGTGCGTACTTTCTTCCAGGAAATGCTGCGCATTCAACCTCCCTTTGTTCCTCCTACAGTGCCTTGGGACTTAAATTTAGTCCTGAACGCACTTCAAGTTGCTCCATTTGAACCACTCAATAAAGTGGATCTCAAGTGGTTGACAGCTAAAGTTCTCTTTCTACTGACTATGGCATCAGCTAGAAGAGTATCAGATTTAGGAGCGCTGTCTTGTCGTTTTCCTTTTCTGACTTTTTATCCAGATAAAGCAGTTCTCAGAACTAGGTCTGGGTAGCTTCCGAAGGTGGTGTCTAAATTCCACCTTAATGAAGAAATTGTAGTCCCGGTTTTTCAGGTATTCGGACTTTCTGCGGGACATGCGTCGCTGGTCGTAGTCCGGGCATTAAGGATCTACGTGGATCATACCAGCGCCATCAGAAAGACAGATTCTCTCTTCATTCTCTACATATTTCACAAGAGAGGATGGCCTGCTACTAAACAGACGATGGCAAGATGGCTTCGAATGATGATTTCAGAAGCATATTCTCGAGCTGATCTTCCTGTTCCGGATAAGGTAGGTCCTTCATGGGCAGCACAAAATGGTGCTTCAGCAGAACAGATATGTAAGGCAGCCACATTAACACATTCATTAGACATTATTCCTTGGATATGTTTGCCTCTCATGACGCTGAATTCGGGCGAAAGGTTCTCCTGTCCAATCAGGAGCGTCCCCACCACTAAATTCCTTTGGGAAATCCCATTGTTATCCTGTGGATAACCTGTGGACCCTGCCGGAGAAATATATGTTATGGTAAGAACTTATCGTTGATAACGGTATTTCTCCTAAGTCCACAGGGATCTCATCCTGACGCACCTAATTTGAGGATATTTCCATCACTAAACCTCTTCCTTCTTGTATGGAAGGGTGTGCATGTGTGTTCTTCTCGCCTGATTAGGGCTCTACATGATGCTCCTGCCTTAATGCTTTGGAATACAACTAATTTGCCTGAGCCATACTGGGAGGGCTGAAAGCTTGTGATCATTTGGTGCCAATCCGCTGTCGCTCCATCATATCCCATTGTTATCCTGTGGAACCTGTGGACTTAGGAGAAATACCGTTATTAACGTTAAGTGTTTACCATAATGTATATTTTAGCCCTGCCCCCTTCCCAGGGACCCACGAATCATGGTGTTTCCCTATTTGGGGGCGGGTCTTGATGTCACAGCCCCAGCCCCGCCCCCTGAAGTTTTCTGCAGCGTCTCCTCTTCGGGCTTCTCCCAGAGAGGATAAATGTAAAGTAGGTAAGTATGCTCCATAGTCTTTACTTTTCCCCAAGCAGTGTCAGCGAGCAGTGACCAGGATGACAGCCTTTTAAACACACCCATACAGCTGAAAGCCCTAATTAACCTGTGAGCTTAAAACCCCAAAGACCCGCACTGGGCCTAAATGGATGGAGAAACATTCCCCCCCCCCCCTTCCTTCTCGCTTTCAACCCCAGGAACCTAATCCGGTTTGTTCTAAAAGCTCTCGACAGATTCAGTACAATATTCCTGTTGTTTTAAAACACATAGGTAAGAAACCTGGGACAAATATACCGGTCTTTCACCCTGTGGCGTAACTAGGGGTCCGCAGCCACTGCGGTCGCTTGGAGGCGTGTGGGGCGCCCTAGCCGCTGCCACTGATTTCTGCTGGGAAGGACACGGAGGGCACAGCGCACGCCTCTCCTGTTTGTCCCTCCTGGGTCTCCGGCGGCACTAAATTTAACAGACCTACCGCTGGAGACGCAGGAGGGACACACAGGAGAGGCACGTGCTGTGGCCTCTGTCTCCTCCTTCATAAAATGCACAGCAGCGGGGGGGGGGGGGGAGGGGGAGAGACAACGACTACCTGGCACTGGGGGGAGCATATTTGGCACTTGGGGCATATTTGGCCCTGGCGGAGCATATTTGGCACTGAGGGGTATATATGTGTACCTGGCACTGGGGTGGGGGGGCATATTTGGCACTGGGGGTATATGTGTACCTGGCACTGGGGGGGGCATATTTGGCACTGGGGGCATATGTGTACCTGGCACTGGGGGGGAATATCTGGCACTGGGGGCATATGTGGCACTGGGAGCACAGCCCTAGCAACAAGCATTACCCCCTGGTTACAAGCACAACACCCAGCACATAAAATCCCTAGCAACGAGCATGACACCCAGTGAATGAAACCCCTGGCAACGAATATTACCACTGGCAACAAGCAAAACACCTACCGCATGAAACCCCTGGCAACGAGCATGACACCCCGAGCATGAAAACCCCTGGCACCGTGCATGGAACCAAGAACATGAAACCCCTGGCAACAAGCGGGTAATTTAAAAGTCATTAGAAGCCTTACTGTAGGACTTAATGTGTAATGGGCATTGCAGTGTGTAGCATACTATATCACGGGCATTGTGATATAATGTCTCGGGCATTGCAGTGTGTGGCATAATGTATAACGGGCATTGCGGTGTGTGGCAAAGGGTATAACAGGCATTGCAGGATGTGTCACAGGCATTACGGTCTGGTATACTACATCACGGGCATTGTGGTATGTGGTAAATGTCTCAGGGGCATTGCAGTGTGTGGCATAATGTATAACGGGCATTGTGGTGTATGGCATAGGGTATAATGGGCTTTGCGGTATGTGTCACAGGCATTACAGTTTGTGGTATACTATATCACGGGCATTGTGGTATGTGGTATAATGTCTCCGGGGCATTGCAGTGTGTGGCATAATGTATAATGGGCATTGCGGTGTGTGGCATAGGGTATAACAGGCATTGCGGTATGTGTCACAGGCATTATGGTGTGTGGTATACTATATCACGGGCATTGTGGTATGTGGTATAATGTCTCAGGGTCATTGCAGTGCGTGGCATAATGTATCACGGACATTGCGGTGTGTGTCATAACGTGTCACAGGCATTGTATGTGCTATAATTTATCAGGGGCATTGCAGTGTGTAGCATAATGTATAACCGGCATTGCGATTCCTGTCATAATGTGTCACAGGCATTACGGTGTGTGGCATAATGTGTCGGGGGCATTATGGTGTGTGGCATATTATGTCATGGGCATTATTGTGTGTGGCATAATGTCTAAGGGCCATTGCAGTATGTGGCAGAATGTATACTGGGCATTACTATAAGGAGGAAAAATTACAAATAATGTAAGGGGCATGAATCAGGATTATTATTTTTTTCCCCTGTGGTGGCCAATGTATGTGCGTGCAGGTTGCAAAACTGGGGTATAAGGTAGTCTTTTCCTGCAATGGCACGCCCCTTTATGCAAAGTCACGTCCATTTCAGCAAGGCCACACCCCTTTTTTGCGACGCATGCAGATTCATAGCTTCGCTAGTGCCACTAGGAGGGGGGGGGGGGGGGGGGCGCGCCAGAGAATTTTTTGGCTTGGGGGAGAGAAATTTCTAGTTACGCCACTGCTTTCACCGCTATTCCAGTGATCTGGTTACAAAAGCATCTCACTCTCGCTCTCTCTCTCCGCAGCAGCCGACCCTTATCCTTCACAAAAGAAACTTGCATCGGTGCACATATGTGAAATGTTGGATTGACAAAATACATACTGCACATCAGCACTCAGGTACTCTGGTCTATGAAGATTCTGCGATAGCCAGAACTGTGTTCCAATGTCTCAAATATTTATTTCTTCATATTATACAGCCAACATGCTTCACTGGTTTCATCAACTTCTTATTAACACTGACTTCATTATGACACAGGACAGGTGCTTTCCTGTCAGTTATCTTTGTTGCTTTTAAGAGGTCTCTAGATTTTCTTAAAATCCCGTTGAATTTCCTTTTTTATAACTTTTGAAAACTGTAATTTTACAACACCTACAAAGATAGGGGACAGGACGAGACTACAAATGGTTGAATAAAATATGTAAAAACAGAAGTAAACATCTAATTGGTGAAATGCATATCCTGACAATGATATTTCTGCAGCGGGGTACACTGGTATTCCATAGGGAATAACATTGGGGTTGTAGGGTTGGATCTTGATCCGAGGCACCAACAGGCTAAAGCTTTGACTGTCCCAGGGATGCATTGCACCGCCTCCTCTATAGCTCCGCCTCCAGGACTGGAGCTCAGTTTGTAAGTAGGTGCCTGCATAGCAGGTCACTAACGGTGGGCTGCACTAGGCAGCCCTGAAAAGAGCTTTTTAAGAAGACTTCAAGGGCCTCTCGTAGTCAAAAATATTATATACACACCACATGTGAACTCCAAACAGATGGGTCTCTGTGCGTGCGCAGCGATATATGGTAGCATACACATTCGCACAGAGAAGCCACAAAGATATATTCAACACACATTTCATACAACACATAAATTACAAAACATGTAAAGCACTAGACATTATAATGTATTTATAATAATAGAGTTTAACATCCGATACATATGTATTATTGGAACGGAACAAGATAAACATATGCTAGTGTCAAAATGATCAGGAGAATGTGTGTTAATTTGTTAGCTATGAGTAGATTGTAGCACATTGCAACGATTAGTTATGACCAAATGTATAAATACAAAGGATTTCCTAAAGACAGCATGTGTGCAGAAATAAACCAGTGGCTAACCCCTATAATTACATCATCAAATTGGACGTTGCTTGCATATATATTTTTTTTTAAAGTAATTTTTATTCAGTAGTCTGGATAGTCAGGTACAGACATTGCAGAGCATCATCATAACACAAAAAGTTGAATCAGTTATCTCGAATCAGAACCTCATTCTTAAAATAAGTTCACAGCTGTGGAATAACAGACCATGTCCATGAGGGAATATACAAAAAATTTCCTATTGTTTAGACCATTTGGGTCTACAAGATCCGTAACCAAATATATAAAACTTCATTAATTTTTATATTTTCGCCCTTAATCTAACCCATAAGAAAAATAAAAAATAAAACAGAAGCAAAGTGAGAAGGAATCATCTGATTCAGGACCACGTCAATCATGCAAATAAGTATACGAACACGCAGGGCTCAGCCGCCAAGCATCTCAAACATACATCATTAAACAGTAAGTTTTGGCAATTTAGCACCTCAGCGCCCTCTATAGTTACTGGACCAGGTGAGAATAGGGGGAGTCAAGCCATGGAGACCAGACCCTTTCAAATTTGGCTGATGCGTTTTGTTTCATATATACATATCTTTCCTTAAGTATTGTATCATTAATTAAGGTCTTGAGCGCAGAAACTAAAGGGCCTCTAGGGGCCATCCATAGCCTCGCAATGCAAACCTTAGCCAAGGCACATACACTGCGAGCATAAAGATCCATTGACACAGACAGAGAAGTAGAGCATCCCATCCCCAAAATACAGAATTGTGGGGTAATCAGTCCGCCAGTCACTCCCGTATTCTCCAGAATTGACCTGACCCCCAGCCAGAACACCCTCAACCTCGGGCAATCCCATACTAGATGCCAAAATGTTCCTACCTCTCCCCCGCACTTAGGACAGAGGCTAGATCCGCCCATCCCAAAAGTAGCCAGCCTAGCTGGAGTCATATATGTTCTGTGTAAAATGAAGAATTGAATTTGCTGATATCTGAGGGATTTGGTAACTTTGGCAGGGTATTCCAGTCCTCCTCAGTTATTAGACCCATATCCTCCTCCCACTTTCCACGGAGACGCGTCAGAGGGTCCACATGGAGCTTAGCAAGAAGATATCCATACGCAAGGGAGACCATCTTAGCTCGACCCAAAGTAGCCACAAAGGTCTTGATGGGAAACGGGAGGATTCGTGGGGGGGACTCAGCAAACTGGGATTGGAGGGCATGACGAAGCTGGAGGTATCTGAAAAAGTAGGAATTGGGTAAATCAAACTCATCCTTCAGTTGTTGAAAGGATTTGAGTACATTATCTAGGTAGAGTTGAGAGATAGAAACCACCGATCTAGGGGCCCATACCTCCCGCCCCTCAAGCGCATGTAATTCAGGGAGCCAGTCAGAGTACCAAAGGGGGGTATCTGGGTCCAGACCGTCGTATCTCAAGAGGTCTCTCAGGGCCCGCCATATCTTTAAGGCCTGAAAAATAATAGGGGGAAGAAACCGAGCTATGCTCCCGCTCAGTAGCACCTGCACAGGAGAGAGGTGAGGAAAGTAACAGCGAATAAACTCACAATGTAAAGAGTTAACCCCAGAATCCTGCGCCCACACACTAATATGAGTCAGCTGAGCAGCGTAGTAATATATCTGAAAATTAGGCAGAGCCAAGCCACCGTCAGAGCGCTGCCTGGTAAGGGTATTTAGCTGTATCCTAGGTCGTTTGTTAGCCCATATCAGTGAGGATAAAACGCTATTTAATTTCCTAAAGAATAGCGGATAAATATATACCGGGGACTGGAGAATAATGTATAAAATTTTGGGCAGTATAATCATTTTCATGAGATTAACCATGCCAGACACCATCAGTGGAAGCTTACACCAAGTTTTGGATTTGCCCATGACCCACTGCATGGTCGGGTCCAGGTTCAGAGGGACAAAATCAGAGGGGTCGTTAGTTATTTGGATTCCAAGGTATTTAAATTGTATTGTCCAACATAATGGCAGGGGGATTTTGGGAACAGTAGGAGGGGGCCTACGACTGGCATAATGTATGATTTAGACCAGTTAATTCTAAGACCCGAGTGATCTCCAAAGCTCTCAATCACACGTAGCAGAGTGGGCATTGACTTGGTGTAATCCTGCAAAAACAACATGTCGTCGGCATAAAGAGCTATTCTATCCTCACGTGAACCCGTACCGATTCCCACAATATCTGGGTGTGATCTTATCAAACAGGCCAGGGGCTCAATGGCCAGGGCAAACAGTGTGGGGGATAGGGGGCAGCCCTGCCTAGTACCCCGGAACAGTTGAAAGGAGGGGGAGACATAGCCGTTCACCAAGATCCTGGCACTCGGATGTTGATACAGTAATTTAGTCCATCTGATAAAGTTAGGTCCAAAGCCCATACAAGCCATCACCTCCCATAAATAAGCCCATTCAACGCTGTCAAAGGCCTTGGCCGCGTCTAACGAGACCACAGCCGAGTCAGAAGGGGAGTCATGTGGGAGTTGTAAAATGGTATATAGTCTACGTAGGTTAATAGACGTGGACTTCCCTGGCATGAAGCCAGTCTGGTCCGAGTGAATGAGGGAGGTGATCACTGTGTTAAGCCGTACTGCCAATATCTTTGCCAGGACCTTGGCATCGGTGGGTATCAGGGATATTGGCCTATAGGAATCCGGAGACCCAGGGTCCTTACCGGGCTTTGGAATCACTATTATAACTGCCTCTGACATAGAGGGGGGAAGTTCGTTATTGGCAAATATATCTAAATATAGGGTATGGAGCCTGGGCCCAAAAAAATCGATATGATTTTTGTAAACCTCGGAGGGAATTCCGTCACACCCCGGAGCCTTGCCATTAGGGGACACACCGATGGCCGCAGTCACCTCCTCGAGCGTCAAAGGCGCCTCCAGCAGCTCACAGGCCTCAGAGGAGAGTGCGGGCAGCGGAATACCCCCCAGGTAGCATGAGAGATCTAGAGTAGAGCACGTTAATCGTGAGCTATAAACCTCAGAGTAATAAGATCTGAATACCTGCGCAATGTCCGGTGTGGTGTCAACAAAGGAGCCATCCCCATCGGACATCCGGGTGATCGTAGACCCAGGACGATCAAAATGTATCAGACGGGCCAGGAGGTCCCCCGTCCTATCAGCCTGCATATAAATATTAGTAGCCTTAAAAAGGAGGGAACGAGAGTTTTTATCAGACAGGTGGGCCAACCAAGCCGACTGAGCCACTAGCCAGCGTGTCTTCGTCGCGGGGGCACCATCGAGCAAGTATTGGGACTCTAGTTCCCTAGCGTCGCTTTCAAGGGCCTGTTCTCTCCCTTGAGGACATTTTATGAGCCGCTATGCGTCCAATATATGAACCTCTTAAAAACGCCTTAAAGGAATCCCAAACTATCGCACCCGGGGCTGATCCTACATTGTCGTTAAAGTAACCCCCCCACTGAGTCTCCAGGTCACTGCAGTCGCCTAGTTGGGTCAGCCAAGAGGGGTGCAGCTTCCAATAAGAGTGTCCCCTCTGACTTTCCACAGCAATAGTCATCAACAGAGGGGAGTGGTCAGAGACCCCTCGAGCCTCGTAGTGGATGTCAATGATCCCAGGGACGAGGGCGGGGGACACCAGCATCAGGTCAATCCTGGAGAAGGAGCCATGAGTACTGGAAAAACAGGAGAACTGGCGGGTCGCAGGGTGACGGAGCCTCCATGCATCTACCCACTGCAAACTATCCAAGAAATTAGCAAACTTGGTAGGACCACCACCCGCAAGCGCAACATTCGGGGAGTGCCATCGGTCCAAGGATAAATCTAGGATGTTATTAAAATCGCCCAAGCATATCACTGGGGTGGTGGGAGATGGAGCAATGAAAGAGGCAGCCTGCTGCAGCACAGCATATGAAAAAGAAGGGGGGACATACACCGCTAAAATGTAATAGGGCTGGGAACTCCGTTTGCATTCCATAAATACAAATCTTCCATACGGGTCAGTTTTGATCGATATTAATTCAAATTGGAAGATATAGAAATAGAGACTTCGGCGCTTAGGTGCGGCTTTGTGCTAACTAAAAAATTTTTTTTTATATAAATAACCTTTTTGTAAGAAAATAGATACACACTTCTCACAATGTTAGGTGAGCGGCAGCTTATCATACAGGGAAATGTGCTTGGCATGCACACATAAAAATTTAGAGGAATTGGTGACAATAAGCGCCCAAGAGTGAGGTTTATATAATAAGGTAAGTATAGATGAAGGTATCAAGGGTGGGTATATTAAAATTAATTAGAGAAACTTATCTGAAGACCAGAGAAGCTAATTTCAGGCGATGCTTCTTGGATGATTAATACATGTTGAAGAAAAGAAGAGCAGACATAGTGTGTACTGTTTTGTACAATATCAAAGTAAAATACTGACGATAAAACACTTAGGCTTAATTAGGGAAATAGCATATTCCCAAGTATATAATCAATATGTAGCCTTGGCAGTATGTGTATAAAAACTCAAATTATTTAATACAAGGAATGACATAAAAATACATAAAAATGCATAAAAATATGTGAATAGCTGTATATCATGCGTACAGGATTAAAGATAAAATCTAGCTTATCTGTCCATAAATAACTGGAATGCATGCGTACAGAATTCAGAGTGATAAAATGGCTTATCTGTCCATAAGAGGAAGTGACAGCAGGTAGTCCCAACGCGTTTCGTCCGTCTTCAGCAGGACTTCATCAAGGGAATGGACAAACAGAACAAGCATGCTTTATTTATACCATGCTTGGGCAATTTATGATGACATCACTTCCTGTGATGTCATGTACTGAAGTATTGTTATAACATTAAAATAGATATTTATTGCACTCAAAAAGTGACACCTTATAGGAGTGAGGTGGAGAGATTAGGAGGATGAAAGAACAAGGAAGAACGAGGTGGAGGAGTGACTTAGACCGCCAAAGAACCGTCCGGAATTTACTGTGGAACGCATGCGTCATTTCCGCGTGTGGCACTGACGTAACTTCCGGTCGGCGTATTACGAATGAAAACGGTAATTAGAAGAAAGTGACCATAAATATATGTGTGTGTCCACATAAGATAAAGAGGTGTGGGGATAAGGAGATGTTCTAATTGGTGATGCGAGGTGGCTGTAGAAGAAGAGATGATCCGTCTTAATTTGACGGTCACGTGACTTCCGAGTTATCGCGGAAGTAAGTGTGTGGAACGCAAATACGTGACGTAACTTCCGCTAAAGCCGGAGTTACGGACGGGATCATCAAGAGTGATAAAAGGCATTTTAAAGTATATTTTAAAGTATAAACTACAAGGCCAATGTGAGAACCGATATAAATGGCTAAGTGTGCTCAGTAGTATTATATAAATGAAGAAGGTGTTGGTAATAAAGAAGTGAAATATTTAAAGCTCAAGTGCCGTGGAAGGGAAAGAATATTATTAATTATTAATAAAAAATTATTATATATAAGAAAAAATTATTATTATTAAAAAAAATTATTAGGGACCATTAAATTTTGCACCAATGTGCTGCTATTGGTTACAGTATTTGTTGTGACTAATGCGATTAAGTGAATAATGGCAGTATGAAGCAACATCTTTAGGGTTAATTTTTATATTAATTGAAAAAGTACACTGTGTGTATTTTTTGAGTGCAATGAGGAAAAGCAATAATATATATCATCAAAAAGGGATCATAATAGACGAGATTTGAACTGAATACACCATAACACGAAGAATTATTTTAAGTGGAAGTGTTCGCTGGTGGTTTCCTACATCAAAGGTGCGAGGTCATATCATAGTTAGGCTGCGTGATACTTATTGATGATTCCATTCAACGGAATTGCATAGTCATGTCACATTCAAGGTGCGCCTTATGTGTTCTTCTTTAGGGAAGGTCTTGATAATAATCCACACCAGGCTAGGAGTTGGTAATTTACTGAAATAGTAAAAAACATTGACTATTGTTATCTAATTTAGAAGGGAGTAGTGTTACAAGAAAATTGTTGAATCTAGATAGGAAGGACCAGTGGAATATTAGTGAAGGTTAGAGATTGAGCGAAAGTAAATGGGAGAAGGAAAATTAGAGAAAAGGGGCTATCTCAAAGGCTTCATTAAGTCCGAATGGAGATAAGGTCTTTAATTCATGGATCCAGAACATTTCTCTTTTGGAAAGTTTGTTCAAGATATCACCCCCTCTTTCACCAGGTTTGACAAGTTCTATTGCTTTAAAGAATATGTTTTCCGGATTTGATTGGTGTTTTTCAATAAAGTGTTTAGGGACTGTGTGATTGTCGATCTTATTTTTGATGTTCCGAATGTGCTCCTGGATTCTTAATTTTAGGACCCTTTTGGTTTTACCAACATATTTAAGTCCGCATGTGCATTCAAGCAAATAAATTACCATTGTAGAGTTGCAATTGATGTATTCTTTAATGCTGTATTCTTTTGTGTTGTTGTGGTTGCTAAAAAATTTTCTGATTGGGTGAAGGTATTTGCAGATGTTGCATTTTCCACATTTAAAGCAACCTTTGCAATTAATAAATGTGTTGTTTCCAGGTTTGTTTTTGCTTCGTAAATGACTGGGTGCCAGTATATCTTTCAAGTTGCTGGTTTTACGGAACACGATGTCAGGTTTTGGTGGAAGGATTTCGCGTAGTATTGGGTCCATCAACAATATATTCCAATGTTGGTTGATGGATTTCCTAATAATTGATTCTTGATTACTGTACGTGGTGATGAAAGGGGTGAAGTTGTCGGATTTCTGTTGTATCTGTTTAGTGAATAGTTCAGATCTTTGTTTCTTGGCGGTTTTTTCTAACGCTTTGTTGATCACATGCCTTGGATATTTCCTGTCTTTGAATCTGGTGGCATATGTTGTGAGTTGTTGTTGACATTCTTGTTCATTACTACAGTTGCGTTTAATCCGATAAAACTGTGAATATGGAATGTTGGTTTTCCAGTTCTGAGCATGACAGCTGTCAAAGTGAAGATAACTATTAGTATCTACTTCTTTTATGTAGTTGCTCGTTATGATCTTGGATGAATTATTAGAGAGAGTGAGGTCCAGATAGTGTACTTTGTCTTTATTCATCTCATATGTGAATTTCAAGTTATATTTGTTCATGATGAGTATTGAAAAGAATGATTTGAACGATTCTTCATCTCCTTCCCAGATGATTAGTATATCATTAGGCCCAAAATGAATTGCATGAAATCACAAATTGCATTCTTGTGGGTTGTAGAGAGTTCAAGGTCTTTGTCCAGGAATCTCCTGCAAGCCTCTATCCCTTTCTCATGGATGATGGATGTATAGAGGCTTTGAACGTCTATTGTGATCCAAATGTATGAGTCCTTCCATTCTACCGAGGATAAAACATTGATGATACTGCTAGTGTCCTTCAGAAAAGATGGTAAACAAATCACGTATTTGCACAAAAAAATGTCAACATATTCTGATAGATGGCTGGTAAGTGAATCAATACCTGCGATAATAGGTCTGCCCGGCGGTTGTGTGAGGTTTTTATGTATTTTCGGGAGATAATAAAATGTTGGTATTACAGGTGTTGCTATCAGAAGGTATTGGAATTCATTTTTATCCAGAGTATTATTATGAAAGTAATGTACCAGTAGACTTCTGAGCTCTTCTACATAATTAGTAGTGGGATCATTTTGAAGTTGCTTATAAGAGGATGTATCCTGAAGGAGACGTAGTGCTTCGGTTTCGTATGCATCTCTGTCAAGGATTACAATCCCGCCTCCTTTATCTGCTTGCTTGATGATGAGATCATGGTTATCTTGTAGTTGTTTCAATGCTTCTTTCTCATTATTCTTCAGGTTTAGGTGTTTTGGTTTCTTTAGTTCAATATCACATAGGTCCTTTTTCACCAGTTCCTGAAATACATTGATATAATTACCTTTGGATTCCAGGGGGTAGTATGTTGATTTTCGTTTCAGTCCTGATTTAGATGGTTCAGTTGGGTCGAGTGACTTTTCTTGTTTTGCGAAATGTCTTTTAAGAGTAAGGGTTCTAGAAAATTTGTTGATATCTATGAATGTGTCAAATTTATTCATTTGTTTGTCTGGAGCAAATTT
This sequence comes from Pseudophryne corroboree, assembly GCF_028390025.1. Lineage (NCBI taxonomy): Eukaryota > Metazoa > Chordata > Amphibia > Anura > Myobatrachidae > Pseudophryne > Pseudophryne corroboree. The sequence goes on along the minus strand of NC_086448.1, from coordinate 551,614,309 downwards.
AAGACCCTTACTCAATAATGATGTTTCAGTCTCACTAAGGGTATGTCTAGATAAATTGAATATGCCTTGTTCCACGGGGTTGGTTATGGTAGGTACCGTCTTTTGTTTGTTCTTCCTACGCCCGCCCTTTGTGCCTCTTCTTCTTGAAACCCTCTTTTCATGGGTGAGGTCCCTTTCAGTCTCTCTTTGAAGAATGTTTTCCTTGTCGAGAATAGATTCTCTGTTGGGTCCGGTGATAAAAAATCAGAGTCACTGTTGGACTCCAATCTTTGGAGAGCTGTAAATCTGTTATTTGTCGTGATAGGTCTTGAGGTCGAAGGTTTAATCTTTTCTTGTTCATGATATGTTTGTTGTCGATTTTGAGGGCGGGTGTTCTTTGTCCGATATGGTGTTGTTTTCCATCTTCTTTGTCTTTGATCCTGATATACAGGAATATGTTGATACTTGGTATCCTGGAATCTACTCCAATTCTGTATTTTGTTGTGAAGATAATCTTGTTTGTCCCTGAGGAATTTCTTTTGTTTACCTTTGATCACATCTTCCTCAATATGCTCAAGCTTTTTTGTCAATGTCAGATCATTTGCTTTGAACTCTTCTTTATCTTTGTGTATAATGAGTTTTTGTTCTTTTGCTTTGAGCTCATCCTCAATCTTAATAAGAACTTTCTGCTTCTCTAGAATGATTAGTTTAATAAGGTTGATAGAACAGTTATGTAGAATCTCATCCCATTTTGAGATGAATTTTGGGTTGTCTAGGCCAAAAGTAGGTCTTTTTAATAGTCTTAGACCCCTAGGGATCCTGTTCACCGTTATATATTGTTCTAGACCTTTTACTTCCCACCATGCTTTGATTTCTTTAGTTAGTAACCTTTCTGCCTCCCAGAATAAGGAATCCATATCATTTTCATTATGTGTATTTAAATCAGCATCTGTGGAACCTTCATTAAAAATATGATGACAGAGGTCGTTCCTTTTCTCATGACCTCTATTTTTAAACATTATTGGTAGGAGCACAAAACACCAGCTGCCGGAAGGCAGAAACCAAAAAAGAAGATATAGAAATAGAGACTTCGGCGCTTAGGTGCGGCTTTGTGTTAACTAAAAAATTTTTTTTTATATAAATAACCTTTTTGTAAGAAAATAGATACACACTTCTCACAATGTTAGGTGAGCGGCAGCTTATCATACAGGGAAATGTGCTTGGCATGCACACATAAAAATTTAGAGGAATTGGTGACAATAAGCGCCCAAGAGTGAGGTTTATATAATAAGGTAAGTATAGATGAAGGTATCAAGGGTGGGTATATTAAAATTAATTAGAGAAACTTATCTGAAGACCAGAGAAGCTAATTTCAGGCGATGCTTCTTGGATGATTAATACATGTTGAAGAAAAGAAGAGCAGACATAGTGTGTACTGTTTTGTACAATATCAAAGTAAAATACTGACGATAAAACACTTAGGCTTAATTAGGGAAATAGCATATTCCCAAGTATATAATCAATATGTAGCCTTGGCAGTATGTGTATAAAAACTCAAATTATTTAATACAAGGAATGACATAAAAATACATAAAAATGCATAAAAATATGTGAATAGCTGTATATCATGCGTACAGGATTAAAGATAAAATCTAGCTTATCTGTCCATAAATAACTGGAATGCATGCGTACAGAATTCAGAGTGATAAAATGGCTTATCTGTCCATAAGAGGAAGTGACAGCAGGTAGTCCCAACGCATTTCGTCCGTCTTCAGCAGGACTTCATCAAGGGAATGGACAAACAGAACAAGCATGCTTTATTTATACCATGCTTGGGCAATTTATGATGACATCACTTCCTGTGATGTCATGTACTGAAGTATTGTTATAACATTAAAATAGATATTTATTGCACTCAAAAAGTGACACCTTATAGGAGTGAGGTGGAGAGATTAGGAGGATGAAAGAACAAGGAAGAACGAGGTGGAGGAGTGACTTAGACCGCCAAAGAACCGTCCGGAATTTACTGTGGAGCGCATGTGGAACGCATGCGTCATTTCCGCGTGTGGCACTGACGTAACTTCCGGTCGGCGTATTACGAATGAAAACTGTAATTAGAAGAAAGTGACCATAAATATATGTGTGTGTCCACATAAGATAAAGAGGTGTGGGGATAAGGAGATGTTCTAATTGGTGATGCGAGGTGGCTGTAGAAGAAGAGATGATCCGTCTTAATTTGACGGTCACGTGACTTCCGAGTTATCGCGGAAGTAAGTGTGTGGAACGCAAATACGTGACGTAACTTCCGCTAAAGCCGGAGTTACGGACGGGATCATCAAGAGTGATAAAAGGCATTTTAAAGTATATTTTAAAGTATAAACTACAAGGCCAATGTGAGAACCGATATAAATGGCTAATTGTGCTCAGTAGTATTATATAAATGAAGAAGGTGTTGGTAATAAAGAAGTGAAATATTTAAAGCTCAAGTGCCGTGGAAGGGAAAGAATATTATTAATTATTAATAAAAAATTATTATATATAAGAAAAAATTATTATTAAAAAAAATTATTAGGGACCATTAAATTTTGCACCAACAAACAAAATACAGAATTGGAGTAGATTCCAGGATACCAAGTATCAACATATTCCTGTATATCAGGATCAAAGACAAAGAAGATGGAAAACAACACCATATCGGACAAAGAACACCCGCCCTCAAAATCGACAACAAACATATCATGAACAAGAAAAGATTAAACCTTCGACCTCAAGACCTATCATGACAAATAACAGATTTACAGCTCTCCAAAGATTGGAGTCCAACAGTGACTCTGATTTTTTATCACCGGACCCAACAGAGAATCTATTCTCGACAAGGAAAACATTCTTCAAAGAGAGACTGAAAGGGACCTCACCCATGAAAAGAGGGTTTCAAGAAGAAGAGGCACAAGGGGCGGGCGTAGGAAGAACAAACAAAAGACGGTACCTACCATAACCAACCCCGTGGAACAAGGCATATTCAATTTATCTAGACATACCCTTAGTGAGACTGAAACATCATTATTGAGTAAGGGTCTTAAATTTGCTCCAGACAAACAAATGAATAAATTTGACACATTCATAGATATCAACAAATTTTCTAGAACCCTTACTCTTAAAAGACATTTCGCAAAACAAGAAAAGTCACTCGACCCAACTGAACCATCTAAATCAAGACTGAAACGAAAATCAACATACTACCCCCTGGAATCCAAAGGTAATTATATCAATGTATTTCAGGAACTGGTGAAAAAGGACCTATGTGATATTGAACTAAAGAAACCAAAACACCTAAACCTGAAGAATAATGAGAAAGAAGCATTGAAACAACTACAAGATAACCATGATCTCATCATCAAGCAAGCAGATAAAGGAGGCGGGATTGTAATCCTTGACAGAGATGCATACGAAACCGAAGCACTACGTCTCCTTCAGGATACATCCTCTTATAAGCAACTTCAAAATGATCCCACTACTAATTATGTAGAAGAGCTCAGAAGTCTACTGGTACATTACTTTCATAATAATACTCTGGATAAAAATGAATTCCAATACCTTCTGATAGCAACACCTGTAATACCAACATTTTATTATCTCCCGAAAATACATAAAAACCTCACACAACCGCCGGGCAGACCTATTATCGCAGGTATTGATTCACTTACCAGCCATCTATCAGAATATGTTGACATTTTTTTGTGCAAATACGTGATTTGTTTACCATCTTTTCTGAAGGACACTAGCAGTATCATCAATGTTTTATCCTCGGTAGAATGGAAGGACTCATACATTTGGATCACAATAGACGTTCAAAGCCTCTATACATCCATCATCCATGAGAAAGGGATAGAGGCTTGCAGGAGATTCCTGGACAAAGACCTTGAACTCTCTACAACCCACAAGAATGCAATTTGTGATTTCATGCAATTCATTTTGGGCCATAACTACTTTATGTTCCAAGGGATATTCTATTTACAAACCTGTGGAACCGCAATGGGTACATCATTTGCACCTAGCTTCGCAAATCTACTAATGGGTGCATGGGAAGAAGATTGTATATATGATAACAATCCGTACATCAGCAACTTGATCATCTACAAGCGTTACATAGATGATATACTAATCATCTGGGAAGGAGATGAAGAATCATTCAAATCATTCTTTTCAATACTCATCATGAACAAATATAACTTGAAATTCACATATGAGATGAATAAAGACAAAGTACACTATCTGGACCTCACTCTCTCTAATAATTCATCCAAGATCATAACGAGCAACTACATAAAAGAAGTAGATACTAATAGTTATCTTCACTTTGACAGCTGTCATGCTCAGAACTGGAAAACCAACATTCCATATTCACAGTTTTATCGGATTAAACGCAACTGTAGTAATGAACAAGAATGTCAACAACAACTCACAACATATGCCACCAGATTCAAAGACAGGAAATATCCAAGGCATGTGATCAACAAAGCGTTAGAAAAAACCGCCAAGAAACAAAGATCTGAACTATTCACTAAACAGATACAACAGAAATCCGACAACTTCACCCCTTTCATCACCACATACAGTAATCAAGAATCAATTATTAGGAAATCCATCAACCAACATTGGAATATATTGTTGATGGACCCAATACTACGCGAAATCCTTCCACCAAAACCTGACATCGTGTTCTGTAAAACCAGCAACTTGAAAGATATACTGGCACCCAGTCATTTACGAAGCAAAAACAAACCTGGAAACAACACATTTATTAATTGCAAAGGTTGCTTTAAATGTGGAAAATGCAACATCTGCAAATACCTTCACCCAATCAGAAATTTTTTTAGCAACCACAACAACACAAAAGAATACAGCATTAAAGAATACATCAATTGCAACTCTACAATGGTAATTTATTTGCTTGAATGCACATGCGGACTTAAATATGTTGGTAAAACCAAAAGGGTCCTAAAATTAAGAATCCAGGAGCACATTCGGAACATCAAAAATAAGATCGACAATCACACAGTCCCTAAACACTTTATTGAAAAACACCAATCAAATCCGGAAAACATATTCTTTAAAGCAATAGAACTTGTCAAACCTGGTGAAAGAGGGGGTGATATCTTGAACAAACTTTCCAAAAGAGAAATGTTCTGGATCCATGAATTAAAGACCTTATCTCCATTCGGACTTAATGAAGCCTTTGAGATAGCCCCTTTTCTCTAATTTTCCTTCTCCCATTTACTTTCGCTCAATCTCTAACCTTCACTAATATTCCACTGGTCCTTCCTATCTAGATTCAACAATTTTCTTGTAACACTACTCCCTTCTAAATTAGATAACAATAGTCAATGTTTTTTACTATTTCAGTAAATTACCAACTCCTAGCCTGGTGTGGATTATTATCAAGACCTTCCCTAAAGAAGAACACATAAGGCGCACCTTGAATGTGACATGACTATGCAATTCCGTTGAATGGAATCATCAATAAGTATCACGCAGCCTAACTATGATATGACCTCGCACCTTTGATGTAGGAAACCACCAGCGAACACTTCCACTTAAAATAATTCTTCGTGTTATGGTGTATTCAGTTCAAATCTCGTCTATTATGATCCCTTTTTGATGATATATATTATTGCTTTTCCTCATTGCACTCAAAAAATACACACTAAGTGTACTTTTTCAATTAATATAAAAATTAACCCTAAAGATGTTGCTTCATACTGCCATTATTCACTTAATCGCATTAGTCACAACAAATACTGTAACCAATAGCAGCACATTGGTGCAAAATTTAATGGTCCCTAATAATTTTTTTTAATAATAATAATTTTTTCTTATATATAATAATTTTTTATTAATAATTAATAATATTCTTTCCCTTCCACGGCACTTGAGCTTTAAATATTTCACTTCTTTATTACCAACACCTTCTTCATTTATATAATACTACTGAGCACAATTAGCCATTTATATCGGTTCTCACATTGGCCTTGTAGTTTATACTTTAAAATATACTTTAAAATGCCTTTTATCACTCTTGATGATCCCGTCCGTAACTCCGGCTTTAGCGGAAGTTACGTCACGTATTTGCGTTCCACACACTTACTTCCGCGATAACTCGGAAGTCACGTGACCGTCAAATTAAGACGGATCATCTCTTCTTCTACAGCCACCTCGCATCACCAATTAGAACATCTCCTTATCCCCACACCTCTTTATCTTATGTGGACACACACATATATTTATGGTCACTTTCTTCTAATTACCGTTTTCATTCGTAATACGCCGACCGGAAGTTACGTCAGTGCCACACGCGGAAATGACGCATGCGTTCCACAGTAAATTCCGGACGGTTCTTTGGCGGTCTAAGTCACTCCTCCACCTCGTTCTTCCTTTTCTTTCATCCTCCTAATCTCTCCACCTCACTCCTATAAGGTGTCACTTTTTGAGTGCAATAAATATCTATTTTAATGTTATAACAATACTTCAGTACATGACATCACAGGAAGTGATGTCATCATAAATTGCCCAAGCATGGTATAAATAAAGCATGCTTGTTCTGTTTGTCCATTCCCTTGATGAAGTCCTGCTGAAGACGGACGAAACGCGTTGGGACTACCTGCTGTCACTTCCTCTTATGGACAGATAAGCCATTTTATCACTCTGAATTCTGTACGCATGCATTCCAGTTATTTATGGACAGATAAGCTAGATTTTATCTTTAATCCTGTACGCATGATATACAGCTATTCACATATTTTTATGCATTTTTATGTATTTTTATGTCATTCCTTGTATTAAATAATTTGAGTTTTTATACACATACTGCCAAGGCTACATATTGATTATATACTTGGGAATATGCTATTTCCCTAATTAAGCCTAAGTGTTTTATCGTCAGTATTTTACTTTGATATTGTACAAAACAGTACACACTATGTCTGCTCTTCTTTTCTTCAACATGTATTAATCATCCAAGAAGCATCACCTGAAATTAGCTTCTCTGGTCTTCAGATAAGTTTCTCTAATTAATTTTAATATACCCACCCTTGATACCTTCATCTATACTTACCTTATTATATAAACCTCACTCTTGGGCGCTTATTGTCACCAATTCCTCTAAATTAATTCAAATTGCACTGATTTTTTAATCAGAACCGAGACACCCCTAGAAAAGGAAGAATGAGAGGCATGGTAAGCCCATCCCACCCAGGCCCGTCGTAAAGACAATAACCTATGTCCCTCCAAGTGGGTCTCACTGAGGCATGCAATATCCGGGTCATATCTCTTAATCATATTCACAACCAAGGATCGTTTGATTTTGTTATTCAGACCTCGGACATTCCATGCCAGAAATTTCAGGTTAATCATGACCCCATGTAGGCGCTATGTGCCTCCCGGATAGACATCTCCCAAAATATAACTGAGAATCAACAGTATTAATAATAGCAGCACGTGACGTATACAAGCCCTGCGTTGTAAACCATAACATCTGAATTATTAAACATCCTTGCTTCAGAAAATATTTAGATAAGAAAAATAACAAACTAAAGAAAGAAAACCAAAAACAGCAAAAGGAGCCGCAACTAGCAGCTTCCCAATTATCCCTCCCCTCCCCATACACCACCCCGAACACCGGCATACTTATATCCCAAACAAACAACCCAAACTACCAAGTGCTAAGAAGGCCTAGATTCTCAACTAAACCTCCAACTCCCTCTAACCAACACCACTTGGACGTAAAAGTCTTGAGCCACCAATGTAAAGGAGGGGGGCTCCCCGATCTATGATCGTTCCCTCCGGTAGTCTAGGCCTCAGCTTCTTCAACGCAGGAGGTCAGTCCGGAGCCAGCTGCCGAGCACCCGGCGCAAATCTGTCCAGCCATTGGGCCGCCTCCCTGGGGGAATTAAAAAACTTGGTCTCCCCATCCGCCACAACCCGGAGCCTTGAAGGAAACAGCATGGAGTATGAGATGTTGAGGTCCCGCATATGCCGTTTAATGGGCATAAATTGGGCTCGGTCCTTCTGGACGTCTGCTGCAAAGTCCGGGAAGGCCGACACCTTGACTCCATTACGGACCAACGGGCCCTTCGTACGACCTAGGCGGAGAACCGAGTCATGGTCCTTATAATGCAGGAATTTGGCGATGAAGGTGCGAGGAGGGGCACCAGGAGGTAGTGGCCGAGATGGTATCCTATGTGCACGCTCCACCATGAATTGGGACGTAAAGGACTCAGCGCCATACATCTCCTTTAGCCAAGATTCGAGGAAGTCCTCCGGCTGCGAGCCCTCTTCTCTTTCAGGCAGGCCTACAAATCTTACATTGTTTCTACGCAGCCGACCCTCCATGTCTAACAGCTTGGTCTGGAGGGAGGAAACCTGTTGTGTCACCGTGGATACGGACTGCTTCAGGGAGCCACACATATCTTCCAGATTGGAGACCCGCGTCTCCGCCTCACCCACTCTCTCACGGATACGCTGAACATCTTGTCGGAGTAAGGAGAGGTCACACTGCACCTTTTCCATCTTATCGGAGAGACGCTGTTCACTGCCAGCTATAGCCTCCAGCACCTGTTGAATAGACGGCGCCTCCGCTGCCGCTGGGGAATTGGCAGCAGACGCAGATGGGGAGTTCGAGTGTGTCGGAGAGGTTCCCTGAGAAGGAGCCGAGGACACCCTGGGATTGGTTTGCCTGGCATATCTTTCTAGTTTGGCCGCCCTTAACCATATTGGACAGGAGCAGTCACACGCACCCTAGGGTAGGGTTGCAGTATAGAAGTGTAATTAGAAGGCGGCAGCAGCAAGGATGAATATAATCAGTGGCGGGAAGCAACCGTGCCCGGTCTTTTTAGGTCAAATATCAATGGATAGAAAGTACAGTCTTGTGTAAAAGTGACAACACGGATGGGAATATGGAGGAGGGAATATCCTGCAGCAATTCCGGGAGGCAGATGTAGGATAGTGATGTGTAGTACACTGTAGGATATTAATGCAATACAGCAGTGTAGTCAGTTCCAATCTATATGCAGCTCCTGTGAGGCAGAATGGGAGAACTGCGCAGTGGGAACAGCTGACTGTGCTTCCAACAATATGTTAAGGCAGTATAGATATTGATAGATTGAGAATGGGTGAGAGCAACATGCAGGAAGGTCTCAGAGATCAAAGCAGTTCACAGGACACAGGAGAATCCCAGCAGGCAACCCCGCAGATGTCCAGGCATGGGTAGCTGTCTTTATAATCCGCTCCCAAAATGGCCGCAGAGCCGCTTCCCCAGGAGTACCTGCTTACCCTCCTGTTATCAGGGCCCCAGGTCACAGCCCGAGAGGTAGAGGAGAGGCTATCTCCTCCTCACAGCCTTCCCGCGGTGTCTGGCGATAGCAGCCGCCCGCCGCTCGAGCTCCGGGTGTCCCGCGGCCGAGGCCGCCAAAATCGAGGCCGGGGATCCGGAGGAGGTGTAGGCCGCAGGGCCGGAGGCCGGTGACTGCCACTTCATGGGACCCGGAGACAACGAGAAAGGATGCCCGCCGGTGCCCAGCAGTGTGGGGTGTTGAATTCGGCCGGGCAGAGGCACCAGAGGGAGTCGGAATGGGTGTCAGGAGTTTGGTAGCCGGGGAGCTCCCGAGACCTGCTGCCTACTCCTCAGCCGTCGTGTGCTGCTTGCATATATATAAGAACTGACCAATAACACATCATGAACAAGAGATCTCCCTCCCCTGGACCAATAACAGAAGACTCAGTCCCAGGCATGTACCTCTCCCAATACACAGTATATAGGTATCTCCCCTCACCCAGGAAGCTGTTTGTTCATTGCTGTTGGTGCAGATTCAGAGATAGAGAGGACTGTGCATTGAGCAAATAGGGTGAAGTATGCTGGCTGTATCTGATCCATATGTAAGTACAACTGCTTTTTGTGTAATTGTAACTCTGTGTGTGTATATATATATGTGTGTGTGTATATATATATATATATATATATATATAGTTATAACTGAATGATATATTGTACATATGTAATTTTGTATGTATACCCTTTTAATATCAAATATATACATCTCTGAGCATTGGACCTCAGCATACAATGTGTGCGACTGCTTGTTTTCTCTTAAGGGATATAGTGTTTGCGACGTATAGCGCACTTTTATCGTATATAATAATAAGATGCGCCATGCGTACGCAGCATATATTAACGCTGGCATTTGAAATGTTTATTTAGAAATAATTAGAAATTTACAGGCCGCAGCACTTTCTATGTCATTCTGACTTGATGTGCTGTGGCTCCATCACCTCCCCCAGCAGCGCTGCATACTCCCGCGGCCTGGTTCCCGGGTACTTGTAGAGGAGGCGCACCGGACTTCAGGCACACACCGCTGACACTCTCCTGGATCGCGTGGCTGCACATCAGGGAGGAGGTAAGAGGGTCTCCCAGGTGGGACCCGCCAAAAATCGCGGTCCGGTCCCTGGAGACGGACCCCGCCGCTGGTGTGGACACTGTACTGGACAGGGACCCCACTATATCCACCAGGACAGGGAGCAAAGGTCGGATTTATTAAAATCCGTTTAATATAGGTTCCATAGTACCTGGTAGTGAGGCCCAGCATAGTGGATAAGTCGTTGATCTGTAGCCCCTTCCCCTGCTCCGGGCGCCATCTACTGCTGGTGTTCCCGCCCTGGAGCTACATTTCTCTCTCCCTCACTCCCTGACAGATTTTGGCGCCATCTTCACTATTAGCTGGGCTGATCTCCGGGACTGCAGGGCTCTGGCTCCTCTGTAAAGCCGCCTGTCTCATCAGCGCTGTGCATTTACAGGCACTTAAGTATTCTACATGTTATTTTAGACAGTGTTAGTTAAGAACAAGTGTACTGCTATCTGAATATTTAGTACAAGTATTCTGTGATATACATCCAGTATCTACTGTGCATTGTTATATCTATACTCATACATATTTATATGTAGTTTTACAAGTCCAGTGCAGTTTTATTGTTTATATGTAATAACTTCTGCATTGCACATGTTACTGAGTGTGCCTATAGCTGCTGTGTGGATTCTGTTCTGTGTATCATACATACTGTTATCACTATATTCTAGCCCCTCAGGGGCTAAGTGCATCAGGGTCCCATATAGATAGATAGATAGATAGATAGATAGATAGATAGATAGTGTTACACAGAATATGCGATTGGGTATTTTTACTGTTTCAGTCCCCTCACACCGCTTAAATCCTCTGTTTTGTGTACTGTGTTTACTGTCACATAACATAGGGGGTTAGTTGCAGGTATTGTGTTTGTCTGTCTATATTGTACTGTTACGCCCTAAGGCTGCATTCCTTATAATGTCTGCTACACAGGGCGTGAAATCTGTGGACGCTTCTGCATCCTGCAGTGCTGGCACCACGGATTTACCTGAGGGGGAAGTTTTAGCTGCTAGTTCAGGTGCTGAGTGGCATACACCCAGTCAACCTGTAGCACCTGTGGCTAATCAGGACCCACCCTGGGCAGCGTTCTCAAGTCTGCTGACTACACTTATGACACGTCTTACGCCCCCTGTGGGACCTCCTGTGCCATTGCAGCCACATATTGTCCCTGTAGTTAATCTGCCGTGGGCGGATACTCTGTCTACCCAATTACAACAATTAAATCAGTCTTTGGTTAGACAAAAGTCTACCCCACGCTCCTCTGGGACCAAGGGGTCATCTAAACGGGATATTTCTTCCTCACAATCCACTAATATTTTGGATAATCTTCCGATGAGGATGGGGAATATACTGATCCATCAGACGCTGATACAGTTGCTTCTGATGAGGAATCTACAACCCAGGTTGATGTTCCTGACCTAGTGGAGGCTATTAAGCTAATTCTTCAAATAGATGATGACACTGAACCTCCTACTGCGTCTAAGAAACTTGATAAGTTCAAACGTCAGAAGGTTGCTAAAGTAGTCTTACCACATTCTGACCATTTAATTGACATACGTCAGGAATCCTGGTTGTCTCCACTAAATAAATTTTCCCTGTCTTAAAGATGCTAGCTCGTTATCCTATCCCTGCGGAGTTGAGTAACAAGTTGGAAACTCCACCGCCGGTGGATCTCATGTTGCCCGTCTTGTGGTGTCATCTACTCTGCCTGTCACCACTGTCACCTCACTGAAGGAACCAATGGATAAGCGTGTGGAGGGATGCCTGAAGTCTATTTACTCCCTTACTGGCGCTGTACATAGACCCACTATGGCAGCCTCCTGGGCTGCGAAAGGTATTGAAGCATGGGTTCAGGCAATTGAGGATGAGCTGCCTCAGGATTTTTCTGACACTGCCAGACAATATCTGTCTTACATTACCACAACCTCCCACTATATTCAGGAGGCGGCCTCTGATGCAGGTGTAATGGCGGCCAAGGCATCTACTACGTCTATCCTGGCTCGTCGAATTAAGTGGTTGAGGTCCTGGAAGGTGGACCTGGACTCCAAAAAGACCTTGGAGGTTCTCCCTTTTAAGGGAGACATCCTATTTGGGGAGGATCTGAACAAGATTGTGACTGACTTGGCTACTGCCAAGACTGCGTGTCTCCCAAATACTAATCCTTCTGTTCCGATGGCTAAGAGTACCACCTTTCATTCCTTTCGACCTCCAGGAAAAGCAAAGGGTCAGCCGTATCTGCGACAGGCTCGTGCTTCCAAAACCACTAAGCCTAAATCTAAACAATCCTGGGCCGTCCGTCAGCCTACTTCCAAACAAGACAAGCCTGCTGCATGTTGGAGCGGGCCTTCCCCTTGGGAGACCCCAGGGTGGGAGGCCGACTTCTGCAGTTCGGCCAGGCCTGGTTAAAGACCACTTTGGACACCTGGGTGCGGGAAGTGTCTCTCACGAGTATGCATTCTCTTTCAAGAGACATCCCCCCTTGCCAGTTTTGCACAATGGTTATCCCTGTGGAGCTGTTTAAAGGCGCAAGCTCTCCACTTGGTTGTACAATCCCTCCTGGATACAGAAGTGGTAGTGCCAATACCTCTGTCTCAGAGAGGCAGGGGTTACTATTCGACCCTGTTTCTAGTTACAAAGCCAAATGGGTCCTTCCGGCCTATACTCAACTTCAAATCATTGAACAAGTTTGTGAGAGTATCCAAATTCCGTATGGAAACTCTGCGCTCTATAGTGCTGGCCATGGAACCTGAAGACTATATGGAATCCCTGGACATATAGGATGCTTACCTGCACATACCTATTGCCATGTCGCATCAGCAATATCTACGGTTTGCTATTGGCAACCTACATTATCAATTCCAGGCACTGCCTTTTGGATTGGCCACGGCCCCTCGTATCTTCACCAAAGTAATGGTCGTGATGATGGCTCTTCTCCTCCGTCAGGGTATCAGGATCCTGCCGTATCTGGATGACTTTCGGATCCTGGCGAACTCCCAAGAGGTTCTCCTCAGTCATCTGAAACTGACGGTCCAATTCCTACAAGCCCATGGGTGGCTCAACAAATGGAAAAAGTCCTCGCTGGTCCCTGCCCGGAGCATGGTGCACCTGGGGGCACTACTGGACACACACAACCGATTGTATTTGTCTCCAGAGAAAATCCTGAAACTTCAGGAGTGTCGATACACTCGGCGATGCAAGTACTAGGCCTCATGGTGTCAGCTTTCGACGTGGTGGAGTACGCTCAATTTCATTCCCGCCCTCTGCAGAGGTTAATTATTTTCAAGTGGGATGGCCTGCCTCATCAAATCAGGTTTCAAATGATCTCCTTGACTCCGGAGGTTCGTCTGTCACTGAGCTGGTGGCTACAGGACCAACAGTTGAGCAGGGGCCGTCCCTTCTGGATCTCCAACTGGATCCTCCTGACAACGGATGCCACTCTGCGGGGTTGGGGCGCGGTGTTGGAGCAACACTCTCTTCAGGGTCGGTAGACCAGGGAAGAGTCTCTCCTCCCAATAAACATTCTGGAATTGCGGGCGGTGTTCAATGCGTTAACACTGGCCCTGCCTCTAGTACAGAACAGGCCTGTTCAAGTACAATCGGACAACGCCACCACAGTAGCGTACATAACTCATCAAGGTGCCACTCGAGCCGCATGGCAATGCTGGAAGTATCAAAAATCCTCCGTTGGGTGGAACGCCATCTGCCAGCAATATCGGGAGTGTTCATCCCCGGAGTCCTCAACTGGGAAGCGAATATCCTCAGTCGCCAGGACGTTCACGCTGGAGAGTGGAGTCTTCATCCGGAAGTCTTTCAACTCCTAGTGGACAAGTGAGGCCTACCAGACGTAGACCTGATGGCGTCTCGACACAATCACAAGGTTCCAGTCTTCGGATCAAGGACAAGGGATCCTCAAGCAGCTTTCATGGATGCACTGCCAATTCTATGGAACTTTCGGCTGCCATGTGTGTTCCCTCCGGTGTCACTTCTGCCCAGGGTGATAAGGAAGTTCAAGCAAGAAGGAGGTATACTACTTATAGTCGCTCCAGCTTGGCCCAGACGGCATTGGTTCTCATACCTGCAGGGTCTATCGGTAGAGCGTCCTCTTATACTTCCTCAATGCCCAGACCTCCTCGTTGAGGGCCCTTGTGTCTATCCGGACCTGGCCAGGCTGGCTTTGATGGCGTGGCTCTTGAAGCTTCACTCCTGAGGGCCAAGAGATTCTCTGAGGCAGTTATTCAAACTATGTTGAAGGCCCGCAAACCGGCTTCTGCACGGATTTGTTACAGGGTCTGGAATTCTTATTTCACATGGTGTACTGCTAAGAATTATGATGCCTATTCATTCAGAAATTCTAGGCTTTTGGCTTATCTGCAACAAGGCCTAGATTTAGGCCTTCGTCTGGCCTCCCTCAAGGTTCATATATCTGCCATGTTGGTGTGGTTTCAGAAGAAAATTGCGTCAATTCCTGACGTTCGTACTTTCACTCAGGGTGTTTTAAGGAATCAGCCTCCCTATGTCCCTCCTGAGGCTCCATGGGATCTGTCTGTTGTCTTAAATGCCCTGCAAGAGTCTCCATTCGAACCTCTTGAGTCTGTGGATCTTAAATGTCTTACACGTAAGGCCATGTTTTTATTGGCTATTGCCTCTGCTGGCAGGGTGCCGGACTTAGGCGCTTTGTCCTGTCGTCCACCCTTTCTGATTTTTCACCGTGACCGGTCACTTCTTCGAACTCGCCCTGGTTTTCTACCTAAGGTGGTATAATCTTTTCATCTTAACCAAGAGATTGTGATTCCGGCCTTTAGCTCTTCTGGTTTGTCCTCCAAAGAGCGGTCTTTGGATGTGGCACGGTCTCTTCGTATTTACGTAGAGAGGACTGCCTCTCTCAGGAGGTCAGATACCCTTTTTGTACTTTTTGTTTTTCACAAACGTGACTGGTCTGCGAATAAGCAGACCATGGCCAGATGGATTAGAATGGTGATTGCACAAGCCTATGCGCAGGCTGGTCTCCCAGCTCCTGCTGTTTTCAAAGCCCATTCTACTCGGTCTGTTGGAACTTCTTGGGCGGCCCGCCGAGGCGCTTCCACTGAACAATTGTGCAAGGCAGCTACATGGTCCTCTGTGAACACGTTCATCAGGTTCTATGCCTTCGATACTTCCGGCTCTCAGGATGCTTCCTTTGGACGCCGGGTTCTTGTACCTGCTACAGTGCGTCCCCTCCCATGAGAAACTGCTTTAGGACATCCCTGATGTTATTCCCTGTGGAATACCAGTGTACCCCGCTGCAGAAAAGGAGATTTATGGTAGACTTACCATTGTTAAATCTCTTTCTGTGTGGTACACTGGATTCCACAGGGCGCCCACCCTGACGCACTTAGCTTCTTTGGGTTTGTATGGCATTAGCCGCTGGTACCTTTTCCTGTCGTGAGAATGTGGTTCTATGTGACTAACATCTGCCGTCTGTTTTTTTCTGCTACTGCATTGGACTGGTTAACGAAACTGAGCTCCAGTGCCTGGAGGCGGGGCTATGGAGGAGGCGGTGCAATGCATCCTCGGAACAGTCAAAGCTTTAGCCTGTTGGTGCCTCAGATCAAGATCAAGATCCAACTCTACACCCCCGATGTGATTCCCTGTGGAATCCAGTTTACCTCGCAGTAAGAGATTTAACTATGGTCAGTCTACCATAAATCTCCTTTTACTGAATAATCCAATTTGAATCCGGTGTTCGAGGAATGAAGATTAGAGAGTTTAATTCTGTGAAGAACTCTTGCAAACATACAGTAGGTACATGTTTTCAGGGAGTCTGTGGAAAAACGCAGGTGTGTCAGATAAAAACGCAGGCGTGGTTGGGGAAACGCAGGCGTGGCTGGCCGAACGCAGGGCGTGTTCGTGACGTCATAACAGGAACTGAATAGTCTGAAGTGATCGCTAGCGCTGAGTAGGTCTATAGCTACTCTGACACTGCACAAAATTATTTTGTAGCCGCTTTGCAAACCTTTCGTTCGCACTTCTGCTAAGCTAAAATACACTCCCATAGGGCGGCGGCTTAGCGTTTGCACGGCTGCTAAAAGCAGCTAGCGAGCGAACAACTCGGAAAGACTGCCTATATGTAGTGTGCATACACAACAAGCAAATGGTAACAGAGAGCCACGGTAGCAGCTGCATAACTGATTGATTGTTAGTACATCGGCAGATAAATCTTTTTTTTTTTATCTTTTATTTGGAGTTACTTATACAAAAGTATTGTTAGTTGTAATATATGCCCACACACAGACCCGGTGCTACCCGCTCAGCAAGGTCTGCAAAGCAGGGAGGCGCCGGGTGGGAGAGGCGCTGTCCCAGCTCTGCTACCTTGCTGGCCCGCAATGCTGCTGTCCGCTGCCGCAGGCTCTGCCTGTCAAAGTGACAGGCAGCGCGCGCAGAACGACCATAAGGTCTTCTCCTGTGTGCTGTGTGTGAGCCTGTCAGGTGCCTGCCCCTTCCTTCTCCTCCTTGGCTTGTTCCTCCGTGCTGCACCTAGCTGGAAGACAGGCAGCAGTGGAGGGTGAGGTGGGGGTGGGGGGGAGAAGGAAAGAGAGTTAGTGTCATTCGTGTTTTTTTTTGGGGGGAGTGACATTAATATGTGCTGGGGGGTTATGTCATATTGTGTTCTTTTTGGGGGTTGGGTGGGTTGTATTATATTTGTTTTTGGGGGGTAGTGTCATATTTATGTGTGCTAGGGAGTTGCATATTAACGGGGGGGGGGATAAAGTGTCATATTCATGTGTTTTTTGGGGGGAGGAGTGACATTAATATGTGCTTGGGGGTTAATGTCATTGTGATGTGTTTTGGGGGGTAGTGTCACTGTGATGTTATTGTGTGCTGGACAGTGGGGTAGTGTTATATTAATATAAGCTGGGGGTAATGTCATTTTAATGTGTTTTCTTTGGGGGGGTGGGGGGGGTTATATTATATTTGTTTTTTTTGGGGGGTAGTGTCATGTTAATGTGTGCTAGAGAGTTGCATATTAACAGGGAGGGGGGGAGATAAAGTGTCCTATTCAGTGGAGTAACTACTGCCCCTGCGGAGGCTTGGAGGCGCAGGGCTACCTGGGCACTGCCACTAATTCAGAGCAGATTGGTATGCGGACTAGTCGTCCGCATGTCAATCTGCTAAATGTCCCTTCCAAAATGGCCGCCACCACAGAGGAGACATGCTAGAGGTCATACTTGACCTCTAGCGTCTAGGAAGTGCCGGGAGCGCATAACGCTGGCCGCGGCCGACTGCACCCTGCCAACTTGCTACCCTGGCACAGCGGCAGCAGCAACAGGGGGATCGGGCAGCGGTGCACGCGGCACACTAAACAGCGGGGAGCGGTTTGGGCAGCATTACTCCCCATGACACCCAGTGCATGAAATCCCTGGCAACGAGCATAACACCCAGCGCATGAAACCCCTGGAAACGAGCATGACACCCTGAGCATGAAAACCCCTGGCACCGTGCATGGAACCAAGGTCATGAAACCCTTGGCAACGAGCAGGTAATTTAAAAGTAATTAGAAGCCTTACTGTAGGGCTTAATGGGTAATGGGCATTGCGGTGTGTGGCATAATGTGTCACAGACATTGTGATAGCATGACTTGTATGTTCCAGCGAACCAGATGCAGCTTGCCACAGCTAGTCGCAAGCACAATGCGGCCGCTTGCGTGTAGGATGAGAGCGGTCACATCTGTATTTATAGGAGGGCGCAAAATTTATAGTTTGCAGGAGGGTGCCGAGCACCCTAGCACCGGCCCTGCCCACACACATGGGTGTAGCCATAGTGAGTGCAGGGGTGCCATTGCTATGAGGGCCACACACTCTGGGGGCCCTGGATCCAGGTCTTATATTTGTTTACCAAGTTCCCAAAGTTGCCTGCTAAATTATTAGGTTCTGCCCAGTGCCTGGCCTGTAAAGTGGGACTCGTCAACACTTACATATGTGGAGGTCACGGTCTCTTCCTCTCCGTTAAGCTCTTCACTGGCATGGACATTAACCAGGATGCTAAAGATAATATGTAGTGTGCATACATAACAAGCAGACGATAACAGAGAGAATAGCTGCAGAACTGATTCTGTTAGCACGTCAGCAGATACATTTTATTTTATTTTTTTGGAGTTACTCATACATGCAGCAGTCATACAATACTGTATGTCTCAAAGAAATTATGTACAACAGCTGAAATAACCATCCATTATATTACTTTATATGTTGACAGATGCTATTGTATTGTGTCAGCATCCAGAATCTTACCTCCGGTTGTGGCCCCTGCGGCCTTCCTGTAAGCCGGCTAGTGTGGCTGCAGCAGATAGGAGCTGCAGCAGCGAGGTCCTCCGGTGCGGCTGCCGGGTGTCTGGAGGCTGGGGTCCGGGTCCTGGGGAGTGGAGCATGGCTGCCGGAGGTGTCTGTTTCCAAGTGTTCTGTTGCTGGAGTGTGGTGGCTGAGGCCTGAGGTAGTGGCTGTGTGCTGGTTTCACATGTGTCCTCTGGGCGGGGAGCCGCATGTTGGAGACCAAGCCAATAGGTATCCCAGTTCGCATCCAGCCAAGCCGGTGCAGTCTTCCCTTATAAAAGGGGTTGATGCTTAGTCATGGTGCCAGTGCTTCAAGTTACTTGCTGCTGTAAGGTGCTCAAGCTGTGCTCCCAGGTTAACCCCTGGTATCCTAGTTCTATGTTGGCCGCCTGTTGGTTAGTTCTGTTATTGCAGTCCTTTGCTTCCAGTCCACCTGCCCTTGCGGTTTAACTGCTGGGTCCTCTATCTGGTAGAGGGTCTCCGTTTGCTGTCAGTGCTCACAGTGATCCTCTCTTCAACATCGTTCTTCAGTGTTTTTCAGCATCGTTTACAAATCACAACTCATCTCTTCATCCAGTGTATTTCAGCATTGTTTACAAATCACAAGTCATCTCTTCATTTGGTGTTCTTCAGCATTGTTTACGAATCACAAGTCATCTCATTCAGTGTTCTTCAGCATTGTTTACAAATCGCAAGTCCTCTCCATTTAGTGTTCTTCAGCATCGTTTACAAATTACAAGTCATCATTCTGTGTTCTTCGGCATTGTTTACAAATCACAAGTCATCTCATTCGGTATTCTTTAGCATCGTTTACAAATCACAACTCATCTCATTCAGCATCATTCACAAATCACAAGTCATCTCTTCATTCAGTGTATTTCAGCATTGTTTACAAATCACAAGTCAATTCTCCATTCAGTATTCTTCAACGCCATCTACAAGTCACGAACACTTTGTTCTTCAGAACTCACTCGGACTTATCTCCTAGTTGTGTATTATTGAAGTCTCATTAAAACTGAATAAATATTTCTTCAGTGTATCGTTCTCAGTCATTGCCCTCATTGCCTACCCCTCTTCACCTTCGGCCCAACTCTTAAATCAATGAATAAGAACTATATTTAGCCACCTCGTTTCCTTCCTTTGCCGAAAGCTGCACCCTCAGTCAATTGTCAGTCGTCGGATCCTCAACTCAAGCCGAGCGTGACAGTATTGTATATATCTTAACCACTGAAATGTTATGAAAGGCACAAGGTCAGCAGAGAACTTGCAAAATGCTGACATGGACATCAGTTGGGTGGTCAACATAGAGTTTTTACAGTATTTAAGACCTAAGCGCAGCCTTATCCTAACATTTCCACTGTTGACATTTGATCATAACGACCATATACAGTACCCCTCTAGATAAATTGATGTTTCATTCCAAAATGTGGAATATAAAAGTTTCACATATGTTAAAGAAATGTTCAGTACATGTTTATTGTTGAATTATTGTCTCCAGCCAGTCCATTTTCATAATATAAAATATAATTTCCAGGTTTCTATCCCTTGTCACCCCAGCCTCATGTTTTTCCAGCCTCCCGCCCCCTGTCGCTATAACCGCCTGTATTTTCAGCCTCCTGCCCCATGTGTCTCCAGCCTTCTTCCTATTGTTTCTTTAGCCTCCTGCCACCTATCACTCCTGCCCCATGTCACTCTAGGTTCCTGACCCCGTCCCTTCAGCCTCCTTCCCCATGTCCCTTCAGCCTCCTGCCCCATGTCTCTGCAGCCTCCTGTCACGCAAGCCTCTTCCTGCCCCTGCCACTCCAGCCACCATCTGCTTCTTGTCTCTCCAATGGGTCTGATACAGAAAAAAGACATTAAAAGGTTGACAGGGTCAAAAGGTTGAGAGTCAAAATGTCGACAGGGTCAAAAAGTCTACACACAAAATTTTTGGGGGGTGTTTTTAAACATTTTTTTACCCCAATTTTTTTAAATGCGTCTCCTCGCTGGCTCGCTTTGCTTGCCACGCTCTGGGCTCAGTGACTCACTCTGCTCCCCTCGCCAAAAAGTAACTAAAGATAATAGTGTGTGATAGTCATAGTAAATGCAGTAAAACTTGTAAAAATGTTAAAAAAAAACCTTAAACATGTTGACCTTTTTGACTCTGTCGACCTTTTGATTGTAAACTTTTTGACCCTGTCGACCTAATGCATGGCTGACCTATTGACTGTAGACCTTTTTAGTGTAGAGTTTGACCGGATACCCTCTCCAACCTCCTGCACCATCTCTCCAGCCTCCTGTCAATGTTTACTCATCTTACTGTCACTACAGCCCCATCATTTCAGGCTCCTGTCCCCTGTAATGCCAATTTTCTGCCTCCCATTACTGCAGTCTTCTGTGTGAATTCAAGAAACAATCCCCTCCCAGGCACCCTCCAACTTAACTTCTTCCTGGATAGTCTGCATGCTCCTCTTTATCAGCGATGCAGCATGGACGATAGATGTAGTAGTGAGCTGCTCATGTGCAGAAGGTGCATTTCGAAGGTCACACACCTCCATGGAGCACTGCTGGGTTCTAGTTCCCAGTGTCTGTTGGCCAGCAGTAATCTATTAAGCATTGGTGCTGGTGGGCTGACTATGGCTGTGCCCCTAGGTTACAGTGTCCCTAGCAATAGCCCTGCCAGCCTGCCCACTGATGCAATTACAAATCTCTTTCCTCCATATAAATACATAGGTTTGGGGTACTCTTCCCTCATATTCCCATTTTCCACTGCGACCTGGAAAATTCCCAAGTCTGAGCTCCATGACCCTGGTCAGGAGCAAGGTTGGAAACCTGAGACTTAGGGTGCCTACACACCTGCGAGATGCAGCACAAAGGGTGGAGAATGGGAATACTGGTGAAGGGAAATTTTGTATAGACACTGATATGCCTGTTGGTGAATGGCAAACCTGACATTTTCTTTTTCATTTTCTTCTTCTTTCTCTCCTCTAATCTTTTTTCTTTTTTTTTCTTTTTGAGTTATGCTCATGGTACTCTACATTGCAAACACACGATAGTTAAATTAAGATACAAAAATTTGTGTTCTCTGCAGGAAGGGGCAGTCTGGAGGACAAAGGGGTATGGCCAGGAGTCCTCAGGACTGTGGGCAAGTGGACACGGTAAGCCAGTAGCCCACAGAGCATACCTTCCAAGTCTAGCTGATGTGGCACACGGTCTGACTCATCTAGGCAAAGAGGGTAGGTGCAGGCTGATGAGAGTCTACTGGTGTGCGCCAGGATTATATTCTCATGCAGGTAAGAGAGCAGTGACCTGTCTTACTTGCTTGAGGAAGAATATTGGTAAAGCAATACCAACAGAGCCATCCCATATCCCTCCTGCAGACGGATCTTTTCAGGAAATACAAATCGCCTTCGTACAGTTAACAACCTTTAGGAATTATTGTTGTGTATTGGTTTGCACTGATGTTTTCTCAAACTGGGTAGAGGCATTTCCTGCCGCCACGGATGCTGCTGTGTTTACCGCAAAGAAAAATTGCGCAGAAATTTGTGTGTAGATAATGGTACCCCTAGAAGTAGGAGCAAAGCTTGAATTTGTACTATTGTGATCATAGATACTGCCACTAGTATTATGTAGCTTTGGAACCACTCCCAGATCTTCACTCAACGAATCACCCTCTTCGAAATTTGTTTTTGTTTTGGTATTTGTGTCTTTTTTTGGGGTTGTTTTTGGAAGACAACCTCATGTCATGATTGATCCGCACAATGATCAGAAATACACCAATGAGGTGACAGTACAGTACCTTGTTGAGATGAGCCAGCATTTGAGAACTTGACAAAGAACTTGAAACTGCTGATTGCTGGTATGCCAAATGCTAACTGTCTTGATTATGAACCAAGAGACACTGTGATTGCCCTTACGCTCAGGTTGCCTAATAGACAGGTGGGAAGGACCATACCAAGATTTGTTGACAGCACTAAAGGTCGCCGAAAGAGAGATTTGGGTCCACTCGTCCCACTGCAAGAAGGTCGCTGGCCCGGAGAGAACTCGTGACAAAGTAGTTTATTGCTCACATTCATCGAGTTTGTGAACTGTGTGTTCGTAGTAAACTGTGTGTTAGTAGTGAACTGTGTGTTCCAAGTGAACTGTGTGTTCAAAGAGCAAGGCGGAGAGCAAAGTGAACTGTGTGTTCCAAGTGAAATGTGTATTCAAAGAGCAAGGCAAAGAGATCGCAAAAGTATCACCAGAGACTCTGTTGCGTGAAGACTGAGAGGCGGCACTGTTGAACACTACCTGAGCGTACTAAAGGACTGCAGAAAGACCAGTCATTGTAATTGATTTGTTATGAACAAGAGTTGTTTTGTTCTATTTCTCTTTTCTCTCTTTCCCGCTGACAAACATTTTCTTTCAGGATATTCTATTTTTGCGAGGTTTTTTTATGAGGAGTCGAGTGTGGGACTGGAACTGGTTCTGTAGGGAAGGAGTGATTTCCTTATAGGATCCCAGGATTAGCCGATCAGTTTGTTAAAATCAGAGAAAAATCAAAGGTCTAGTAGTTATGGAGTTCAGAGGTAATCAGGAAAAAATCAGACAATGGCTATTCACACATTGCAGATAAAGAGCTCATTAATATATGTTGAAGAAAGGTTTATGAGTGGCTCTCCCCGAACTCCGAAGATTTATGTTATTTAGGAAGGACACTACTTATAACCCTTGTTCTATGATTAAACAGACCTAGCATACGTTCCAGAAATGGAAACAATGTTCAGAAAATGATAGGAATATGTAGATCATGAAAATTTTATATGTCACTGTCACGATTTGTTTGTGTCTTCTTCACCTACCCAGCAGAACCTCAATCGAATCCAAACATCAGTGTACAAAGACGTAGGTACATGTATGTGTGAAATGTTCGTCGCAAATCAGACATTATAGGCCAAAGCACTGTCCCAGCATACTCTATAGGTTGAATGTTGTCCCACACCCAACCAGTGGTGCCCATGACCGCCGAGTGCATATAGAGGATGTCTCGTCCTCCTCCCTGTCTTCCCCAAATATAGTCAAGTGTCTGATTTGCGAAATGCATACATACTTGTGTCTAGGTCACCGATTATGGTATGAAATATTTTTTCTTATGTTAATAATTGATGGCAGTTATTGTGACTGCCTAAGGGTGGACTGTCGAAGTCAAAAATATAATATAAAGAGAACATACAAACTACACACATTATGAGTCGCTATACTTGCAAATACGCGCAGCAAGCACAGCCATATATGGTAACACACGCATTTACATGGACATGCCACAGAGATGGATTCGACACTTATCTCATATAGTACATAATTATAATATCAAGCGCCAGACATCCTGATGATTTCAAATTATCTAATGAATTAATGTCATGAATGTGTATTTGAACGAAACAAGATAGACCTCTCATGTTTACTATTGAGGCAACCAGATTGATGTGTAGATTCATTTGATACTTGTTGTGAAGTTGTGGGACATTGCAGCGGATAGTTATGATTACATGTATAAAAGCTAAAATCACTTTTATTAGAACAATAGATATTCCAAACAGGTGGTGGACAGGAAACTCAGGCCAGCCCCTTTGGACGTCCCCAAGGCTGAACCTGTTCAGCATATACAAAAAAACTAGTGACTCATCATTAATGAGAGAGAGTCCCCTCCCCCAAACTAGATAACACATTTTGCTGATCACACAGGAAGGCAGTTCCTGTTTTGGTCTCAGAGGAAGATGGAGTCCCAGCATTACTTTACAGAGAGAGTGATATGGAAAGATGAATTTATGTAAGTTAAGGATAATGGTATTGTATGCTGGCATGTAACTGTATGTAACTTTATGTATTAACTGCTTACTGTGTGAGTTGTAATCATGTGACTATAGGTATACTGTACTTTGTAATATATATATATTGAATCCATATCCTTTTAATAACAAATATATACATCAATGAGCTTTGGAACTGAGATAATGTGTGGGTGTATTGTTTTCTATTATGGGATGCAGTGTTTTGCGATGTATAGCGCACATTCATGGGATATGGTAATAAGAGATGCAGGCATTTACAATATATATTAGAGCGGGCATTTTAAATATTTCTGAGAAATCAATTTGGCATTCTTAGTATCTAGTAGGACAGTGCAGCATTTTGGCGACCAGCAGTATACATATAGTACAGTATAGTAGGCCATTGCTGTATCTTGCAGCTCTGTGTCAAGTATACTATCCTTATCTGTGCTGCATTATTGTGAGCAGTATATAGTAGGACAGTGCAGCATTTTGGTGACCAGCAATATACATATAGTACAGTACAGTAGGCCATTGCTGTTTCTTGCAGCTCTGTTTCAAGTATACTATCCTTATCTGTGCTGCATTATTGTGAGCAGTATATAGTAGGACAGTGCAGCATTTTGGCGACCAGCAGTATACATATAGTACAGTACAGTAGGCCATTGCTGTATCTTGCAGCTCTGTGTCAAGTATACTATCCATATCTGTGCTGCATTATTGTGAGCAGTATATAGTAGGACAGTGCAGCATTTTGGTGACCAACAGTATACATATAGTACAGTACAGTAGGCCATTGCCGTATCTTGCAGTTCTGTGTCAAGTATACTATCCATATCTGTGCTGCATTAGTGTGAGCAGTATATAGTAGAACAGTGCAGCATTTTGGTGACCAGCAGTATACGTACAGTACAGTAGGCCCTTGCTGTATCTTGCAGCTCTGTGTCAAGTATACTATCCATATCTGTGCTGCATTATTGTGAGCAGTATATAGTAGGACAGTGCAGCATTTTGGTGACCAGCAGTAGTAGTACAGATAATATATTAGGCCATTGCTATTGATATATTACTGGCATATAATTCCACACATTAAAAAATGGAGAACAAAAATGTGGAGGGTAAAATAGGGAAAGATCAAGATCCACTTCCACCTCGTGCTGAAGCTGCTGCCACTAGTCATGGCCGAGACGATGAAATGCCATCAACGTCGTCTGCCAAGGCCGATGCCCAATGTCATAGTAGAGAGCATGTAAAATCCAAAAAACAAAAGTTCAGTAAAATGACCCAGAAATCTAAATTAAAAGCGTCTGAGGAGAAGCGTAAACTTGCCAATATGCCATTTACGACACAGAGTGGCAAGGAACGGGTAAGGCCCTCTCCTATGTTCCTCATGACTAGTGGGTCAGCTTCACATGAGGATGGAAGCACTCATCCTCCCGCTAGAAAAATGAAAAGACTTAAGCTGGCAAAAGTACAGCAAAGAACTATGCGTTCTTCGAAATCACAAATCCCCAAGGAGAGTCCAGTTGTGTCGGTTGCGATATGGATATCTGGTTTTCACCTGACTGCGCTCATCCCCTACAATTTGAGTACTCGTGAAATGATGCAAATGGATACTTATATAAAGGTGTGTTTTACTTTCACATGTATCAAATATGACACTCAATATAATGAAACAGTGCAGATGATATTGTGGAACATGAAAAAGGTGGTAATCACAATGTGTGCTCCACGGGGAGCACCTGTTTAACTCAGTCCTTTAATCACTCAAATTGGTGATTAAATCCTTTAGGTTCTTGGCGTGTGTGTTCTGACACAAAGGCCAATGGGCTGGAAAAAATATATATAATGATTAAATCTGGCGGTGTTGCTTTAAAAGTCTAATATAGATTTTCCAGTGGAAATGTCTCTAGTCCTGACCGGACTGTGTGGGCTTTAAAAATCTGTCTTTAGTAATTAGATTCATATAGTTGCAGAGGACGGCGTCCCGTACCTCTGCGTGTGGAAGTCAGGTGTTCGTGCACTATCGTTGCGGCCGTACTTGTAAGATGTACAGGTGCGGGGGGCAGCGGGAACCTCCTGGCAGCTCCGGACAGACTCGTCCCTCAGCTCGCGCGCCCGCTCTCCGGTTCGTCCTGTTAGGGATCTCCCCGTATGCCTGCGCCGCTCGCTGGGTTGGTCGTGTTCGCGTGGGGGGGAGCTCAGCCGCAGGATCTAAATAGAGCCTTTGGCAGTGTTGCACCTCCCCACAACGGAGTACTCACCTGTGTGGTCCTCCTGCTGCCGTCCGTCTGTACTGCTTACCGATGTCTGCGCCGTAGGTCCGAGGGTCTCACAGCACTCTCCTGTCCTCCACTGGTTTGATGTCTCTTAGTCGTCTCCTCCAACGCGTTTCAACCGGATCGGTCTTCCTCTGGGAGTCTTTGCCATGCCTGACCTTCCCAACACTGGACCGGGAAGAGGTGGCGCCTTCCACCATTTGCACGCCCCCTGCAAGTGCTGGAAGGAGCACCCACAGTCCAGTTCCTGATAGTCAAATTGAAGATGTCACTGTTGAAGTACACCAGGATGAGGATATGGGTGTTGCTGGCGCTGAGGAAATTGACAAGGAGGATTCTGATGGTGAGGTGGTTTGTTTAAGTCAGGCACCCGGGGAGACTCCTGTTGTCCGTGGGATGAATATGGCCATTGACATGCCTGGTCAAATTACGAAAAAAATCACCTTCGGTGTGGAATTATTTGAACAGAAATGCGGACAACAGGTATCAAGCCGTGTGTTGCCTTTGTCAAGCTTTAATAAGTAGGGGTAAGGACGTTAACCACCTAGGAACATCCTCCCTTATACGTCACCTGGAGCACATTCATCAGAAGTAATTGACAAGTCCAAAAACTTTGGGTGACAGCGGAAGCAGTCCACTGACAACTAAATCCCTTCATCTTGTACCCAAGCTCCTGCAAACCACACTACCAACTCCCTCAGTGTCAATTTCCTTCTTAGACAGGAAAGACAATAGTCCTGCAGGCCATGTCACTGGCAAGTCTGACAAGTCCTCTCCTGCCTGGGATTCCTCCAATGGATCCTTGAGTGTAACACCTACTGCTCCTGGCTCTGCTGTTGTTGCTGCTGGGAGTCAATCATCATCCCAGAGGGGAAGTCGGAAGACCACGTGTACTACTTCCAGTAATCAATTGACTGTCCAAAAGTCCTTTACTAGGAAGATGAAATATCACAGCAATCATCCTGTTGCAAAGCGGATAACTCAGGCCTTGGCAGCTGTGTTGGTGTTAGACGTGCGTCCGGTATCCGCCGTTAGTTCACAGGCAATGAGAGAATTTCTTGAGGTAGTGTGTCCCCGGTACCAAATACCATCTAGGTTCCACTTCCCTAGGCAGGCGATACCGAGAATGTACACAGACGTCGGAAAAAGACTCACCAGTGTCCTAAAAAATGCAGTTGTACCCAATGTCCACTTAACCACGGACATGTGGACAAGTGGAGCAGGGCAGACTCATGACTATATGACTGTGACAGCCCACTGGGTAGATGTATTGCCTCCCGCAGTAAGAACAGCAGCGGTGGCACCAGTAGCAGCATCTCACAAATGCCAACTCGTTCCTAGGCAGGCTACACTTTGTATCACCGCTTTCCATAAGAGGCACACAGCTGACAACCTCTTACGGAAACTGAGGAACATCATCGTAGAATGGCTTACCCCAATTGGACTCTCCTGGGGATTTGTGACATCGGAAAATGCCACCAATATTGTGCGTGCATTACATGTGGGCAAATTCCAGCACGTCCCATGCTTTGCACATACATTGAATTTGGTGGTGCAGAATTATTTAAAAAATGACGGGTGTGCAAGAGATACTGTCGGTGGCCCAAAGAATTGCGGGCCACTTTCGACATTCAGCCACCGTGTACCGAAGACTGGAGCACCAGCAAACACTCCTGAACCTGCCCCGCCATCATCTGAAGCAAGAGGTGGTAACGAGGTGGAATTCAATCCTCTATATGCTTCAGAGGATAGAGGAGCAGCAAAAGGCCATTCAAGCCTATACATCAGCCTACGATATAGGCAAAAGAGGGGGAATGCACCTGACTCAAGCGCAGTGGAGAATGCAAGGTTCTGCAACGTTGTGTAAGGTTCTGCAACCCTTTAAGCTTGCCACACGTGAAGTCAGTTCAGACACTGCCAGCCTGAGTCAGGTCATTCCCCTCATCAGGCTTTTGCAGAAGAGATTTAAGGAGGAGCTAATACGGAGCGATTCCACTAGGCATGTGGGACTTGTGGATGGAGCCCTTCATTTGCTTAACCAGGATTCACGGGTGTTCAATCTGTTGAAATCAGAGCACTACATTTTGGCCACCGTGCTAGATCCTAGGTTTAAAGCCTACGTTGTATCTCTCTTTCCGGCAGACACAAGTCTGCAGAGGTTCAAAGACCTGCTGGTGAGAAAATTGTCAAGTTAAGCGGAACGTGACCCGTCAACAGCTCCTCCTTCACATTCTCCCTTAACTGGGGCTGCAAGGAAAAGGCTAAGAATTCCGAACCCACCTGCTGGCGGTGATGCAGGGCAGTCTGGAGCGAGTGCTGACATCTGGTCCGGACTGAAGGACCTGTCAACGATTACTGACATGTCGTCTACTGTCACTGCATATGATTTTGTCACCATTGAAAGAATGGTGGAGGATTATATGAATGACAGCATCCAAGTAGGCACATCAGACAGTCCGTACGTATACTGGCAGGAAAAAGAGGCAATTTGGAGGCCCTTGCACAAACTGGCTTTATTTTACCTAAGTTGCCCCCCCCCCCCCCTCTCCAGTGTGTACTCTGAAAGAGTGTTTAGTGCAGCCGGTCACATTATCAGCGATCGGCGTATGAGGTTATTTCCACAAAATGTGGAGAAGATGATGTTCATCAAAATGAATTATAATCAATTCCTCCGTGGAGAGATTTACCAGCAGTTGCCTCCAGAAAGTACACAGGGACCTGAGATGGTGGATTCCAGTGCGGACAAATTAATACTCTTTGAGGAGTGGGATGTACGCAGTGAAAGGGGTGATGAATCGGACGATGAGGAGGAGGTGGACATCTTGCCTCTGTAGAGCCAGTTTGTGCAAGGAGAGATTGATTGCTTCTTTTTTGGTGGGGGCCCAAACCAACCAGTCATTTCAGTCACAGTCGTGTGGCAGACCCTGTCGCTGAAATGATGGGTTCGTTAAAGTGTGCATGTCCTGTTTATACAACATAAGGGTGGGTGGGAGGGCCCAAGGACAATTCCATCTTGCACCTCTTTTTTTTCTTTCATTTTTCTTTGCGTCATGTGCTGTTTGGGGAGTATTTTTTTGAAGGGCCATCCTGCGTGACACTGCAGTGCCACTCCTAGATGGGCCAGGTGTTTGTGTCGGCCACTTGGGTCGCTTATCTTAGTCACACAGCTACCTCATTGCGCCTCTTTTTTTCTTTGCATCATGTGCTGTTTGGGGAGTATTTTTTTGAAGGGCCATCCTGCGTGGCACTGCAGTGCCACTCCTAGATGGGCCAGGTGTTTGTGTCGGCCACTTGGGTCGCTTATCTTAGTCACACAGCTACCTCATTGCGCCTCTTTTTTTTTTCTTTGCTCCAGTCTTCTGTGCCTGTACGCCGAAAGTGGCCCGCTTTTCTTCTGGCCACCGACAGCATCTCTTGCACGCCCCTGTCGTTTTTTAAATAATTCTGCACCACCAAATTCAAGGTATGTGCAAAACATGGGACGTGCTGGAATATGCCCAGATGTAATGCACGCACAATATTGCTGGCGTTGTCCGATGCCACAAATCCCCAGGAGAGTCCAATTGGGGTAAGCCGTTCTGCGATGATCTTCCTCAGTTGCCGTAAGAGGTTTTCAGCTGTGTGCGTATTCTGGAAAGCGGTGATACAAAGCGTAGCCTGCCTAGGAACGAGTTGGCGTTTGCGAGATGCTGCTACTGGTGCCGCCGCTGCTGTTCTTGCAGCGGGAGGCAATACATCTACCCAGTGGGCTGTCACAGTCATGTTGTCCTGAGTCTGCCCTGCTCCACTTGTCCACATGTCCGTGGTTAAGTGGACATTGGGTACAACTGCATTTTTTAGGACACTGGTGAGTCTTTTTCTGAGGTCTGTGTACATTTTCGGTATCGCCTGCCTAGAGAAATGGAACCTAGATGGTATTTGGTACCGGGGACACAGTACCTCAATCAAGTCTATAGTTGGCTCTGAAGTAACGATGGATACCGGAACCACGTTTCTCACCGCCCAGGCTGCCAAGGTCTCAGTTATCCGCTTTGCAGCAGGATGACTGCTGTGATATTTCATCTTCCTCGCAAAGGACTGTTGGACAGGCAATTGCTTACTGGAAGTAGTACAAGTGGTCTTCCGACTTCCCCTCTGGGATGACGATCGACTCCCAGCAGCAACAACAGCAGCGCCAGCAGCAGTAGGCGTTACACTCAAGGATGCATCGGAGGAATCCCAGGCAGGAGAGGACTCGTCAGACTTGCCAGTGACATGGCCTGCAGGACTATTGGCATTCCTGGGTAAGGAGGAAATTGACACTGAGGGAGTTGGTGGTGTGGTTTGCGGGAGCTTGGTTACAAGAGGAAGGGATTTACTGGTCAGTGGACTGCTTCCGCTGTCGCCCAAAGTTTTTGAACTTGTCACTGACTTATGATGAATGCGCTGCAGGTGACCTATAAGGGAGGATGTTCCGAGGTGGTTAATGTCCTTACCCCTACTTATTACAGCTTGACAAAGGCAACACACGGCTTGACACCTGTTGTCCGCATTTGTGTTGAAATAATTCCACACCGAAGAGCTGATTTTTTTTTGTATTTTGACCAGGCATGTCAATGGCCATATTCCTCCCAAGGACAACAGGTGTCTCCCCGGGTGCCTGACTTAAACAAACCACCTCACCATCAGAATCCTCCTTGTCAATTTCCTCCCCAGCGCCAGCAACACCCATATCCTCATCCTGGTGTACTTCAACACTGACATCTTCAATTTCACTATCAGGAACTGGACTGCGGGTGCTCCTTCCAGCACTTGCAGGGGGCGTGCAAATGGTGGAAGGCGCAAGCTCTTCCCGTCCAGTGTTGGGAAGGTCAGGCATCGCAACCGACACAATTGGACTCTCCTTGGGGATTTGTGATTTCGAAGAACGCACAGTTCTTTGCTGTGCTTTTGCCAGCTTAAGTCTTTTCTTTTTTCTAGCGAGAGGATGAGTGCTTCCATCCTCATGTGAAGCTGAACCACTAGCCATGAACATAGGCCAGGGCCTCAGCCGTTCCTTGCCACTCCGTGTCGTAAATGGCATATTGGCAAGTTTACGCTTCTCCTCAGACGCTTTTAATTTTGATTTTTGGGTCATTTTACTGATCTTTTGTGTTTTGGATTTTACATGCTCTGTACTATGACATTGGGCATCGGCCTTGGCAGACGACGTTGATGGCGTTTCATCGTCTCGGCCATGACTAGTGGCAGCAGCTTCAGCACGAGGTGGAAGTGGATCTTGATCTTTCCCTATTTTTTTAACCTCCACATTTTTGTTCTCCATATTTTAATGCGCACAACTAAAAGACACCACAGGTATACAATGTAGATGGATGGATACTATAGTATACTTATGGACGACGACGAGTGACGACACAGAGGTAGGTACAGCAGTGGCCTACCGTACTGCTATATACAGTATAATGGACCTGGTGGACACTGTCAGCAGACTGCGTTTATAGTATAAAAAAAAAGACACCACAGGTATACAATGTAGATGGATGAATACTATAGTATACTTATGGACGACGAGTGATGACACAGAGGTAGGTACAGCAGTGGCCTACCGTACTGCTATATACAGTATAATGGACCTGGTGGACACTGTCAGCAGACTGCGTTTATAGTATAAAAAAAAAAGACACCACAGGTATACAATGTAGATGGATGGATACTATAGTATACTTATGGACGACGAGTGACGACACAGGTAGGTACAGCAGTGGCCTACCGTACTGCTATATACAGTATAATGGACCTGGTGGACACTGTCAGCAGACTGCGTTTATAGTATAAAAAAAAAAGACACCACAGGTATACAATGTAGATGGATGGATACTATAGTATACTTATGGACGACGAGTGACAACACAGAGGTAGGTACAGCAGTGGCCTACCGTACTGCTATATACAGTATAATGGACCTGGTGGACACTGTCAGCAGACTGCGTTTATAGTATAAAAAAAAAAAGACACCACAGGTATACAATGTAGATGGATGAATACTATAGTATACTTATGGACGACGAGTGACGACACAGAGGTAGGTACAGCAGTGGCCTACCGTACTGCTATATACAGTATAATGGACCTGGTGGACACTGTCAGCAGACTGTGTTTATAGTATAAAAAAAAAGACACCAAAGGTATACAATGTAGATGGATGGATACTATAGTATACTTATGGACGACGAGTGACGACACAGAGGTAGTGGTACAGCAGTGGCCTACCGTACTGCTATATACAGTATAATGGACCTGGTGGACACTGTCAGCAGACTGCTAAACTAGTATAAGAAAAAGCCACCACAGGAGTGTTTTTCAGGCAGACAAACGTATACTGGTGGTCACTGTCAGCAAAACTGTGCACTGTACTCCTGCTATAACTGCTCCCCAGTCCCCACAATTAGGCAGTGTGAGCACTCAGCACAGATATATATCATGCAGCACACTGAGCACAGATATGGTATGGAGCGTTTTTTTCAGGCAGAGAACGGATAAAAAACTAGCAAAACTCTGCACTGTACTCCTCCTAACAGCTGCTCCCCAGTCCCCAATCCTCCCCACAATAAGCTAAGCAATCAGATCAACTGTGTAGTATACTATTAATAATTAACTATATAAACGGAGAGGACGCCAGCCACGTCCTCTCCCTATCAATCTCAATGCACGTGTGAAAATGGCGGCGACGCGCGGCTGCTTATATAGAATCCGAATCTCGCGAGAATACGACAGCGGGATGATGACGTTCGGGCGCGCTCGGGTTAGCCGAGCAAGGCGGGAGGATCCGAGTCTCCTCGGACCCGTGTAAAAAAGGTAAAGCTCGGGTGGGTTCGGTTTCTCGGAAACCGAACCCGCTCATCACTAATTCTTACACAAATCACAGTAGGTAATTAGACCATGCATATAGGGGAAGGTTGCTTGGGGGACAAATCAGTCCTAATAATAGTATGGGACTTTAAGAGATATAGCAATCCCAATTTTGTCTATCAGTTCACGTATACATATACATATACGTGGGCTGATAGTAACTCTTAAACTACAGTTAATTTATATACCTACACCTATTTATACTCACAGTCCATATAAGTGGAGTGATTTCCCGGGAGATATTTCTGTTGAGTAAAAGGTATATAAATAACAGGACCGATCATCTAAAGCGGTCAATTTGGACAGGGTGAACTACTAGTATCAATTGCGACAGTCGGTACATAATTGATTTAAAATATTGTAAGTGATCGATCTGTGGTAGCACTGGAATAGGCATAATAATCTTATAATTGCTAGACACAGGTAACACACGTGGACACGTTTTTTAATTCTTTATTTACACTTTTCAATTTATTAGGCTTCACATATATGTTAGTTTGTCTGATTTTAACTCTTATGTTTCACTGTAGTCTGGGTCGTATAAACTTCATATTTTAATATACTGTATCTAATAAACGTTATATTTTATGATCAATTAACTTCTCATTGCGTCAACCATACAGTTTCTTTCTCGCTTTTCCTCCCAACTTTGATATACATATACTGTAATTGACAGCACCCCCATATATATAACGAGCATTGTCTGAAATACAAGAAAGGGGTTTATTCAAGTGGTTGTAGGGTGACCATTCCCTTACACCCACAACATAAGAACATTATATATTGAGTGTGCAGATACCTAACCTCTGTGTACATATTTAAGGAGACATTGGAGATGATAGTATAGGGGTGTACATGCCGACATGGCTCTACCCACACTGCACTGCTCACACCTCCCTCATTTCTCACAGTAGGCCCTTGAATATTTTCAGCTCCAGGCCCATGTGGCACTTAATCCTGCCCTGCCTATAGTATCCCAGCAAAATGATCATTGAAAATAACTTTTTTTTATGGTTCTGCAGTTTCTACAATTTTTGGGATTACCCACTAGGTGGTGCTCATGAATTGTCAATAAGGAAAAAAGGAGCAGAATCAAACATCGTTACATATGTTGCTGCTTCTTCTTCTTCTTCTTCTTCTTCTTCTTCTTCTTCTTCTTCTTCTTCTTCTTCTTCTTCTTCTTCTTCTTCTTCTTCTTCTTCTTCTTCTTCTTCTTCTTCTTCTTCTTCTTCTTCTTCTTCAGTAGGCAGTGTGAATTTTTTGTTTTTATATAAAAAAAACACCCAAAAACAGAATAGGTGAAAACATAAACTTAAATTCATACAAACACACTTCTCCCAGGACACAGCCACTTGTCCTCTAAATTAAACTGGGTACACACTAGACGATGTGCAAACAATGCAATGATCGTCCCAATTTCCATTGAATTCCAGAACAAACGATATAGGGCCTAATTCAGTAAGGAACGCTTATGCGTCTGATTGCAATTGGACTGCGATCACAACGCAGGGCAGATCTTTTCATGCTGAGCGGCCTTGCCCTGTGTTGGGCAGCCCCCAGAATGAGATTTTTTCAGTAGCAGGAGTGAGACAGAACATACATTTTTAGTCTGTTGAAGACAAGATTAGAGGAGTTGATGTATCAAGCAGTGGAAAAGTGGAGCATTGGAGAAGTTGCTAACAAACTGTGTGCAGATACTTATTTGAATCATTTCTGAAGTGATTTTACTGATTTATCTAGATATAGCATAAAAACACTAGATAAAAAAAGTAAATTCATAAATACTGTAAGACTATAACAGCCAATACTTAATAATATATAGAGACTGCACACTCAAACATGTAATGTCAAAAATGCAACAATTATACGGGATCAGACTGGTCCCACACAAATAATTGGTACTGTAAATCACCCATAGATGAAAATGGCATGTGAGTATTCGGAATGAAATAAAATGCTCTCATAAATGAAAGGCAAAGTGTACTTGTGTGCAATGCTACAGCTATCTGCAATGTACACCTGAAAGAAGTTGGTGAATTCCATGTTAAATTGATGTTTAAAACTTTTTTGTGATCTCCATGGATGTCCGGTAAGATAAAAATAGTCCTGTTACAAAGTCTGGTACACAGGTATCTCCAGTAGATCAATTAAATGTCTGGTATATGGTATTCAGTAAGTCTAATATGCAGGTAAACATATCACTACTCTATGGGCCGTTTCACTATCTACACAACTTTTTTAAAAGATTCAATAGTTTGGAGCTTCACTTGATATCAGGCGACAATAACTAAAAACTGAAAGCACCTGTACAATCTGCAGCTAATCCACATCTAAATATAAATCATAATAACTTTAAAAAGTATAGTAAAGGAGACGGCTTAAACATTTTAAAAGTATATATTATAGAAAACTCCACGTGATATACCAACACTAAAAATGCAGTGTTTACCGTGTTATTAATTTAAGCACACACATGCCTACTTAATGGGACTTTCATAAAAACAACAGTACAATAACAAATATTATTAACAGTATACATTATTCTATTTTTTTTATTACAATGCAGTTGTATAACATATTCAAACTATAATAAATATTTAATGACTACCCTAAAATGTATCCAAATAATTTGTTAATTATGGAACTTTATAATTAATATTACCTATAAATTCATAATCCAGAAGAGTTCCCATTAGGGAATAAATAGAAAACATGGGTGTATTTATAAGCTTAATTAATAAACATTACAATATAATTTAATTGTGTATAATATTGTATTTAAATTTTATTAATAAACTGGAATGTTCTGGCTGCTACTTTATACTAGAGATGTGCACCGGAAATTTTTCGGGTTTTGTGTTTTGGTTTTGGGTTCGGTTCCGCGGCCGTGTTTTGGGTTCGAACGCGTTTTGGCAAAACCTCACCGAATTTTTTTTGTCGGATTCGGGTGTGTTTTGGATTCGGTGTTTTTTTCAAAAAACCCTAAAAAACAGCTTAAATCATAGAATTTGGGGGTCATTTTGATCCCAAAGTATTATTAACCTCAATAACCATAATTTCCACTCATTTTCAGTCTATTCTGAACACCTCACACCTCACAATATTATTTTTAGTCCTAAAATTTGCACCGAGGTCGCTGGATGACTAAGCTCAGCGACCCAAGTGGCCGACACAAACACCTGGCCCATCTAGGAGTGGCACTGCAGTGTCACGCAGGATGGCCCTTCCAAAAAACACTCCCCAAACAGCACATGACGAAAAAGAAAAAAAGAGGCGCAATGAGGTAGCTGTGTGACTAAGCTCAGCGACCCAAGTGGCCGACACAAACACCTGGCCCATCTAGGAGTGGCACTGCAGTGTCAGGCAGGATGGCCCTTCCAAAAAATACTCCCCAAACAGCACATGACGCAAAGAAGAAAAAAAAGAGGCGCAATGAGGTAGCTGTGTGACTAAGCTCAGCGACCCTAGTGGCCGACACAAACACCTGGCCCATCTAGGAGTGGCACTGCAGTGTCAGGCAGGATGGCCCTTCCAAAAAACACTCCCCAAACAGCACATGACGCAAAGAAAAAAAGAGGCGCAATGAGGTAGCTGTGTGAATAAGCTCAGCGACCCTAGTGGCCGACACAAACACCTGGCCCATCTAGGAGTGGCACTGCAGTGTCACGCAGGCTGGCCCTTCCAAAAAACACTCCCCAAACAGCACATGACGCAAAGAAAAATGAAAGAAAAAAGAGGTGCAAGATGGAATTGTCCTTGGGCCCTCCCACCCACCCTTATGTTGTATAAACAGGACATGCACACTTTAACCAACCCATCATTTCAGTGACAGGGTCTGCCACACGACTGTGACTGAAATGACGGGTTGGTTTG
Organism: Pseudophryne corroboree; assembly: GCF_028390025.1. Lineage (NCBI taxonomy): Eukaryota > Metazoa > Chordata > Amphibia > Anura > Myobatrachidae > Pseudophryne > Pseudophryne corroboree. The sequence goes on along the minus strand of NC_086448.1, from coordinate 551,576,744 downwards.
GACCCCCACCAAAAAAGAAGCAATTAATCTCTCCTTGCACAAACTGGCTCTACAGAGGCAAGATGTCCACCTCATCATCATCCTCCGATTCATCACCGTGTACATCCCCCTCCTCACAGATTATCAATTCGTCCCCACTGGAATCCACCATCACAGCTCCCTGTGTACTTTGTGGAGGCAATTGCTGCTGGTGAATGTCTCCATGGAGGAATTGATTATAATTCATTTTAATGAACATCATCTTCTCCACATTTTCTGGAAGTAACCTCGTACGCCGATTGCTGACAAGGTGAGCGGCGGCACTAAACACTCTTTCGGAGTACACACTTGTGGGAGGGCAACTTAGGTAGAATAAAGCCAGTTTGTTCAAGGGCCTCCAAATTGCCTCTTTTTCCTGCCAGTATACGTACGGACTGTCTGACGTGCCTACTTGGATGCGGTCACTCATATAATCCTCCACCATTCTTTCAATGGGGAGAGAATCATATGCAGTGACAGTAGACGACATGTCCGTAATCGTTGGCAGGTCCTTCAGTTCGGACCAGATGTCAGCATCAGCAGTCGCTCCAGACTGCCCTGCATCACCGCCAGCGGGTGGGCTCGGAATTCTGAGCCTTTTCCTCGCACCCCCAGTTGCGGGAGAATGTGAAGGAGGAGATGTTGACAGGTCGCGTTCCGCTTGACATGACAATTTTCTCACCAGCAGTTCTTTGAACCCCTGCAGACTTGTGTCTGCCGGAAAGAGAGATCCAAGGTAGGTTTTAAATCTAGGATCGAGCACGGTGGCCAAAATGTAGTGCTCTGATTTCAACAGATTGACCACCCGTGAATAATTGTTAAGCGAATTAAGGGCTCCATCCACAAGTCCCACATGCCTAGCGGAATCGCTCTGTGTTAGCTCCTCCTTCAATGTCTCCAGCTTCTTCTGCAAAAGCCTGATGAGGGGAATGACCTGACTCAGGCTGGCAGTGTCTGAACTGACTTCACGTGTGTGCAAGTTCAAAAGGTTGCAGAACCTTGCACAACGTTGAAATCATTCTCCACTGCGCTTGAGACAGGTGCATTCCACCTCCTATATCGTGCTCAGTTGTATAGGCTTGAATGGCCTTTTGCTGCTCCTCCAACCTCTGAAGCATATAGAGGGTTGAATTCCACCTCGTTACCACTTCTTGCTTCAGATGATGGCAGGGCAGGTTCAGGCGTTTTTGGTGTTGCTCCAGTCTTCTGGACGTGGTGCCTGTACGCCGAAAGTGTCCCGCTATTCTTCTGGCCACCGACAGCATCTCTTGCACGCCCCTCTCGTTTTTTAAATAATTCTGCACCACCAAATTCAAGGTATGTGCAAAACATGGGACGTGCTGGAATTTGCCCATATTTAATGCACACACAATATTGCTGGCGTTGTCCGATGCCACAAATCCACAGGAGAGTCCAATTGGGGTAAGCCATTCTGCGATGATCTTCCTCAGTTGCCGTAAGAGGTTTTTAGCTGTGTGCGTATTCTGGAAAGCGGTGATACAAAGCGTAGCCTGCCTAGGAAAGAGTTGGCGTTTGCGAGATGCTGCTACTGGTGCCGCCGCCGCTGCTGTTCTTGCGGCGGGAGTCCATACATCTACCCAGTGGGCTGTCACAGTCATATAGTCCTCAGTCTGCCCTGCTCCACTTGTCCACATGTCCGTGGTTAAGTGGACATTGGGTACAACTGCATTTTTTAGGACACTGGTGAGTCTTTTTCTGAGGTCTGTGTACATTTTCGGTATCGCCTGCCTAGAGAAATGGAACCTAGATGGTATTTGGTACCGGGGACACAGTACCTCAAACAAGTCTATAGTTGGCTCTGCTGTAATGATGGATACCGGAACCACGGTTCTCACCGCCCAGGATGCCAAGGCCTCAGTTATCCGCTTTGCAGCAGGATGACTGCTGTGATATTTCATCTTCCTCGCAAAGGACTGTTGGACAGTCAATTGCTTGGTGGAAGTAGTAAAAGTGGTCTTACGACTACCCCTCTGGGATGACCATCGACTCCCAGCAGCAACAACAGCAGCGCCAGCAGCAGTAGGCGTTACACGCAAGGATGCATCGGAGGAATCCCAGGCAGGAGAGGACTCGTCAGAATTGCCAGTGACATGGCCTGCAGGACTATTGGCATTCCTGGGGAAGGAGGAAATTGACACTGAGGGAGTTGGTGGGGTGGTTTGCGTGAGCTTGGTTACAAGAGGAAGGGATTTACTGGTCAGTGGACTGCTTCCGCTGTCGCCCAAAGTTTTTGAACTTGTCACTGACTTATGATGAATGCGCTGCAGGTGACGTATAAGGGAGGATGTTCCAAGGTGGTTAACATCCTTACCCCTACTTATTACAGCTTGACAAAGGCAACACACGGCTTGACAAATGTTGTCCGCATTTCTGTTGAAATACTTCCACACCGAAGAGCTGATTTTTTTGGTATTTTCACCAGGCATGTCAATGGCCATATTCCTCCCACGGACAACAGGTGTCTCCCCGGGTGCCTGACTTAAACAAACCACCTCACTATCAGAATCCTCCTGGTCAATTTCCTCCCCAGCGCCAGCAACACCCATATCCTCCTCATCCTGGTGTACTTCAACACTGACATCTTCAATCTGACTATCAGGAACTGGACTGCGGGTGCTCCTTCCAGCACTTGCAGGGGGCGTGCAAATGGTGGAAGGCGCATGCTCTTCACGTCCAGTGTTGGGAAGGTCAGGCATCGCAACCGACACAATTGGACTCTCCTTGTGGATTTGTGATTTCGAAGAACGCACAGTTCTTTGCTGTGCTTTTGCCAGCTTAAGTCTTTTCATTTTTCTAGCGAGAGGCTGAGTGCTTCCATCCTCATGTGAAGCTGAACCACTAGCCATGAACATAGGCCAGGGCCTCAGCCGTTCCTTGCCACTTTGTGTGGTAAATGGCATATTGGCAAGTTTACGCTTCTCCGACGATTTTATTTTAGATTTTTGAGTCCTTTTTTTACTGATATTTGGTGTTTTGGATTTTACATGCTCTGTACTATGACATTGGGCATCGGCCTTGGCAGACGACGTTGATGGCATTTCATCGTCTCGGCCATGACTAGTGGCAGCAGCTTCAGCACGAGGTGGAAGTCGATCTTGATCTTTCCCTATTTTTAGAACCTCAACATTTTTGTTCTCCATATTTTAATAGGCACAACTAAAAGGCACCTCAGGTAAACAATGGAGATGGATGGATACTAGTATACTTATGGATGACGAGTGACTGCCGACACAGAGGTAGCTACAGCCGTGGACTACCGTACTGCGTCTGCTAGTATAGACTGGATGATAATGATATAAAAAATATATATATATCACTACTGCAGGACAGGTATATATTATATAATGACGGACCTGCTGGACACTGTCAGCAGCAGACTCCTAAACTACTAGTATGAAGAAGATAGAAAAAAAAACCCCACCACATTTAGGTATACAATTATGGACGAGCACTGCCGACACAGAGGTAGCTACAGCCGTGGACTACCGTACTGCGTCTGCTAGTATAGACTGGATGATAATGATATAAAAAATATATATATATCACTACTGCAGGACAGGTATATATTATATAATGACGGACCTGCTGGACACTGTCAGCAGCAGACTCCTAAACTACTAGTATGAAGAAGATAGAAAAAAAAAACCCACCACAGGTAGGTATACAATTATGGACGAGCACTGCCGACACAGAGGTAGCTACAGCCGTGGACTACCGTACTGCGTCTGCTAGTATAGACTGGATGATAATGATATAAAAAATATATATATATCACTACTGCAGGACAGGTATATATTATATAATGACGGACCTGCTGGACACTGTCAGCAGCAGACTCCTAAACTACTAGTATGAAGAAGATAGAAAAAAAAAACCCCACCACAGGTAGGTATACAATTATGGATGAGCACTGCCGACACAGAGGTAGCTACAGCCGTGGACTACCGTACTGCGTCTGCTAGTATAGACTGGATGATAATGATATAAAAAATATATATATATATCACTACTGCAGGACAGGTATATATTATATAATGACGGACCTGCTGGACACTGTCAGCAGCAGACTCCTAAACTACTAGTATGAAGAAGATAGAAAAAAAAAAACCCACCACAGGTAGGTATACAATTATGGACGAGCACTGCCGACACAGAGGTAGCTACAGCCGTGGACTACCGTACTGCGTCTGCTAGTATAGACTGGATGATAATGATATAAAAAATATATATATATCACTACTGCAGGTATATATTATAATATGATGAATGACGGACCTGCTGGACACTGTCTGTCAGCAGAATGCGTTTATAGAATAAAAAAAAAAACACCACACGAGTGTTTAACTTTTTCAGGCAGACAATATACTGGTGGTCACTGGTCAGTCACACTGGCAGCAAAAGTGTGCACTGTTATGTACTCCTGCTATAACTGCTCCCCAGTCTCCCCCACAATTAAGCTGTGTGAGCAGTGAGCACTCAGCACAGTCAGATATACATAGATGATATTATCATGCAGCACACTGAGGCTGAGCACAGATATGGTATGTGACTGTGTATCGTTTTTTTTCAGGCAGAGAACGGATATTAAATTTTAAATAAAACTGGTGGTCACTAGTATAACTATCAGCAAAACTCTGCACTCTCTGAGGACTCCTAATGCTCCCCAAAATTACTAAAATTAAATTACTAGTAAATCAAGTGTCTCACTCTCTATCTAAACGGAGAGGACGCCAGCCACGTCCTCTCCCTATCAATCTCAATGCACGTGTGAAAATGGCGGCGACGCGCGGCTCCTTATATAGAATCCGAGTCTCGCGATAGAATACGAGCCTCGCGAGAATCCGTCAGCGGGATGATGACGTTCGGGCGCGCTCGGGTTAACCGAGCAAGGCGGGAAGATCCGAGTCTGCCTCGGACCCGTGTAAAAAGGCTGAAGTTCGGGGGGGTTCGGATTCCGAGGAACCGAACCCGCTCATCTCTACTTTATACATGTATATTTAATTATTGCGCAGCAAATGCCGTTGTGCTTTACAATTGGAAACAACAGTGATAAAATTGGTTAATAACAGACAGAGGTAGGAAGGTCCTGCTCGCTAGCTGACAATCTGTAGGGAAATAAGCAGTGATACACAAGGATAGGTGTTATTCATTACATAATAGTCCACCAGATTGCAAAGGTTCTTGGTGGGCTGTATGATATCTGTATATATTTTGTAGTGTGTGAATTTCATACATTACTGCAGCTATACCAGGGGCAGGTGCACCTTGGTCATACATGGTAGGTGGAGTAGCAGGCTGTTGCTAATATGTTTTTTTGTTGTTGTGCAGGTAGCACATACACTTCCTCAAGAAAAGATAGAATGACTTCTGTATCGTTCTATGTACGAGCAGCTGATTCCTGGTGTTCACTATGATGTTGTGAAGTATGGAAGGCATGGGGGTATGAGAAATACAGGCAGGTACTTATCCATCAGGGAGGCATCTGATTAGTCCAAATTTAGTCTGCAGCAGGACAATGGCCCCAAACATACAGTCACTGTCATTTAGAATTATCTTCAGCATGAAGAAGAACAAGGAGTCCTGGAAGTGATGATATGGTCCCCACAGAGCCCTGATCTTACTATCATCAATATATCTGGGATTGCCTTAAGAGACAGAAGGATTTGAGCAAGCCTACATCCACAGAAGATCTGTGGTTCTCCAAGATGTTTGTAACAACCTCCCTGCCGAGGTCCTTCAAAAAACTGTGTGCAAGTGTACACAGAAGAATTGATGCTGTTTTGCAGGCAGGGTGGTCACACCAAATATGAAATGATTTAGATTTTCCTTCTTTTTATTCACTTTGCATTTTGTTAATTGTTAAAAATAAACTATTAACACTTTTTTATTTTTGAAAGCATTCTTGCTTTGCAGTATTTTTTCCACACCTGCCTAAAACTTTTGCACAGTACTGTATACTTTTCCCCTCCCTTATCTCATTCTATTGAGTTGTGGACTTCTGTACTCTGCTATAAATTTGAAATGTCAGTGCCTACTGTATTTATTTTTCTACCTGCATATTGGGGCAGATGTATTAACCTGGAGAAGGCATAAGGAAGTGATAAACCAGTGATACGTGCAAGGTGATAAAGGCACCAGCGAATCAGCTCCAATATGTAAATTACAGGAGCTGATTGGCTGGTGCATGTATCACCTTGCACATATCACTGGTTTATGACTTCCTTATGCCTTCTCCAGGTTAATACATCTGCACCATATGTGTGTGTAAGCAGCATTTAGGAGCTACACCAGGTTGGAGCTAACAATTATGTAAGAATGTTCACAACAAATAAGACAAAAACATGTTTCCCAATTTTCTAAACACATTCATCACTGTAGTCTTTATTTTTCAACTGCATCCTTCACTGTGGTGTCTCTTATCTGCAAGTATCCTTATCACTTGCAATTTCTTCCTCTTCCATTCATCTGCAAGGGAATAAAATTTGTCTCCTGCATTGTTTTCTGACGAGTCAAAGATTTTAAATGTTGAATGCTTCTCTCCACTCCTCCGCAGGACGCAGAAACAAAGACATAGATACATACAGTATACGCATTCACATACAATGAAGAAATACATTTGTCAGTTATATACAGTTACTGTATAAACCAGATATTATTTTCTCCTTTATTACATTTTAAATATAGAGAATGTAAGTAGAAAATGTTTTTTTTTTTTTTTTTTTATATCAGTCATGCAATTTGAAGCCTTTCCCTTTGTAGAAGATCTATCATTTATTTGGTGACCAGCAGAGGGCCCTCCAAACCTATTATACAGTATACAGTTCACATTGTGCATAAAGACATTACAGTAGATTAGCACAGATGATGTGGCTATCAGTTTGTGGGTATTGTTCCCAAACTTTCAGTTTTAATATGTTTGCGTATCTGTAGAACCCAGAGCTTCATTACTATTATATTCTGATATAAGAATTTAGAACCTAAATTATATTTTATAATCAATATAAAATGTAGGTGTCCCATACCACTCAGGATAGCAATGATAGTTTCACAGTCTGTTTTGTGCTTCACATCAATGTTTGTATCTTTGGGCCTGATTCAGATTTGTACGCAAACCCAAAGATTTGTGTACATTTCCCATTGTTAGGGGTCTGCACATGCTCACGACACAGAACGGATACTGCGATATTGTTCGCAGCTCCCCTTAGTTGCAGCATAATTGATATGCTGTGGTGTTTAGGGGGTGTAGTGGGGTGGAAACCAGGTCTGTTTTACAAAACAGGGGCGTTTCGACCCATTTTGTAGCCATGCTGGGACCAGGGTCTGCATCACAAACACAAACTTCCTGGACCCGGAAGTCTGGATATGACAATCTGAGTAAGCTTCGGCTTACGTAGACCAGCTGAGTGCTGCGACCTATAGTAATGATGGTGATCTGATGATCTCCTACAGAAGCCTCCTGCTACATTTACATTTTATTTGTACAGTGTTGCACAGCAGCTGCGGCTGTACAGTACCTTCAAATCAGCATCTTCTGGGTTTCACCATCATAAGGGAGAAGAAACTCACTTTGTATTGTCTGCCTTTTGAAGTCACTAGGGTGGAATAATGCATTTATGAACTTACTACAGTGTACAGATGGAGCCATGCTAGTCGTGGCTCCGTCTGTGACTAGGCCTATCGCCGAGAGTGTCTCCGTCCGCGCGCCCAGACAGAGACGCTCAGAATGGGAGCATCTCTGTGCACTCCCGGCGTGACTAGGCGGAGGGATCGCCTAATCACGCCGGGAGTGCATGCCTGAGATGGAGCTGCCACAGATGAGCGTGGCTTCATCTGTATGTGTGGAAATGTGTCCTGGCGCAGGACTTGCGGAAACAGTGTTTTGAATTTGGCGCTAGACCGGCAACCAATAACAGACGGCTATGGGAGGTGTTTGAAAATGGTGCCACCCGTGGGCCAATCAGAATGAGAAGCGGCCATGGCGAACCAATCAGGACTCGTCCTGTTATATCTTGGCCTGCTGCTGGTGTGTGATATATCACATGCCGCTGGGCGGAAGAGCCAGAGGTCAGACGCTGGGTGAAGAGCTCCAGTGGCCGCAGAAGAGGTCAGACGATGCTGGGATCAAGAAGGAATATCTCCGGCGCTGGCTGGAGGCAGAAAAGAAGAGGCGGCACTGCTGGCCAGGATGGGACAGCAGTAGAAGAAAGAATCTGCGGACCAAAGAGGCATACAGTGGTGGAAAGTAAAATAGCATAATTAAGCTCCCTCTGGATTCTCCACCTGTGACCAACCCCCCCAGACCATCAGGGATTGGGCACTAGGCCAGTGGGCATAGCCAGGCACTAGACCTGAGTAACATTAGATGGGCCTTGGGTGTAATAGGTGGACATTAGGCCCGTAGCCATAACTTAGGCCTGTTGGTACACAGTAGGGGTTCAAGACCCTATTAGTTTAAGTGAATCTAGGTACGGTGGGGCTTATCGGTCTGCTCTCAGGAAGGACGGGACTCGCATCATTTCCTTCCTTGTAGATCCACGAGTCTGTGTCCAGCTGGGATACCAGGACTGTCTGTTACCCATGCATCATGAAGGGGAGAGGGTGCGATACAAGGTAAGTGGCAAGACCACACCTGCACGGCAGCAGGCGCCACACCATACCTCTCCCACATTTTTTTTCTATTTATATATCTTACAATGGTATACGTTCAAGATCCCAGTTGCGTTCAAGATCCCGGCTGTCCGGATCCCTGCAGTCAAAATACAGACGCCAGAATACCGACACCTGCCATAACACCGATGCCGGAATCCCATGCAGGCCAGTATCCTGATGCTCGAATACCAACAGCTAAGATCCCAAAGTTAAGGAAGGGGGGGTTTAGGATTAGCCGCCACCTAGGGGGTTAAGATTAGGCTGCGGGAAGGGGTGGTTAGGGTTAGGCACCACTGGGGGTAGTTAGAGTTAGGCACTACTGGGGGAGGTTAGGGTTAGGCTGCGGAAAGGGAGGTGTAGGTTTAGGCACCAAGGGGTAGACTAGGGTTAGGCACTAAGGTGGGAGGTTAGGGTTAGGCTGTGGGAACTGAGGGTTAGGGTTAAGGGGGTGGGCGCGGTATAATATTTACCTCACCCCTGTTGGGATTGTCATCATCGTGATGCCGGCATTTGTATTATGACCACCGGCATCCAATCCAATGGGATAGCATACCGATCCTCTTACAACTTACATTGAAAATTGTGTGACATAAAGTGCTGAGTGAACTTAACAATCAATAGTTTACGTACTCTGAAAGGTGTGTTTAAAGTGTCACAATTGTGCTCTGATCTGTATTTTATTATTTTCATGCAATTACTATGGTATACTATCTATCCTTATATATGAATGCAAGAAAGACACTCTCATTTAAAGGCACACTTCATTGTTTTGGGGTTTTTTCGTAGATACTGTCACTATTTCTGTTCTCTCTCCCAAGGTCCTGGGACTGCTTCATTTTGGGCTCCAATGTGCATGCTATGGCCCATACACATAAATGCAGAGTAAGGGTCTCAGCGGGGTAGACCAGCATTATCTGGCCCTCTTCATATTTTACTGTGTGTCTGGCAATCTTACCATGTCTATCTATGTTATTTGTCTATGTTATAAACAAAACAAACACTGTGTCGCATTCAAGGCTAAATATAGTATCAAGGGTACTAATTGTGATAGCCGGGCAGGGCCAGGTCCTTCAGTCATTTTTAAAGCATTGCACACCAGGCCGTCTCATCACATAAGCAAGCAGTTATTACACAGTTCAGACAGGGTTATCACGACAATAACATTTGATTTCTGGTTCTCCTCACTCCAGCGTAATATTCATATGGGTTACATTTCCTTTAATTCGCTACAATGGCAATAACATCATAAACAATGATGGGACAGACATACCAGCGCAGTCTCTGGGAATCAGTAGTGCGGGGGCCGAATCAGTAGTGCGGGGGCCGCAAACTGAGATTTATTTCGGTGCGTTTTCCCCCAATTCGCTTGGGGAAATCTGCAGTCTATATAAACAGGATTTCTCATGGACTCATCACTGGGGGCCTTCTGCCACATGTGGTTTCCTACCACTCACCCAGATAGTCCTCTCCCGAAGACTCACACCTCCCGTCCTGCTTCTAGGGTACCCCTGAAGGTGGGGTTCCCCTTTGTTTCTTCCCCTGATTGCTCACGCTGTTGCTGCTCTCACACTGCGAATCTGGATAGTTCTTGCTCTTCCTAGCAGCACCTACATGCTGCTCCATAATGCCAGGGGCTGTGGAGTACAATGCATGTTCCACAGCCCTAGCATGGGCTCTCATCCCTGGTCACTTAGCCTGTGTCTTCCATCCTCAGTCCTCAGCTCACACTGAACTCTACCCTGTGCTTTGGTCCTTCTACTCAAAACCCCCCTACACTTCCTGTCCTAATCCCCTACATGTGGCAGGGTCTGCAAGTAACTGGTTTAACTGGTTTTGGGCCCATAAACTCCCCCACCCACTGATAAGAATCAAAAGGCTTTTGGAACTTTCCAAAATCTGTTAACATTCCAGTATGCCACAGTACTTTAATGGAAACTACTGAGGAGGAAATGGATTTAGGAGTCACTATTTCAAGTGACTTAAGGGCAGGAAAGCAATGCAACAAAGCAATGAGAAAGGCTAGTCAGATGCTTGGTTGCATAGCAAGCGGAATCAGTAGCAGGAAAAATAAGTAATAATGCTACTGTATAGGTCATTGGTGCGGCCTCATCTGGAATACTGTGTCCAGTTCTGGAGACCATATCTCCAGAAGGATACAAATACATTAGAGTGTATAAAGAAGGGCAACTAAAATGGTGCATGGCCTACATCACAGAACTTACCCGGAAAGGCTAAAAGATCTTAACATATATAGGCCCTCATTCCGAGTTGTTCGCTCGCAAGCGGATTTTAGCAGATTTGCTCATGCTAATCCGCCGCCTACTGGGAGTGAATCTTAGCATCTTAAAATTGCGAACGATGTATTCACAATATTGCGATTACACACCTCGTAGCAGTTTCTGATAGCTTCAGAATTACTCGGCATCTGCGATCAGTTCAGTGCTTGTCGTTCCTGGTTTGACGTCACAAACACACCCAGCGTTCGCCCAGACACTCCCCCGTTTCTCCGGCCACTCCTGCGTTTTTTCCGGAAACGGTAGCGTTTTTTCCCACACGCCCATAAAACGGCCTGTTTCCGCCCAGTAACACCCATTTCCTGTCAATCACATTACGATCGCCAGAACGATGAAAAAGCCGTGAGTAAAAATCCTAACTACATAGCAAATTTACTTGGCGCAGTCGCAGTGCGGACATTGCGCATGCGCATTAAGCGGAAAATCGCTGCGATGCGAAGATTTTTACCGAGCGAACAACTCGGAATGAGGGCCATAGTTTGGAGGAGAGAAGGGAAAGGGGGGACATGATAGAAACTTTCAAATACTGTATACCAAGGGTTTTAACAAAGTTCAGGAGGGAAACATTCTTCAAAGGAAGAGGAGTATTAGAACTCGAGGACATACACTGAAACTGGAGGGGGGCAGGTTCAGGGTAGAGATGAGCGGGTTCGGTTTTACTCGGTTCTCAAAACGGCATCTTATTGGCTCACGGATGTCACGTGTTTTGGATAGCCAATCAGATGCCGTTTTGAGAACCGAGTAAAACCGAATCCGCTCATCTCTAGTTCAGGGGAAATTTAAGAAAAAATTACTTCACAGAAAGGGTAGTGGACAATTGGAATAGACTCCAATCAGAGGTGGTAGAGACTAAGACTGTAGAGCAATTTAAACATGCTTGGGATAGGCATATGAATATTCTTACAAAGAATTAAGGTTCAAATAGGACTGAGATTACTATACCTAAAGGATAAAAAAAAGGGGCAGACTAGATGGGCCAAGTGGTTCTTATCTGCTGTCAAATTCTCTGTTTCTCTGTTTCTATGCTTAAATCTCCAACAATGTTGTAACAAATATATTAAAATGATAAAATCAAATGTCAATAATCATGAAACTGAAATAAAAGGAAAAGTGTGTTTGTTTAATAAGTTTGCCTGTTAAATGTGGATGCCTTTTTCATCTACAGTCTCTTTTATCCAACCGTCTACCCAGCTCCAAAATCCAAGCAATAATCCACTTCAAAAGCACTCAGAGAGAAGGAGAAAAACAATATACTACAAAATGGTGTATATACTGTAGTGAGACAGCAAGTGAAGAAGCATTTAGATAATCCAAGTGAAGATCCTATAAAGCCTAGTTAACAGTGTTCCATACAACTTGCCTGTTCAATGAATGCAATGTGCACTGAAACAAAAAAGCTATATCTACAGTATACATATAATAAAACTGAGGTTGTGTCTGTACATAGCAATTTTATGTTTGAGAAATATACTTAAGTTCTAGGGACTGTTTATGAACTATGGAGACGGAAAAATATTGTAAAAATGTTTTGTCTGTTCATACTAGCATCACGCAAAAACTACTGGATCAATGGGTCTGGGACTCCAGGTCGACAACAAAAAGGTAGACACACCTTAGGTCGATGCCAATTGGTCGACACACCTTAGGTCAACATGGACAAAATGTCGACATGGACAAAAGGTCGACAGGAACAAGGTCGACATGAGTTTTTTAATGTTTTTTTTTGTGTCGTTTTCTTCGTAGAGTGACCGGGAACCCCAATTAGTGCACCGCGTCCCCTTGCATGGCTCGCTTCGCTCACCATGCTTCGGGCATGGTGCCTTCGCTTCGCTTGGCACAGATTACCGTTCCAATCGTAGTCCACGTGGATCGTTAAGTATGAAAAGGTTCCAAAAAAGAAAAAAATTGTGAAAAACTCATGTCGACCTTTTTCCATGTCGACCTTGTTTCTGTTGACCTTTTGCCCATGTCGACCATTTGTCCATGTCGACCTAAGGTGTGTCGACCAATTGACGGCGACCTAAGGTGTGTCGACCTTTTTGTTGTCGACCTGGAGTCCGGATACCGGATCAATTTATATCGTGTTTTCACTATTGTGTAGCTTAGTGACCTAAAAAGAAACTGAGGTATGTATGATGTGAGAGGAGCAATAAAGGAAAAACTTGACGCTTGACACTCGGCGCACTGAAAGTTGGTGTTCTGATCATTCTTTTGTGGAACGTAACTCTGCCTAAGTTATGCAATGGAACCAAATTTAAAGTGACTGCTTTGCAGAGGAATATTCTTGAGGCGAGTACATGGCACAGGATGTTGCACAGGTGAGATTGTGTTTATACCATGTACACCCGTTATTCCCAACAATTTTCCTTTTCAATTTAAGTGCCTGCAGTTTCCTGTGAGCATCTGCTTCACTATGATGATCAACAAGTTGCAGGGACAAATGCTCAGGGTGTAGATCTCAAGACCAGCTGCTTCTTCTGTGGGCAACTTTTCGTGGCTTGCTCGCAAATTACTTGCCCCAAGCATCTTTTTGTGTTACTCCCTGAAGGAAAAACTTAAAATATTGTTTACAAAGAGATTTTGGGATCAATGTGTACAATATAAAATAGACATCACAATATTAGATGACATTACTGCTAGTAGTACAATACAGTTACTGGTGAAGCAAAAAAGCAAATAAACAGAAGTCACAAACAGAATCATGAGAACCATGTGACTCAGACGTGACGTTATTGAAAGACTAGGGTGAGTCATGAACCAATTTACCCAACAGGCTTTATTTACTAATGGAGAGTTAGAAACCATTTAATACTGTAAATTCTTGATGAGCTTTTTATTTTTGTCCCATTAATGCTTGTATAAGTCATAAGGATCTATAGGGGAGATTTATCAAATCTTGGAGAGAGATAATGTGGAGGGGATCCGCACGGGATTCCGGTGCTTGAAATACCAATTCCGGGATCCCTCTGGTGAAAAAGCCAACAGGGTGAGTAAAGGGTGTTCTCCCCTCTCCCCACCCCCTAACCATAACCCTCCCTACACGCAGCCTAACCCTAACCAACCTCCTTGGTGCCTAACCCTAACCACCACCCGGAGGTGCCGAAACCTAACCCCCCCATCCCCAGAGACTAAACCTAACACTCACTTGCTATAGCCTAACACTAACCCCCCGAGACGCAGCCTAACCCTACTAACCCTAACCCCCCCCCCCCGGGACGCAGCCTAACGATAACCACTGGGGGCAGCACAGCAGTTCCCCCCACCCAAACCATAGGAGCAGCACAGCAGTTCATCTCCTGCTCGTGGCGGTTCTAAGTGTGGCAGGGCTAGAAGGGCGGGTAGTCACCCTGCCAGCGCTATTTCTTCTGCCCGCATCCCCCCTGCCAGCCCTCCGCTGCTCGCATCCCTCCCTCCCATCCTCCCGCTTCCCACTGGTCGCATTCCCGCAGCTACTCACTTGTCATTAGAAGAGTCAGGAGCTGAGGGACAGAAGCCGATGCAGATGGTGGTAAGTGACACACACTCACTCTCTCTCTCACGGCATTTCCTCTCCCACATTAGAGGAGTTGCATGACAGTTCCCCCCACCCCACCTGCATCGGAACAGCAGCACAGCAGTCCCAGCCCCTCGCATCAGAGCAGTGGCGTAGCATGGCATTCCCCCTCCCGCCGCTGCATCAAAGAAGCAGCGGATGGATGGCGGATGTATAGGCGGTCAGGAGGAGTGGGGGTTTGTATGTTCAGTGGCCGATATCATTGTGCTTGGGGGGGAAGGGGGCAGCCAATATCATCGTGTCTAGGGTCGGCCTGACCCCTAAATCCGGCTCTGCAATTTAGCATTTATACATTAAAAAATAATGTTTTGTTCTTGTATGTGTATATGTGGTGGAACAATTCACGAATGGGCCACAATGCAGAAATTATATTTGAACCATGCAGGGGCATTCTGAGAAGTCAGAGCTAGGTGTAGTTGTAGTACAGAAATGCAGGGATTTTAATAATAATAATAATTTTATTTATATAGCGCTATTTCTACAATAGGACTCAAGGCGCTTAACGGATACATAGCATAATATAGTACAGAAAATAATGAAGTACAGAACAGCTTTTCATAGAATGCAGAAGCATGTAGATACTAAAGGGACATTATGGAAATGCTTGAGTAAATAGGAAAGTCTTGAGTCTACTTTTGAAGGATTATATAGTTGGGGGCTCTTGCACTGTGCGGGGAAGTAAGTTCCATAGAGTCGGAGCCGCATAACTAAAAGCTCGACCCCCAGATGAATTATGGGACATTCTAGGTACTGCTAAAAGTCCTTCATCTATAGATCGCAGTAATTGAGTGGGGCAGTATGGGGTCAGAAGCTGCTTCAGGTACCTTGGGCCCTGGTCATGTAATGCTTTGAAACTCAGCCAATCTTGAAGATGATTCGCCATCTTGCAGGCAGCCAGTGAAGGGAGTAGAGGATGGGTGTTATGTGGCTAGAACGGGGCTGGTTGGTTAACAGCCTGGCAGCTGTGTTTTGCACCAGCTGTAAGCGTTGCAATTCTTTTGCTGGGAGACCAAGGTAGAGGGCATTACAGTAGTCTAATCGAGATGATACAAATGCTTGGATGACTTTTGGCAGATCATCTGAAGGAATTAAGGGACAGATGAATTAACCTGGAGAAGGCATAAGGAAGTGATAAACCAGTGATATGTGCAAGGTAATAAAGGCAGCAGCCAATCAGATCCTAACTGTTAATTTACATATTGGAGCTGATTGGCTGGTGCCTTTATCACCTTGCACATATCACTGGTTTATCACTTCCTTATGCCTTCTCCAGGTTAATACATCTGCCCCTAAGTGCTTTATTCTGGCTATGTTCCTCAGGTGAAAGAATGAGGATTTGATTGTGGCTGATATCTGATGTTTAAGTGTCAAGCCACCATCCAGGACAATGCCAAGATTCTGCACATGATCAGTGGTTTGTAATTCTGAATCCCCGAGTGTAAGTCCAGTTGGTTGGCTATGCTGCAGTCTTGTCCTTTGATGTTGCGATCCTATCATAAGGACCTTTGTTTTATCCGGGTTCAGTCGCAGCCAACTGGCACTCATTCACTCCTGGAGCTCAGCTAGACAGAAAAGGTGGCAAAGGTAGGGAATCTAATAGGAAGCAGTGTTTCAAGTCTGATGTTACTCAATAAAACAGCTTTTTTTCCTGTGCGGCAAACCCTGGGTTAACCTGCATCAACCAGAAAAAACAGCAATCTGTTCATATGGATATGGTGTGGGATACTGTGTTGGATACAATGTGGAATATTATGGGATAATCAATGCGGATCACATACAGTGCAGGATGGATACAGTGCGGGTCAGAAACAGTGCGGGCTAAAGTGCGGTTCAGATATTGGTTTGTGTCCTCGCTTGGCGAGTGACAAAATTGAGAGAGATAAAGTACCAGCCACCGAGCTCCTGTAATTTTTCAAACACATCCTGTAACATGGCAGTTGGGGGCTGATTAGCTGGTACTCTTTCTTACTCCATTTTACCACTCTCCAAGCGATGACGCATATAGCCCTTATTTAGTGCGAGTTGGATACAGTGCAGGTCAGAAACAATGCGGGTTGGATACAGTGTGGCTTGGATACAGTGCGGATTGGAAACAGTGTGGGTAGGAAACAGTGTGGGTTACAGTGTGGCTTGGATACAGTGTGGGTCGGAAACAGTGCAGGTTATGGTGTGGGTTTGATACAGTGCAGGTCAGATACAGTGCAGGTCAGATACAGTGTGGGACGGATACATTACGGGTAGACATGCCAGGTGTAGCCTAGAAGTAAAAGTGCACTTAATGTGACTGCAGACAGGAGGTGGCCCCCAATGGAAAATGCCCTTGGTGGTGGTGCTACCTGACATACACGCATTTAGTCTATGTGGCTATAGGGCAGATCATACCTATCTGTCCACTTTTGTCAGTGTCATAACCGGAGACATGAGTAAGTACCCTAATCCCAGGTATACCTTTGTCTGAGTGATACATGGTAATGAGAAACATTGCATGTAGAAGATTGAACCTGACAGTGCTACAACTGGTCTTGAAGTTATGGTGTACATCACAGGTTAATTCATTCTGAAATAGTACTTTCTTTCTCAGAGTAAATCTAGTTTACCATTAGAAATAAGTGAAACTACAGTACTTTGTTATAGAATTCACTGAACTAGGTTTATCGTTATCAAACAAACAGGGTTATTCAGAGTTTTTATTAAACCAAAAAAGTTAGCAACTGGGCAAAACCATGTTGCACTGCAGCTGGGGCAGATGTAGCGTGCACAGAGAGAGTTAGATTTGGGTGGGTTATATTGTTTCTGTGCGGGGTAAATACTGGCTGCTTTATTTTTACACTGCATTTTTTATTTCAACCCACCCACATCTAACTCTCTCTGCACATGTTACATCTGCCTCCCCTGCAGTGTAGTATGGTTTGGCCCATTAGTGTGTTCTTTTGGTTTGCTAACAACTCTGAATAACCCCCGTAGTTGCTAACATTTCAAAATAATTTCCAGTGAAACACATTTGCAAAAGAGGTGCACGTAAGCATGTGGCAGGTGGTGTTGTCTAGGACCTTTCTGCTCGTCAATTCCCTTCATTACATTATGGAACTTGGTTATAATGTAATTTTTTTGCTATTTTAAATATATCTTTTAAATAGTAAAATACAGTATAAGTTTGGAAAATAGGCGTACTGGCTGTATATAGTAAGAAATTACTTACATTAGGTATATAGACTAAGAGAAACATAATTATACAGATAGGTAAAGCTGGGGGTACACAACTGTACAATAACACTCTCTATGCCATTTTACTTTCGATTTCACTTACGTTTGTAAGTCCTGATGTCAGTGCCGATACGCACGTACACACCTATATAATCTAACTTGCGATGTTCGACCAACATCTGTCCAAAATATCAGAAGAAAAGACAGTATCACTGTACACAATCTACAGGTTTCAGGCGGCTGCCGATGGAGCATTGGAAGAACGGTTGGATATACTGGAACAGTCATACACAGTTTTTGTCCGATATTGCATAATTGAATATGATGAAAATTAAACTGCACATAAAACCAGATCTTTCAATATGACCAGTTTTCTTCCAATAAAATATGATCAAATATGATTTAATACCAGTTTAAGCTATGCCCTACACATCAGACCATGCTCATGTTCCCCATTTCTTTTTTTCAAACTGGCAGTTATGATTGACATGGCTAATGTAGCAGTGCAGCGATGGGGGTGGGAGAGGGGAGATGTTAGAGCCCAGGAAAAAAGAAAGGAAGAGAGGTCGGGTAAATCTGAACCTGGCTATAAAAGGTCTGGCTTTGCAACTCTACTTTGGGGGACATTTACTAAGCAGTGATAAGAGCGGAGAAGTGAGCCGAGTGGAGAAGTTGCCCCATCAACCAATCAGCAGCTCTGTATCATTTTATAGTATGCAAACTATAGATGTTACTTCAGTGCTGATTGGTTGCCATGGGCACTGATCTCCACTGGCTCACTTCTTCGCTCTTTTCACTGCTTAGTAAATGTTCCCCTTTATCTCATAACACATCATTCACTTCACACTTCTTAGCTCTGTGTACTTGTGACCATTAATTCTGAAGATAGAATGTCACAGTTAATGTAAAGTCAAACCTTCATGAGAGATGTTAAGCATTTCTGTGTGTGCTGTATTTTTTAAGGGAGGTGCGGTGGGGGGCGGGGGTGATATAATCACATTCTCATTGCTACAAACCTAAAGGTACATTAGTTTAATGGTGCATAAAATGTGTATTAAATATAGTTCAGATACAGCTAGACCTCACAGAGACATACATGCCCATTATCCTTTATAACTATAATGCAAGATTGTTACATTAATAGGTTTATTTATCTCTACAACTGAATAAAAAAGCAGAACTTTTATTCTAATGATGGTAGTCAGCCATAATGAGACCAGGTGCTGAAAATAACCTCTAGTATAATTATTACTTACTATGTCAAAGTGATACAAACAATACAGTGAATGTAATAAAAGCAAAGCATTATTATTTTTCACTGATAACATCCAGTCAGTGAGCAAAAAGGGTGCTAGAAAAGCACATAAATCACGTTACTTGCTCACTTTCCAACAAACACAGAAAATGCACCTGTTTGATGATTTAGATGCAATCTATTAAAAAGGGTGTAACAAACCAAAGTGGTGATCATACATCTTAATGACACAATGCAAAATGATTTTACATTGTCCTGCATAAATTTATACTCGCCCAGGAAAGCGAGGAATTACAGCTACTATACAATGAAGTGTTCACAGTAAGGTGCTAAGAGAATAGAATGGTTTCCTTTTATGATGAAACAAGGTGGCTTTCAACCTGCACAGATGTTTTGTGTATGGAATTTACACATAGGTGGTATGCTTAAAAAAACAAAAACTCAGAAGAATGAAATGAGCAGATTGTAGAGAGATAATGCTACATAGTTAAATTGCTGTTCTGGTGTATGTTTTTTCAGCAATTTACAACACATTACACATACCTTCATTTTGAAATAAAAAAAGTAGGACACAATACAGCACCATTTCTAATCCACATAACCATTGCTCATGTTCGGGCACTCAGGTAGAGAGCCATGCAACTACACCCATGTTTGTGTTTTGTCCCCATTCTAATATGCTACAGTATTATTCCGCTGAAGACACAACATTTGGAAAATGCCCATCAAAAACAGGACTATTGGCAGGTATCCACATCTCTTGTTTGTGAAGGTCATCAAACCTACTGATCAATAGTTCCAGTCTTTCATATTTGTATTTGTCAATTGCGTCTACAACTGTAACTGCAAGAATCAGATTCTATGTATAATAATTTGGACTTTGACAATATCCACACCTATCTATGTTTCATTTGTAACTTAATTGTTGGTGTAACACCCATACTGTTCCTCATCTGTACTGGGAAGCCTGCTCTGAAAGTGAAAAGAGGCTTATGTCTGCCCTATGCAGCCGCAGGGACTGCATATCTCAGCATGACTGAGGCTAAATGAAGCAGCCAAATCAACGCAACAAAATCATTGTGAAACTGAAGGAGGGGATCACTGCAGGCAGTGCAGAGGCAGGAAAGGACTAAAAGAGTGGTGGTGTCACCTAGGAAATTTCCATGATAGAGAGCATGTGCTGGATAACACTGTGGGATCTTTAGTACTGTGGGGGTCATTCCGAGTTGATCGCACGCTGACGATTTTCGCAGCGCAGCAATCAGGTTACTACTGCACATGCTCATGCACTGCAATGTGCACGCACGCCGTATGGGTACAATCAGCATTGTTGCTGTGCAATGCTTCTAGCGACGATTCCATTCGCACAGCCGTTCGCAAGGAGATTGACAGAAAGAGGGCATTTATGGGTGTCAACTGACCATTTTCTGGGAGTGGTAGGGAAAATGCAGGTGTGTCCAGGCGTTTGCAGGGCGGGTGTCTGACGTCAATTCTGGGACCGGACAGGCTGAAGTGATCGCAAGGGCTGAGTAAGTTCAGACCTACTCAGAAACTGCAAAAAACTTTTTAGTCCCGCTCGGCTGCACGTGCGATCGCACACTTGCAACGTGAAAATACACTCCCCTGTTGGCGGCGACTATACGTTTGCATGGCTGCAAAAAGTAGCTAGCAAGCGATCAACTAGGAATGAGGGCCTGTATTATAATCAGTTGTATGAATGAATATTAACCACAATTGAATATTGCTATTATATGCAGTGAAATCTTTATTTTTAAGGTTTATAGTATGTGAATCTATGCTTTTTTTTATTGCTGATCTTCATGCATATTTATTTATTCCAATGTTATTGTCTATTGCTATAACAAGTTTTATTATTTTCATCTGTTGTGCAAGTTAATAATCTGTTCCTAATTTCAAGTCACTGGTTTAACAGCATTTACACCCTCTAATAAATGTGCGAAGTGTGCCCTATCATAGCGTATACCAGGAAGGGTTTGTCCTCATGAAGCTGATTAACTATTCCCAAAAAGAATCTTGCTCTTGGAGACGAAGAGCTTTTAGCAATTAAATTTGCTCTACAGGAATGGTGACACTTGTTATAGGAAGCAAAATTCCCTGTGAAATCTTTATTGACCATAAAAATGTACTTTACTAGCAAAAAGCACATTATTTGAATTAAGATCATGCCAGGTGGTCATTGCTCTTTAATATAGTCATCACATACCGTCCAGGAAACACAAAATGTCAAGGCCCCGGGAACTGGTGGGAAGGTTATTTGAGGGTGAGAGGTGTCAGAGAGAACCAGGGGCAGGGTGGCACTGATATATGCAGATACAGGCCTGATCTATAGTATACATGAGTTACACATATACAGTATAGCGCTATAGTGATGTTTGTATTTGGCTTTCAATAAGTATGCATTCGGTGAAATGAATTTCTACTTTGTATTTATGAATCAAAATATATATTTGTTTAAAGAGCTAATAGTGTTACTTAGATGTTATTACAATTATTTGTTATTATAAGTTATTATTAGTTGTTACAATTATATGTATTTACATTAGGAAGTTTCAGGGTGCACTTATTCCAAAAGAAAATGCACCTTTTTGGTGTAGGTTGTGCACTGATGAGGATGATGATGATGACAATTGGGAGTTGTATCTGATTTGTTGAATCACATTCAAGGCACACTTACCGTATATACTCGAGTATAAGTCGAGCCGAATATAAGCTGAGGCACCTAATTTTACCACAAAAACCTGGAAAACTTATTGACTCGAGTATAAGCCTAGGGTGGAAAATGCGGCTCTACCCGTACACAAACCTCATAGTGCCAGATATGCCCCACAGTGCCAGATGTGCCCCACAGTGCCAGATGTGCCAGATATGCCCCACAGTGCCAGATGTGCCAGATATGCCCCACAGTGCCAGATATGCCCCACAGTGCCAGATATGTCCCACAGTGCCAGATATGCCCCACAGTGCCAGATATGCCCCATAGTGCCAGATGTGCCCCACAGTGCCAGATATGCCCCACAGTGCCAGGTGTGCCAGATATGCCCCAAAGTGCCAGGTGTGTCAGATATGCCCCACAGTGCTAGATACTTACCCTCCATCGCTCCCGCGCTGTCTTCTGAAGGACGGACACGGAGAGCGCAGCGTGCGGCTCTCCTGTGTCCCTCCTGCGTCTCCGGCGGCAGCGGCGTCTGTGTGGTAAAGGAAGTGCACGAACTGGCACTTCCTTTAACACACGCCGCTGCCGCCGGAGACGCAGGAGGGACACAGGAGAGCCGCACGCTGCGCTCTCCGTGTCCGTCCTTCAGAAGACAGCGCGGGAGCGATGGAGGGTAAGTTTCTAGCACTGTGGGGCATATCTGGCACACCTGGCACTAAAGCTGACTCGAGTATAAGCCGAGGTGGCTTTTTCAGCACAAAAAAAGTGCTGAAAAAGTCGGCTTATACTCGAGTATATACGGTAGTAATGCATGTGTGATGTTTGAAGGAGAGGATGGAACCTGGGATAACTTCAATACAGTGGACTTACGGGATAAACAAGATGGTGAGATTGTCCATGGATAGTGAAATCAAGAAAAAAGAGGGAATTTAAGAGGGTGGAAATCATAGACATGTTAAGTTTAAGAAGAAGCTTGGACATGCACTAAGAAATAGAATATGAAGACACGACTGAAGAGAGAGGAGGAGAGTGCAGGGGAGTAGACATAGATGTGAGAATCATTGGTATAGCAGTGATATTAGAGTCCAAAAGAGCTGATAGCCTCATCTAAGGAGAAAGCATACAGGGAAAAAAAGAGGTCACAGAACAGAAATAATTTGTATGTATATAAAATACATGTCAGGCATGCATATGTGTAATCTTGCCCCTTATAATAGTGCAGAGATGCATAATGACTGTGCCAATAGACACATTGTACTAGTTGTACACATTATAATGATGTAATAAAGTGTTACACACAAGAGAGAATGGTATCTTATGGGGGGTGGGGGTGGGGGATTCTGAGTCAGACGCAGCTGCATGGCAGACTATGGACTGAGATAATAGGATTTTGGTACCTACCGGTAAATCCTTTTCTCGTAGCCCGTAGAGGATGCTGGGGTCCACATTAGTACCATCGGGTATAGACGGGTCCACCAGGAGCCATTGGCACTTTAAGAGTTTGAGAGTGTGGGCTGACTCCTCCCTCTATGTCCCTCCTACCAGACTCAGTCTAGAAACTGTGCCCGAGGAGACAACATGCTTCGAGAGAAGGATTATACACAGATAGTGGTGAGATTCATACCAGCTCACACATACAAGGCACGTCAAGCCAACTATCTTGAACTACTCAGCAAAAGCTGAAAATTACTTACCAAGTAACAATGCAGTACTCAACTAAAACGAAGTTGTACTGAACCAAATAACATTTGCAGGAAAACGAAGCGCTGGGCGGGCACCCAGCATCCTCTACGGACTACGAGAAAAGGATTTACCGGTAGGTACCAAAAGCCTATTTTCTCTTACGTCCTAGAGGATGCTGGGGTCCACATTAGTATCATGGGGATGTACCAAAGCTCCCAGAATGGGAGGGAGAGCGCTGAGGCTCTTGCAGAACTAATTGACTGAACTTCAGATCATCAGAGGCCAAATTATCAAACTTGTAAAATTTTGCAAACATGTTCGACCCAGACCAAGTTGCAGCTCGGCAAAGTTGCACTGCCGAGACACCCTGGGCAGCCGCCCAGGAAGACCCCACCTTACAAGTAGAGTGGGCCTTAACAGATTTTGGACATGGCAGTCCTGCCATAGAATAAGCGTGCTGGATAGTGAATCTGATCCTGCTAGAGATCGTCTGCTTAGAAGCAGGGCACCCAATTTTCTTGGGATCATATAGGACAAACAGAGAGTCCGAATTTCTGTGACAAAAGTTCTTTCACATATATCTTCAGAGCCCTTACGACATCCAAGTACTGTGATATAATTGAGGAGTCAGTAGCCACTGGCACCACAATAGGTTGGTTGATATGAAATTCCGACACAACCTTCGGAAGAAACTGATGACGAGTCCAGAGCTACGCTCTATCTTCATGGAAGATCAAGTACGGGCTTTTACAGGATAAAGCCCCCAGCTCGGACACACGTCTAGCAGAAGCTAAGGCCAACAAAGTGACTGCCTTCCATGAAAGAAATTTGACTTCTACCTCTTGTAGAGGCTCAAACCAATCTGACTGGAGTAACTGCAACACCACGTTAAGGTCCCAAGGTGCCGTAGGCGGTACAAAGGGAGGGTGGATATGCAGAACTCCCTTCAAAAAGGTCTGAACCTCAGGGAGGGCAGCTAATTGTTTCTGAAAGAAAATGGATAGGGCTGAAATCTGGACCATCACAGATCCCAACCTCAGACCCATATCCACTCCTGCTTGCAGGAAGAGGAGGAAACGTCCCAGTTGAAACTCCACCGTAGGAAACTTCTTGGACTTATACCAAGAGACATATTTCTTCCAAATATGATGGTAATGTTTAGATGTTACTCCTTTTCTAGTCTGTATGAGGGTAGGAATAACCTTCTTCAGAATGCTCTTCTGAGCAAGAATCAGGCGCTCAACTTCCATGCCGTCAAAGGTAGCTGCGGTAAGTCTTCATAGGTGAACGGTCCCTGCTGCAGCAGGTCCTCCCGAAGAGGAAGATGCCTCGGCTCTTCTTGCAGTAGATCCAGATGGTCCACGTACCAAGCCGTTCTTGGCTAGTCTGGGGCAATGAGGATCGCTTGAACCTTTGTTCTCCTTATGAGCTTTAGGATTCTTGGTATGAGTAGGAGTGGAGGAAACATGTACACTAACTGGAACACCTACGGAGACACCAGGTCGTCCACTGCCTGTGGGTCCCTCGACCTGGAATAGTAACGCCGAAGCTTCTTGTTGAGATGAGAGGCCATCATGTCTATTTGGGGTAATCCCCAAAGCTCTGTTATTTTCTTGAACACCTCCGGATGGAGGCCCTACTCTCCTGGATGGAGATCATGTCTGCTGAGGAAGTCTGCTTCCCAGTTGTCTACTCCCAGAATGAAGATGGCTGACAGCGATAACGCGTGATTTTCTGTCCAGAGGAGTATTCTTGTCACCTCTGACATTGCCTCCCTGCTCTTCGTTCCGCCTTGTCGGTTTATGTAAGCCACTGTTGTTACGTTGTCCAACTGCACTTGAATGGCCCAATTTCTTAGAAGAGGGGCCGCCTAAGGCAGACCATTGTAGACGGCTCTTAGTTCCAGAATGTTGATGGGCAGGCTGGCTTCCAAGCTTGACCACCGTCCTTGGAAGGTTACTCCTTGAGTGACTGCTCCCGAGCCCCTGAGGCTCGCATCCGTTTGCTAGAAGGACCCAGTCCTGAATCCCGAACCTGCCGTCTTTCAGGAGGTGAGGCATTTGGTGCCACCAGAGGAGTGAAATCCTCGCCTTTGGCAACAGACGAATTCTCTGGTGCATGTGGAGGTGAGATCCCAACCACTTGTCCAGGAGATCCAGTTGGAAGGTCCGAGCATGGAACCTCCAATACTGGAGAGCCTCATAAGAGGCCACCATCTTTCCCAATAGGTGAATGCATTGATGAATCGACACCTGGGGTAGCTTCAGGACATCCCGGACCATGGCTTGTATCACCAACGCCTTCTCCTGCGGAAGAAACACCCGCTGCACTTCCATATCCAGAATCATTCCCAGAAATGACAATCTCTGGGTTGGTTTCAAATGTGACTTTGGAAAGTTCAGAATCCAACCGTGACTCTGGAGCAGTCGCGTTGTAAGAACAATGGACTGCAGCAGCTTCTCCTTGGACGATGCCTTTATCAGTAGATCGTCCAGCTATGGAATGATGTTCACACCCTGCTTGCGGAGGAGTATCATTTCCGCCATCACCTTGGTAAATATCCTCGGTGCTGTGGAGAGGCCGAACGGCAGGGCCTGGAACTGAAAATGACAGTCCAGCAATGCAAAGCGGAGATAAGCCTGATGCGGCAGCCAGATCGGAATGTGAAGGTACGCATCCTTGATATCCAGTGATACCAGGAATTCCCCCTCTTCCAGACCTGATATCACCACCCTGAGAGACTCCATCTTGAACTTGAACTCCTTTAGAAAGGGGTTCAATGATTTTAGGTTCAGAATGGGCCTGACCGAACCATCCAGTTTCGGTACCACAAAAAGGTTAGAATAGTAACCTTTGTTCAGCATGTGAGGTGGTACCGGCACAATGACCTGTGCCTCTACCAGTTTTTGGTCAGCGGCTTGAAGTACTGTGCTGTCCTCCAACAGAGTTGGTAAGTCCAACTTGAAAAAGCGATGCGGAGGGAGACTTTGAAATTCCAGCCTGTATCCCTGAGACACAATATCTACTACCCAGGGAACCAGGCCAGACGATACCCAGACATGACTGAAATGTCTGAGTCTCCCACTGGCCCCACCACCGGGGCGTGCAGTCCACCGTCATGCGGTGGACTTTGGGTTACCCAAAGCAGGCTTTTGTTCCTGGGAACCTGCAGCGGCAGGCTTCTTGGACTTAACCCGTCCTCCTCTAAAGAAGGTATTGGATGTTCTGGCCTTTCTAGGCTTGTTAGGCGGAAAGGACTTAGGTGCAGCTGAAGAGAAGGATTTCTTCGGAGCAGGTGCTGCTGAGGGAAGAAACGGAGACTTACCCGCTATAGCGGTGGAAATCCACGCATCTAGAGCTTCCCCAAAGAGAGCCTGACCTGTATAGGGTAACGACTCCACACTTCTTCTGAATTTCGCGTCGGCCAACCACTGGCGCAGCCATAGCCCCCGACGAGCTGAAACAGACATGGAAGAAATTCCCACAGCCATGGAACCCAGGTCTTTCATGGATTCTACCATAAAACCTGCAGAATCATGTATGTTGCATAAATATAATGCAACATCATCCCTATCCATCATATCCAAATCCTCAAGCAAGGTGCCGACCACTTCACTATTGCTTTTGCAATCCATGCACAAGCAATAGTGGGACGTAATATGGCCCCAGAAGCAGTGTACATTGATTTAAGCGTGTTATCAACCTTTCTATCTGCCGGCTCCTTTAAGGCGGTAGATCCCGGAACAGGAAAACCACCTTCTTTGAGAGTCTGGATACAGATGCGTCAACAATCAGAGGGTTTTTCCACTTTTTCCTATCCTCCTCAGGGAAAGGAAAAGCTACCTGAACCCTTTTAGGGATCTGGAACCTTTTCTCAGGGTTTTCCCATGCTTTTTCAAATATAGCATTCAACTCCTTTGACGCAGGGAAGGTTAGCGAGGCTTTTTTATTTTCAGTGAAAAAAGCCTCCTCAACCTGCTCAGGTGGGGTATCATTAACATTTTACACATCCCTGATAGTCTCTATAAATAATTGCACCCCCCCTGCAAGAGATGCGTACCCCCGCAACACATCCCCATCACCGTCTGTAGTGTCAGAATCGGTATCCGTGTTGTCTCGCGTGACATGCACAAGTGCACGTTTGTGGGGGTATATAACGGGGTGTCCTGAGGTACCAGACACAGGACATACAGCCATGAAGCTCTGTAATACCTGGGTTGCAGATTCATTACTAGCAACCCTGTCAGAAATCTGAGAAATCCAAGTTTTAATAGAGGAAACCACTCTGGTTCCCTTGCTGGAATCTGTGCTAAACCATTGCTAACCTGATTACATGGAATGAGATCATCCTGGGAGGATAAATCCTCTGCAGCATAGTGTCCCTGGACATAGCTAAAGGAGACCACCAAACACTCCACACACACACAGGTGGGGGCAGACAGAGTTTTCCCCCCAAGAAAAGCAAGAGAGACATAGAGATCGGAGCCAACCCACAATACAGCGCTTTTAGTAAAAGGCAACCCCTTACCAGTGCAGACTGTGTCCCTTAATAGGAGACACAGTCATTTTACAGCCTCCCCTCCCTTCTACAACCGCTGGTACAGACAGATGGAGCTGCTGTGGAGGGACCTGATCTTCCATCCAGCACTGTGCAGGCAGGAAAATGGCACTAGAACGCTGCTGGGTCCGCTCTGAGGAGAAGCTCCGCTCCCTTAATGACACTGACTTCCCATTTTTTCAAATGTTATACTGGCATGAGGAAACTTGCTGGCTGAGATCCGTGGACCCCGACAGACTTGCTGACCAGTGTGGTGGTAAGCGCTGGCCCAGGGCGCCCCTCACAGAGCCGCACTATGTGCCGCTGGACCTTCCCCGGAGCGCAGTTAGTACTGCGCTCCATCCCCGTTGCCGCAATCTTCACACCAGCCCCCCGCTTGCTAGGGGGGTCGGTGACTCATTCACCACTTCTTCAGCGTCTGTAAGGGGTTGGCGGCATGCTGCTGGGGCGAGCGGTTTCCCTGTGGTGGAGACCGATCCGACCCCTCTGGAGCTCAGTGTCCAGTCAGCGGAGTCAGTGGCTCAGACCCTGCAGAGCGGACACTGCTCCGTTCCTTAGTCCCTCGCTGCAGGCAGGCTGTTGCCAACAGTCTCCTGTAAAAAAACAAACTCTTAAAATAACTTTTACTAGAAAAGCTCAGGAGAGCTCCCCTAGCTGTGACCGGCTCCTCCGGGCACATTTTCGAAACTGAGTCTGGTAGGAGGGGCATAGAGGGAGGAGCCAGCCCACACTCTCAAACTCTTAAAGTGCCAATGGCTCCTGGTGGACCCGTCTATACCCAATGGTACTAATGTGGACCCCAGCATCCTCTAGGACGTAAGAGAAATGCTAATTAGGCTATATGTCCATCTGTGTGCATATTTGTCATTTCGTTTACACAGACCAGTTTTTTGCATCTGTGTTGCAGTGTTCAACAATAGTAGTTGGACGACTTGCACCAGATCCATTTGAAATTGGCATCCCTGCTGCATCTGAACACCTAAGATAAGCACAGAAGTTGGGATACACACCAATGACACTACTACAACCAGAGGTATAGCGTGGAGACATGCCACCCGGAGCAGGATCATGTCACGGCTCCCCCACCCACCACCACACATACATACATACATACATACATACATACGTAGATTCACACACATTTAGGCACAGACATACATAAATACACACATATACACGTGTACACAGATATATACACACATACACATAAACACACAAATATGCACACATATACACATATATATACACATACACACACACACACATATATGCACACACACATTCATATACACACAAGTATACACACAGATATACATAAACACACACATATACACAGACAGTGGCGGAACTAGTGAGCGGTGGGCCCAGGTGCGACAAAATGCTTTGCCCCCCCCCCTCATCCCATCCAAGCCCACCCCCTCACCCCTGGAGAGGATCTGGTGAGGGGGGCCTGCTCATGGCCAGGGAAATGGATGCCTAGTGGCGTAACTAGACATTTTAGCGCTGTGTGCAAGAAACAGCATCGGAACACCCCCCCCCCCTCTATCTAAAACAGGGGCAGTGTGTGCCATAGGCGCGCGCAAAAAATATAGTGGCGTGGCTTTGTGGGGAAGGGGTGTGGCCACAAAATAATACCAATTCATATAACGGTGCACAGTAGTCTCCATTATTCAAATTACGCCGCACAGTAGCGCCACTACACCAGGTAGAGCCCCTTTTACACCTTACGGCGGACAGAATCCCCTATTTACACATTACGGCAGACAGCATCCCCTTTTTACATATTATGGCAGACAGCGTCCCATTTTTACACATTACGGCAGACAGTGCCCCCTTTTTTACACATAACGGCAGACAGGGTGCCCTTTTTACACATTACGGTAGACAGCGTCCCCCTTTTTACACATTACGGCAGACAGCGTCCCCTTTTTTACACATTACGGCAGACAGCGTCCCCCTTTTTACACATAACGGCAGACAGCGTCCCCCTTTTTAAACACATTACTGTGCTCCTCTCCTCGGCGGGTGGCCTGCAGCACAGCACACAGTGGCATGTAATGAGTCAGTTTGACTCATTACATGCCACGCTGGCTTTGGACCCCTTGACAGTGGCGGGGCCCAGTGCAAGGCACAGCTTGCACTGGCGGTAGTTCCGCCACTGTACACAGATATATACACATATACACACACATAAATAAACAAAAATACACACAGAAATACACAGACATACACTTATGCACACATACATACATACATACATAAACACAGACATATACACACAGACATACATAAAGACACACATATACACAGACATATACACACAGACATACATAAACACACACATAGACTCACACATACTGTATACAAAGATATATACACATAAACACACACATACATGTATACACATAAACACACATATGCACACAAACATATACACATAAACACACAGTATACACAGACATAAACACATACACACAGTATACACACATTAATTCTCACCAAGAGGACAGCAGCAGAACAGCTCCTCATTCTAGCCTGGAGGGGCGGAGTTTCTATATGATTGACCTCCATGGGTAGAAGGTAAGGACCGAGGAAAGGGAAAGGGTGGCCTTCACACTACCTGCATGTTCCAGATCACTGAATGCAGATACCTGACAGCCAGGAGGCTTCTTCTGACAAGCCTCCAAACCTCCCCACTTCCCTAACAACACACCACACTGCACTGCACTCTGTGCACTGCAATCAGTGACATGGAACATGCAGGCAGTGTGGTGTCTACTCCTACCCTGAGTCCCGGCTTCCAGCTCTGTTACAGGGAGCTGGCCCCTTCTGTACCCAGCGGCGCCTGGAGCTTGAGCTCCACTAGTTCCACCCTCCCTACGCCTCTGACTATGGCACACCCATTAGATGCAGCCATTCCATATAAACTAATACTTGCCAACTAGTTGCGGGCCAGAAAAGCCTACTTAACTTTATGCTTCATTTGAAGAAGCGACACAGAAGAGCTACTTGTGACTTTGGACGTGTTGCGCAGTCCACATTTGCAGATTAATACGCATGCGCAGATGGAACAGATTTTCTAAATTGTCCAATTCCTCAGATATCAGCCCTGAATTAGCCCCTTAATGTTCATTATTAAATGTGAAAGTGACATTTTCCATATAAAAAGCACCTCCATATATGTTGTCTATCCCTTCAATAATTAGATGGGAAAAGTATAGTCCAAATAGAAATTACCATTAATTTATTCAAAAGACAGATGAATCTTCATATAATAGTCCTATAACAGCAATGAAATAAACAAAGATCAACAGCAAACAGCAA
The DNA here is from genome assembly GCF_028390025.1 of Pseudophryne corroboree. Classification (NCBI taxonomy): domain Eukaryota; kingdom Metazoa; phylum Chordata; class Amphibia; order Anura; family Myobatrachidae; genus Pseudophryne; species Pseudophryne corroboree. Next base: position 551,545,511 of record NC_086448.1, on the reverse strand, counting down.
CAAACGCAAAAAATCTATATATGCCTGCATGCACAGTATGGAAATCAGTGACGTGCAGTGAGGTGAGGCAGGTGAGGCAGAGCGTTTCCTGTCATACTAACGTTTATGCAAGAATTTTGACTTTATAAAGTATATGAAATATACTAAGAATTTGTTTGAAATATCTTCTTTGTATTATACTAATAATTTTTATAGCCAAAACTCTGGAGGAAAAAGTTTATGGCAGGTGAGGTAGTGCCTCCCTTGCATAGCCAGATTAAGGAAGGGATGCAGGGCATACTGTACCCCGGGCCCCCCTCTGTCAAGGGCCCCCCCAGCCAGAGCACACTGAAACTACTAGCTCTTCCACTTGTGTAGCAGCAGAACCAGGCCGCCAGAATGTGAGCAGGACAGTATGCATTGCAAGCATAGACACAGGAGTATCAGGTTTCAAGAGTTACCGACAGAGCTTCCTGACCAGAGGAGAGATATCAGAGGGGAGAGAGCTGTAAGTGATCCAGGGAACCCAGCTTCTCCTCCTCCCACCTGGGTGACAGGGTCCTGTGTAACCTGTTATCTAATGAGAGCATACATGTCTAGAAAGACACACACACACACAGAGCATTCTCCTGAGTCCTGTCCCAGTGTGTTAGTAGTACATAGGCTGCTATTATTACATTTTTGCAAGATAAATTATAGATTTTATTTTTCTATGTGTATTTTAAGCTTAAATTTTCTTTGTTTCACTATAGGAAAACATTATAAAATACGAGTTGTTTCTCTATTAGTTGGAGATACAAACAGTACCCAGGCCTTATTAATCTATTAGTTAAAATCTACTATACACCATTGGTTTATAGTTAATATACACAATCCATACCTCCCCTTGACCCATTCCAGGAGGGCCAAAATGCTCTCTACATGGACTTCCCTCTTAATTTATGATTGTAATAATTTTTGTTGAAATACCTTTTTTTTTTATCAATGGAATAGTTCAACACATATGATGCCAATCATGTATTGAAAGGGAAGTTCAGGTAGAGAGCATTTTGTCCCTCCCAGAATGGGTCATATTGAGAGGTATGCACAATCTATTATACAGTACATCCTCCCCCTCCACCAGGGCCCCCCTGTCCTATGTGCTCCAGGCCCCCCCAAGGCTTAATCCGGCCCTGTTCCCCTGCCTATCTTTTCCGCACATCTCTAATCAAAACTCACCAGATTTCCAAGAGTTTATACTGCTGCACCTGTGTATAATGCCCATATGTACCCTTTGGCTCCTATAACATATACATTTGTCTCTGCTGCTAGCCAGTGCCTCCTGAGCCATTTAGCTCACCACATGTCCTTGATGGAAATGTATATTCACAGCGCACATATTTCTGTAAGCCCAAGGGAGGCTCTATTATTCACATATATTGTGACCAACTGACTATTTGTTTTTTATTTGCCTTATACAGTAAGTTATTACTGCATTTAAAATGAAATGGTCTATATATAGACACTTTAAGTACGTATAGGGATTTTGCATTATCTATATAGAAATCAAGAATAGCAGACTGGTTCTAAACCGACAGAAAATAAGATTTTCACTCAGTGACTTCCAATTGGCCATTTACTCAGAGCAGAGGGTCTTTGTTTACAGAATGCCACACACTGAGGACTGTCACACTCACACTTACTGACTGATGGCTGCTTTAATTAGCCTTTTATTTCAAAGGGTCACTCAATGGGGCAATTACAGCGATAAATCTATTTGCGGAAAGCTCAATGAAAAAAAAACCGGTCTTTAAAAGCCATCTTGTCAGGCAAAAGCCTAATTAATTAACTTTTATTTTGCTTACAACTGAAGGTGACTGAATTAGTGAGCCTGTGCCTTCCCCAAGTTACATACATATTGTATCTAGTACAGTCTAAATGGATGCATGATATAAACCCCCCACCCCCTGCTAATAAAGGATATTAGCAGGAGAATGGATTTTTCTTTTCTCTCTCTCTGCTCTATTTGATTGGCGTTTTATAAGAGTAACGTCACATTCTACTAGGTCAGAATTCAATTAATTGCATATGAAATATTTATAGCTAGGCTCTGTATTTATATCCAACTTGTATGCAAGGGATCTTCTCATTAGCATATGAAGACTCATTTTTATGCTGTCACCGTTATTCTGAATTAAAATCCAATTAGTCCAATAATCCTGCGAATGTTATGAAATTACTGAAAACACCCCATTAAGGCGATAGTGTGCAATCTAAACCATAAGCAAGGATACAATTAGTCACTTGCATTCATTTATATTCAGAACATTCACACAGCCACATAACAGGAGCTAGCTTTTTATGTCAACTACATTCAGGAGTATATTTTGTACCCTGTAATATAGCATCACCATGGCACGCCAAAGTAGTCAGTATTAAATAGACCAAACCCACAAATGCCCAGTACAGGATCTTATTTACTAGTTAGATATATTGTAATTGTATTTTTTTAGTATCCTCACTATGGGCCCCATTCAGATCTGGTCGCTCCTTTGCAGTGGTCTGCGATCAGATAGCCGCCGCCCATAGAGAGTGAAAACCTGTCCCATGCAAGTGTGCGAATGCATGTATACGCCGTGCGAAAACTTTGTCAGACTGCGGACATCTGCAAATCTGTTCATAACTCACTCACCATCTAATGATTTTTCCAGTCTGTGCAGTCTGTGCGTAGCCCAATACTTACTCCTACAGTGCGATACGAACAGGCTGATTGGGGCAGGAGCTGACGTCACACACCTGCCCTGAAAATGCTTGGGAACCTCAAGTACCAGCATGCGGTGCATTAAGGGCCCGCTGGTACCTATATGCCCCCTGTAAAAGAGATATTAAAATAAAAACAGGACACCAAATGTTTTATAATTTTATTATCCAACACCTTCACCTGGAGGGTGGTGGCCTTTTTGGCATGGATGCCAGCCACCCACAGGACTTCCCTGTCATCTTCACTTGGAGGGAAGTGGCCTTTCAGCTCTTTGGCATGGCCGCCACCCATCCTTGACTTCCCCAACACCTTCTCTTTTCAGGAGCTGTTCATCGCTCCACCTCCACCGTCGGATTACTACCTGCCATCTCAGGCTGGCTAATATTAGCCATCACAAGGGGTGGAGTGATGAAGGGGCAGCCATGATTGGCTTGCTGTGGCCATCCTGAATTTTTAAAGCAGCGCCATTTTTGAAACTGGAAGCCACACCCGCCGCTATTAAGCTTGCCACCCGCTGCCGAACTTTCAAAGGTAAATTGTCCAGTTCCACCACCTTGCTCCTTTCCGTCCTACCCTCCACTGAGTCCTGCAGCAACGTCGGATGATGGCGGGATCCTTCTGGATCCTGCCCCATGACCATGCTGACAGTGTGCTGGACTGCTGGGACTGGAGGTCGGGTTCCTGCTTCGGTCTCCATAGCCTACACACTACAATATTGGTCACCTGGTCAACGGTCGGGTCTCCTAGCTTTTAAGCAGGTTTAAAAACCAAGAGACCCGACATACAGTCATCATACCCACAAAGCTTGAAGTTTTAGTGCTGCTAAGGGATCAGTAATGCTGATGGCATGATGAAGAGAATATTGAATAAGAGTAGAATTACTTAGCTCCAAAATGCTGCCCAAATTCCCAAATGTATTAAAAGTGGTCCAAAGCACTTCAGTCCCCATAAAAATCTATGGGTCTGCAATGTGGCCATATGTATCAAGTTTGTGCCCAATAGGCATCACCATCCATAGATGGCGTTGCCTATAGAAGCTTATGGGCAAGCTCATATACAATATTTACTATATGAACAAAAGTATTTGCCGCCTGACCATTACACCAAAAGGGAATGTAATGACATTGTATTCAAATACATATACTTTAATATGAACGTGGTCCCCCTTTTGCAGCTATAACAGCTTTAACTCTTCTTGGAAGGCTTTACACAAGATATTGGAGTGTCTCCGTGGTAATTTGTGCCAATTGATTCTGTAGACCATTTATGAGATCAGGCACTGAGGTTGGACGAGAAGGCCTGGCTCGCAATCTCCATTCCAGTTCATCCCAAAGGTGCTTGATGGGGTTGAGGTCAGTTCTCTGTGCGGTCCAGTGAAGTTCTTCCACACCGAACTCATCAAACCATGTCTTTATAGTCCTTGCTTTGTGCACCGGGGCACAGTCTTGTTGGAATAGGAAAGGGCCTTCCCCAAACTGTTGCTACAAAGTTGGAAGCATAGCATTGTTCAAAATGTCTTAGTACGCTGAAGCATTAAGATTGCCCTTCGCAGGAGATAAGGGTCCTAGCCCAAACCTTGAAAACCATTATCCCTCCTCCACCAAACTTCACATTTGGCATAATGCAGTCAAGCAGGTAAGGTTCTCCCAACATTCGCCAAACCCAGACTCGCCCTTCTACCTGCCAAACAGAGAAGCATGATTTGTCACTCCACAGAACATGTTTCCACTGCTCCATAGTCCAGTGCCGGTGTGCTTTACACCATTACATCCAATGCTTGGCATTGTACTTAGTGATGTGAGGCTTGCATGCAGCTGCTCGGCCATGGAAACCTATTCCATTAAGCTCCCGCCCCACAGTTTTGTGCTTACATTAATGCCAGTGGAAGTATAGAACTCAGCTATGGAATCAGCAAAGTGTTGGTGACTTTTACGCACCATTTCTTAGCAGGCATTTACCCTGCTCTGTGATTTTACATTGTCTTCCGCTTCATGACTGAGTTGCTGTTGTTCCTAAACGATTTCACTTTCTAATAATATTAATTGGAATGTCTGCTTTACTGTTGCTTATACGCTCCTTATATTAATAAATATATATTATTTTTGCATAGCTCTACATAATGAGATTATAGCATATGTGCACTTTAAGTGATCACTGCTCATCTTTCCAGGCTTATCTCTATTTTTTCTATTTCATACTTTTTTTCTGTTTTTTCTATTTTTATTACGTTTATATCTGTTTATGCAGTCATACTATGATTTGCTGTGTGGCTGTCACATATATATTTTGTGTACATGTCTTTTATGTTTAATTTTCATGTTGGTTATGTGTCTCATTTCATATAATTTTTTTGCATGTCCCCCCTGTACGGCTGACAGACGTGAAGCGGCGTAGGAGCACATTGTGTAGCCGGGTTTCCATGGCTACCGCCACCTCCCGATGATGTCATCGGCCTTGCGCCCCTGGGAGTCCGGAAGTTCCACGCCGCTCCACGGCCCTGAATGCCGGTAAGGGGTGACGATTTAGGTGAGTACTGTGTGTTCAACAATAATCAAGAGAATCTTTCTGCGCACTCTAGGAGCTGCAATTCGCGACTATGTAAATAGTGTGTCACCACACACACTGAATAAAATCCAAATAATCCAAAATAAACACAGCTACAAAAAGCACTCACTAAATAAAATTAAAATCACCGTACATAGTCCAGACAAATGTCCTTATGCTGTATTATAGTCCTTAGGTCCTGGGTGACGGATTCCTCGTAATTACTGTAATGTCTGATCCCACGTAGTTCAGTCTCCCAATCAAAAAGGAAACAGAGAAAAAGGAACAGATATTGTAGTAAGGTCTGAAAAGGTATTAAATCCTTAATTAGCCACCGTGCGGACTTCTAAATGGGTGTTTACGTCACCAATTACTCGTATGGAGGGGTAATGTGTACCCTACTCACATCTGAAAGGGATAGGTCTTTCCCAAAAAGGTTTCTTTTTGTCCCAAGCAGATGTCAATACCTCTTATAGGGTCACCACCGTGATTTATGAGGGAGATCGTGATGCTATATCCTACCCCACTTACTGCTAGCAGGGCTGTTTAAATCCCATAATGGTATCTTTATGCTGGTACTTTAAGAGATGACGAATATTGGGCGTACCCCACTTACTCTATTGAATACGATGTCTTTCACATAAAGGTATCTTTTCACCGTCACTCTTCCTCCCTCTTCCTTTGATCCCAAAAAAACTTTTTTGGTTTGATTATTTATCAGAAAAAAGGGTAGAAGGAAGAAAGAGGACGTCTGAGTAACCCAAATAATTCTATAAGGTTTTTATTAAAAATTACAACAATAAAAAAAACTGTGTATACTGTCATTCTTGAATTTAGCACAGATTTCAAAGGAACAGGGAATACGTATCTTATGGGAGTAAAGTTGTCCGGACTGTCCCCCTCAAGGCCGTAATCACTGGTACAAATTCAGAGATCAGGTACTTCCACAGCACTCTCCACCAACACGTTTCAACAAATGTCTTCCTCAGAGTGTGAGGAGAGGGCTAAGGTTCTGTATATTTATACTCTTTCCAGTCCCACCCAACATGCTGACTGCTGCCCCCCTCTTGACCAAGTAGAAATTGCGATCGCACCGCAATTTCTGCTTGATCACTAAAACTAAGGAAGCCTCCTGCTGGCGCTGCATGGCTGCGCCCGCAAGAAGCCCACCGCCATCTTTTTCATCACGGCGGCTGCGTGTGATGTTACTCAACCGCCCTGATCATGTCCCCAACAGGTCTCCCGTTCGCGCCGGAATGCCCCCGTATCTTAGCTATGCTTCCACAATGCTCTGTCTCCGCCTTGGAAATGGAGTATTGCCTGCCCACCTGCAGCCTGCTGATGCCTCTGCCTGTTTGACAGGCAGAGGCGTTTGCATTTTCAGAGGGCGCCCATTGAAAATGCGGGTGCATGCCCAGGACAGGCCCTGCGCATGCACCCACATTCGCCCGCCAGATGACGATGTGATTAAAACATTGAAATGTTGCATATGAACCTGTGACTGTGATTGATTTTATTACATGTGTGCTGCTGCATTTGAATTGTATAACTGGACTTCTGGCCGGGGAGGGCCGTGTGTCTAAAATTATAGACACAGTGGTTTCCTCACTAGTCACTTGCCAACTAACTGGCATCAATTCCCCTGATTCAAACACAAGAACAGAACATATACAGTCTTACCATACCATCCCTTTAACCTCGGACGCTTGTGGCAGATTAAAACCAGGTGAAATGCAGGCTTGAAGTCAACCAGCCACAGAACCTGGGTAATTCATTAGTGTCCCAGTTTAAAGAGATAGTATGGTAAGAATAAACATATACCTCTTTCCAGGCACTCACTAGCTAACTAGTCACACCCATGTGCTCTACCTGTGAAGCTGTCACTGGCATAACTACAGTCCCCCCGGAGGCTTGGAGGCGCCATGCTTGGGTGGCGATGCCACTGTTTAAGCAGCAAATTCCTGTCATGACTGTTTGTTTTGTGAACCCGGAGTCTATGTCAAGTCTGTGTGGGTAATTGGAGGACTATGTGTGGAATTTGCTGGTCTGAAGGGAACGGTGCGATAGAGAGGTAAAGAGCAATCCCTGACTGGGAATCGAACCCGGGTCTCGGCAGAGAGAGACGTATCCTGACCACTGGAACACCAGGGACTTTGGTGTTGATGATAGGATGATGAATGTAGTAGGGAGGAGTGTAGTAGTGGATTAACCGACTGAGTATTGGATACTGTGAGTAATAATATAACACTCTCCTTACTTGGCAAGAAACATGGCAGGGTGATGAGCAAGGGTTAACAGGACAAACCAGATTGGAATGCAACTGTACTGGAACCGGACTTGAGTACAACTGGACTAGAGTGCACCTGGAGTGTAACGGGACTGGAACAGGACAAACCGGATTGAAGTGCAACTGTTCTGGAACTGGACCTGAGTGCAACCGGACTGCAGTACAACCGTACTGAAACAGGACAAACCGGATTGGAATGCAACTATACTGGAACCAGACTTGAATGCAACCGGACTATAGTGCAACTGTACAAATGATTGCAGATATTAAGATAATATTTGTAACTCTGGGGCGCTCAGCTACTAGGCTCACACACTGAGCTGTGTGACTCATGAAACTGGCGGGTCTCTTTACTTATACCCCTTGGTTCTTGATGATTGGTGGATAAAGTCAGGTGATTCAGGGAGTCTCTGTCTGGCTCAGGAGTGGATTGATCATGGTCAGGTGATCAGAACCTGTCACAGCAGTAATCCAGGTTAGGCTCTGATGTGAATTGAGGCCCAGCAAGTTGGGAAAAACTGAAGCCTAAACACCAGTCAGCAGAGCACTATGGAGAATCAGATGCTGAAAAGAGGAATTCTCTCACAGGTGATTTGATTATGAGTTTACACTGCAGTTTGTGTGCTGAACTGTAAAGCAGGTGCAGGTTTGCAAAGTATACTAGGCTGCAGAGCAGATGCAGGCTTGCAGGAAACACTGAGGTAAGTCACAGAACATGAATGATTTAGTCAGGACCATTACAATTTCCATGTAATTCTGCTAAATGTCCCTCCTAAAATGGCCACCACCTTGGAGGAGACAGATGCAAGAGGTCATTCTTGACCTCTAGTATCTGACAGGATTCCGGGAGCGCTTAGCACTGGGCCAACAAGAATTACACCTCTGTTAATGAGCATTACACCCCTGGAAACAAGCATTATACCCATGGCAACGAGCATGACAGCCAGAGCATGAAACCCCCTGGCAAAGAGCATTACACACCCCTGTCCATGAGCATCACACCCAGAGCATGAACCCCTGGCAACCAGCATTACATCCCTGGAAATAAGCATGATACCCAGAGCATGAAACCCTTGGCAACTAGCATTACATCCCTGGCAATGAGAATGACACCTAGAGCATTACACCTCTGGCAACAAGCACTACACCCCTGGAAATGAGCATTACACCCCTGGCAACGTACATTACACACAGAGCATTACGGTAGACCCAATGACTGTAGGTTTTTTAGTGTAGTTCTAATAATCCACACCCAAAGAAACCAGGTCCTGAGTCAGAGATGTATGCTTGTGATGCAGCTGCCAATGTGTAACCAGTAACTGTGCAGATATATGCAAATGCAGCAGGTGCCTAGATTTGCACTGAGATGCCCACTGGTGGCTCTGCGAGTCAGAGCGGCTGCGTACAAAGATGCAGTGTCTTTAGCCGATTATCAATCTTCTCAACCCTAGTATGTATGGCTGCATACATACGCATCTATGGCTCCAGAAAGTAAGAAACCAGAGCCATTACAGTTGTGAATGAGATCGCCGTTGCAGGTTAAGACACACCCTGAAAATGATAATGACACACCTGCAGTTTTGCTGCCACTCCCTGTAACCTCCCCCACATTTGTGCATAACTTCTCTCTGTGACTGCCGTAGAAAGACCATTACCACACATGCGCAGTGCCACTTAGATGCATGCCCAGTCGACCAATAAAAATCGGGTTTGCCCATCTCTATATCCAGCCCCAAATTAATAAAATATATAGATTATAGTAAACTTTTTTACTTACCACCTGTTATTGACTGTATATATGTTTGTATGTATATGCAAGGATATTATTTAAATAATGTTTATTCCTATATGTACAGAGGTACATATTATGTTGGTGCACAATAAATAACAATAATTATTATAATACAATTGCATTACTATCAGTGTGATTTTCTGCTTTCCAAACTTTTCAGATATTCTAATTAATTAACATTAACATATACAGGGGAATGGCTTGGCTGCCATCACGAATGGTTGCCACTTCACCGTGCTCCGTCCAGCCCATTATTATTTTAACATGTTGTGGGCAGCTTACCTTCTCTATTTCAGCTGGCCTTGGTATTGATCAATTACTATCACATAAGCCTGGTCTATGATCCTTTGACAGGGGTACTCAGCTAAACCACTCTGAGCCCCAAGACTTCTTTTGACCTATCCACTTGTATGGCCACCTCCTTATGTCATTATAGAGGCTACATCATCTGCCCTACTGTCATGAGTCACAGCCCTGGCATGTCTTCTCTTTTCATCCTGTGTGTCTATCTGTGATGCCCACCACATCTGTATGTTCAGACACTAATGTTAGCAAGTGAAGCTGCAGCCCTGAAATGAAAAGAGACACCCGCTGAAGCCATCACAAAGTCATTCATAATTGCATACACATTTGTAGACTATACACAATAATGTGGAACCTTGAGTGCTAGGGTAGCCCTATGGCTACTGAGACTGGACACAGAGGTAGCAATGCAGGCGCCATGTTTTAGCACGTATGAGCTCACGGCCAATGGCAGATACATGCCCCAAAATGGCCATGACATTCCAGTCCCCATTAACACCTACAAGTGGTCACTTCCTGTCAATCACTTCTGCATGAAATCCTCATTGCGTGAACATCAGCCATTGCGTACAAACATGAATTAGGGCCTTTGTCTCCCCACACTTGATAAGATCCTGCCGTTGCCATGTATTTTGGCACCCTATCTTTACTGGTGTCCTGGCATCCTGTTACATTTATTTTAGTCAGTATTTTACCCCTTTGATCATCAGAATTGGCCAGCAGAGTTAAATTATTTATAGAATCAGTGACCAACGCAACTCCTGTACATTATATAGTTTCCTTTATTGTGATCCTTATATGTACCCTTTTCATTCCCCACAAATGGGCAAGAATAGGTAGACCACACCTACAAAGGGAGCTGATAAAATGTCTAATACTCAATATTACTCTAATATCTGGTCTTTCTGGACAACTTTACATTTCCACTATGAGTGGAAGCCTCCTGTTCTACAACTTCCATTGCATCTGGGTTCTGCTGTGCAAGATGGTTTTGCTATGGCTGAAGTGTTGTATCCTCATCCGCTTTCTGCATTCCAAGCCTGATGTTTCATCTAAAATGGACTTTGAAGTACTGGAAAACAAAATACAGGAAACACTGGGAAAGGTCTGTGCAGCTGTAGCTAGCCTTCACTCTGATCCTTGGGTTTCTACCAGGCTCTCAACTTTGGAGGATCACAGCAAAGCTATGGTTGTCCAACAAAATCAGTTGCAGGATGGGTGGCCCATCAAGCTCAAGACCTCTATTTATTGCACAACAGAATCAATTACTTAGGTCTCCCAGAGGATATCCCAGCCCAGGATCTTATTGCCACATCTTTAATAAAATCTTGCAGTTAGGTCTTGCAGACAAAGTACACAGGGCTTTACACCTGAGAAGGGTTTTTACTGATCACCCATGTGACATCATATGCAGGATGCATTGTTTGCCAAAAATTAAACATTCAATCATGTCTGCCATCTGGTATATGAAGATTTGAATAACTGCAGGATCTGCATCTTCCAAGACCTCTCACAGCATGCCCTCCAACAATGTCAAGTATAGATGGAGCTATTCTTAGTCTCCAGCTGCTCAAGAAATGGGCTGTGCATACTGTTTATGTTCCGGTTGACTCCATTTGAGAGGTGTTTGGTCTTCCTCTGATTTCTCTCTCAGAATAGCTTGCTTCTTACATGAGCTAGATTCCCCCAACCTTCCCGGTGGGTTGCGGGTTGTCAATGGTGATGAAATGACCTACATTCAAAGGTAAATCAAGAATGAGTGCAGGGTGTGAGATGCACATGGGCCCCTGGGTTTATGGGGGACCACACTGCATACCCTGCACACAGAGAATATAGTTACCTCTCTACTGCTGCAGCTTATATTATTTGAAAATAGTGCTGGCTCCATTTCTTGGAGATCTGTGCATGTGCAGTAATCTCTGGCTCAGTGCCGGAGTCTACTTGGCACATAAACAGGTTAGAGAATGGGATGCCACACAGAGATTGCACATGTGTCCCTGCTACTCTTAAACCACCCCTGCCCACATTAACTTTTCAGGGGAACCATCCTGATACAGTCATTACTTGATTACTAACTTCTGGGACAGTTAATTGCTTGTTTGTTGGAGATACCCCTTTCATGTTTTGCTTTAGACTACTCTTTGTCCACTTTTTCCCTTAATACAGAAATATGGTTTTGGTTTATCTCCAACTTTATAAGAAACAATCAGATAGTGGCCCAGATTTATCAAGCCTTGGAGAGTGATAAATAGCATGGTGATAAAGTACCAACCAATCAGCTCCTAAGTGTCGTTTTTCAAACACAGCCTGTGACATGGAAATTAGGAGCTAATTGGTTGGTACTTTATAATGTGCTATTTATCACTCTCCAAGGCTTGATAAATGGGGGCCAGTATGTGTTATTGTTGTTATGAATCCAAGTGCCCCCATGTAGTTATCATAACCTCCATGTTCAATAGGAGCAATTTAATTTTTTAAACCTTGTCAACTGCCAACCTTCTGGATCTGACTACCTAGCCTTATCTCCCCTTGACCCCTTATCTTTGTAATTAATTGTTTACTAGTTCTTTCATGCCTGCAGTCCAGATTTCCTCTAGACTCACTGACCCATAGATGTGTGGGTGTAGCCTTCTAACAAGAGCTCTCCCTTTGTATTCCCTCCTACTTTCATGCCCTACTGTACCTCCACCTGTTTTTAGTAATTACAATTCCCATAATTTTGTACATGGTGGTTGGTCTAAGATTATACATTGATATTCCATTATTATCCTGGACATCCTGACAGGTTTTTGGTAAACCTTTATTTCCACTTCTCTTGTACAGTATGCACAGCATGTTTTACACTGCTCCAGAGCCGGCCCTAGGCATGGACAAACTAGGCAAATGCCTAGGGAATTTGGTATGCCTAGGGGCACCAGCAGCTTCTGCTGATTGAAATGATATGTGGAATGCCTATATTCTGTGTGTGACTGCGGCTGTATCTGCACACAAAATGCTACGTTACTATGTATTCCTGGAAGTCACTGTAACGTAGCATTTCATTTACAGATACAGCCACAGTCGCACACAGAATATAGGCATGCTGCAGCAGAAGCTGCTTGTATCCTAGCCACATAGTAATGCAGGTAAGATACATTTTCATCATAAAAAGGCACCCGTCGTTAGCAGAGCTGCCAGCTGACTCACGTCAGGCATCTCCTGCTGCATGGCGTATTGAGGCAAGATGTACAGTATGAGGACACATCTATATCCAAGCAGAGGCAGAGGTAACAATGTTTGCGGCCATGTGAGTGGTGTGTGTGTGTGGGTGGGTTGGTTGTGCAGTAGTGTTTTGCATATGTGTAAGGGGTATTATGTGTGTCATGTGTATAAATGCATTAATAATGTGTGGCAAATGTGTAAGGGGAACTTTGTTTGTCAATATGTGTATAAGTGTACTAATAATGAGCCTAATTCAGACCTGATTGCACCAGCAAATTGGTTAGCTAATGGGCAAAACCATGTGCACTGCAGGATGGGGCAGATATAACATGTGGAGAGAGAGTTAGATTTTGGTGGGGCGTGTTCAAACTGAAATATAAATTGTAGTGTAAAAATAAAGCAGCCCATATTTACCCTGCACAGAAACAAAATAACCCACCCAAATTTAACTCTCTCTGCACATGTTATATCTGCCCCACCTGCAGTGCACATGGTTTTGCCCATTAGCTAACAAATTTGCTGCTGAATTAGACCCAAAATGTGGCATTGTGTAAGGGACATTATGTGTGTAAGGGCATTAAGCTTGGCATAATGTATAAGGTGCATTATGTTTATAAGGACATTAATAATGTGTCATATGTGTAAGGGGCATTACTGTGTGGTATTATGTGTATAAATGAATTACTAATGTGTGGCATTATATGTATGAGGTACTCTACTGTGTGGCGTAACATAGAAATGTCACTACAGTGTGGTCTAATGTGAATAAAGAGAACTATGGTGTGGTGTAATATGAATAAGGAGCAATTCATTATGATGTAATGTGAATAAGGGGCACTACTGTGAGGAGTAACGTTTATAAGGTAAAGTGGTACTACTGTGTGATGTGACATGAATTAGGGACACTATCGCATTATAAGATGTGAATAAAGTTGCACTACTGTGTGGCGTAATTTGAATTGGGGGTACTATTGTGTGGCCATGCCCCTTCCAGCAAAAACACACCCCTTTTGGACTGTGCGCAGAATGTGCGGACTGTTCCAATTTAAAATATAGGGGCTAGGAACACCAAAATGAAGACTGTTGTGGGTGAGGGCTGATGATGCTGGGAAAGGGGTGCAGAGTCAGAGGCAGAACTAGCGGCGGTGCTAGGGGGCACCAGCCAAAATCTTGCCTAGGGCATCACACTGTTTAGGGCTGGCTCTGCTTGCATCATACAGTATGTGTGATTTCTTATGTTACCCATGACTGTGCTCTTTAACCCCCAATATAAACATATTACACACTGAAATAAAGTCTATTTCTATGAAAATGATTGCCACTGTATGGCTCAGGGTTTAATAAATGTATAATTTCACAGGTAACATAAAACAGGACACATGCACATGTGATCACTTTGCAAAACTGCATAATGATGTGTTCATGTAAGTAGTATATAAATAATTTCTGTTCGTCAAATGAAGTTTGTGTTGAGTATAAACAACAGTGATTTGTAATATATTTAGATGGAATGATTAATTAAATAAAACTTTCCTGAGGTAATCCCAACATTCCTTATTTTTTATGTGAACAAAGATTTTTCGTATGAGATATCTCTCAGCATATTGATTAATGACAATTCACCCTACGGTCTGTTCTACTAACAAACAAAATCCATTATTTAACCACTGATCACATAAAAGGTTCCTGTAGTATTGGTTAAAGGCATTTTCTGTAATGTGCATAGAAGGTTTTGTCATATTTATGCTGCTTTCATTTTTTAAAGCATATTTGTACCAGTACCTTCATTTTGCTTGCTATCTTTGGCCCTTAATCCGAGTTACCAATAAAATTCAGATATACTTTCTCCTGCGCTCCTTTGATTAATGAATGGCAGAGAGAAAGGAACTCTACTTATCTTGAAGCAGAGAACTTCTTCGTATCCCACTGTCTCCTGAGTATATTTTGTAGTCAATAACGATATAGGGTATACTTCCAGTGATGTTACATGCAAAGAAAGATTAAAACACAATCTAGTGTAATAAGTTCATAAAACTTCTATTATTATCAACCAAGGATTTCACAGCAGAGATTTTGGATTGGAGCCGGCTTCCCTGGGGACATAGAACATATATGCAGCTTCTATACGTGCACTTTGAAATCCCAAAATCTGGTAGGAGGCCACCCTCATAAGTCTGAGATGTGAAATTAATATATATCTTTTCTCCTTGTGATGAAGAATGCTGATATTGGATTGCTGTTTTAATATTAAAAAAAAACTTTTATTTATCCATTGGATTGAGATTCATTATATGTGGAGTGAAAATCTCTGCTGTGAAATCCTTGGTTGATAATAATAGAAGTTTTATGAACTTATTACACTAGATTGTGTTTTAATCTTTCTTTGCATGTAACATCACTGGAAGTATACCCTATATCGTTATTGACTACAAAATATACTCAGGAGACAGTGGGATACGAAGAAGTTCTCTGCTTCAAGATAAGTAGAGTTCATTTCTTTCTGCCATTCATTAATCAAAGGAGCGCAGGAGAAAGGATATCTGAATTTTATTGGTGATTTAGAGTGTTCATGTGGGTGAGGGTAACACCCTTTTCAGATTTCCATTCTTCTGCTGCTCATATGCGCATTTTCATGCAGGTGTAAAAATTTTTTTTTTCCTTAATCCGAGTTGTTCGCTCGCTAGCTGCTTTTAGCAGCATTGCAAATGCTAGGCCGCCGCCCTCTGGGAGTGTATCTTAGCTTAGCAGAATAGCGAACGAAAGATTAGCAGAATTGCTACTAAATATTTTCTTGCAGTTTCTGAGTAGCTCCAGACCTACTCCTAGATTGCGATCAGCTTGGTCCATTTAGTTCCTGGTTTGACGTCACAAACACGCCCTGCGTTCGGCCAGCCACTTCCCCGTTTCACCAGACACTCGCGCGTTTTTCCCTGACACGCCTGGGTTTTTTAGCACACTCCCGGAAAACGCTCAGTTACCACTCAGAAACGCCCCTTTCCTGTCAATCATTTACTGATCAGCAGTGCGACTGAAAAGCGCCGCACGAACAACTGCAAAACTGCTAAGTTTATAGTTAAATAACTTAGCGCATGCGCGCTGCGTACCATGCGCATGCGCATTTAGCAACAAATCGCAGCATAGCGAAAATCGGCAACGAGCGAACAACTTGGAATGACCACCTTTGATTTGTGGTAATTTAAGTTTCAAATTAGTTACTGTTTAAATAAATGGTTAAGTTTTAGATACAGAGTAGTCATCAACTGTCATCAGATACCTTGGTGTCTATGTCTATATTTTAGGGCCGACAGCGTGACAAAGGCAGTATATTTGGCACCTTTTTTGCCTTTCAGTTTATAGCGAGACACATTTTCTCTAGACAAAACATGAATGATTGTGTGCCACACTGCACCACATGAAAACATAAATTGTATCAAAGTGTGTGGCATATTAATTTGAAGCCTGCAGGCTGGGACATTTCAAAGGAGATGCAAAATAAACACTAGACAATAGGGATATCTTAACTACTTAATCATACTAGTCAGGTACAAGCATATGTTTCATATTCCAATCCAATGATGCAAATATTGCTTATTTTAATTCAGGCATTCCCAATCTCGGTCCTAAAGGGACTCTGGGGCAGATGTATTAAGCATGTAGAAGGCATAAAGAAGTGATAAAGCGGTGATAAGTGAAAGGTGATAACGCACCATCCAATCAGCTCATAACTTTAATTTACATATTGGAGCTGATTGGCTGGTGCATTATCACCTTGCACTTATCACCGCTTTATCACTTCTTTATGCCTTCACCAGGCTTAATACATATGCCCCACTAACAGTGCAGGTTTTAGTGATATCCATGCTTCAGCACAGAAAGTTAACTCAAAAAAACTGAGGTACTAATTAAAGGGTCTATTTACTAAGTCTTGGATGGAGATATAGTGGATGGAGATAAAGTACCAACCAATCACCTCCTAACTGTCATTTTTCAAACACAGCCTGTAACATGGCAGTTAGGAGCTGATTGGCTGGTACTTTATCTCCATCCACTTTATCTCCATCCAAGGCTTAGTAAATAGACCCCTAAGTCAGTGGCGCACGCAGGGGGGGGGGGGGGGGGGTTCGGAGTACCTGGAACCCCCCCTGTTGAGACAATTTTTTTATTTTTGAAACGGAGACAGCAGTGTCTCCGTCTCAGTAAAAGGCGCGACCGCGACCGCTTACTGTAGCTGCTGGCTGCTGCAGCAGCATAGAGCAGAGAACCATGGAGGTGGGGGGAGCTGCTGGCGGTACATGCTCAGCTAAAACAGCTCCCTCCGTCCTCACACACACTGCCGTCCATCTGCTCCTGCCTCTGTCCCAGCCCCAGCTCCTGCCTCTGTCCCAGCACCTGGTATGTATAAAATATACAGTACTGTATGTACTGTATATGAAGTTTGTGTGTGTGTGTGTGTGTGTGTGTGTGTGTATGTATGTATTGTGACAAGAACACTGGAATAGTGTTTGAGGGCAAGTATGTTTGTCCCAGGTTCTTGTCTTACCTGTATTAGGAAAATGTTTTGTTTTGTCAGAAGTTCAGAACCTTTTCAGTTTATTGGAAACACTGGATAAGGGCCCTGAAAGAAAGATAGGGCAAGTTCCAGACGTTGGGCCCAGTTCGGGTCTTTGGCCTCACAGAGGGCTAATCAGGGTTTCAGCTGTGTAAGTGGGTTATAGGGCTGCTAGCCTGATTAGTGTGTGCAGACTGCCCGGGAAGACTGCAGGATCTCTGTGAGAGAAGTACGCTTCCTTATACATGTGAGCCATACAGTGCTGACTGGAAAACTCTGTGTTTTTTTGTTTAGAGACAGTTAGGAATGTCTTGTGTTTAGTTAGTGCTGGACAGGCAAGGTATTTTCTTTTGATGTTTGTTTTGTTTTCTGCCTAATAAAACTGGTTGTAGCCAGTTGCACCACACACTGGACTTGTGTGATTCCCCAGCTGCTGCTTGCTAACATTTACCCCACAAAACGGCACCTTGTTCCCTTACAGTGTTACAACTTGGTGGAGAATGCAAGCATGCCGTTCTGCGCATAAGTGAAAGCAGCAGCTTTATGAGGCCTGCGGAAAATGGTGGTTTGTGCAGATACAGCCCAGTGTGAAGTTACTGAGACTCGCCCTGAGGATTTGATATATGTCCTGGGTAAAAGCAGCTACAAAGCCGCCTGAAAAATCTGTCGACATGGAGGAACTGCTCAAAGCCTTGCTGCAAGCTACAGCGGTTCAGCAGGAGGCCAACAGACAGCAGCAGGTGGCAATGGAGGAAAATAGGAGACAGCAGCAGGTAGCTATTGACGAACTTTACAGACAACAGCGTCAGGATAGAGAGGCCTTAACAGAAGTGGTGCAGAGCCTTGCAGCCCGGATTGGAGATGTGGCCGTCAGTGCTCCGACCAGCTCTAGTTCTATACGGGCCAGTCACTTCCTGCAGAAAATGACAGAGGCTGATGATGTAGAGGCCTACCTGACCACGTTTGAAAGGACTGCCGAGCGTGAGAATTGGCTGAAAGCACAGTGGGCCAGTCTGCTGGCGCCTTTTCTGTCAGGTGAGCCCCAAAAAGCGTACTTTGATTTAAGCCCTGCTGAGGCTCGGGACTATGATAAACTAAAGACTGAGATCCTGACCCGCCTGGGAGTCACGCTGTCAGTACGAGCACAACGGGTGCACCGTTGGGTGTACGCCATGGAGAAGCCTCCTCGCTCCCAGATGCACAACCTTATTCAGCTAACAAAAAAATGGTTACAGCCAGAGACATTAACTGGTCCCCAGATGGTTGAAAGAGTCGTCATGGACCGCTATTTGAGATCTTTGCCCGTGGTCCTGCGCAAGTGGGTGAGCCATGGAAACCCGGATACTGCTGACCAATTAGTGGACATGGTAGAGAGGTATTTGGCGGCAGAGGAACTACTGATGACTACCCAGCAACCCATAGATCTTTGACAGCGCCCTTCAGTAAAGACTGGTAAGACTGTTCTGTGGGAAAACGTTGCTGGGCGGTTAAGAGAACGCAAGGCTGGATAGACTGTAAACACTGGCCCTGGAGACAGGCCAATGGGGCTAGAACGGTCTATGCTGCCCAAACGGGTTGATAATCATGTGGTTAAATGTTTTAGGTGTGTTATGCCAGGTCATGTTATTGCCAATTGCCCAGTCACGCAAGAACCCATGCAATGTGATGCTGCCTTTGAATGTCGCAGAATGTCTTTCTTTGCTAGGTTAGCCTGTACTGTGGTACCTTCACCTGAGCTGGAAAAACAAATGTGTGATGTGTTCTTAGAGGCTAACCGGGTAGAGGCCTTGCTAGATTCAAGAAGTTTAGTTACCCTCGTGAAAGCTGGGTTAGTGAACCCCTTAAAGGTCCAGCAAATACCTATTGGGGTAACTTGCATACATGGGGATACCCAACATTATGTCACTGCTGAAGTGAATATAGAAACTTGTTGTGGGTCAGCAATTGTTAAAGTAGGACTGGTCCCCGCCCTGGTGCATGAGGCCATAATAGGGAGGGATTTTCCTCATTTTTGGAAACTGTGGGAATAACGTTTATCAACAAATGTGAGAGATAAAGAGCCAGTTGATAATACCGGTGATTTTATGGATGCAGGTGTGTCTTCGGAACTTTCTGACCCTTTGCCGTTTGCTAGTTTGGATGGGGAAGTGACAGATGGGGAGTCCAGTGAGGACCCTCTTGCTGGGAACATAGACATAGTAGTTAGAACTGAAAGCGTGCCTGACCTGGAGGTAAAGAAGGATCTGTTTGCATCTGAACAGTTAAAGGATCCTACTTTGATAAAGGCTAGAGAGAATGTTAAGATTGTTATTGGGGAACCTGTGGTACCAGGTGACAGGGTTACGTATCCACACATGGCCATCTGTAATGAGCTCTTGTACCACATTGTCAAAAAGGGTGAGGATGTGGTGGAACAGCTGGTAGTTCCCCAGCCTTATCGGAGAACGGTACTGGATTTAGCTCATAGTCACGTTACAGCAGGACATTTAGGGGCAGAAAAAACCACTGAAAGAGTTTTACAAAGGTTCTTCTGGCCAGGGGTTTATAAAAAAGTGTCTGAATATTGTTCTTCCTGTCCTGAATGCCAGTATCATGCCCCTAGACCCTATTTCAGGAGCCCACTAGTTTACATGCCTACTATAGAGGTCCCATTTGACAGAATAGCCATGGATCTCATGGGGCCCTTGTTAAAGTCCGCTCGGGGCCATCAGTATATCCTGGAAATTATGGACTATGCCACTCGATATCCTGAGGCTGTCCCTTTACGCACTATCACAACCAAGGCGATAGCTAGAGAGCTGGTGCAGGTTTTTAGTAGAGTGGGAATACCAAAAGAAATTTTGACTGACCAAGGTACTCCATTTATGTCAAGGGTCATGAGAGAATTGTGCAAATTATTTAAGGTCACTCACCTCAGGACGTCCATCTACCATCCCCAAACTGATGGGTTGGTGGAAAGGTTCAATAAAACATTAAAAAGTATGTTAAAAAAAGGTTGTTGATAGAGATGGGAAAAACTGGGATTGTTTGTTGCCCTACTTGTTAATGGCCATCAGAGAAGTTCCTCAGTCCTCTACGGAGTTTACTCCATTTGATTTGTTGTATGGTAGACACCCCAGAAGGCTGTTGGACATTGTCAAAGAGATGTGGGAAGGACAGCCCACTCCTTATAGAAGCGTTATTGAACAAGTAACACAAATGCAGGATAGGATTGCAGCCGTGGTACCTATTGTCAGAGAGCATTTGGAACAGGCCCAAAGTGCTCAACAGAGGGTGTATAACTGGAGTGCCAAGATACGGGAATTTGCTCCCGGAGATAGAGTTCTTGTTTTGGTACCCACTGTGGAAAGCAAGTTCCTAGCTAAGTGGCAGGGTCCATTTGAGATTAGGGAAAAAGTGAATGAGGTTAATTACAAAGTATACCAACCGGGAAAGAGAAAACCTGAACAAATCTACTATGTTAACTTAATCAAACCCTGGAAAGATAGGTTGTCTCTGTCAGCGGAGTCTTGCCCTTCGGTGTCTTCACCTCAGTTGCTTCCCGCAGTAAAGGTGTCAGAGACATTATCAGCTGATCAGAACAATCAGGTTAAAGAATTTCTCATCCAAAATAGGGAGATATTTTCAGAGCTGCCTGGCCGAACGACCATAATAAAACATGACATTGTCACAGAACCAGGGGTCAGGGTCCATTTAAAGCCATATAGGATTCCTGAAGCTCAGCGAGAAGCTGTTTCTAAAGAAGTTAAAACCATGTTAGAACTTGGAGTCATAGAGGAATCTAACAGTGAGTGGTCCAGTCCCATAGTTCTCATCCCGAAGCCAGACGGTAGCATACGCTTCTGTAATGACTTTAGTAAGTTAAATGAGGTGTCCAAATTTGACGCATAACCCATGCCCCGTGTGGATGAGCTTATAGAAAGGCTGGGAACAGCCAGGTTTCTCACCACGTTGGACCTGACCAAAGGTTACTGGCAAATACCTTTAACTGAAAAAACGAAAAAAAACAGCATTTTTGGTTCCGGAGGGGCTATACCAGTATAATATGTTACCCTTTGGGTTGCATGGGGCTCCAGCAACCTTTCAACGGGCGATGGATAAAATTTTGAGGCCCCATAGAAAATATGCAGCTGCCTATTTGGATGATGTGGTAATTCACAGTACAGACTGGGGGTCCCATTTGGTTAAAGTGCAAGCAGTACTGAACTCAATCAGAGAGGCAGGGTTAACTGCTAACCCAAAGAAGTGCTGCCTCGCAATGGAGGAGGTAAAATACTTGGGCTTCACCATAGGCAGAGGTCTGATTAGGCCCCAATTGAATAAAATTGATGCTATTCAAAACTGGCCTCATCCAGTGAATAAAAAACAGGTAAGGGCTTTTTTTGGGAATAACTGGGAACTATAGACAGTTTATTCCCAATTTTGCGACCACAGCAATGCCGTTGTCAGTCCTTACCAAAGGGAAGCAGTCAAATATGGTGAAGTGGAACCCTGATGCAGAAAAAGCGTTCCAAACAGTAAAAGTGGCTTTGTGTTTACAACCGGTATTGATGACACCAGATTTCTCGAAAGAATTTGTTGTACAGATAGATGCCTCAGAGGTAGGGATAGGGGCTGTGTTGTCCCAAACCAAAGATGGGGATGAACAGCCTATCATTTATTTGAGTAGGAAACTCAATGAGCATGAAAAAAGGTATGCCATTGTGGAAAAGGAGGCTTTGGCCATTAAGTGGGCACTAGATACCTTGAGATATTACCTCTTGGGTAGACAATTCAGACTAGTGACAGATCACGCCCCTTTAAAATGGATGCATGTAAATAGAAGTCAGAATGCTCGGGTAACTAGATGGTTTCTAGCATTGCAAGATTTTAAGTTTACTGTTGAACATAGACCGGGTACACAATTGGCCAACGCAGATGCATTGTACCGCATCTTCTGTTTAGGGGCTACAAGTGTTCCAGCCCCTAGGTCAAAACAGGGGAGGGGGATATGTGACAAGAACACTGGAATAGTGTTTGAGGGCAAGTATGTTTGTCCCAGGTTCTTGTCTTACCTGTATTAGGAAAATGTTTTGTTTTGTCAGAAGTTCAGAACCTTTTCAGTTTATTGGAAAAACTGGATAAGGGCCCTGAAAGAAAGATAGGGCAAGTTCCAGACGTTGGGCCCAGTTCGGGTCTTTGGCCTCACAGAGGGCTAATCAGGGTTTCAGCTGTGTAAGTGGGTTATAGGGCTGCTAGCCTGATTAGTGTGTGCAGACTGCCCGGGAAGACTGCAGGATCTCTGTGAGAGAAGTACGCTTCCTTATACATGTGAGCCATACAGTGCTGACTGGAAAACTCTGTGTTTTTTTGTTTAGAGATAGTTAGGAACGTCTTGTGTTTAGTTAGTGCCCAACAGGCAAGGTATTTTCTTTTGATGTTTGTTTTGTTTTCTGCCTAATAAAACTGGTCGTGGCCAGTTGCACCACACACTGGACTTGTGTGATTCCCCAGCTACTGCTTGCTAACATTTACCCCACGAAAGGGCACCTTGTTCCCTTACAGTGTTACAGTATGTATGTGTGTTTGTGTATGTATGTATGTATGTATGTATGTATGTATGTGTGTTTGTGTGTGTAGGTATGTATGTATGTATGTATGTATGTGTGTTTGTATGTATAAATGAATGTGGGCTCTATGTAAGTATATATACTCAGTAAATATCTATATCTACATATCTATATATATATATATATATATATAATGAGAAGGCGGCACTCAGATCAATAATGCAACAACAGGCAGTTGTAAATACAACTGCCTGTTGTTGCATTATTGATCTTAGTGCCGCCTTCAAGTTCTGTACATTGGACCCACAGTGGTTTCTAGGAGGGCACCAGCTGATTTATCACATGTTGGGAGTGCTGCTTTCTACACGTTTCTGTATGTATGTATGTATGTATATATATATATATATATATATATATATACACACACATACATACATATACATATATATATATATACACACACATATATATATATATATATATATATACACATATATATATATATAGTAGATTGCAATGGCAGCTGCACTCACAGTCATAAAAGAAACGTAGTTTTAAATGCTAAATTTACATATTTTCACATACATTCACATTTAATGTAAAACCTTTTTATTGTTTGGATTCCTGAAGATAGTTTTTTAATAAAACCAAACCGTAGAAACATTTAATATGACGTTTCTTGTATGACCTTGTGTGCCATCGTCACTGCAATCTACTTTAAATTTACATCGGAAGGCACCGGGCAACTTAATATATATATATATATATTTATTAGAGATGAGCGGGTTCGGTTCCACGGGATCCGAACCCCCCCGAACGTCACCCATTTTACACGGTTCCGAGGCAGCTTCGGATCCTCCCGCCTTGCTCGGTTAACCTGAGCGCGCCCGAACGTCATCATCCCGCTGTCGGATTCTCGCAAGATTCGTATTCTATATAAGGAGCCGTGCGTCGCCGCCATTTTCACTCGTGCTTTGGAGATGATAGCGAGAGGACGTAGCTGTGTTCTCTCAGTTTCTGTGTTCAGTGTGCTGCAAATATCTGTGCTCAGTGTGCTGCAAATATCTGTGCACAGTGTGCTGAAAATATCTACATTCTCTGCCTGAAAAACGCTCCATATCTGTGCTGCATTGTAGTATATAGTAGGAGGACAGTGCAGAATTTTGCTGACCACCAGTATATAATATATATATAGCAGTACGGTACAGTAGTCCATTGCTCTACCTCTGTGTCGTCAAGTATACAATCCATCCATATGTGTGCTGCATTTTAGTTGTGCGCAGTATATAGTAGGAGGACAGTGCAGAATTTGGCTGACCACCAGTATATAATATATATATATATATATATATATATATATAGCAGTACGGTACAGTAGTCCATTGCTCTACCTCTGTGTCGTCAAGTATACAATCCATCCATACCTGTGCTGCATTTTAGTTGTGCACAGTATATAGTAGGAGGACAGTGCAGAATTTTGCTGACCACCAGTATATATATAGCAGTACAGTACAGTAGTACATTGCTCTACCTCTGTGTCGTCAAGTATACTATCCATCCATATGTGTGCTACATTTTAGTTGTGCGCGGTATATAGTAGGAGGACAGTGCAGAATTTTGCTGATTACCAGTATATATATATATATCAGTACGGTACAGTAGTCCATTGCTCTACCTCTGTGTCATCAAGTATACAATCCATCCATATGTGTGCTGCATTTTAGTTGTGCGCAGTATATAGTAGGAGGACAGTGCAGAATTTTGCTGACCACCAGTATATATATAGCAGTACAGTACAGTAGTACATTGCTCTACCTCTGTGTCGTCAAGTATACTATCCATCCATATGTGTGCTACATTTTAGTTGTGCGCGGTATATAGTAGGAGGACAGTGCAGAATTTTGCTGATTACCAGTATATATATATATCAGTACGGTACAGTAGTCCATTGCTCTACCTCTGTGTCGTCAAGTATACAATCCATCCATATGTGTGCTGCATTTTAGTTGTGCGCAGTATATAGTAGGACAGTGCAGAATTTTGCTGACCACCAGTATATAATATATATATATATAGCAGTACAGTACAGTAGTCCATTGCTCTACCTATGTGTCGTCAAGTATACTATCCATCCATACCTGTGCTGCATTTTAGTTGTGCGCAGTATATAGTAGGAGGACAGTGCAGAATTTTGCTGACCACCAGTATATAATATATATATATAGCATTACGGTACAGTAGTCCATTGCTCTACCTCTGTGTCGTCAAGTATACAATCCATCCATATGTGTGCTGCATTTTAGTTGTGCGCAGTTTATAGTAGGAGGACAGTGCAGAATTTGGCTGACCACCAGTATATAATATATATATATATATATATATATCAGTACGGTACAGTAGTCCATTGCTCTACCTCTGTGTCTTCAAGTATACAATCCATCCATACCTGTGCTGCATTTTAGTTGTGCACAGTATATAGTAGGAGGACAGTGCAGAATTTTGCTGACCACCAGTATATATATAGCAGTACGGTACAGTAGTACATTGCTCTACCTCTGTGTCGTCAAGTATACTATCCATCCATATGTGTGCTGCATTTTAGTTGTGCGCAGTATATAGTAGGAGGACAGTGCAGAATTTGGCTGACCACCAGTATATAATATATATATATATATATAGCAGTACGGTACAGTAGTCCATTGCTCTACCTCTGTGTCGTCAAGTATACAATCCATCCATACCTGTGCTGCATTTTAGTTGTGCACAGTATATAGTAGGAGGACAGTGCAGAATTTTGCTGACCACCAGTATATATATAGCAGTACAGTACAGTAGTACATTGCTCTACCTCTGTGTCGTCAAGTATACTATCCATCCATATGTGTGCTACATTTTAGTTGTGCGCGGTATATAGTAGGAGGACAGTGCAGAATTTTGCTGATTACCAGTATATATATATATCAGTACGGTACAGTAGTCCATTGCTCTACCTCTGTGTCATCAAGTATACAATCCATCCATATGTGTGCTGCATTTTAGTTGTGCGCAGTATATAGTAGGAGGACAGTGCAGAATTTTGCTGACCACCAGTATATATATAGCAGTACGGTACAGTAGTACATTGCTCTACCTCTGTGTCGTCAAGTATACTATCCATCCATATGTGTGCTACATTTTAGTTGTGCGCAGTATATAGTAGGAGGACAGTGCAGAATTTTGCTGATTACCAGTATATATATATAGCAGTACGGTACAGTAGTCCATTGCTCTACCTCTGTGTCTTCAAGTATACAATCCATCCATACCTGTGCTGCATTTTAGTTGTGCACAGTATATAGTAGGAGGACAGTGCAGAATTTTGCTGACCACCAGTATATATATAGCAGTACGGTACAGTAGTACATTGCTCTACCTCTGTGTCGTCAAGTATACTATCCATCCATATGTGTGCTACATTTTAGTTGTGCGCAGTATATAGTAGGAGGACAGTGCAGAATTTTGCTGATTACCAGTATATATATATAGCAGTACGGTACAGTAGTCCATTGCTCTACCTCTGTGTCGTCAAGTATACAATCCATCCATATGTGTGCTGCATTTTAGTTGTGCGCAGTATATAGTAGGAGGACAGTGCAGAATTTGGCTGACCACCAGTATATAATATATATATATATATATATATATATATAGCAGTACGGTACAGTAGTCCATTGCTCTACCTCTGTGTCGTCAAGTATACAATCCATCCATACCTGTGCTGCATTTTAGTTGTGCACAGTATATAGTAGGAGGACAGTGCAGAATTTTGCTGACCACCAGTATATATATAGCAGTACAGTACAGTAGTACATTGCTCTACCTCTGTGTCGTCAAGTATACTATCCATCCATATGTGTGCTACATTTTAGTTGTGCGCGGTATATAGTAGGAGGACAGTGCAGAATTTTGCTGATTACCAGTATATATATATATCAGTACGGTACAGTAGTCCATTGCTCTACCTCTGTGTCATCAAGTATACAATCCATCCATATGTGTGCTGCATTTTAGTTGTGCGCAGTATATAGTAGGAGGACAGTGCAGAATTTTGCTGACCACCAGTATATAATATATATATATATAGCAGTACAGTACAGTAGTCCATTGCTCTACCTATGTGTCGTCAAGTATACTATCCATCCATACCTGTGCTGCATTTTAGTTGTGCGCAGTATATAGTAGGAGGACAGTGCAGAATTTTGCTGACCACCAGTATATAATATATATATATAGCATTACGGTACAGTAGTCCATTGCTCTACCTCTGTGTCGTCAAGTATACAATCCATCCATATGTGTGCTGCATTTTAGTTGTGCGCAGTTTATAGTAGGAGGACAGTGCAGAATTTGGCTGACCACCAGTATATAATATATATATATATATATATATATATATAGCAGTACAGTACAGTAGTACATTGCTCTACCTCTGTGTCGTCAAGTATACTATCCATCCATATGTGTGCTACATTTTAGTTGTGTGCAGTATATAGTAGGAGGACAGTGCAGAATTTTGCTGATTACCAGTATATATATATAGCAGTACGGTACAGTAGTCCATTGCTCTACCTCTGTGTCGTCAAGTATACAATCCATCCATATGTGTGCTGCATTTTAGTTGTGCGCAGTATATAGTAGGAGGACAGTGCAGAATTTTGCTGACCACCAGTATATAATATATATATATATATATATATATAGCAGTACGGTACAGTAGTCCATTGCTCTACCTCTGTGTCGTCAAGTATACTATCCATCCATACCTGTGCTGCATTTTAGTTGTGCGCAGTATATAGTAGGAGGACAGTGAAGAATTTTGCTGACCACCAGTATATAATATATATATATATAGCATTACGGTACAGTAGTCCATTGCTCTACCTCTGTGTCGTCAAGTACACAATCCATCCATATGTGTGCTGCATTTTAGTTGTGCGCAGTTTATAGTAGGAGGACAGTGCAGAATTTTGCTGACCACCAGTATATAATATATATATATATAGCAGTACGGTACAGTAGTCCATTGCTCTACCTCTGTGTTGTCAAGTATATAATCCATCCATACCTGTGCTGCATTTTATTTGTGCGCAGTATATAGTAGGAGGACAGTGCAGAATTTTGCTGACCACCAGTATATAATATATATATAGCAGTACGGTACAGTAGTCCATTGCTCTACCTCTGTGTTGTCAAGTATACAATCCATCCATATGTGTGCTGCATTTTAGTTGTGCGCAGTTTATAGTAGGAGGACAGTGCAGAATTTTGCTGACCACCAGTATATAATATATATATAGCAGTACGGTACAGTAGTCCATTGCTCTACCTCTGTGTCGTCAAGTATACAATCCATCCATATGTGTGCTGCATTTTAGTTGTGCGCAGTTTATAGTAGGAGGACAGTGCAGAATTTTGCTGACCACCAGTATATATATAGCAGTACAGTACAGTAGTCCATTGCTCTACCTCTGTGTCGTCAAGTATACTATCCATCCATACCTGTGCTGCATTTTAGTTGTGCGCAGTATATATTAGGAGGACAGTGCAGAATTTTGCTGACCACCAGTATATAATATATATATAGCAGTACGGTACAGTAGTCCATTGCTCTACCTCTGTGTCGTCAAGTACACAATCCATCCATATGTGTGCTGCATTTTAGTTGTGCACAGTATATAGTAGGAGGACAGTGCAGAATTTTTCTGACCACCAGTATATATATAGCAGTACGGTACAGTAGTCCATTGCTCTACCTCTGTGTCGTCAAGTATACTATCCATCCATATCTGTGCTACATTTTAGTTGTGCGCAGTATATAGTAGGAGGACAGTGCAGAATTTTGCTGATTACCAGTATATAATATATATATAGCAGTACGGTACAGTAGTCCATTGCTCTACCTCTGTGTCGTCAAGTATACAAACCATCCATATGTGTGCTGCATTTTAGTTGTGCGCAGTTTATAGTAGGAGGACAGTGCAGAATTATGCTGACCACCAGCATATATATAGCAGTACAGTACAGTAGTCCATTGCTCTACCTCTGTGTCGTCAAGTATACAATCCATCCATACCTGTGCTGCATTTTAGTTGTGCGCAGTAAATAGTAGGAGGACAGTGCAGAATTTTGCTGACCACCAGTATATAATATATATATATGTATATAGAGAGTGGAAATTGGTGGCACTCAAGCAGGCTTAATCAATGTGAAGATAAAAATTTCCTTTATTCGCCTACATGTTTCGGGGAAAATCACCCCGTCCTCAGGGCTCAGACAACAATAAAAACATATGCATATAACACTTAAATACATCACAGACAAATGACATTAGTGCAAAGATTGTACTCACCTGTCCTCACGGCGCTGCCGCCCGCCCGCACATGCTGCACACTTCCGTGTCGCTGAGCGGTGACGTCACGGTGCGCCGAGGGGCAGGGAGATCGTCATGGAGACCAACAGTAAACAATTACAAGCGTCCAGAGAGCCTGTACAAAAAACATAATACAGTAAAAGACAACACATTTAAAATACATGTAAATCATCGCTTAGGGAGGGATCTTAACAAAACCCAACTTAAATAAAGTTAATAACTCAATAGTGACATATTGCATTCCTCTGTTATTAAACAGACAAGATGTTAATAGTTAACAGGTAGCAATTAACCGGCTCCACTATAGGAGTTATATGACCCTAAAGGAAGCATTGGAGACCCAGATTTTCATTAAGGCCACCAGGGGATAATGTTCCTAACTTAAAAATCCAACGGGACTCCTTCTGTAAAAGTAATCTATCCCTATTGCCACCCCTCAATGAAATGGGGGTATGATCAATAAGGATAGCCCGAATGCTGGCCACCCCATGTTTCGCTGTCAAACAATGACGTGCAAAAGGCTGGTCACTTGTGCCCTTCTCAAACGCTTTTTTGATGGCACTCCTATGAAGTGCCATCCTTTCCCTAAACTGTCGTATGGTTTTGCCTACATAGGCTAGACCACAGGGACACGTGAGTAAATATATTACGTGAGTAGTAGTGCACGTGAGGCGATGTCTAATAGGGATCTTCTGGCCTGTTTGGGGATGGTTAAATGTAGTGCCAGTTTGTAAGGTATTACATGTGGCACATCCAAGGCACCTATAGCACCCCATCTTAGGTCTAAGAAAATGGGCTTGATTACATTTAGCCATATTAGTGACATCAAGGCGAACAATATGGTCCCCTATATTGTTGCCCCTGGTATGGCTAGGTAACAGTCTAGTATTGGATAGACTACTCAGAGCAGTTTCTGTTTGTATAATAGGCCACAATTGTTTGGCCTTGCTCACTATTCGTTTTGAACTCGTAGTGAATCTGCTCACCCATGGTAGTCTATCCACTGCTGGATACTGGTCGGACCTGGGGTTTAGTAGTTGTTGCCTAGGGATACGAAGGACTGCCTCCTTTGATTTCTCAAGTTCTCTGATGGGATACCCCCTTTGTGCAAATCTCAGTAGCATTTCATTGAGGGCCCTATTGGTTTCCTGAGGATCTGACGTGATACGCCGCACTCGCAAGAATTGCGAGTACGGCAATCCTTTCTTAAGTGCCAATGGGTGGAAACTTTGATAATTCAAAAACGTATTTCTGTCGGTGTTCTTAACGAAAAGTGAGGTACTAAGCTGACCAGAACTAAGAGTAATGGAAACGTCCAAGTAATTGATTTGCTTATCATCAATCACGTATGTAAATTTTACTACATGTTCTGAAGCATTGTGTTGCTCCCACAGCCTAGTGAGATCTTCCCTAGAACCACCCCAACAGACCAGGAGGTCATCAATGTAACGCCTGCAATAAACCACTTGGGACTTAACAGAAGGGTCAAGATAAAACATAGTATTTTCAAGCTGGTACATGAAGGCATTAGCGTACGATGGGGCCACAGCGGACCCCATCGCACACCCAGAAGACTGTAAAAAGAACTCCCCATTAAAAACAAAATAATTTCTCTTCAGGACCAAATTCAATAAATGTAAGAAAAAGGACACTTCTGGGCCCTGATATAAAGCATTACCTTCAATAAGCGCTCTTACTGCCTCTACACCTGCATCATGTGGAATGCAGGTGTAGAGGCTGGTCACGTCAGCACTACACAGCAGAGTATTGACCGGTATTGCCTCTATTTGCTGTAATTGTAGCAAGAGTGACGATGTATCCTTTAGAAAGGAGGGCAGAGCTTGGACACAAGGATTAAGGAAGGCATCCAGGTAGACCGCTATGGGCTGATATAACGAACCTCTTGCCGACACAATAGGTCGACCTGGAGGGTTCTCCAAGGTCTTGTGTACTTTGGGCAAGGTATAAAAAAGCGGTACTACCGGGAAGTCTACCATGAGGGCAGTACAGACATCTTGTGATATAATACCCAAAGCGCTAGAATCCTTTAAATAAATGTCCAGCTCTTTTTTAAACTCAGTAGTTGGATCTTTGTTGAGACGGGAATAAACAGACGAATCCTGCACACCTTCTTGTTCTACCATACGGATAAATGTCCTAATGGACGAATTCTGACTTGGGGGGTCAAATTGCAGGCTATGAATGAGCCAATATACCCAAATCTCACCTTTGAAGAACGCACTACATTAAAAAATCTGTCTATTAGAAATGACATTATAATTCGTAAGGCGGATAAGGGTGGGTCTATAGTTGTTCAAGACATTGGGGATTATATTGCTGAATGTGAGCGTCAATTAAGGGATTCGTCTGTTTATTCCCGTCTCAACAAAGATCCAACTACTGAGTTTAAAAAAGAGCTGGACATTTATTTAAAGGATTCTAGCGCTTTGGGTATTATATCACAAGATGTCTGTACTGCCCTCATGGTAGACTTCCCGGTAGTACCGCTTTTTTATACCTTGCCCAAAGTACACAAGACCTTGGAGAACCCTCCAGGTCGACCTATTGTGTCGGCAAGAGGTTCGTTATATCAGCCCATAGCGGTCTACCTGGATGCCTTCCTTAATCCTTGTGTCCAAGCTCTGCCCTCCTTTCTAAAGGATACATCGTCACTCTTGCTACAATTACAGCAAATAGAGGCAATACCGGTCAATACTCTGCTGTGTAGTGCTGACGTGACCAGCCTCTACACCTGCATTCCACATGATGCAGGTGTAGAGGCAGTAAGAGCGCTTATTGAAGGTAATGCTTTATATCAGGGCCCAGAAGTGTCCTTTTTCTTACATTTATTGAATTTGGTCCTGAAGAGAAATTATTTTGTTTTTAATGGGGAGTTCTTTTTACAGTCTTCTGGGTGTGCGATGGGGTCCGCTGTGGCCCCATCGTACGCTAATGCCTTCATGTACCAGCTTGAAAATACTATGTTTTATCTTGACCCTTCTGTTAAGTCCCAAGTGGTTTATTACAGGCGTTACATTGATGACCTCCTGGTCTGTTGGGGTGGTTCTAGGGAAGATCTCACTAGGCTGTGGGAGCAACACAATGCTTCAGAACATGTAGTAAAATTTACATACGTGATTGATGATAAGCAAATCAATTACTTGGACGTTTCCATTACTCTTAGTTCTGGTCAGCTTAGTACCTCACTTTTCGTTAAGAACACCGACAGAAATACGTTTTTGAATTATCAAAGTTTCCACCCATTGGCACTTAAGAAAGGATTGCCGTACTCGCAATTCTTGCGAGTGCGGCGTATCACGTCAGATCCTCAGGAAACCAATAGGGCCCTCAATGAAATGCTACTGAGATTTGCACAAAGGGGGTATCCCATCAGAGAACTTGAGAAATCAAAGGAGGCAGTCCTTCGTATCCCTAGGCAACAACTACTAAACCCCAGGTCCGACCAGTATCCAGCAGTGGATAGACTACCATGGGTGAGCAGATTCACTACGAGTTCAAAACGAATAGTGAGCAAGGCCAAACAATTGTGGCCTATTATACAAACAGAAACTGCTCTGAGTAGTCTATCCAATACTAGACTGTTACCTAGCCATACCAGGGGCAACAATATAGGGGACCATATTGTTCGCCTTGATGTCACTAATATGGCTAAATGTAATCAAGCCCATTTTCTTAGACCTAAGATGGGGTGCTATAGGTGCCTTGGATGTGCCACATGTAATACCTTACAAACTGGCACTACATTTAACCATCCCCAAACAGGCCAGAAGATCCCTATTAGACATCGCCT
Source organism: Pseudophryne corroboree (assembly GCF_028390025.1). Taxonomy (NCBI): domain Eukaryota; kingdom Metazoa; phylum Chordata; class Amphibia; order Anura; family Myobatrachidae; genus Pseudophryne; species Pseudophryne corroboree. The sequence goes on along the minus strand of NC_086448.1, from coordinate 551,512,347 downwards.
CACGTGCACTACTACTCACGTAATATATTTACTCACGTGTCCCTGTGGTCTAGCCTATGTAGGCAAAACCATACGACAGTTTAGGGAAAGGATGGCACTTCATAGGAGTGCCATCAAAAAAGCGTTTGAGAAGGGCACAAGTGACCAGCCTTTTGCACGTCATTGTTTGACAGCGAAACATGGGGTGGCCAGCATTCGGGCTATCCTTATTGATCATACCCCCATTTCATTGAGGGGTGGCAATAGGGATAGATTACTTTTACAGAAGGAGTCCCGTTGGATTTTTAAGTTAGGAACATTATCCCCTGGTGGCCTTAATGAAAATCTGGGTCTCCAATGCTTCCTTTAGGGTCATATAACTCCTATAGTGGAGCCGGTTAATTGCTACCTGTTAACTATTAACATCTTGTCTGTTTAATAACAGAGGAATGCAATATGTCACTATTGAGTTATTAACTTTATTTAAGTTGGGTTTTGTTAAGATCCCTCCCTAAGCGATGATTTACATGTATTTTAAATGTGTTGTCTTTTACTGTATTATGTTTTTTGTACAGGCTCTCTGGACGCTTGTAATTGTTTACTGTTGGTCTCCATGACGATCTCCCTGCCCCTCGGCGCACCGTGACGTCACCGCTCAGCGACACGGAAGTGTGCAGCATGTGCGGGCGGGCGGCAGCGCCGTGAGGACAGGTGAGTACAATCTTTGCACTAATGTCGTTTGTCTGTGATGTATTTAAGTGTTATATGCATATGTTTTTATTGTTGTCTGAGCCCTGAGGACGGGGTGATTTTCCCCGAAACATGTAGGCGAATAAAGGAAATTTTTATCTTCACATTGATTAAGCCTGCTTGAGTACCACCAATTTCCACTCTCTATGTTTGTCACCTGTTGACCTGGAGGGCACCGCAGCAAAGGAATCCGTTTACCCTATTAGGAGTGCCGGTATGACTTTGGAATTATATATGTATATATATATATATATATTGTAACACTGTAGGGGTGCAAGGTGCCTTTTCCTGGGGAATATGGCAGCACGCAGCAGCTGAGGAACAACACAAGTCCAGTTTCTGGTACAACTGACCCTGGCCAGTTTTATTGAAACAGAAAATAAAACAAACCCCAAAATAAAAATACCTTGCCTGTCCGGCACTAACTAAACATAAGATATTCCTAACTGTCACTAAACAAAACACAGAGTTCTTCAGTACATACTGTATAGCTCACTTGCATCAGAAAGCGTGTCTCTCACACACAGATCCTGCAGCCTTCCCAGGCAGTCTGCCCATACTAATCAGGTTAGAAGCACTATATCACTCTTACACAGCTGAAACCCTGATTAGCCCTCTGTGAGGCCAAAGACCCGAACTGGGCCCAATGTCTAGAACTCGCCTTATCTCTCTCTCAGAGCCTTTACCCAGCTTTTACAGCAAACTGAAAAGGTTCAGACAAAACAAAAAGCATTTTTCCTAGAAGTTAACATTTTCTAAAACATGTAAGACAAGAACCTGGGACAAATATACCTGCCCTCAAACACTATCCCAGTGTTCTTGTCACAATATATATATATATATATATATATATATATAGCAGTACGGTACAGTAGTCCATTGCTCTACCTGTGTGTCTTCAAGTATACTATCCATCCATACCTGTGCTGCATTTTAGTTGTGCGCAGTATATAGTAGGAGGACAGTGCAGAATTTTGCTGACCACCAGTATATATATAGCATTACGGTACAGTAGTCCTTTGCTCTACTTCTGTGTCGTCAAGTATACTATCCATCCATATGTGTGCTGCATTTTAGTTGTGCGCAATATATAGTAGGAGGACAGTGCAGAATTTTGCTGACCACCAGTATATAATATATATACAGCAGTACGATACCGTAGTTCATTGCTCTACCTCTGTGTCGTCAAGTATACAATCCATCCATATGTGTGCTGCATTTTAGTTGTGCGCAGTGTATAGTAGGAGGACAGTGCAGAATTTTGCTGACCACCAGTATATGTATATCAGTACAGTACAGTAGTCCATTGCTCTACCTCTGTGTTGTCAAGTATACTATCCATCCATACCTGTGCTGCATTTTAGTTGTGCGCAGTATATAGTAGGAGGACAGTGCAGAATTTTGCTGACCACCAGTATATAATATATATATATATATATATATATAGCAGTACGGTACAGTAGTCCATTGCTCTGCCTCTGTGTCGTCAAGTATACAATCCATCTATATTTGTGCTGCATTTTAGTTTTGCGCAGTATATAGTAGGAGGACAGTGCAGAATTTTGCTGACCACCAGTATATAATATATAATTAGCAGTACGGTACAGTAGTCCATTGCTCTACCTCTGTGTTGTCAAGTATACTATCCATCCATACCTGTGCTGCATTTTAGTTGTGTGCAGTATATATTAGGAGGACAGTGCAGAATTTTGCTGACCACCAGTATATATATAGCAGTACGGTACAGTAGGCCATTGCTATTGATATATTACTGGCATATAATTCCGCACATTAAAAAATGGAGAACAGAAATGTGGAGGGTAAAATAGAGAAAGATCAAGATCCAGTTCCACCTCGTACTGAAGCTGCTGCCACTAGTCATGGCCGAGACGATGAAATACCATCAATGTTGTCTGCCAAGGCCGATGCCCAATGTCATAGTAGAGAGCATGTAAAATCCAAAAAACAAAAGTTCAGTAAAAATGACCCAAAAATCAAAATTAAAAGCGTCTGGTGAGAAGCGTAAACTTGCCAATATGCCATTTATGACACGGAGTGGCAAGGAACGGCTGAGGCCCTGGCCTATGTTCATGGCTAGTGGTTCAGATTCACATGAGGATGGAAGCACTCATCCTCTCGCTAGAAAAATGAAAAGACTTAAGCTGGCAAAAGCACAGCAAAGAACTGTGCGTTATTCTAAATCACAAATCCCCAAGGAGAGTCCAATTGTGTCGGTTGCGATGCCTGACTTTCCCAACACTGGACGGGAAGAGGTGGCGCCTTCCACCAGTTGCACACCCCCTGCAGTTCCTGATATTGAAATTGAAGATGTCACTGTTGAAGAACATCAGGATGAGGATATGGGTGTTGCTGGCGCTGAGGAGGAAATTGACAAGGAGGATTCTGATGGTGAGGTGGTTTGTTTAAGTCAGGCACCCGGGGAGACACCTGTTGTCCGTGGGACGAATATGGCCATTGACATGCCTGGTCAAATTACAAAAAAAAATCATCTCATCGGTGTGGAATTATTTTAACAGAAATGCGGACAACAGGTGTCAAGCCGTGTGTTGCCTTTGTCAAGCTGTAATAAGTAAGGGTAAGGACATTAACCACCTAGGAACATCCTCCCTTATACGTCACCTGGAGCGCATTCATCAGAAGTCATTGACAAGTTCAAAAACTTTGGATGACAGAGGAAGCAGTCCACTGACCACTAATTCCCTTCCTCTTGTAACCAAGCTCCTGCAAACCACACCACCAACTCCCTCAGTGTCAATTTCCTCCTTAGACAGGAAAGCCAATAGTCCTGCAGGCCATGTCACTGTCAAGTCTGACGAGTCCTCTCCTGCCTGGGATTCCTCCGATGCATCCTTGAGTGTAACGCCTACTGCTGCTGGCGTTGCTGCTGTTGCTGCTGGGAGTTGATCGTCATCCCAGAGGGGAAGTCGGAAGACCACTTGTACTACTTCCAGTAAGCAATTGACTGTCCAACAGTCCTTTGCGAGGAAGATGAAATATCACAGCAGTCATCCTGCTGCAAAGCAGATAACTCAGGCCTTGGCAACCTGGGTGGTGTTAAACGTGTGTCCGGTATCCACCGTTAATTCACAGGGAATTAGAGAATTTATTGAGTTAGTGTGTCCCCGATACCAAATACCATCTAGGTTCCACTTCTCTAGGCAGGCGATACCGAGAATGTACACAGACCTCAGAAAAAGAGTCACCAGTGTCCTAAAAAATGCAGTTGTACCCAATGTCCACTTAACCACGGACATGTGGACAAGTGGAGCAGGGCAGACTTAGGACTATATGACTGTGACAGCCCACTGGGTAGATGTATTGCCTCCCGCAGCAATAACAGCAGCTGCGGCACCAGTAGCAGCATCTCACAAACGCCAACTCGTTCCTAGGCAGGCTACACTTTGTATCACCGCTTTCCATAAGAGGCACACAGCTGACAACCTCTTACAGAAATTGAGGAACATCATCGCAGAATGGCTTACCCCCATTGGACTCTCCTGGGGATTTGTGACATCGGACAACGCCACCAATATTGTGCGTGTATTACATGTGGGCAAATTCCAGCACGTCCCATGTTTTGCACATACATTGAATTTGGTGATGCAGAACTTTTTAAAAAACGACAGGGGCGTGTAAGAGATGCTGTCGGTGGCCCGAAGAATTGCGTGCCACTTTCGGCATTCAGCCACCGCGTGCCGAAGACTGGAGCACCAGCAAACACTCCTGAACCTGCCCCGCCATCATCTGAAGCAAGAGGTGGTAACGAGGTGGAATTCAGCCCTCTATATGCTTCAGAGGATGGAAAAGCAGCAAAAGGCCATTCAAGCCTAAACATCTGCCTACGATATAGTCAAAGGAGGGGGAATACACCTGACTCAAGCGCAGTGGAGAATGATTTCAACGTTGTGCAAGGTTCTGCAACCCTTTGAACTTGCCACACGTGAAGTCAGTTCAGACACTGCCAGCCTGAGTCAGGTCATTCCCCTCATCAGGCTTTTGCAGAAGAAGCTGGAGAGATTGAAGGATGAGCTAAAACGGAGCGATTCCGCTAGGCATGTGGGACTTGTGGATGGAGCCCTTAATTTGCTTAACCAGGATTCCTGGGTGGTCAATCTGTTGAAATCAGAGCACTACATTTTGGCCACCGTGCTCGATCCTAGGTTTAAAGCCTACGTTGTATCTCTCTTTCCGGCAGACACAATTCTGCAGAGGTGCAAAGACCTGCTGGTGAGACACTTGTCAAGTCAAGCGGAACGTGACCCATCAACAGCTTCTCCTTCACATTCTCCCGCAACTGGGGCTGCGAGGAAAAGGCTAAGAATTCCGAGCCCACCCGCTGGCGGTGATGCAGGGCAGTCTGGAGCGAGTGCTGACATCTGGTCCGGACTGAAGGACCTGCCAATGATTACTGACATGTCGTCTACTGTCACTGTATATGATTCTGTCACCATTGAAAGAATGGTGGAGGATTATATGAGTGACCGCATCCAAGTAGGCACGTCAGACAGTCCGTACGTATACTGGCAGGAAAAAGAGGCAATTTGGAGGCCCTTGCATAAACTGCCTTTATTTTACCTATATTGCCCCCCCTCCAGTGTGTACTCCGAAAGAGTGTTTAGTGCAGCCGCTCACCTTGTCAGCAATCGGCGTAAATGTGGAGAAGATGATGTGGAGAAGAAAATGTGGAGAAAATGATGTTCATCAAAATGAATTATACTCAATTCCTCCGTGGAGACATTCACCAGCAATTGCCTCCAGAAAGTACACAGGGACCTGAGATGGTGGATTCCAGTGGGGACGAATTAATAATCTGTGAGGAGGGGGATGTACACAGTGAAAGGGGTGAGGAATCGGACGATGAGGAGGAGGTGGACATCTTGCCTCTGTAGAGCCAGTTTGTGCAAGGAGAGATTGATTGCTTCTTTTTTGGTGGGGGCCCAAACCAACCAGTCATTTCAGTCACAGTCGTGTGGCAAACCCTGTCGCTGAAATGATGGGTTTGTTGAAGTGTGCATGTCCTGTTTATACAACATAAGGGTGGGTGGGAGGGCCCAAGGACAATTCCATCTTGCACCTCTTTTTTCTTTAATTTATCTTGCCATCATGTGCTGCTTGAGGACTATTTTTTGAAGTGCCATCCTGTCTGACACTGCAGTGACACTCCTAGATGTGCCAGGTGTTTGTGTGGGCCACTTGGGTTGCTTAGCTTAGCTATCCTGCGACCTTGGTGCACCTCTTTGTTTTTCTTTGCATCATGTGCTGTTTGGGGACTATTTTTTTTAAATCTGCCATCCTGCCTGACACTGCAGTGCCACTCCTAGATGGGCCAGGTGTTTTATTTTCACAGCACCCCTGTATTTTTACAGAATACAAGACAGGGCCAGTGTACCTTTATTTTCACAGCACCCCTGTATTTTTTCAGCACTCAAGACAGGGCCAGTGTACCTTTACTTCACAGCACCCCTGTCAGTTTACAGCATACAAGATAGGGACAATCTACCTTTATTTTCATAGACTAGGTTTTAAAGTGAGCCGGAACGTGGCGGAACTACGTTCCATCAGTTCCACTTGGAGACGGAATGCAGTTCTGCCTCCTCTGGCTCACCTAACCCGATGTGTTCCCATTTCCGCAGGGAGATGCTGGGCATCCGCTGAGATTGTGTTACCAGTGGGTGCCCGGCTCTCTCACGGAAGACGGCAGCAGGAGCTCACTTCTGAGCTCCAGCTTCCAGCTGTGTCAGTGTGCACTATGGGAAAGACATCATGACGTCTCTCCCATAGTGTCAAGGAGCGGGCACCAGGAAGACTGCAGCAGTCAAATGTGGGAGCGGGGCTTGGTGAGTATGGTGTTTTTTGTTGCTGTTTTTTTGTATATGTGTGAGTGCTTCTACTGGGGGCAAGCTATAAGGGGACAAGCTATTGGGGCAAACTATAAGGGGCAAGCTATAAGGGGGCAAAATACAAGGGGGCAAACTACAGAGGGCCTTACTACTGGGGGCATAACTACAGGGGCATTACTACTGGGGGCAAACTACAGGGGGTTAAACTACAGGGGGCATAACCATAGGGGCTAAACTGCTGGGGGCATTCCTACTTGTGGGCTAAACTACAGGGGGGCTAAACTACAAGGGGGAAACCGACAGGGGCTTAATACTACAAGGGGGCAAATCTACTGGGGTCATAACTACAGGGGCTAAACTGCTGGGGGCATAACTATAGGGGCTAAACTACTGGTGGATAAAGTACAAGGGGGCAAAACTACAAAGGTGCAAACTACAAGGGGAAAACTACAGGGAGTATTACTACTGGGGGCATTACTACTGAGGGCTAAGCTACAAGGGGGCTAAACTACTAGGGGCATAACTACAGGGACTAAACTACTGGGGGCATAACTACAGGGGCTAAACTACTGGGGGCATTACTACTTGGGGGCTAAACTACTGGGGGCATTACTAATGGGGGCTAACTACTGGGGACAAACTACATGGGGGCTAAACTACTGTGGGCATTACTGCTGGGGAATATACTACTGCGGAAATAACTGCAGGGGCTAAACTACAGGGGGTATTACCACTGGGGGCTAAACTACAGGGGGGCTAAACTACATGGGGCAGACTACATGAGGGCTAAACTACAGGGGCTAATCTACTGGGGCATTACAACTGGGAGGCTAAGCTAAAGGGGGGTAAACTACTGGGGTCATAACTGCAGGGGCATTACCACTGGGGGCTAAACTACTGGGGGGCATAACCACAGGTGCATAACTACTGGGGCTAAGTGACTGGGGGCATATCTACAGGCAACATTACTACTGGGGGCAATACTACACATTATCATTAAGGGTAGTACTAATGGGGGCACTACTAATGAGGGCATTGTAAAGGGGGCACTTCATAAGGGGCATCACTCCTGGGGACATAAGCGGCACTACTACTGGGGTAATTACATAAGGGGCACCACTACTATGGGCTCTATATAAGGGACACTACTACTGTGGGCACTACCAGTACAGTGGACATTGCATAAGGAGCACTACTACTGTGGGCATTGTATAAGGGGCGCTACTGCTGTGGGCATTATGTGTATCAGGGGTGCTACTACTATGGGCATTATTACTATTGTGTGACCATGCCTTTTTTTGAGACCACTCCCCCTTTTTGGGGATGCAGTACAATACCTTTATTACATGGGCGCCGGGGGGAGTTCCAACGCCTCTCTAGGACCACTTTAAGCACTGCATGGTACTGTATTATTACAGCATACAAGACAGGGCCAGTGTACCTTTATTTTCACAGCACCCCTATTATTTTACAGCATACAAGACAAGGCCGTTGTACCTTTACAACACCCCTGTAATTTTACAGCATACAAGACAGGGCCATTGTACCTTTAATTCACAGCATCCCTGTATTTTTACACCATACAAGATAGTGTACCTTTATTTTCACAGTACTCCTATAAATTTTACAGTATACAAAACAGGGCCAGTTTACCTTTACAACACCCCTGTATTTTTACAGCATACAAGGCAGGGCCGGTGTACCTTTACAAAACCCATGTATTTTTTACAGCATACATGACAGAACCAGCTCCCATGGATTTTCACAGCACCCCTGTATTTTACAGCATACAGGACAGGGTCAGCACCCTTGTATTTTAACAACACCCCAGTAATTTTACAGCATGGAAGACAGGGCCAGTGTACCTTTACAACACCCCTGTATTTTTTACAACATACAGGACAGTGCCCCTTTACAGCACAGTGACAGGACAGCAACACCCATGTACAGCACCCCTAACAGCACAGGACACCATATTGGCAGTACAGCACCCCTAACAGCACAGGACAGCATAGTGACAGGACAGCACCCCTAAAGAGCATACACTGACCCCACCTGATGCCACCACTCACAGAGAGACAGAGGTCTGTCTCCCTCACTCTCCAAGTCTGGAGTGAAAATGGCGGTGATGCGCGGCTCCTTCAATGGAATCCAAAACCTGTGAGAATCCAACATCGGGATGATGACATTTTGCCTCGTTCTGGGATTTGAGTCTAGTGGGAAGTCCCGAGTGGGGCTTGGATCCGGGCTCGGATCCTGAAGTCTGGGAGGGGGAGAAGGGTGGGTTTGGATCTCAGAGATCTGACCCCATTAATCTCTAGTTGAGATACTTTAGCAATAGTATCAGCTTGGGAGTTGTAGATACCACTGGTTCTGGTGGGATACACTATTTTGATGACCAAGCTGCACCAGTGTTTGTGTTGTAATCACCCCTATTTTAGTCAATGCTGGTTTTCGAATTTCATCTAGTTCAGTGATTTCCAATGCCAGTCCTCAAGTACCATCATCAGGTCATGTTTTTTGGATTTCTTTAGTCATGCACAGGTGAATTAATCTACAGACAGAAATCCTCAAAACATGCATGACCTGTTGGGAAAACTTGATGGTTGAGGTTGAGAACCACATATCGGGCCTAATTCAGAGTTGATTGCAGCAGCAAATTTGTTAGCAATTGGGCAAAACCATGTGCACTGCAGGGGGGACAGATATAACATGTGCAGAGAGAGTTAGATTTGGGTGGGGTGTGTTCAAATTAAAATCTAAATTGCAGTGCAAAAATAGCCAGTATTTACCCTGCACAGAAACAGAAAAATTCACCCAAATCTAACTCTCTCTGCAAATGTTATATCTGTCACACCTGCAGTGCACATGGTTTTACCCAACTGCTAACAAATTTGCTGCTGCGATCAACTCTGAATTACCCCCCTCTAGTCCATTTTGTTTTGCTTATACTTTAATCTGAAAAAAAATTTTTTTTTTTTTGTTGGTTAGCACAATTCATTAAGTAAAATTTAATAAAATCTCATAAATTTTTACCAAAACTGAGTTTCCAGCTTTTTTATTTTGTAGCTTTCTTATTTTTATGTTACAAAGAATAAAGGTTTTCGGCAGAGACATCAATACCATTAATTACCAAGATATCATAATTGCTTTAAAAAAAAACAAAAAAAACCCCAACCTTTATTGCATTGTGCAGTTTGTTATAAAATTGCTTAATTGCTTATCAGATTTTTATAGTAAGTAGAGTCAAAAAAATTAGTTTGAGTCTCCAGAAAGTGAACATAAAGTCCTGTGCATCACATGCTTTCACATTTTTTTCCCTTTAAAACTGGTCTGTTAAGAAATTGTTATTATATGAAAATGTAATTGCTTAGTAGCAATGCCTTACCCTATAACTTAAGACCCACTGATATCTTGGTATTTTTGAGAAGTATGTCATTTGAATTTTTGTAGCTGTTCTGGGCATCACGGAGAATCGCCCATTAGTAGGCGTCAATAGTTTTAAATCAGAATATCCAAACTATTTGGAAAAATCAATTTCATTTATACTTCAGCAATGTTGTGAAAGAAAAAAAAAGAAATTCTTAATTCTGTTAAATGTTTTTTCCCCTGCATCTGTCATACAAGATTGGAAAACACTGAGTGATCTATTTAATAAGATTTAGAAGAAGATTCTAGTTTCTATTTAGCATTTTTTCTAAAACATACATCATTTCAGCTATGCAAAACACTGAAGTCGTCAAAATAATCAATTTAAAAACCAATCTGGAACCGAGATCTGTGAAAAGCAAGTTTTCAACTTTATAAATTAAAGAAAGTAGCAAAAGGTAAAGTAGAATGAACTTGCCTTTCTCTGCAAAGCAAAACATGATTTTATTGTCAAAAAATTACATTTGTAAAAAATAAATGGAAATTATTTTTATTGCTATATTGACTTCAACATCAATTAAAGTTTCACCAGTAGCAGATTTTACCTAAGGGCTGTAGTGCTGCATCTGTACCTGCCAGTAAAATCCACCAACCGCCGTTGTAGTAGACTGCCTAGCAGTGCCTTCCCATTTGAAGCGTTCCTTGCTAATCACAGCCAGACAGTTCCAAGGGGAGGTGTTTTCTCCTCATGTGGCTGCCAGTCTGCAATTAGTAGTGAGAGAGAACTTCCAATGGAAAGCAACTCCTCTGATATAACAGCAGCACAATCTGACTTTTCGAAGCCTAGGCTGCTTTTTATTTGGTGCACTGCGCAGGGCCACGATCCTGCACATACGCACATTTCAGACTGGCGCCAGACACTCCTGGAAATAAAGGTAGTAGTCGCTGCTGATCCTCACTAATTTCAGGGATAGTAATTTCCTTGTACTTTAATAATACGTCAAATGTTCTCCCATACAGTAATAAAGATTGTTGTATATAGCTTATGAAAGTTTTTTTAAAAGACTAAAAAGGAACAAGAGCAGATAGATGTATTTAGAATATACTGTAGATGATGGTCCTATACTATCATACTGTATCTCCCAATGTCACTGTTTTAAAAAATGGACATTTTAGATTATTATTATTTAGTCCTTGCCCCAGTGGTGCTTACAGTGTAAGTTATCTACTACCCGCTTATGTCTATTAAGTTAGAAGATAATTTATTTATTTTATTTATTTATTAACAGTTTCTTATATAGTGCAGCAAATTCTGTTGCGCTTTACAATTAGCCCATAATGTTTTCAACTGTTGAAGGAAACCAGAGCACCTGGAAGAAATCCACACAAACACAGGGGAAAATTTTATTCTATATTATTCACACAAACATATTATGCAGTGTTCTGCAGTGGATGTTTAATAATTCATATTAGCCCCTGCCCCAGTGCAGCTTACAGTCTCAATTCTCTACCACACAAATGCACACATGCTACTGTATGTATGCTGAAGCCCATGAACCTACAGTACCATGTTGTAGGACAGTTGGAGTAAACCCACAGGGCTATTTAGACAGAAGACAATTAATGTTTTTGGTCTATTGGATGTAACCCACACAAACCCAAATGTCCCTGGTACTGTGATATAGCAATACTAACCATTGTGTCACATATTTCTTAAAATACAGAAGAGGAATTTTAAAAAAATAATGAAAAATACACAGACATAGAAACATTTATTCTGGCCTGCATGATAAATTGAATTACTTTGTTTTAACAAATGGTATAATTTAGGCCACGCTTGTGAAAAAAAAACATTATTTCCTAGCTGTTATAAATTTGTAATGATACTAATTTATTATGAGAAAAACTTCAAGTTGGCAAAAGAACATACATCATTAATTAAAAAAACCCCATGAGTAGCAAAGCTTGAACGCTGCATTAAATTAAAATATTTAGCATTAGGTATAATCCAGTTCTAATTGTACATAATACATACCTCCCAACAAGACCCTCTCCAGGAGGGACTAAATACTCTGCTTCAGGACTCTTTTTCTTAATTTATGATTGCCGGCACCTGTTTTGAAAACGTTAATGGATAACAAAGGTGTTTTACCACAGATTATGGCAATCACAAATTAAGAGGGAAGTCCAGGAGCAGAGCATTCTGTCCCTCCTGGAGATGGTCATGTTGGGAGGTATGATAATGTCAGATGATGAAGAGGGGTCATTCAGAAGTTGGTACAAATCATTTTTTTCTGTAGTGTTATAATAAGCAGTAGTTGTACACACTAAAGTATATTTCATCAGTAGATCTTCAGCCATGTTTGGGAACAGGAATCCAGAACAATTGCCTCCTTTTATTTCATATTGGACAGAAGACTGATAAATCAACAAATAAAAACATTATATATTATTACCTCATTGATTGGCTTTTATAGAATCTGGCACTAACACACAGTATATGATAAAATTGGAATAAAAACAAACTATATTTCACTGCAGATAGCTACCATTGACACCCTAGTATCACCACCTTCCTCAGATTGTTACTTTTGTCAATCAACCTTTATTTTGTTACTATGCTTTATGTTGTTTTGAAGTGGCTCTATTTCATTCTGTAGTATTCTAATTTTAAGGAAGCTACCTTTAATGTGTGCTCTTCACAGCCATAATGACTGCACCTGCACTTTGCATACGCCTTAGAACTGTAGCAGCTGGGGCCAGTAATTGCAGATCATCATTTTTGTTCCTCACTGAATGTACTGATGTTGGTGTGCGCATAGAATCCCATCGTAATGAGTTTGGCCAAATGACCAATTATTTTGATAGCTGCATAGCTAGATGTCATATATTATAAACAACTATTAACCTTATGTGTGCTGGAGGCATCCTAAATACTGAAAATGGGTTATATGTTTATGCATATCTTAAATGTGTATGGAAAACAAATCACAAATATATAAGCTATATTAGTAAAAACAATATTTCTTTTAAATTTGAAATACAGGTTGAGTATCCCATATCCAAATATTCCAAAATACGGAATATTCCGAAATACGGACTTTTTTTGAGTGAGAGTGAGATAGTGAAACCTTTGTTTTTGATGGCTCAATGTACACAAACTTTGTTTAATACACAAAGTTATTAAAAATATTGTATTAAATGACCTTCAGGCTGTGTATATAAGGTGTATATGAAACATAAATGAATTGTGTGAATGTACACACACTTTGTTTAATGCACAAAGTTATAAAAAATATTGTCTAAAATTACCTTCAGGCTGTGTGTATAAGGTGTATATGTAACATAAATGCATTCTGTGCTTAGATTTAGGTCCCATCACCATGATATCTCATTATGGTATGCAATTATTCCAAAATACGGAAAAATCCGATATCCAAAATACCTCTGGTCCCAAGTATTTTGGATAAGGGATACTCAACCTGTAATAACATTATATTAAATTGCTTGTTTTCATATGAAATACAGTACATCCATGTCATCCTCTCTACACAGTTCTTCATCTACAGTACTTGACATTTCATTGACAAACTCTATATTGGAGATATATCACAATGTGCCTTTTGCATAAATTTGCACAGCTGGGACTCAAAGGGTCTGATTCCATCTTTTGGCGCTGTAGCTCCTGACGCTTTATGCTAATGGGGTTACATTGTCCTTTCCTGGTGTATATCTGTGCATCCGAATGTTCAAGGACTGTAATGCCCACTTTAAGCTCTCAAATACTGCTTGGTCACAATGCACTATAGAAACTTTCATCAGCCGTGTGCTAGGTTCAGATTCTCTCTCTGAGTATGGCCTCCAATGTGAGCGATAAAACGTCTTTGTATGCAACCACTTCCAATGATATGCCCACATGACAATCCCAAAAGACATAGCATCAGTATGCGTCTCATTAGCCAGCACCCAGCAACGCCCAATGCATTTGTAATACATATCAGATTTCATCTGAACCAGTGCTGTGACTCTGTGCACTCACAATTGGGAAGTATGCGCGGTGTAACTTAGAACACAACTAAAGGCCCATATACACTAGATGAGAAAGTAAAAGATCTCGCTCAGAAGGGCCAATCTGCGCGAGATCTTTTACAATCTCATGTAGTGTGTACACTCAATGATGCTTGGGAGCGTGCATCGTTAACGAGCCCCTCCCCCGTCTGAACATGTACAGATGAGGGAGGTCCTTGTTAACCACAGCCATGTTGCAGATGCAGCATGGGTGTCGTATCCCCCCCACCGTCGCTCCCTGGCATTGGTAAGTGTGTATCCCACCGCTGCTAATATTAGCAACGGCGTGGGCTCGTTTAGTGTGTACGGGGCTTTAGGCACCACTCCACTGCATCCAACATCAGCAGTTTTTGGGACTAAGTCAGATCCTTAATGCCCTCCTCTAAACCATATATTTTTATGAGCTTTACAATGTTTTTCTGTATTTTGTTAGTTGTTAAACACTTTGTGTTTTTTTTATACTGTGGTAGTGAACACCTGTATAACATTAGATAAGAGAGGTATTATAGTACAATGTCTTGGACTGTAAGCCTAATTATGAAAGAGAGATCCCTATAAAGTGCAATCTGTAAACGCCAATACAGTTATTGCTATAAATTACTTCCAGGCACGCATTTTGGGGAATTCCAGATGCACAGAAACCCCCTATGCTCAATTCATGTCTCTCCAGTATACTGACATTGGCAATCTAACTAGGTTGTCACGTGGCCTGGCAGCATCAGTGATGTCATGGTGCTGCCAGATGAATGGATTTTTTATTATTATTTAAGAATGACAAAAAAGGTGGATCCCTGAATTTCTCCCTGTTCTCTCATTCCATTCTGAAGATTGATGTTTCTCAGGTGCAGGACCCACTGGGCAATGCGGACTATTCTCATACAGAACATAGCACACAGCCATTTATGTTATCTGACACAGATCTACTTCTGTTCAGGTGAGTGGCACATGCACTTGGCCTAGACTTTTTTTCTCCAGCCCACCCTTTACGTTTTCCACATGGTTTGTGTGAATCTTTCTCTCACTCTCTGGGGAAATTCAGACTGGATTGCTGCAGCGGCAGCGATTGCAGTCTGAATTCCTTTGTGGAGTGCGCTCACACACCCGGGAGCCCAGTGAGATGCTAAAAGCATCTCAGGGCTGCGATCGCCTCTGCCTGATTAGCAGAGGGGGTGTGACAACAGCGTTAGAACATCATTGGCAGGGCATGGTTCGGACAACGCAGGCATGTCCAGACCGTTGCGGGGGCGGGCTGTGGCGGCAGCATGATGTCACATGCAGCCGCTGCAACCAGGGATGCAGCGGTTAGGCCGCCTTCAGACCGCAGGAGCTGCGCTGGCAGGGAGCTACTCAGCGGCTGCAAAATCACTGCCACTGTGCAATGCTTTTGCACCCTTGCAGTGAGGTGGGGCCTGACATGTGGGGAAGACTAGCCCTGTGCTAGGCATCCCCCTGCATGACAGAGAAACTAAATTTAGCACATCTACGATCAGATTTGAATTAGGCCCTCTGACCCATAGGTGCTGAAAGGGGGAACATTGTGTACAAAATAGACGGTGTGGAAATGCCAATAAAGTACAACATAATAAGGCATTGTCCCTATCAGAGGGGCCAGGGGTTCAGCATGTGTGTAAGGGCCCTGAAAATCCCACTTTAGCAATGGCCTTTTTATACCAGTGTCAAACAATTCTGAACACACACAAATCTATCTATCTATCTATCTATCTATCTATCTATCTATCTATCTATCTATCTATCTATCTATCTATCTATCTATCTATCTATCTAGTATCATAGTTAATAAGGTTGAAAAAAGACAAAATGTCCATCGAGTTCAACCTTTATTTTAATTCTTATACTAATCTGTATGTTACAATAGTTTAACTATAATGACCCAGATGAAGTTTAGTTATTAAGTCTAACTAGAAACTATAATTCATGCTTTTTCTAAAATTAACTATCTTTAAATGCTGTATCCTTGGATATTTCTTTCCATTAGGAATTGAATTAATCCATTTTTAAACCTATTGACTGAGTCCACCATTACTACCTTCTCTGGCAGAGGATTCCAAATCCTTACTGCCCTTACTGTGAAGAACACTTTCCTTCATTGGGTATGACATTTTCTCTCCTCTAACCTTAGAGGGTGTCCGCATGTCCTGTGCAGAGATTTTTCAATAAACAAATCTCCTGATAGATCCTTGTATTGTCCCTTTACATATTTGTAATTATTAATACTGTCTCTTCTTAGCCACCTATTTTCAAATGTAAACATATCTAACCTAGTAAGGCTTTCCCCATAATCCAGTGCCTCTAACCCCTTAATCAATTTGGTGGCTCACCTCTGAAGCCTTTTAAATTCCAAGATGTCTTTTTTATAGAGCGGTGCCCAGAAATAAACACAATATTCAAGGTGTGGCCGTACAATGGCAGGATTACACTCTCATCCCTTGTCTCAATTCCCCGTTTAATGCATGCTAACACCGTATTTGCCTTTGATGCTCACTATTAGTACACTAGTTGAACATACTGTACAGAGATACTAAGGACGGTGATTTGGCATCCAGGAACTTAGGGAGGAGCTTTTATCTCTCTCCATTGTACTCTTTCTAAGTATAATGGAGAGAGATAAAAGCTCCTCCCTAAGTTCCTGGATGCCAAATCACCGTCCTTAGTATCTCTGTACAGTGTGTTATACTAGTGTACTAATTAGCACGAACAGCTTGTAACGTACAGTGGCAAGTTTAATCTTTCTATGTATAATGAAGAGAGATAAAAGCTCCTCCCTAAGTTCCTGGATGCCAAATCACAGTGCTTAGTATCTCTGTACAGTATGTCCTACTAGTAATCAATCCGCCGCTATTCAAACTAAATTACTGGATTAGTGAAGCATTAGCCACCCAGTGGTGGAGATGTGTATTGCATGCTAAGTATCTAGTCGTGCCTCAATGCGCCTGTCCGTGATTAAACTCAGCAACCTAAGCCATCGCCTAGGCATGACTAAACCTCCGTCTAGGTGCGCAGAAACAGTCAAGATAACGGAGGACCCATCTGTATATATATATATATATATATATATATATATATATCTCAAAAATTAGGCGGCACTCAGAGATTTGTTGAAAAGCAAACCGGTGTGTATTCAAATCATAACATCACATCAACGTTTAGGGAACGAATCCCCTTAATCGGGATGAGCAAACAGTGCAGAAAGTGAAATATATATAATCAAACTCACCCAAGGAGACTTCCCACTGCACATCACCGCAGTCCCACCATCCCTGGCTCCATCTCCCTCACTTCCGGGTATGTCACTTCCTGCGGATTCCTGGCTGGTAACCACAGAGGGCACCAGAGTAAGCAAGCCTTAGGGGGCATCCAGAGTGCCGGCGTTACGCTGTATGTATGGATATATATATATATATATATATATATATATAGGTGGGCAGAGGTGTGGCACACCAAAAATGGATACACCAATCTCCATTTCTATCAGATATTTTAGTTATTTGATTTATGGATATTTCAATCAGTTATTTCATGTCATTAAATAATGGTAATTTTTGTGAGTTACTACAATTCATTAAAGGTTTCTTCAAAATCTATCCAGTATAAGACCAGAACAGGCTCCCCAATTCAAAGTTCTCCCCAGAGTACAGCAAAAGGAGGGCCAACTGGGACCCAAACCACCTAGTATGTATTCTTGGAACCATTGTTACCACTTCGTGTAGTTTTCTTCCAATTCCATATAGTGGAAGGCCCAGAACAGATTCCCTTGGTCACAGTTCTTAGCATTCCGCCATGAGGTCCAACTGAACCCAACCCCCTAGTATGTTTTCTGGGATGTAATGTTTTCACTCTGTGAAGTTTTCTTCCAAATCCATCCAGTAGCATGCTCAGTACAAGTATACATACATATTTTCAACTTTAGTGTATATATATATAAGTGTATATATAGTGTGTATATATATATATATATATATATATATATATTAGTGATGTGCACCGGAAATTTTTCGGGTTTTGTGTATTGATTCGGTTCCGTGGCCGTGTTTTGGATTCGGAAGCATTTTGGCAAAACCTCCCTGAAAATTTTTGTCGGATTCGGGTGTGTTTTGGATTTGGATGTTATTTTACAAAAACCCCTCAAAAACAGCTTAAATCATAGAATTTGGGGGTCATATTGATCCCATAGTATTATTAACCTCAATAACCATAATTTCCACTCATTTCCAGTCTATTCTAAACACCTCCCACCTCACAATATTATTTTTAGTCCTAAAATTTGCACCGAGGTCGCTGGATGACTAAGCTAAGCGACCCAAGTGGCCGACACAAACACCTGGCCCATCTAGGAGTGGCACTGCAGTGTCAGACAGGATGGCAGATTTAAAAAATAGTCCCCAAACAGCACATGATGCAAAGAAAAAAAGAGGTGCACCAAGGTCGCTGCATGGCTAATCTAAGCGACCCAAGTGGCCGACACAAACACCTGGCCCATCTAAGAGTGGCACTGCAGTGTCAGACAGGATGGCACTTCAAAAAAAGTCCCCAAACAGCACATGATGCAAAGAAAAAAAGAGGTGCATCAAGGTCACTGGATGGCTAAGCTAAGCGACCCAAGTGGCTGACACAAACACCTGGCCCATCTAGGAGTGGCACTGCAGTGTCAGACAGGATGGCACTTCAAAAAATAGTCCCCAAAAAGCACATGATGCAAAGATAAATGAAAGAAAAAAATAGGTGCAAGATGGAATTGTCCTTGGGCCCTCCCACCCACCCTTATGTTGTATAAACAGGACATGCACACTTTAACAAACCCATCATTTCAGCGACAGGGTCTGCCACACGACTGTGACTGAAATGATTGGTTGGTTGGGCCCCCACCAAAAAAGAAGCAATCAATTTCTCCTTGCACAAACTGGCTCTACAGAGGCAAGATGTCCACCTCCTCCTCATCGTTCGATTCCTCACCCCTTTCACTGTGTACATCCCCCTCCTCACAGATTATTAATTCGTCCCCATTGGAATCCACCATCTCAGGTCCCTGTGTACTTTCTGGAGGCAAATGCTGGTGAATGTCTCCATGGAGGAATTGATTATAATTCATTTTGATGAACATCATCTTCTCCACATTTTCTGGAAGTAACCTCGTACGCCGATTGCTGACAAGGTGAGTGGCTGCACTAAACACTCTTTCGGAGTACACACTGGAGGGGGGGCAACTTAGGTAAAATAAAGCCAGTTTGTGCAAGGGCCTCCAAATTGCCTCTTTTTCCTGCCATTATACGTACGGACTGTCTGACGTGCCTACTTGGATGCGGTCACTCATATAATCCTCCACCATTCTTTTAATGGTGACAGAATCATATGCAGTGACAGTAGACAACATGTCAGTAATCGTTGGCAGGTCCTTCAGTCCGGACCAGATGTCAGCACTCGCTCCAGACTGCCCTGCATCACTGCCAGCGGGTGGGCTCGGAATTCTTAGCCTTTTCCTCGCAGCCTCAGTTGCGGGAGAATGTGAAGGAGGAGCTGTTGACGGGTCACGTTCCGCTTGACTTGACAAGTGTCTCACCAGCAGGTCTTTGAACATGTGCAGACTTGTGTCTGCTGGAAAGAGAGATACAACGTAGGTTTTAATTCTAGGATCGAGCACGGTGGTCAAAATGTAGTGCTCTGATTTCAACAGATTGACCACCCGTGAATCCTGGTTAAGCGAATTAAGGGCTCCATTCACAAGTCCCACATGCCTAGCGGAATCGTTCTGTTTTAGCTCCTCCTTCAATCTCTCCAGCTTCTTCTGCAAAAGCCTATTGAGGGGAATGACCTGACTCAGGCTGGCAGTGTCTAAACTGACTTCACGTGTGGCAAGTTCAAAGGGTTGCAGAACCTTGCTCAACATTGAAATCATTCTCCACTGCGCTTGAGTCAGGTGCATTCCCCCTCCTTTGCCTATATCGTAGGTAGCTGTATAGGCTTGAATGGCCTTTTGCTGCTCCTCCATCCTCTGAAGCATATAGAGGGTTGAATTCCACCTCGTTAACACCTCTTGCTTCAGATGATGGCGGGGCAGGTTCAGGAGTGTTTGCTGGTGCTCTAGTCTTCGGCACGCAGTGGCTGAATGCCGAAAGTGGCCCGCAATTCTTCGGGCCACCGACAGCATCTCTTTCACGCCCCTGTCGTTTTTTTAAATAATTCTGCACCACCAAATTCAATGTTTGTGCAAAACATGGGACGTGCTGGAATTTGCCCACATGTAATGCACACACAATATTGGTGGCGTTGTCCAATGTCACAAATCCCCAGGAGAGTCCAATTGGGGTAAGCTATTCTGCGATGATGTTCCTCAGTTCCCGTAAGAGGTTGTCAGCTGTGTGCCTCTTATGGAAAGCGGTGATACAAAGCGTAGCCTGCCTAGGAACGAGTTGGCGTTTGCGAGATGCTGCTACTGGTGCCGCCGCTGCTGTTCTTGTTGCGGGAGGCAATACATCTACCCAGTGGGCTGTCACAGTCATATAATCCTGAGTCTGCCCTGCTCCACTTGTCTACATGTCCGTGGTTAAGTGGACATTGGGTACAACTGCATTTTTTAGGACACTGGTGACTCTTTTTCTGAGGTCTGTGTACATTCTCGGTATCGCCTGCCTAGAGAAGTGGAAGCTAGATGGTATTTGGTACCGGGGACACACTAACTCAATAAATTCTCTAATTCCCTGTGAATTAATGGTGGATACCGGACACACGTTTAACACCACCCAGGCTACCAAGGCCTGAGTTATCTGCTTTGCAGCAGGATGACTGCTGTGATATTTCATCTTCCTCGCAAAGGACTGTTGGACAGTCAATTGCGTACTAGAAGTAGTACATGTGGTCTTCCGACTTCCCCTCTGTGATGACGATCGACTCCCAGCAGCAACAACAGCAGCGCCAGCAGCAGTAGGCATTACACTCAAGGATGCATCGGAGGAATCCCAGGCAGGAGAGGACTCGTCAGACTTGCCAGTGACATGGCCTGCAGGACTATTGGCTTTCCTGTCTAAGGAGGAAATTGACACTGAGGGAGTTGGTGGTGTGGTTTGCAGGAGCTTGGTTACAAGAGGAAGGGATTTAGTTGTCAGTGGATTGCTTCTGCTGTCACCCAAAGTTTTTGAACTTGTCAATGACTTCTGATGAATGCGCTCCAGGTGACGTATAAGGGAGGATGTTCCTAGGTGGTTAATGTCCTTACCCCTACTTATTACAGCTTGACAAAGGCAACACACGGCTTGACACCTGTTGACCGCATTTCTGTTAAAATAATTCCACACCGAAGAGGTGATTTTTTTTGTAATTTGACCAGGCATGTCAATGGCCATATTCGTCCAATGGACAACAGGTGTCTCCCCGGGTGCCTGACTTAAACAAACCACCTCACCATCAGAATCCTCCTTGTCAATTTCCTCAGCACCAGCAACACCCATATCCTCATCCTGGTGTACTTCAACAGTTACATCTTCAAATTGACTATCAGGAACTGGACTGCGGGTGCTCCTTCCAGCACTTGCAGGGGGCGTGCAAATGGTGGAAGGCGCCACTTCTTCCAGGTCAGGCATCGCAACCGACAGAATTTAATTCTCCTTGGGGATTTGTGATTTAGAAGAACGTACATTTCTTTGCTGTGCTTTTGCCAGCTTAAGTCTTTTCATTTTTCTAGCGGGAGGATGAGTGCTTCCATCCTCATGTGAAGCTGAACCACTAGCCATGAACATAGGACAGGGCCTCAGCCGTTTCTTGCCACTCCGTGTTGTAAATGGCATATTGGCAAGTTTACGCTTCTCATCAGACGCTTTTAATTTTGATTTTTGGGTCATTTTACTGAACTTTTGTTTTTTGAATTTTACATGCTCTCTACTATGACATTGTGCATCGGCTTTGGCAGACGACGTTGATGGCATTTCATCATCTCGGCCATGACTAGTGGCAGCAGCTTCAGCACGAGGTGAAAGTGGATCTTGATCTTTCCCTATTTTACCCTCCACATTTTTGTTCTTTATTGTTTAATGTGTGGAATTATATGCCAGTAATATATATCAATAGCAATGGCCTACTGTACCGTACTGCTATATATATACTGGTGGTCAGCAAAATTCTGCACTGTCCTCCTACTATATACTGCGCACAACTAAAATGCAGCACAGGTATGGATGGATAGTATACTTGACAACACAGAGGTAGAGCAGTGGACTCCTGTACCGTACTGCTATATATATACTGGGGGTCACAGCAAAATTCTGCACTGTCCTCCTACTTTATACTGCGCACAACTAAAATGCAGCACAGGTATGGATGGATAGTATACTTGACAACACAGAGGTAGAGCAGTGGACTCCTGTACCGTACTGCTATATATATACTGGGGGTCACAGCAAAATTCTGCACTGTCCTCCTACTTTATACTGCGCACAACTAAAATGCAGCATAGGTATGGATGGATAGTATACTTGACAACACAGAGGTAGAGCAGTGGACTACTGTACCGTACTGCTATATATATACTGGGGGTCACAGCAAAATTCTGCACTGTCCTCCTACTTTATACTGCGCACAACTAAAATGCAGCACAGGTATGGATGGATAGTATACTGGACAACACAGAGGTAGAGCAGTGGACTACTGTACCATACTGCTATATATATATATATATATATATATATATACTGGTGGTCACAGCAAAATTCTGCACTGTCCTCCTACTGTATACTGCGTACAACTAAAATGCAGCACAGGTATGGATGGATAGTATACTTGACGACACAGAGGTAGAGCAGTGGACTACTGTACCATACTGTTATATATATTCTGGTGGTCACAGCAAAATTCTGCACTGTCCTCCTACTATATACTGCGCACAACTAAAATGCAGCACAGGTATGGATGGATAGTATACTTGACGACACAGAGGTAGAGCAGTGGACTACTGTACTGTACTGCTATATATATACTGGTGGTCACAGCAAAATTCTACACTGTCCTCCTACTATATACTGCGCACAACTAAAATGCAGCACAGGTATGGATGGATAGTATACTTGATGACACAGAGGTAGAGCAGTGGACTACTGTACCGTACTGCTATATATATACTAGTGGTCACAGCAAAATTCTGCACTGTCCTCCTACTATATACTGCACACAACTAAAATGCAGCACAGGTATGGATGGATAGTATACTTGACGACACAGACGTAGAGCTATGGACTACTGTACCGTACTGCTATATATATACTGGTGGTCACAGCAAAATTCTACACTGTCCTCCTACTATATACTGTGCACAACTAAAATGCAGCACAGGTATGGATGGATAGTATACTTGATGACACAGAGGCAGAGCAGTGGACTACTGTGCCGTACTGCTGTATATATACTGGTGTTCACAGCAAAATTCTGCACTGTCCTCCTACTATATACTGCGCACAACTAAAATGCAGCACAGGTATGAAAGGATAGTATACTTGACGACACAGAGGTAGAGCAGTGGACTACTGTACCGTACTGCTATAAATAAATATACTGGTGGCCACAACAAAATTCTGCACTGTCCTCCTACTATATACTGTGCACAACTAAAATGCAGCACAGGTATGGATGGATAGTATTTTTGATGACACAGAGGTAGAGCAGTGGACTACTGTTCCGTACTGCTATATATATACTGGTGGTCACAGCAAAATTCTGCACTGTCCTCCTACTATATACTGCGCACAACTAAAATGCAGCACAGGTATGGATGGATAGTATACTTGACGACACAGAGGTAGAGCAGTGGACTACTGTACCGTACTGCTATATATATACTGGTGGTCACAGCAAAATTCTGCACTGTCCTCCTACTATATACTGCACACAACTAAAATGCAGCACAGGTATGGATGGATAGTATACTTGACGACACAGAGGTAGAGCAGTGGACTACTGTACCGTACTGCTATATATATACTGGTGGTCACAGCAAAATTCTGCACTATCCTCCTACTATATACTGCGCACAACTAAAATGCAGCACAGGTATGGATGGATAGTATACTTGACGACACAGAGGTAGAGCAGTGGACTACTGTACTGTACTGCTATATATATACTGGTGGTCACAGCAAAACTCTGCACTGTCCTACTATATACTGCGTACTATATACTGCGCACAACTAAAATGCAGCACAGGTATGGATGGATAGTATACTTGACGACACAGAGGTAGAGCAGTGGACTTCTGTACCGTACTGCTATATATATACTGGTGGTCACAGCAAAATTCAGCACTGTTCTCCTACTATATACTGCGCACAACTAAAATGCAGCACAGGTATGGATGGATAGTATACTTGACGACACAGAGGTAGAGCAGTGGACTACTGTACTGTACTGCTATATATATACTGGTGGTCACAGCAAAATTCTGCACTGTCCTCCTACTATATACTGCGCACAACTAAAATGCAGCACAGGTATGGATGGATAGTATACTTGATGACACAGAGGTAGAGCAGTGGACTACTGTACCGTACTGCTGTATATATACTGGTGGTCACAGCAAAATTCTGCACTGTCCTCCTACTATATACTGCGCACAACTAAAATGCAGCACAGGTATGGATGGATAGTATACTTGACGACACAGAGGTAGAGCAGTGGACTACTGTACCGTACTGCTATATATATACTGGTGGTCACAGCAAAATTCTGCACTGTCTTCCTACTATTTACTGCGCACAACTAAAATGCAGCACAGGTATGGATGGATAGTATACTTGACGACACAGAGGTATAGCAGTGGACTACTGTACCGTACTGCTATATATATACTGGTGGTCACAGCAAAATTCTGCACTGTCCTCCTACTCTATACTGCGCACAACTAAAATGCAGCACAGGTATGGATGGATAGTATACTTGATGACACAGAGGTAGAGCAGTGGACTACTGTACCGTACTGCTATATATATACTGGTGGTCACAGCAAAATTCTGCACTGTCTTCCTACTATATACTGCGCACAACTAAAATGCAGCACAGGTATGGATGGATAGTATACTTGACGACACAGAGGTAGAGCAGTGTACTACTGTACCGTACTGCTATATATATACTGGTGGTCACAGCAAAATTCTGCACTGTCCTCCTACTATATACTGCGCACAACTAAAATGCAGCACAGGTATGGATGGATAGTATACTTGACAACACAGAGGTAGAGCAGAGGACTACTGTACCGTACTGCTATATATATACTGGGGGTCACAGCAAAATTCTGCACTGTCCTACTACTTTATACTGCGCACAACTAAAATGCAGCACAGGTATGGATGGATAGTATACTTGACAACACAGAGGTAGAGCAGTGGACTACTGTACCGTACTGCTATATATATATATATATATATATACTGGTGGTCACAGCAAAATTCTGCACTGTCCTCCTACTGTATACTGCGTACAACTAAAATGCAGCACAGGTATGGATGGATAGTATACTTGACGACACAGAGGTAGAGCAGTGGACTACTGTACCATACTGTTATATATATACTGGTGGTCACAGCAAAATTCTGCACTGTCCTCCTACTATATACTGCGCACAACTAAAATGCAGCACAGGTATGGATGGATAGTATACTTGACGACACAGAGGTAGAGCAGTGGACTACTGTACTGTACTGCTATATATATACTGGTGGTCACAGCAAAATTCTACACTGTCCTCCTACTATATACTGCGCACAACTAAAATGCAGCACAGGTATGGATGGATAGTATACTTGATGACACAGAGGTAGAGCAGTGGACTACTGTACCGTACTGCTATATATATATACTAGTGGTCACAGCAAAAATCTGCACTGTCCTCCTACTATATACTGCACACAACTAAAATGCAGCACAGGTATGGATGGATAGTATACTTGACGACACAGACGTAGAGCTATGGACTACTGTACCGTACTGCTATATATATACTGGTGGTCACAGCAAAATTCTACACTGTCCTCCTACTATATACTGTGCACAACTAAAATGCAGCACAGGTATGGATGGATAGTATACTTGATGACACAGAGGTAGAGCAGTGGACTACTGTGCCGTACTGCTGTATATATACTGGTGGTCACAGCAAAATTCTGCACTGTCCTCCTACTATATACTGCGCACAACTAAAATGCAGCACAGGTATGAAAGGATAGTATACTTGACGACACAGAGGTAGAGCAGTGGACTACTGTACCGTACTGCTATAAATAAATATACTGGTGGCCACAACAAAATTCTGCACTGTCCTCCTACTATATACTGTGCACAACTAAAATGCAGCACAGGTATGGATGGATAGTATTTTTGATGACACAGAGGTAGAGCAGTGGACTACTGTACTGTACTGCTATATATATACTGGTGGTCACAGCAAAATTCTGCACTGTCCTCCTACTATATACTGCGCACAACTAAAATGCAGCACAGGTATGGATGGATAGTATACTTGACGACACAGAGGTAGAGCAGTGGACTACTGTACCGTACTGCTATATATATATATATATATACTGGTGGTCACAGTAAAATTCTGCACTGTCCTCCTACTATATACTGCGCACAACTAAAATGCAGCACAGGTATGGATGGATAGTATACTTGACGACACAGAGGTAGAGCAGTGGACTACTGTACCGTACTGCTATATATATACTGGTGGTCACAGCAAAATTCTGCACTATCCTCCTACTATATACTGCGCACAACTAAAATGCAGCACAGGTATGGATGGATAGTATACTTGACGACACAGAGGTAGAGCAGTGGACTACTGTACTGTACTGCTATATATATATACTGGTGGTCACAGCAAAACTCTGCACTGTCCTCCTACTATATACTGCGCACAACTAAAATGCAGCACAGGTATGGATGGATAGTATACTTGATGACACAGAGGTAGAGCAGTGGACTTCTGTACCATACTGCTATATATATACTGGTGGTCACAGCAAAATTCAGCACTGTTCTCCTACTATATACTGCGCACAACTAAAATGCAGCACAGGTATGGATGGATAGTATACTTGACGACACAGAGGTAGAGCAGTGGACTACTGTACCGTACTGCTATATATATACTGGTGGTCACAGCAAAATTCTGCACTGTCCTCCTACTATATACTGCGCACAACTAAAATGCAGCACAGGTATGGATGGATAGTATACTTGATGACACAGAGGTAGAGCAGTGGACTACTGTACCGTACTGCTGTATATATACTGGTGGTCACAGCAAAATTCTGCACTGTCCTCCTACTATATACTGCGCACAACTAAAATGCAGCACAGGTATGGATGGATAGTATACTTGACGACACAGAGGTAGAGCAGTAGACTACTGTACCGTACTGCTATATATATACTGGTGGTCACAGCAAAATTCTGCACTGTCTTCCTACTATTTACTGCGCACAACTAAAATGCAGCACAGGTATGGATGGATAGTATACTTGACGACACAGAGGTATAGCAGTGGACTACTGTACCGTACTGCTATATATATACTGGTGGTCACAGCAAAATTCTGCACTGTCCTCCTACTATATACTGCGCACAACTAAAATGCAGCACAGGTATGGATGGATAGTATACTTGACGACACAGAGGTAGAGCAGTGGACTTCTGTACCGTACTGCTATATATATAATGGTGATCACAGCAAAATTCTGCACTGTTCTCCTACTATATACTGCGCACAACTAAAATGCAGCACAGGTATGGATGGATAGTATACTTGACGACACAGAGGTAGAGCAGTGTACTACTGTACTGTACTGCTATATATATACTGGTGGTCACAGCAAAATTCTGCACTGTCCTCCTACTATATACTGCGCACAACTAAAATGCAGCACAGGTATGGATGGATAGTATACTTGACAACACAGAGGTAGAGCAGTGGACTACTGTACCGTACTGCTATATATATACTGGGGGTCACAGCAAAATTCTGCACTGTCCTCCTACTTTATACTGCGCACAACTAAAATGCAGCACAGGTATGGATGGATAGTATACTTGACAACACAGAGGTAGAGCAGTGGACTACTGTACCGTACTGCTATATATATATATATATATATATATACTGGTGGTCACAGCAAAATTCTGCACTGTCCTCCTACTGTATACTGCGTACAACTAAAATGCAGCACAGGTATGGATGGATAGTATACTTGACGACACAGAGGTAGAGCAGTGGACTACTGTACCATACTGTTATATATATACTGGTGGTCACAGCAAAATTCTGCACTGTCCTCCTACTATATACTGCGCACAACTAAAATGCAGCACAGGTATGGATGGATAGTATACTTGACGACACAGAGGTAGAGCAGTGGACTACTGTACTGTACTGCTATATATATACTGGTGGTCACAGCAAAATTCTACACTGTCCTCCTACTATATACTGCGCACAACTAAAATGCAGCACAGGTATGGATGGATAGTATACTTGATGACACAGAGGTAGAGCAGTGGACTACTGTACCGTACTGCTATATATATACTAGTGGTCACAGCAAAATTCTGCACTGTCCACCTACTATATACTGTACACAACTAAAATGCAGCACAGGTATGGATGGATAGTATACTTGACGACACAGACGTAGAGCTATGGACTACTGTACCGTACTGCTATATATATATACTGGTGGTCACAGCAAAATTCTACACTGTCCTCCTACTATATACTGTGCACAACTAAAATGCAGCACAGGTATGGATGGATAGTATACTTGATGACACAGAGGTAGAGCAGTGGACTACTGTGCCGTACTGCTGTATATATACTGGTGGTCACAGCAAAATTCTGCACTGTCCTCCTACTATATACTGCGCACAACTAAAATGCAGCACAGGTATGAAAGGATAGTATACTTGACGACACAGAGGTAGAGCAGTGGACTACTGTACCGTACTGCTATAAATAAATATACTGGTTGCCACAACAAAATTCTGCACTGTCCTCCTACTATATACTGTGCACAACTAAAATGCAGCACAGGTATGGATGGATAGTATTTTTGATGACACAGAGGTAGAGCAGTGGACTACTGTACCATACTGCTATATATATACTGGTGGTCACAGCAAAATTCTGCACTATCCTCCTACTATATACTGCGCACAACTAAAATGCAGCACAGGTATGGATGGATAGTATACTTGACGACACAGAGGTAGAGCAGTGGACTACTGTACTGTACTGCTATATATATACTGGTGGTCACAGCAAAATTCTGCACTGTCCTCCTACTATATACTGCGCACAACTAAAATGCAGCACAGGTATGGATGGATAGTATACTTGACGACACAGAGGTAGAGCAGTGGACTTCTGTACCGTACTGCTATATATATACTGGTGGTCACAGCAAAATTCAGCACTGTTCTCCTACTATATACTGCGCACAACTAAAATGCAGCACAGGTATGGATGGATAGTATACTTGACGACACAGAGGTAGAGCAGTGGACTACTGTACCGTACTGCTATATATATACTGGTGGTCACAGCAAAATTCTGCACTGTCCTCCTACTATATACTGCGCACAACTAAAATGCAGCACAGGTATGGATGGATAGTATACTTGATGACACAGAGGTAGAGCAGTGGACTACTGTACCGTACTGCTGTATATATACTGGTGGTCACAGCAAAATTCTGCACTGTCCTCCTACTATATACTGCGCACAACTAAAATGCAGCACAGGTATGGATGGATAGTATACTTGACGACACAGAGGTAGAGCAGTGGACTACTGTACCGTACTGCTATATATATATACTGGTGGTCACAGCAAAATTCTGCACTGTCCTCCTACTATATACTGCGCACAACTAAAATGCAGCACAGGTATGGATGGATAGTATACTTGATGACACAGAGGTAGAGCAGTGGACTACTGTACCGTACTGCTATATATATACTGGTGGTCACAGCAAAATTCTTTACTGTCTTCCTACTATTTACTGCGCGCAACTAAAATACAGCATAGGTATGGATGGATAGTATACTTGACGACACAGAGGTATAGCAGTGGACTACTGTACCGTACTGCTATATATATACTGGTGATCACAGCAAAATTCTGCACTGTTCTCCTACTATATACTGCGCACAACTAAAATGCAGCACAGGTATGGATGGATAGTATACTTGACGACACAGAGGTAGAGCAGTGTACTACTGTACTGTACTGCTATATATATACTGGTGGTCACAGCAAAATTCTGCACTGTCCTCCTACTATATACTGCGCACAACTAAAATGCAGCACAGGTATGGATGGATAGTATACTTGACGACACAGAGGTAGAGCAGTGGACTTCTGTACCGTACTGCTATATATATACTGGTGATCACAGCAAAATTCTGCACTGTTCTCCTACTATATACTGCGCACAACTAAAATGCAGCACAGGTATGGATGGATAGTATACTTGACGACACAGAGGTAGAGCAGTGTACTACTGTACTGTACTGCTATATATATACTGGTGGTCACAGCAAAATTCTGCACTGTCCTCCTACTATATACTGCGCACAACTAAAATGCAGCACAGGTATGGATGGATAGTATACTTGACAACACAGAGGTAGAGCAGTGGACTACTGTACCGTACTGCTATATATATACTGGGGGTCACAGCAAAATTCTGCACTGTCCTCCTACTTTATACTGCGCACAACTAAAATGCAGCACAGGTATGGATGGATAGTATACTTGACAACACAGAGGTAGAGCAGTGGACTACTGTACCGTACTGCTATATATATATATATATATATATATATATATATACTGGTGGTCACAGCAAAATTCTGCACTGTCCTCCTACTGTATACTGCGTACAACTAAAATGCAGCACAGGTATGGATGGATAGTATACTTGACGACACAGAGGTAGAGCAGTGGACTACTGTACCATACTGTTATATATATACTGGTGGTCACAGCAAAATTCTGCACTGTCCTCCTACTATATACTGCGCACAACTAAAATGCAGCACAGGTATGGATGGATAGTATACTTGACGACACAGAGGTAGAGCAGTGGACTACTGTACTATACTGCTATATATATACTGGTGGTCACAGCAAAATTCTACACTGTCCTCCTACTATATACTGCGCACAACTAAAATGCAGCACAGGTATGGATGGATAGTATACTTGATGACACAGAGGTAGAGCAGTGGACTACTGTACCGTACTGCTATATATATACTAGTGGTCACAGCAAAATTCTGCACTGTCCTCCTACTATATACTGCACACAACTAAAATGCAGCACAGGTATGGATGGATAGTATACTTGACGACACAGACGTAGAGCTATGGACTACTGTACCGTACTGCTATATATATATACTGGTGGTCACAACAAAATTCTGCACTGTCCTCCTACTATATACTGCACACAATTAAAATGCAGCACAGGTATGAAAGGATAGTATACTTGACGACACAGAGGTAGAGCAGTGGACTACTGTACCGTACTGCTATAAATAAATATACTGGTGGCCACAACAAAATTCTGCACTGTCCTCCTACTATATACTGTGCACAACTAAAATGCAGCACAGGTATGGATGGATAGTATTTTTGATGACACAGAGGTAGAGCAGTGGACTACTGTACCGTACTGCTATATATATACTGGTGGTCACAGCAAAATTCTGCACTGTCCTCCTACTATATACTGCGCACAACTAAAATGCAGCACAGGTATGGATGGATAGTATACTTGACGACACAGAGGTAGAGCAGTGGACTACTGTACCGTACTGCTATATATATACTGGTGGTCACAGCAAAATTCTGCACTGTCCTCCTACTATATACTGCGCACAACTAAAATGCAGCACAGGTATGGATGGATAGTATACTTGATGACACAGAGGTAGAGCAGTGGACTACTGTACCGTACTGCTATATATATACTGGTGGTCACAGCAAAATTCTGCACTATCCTCCTACTATATACTGCGCACAACTAAAATGCAGCACAGGTATGGATGGATAGTATACTTGACGACACAGAGGTAGAGCAGTGGACTACTGTACTGTACTGCTATATATATACTGGTGGTCACAGCAAAACCCTGCACTGTCCTCCTACTATATACTGCGCACAACTAAAATGCAGCACAGGTATGGATGGATAGTATACTTGACGACACTGAGGTAGAGCAGTGGACTTCTGTACCGTACTGCTATATATATACTGGTGGTCACAGCAAAATTCTGCACTGTTCTCCTACTATATACTGCGCACAACTAAAATGCAGCACAGGTATGGATGGATAGTA
Organism: Pseudophryne corroboree; assembly: GCF_028390025.1. Lineage (NCBI taxonomy): Eukaryota > Metazoa > Chordata > Amphibia > Anura > Myobatrachidae > Pseudophryne > Pseudophryne corroboree. The sequence continues at coordinate 551,479,924 of NC_086448.1, read as the reverse complement.
TACTTGACGACACAGAGGTAGAGCAGTGGACTACTGTACTGTACTGCTATATATATACTGGTGGTCACAGCAAAATTCTGCACTGTCCTCCTACTATATACTGCGCACAACTAAAATGCAGCACAGGTATGGATGGATAGTATACTTGACGACACAGAGGTAGAGCAGTGGACTACTGTACCGTACTGCTATATATATACTGATGGTCACAGCAAAATTCTGCACTGTCTTCCTACTATTTACTGCGCACAACTAAAATGCAGCACAGGTATGGATGGATAGTATACTTGACGACACAGAGGTATAGCAGTGGACTACTGTACCGTACTGCTATATATATACTGGTGGTCACAGCAAAATTCTGCACTGTCCTCCTACTATATACTGCGCACAACTAAAATGCAGCACAGGTATGGATGGATAGTATACTTGACGACACAGAGGTAGAGCAGTGGACTACTGTACCGTACTGCTATATATATACTGGTGGTCACAGCAAAATTCTGCACTGTCCTCCTACTATATACTGCGCACAACTAAAATGCAGCACAGGTATGGATGGATAGTATACTTGACGACACAGATGTAGAGCAGTGGACTTCTGTACCGTACTGCTATATATATACTGGTGGTCACAGCAAAATTCTGCACTGTTCTCCTACTATATACTGCGCACAACTAAAATGCAGCACAGGTATGGATGGATAGTATACTTGACGACACAGAGGTAGAGCAGTGTACTACTGTACTGTACTGCTATATATATACTGGTGGTCACAGCAAAATTCTGCACTGTCCTCCTACTATATACTGCGCACAACTAAAATGCAGCACAGGTATGGTAGGATAGTATACTTGATGACACAGAGGTAGAGCAGTGGACTACTGTACCGTACTGCTATATATAAACTGGTGGTCACAGCAAAATTCTGCACTGTCCTCCTACTATATACTGCACACAACTAAAATGCAGCACAGGTATGGATGGATAGTATACTTGACGACACAGACGTAGAGCAATGGACTACTGTACCGTACTGCTATATATACTGGTGGTCACAGCAAAATTCTGCACTGTCCTCCTACTATATACTACAATGCAGCACAGATATGGAGCGTTTTTCAGGCAGAGAACGTAGATATTTTCAGCACACTGAGCACAGATATTTGCAATCACACTGAGCACAGATATTTGCAGCACACTGAGCACAGACATTTGCAGCACACTGAACACAGAAACTGAGAGAATGCAGCCATGTCCTCTCACTATCATTTCCAAAGCACGAGTGAAAATGGCGTCGACGCACGGCTCCTTATATAGAATACGAATCTCGCGAGAATCCGACAGCGGGATGATGACGTTCGGGCGCGCTCGGGTTAACCGAGCAAGGCGGGAAGATCCGAGGCTGCCTCGGAACCGTGTAAAATGGGTGAAGTTCGGGGGGGTTCGGATCTCGAGGAACTGAACCCGCTCATCACTAATATATATATATATATATATATATATATATATATATATACACACACATTAAATAGAGGGGCACTCACCAGCCTTACAAAGTGTGTGTTTGCTTCACCATGATAGAAGTTATCAAAGAGGTCAATGTTTTGATTTTACTTGAGGATCTTATCTAAGATCATACAATAGCTTCACCAAGACAGGAATCTGGAGTTAATGGTATGCTGAGTAGAGCACCCTTGCAGCTACGGTACATGTCAACTGTGAGCACACAGACATCTTTCTGCTATATATATATATATATATATATATATATATATACTGTATAGAGCAAAGGTTGGTGAGGTGGCACTCTCAGGGTTTGCAGTAAAGTAGATATAACCAGACGACTTACGCAAAACGGAAACATTTCAGTTTTGTTACAAAATTTTTGCCTCACCAACCTTTGCTATAAGATCCACTGCGGTCAAAATGAAAGGCACCCAGGCAATATTGTTAATTGCGACTGAGCACCAGCATTTTTGGCCTCTCTCTCTCTCTCTCTCTCTCTCTCTCTATATATATATATATATATATATATATATACAAATACTGCCGGCACTCATTAAAATCCACAGCTGCGCCGGTGCCCTGACTCAGATGAAGCATAAGACCCAAAGAATAGACCGGCACTCAGGAGACTTGTTTGCAGCAAGAAAAGATGTATTATCCCATAGTCAACATTTCAGGGGTATTAGCCCAGTCGTCAGGACCATATAACAAACATGCAGACAAACAAACATACATATATATATATATATATATATATATATATGTGTGTGTGTTTATAGTGATAAATGCACTAATAAAGTGATAAACTGGAGATATGTTTGTCCCAGGTTTTTGACCTGTGTGATTTAAACCCCCAAGAAATGTCTGTTTCTGATAAACAGAGTTGAGTAGCGTTTTGCCTTTTAGTAGAAGCCAGATAAGGGCTCCTGGGACTATAGGTGTGAGAGAGAACAGAGGGTTCCACCCATGAAGCCCATTTTGGGTTTTTAGGCCTTCAGCATGAGAACAGGATAATTAGTACCTGCACTTGTAAGAGGCTGATATAAACTGTATCAGTGCTTGGCTCAGGGTCTTACTACCTGGGGGAAACATGCAGCAGGCATGTTATGAGACACCATGATTTACTGACTTTAAGTTCTGTGTATATGTCTTTGTGACAGGGGCACTAGATCCTACCACTCTGTGAGAGGGAATCTAATATGTTTAGTTGGCTCCCAGATGGCTAGGATTTATGCTTATATTTTTATACTGCACAATAAAAATAGCCATGGTTAGATTGCACGTAAACCCTGGAATGGTGTACTGTTTTCCTGGCTGCAGTGTAATTAGAGGTGCCCATCTGCCCCAGGAGAGGGCACCCCTACCTTAATCTCCATTATATATATATATATATATATATATATGTACAAAAGTATAGGCCCTCACCACTATATCTTCAAAGTGGATTTATTATAACTCACGAATATATCACAGGAGGAGACATCTCATATCGACGTTTTGGTCCTATAAGGACCTTCTTCAAGATAATCTGCACAACACCAAAGAGTCATCCTGGAGCCCACACAAGTGAACGGACCTATTGCCCCTTATATACCTAACCAATTAATTATGTCACACCTCCAGGAAGTAAAACAGCAAAAGTGGATAAAAACGCTTAAAAAAGAGAAAAACTTAATTCACTTAAGCCATTGGAATTCCACTAAAGTTCATCAAAGATATTACTCATACAGCGTCTAGGTTACCGCCTACAATAACAGTTGTATAAAGCACCATAACACAGATAACGGCTTCAATAATCCGTGCCGTGCGTTCAACAGCCCGTGGAATGCAAGCCAATACCCAGAACTGGAAATGACATAACAAAGCTCGCTGGAGCGCTATTGGCTCAATGGCAGTAGCCACAGCAACCAAGAATGCAGACATGGCTTCCAAAACTGGAAGTGACATAACATAGTAAGCCGGAGCCCAACGGCGGTAGCTACGGCAACCAAAGATGCAGTTAAACATACCTAATGCTCCAAATAGACACAAGTGTATGATGGATAATGCCATAATAAATAACATGAAGTAACAAATAGTGCCACTCCTATTTAGTCAACCATAGAGCCAATATATAATCACAAATGTAAGGCACACCATGGACAAGTAGGCATATAAGAGTCAAAGAGGTCAGTAATTACCAACATGAAAAAGACATATACAATAGGACAAGACAATACATCAATATATATACAAAACTTATAAAAACAGTAATACATTTAATGAAAAAAGTTTTCTTTACAAAAATTCTGTCAGCCCCAGCAGCCCTATCACAAAAAAATATTATAAAGGTTAGCTTCATTGAGGCCATGTGGTGCAATGGTATCTAGTTCGTAGATCCACTACACTTCACGTTGCCTCAGTAGTTTCTCACGGTCTCCTCTTGGTGCAGGTTTTGGGATGTGGTCAATAAGCATACATTTTAAACTCGACACAGCATGTCGATTGGTAGCAAAGTGCATGGCCACAGGCTTATCCGAAATTTTTGTGGCCAATGCTGTCCTTATAGATGTCCTGTGGTTCGCCATGCGATCTCTAAAATTGCCTTTGGTCATGCCTACATAATAATACCCGCATGGGCAAACAATAATGTAGATTACGTGATTAATTTTACAATGCAATCTTAGTCCCATTATGGGGATGCGCAAAATTCTCACCTGCCATCATTGACCTACAGGTGGTGCAATCAGGGCACTAATAGCACCCTGTCTTCATCTTGGGCAACCAGGATTGAATCGATGTACTAGGTTGAAGAGTATGTCTCATCAGGAATTGACGTAAGTTCTTCCCATGACTATATGCACACATTGGCGGTTCATGACCTTGTGCTTTAAAAACCAGGTCTGTTACAAGGATCATCCAATTCCAACGTATTAACTGCTGTGAACATGTAGATGAAACATCATAAGTGGTGGAAAAGATCATACGATTAGTATCCACTTTCGGCTTCAGCTAATTATTGAGGGAATGCCTATACCGTGCTTTTTTCAAGCATCTATCAGTCATACAAGCTGAGTAACCACATTCCAAGAAACTTACTTTCATCTGCGAAATTTGTTCTTCAGCTGTAGTAGTCAGTGTATTGTTCCTTAACACCCGCATAAATTGGAAAATCAGTAGGCTTTCCTTCAGATGATTCGGGTGGTGACTAGATGCATGTAACAAGTTGTTATGGTCAGTCTCTTTCTTATAGAGAGTGGAAGCCAAATGAATAAAAATCATGACATCCAATAACTAATCAGGCTGCTGAGAGCATTTAGGAACCCCACCATCTCATGAAAGTCTGTGTCAGTGCCAATCCACCCAACAAACACATCATCAATGTATCTACCAAAATAATGCATTTTGGACCCCAAATTTGGCAATATGAATTCGCTTTCGTATTTATGCATATACAAATTTGAGTCCATAGCGGTCCAATTCTGCTTAATATAATACTCAGTGCCATACGAAAAGTGTGACTGTGTAACTCTTAAAAAGGTTTTTAGACTAAGATTGGAAGAAGGTGGATCAAAACTGCTAGGTTGGGAAAAATCTGGAATAATATCCATCTCATTAGCACAATTAGAGAAAAATTCTCTTAGACGTAATTTCCTGCCAAACATGTATTGGTCCACAGTCCAATCAAATCTATTATGTTTGACAGTGGATATATATGATAGTCCTAGAGCCAACAATTTAATCTCAGCTGGAGATAATGCAAATTTCGACAAATTGAATACAGCTGTTAACGTTGCTTCCTTGGTCATCCCCTTCTTTTTTTATCGGCCCCTCCGCGAGTGGTACCTCGGCCTTGATTTCGATTTGGGTCGGTAGTATTCCTTGTAACCCATTACAAAAAAGAACCCGAGGGGGGACGTGTCTCGCCTCACTCTCAGAATTTGATTGTGAGGAAGAGTGATCCAAGGGACCCATCTGCTGTATTCTATAGTGTGAATAAGGTCTATGAGGGTATGTATTTCTGGTATCACCCTTTAACCATCTGTAAACCTGGTTGTTAGTGTAATCAGCATTCACCGTGGCAAGTTTTTTTCTTTTGAATGTGATAAGGTCCTGTTGATAAATATTAACCTGTTCAGTAAGTTTATCCAACCACTTCTCAGTGGTATCACTTACCAAAGTTGGCAAATAGTTGGAAGTGAATGTGGCCAATTCCTCTTTGACCTGTTTCAACTCAGGCCCTACCTCCTAAATAACCAGGAGGATAAGGTCTAGGGAACCGGAAAAGATATAACAAAGCCCACTGGAGCGCTTTTGGCTCAACGGCGGTAGCCACAGCAACCAAGGATGAAGACGTGGCTTCCAAAACTGGAAGTGACGTAACACAGTAAGCCGGATCGCTATTTGCTCAACTGCGGTATCTGCGACAACCAAAGACGCAGTTAAACATACCTAATGCTCCAAATAGATATAAGTGTATGATGGACAATGCCATAATAAATAATATGAAATAACATTTAATAGTAGTGCCACACCTATTTAGTCAATCATAGAGCCAATATATATTCACGTCGATATGAGATGTTGTCTCCTGCTGTGATATATTCGTGAGTTATAATAAATCCACTTTGAAGATATAGTGATGAGTGCCTATACTTTTCTACATATATACACTAATTGGTCTGACATCAGGCCTTTATGGAGGACCGCCTATTTGAACTCTAAAGACTGTGAGTGTGGATCTTAACTAATATATATATATATATATATATATATATAAAATTACTATGCCTCAGCCTGTTCCTTCTAACCTTGAAAATTGTTGATAATCTTCACCCCAATCCTCCCTGTTTTTCTCTCAAGCCTCATCTTCCCTGTGTCCTTTCCAGCATCCTCAGCTCACCCATGTTTCCAACACAAGTCCAATTCCACACTTGCTTTCTCTGTCTACCCTACTCTTCATCAGTGTGGACGTTTTGGCTATGCAGTGCACCACAAAGAATCAACACAAAGAACTTTATTGTGCCAGATGATGAGGTGAAAGGGACCCCCCTTTCTTGTCTGCTCCCTGCTGAATACTACAGTGGCCCAAGCTCGGTCAAAACTTATCTATCAAAGGGGCAGCTAACCGGTGCCCCTGGGAATCTTTGGTAGAAGTGCCCCTAATCACCCGAACATAACCCCAGCATTAACTTTAAACCGAGCATGTGTATATAATCCCTAATTTATAGAGATCAAGCACTAACATTACACTGAATTTTGATGAAGCTCTCACACTGTCTTCCAAACTCTAAGGTCTGGATTAAAATCTTACCGCGCCGCTTAGCTCCCATCTAAAGTGAAGGGAGATAGAGGGACGATATTCAAATGTCCCCCGTTATCACCACTATCATGCCCAGTAGTCGGGTTTTGGCGCGCAAAGCACCTAAAGCTGAATAAACTAAACGTGATTGTGAATAGAACCCATTTGGGTGCCCAAACGGGTCTCTTTACATGCATTTCAGCTTGCTACATCCTGGAATAGCGTTCTGAAATGAACTGGGTCATGTCGTCAGTAACATTAGAATACCACCGGCAAGCACGTTCGCGGCCAGAAGGGGGTATAACATTTGAATCTGGTCCAAAATATATTAAAAACCCTCACACAGGATTTAAATTTAAAGCACAATTTTTTCAAACTGAAAGCAATGTGCTTTGAGTTGGAAAATATATATTTACTATAAAATTACAGTTTCAAATTCTGCAGAAAAAATAATAACAGAAATTTGTTAAATCACACTTTGTGAAATAAACCCATTTGTTTTGATTGAAGGAAAATAGATGCCGGAAGAATAACTATAGTCATAAAAAACATGTAAAAAGACCTCTTAATAACCTGCAGTTTGTACAGACTAGTACAACCGGCCAGAGGAAATGTTTTCTCTGAAAATGATTTGAAGTTTATGAAATACCTCAGTGCCATGATAGGAGATAATGCTATACCATATGCCAGACTGTATATCGCTGACTACAAGCGTTGGAGTTCTCCAGGTGGTGATTGACTGTTTAGAATTAAATAAATGTGAGATATGGGATTGGCAGTGGTAGTTTTAACACCCAGCAAACCAAATATACATGTATGCTACAAAAAAAACTGCATGATATAAAAGATTAAATTCCAATTGGTGCAAACGTGTGGTGAAGGATTTGCCTAAATTAATTGTGTATTTACTAATCTCTGGAAAACAAAAGGTTTGGTTTATATGATCTACTGTACATCTGCATGAGACAAGTGGCTAACTTCATAAATGTGCCATTTTTTTGTGCACAATTTTCTGTGATTTTTCTGCCTCGATTATGTTTTTTGTATATTTCAATGTGTGTTTTGCTTTTATGATGTTTATATTACATTTTCCATAAAGAATAGCTAAATAATGAATGGTGGGTGGCTTTGTTCACTATTTTCGAGCTTCTGGCAAATGGTCAAGAGACTTTCGTAATTTATTACTGGACTCAAACTCCCCTCCACCCCAGAGATTTGGCTCTTAAATATAATGAATTTCCCCATCTTGCAATCTAAAAATTCCTCGATTCAACATCTTATGAATGCCTCTAGAGCTGTCATCCCCTGTATTTCATGTTAGGCAAAAAGTTCAAAAGAAGGGGATTGCCATACAGTAGGATGGTATTCCAATTTACTTATGGACCCTACACACTGGGCGATAATACTGAAAGATATGAACGATCTCATTCATTAATGAATGAGATACCGTTCATATATTTCAGTGTGGAGGCACCAGCGATAAACGATGTGTGGCCCCGCGCTCATTCATCGCTGGTGCCCCGTTGCTTGTGCATGCAGGCCAATATGGACGTTCTCGTCCATATTTGCCTGCACTGCTATGGAGCCGGGTGACGGGGGAGTGAAGAAACTTCACTCCCCCCATCACTGCCCCCCCACCGCCGGGTCACCCGTCGGCCCTATCCACCGTCGGGCAGCTCGGCGGCGGATCTGCCAGTGTGTAGGGCCCATTAGTGTACAGGGGTGACAGGAGAACAAGTATCTGCTATGCTTTATATCAGCAATCTTTATTGATGTAGAATTCCATGTTACCTGACACAGTATATATGTAATAGAGTATGTAATAGAATACAGTAAAAATGTAATAAAAAAATGGGGTTCCCTCTAGTGCTCAAATGGGGTCAGCCCTAACAATTGGTACACTTAAGGGGTGTTTTCGAAACCCCAGTTACCAGAACTACTACAAAAGAAATTTCGTACCAATCGTACTTGGCGCTCCCTTCTATAAATCACAAAAAAAAAAAAAAAAAATGCAAATGCACTTGTAAGTCAGATAAAATAACAGTTACCGCTATTTGAACTAATAGTGGTGGTGCACACTCTGTGCACTACCAACACATTTCGAGCCTTCCTAGGCCCTTTTTCAAAAAAGGGCCTAGGAAGACTCGAAACGCATTTGTGGTGCATTAACCCTAGTGTGAATGTGTCTGTGTGTACATGTGATAGGGAATATAGATTGTAAGCTCCACTGGGGCAGGGACTGAAGTGAATGGCCAAAATATTCTCTGTAAAGCGCTGCGGAATGTGTGTGCACTATATAAATAACTGGTAATAAATAAATAAATAAATAAATAAATAAAAGATGCAACATTATATTTATTTATTTTTGCTACTTTTCTTGAGCTATCAGTGTCACCTTTGTGATTTTTATTTACTATATATCTATTTCTAGGTTTGAAAATCATTATGTGGCTTCAGAATGTTAGCAGTGAACTGTGAAAAAAACCCATAAACAAAACTATTTTTGTCTTATTTTTAAAATAAATTCATGAAGACATTTTTTTTTTTATTTCGCCCTTTTTTGCTGGCAATAAAAATGTTACTTTTGTGATTGACATAATTTTTTTTTTAAAAACTCAACAGAAATGTTGGAAACTCATCCTTAGAAAAGCAAGCCCAGAAGCAGCTTGCTTTGCAGGTAATATGTAATCTACATAAGCTAGAAGTACAGAGCTTACTTCAGAAAACAGATTGAAAAGCTTCAGGAAGAGATGCTGTCAATATGTTACTACAGAAATTTCCAAAAGCAAGTGTTTTTAAAAGCAGCACTTAATAGCAACTATGGCCCTCATTCCGAGTTGTTCGCTCGCTAGCTGCTTTTAGCAGCATTGCACACGCTAGGCCGTTGCCCTCTGGGAGTGTATCTTAGCATAGCAGAATTGCGAACGAAAGATTAGCAGATTTGCGAATAGAAAATTCTTAGCAGTTTCTGAGTAGCTCCAGACTTACTCAGCCATTGCGATCAGTTCAGTCAGTTTCGTTCCTGGTTTGACGTCACAAACACACCCAGCGTTCGCCCAGACACTTCCCCGTTTCTTCAGACAATCCCGCTTTTTTCCCAGAAACGCCAGCGTTTTTTCGCACACTCCCATAAAACGGCCAGTTTCCGCCCAGAAACACCCACTTCCTGTCAATCACACTCCGATCACCAGAACGATGAAAAATCCTTGTTATGCCGTAAGTAAAATAAGTCTTGGTTGATAGTATCACTAGAGCATCAGTTCATGCATAGAAACAACTTGCAAAATGAGATAATAAAGAGCAATTCACCTTAAGAAGTAAAGAAGGTGGTAGCTACCCATCTGGCACGGATGAAGCACACAACAGGAAACAAGCCATTTAGTACTGCATTCTAAAAATAAGATCTCTGTTCTGACAGATGCTACTGAATCCCAGTGAAAGTGCCCATTCTGATAATAAAATAAGAGAATCAAGTGGTAATTAAGATACAGCAAGAGGTGCAGAAATATAAAAAGCTGGTGTAAAATTGGCAGTGGCAGACTACTGGATGTTTCATTGTTTTCAATGTGCTGATTACCGAGAACGTTATATCTTAAACAGCTGGATACAAATTGATATGAATGGAATATAGACATTTTAGTAAGATCATAGGTAGAGCTATAACCTGAAAGCTGATCTTCTTATCGAGAATTTCTTCGCTGCTGTGTGAACGGGTTGGAAATGCGCATGCACGGCGGGCGCATTGTGCACGCGCGTCGTTGCCTGGTGACGATTGTCGCCGGGCAACGACACCGCCAGCTTCAAATGTGATCACAGTGGCAACCGAAAGAAGATGGACAGGTGGGATGCATTCCGGGGCGGATAATCACCGTTTCCAGACGTTTTCGGGAAGTGGTAAGAAGTACGCAGGCGTGTCCAGGCGAACAGAGGGCGGATGTCTGACGTCAGGACCGGGACCTTCATCGCTGGATCCGTCGCACTGGGTAAGTAGCTGCAGGGCTAGTCTTATTTTGAGTAAAACTTTTTTTAGCATAGCAGGGCTGCACAAGCGTTCGCAGCCCTGCTATGCTAAAATACCCTCCCCCATAGGCGGCGTCTAGTTGATCGCACGAGCAGCAAAAAGTTGCTACGTGCAATCAACTCGGAATGATCCCCCAAGTAAAAAGAGCAAATTGTGCAGATACTGTACATGTACAAATACCTTTAGTAATATATCCAAAAATAATATTCACAGCAATGGGAGCAGAAGCCAAGAGGAAAATTGTGATAAACAGTCAGTTCATTGATCCCAGTGCAAATATTACCTTTGATTCCCTTCCACCACCATCATTTTACAAGATTCCACTGTTTTGCTGCACTAAATAGGCTCAATGCTTTAATAAGCAGAGCTCAACTTAGCGAGAGGTGAGCAAATTAGTGGCCTGTTGGCAACAATAAACCTAAACTACTAAGCTGTACTCCCTGTTCTGTCTATCAGTAGTCACTTACACATGGGGTGACTCCGAGTTGGACACAGGGAAAGCATTGGGCGGAAGTGTCCATTGTTTTCCTGCTGCATATACGTCTTAGATGTACTGCATACTGTATGCATCTTGGTGGTTACGGACCTGGGGTGCTGATTTACATTGCAATAAGATCCATGCAATTTTGCTGTGCGTTTCTGGGTGGTAACTTGGGTGGGTGGCTAACAGACATGTTGTAGGCTTGTTGGTGTAAGCGATTGTATCTAAAGAAGCAGTTCCACTGAATCCGACAGTCATGGTCCCTTGGACATTCTGCACCTGTCTTAGGCGGGTGATCTTCAGTATGCCGAATGTCGGGATCCCGGCGCACAGTATACCGGTGCCGGGATCCCGACACCTGGCATACCGACAGATATTCTCCCTCGTGGGGGTCCATGACCCCCTTGGAGGGAGAATAAATAGTGTGGCGCGCGTGGCGCACGTAGCGAACCCACAAGGGGCTCTTTGCGCTCACCACACTGTCGGTATGACGGCGGTCAGGCTCCCGGCGCTGGTATGCTGGTCACCGGGAGCCCGGCCTCCGGCATACCATATTACACCCGTCTTAGGCTGATGGCATGCTGATAGTGCATTTTTCTACTTTGACTTTCTCCAAGGCTTACCTCATAATCTGTATATACTGGAGAGAATCAGATCATGCAGCTGCAGACATTGGCTCCTTTTAAAGTTATGTTAGGTACCATTATAAAAGACAGCAGAAACAGCTCTAAGATATGATGTCTGTAATTATGTCTGTAATTATGCTAGAACCCTATGAATATATGATTGTACATCTTAATTCTTTAAAAAATATATCAGTTATGAATCAAAGTAAAAGAAGTATTAATATTTAATACGGTGAATCAGCCAGTTAATGAACACTACCAGTGAAGGAACATTTTCAGAGATAAAGTATTAAAACAGGCTTTAATTTTCTCTGATAATACTGAACAAGTGTCTAATTTTATGCTTTGAAACCCTCTTGTATAAGTTGGAATCTGATTGCATCTTGAAGCCACATGACTAGGCTGCAAATGTATAGTATTTCTGTTTTAAATTAGTCTGTGCTGATTTTCTTTCCAACTACTAAAGAAATGTGCAGAGGCGTAACTTTAATGCCCAGGGCAAGATGAAGAACGGCACCCCCCTCACCCAAACTATGGCCCTCATTCCGAGTTGATCGCTCGCTGCCGTTTTTTGCAAGGCAGCGATCAGGTTACTACTGCACATGCGTATGCACCGCAATGCGCACGAGTGTCGTACGGGTACAAACAGCATCGTTGCTGTGCAATGCTTCTAGCGACTTATCCATTCGCACAACCGATTGCAAGGAGATTGACAGGAAGAGGGCGTTTATGCAGGGCCGTCTTTCCGTATGGGCTCAATGGGCTCTTGCCCAAAGGCCCCAGGAGTATAAGGGCCCTAGGCTGATAGCTGAGGGTCCCCTCTTTCCAGGGGTACCAAATTTTTGAAAATCGGGCCAGGGGAACCAGAGATATCCGACTTCAAAGCAGTGGTCTCCATCCAAGCCTGTTAATTGCTCTACCCAGCCAGATATCTCAGATTCTGTTTAACTTACAGTTTTTCTGATGGTATACTCCAAAAGCTGGGACTCTCCCCTTTTGGTGAACACTGGCAGCTTGTCTCTACTATGCCCAGAACCAGAGATATCAGCCTTCCAGCAGCTGGTCCCTGCTCCAGCTCCACACGCCTGGTATAAAGTTTTATATTTTCGTTGGTGGATTGCTCTGACTCCTGAACTCTGATCCCCAAGTCCCCAGTACCTCCTGAAAGGTGAGTCTCTCCAGTGTTTTTATCCCATTGAAAGCTAAGAAATCTATTTCCAGGAACTGGAGATATCTGCAGTCAAGCAAGCTGTCCTCCCACCGGAAAATGATGAATATTAAGCCAACTCCACTATCCACCTCTCCCCTGCAGCTTAAAAACCCCCTACCATCCTGGAAGTTATGTACCAGGGCCCCTTCATTCAGCCCAATGCCACCTTCTACAGTTTAGTGTTCTCACTTCTGACCCATCTGTGCAGTAAAGGATTAATTAACAGAAATCACTGCTCCAGGTCCTACAGTACATGCTGAGCGACAGATAGAACACCCCCTGCCGCCCACGGGACATCAAAGCTGCCGCTGATAGCACCCCCAACCCCTACCGCTGGAGGATAGGTAGGAGCCCCAGTGCATTGTTGTGCCCAGGGGCCCACACTGCTGTTAAGACGGCCCTGCATTTATGGGTGTCAACTGTTTTCTGGGAGTGGTAGGGAAAACACAGACATGTCCAGTCATTTGCAGGGTGGGTGTCTGACGTCAATTCCGGGACTGGACAGGCTGAAGTAATCGTAAGGGCTGAGTAAGTCCAGTGCTACTCAGAAACTGCAAAAACCTTTTTCATCCTGCTCAGCTGCACAAGCGTTTGCACACTTGCAAAGCAGAAATACACTCCCTTAGAGTTGGCAACTATCTGATCGCTGCTCTGCAAAAAATAGCTAGCGAGCGATCAACTCGGAATGAGGGCCTATATGCGCACGCACATGACACACCACCCATTTTTATTCACTCTGGGAACATTCCCTTTAATTTCATATGCACCTCAGCTATTAGATAATTCTCACAACGGGGAACTGCTGAAGAAATGTAACCTTCTTGGGCAGACAGTGTCTTCAGTCTGTATTCACTATTCATGGAAGATATCACATGGATCCATGGAAGATATCACATCGTCCCAAAGATGCCTGTTTGTGCAGGAATATTAACAAAGTCATCATCATGCAACAGCAGTTCAACCAGACTTGTGCCTCCTGTGCCACTTCCTTCCCCCTGCATCTCTCAGCCACACCATAATCTCCCTCTGCATGTCTCAGCCACACAATCTACCCAAAAATCTTTCAGTCATACCATCCCCCTTGTGTTTCTCCACCACACCATCATCTCCTCCCTGCGTTGCCTCTCAGCAATATCATCTCCTCCCTGCATCTCTCAGCCACACCATCATCTTCTCCCTGAATCTCTCAGCCACACCATAAGCTCCCCCCTGCATGTCTCAGCCACACCATCATCTCCTCCCGGCATCTCTCAACCACACCATTTCACCTGCATCTCTCAGCCACACCATCCCCCTGCATCTCTCAGCCACACCATCTTTTGACTAGGTAGACCTTTTGACTGTTGACCTTTTGACCCTGTCGACATTTTGACTGTCGGCCTTTTACTGTCAGCCTAATGACTGTCTATCTTTTTAATGTCTATCTTCTGTATCAGAACCCATTTCCCCCCGGCGTTACCTCTCAGCACACCATTATTTCCTCCCTATGTCCTCTCTCAGCCACACCATCATCTCCTCCCTGCATCTCTGAGCCACACCATCTCCCCTGCATCTCTCAGCCACACCATCATCTCCTCCGGCATCTCTTAGCAACACCATCTCCCCCCTGCATCTCTCAGCCACACCATCACTCCAACATGTTATCTCTCAGCCACACCATCATCTCCCCCCTGCATCGTCTCTCAGCACACAATCATTTCCCCCCTGGCATTACCTCTCAGCACACAATTATTTCCTCCCTGTGATATCTCTCAGCCACATCATCATCTCCCCATGCATCATCTTTTAGCACATCATCATCTCCCCCACCTGCATCATCTCTCAGTCACATTATCATTTCCCACGTGTGTCATCTCTCAGCACACCATCATCTCCCCCCATTGAATCATCTCTAAGCACATCATCATCTTTCAAAGCATTTAAATCTAATGGAAAGGAGGAGTCATTCAAGTATTACAAGGAATGCAATAAAAAATGCAAAAAAGCAATAAGAACAGCTAAAATGGAAAATGAAAAGCAAATCGCTATAGAGAGTAAAACGAATCCTAAAAAGTTTTTCAAATACATAAACAGTAAAAGGTTAAAAAAGGAAAATATAGATCTAATAAAAGATGAATTTGGAGTATTGATAAATGATGATGAAATAAAAGCGGAAATACTGAACATATTTTTTTCATCAGTGTTCACCAGAGAAGAACTGATGGTGGGAGTAGTGCATAACGATAGTGACAGTAATGATTCGTGGTTAGATACTTGTTTAAGTGAAGAAGTAGTCAGAGAGAGACTAAGCAAAATTAAGATTAATAAATCACCTGGTCCTGATGGACTTCACCCAAGGGTTCTTATGGAGCTTAGGTCACAACTAGCAAGACCCCTATATTTGATTTTCAATAGTTCAATTAGATCAGGTATGGTACCGAAGGATTGGAGTATAGCTGAGGTAGTGACATTATTTAAAAAGGGATCCAAAAATTATCTGGGTAACTACAGACTGGTTAGTTTGACGTCTATAGTGGGGAAAATATTGGAAGGAATTCTAAGGGATTGCATACAGGAGTATCTACAGACCACTTCATAGCGGTCTATTAGCAAGAACCAGCATGGGTTTGTGAGGGACAGATCATGTCAAACTAACTTAATTAGCGTCTACGAGGAAGTGAGCAAAAATCTTGACCAGGGAAAAGAAGTGGATGTGGTCTATTTAGATTTTGCAAAAGTCTTCGACACAGTACCTCACAGGAGACTGATCACCAAATTTAAGGAGCTTGGCCTAGGAAAAACTGTTTGCACATTGATAAGTAACTAGCTTGATAATAGGGTACAGCGAGTAGTGGACAACGGGAAGTCCTCAAGCTGGACCCCATTGGTTAGCGGAATACCACAAGGGTCCATACTCGGGCCACTACTGTTCAACATATTTATCAATGACCTAGATATAGGCCTGGAAAGCACAGTGTCAATCTTTGCAGATGATACTAAACTGTGTACGGTAATTAATTCGGAAATAGATGTGGAGTCTCTGCAGAATGATTTATCTAAACTGAGCGTCTCAATGGAGAATGAGGTTCAATATAGAAAAATGAAAGGTTATGCACTTCGGGACTAAAAACAAACTTGCATCCTACATATTAAATGGGGGAAGTCTAGGGGTAACAGTATTGGAAAAAGATTTGGGGCTACTCATTGATAATAGGCTTAATAACCGTACACAATGTCAAAGCGCAGTAAAGAAGACAAGTAAGGTGCTAGCGTGCATAAAACGGGGAACTGAGACAAGGGACGAGGATGTAATCCTGCCGCTGTACAAATCATTGGTACGTCCGCACCTAGTATATTGTGTTCAGTTTTGGGCACCACTGTATAAAAAAAGATATTGGTGAACTCGAAAGGGTTCAAAGGCGAGCTTCCAAATTAATTAAAGGGCTAGAGGGACTGGATTACGAGGAAAGGCTTACTAGGTTGAATATGTATACACTGGAAAAGAAGCGTCTAAGAGGAAACATTATTAATATCTTCAAATATGTAAAGGGGCATTACAAAGAGTTATCAGAGGAATTATTTATTAAAAGAACACTGTTTAGGACTCGCGGGCACTCACCGAGGCTGGAGGAGAGAACATTCCGTACGCAACGGAAGAAAGGGTTCTTCACTGTTAGGGCAATAAGAATTTGGAATTCCCTGCCAGGGAAGGTGGTAATGGCGGACTCTGTAAATGCATTTTAAAAAAGGATTGGATAAATTTCTGATTGAAAATGCTATCCAAGGTTATAACATTTAAAATATTGACGTTGTTAATCTGGGTGTAGCATGATTTATAGTTGTTAACTAGTCATAAAACACTACTTCAGTAGGTACATTATAACCAACTCAACTTAATACAGGTTGAACATGAAGGGCATTTTGCCTCTATTCAGCCTCAATTACTATGTTACTATGTTACTATCTCTCCCCCTCCGTCATCTCTCAGCCACATCATCATCTCCCGACTCTGGTCAGGATGTAATGAAGTCTGAGTATGGTGTTTGCCATTTTTTTTTAAGGCGCAATCACGTACAAGGCTTGGTTTAGCCTTGTAAATGATTGCCCCATTAAAAAAAAAAGTCAGAGTTCAGCCAGCATCCCGCATGTCTGCCAAACTCGGATTTCATTACATCCAGGCCAGTGTCTCTCCACTACACCATCATGTGCCACACCATCATGTTCCGCCTGCATCTCTCACCATCCCTTAGCATTCACTCTCTGTTAAACAGCCTCCGCTACTTCATTAGGTATCTCCCCTTTCATTCTATGGCTGTTTGTGTCCCCCCTTCATTCTATGCCTATCTGTGTCTTCTCCACCCTTCATTATATGCTTCTCTGTGTCCACCCTTTCATTTTATGTCTCTCTGTCCCCCCTTCATTCTATGTCTTTGTCCTTCCAACCGCCTACACCTTCTGGGAGCCAGGAGCCGGCGGACGTTGAGGCCAAACAGCAAGCACTGGAAGACACCATAGTAGGCTGAGGCTCAGGGAGAGTAACGTGACGCTGGTATCGCGATTGCGCTCCTAGCAGTAACCCTTACAAGCTGCTGTCAATTCACGCCGTTGAGTACCACATGCCTTGCTCAACAGTGCAATGGTGGGTGGACGGTGCAGCGCAAAGTTGGTGGGCAGTATGGATACAATGCCCTTATCACCTCTGCTGGGCCTACCACAGTGTCCATGGCACATGCCCTGGTCACATTGCCCTAGTTACACAACTGGAAATGTGCTGCCTAATTTGAACTAAAAAAGTAATACATTTTTTTTTACAGTGTTTTTACCTTAATGCATATAGATTAAAGTTTTAAATGGGTAAGAATTTGATACACTGTGGTGGAAAGCTATGTGGATAGCCTTGGATACGGTAATCAGGGGGTGTTTATTTACGGGACACCATCATCACGTTTTTTCAGTAAATAAACAATTTGGTTATTTATTGGGGTTTTACAGATTATTGTTGTTTTATCTTAAAAAAACAATAGATTTAGGTTAGTTTAATTTATAACCAATGGCAAAAACATAACTAATACCCCTTTTACACCAGCCTAATTTCCCGGGATCATTCCTGGGTCGACTGGTGTAAAAGGGTCCTGGGCCAAAATCCTGGGATTTCTGTCTAGGGATTTTAACCCTGCAAAGTTGTTCCTGGGGGTGTAGTATGGTATGCAGGCACCTGGGATCCCAGCGGCCAGCATACTGGCATCTGGGCGAGCGCAAATGAGCCCCTTGCGGGCTCACTGCGCTCACCACACTATGTCACAACTGAGGGTTTTAGCTGACAGGAGGAAGCCTCAGTTGTAGGGGCTGAGAGGAACTTAAACCGGGGAGGTTTAATCAGACCCCTGGACATGTAAGTGTTAAAAGGAAACCCGAAGGTGTGACCATGACAACCAGGTAAAAGTAAATTAAAAGTTTATTGACAAACTCCGTGTAACAACAGACAGCAAATGATGACAGTGGCAATAAATAATATTCCTGGAACACTTTGACCATGGAAGGTGTAACAGAGCACTGGTAGGTTAAGAATAGCTGTTAAAGTCCTTGATGGAAAAACCTTACCAGGCCTGGCTGTAGTAGTGCAGATAACCAAGGAACATGCCAGTAGATGGAATAGATGAAGTTGGTAACTTGAATCAGCTGTTGTGTTTGCTGGATAGAACCAGCCAGGTGGTAAGACACGGAGTGGATGCTGAGTGGGATCAGCCAGGTGATAAAGTCACTGAGTGAATGCTGGATGGAACCAGCCAGGTGATGATACACGGAGTGGAAACTGTAAGATGCTAGGGAGCGTGGAAACAGAGGAGTTGAAGGATGGTTACCGGTGGTAGTGGATACTGCTGATAAGTAGGAATACGCTGGAACAACACCGGCACTTTAAGGATACTGGAATCTGCTGGAAGCAGATGGGTTAATAGCTGGAAGCTGGACGCTGGATCAGCCACGGAGGACTGCAGCGTCAGGCTGCACCGCAGGATGGTAGGCAGGTGCGGGTCTCTTAGTGGATGCTGGAGACAGGAGCTGGAACCTGGAAAAACAACCACAGGAGAGAGAGAGAGACTGGAACAAGGTATGACAAACAAAGCACTGACGATTTCCTGGCCCAGGCACAGGATACTTATACCTGCAGCAATGCAGGCATTGGCTGGGCAATTATGCAGATTTCCAGAGGCAGTGGATTGGTGGAACTGAGACATGTGATTGGAGCCAACATGGCTGCACCCATGTTAGACTTGGAGGGAAAGCTGGTTTGGAAACCATGTGGAAACATAACAGTAATGGCGGCGCCGGCCGCAGAGGACAGGAGACGCCATGCAGGATTCAAACATGGCGCCGCTGTGACAGCGTCTCAGCGTGACAGGAGGGATATGCAGAATGTGGACACAGATGAGATCCGGCCTTGGAACGCTGAGCCAGCCTCAGGAGACATCTGAAAGGCAAGTAATGGCGTCCAGATACCCGGATCGTGACAGCACCCCCCCCTTTAGGAGTGGCCCCAGGACACTTCTTAGGCTTTAGAGGAAACTTCGAGTGGAAATTCCGGACCAAGACAGGAGCATGGACATCTGAGGCATTGGTCCAAGAGCGTTCTTCCGGACCATAGCCCTTCCAGTCAATAAGATACTGCAACTGACCGTAACGGAAACGTGAGTCCAGAATCTTGGCCACCTCATACTCGACTCCCCGTTGAGTCTGAACTTTAGGAGCTGGAGGAAGTGCAGAATGAAACCGATTCAGGATCAGCGGTTTCAACAGGGAAACATGGAATGTCCTGGGTATTTTCAAGAAGGGAGGTAACTGGAGTCTGTAAGCAACGGGATTGATGACTTGTTCAATTTTTTAAAAGGACCGATGTAACGAGGAGCAAATTTCATGCTGGGAACTCTCAACCTCAAATTCTTCGTGGACAACCATACTCGATCACCCACCTTGAGAGCCGGAACCGCTCTACGCTTCCTATCGGCAAACTTCTTATACCTAAATGAGGCTATAAGCAGGGCTGCGCGGACATTGTTCCAGTTGTTTGAAAACTGACGCAAGGTGACATCCACTGCTGGAACAGAAGTTGCTGGAAGCGGTTGGAATTCTGGAACCTTAGGGTGAAATCCATAGTTGATGAAGAATGGTGTTGAGGAGGATGAGGAATGGTATTGATTGTTGTGGCTAAACTCGGCCCAGGGAAGGAGTTGAACCCAGTCATCTTGGGAGGAAGACACGTAAATGCGGAGGAAGGCCTCCAAGTCCTGATTCACCCTCTCGGTTTGACCATTGGTCTGAGGATGGTAAGCTGTGGAAAACTTCAACCTGACTTGGAGGGCTTGACACAAACTTCTCCAAAATTTGGCTACAAATTGTACTCCACGATCGGAGATGATTTCTTCAGGGAGACCGTGAAGTCGAAAGAACTCTTGGATAAAGGCTTGAAGCCAACTTGGAAGCTGACGGAAGAACGGTAAGGGGTATGAAATGTGCCATCTTGGTGAACCGGTCAACTACCACCCAGATGGTATTAAACTTGTTGCACATAGGCAGGTCTGTAACAAAGTCCATCGACAAATGGGTCCATGGTCGACGGGGAACAGATAATGGAACCAGTTGCCCTGCAGGCGACTGGCGGGAGACTTTGTGTTGGGCACACTTCGGGCAAGAAGCAATAAACTCCATGACGTCCTTCTTCAGAGTTGGCCACCAGTAGGACCTAGAAATAAATTCAAGGGTTTTCTGAATGCCTGTATGTCCGGCAAAACGGGAAGCATGGGCCCAATGCATGAGCTTCTTCCTTAACACCGGCTTCACAAAACTTTTCCCTGGTGGAGGCGTAGAGTCCACCCCTACCGTGGAGAATGCCAACGGATTAATAATAGGATGCTTGTCCGCAGACTCCGACTCATTTTCTTGCTCCCATGAGCGGGAAAGGGCATCGGCCTTGCGATTCTGAGAACCCGGACAGAACTGGAGTTTAAAGTCGAACCTGGAAAAGAAAAGTGCCCATCTGGCCTGACGAGGGTTAAGACATTGTGCGCTTTTTTTCAGATATAAAAGATTCTTGTGGTCGGTAAGTATAGTAATTGAATGAGAAGCTCCCTCCAACAGATATCTCAACTCCTCTAGAGCGAGCTTGATGGCTAGCAACTCCTGGTCGCCAATGCCATAGTTGCGCTCAGCTGGGGAGAATTTCCGGGAGAAGAAACTGCAAGGATGTAGATGGCCATCTTTAGCCCTCTGGGATAACACAGCTCCTACTCCAACGGAGGAGGCATCCACCTCTAAGATGAAAGGAGAGTCGATGTCGGGCTGTTTCAGAACTGGTGCAGAGATGAAACGTTGCTTTAGGAGATGAAAAGCTTGCGTAGCTTCTTCAGACCACTTGGACGGGTTAGCACCCTTCTTGGTTAATGCAGTGATACGATGTGCACTTAAAATTTTTCGGGTTTTGTGTTTTGGTTTTGGGTTCGGTTCCGCGGCCGTGTTTTGGGTTCGAACGCGTTTTGGCAAACACTCACCGAATTTTTTTTGTCGGATTCGGGTGTGTTTTGGATTCGGGTGTTTTTTTCAAAAAACCCTAAAAAACAGCTTAAATCATAGAATTTGGGGGTCATTTTGATCCCAAAGTATTATTAACCTCAAAAACCATAATTTCCATTCATTTTCAGTCTATTCTGAACACCTCACACCTCACAATATTATTTTTAGTCCTAAAATTTGCACCGAGGTCGCTGGATGACTAAGCTAAGCGACCCAAGTGGCCGACACAAACACCTGGCCCATCTAGGAGTGGCACTGCAGTGTCACGCAGGATGGCCCTTCCAAAAAACACTCCCCAAACAGCACATGACGCAAAGAAAAAAAGAGGCGCAATGAGGTAGCTGTGTGACTAAGCTCAACGACCCAAGTGGCCGACACAAACACCTGGCCCATCTAGGAGTGGCACTGCAGTGTCACGCAGGATGGCCCTTCAAAAAAATACTCCCCAAACAGCACATGACGCAAAGAAAAATGAAAGAAAAAAGAGGTGCAAGATGGAATTGTCCTTGGGCCCTCCCACCCACCCTTATGTTGTATAAACAGGACATGCACACTTTAACCAACCCATCATTTCAGTGACAGGGTCTGCCACACGACTGTGACTGAAATGACGGGTTGGTTTGGACCCCCACCAAAAAAGAAGCAATTAATCTCTCCTTGCACAAACTGGCTCTACAGAGGCAAGATGTCCACCTCATCATCATCCTCCGATATATCACCGTGTACATCCTCCTCCTCACAGATTATCAATTCGTCCCCACTGGAATCCACCATCTCAGCTCCCTGTGTACTACTTTGTGGAGGCAATTGCTGCTGGTCAATGTCTCCACGGAGGAATTGATTATAATTCATTTTAATGAACATCATCTTCTCCACATTTTCTGGATGTAACCTCGCACGCCGATTGCTGACAAGGTGAGCGGCGGCACTAAACACTCTTTCGGAGTACACACTTGTGGGAGGGCAACTTAGGTAGAATAAAGCCAGTTTGTGCAAGGGCCTCCAAATTGCCTCTTTTTCCTGCCAGTATAAGTACGGACTGTCTGACGTGCCTACTTGGATGCGGTCACTCATATAATCCTCCACCATTCTTTCAATGGGGAGAGAATCATATGCAGTGACAGTAGACGACATGTCCGTAATCGTTGTCAGGTCCTTCAGTCCGGACCAGATGTCAGCATCAGCAGTCGCTCCAGACTGCCCTGCATCACCGCCAGCGGGTGGGCTCGGAATTCTGAGCCATTTCCTCGCACCCCCAGTTGCGGGAGAATGTGAAGGAGGAGATGTTGACAGGTCGCGTTCCGCTTGACTTGACAATTTTGTCACCAGCAGTTCTTTGAACCCCAGCAGACTTGTGTCTGCCGGAAAGAGAGATCCAAGGTAGGTTTTAAATCTAGGCTCGAGCACGGTGGCCAAAATGTAGTGCTCTGATTTCAACAGATTGACCACCCGTGAATCCTTGTTAAGCGAATTAAGGGCTCCATCCACAAGTCCCACATGCCTAGCGGAATCGCTCTGTGTTAGCTCCTCCTTCAATGTCTCCAGCTTCTTCTGCAAAAGCCTGATGAGGGGAATGACCTGACTCAGGCTGGCAGTGTCTGAACTGACTTCACGTGTGGCAAGTTCAAAAGGTTGCAGAACCTTGCACAACGTTGAAATCATTCTCCACTGCGCTTGAGACAGCTGCATTCCACCTCCTATATCGTGCTCAGTTGTATAGGCTTGAATGGCCTTTTGCTGCTCCTCCAACCTCTGAAGCATATAGAGGGTTGAATTCCACCTCGTTACCACTTCTTGCTTCAGATGATGGCAGGGCAGGTTCAGGCATTTTTGGTGGTGCTCCAGTCTTCTGTACGTGGTGCCTGTACGCCGAAAGTGTCCCGCAATTCTTCTGGCCACCGACAGCATCTCTTGCACGCCCCTCTCGTTTTTTAAATAATTCTGCACCACCAAATTCAAGGTATGTGCAAAACATGGGACGTGCTGGAATTTGCCCATATTTAATGCACACACAATATTGCTGGCGTTGTCCGATGCCACAAATCCACAGGAGAGTCCAATTGGGGTAAGCCATTCTGCGATGATCTTCCTCAGTTGCCGTAAGAGGTTTTTAGCTGTGTGCGTATTCTGGAAAGCGGTGATACAAAGCGTAGCCTGCCTAGGAAAGAGTTGGCGTTTGCGAGATGCTGCTACTGGTGCCGCCGCTGCTGTTCTTGCGGCGGGAGTCCATACATCTACCCAGTGGGCTGTCACAGTCATATAGTCCTGAGCCTTCCCTGCTCCACTTGTCCACATGTCCGTGGTTAAGTGGACATTGGGTACAACTGCATTTTTTAGGACACTGGTGAGTCTTTTTCTGAGATCTGTGTACATTTTCGGTATCGCCTGCCTAGAGAAATGGAACCTAGATGGTATTTGGTACCGGGGACACAGTACCTCCAACAAGTCTCTAGTTGCCTCTGCAGTAATGATGGATACCGGAACCACGTTTCTCACCGCCCAGGATGCCAAGGCCTCAGTTATCCGCTTTGCAGCAGGATGACTGCTGTGATATTTCATCTTCCTGCAAAGGACTGTTGGACAGTCAATTGCTTGGTGGAAGTAGTAAAAGTGGTCTTACGAGTACGACTTCCCCTCTGGGATGACCATCGACTCCCAGCAGCAACAACAGCAGCGCCAGCAGCAGTAGGCGTTACACGCAAGGATGCATAGGAGGAATCCCAGGCAGGAGAGGACTCGTCATAATTGCCAGTGACATGGCCTGCAGGACTATTGGCATTCCTGGGGAAGGAGGAAATTGACACTGAGGGAGTTGGTGGGGTGGTTTGCGTGAGCTTGGTTACAAGAGGAAGGGATTTACTGGTCAGTGGACTGCTTCCGCTGTCGCCCAAAGTTTTTGAACTTGTCACTGACTTATGATGAATGCGCTGCAGGTGACGTATAAGGGGGGATGTTCCGAGGTGGTTAACGTCCTTACCCCTACTTATTACAGCTTGACAAAGGCAACACACGGCTTGACAAATGTTGTCCGCATTTCTGTTGAAATACTTCCACACCGAAGAGCTGATTTTTTTGGTATTTTCACCAGGCATGTCAATGGCCCTATTCCTCCCACGGACAACAGGTGTCTCCCCGGGTGCCTGACTTAAACAAACCACCTCACCATCAGAATCCTCCTGGTCAATTTCCTCCCCAGCGCCAGCAACACCCATATCCTCCTCATCCTGGTGTACTTCAACACTGACATCTTCAATCTGACTATCAGGAACTGGACTGCGGGTGCTCCTTCCAGTACTTGCAGGGGGCGTGCAAATGGTGGAAGGCGCATGCTCTTCACGTCCAGTGTTGGGAAGGTCAGGCATCGCAAACGACACAATTGGACTCTCCTTGTGGATTTGTGATTTCGAAGAACGCACAGTTCTTTGCTGTGCTTTTGCCAGCTTGAGTCTTTTCATTTTTCTAGCGAGAGGCTGAGTGCTTCCATCCTCATGTGAAGCTGAACCACTAGCCATGAACATAGGCCAGGGCCTCAGCCGTTCCTTGCCACTCCGTGTGGTAAATGGCATATTGGCAAGTTTACGCTTCTCCTCCGACAATTTTGTTTTAGATTTTTGAGTCCTTTTTTTACTGATATTTGGTGTTTTGGATTTTACATGCTCTGTACTATGACATTGGGCATCGGCCTTGGCAGACGACGTTGATGGAATTTCATCGTCTCGGCCATGACTAGTGGCAGCAGCTTCAGCACGAGGTGGAAGTGGATCTTGATCTTTCCCTATTTTTGGAACCTCAACATTTTTGTTCTCCATATTTTAATAGGCACAACTAAAAGGCACCTCAGGTAAACAATGGAGATGGATGGATACTAGTATACTTATGGATGACGAGCGACTGCCGACACAGAGGTAGCTACAGCCGTGGACTACCGTACTGTGTCTGCTGCTAATATAGACTGGATGATAATGAGATAAAATTAAAATATATATATATATCACACTAGTACTGCAGCCGGACAGGTATATATTATGTAATGACGGACCTGCTGGACACTGTCTGTCAGCACTGCAGACTCCTAAAGTAAGCTACTAGTATCAAGAAGATAGAAAAAAAAAAAAACCACGGGTAGGTGGTATACAATTATGGATGGACGAGCGACTGCCGACACAGAGGTAGCTACAGCCGTGGACTACCGTACTGTGTCTGCTGCTAATATAGACTGGATGATAATGAGATAAAATTAAAATATATATATATATCACACTAGTACTGCAGCCGGACAGGTATATATTATGTAATGACGGACCTGCTGGACACTGTCTGTCAGCACTGCAGACTCCTAAAGTAAGCTACTAGTATCAAGAAGATAGAAAAAAAAAACCACGGGTAGGTGGTATACAATTATGGATGGACGAGCGACTGCCGACACAGAGGTAGCTACAGCCGTGGACTACCGTACTGTGTCTGCTGCTAATATAGACTGGATGATAATGAGATAAAATTAAAATATATATATATCACACTAGTACTGCAGCCGGACAGGTATATATTATGTAATGACGGACCTGCTGGACACTGTCTGTCAGCACTGCAGACTCCTAAAGTAAGCTACTAGTATCAAGAAGATAGAAAAAAAAAAAAAAACACGGGTAGGTGGTATACAATTATGGATGGACGAGCGACTGCCGACACAGAGGTAGCTACAGCCGTGGACTACCATACTGTGTCTGCTGCTAATATAGACTGGATGATAATGAGATAAAATTAAAATATATATATATATATATATATATCACACTAGTACTGCAGCCGGACAGGTATATATTATGTAATGACGGACCTGCTGGACACTGTCTGCAGAATGCGTTTATAAAAACACCACACGACGAGTGTTTAACTTTTTCAGGCAGACAATCACAATATACTGGTGGTCAGCAGACAATCACAATATACTGGTGGTCAGTGGTCACTGGTCAGTCACACTGGTAGTGGCACTCTGGCAGCAAAAGTGTGCACTGTACTTAAAATATGTACTCCTGCTATAACTGCTCCCCAGTCTCCCCCACAATTAAGCTGTGTGAGCAGTGAGCACTCAGCACAGTCAGATAATGATATACAGTATTACATATGATGCAGCACACTGGGCTGAGCACAGATATGGTATGTGACTGTGTCACACTGTGTATCGTTTTTTTTCGGGCAGAGAACGGATTAATTAAACTGGTGGTGGTCACTGGTCACTGGTCACACTATCAGCAAGTAGTACTCCGTCCTAAGCAGACAATCACAATATACTGGTGGTCAGTGTGGTCACTGGTCAGTCATACTGGCAGTGTGGCACTCTGGCAGCAAAAGTGTGCACTGTACTTAAAATATATTATTTATGTACTCCTGCTCTAACTGCTCCCCAGTCTCTCCCACAATTAAGCTGTGTGAGCAGTGAGCACTCAGCACAGTCAGATATACAGTATTACATATGATGATGCAGCACACTGAGGCTGAGCACAGATATGGTATGTGACTGTGTCACACTGTGTATCGTTTTTTTTCAGGCAGAGAACGGATTAATTAAACTGGTGGTCAATGGTCACTGGTCACACTATCAGCAAGTAGTAGTACTCCAGTCCTAATATGCTCCCCAAAATTAGTAAATAGTGTCTCTAACTCTCTACTCTCTTCTCTATAAATGGAGAGGACGCCAGCCACGTCCTCTCCCTATCAATCTCAATGCACGTGTGAAAATGGCGGCGACGCGCGGCTCCTTATATAGAATCCGAGTCTCGCGATAGAATCCGAGCCTCGCGAAAATCCGACAGCGGGATGATGACGTTCGGGCGCGCTCGGGTTAGCCGAGCAAGGCGGGAAGATCCGAGTCTGCCTCGGATCCGTGTAAAAAGGCTGAAGTTCGGGGGGGTTCGGATTCCGAGAAACCGAACCCGCTCATCACTAAGTGATAGGCGCCACAATGGTGGAAAAGTCTCGTATAAACTTTCTGTAATAATTGGCGAACCCTAAGAACCTCTGGACCCCTTTGAGGGTTAAGGGTATCGGCCAATTCTGGATTGCTTGTAGTTTCTCAGGATCCATCTCTAGTCCGGAACCGGACACAATGTAACCTAGAAACGGAATGGATTTAACTTCAAAAACACATTTCTCCAATTTGCAATAGAGATGATTGACACGGAGACGGGACAGAACCTCCTTTACCCAAAAACGATGTTCCTCTAGATTATTGGCAAAGATGAGGATATCATCTAGATATACCACGACATGGTGGTATAAGATGTCTCTGAAGATCTCATTGACGAAATGCTGGAAGACAGCTGGAGCATTGCTCAATCTGAAGGGCATGACGAGGTACTCATAATGGCCATCACGGGTGTTAAAGGCGGTCTTCCACTCGTCACCCTCACGGATCCGGATGAGATTGTAGGCACCCCTCAAATCCAACTTTGTAAAGATGGTTGCTCCACTGACTCTATCGAAGAGCTCTGTAATCAAGGGTAAAGGATACCGGTTCTTGACAGTAATGTCGTTCAGACCTCTGTAGTCGATGCACGGCCGCAGACCACCATCTTTCTTCTTAACGAAGAAGAAGCCTGCGCCAGCTGGAGAAGAAGAAGGTCGGATAAAACCCTTTGCCAGGTTCTCTTTGATGTACTCCTCCATGGAGTGCGTCTCAGGCAGAGACAACGGATAAGTTTGGCCTCGAGGTGGAACCTTCCCTGGAATGAGATCAATTGGGCAGTCCCATTCTCTATGAGGAGGAAGGATATCAGCAGAAGCTTTACTGAACACGTCCGTGTAATCTTGATATGGAGGAGGTGGAACATCAGACGACCTGGGGAAAGAAGAACAAACAGGAAGCACTTTGGACAAACAGGTCTCAGCACAGGAGGGACCCCATGCTAGTATCTGCGTAGTCGTCCAGTCAATCGATGGATTGTGGAGGCGGAGCCATGGAAGGCCCAAAACCACTGGATGTGTGGCTCTTGGAATCACTAGGAAGGAAATAAATTCTGAATGAAGAACTCCCACTTTCAGACGAACTGGTAGAGTCCTTAGAGAAATAACTGCGTCAAATATCTTGCTGCCATCCACGGCAGTCAGGGAGATGGACGAGGAAAGTCTCTCGGTGGGTAGGGACCACCGTTTAACATAAGCTTCGGTTATGAAATTCCCAGCTGCTCCGGAATCAAGGAGGGCAATGACGTTCCTGTAACGTTGAGCAATTTGAAGCGAGACTGGGAGATTACAATCACGAGGAGATGGAGAGGAGAGCATTACTCCTAGCCGGCCCTCTCCTTGGCGAGCTAGGACTTGAAGTCCCGGACGTTTGGGACAGGCATTGATTGCGTGAGACGGAGCTGCACAGTAGAGACAGAGGAACTTGGAAAGACGTCTTCGGCGCTCAGCAGGGGATAGACGGGAACGATCAATTTGCATGGGCTCATCTTCGGACGGAGACGGTTGATGAGGAGGAAGAGCAGAGGATTTTGGAGTGGATGACCTTCCCCGCTCAATTGCTCTTTCGCTGAACCGTAGATCAACCTTCGTGCATAATGAAATTAGCTCATCCAACTTAGAGGGCAAGTCTCTGGTAGCTAACTCATCCTTGATGCGCTCAGATAAGCCATGCCAGAATGCAGCATACAGGGCCTCGTCGTTCCATGCCAGTTCGGATGCCAGGATTTGGAACTGTATTAGATACTGTCCCACAGTACGTGTTCCCTGGCGTAGATGGAGAATCTCAGATGAAGCAGAGGTTACACGGCCTGGCTCGTCGAAGATGCGCCTGAATGTTGCCACAAAGTCAGTATAGGAGGACAGCAGGGGATCAGACTTCTCCCATAAAGGTGATGCCCAGTCAAGGGCTGAGCTGCTGAGAAGGGAGATGATATAGGCAATTTTAGTACGGTCACTGGGGAAATTGCCAGGTTGAAGCTCAAAATGGATTTCGCATTGGTTGAGAAATCCCCTGCAGAACCTTGGAGATCCGTCAAATTTTGCTGGCGTTGGAAGATGAAGACGTGGAATGGAAATGGGCAAGGTGGGTAGGGTTACAGCTGGTGTCACTGTGGTGGACTCACCGGACGTGTCAGGTTCACGGAGGGTCGTTTGAATCCCATCCAGCCGCGTAGAGAGATCCTGGAGACAGCAGATGATATGGCCTTGTGCAGCCTCCTGATGTTCAAGTCGGGCTGCCAGTTCTTGCATCGGCCTAACCGGTTGATCCTGGTCTCCGGCTGGATTCATATGGTCAGTGCTTACTGTCATAACTGAGGGTTTTAGCTGACAGGAGGAAGCCTCAGTTGTAGGGGCTGAGAGGAACTTAAACCGGGGAGGTTTAATCAGACCCCTGGACATGTAAGTGTTAAAAGGAAACCCGAAGGTGTGACCATGACAACCAGGTAAAAGTAAATTAAAAGTTTAATGACAAACTCCGTGTAACAACAGACAGCAAATGATGACAGTGGCAATAAATAATATTCCTGGAACACTTTGACCATGGAAGGTGTAACAGAGCACTGGTAGGTTAAGAACAGCTGTTAAAGTCCTTGATGGAAAAACCTTACCAGGCCTGGCTGTAGTAGTGCAGATAACCAATGAATGAACATGCCAGTAGATGGAATAGATGAAGCTGGTAACTTGATTTAGCTGTTGTGTTTGCTGGATAGAACCAGCCAGGTGGTAAGACACGGAGTGGATGCTGAGTGGGATCAGCCAGGTGATAAAGTCACTGAGTGAATGCTGGATGGAACCAGCCAGGTGATGATACACGGAGTGGAAACTGTAAGATGCTAGGGAGCGTGGAAACAGAGGAGTTGAAGGATGGTTACCGGTGGTAGTGGATACTGCTGATAAGTAGGAATACGCTGGAACAACACCGGCACTTTAAGGATACTGGAATCTGCTGGAAGCAGGCTGCTGGAAGCAGATGGGTTAATAGCTGGAAGCTGGATCAGCCACAGAGGACTGCAGAGTCAGGCTGCACCGCAGGATGGTAGGCAGGTGCGGGTCTCTTAGTGGATGCTGGAGACAGGAGCTGGAACCTGGAAAAACAACCACAGGAGAGAGAGACTGGAACAAGGTATGACAAACAAAGCACTGACGATTTCCTGGCCCAGGAACAGGATACTTATACCGGCAGCAATGCAGGCATTGGCTGGGCAATTATGCAGATTTCCAGAGGCAGTGGATTGGTGGAACTGAGACATGTGATTGGATCCAACATGGCTGCACCCATGTTAGAACTTGGAGGGAAAGCTGGTTTGGAAACCATGTGGAAACATAACAGTAATGGCGGCGCCGGCCGCAGAGGACAGGAGACGCCATGCAGGATTCAAACATGGCGCCGCTGTGACAGCGTCTCAGCGTGACAGGAGGGATATGCAGAATGTGGACACAGATGAGATCCGGCCTTGGAACGCTGAGCCAGCCTCAGGAGACATCTGAAAGGCAAGTAATGGCGTCCAGATACCCGGATCGTGACACACTATTTATTCTCCCTCCAGGGGGGTCGTGGACCCCCAAGAGGAAGAATAGTTGTCGGTATGCCGGTTGTCGGGATTCTGGCACTGGTAAACTGAGCGTCGGGATACCAACAGCCGGCATACTGAATACCACCCAATCCTGGTATCATCCCGAGTTACTGGCTGGTGTAAACGGGGCAGGGACATGTCTCCTTCCCGGGTTGCCTCTGCTCATGCTGATTGGATATGCTGGGGAGCTTCCAGGTGATGTCATTTTGCAGTGCCACGTAGAGTCATTACACAGAGCAGAGGCAGATACATTGCAGCCCTGTGGCACAACAAACGCCAGCAGCTTCCTGATATCATTTTGCAGAGCCCTGCATAACCATCACACAGCGAAGAGGCAGATACACATTGCAGCTCTGTGGCACAACAAACCCCAGCAGCATTATTAACCCCTGCAATGTCTTGGTCCAATGAGCAGGTGATGGAGCTGTTAAGTATTAGAGGAGAAGAGGAGATCCGGCGCCAGATCACGGGCACTGTCAAGGATGCCCAGCTCTACCACAACATAGCAAAGATCCTGGCCTCGCAGGGCATCATCCGGAGCCAGCAGCAAATGGTCAATAAGCTGAAAGGGCTCAACAAGCAATTTAACAGGTTCAACGACCACATCCGTAACAAGAATGGGACTGTAAGATGTGACCTCTCATCCTCCAGCTCTGCCACTCCATCCCCTATTTTGTTTGCTTCTGAGATTCAGTCCAGCATGGAGAGTAGCCTATGTGTGCCAACATCTCCAATCCCAGATGACCCCATCGACCCCGATCTGGGCTCTTCCAACCCCCGATTGATGACAGCATAGCCGACACCAGTACGGACGCTGTGTCTGGCTAGAACACAGATGTGGGCGTGGCACTCCAGTCTGACCCCCCAGTCATGCGCACCAATAGTAAGTATTTTTCCTTGCTTTGCATAATTTCTGCCCAAAGTACCCACATTCCAATACACATGAATTGTTGCCTGTCACAGAGTGTATCAAGTGCATGTGGTAGGAGGCCACAAACACGTACGATCACACCCCTGCTAGTAAGCTCAGGTGTACCACAATAATGACAAGTTCCCTATCCCCAAAATCTATTGCTCTGCATCCATTCTGCCCTATATGCCACCAGTACCACCCCAACACAACGTTTACTGTCGCAGAGTGTATCAAGTGCAGGTGGGAGGAGGCCACAAACATGTACGATCACACCAATACTTTTTCTTATGCCCTTTTTTCCTTCTTACTCCCCTTGCAGTATATTCAGTTTTTAAGAAGAAACGCAAAGTAACTAAAGTGGAGCAAGGTGCACAGGCAATGACCAGGGTGCTGGTTGAAGAACTGCCTGCGATGGACGCCAACATACAGCAACAGGAGGAGGCCCACCAACTACGGTTCATAGAGGCGGAAAGAGAGCTGTAGCAATCCTTTATAACACAGATAATAGGCCACCAAGAGCGCATCTTGCACGAGTACCAAGCAAGACAATTTTAGTTTCTGGAACACATCTTGCCCCACATATAGGGTAGCCACATGCACCCAGCTATCCAGGCCCCTCCTGTCCCTGAGCACAGTTAACCACAGTATTCCAGAGGTCCCTACTATGACCCCCCCTAACCCTTATCCACAGTCCTCTGAATACCCAGTTTATAGACAATTGCCATAGGCAGTGTTTTATTTTGATTGTATTGTTAGTTTTGCTTGTTTTTGGCCTGTTATCAGGTCCCAATTTTAATGTTTAGGGGTGAGGGGGTGAGGTTGTGTTTGGGGTTTTTGTGTTATTTATTGAAATGTTTGCTCTGTGTTGTACACAAGTTATAATTTAAGGCCTACAGATAAGGCCACGTTTGGCTCGTTTAAATGCCTGTGCAGTATTCTGGTTAGATTTATACCAAGAATTAAAAAAAAGATTAAGACACTCTAAACTGGTGTTTTAATTAATAAATGACTTAAAATGTGGAGCATTATTTATCTGGTATCATTTCTGTAAGGTGGGCAGCAATAGTTTCTCTTATGATTTCTGCACTTGAGGAATGTTGCCCCTCAAAGGATGCCAAATCAAGAGTAGAGTGTGCCACTTCAGGGACCTGCACAGTCCACTCCTGTAGAAACTGTTTCTCTGTATCTCACATACTGTATGTTGTGAAGGATCCAGCAGGCCGCTAGTACATGAGGCATTAACTGGAGGTCCACATAATTTCTCTTCATGAGGCAGCACCAACGTCCTTTAAAGGTGGACAAGGCATTCTCCACTACCATCCACGATAATGTGGACTGGGATGTCCACCCCATCCACAGTTTTGGATTTCTGAAAGGAAATACAAGAGTATCACTATATTTCATTGCTGAAACAGGTATGGGGGTGAAGCAGGTGGCAGCCAGCAATCTACAGTGACATAGAGTATTTAACTAAACCTTTTAAAAAGAGAAACACTATAGTCCGCACATATTACGCCACAATTTACACCCAAAAGTGAAACCAGGGAAACCATTTAAACACCACTGTGAAATAAAAAAAAAATATATTTTTAGTTTACCTCGCTGGGAAAAATCCATCCGCCCTGCTTGTCCTCTGCAATCTTGTACAAATTGGAGTTTGCAAGAACGCGTGCCTCATGTGCTCAGCCAGGCCAGCCAATAAATACATCAGTGAAGTTAAAAGAAAGGTTTGAAAAGTTTTTAGAACAATGAAAGGTACACTGCATTTAAAAACACACACTGTGAAAAATATGCTTACCAGTATTTATGGTCGATCACAGCCTGTAAGATGATGGAATGCCATCCTTTCCGATTATAATAATCTGCTGGGTTGTCACGGGGGGCAAAAATGGGGATATAGGTCCCATCAATGGCACCAGCACACTGGGGATACCCACCCCGCAGGAAGCCTTGGATGGTGTCATCTAGGTGCTGCCCTTGCAGTAAGCAGATGAGCCGTTGGTATAGGGTATACAGAATAGCCTTCGTCACCTGGTGTATAACTCTGCAGACAGTGGAGATCCCAACACCGAACAAGCAGGAGATTGTGCGGTACTCTCCTGGCGTAACATACCACCACAGCGCAATCACCAGTCTCCTCCTTGGCTTGATGGGGTCCGGTAGTGGGTGGTCTGCGTACGTCCAGGGGTGAGTAGGTCCAGCAGGTATTGGAGTGTAGCACGCGACATGTGAAAGTGGGCCATCCACTGCTCATCTTGAAAAGCCTCCAGAGTCTCCATGAAAACACCTCCATGAGGGCGGACTCTGACCCACATTCTTCGCTCAGTCATGGTACTCATTTGCATAAAGGAAGCCAGGGATTACAAAATCAGGGTTCTCCTCCTATGCAAATACTGGCATCGAGTCCTGGCCCTCTCTGCCACAAAAAGCACTCTCCTCCTCTAGACATAACTCTGTACTAGAGCAGAGAGTCAGAAGCTGCATCAGGCTCTCACTTGCTGGGTCAGACAGCAGTACAGCCAACAAAAACATGAACACAGGCATACACAGTGGTACTCTGTTGGCCATGATTGCTGCAATGAGGTGAGCAGCCCCAACCTCCCTCTAATGACCTCATCTTTTTGAGCCTAAAAAGACCATTTCTAATGACTTTCTCATATAAATGCAGGGCTATCCTGGAATCAGTATGAAAGGAGACAACCCGGGATGACCCGGATCAAAAGGCTGGTGTAAACGGGGGCCAACCCGGGAATGCCCCGGCATGATCCCAGGACCGAATTCCCGGGTAAGTCCCTGCATTTCTGGTGTGAAAGGGGTGTCAACACACTGGCGTTTCTATAATGGGTGCAGTGTGTGCGGTGCACATGGGCCCCTGAGTCCAGAGGGGCCCCCCACTGCATACGCTGCACCCATTTTTAAAATACCCCTCCGGAGTCCAGTGCCGGCATCCACAGCGCTGTTAAAACACTGTGGAAATGGCTCAGCTGCAATTTTCACGGCGTTCTGCGTTCTGCAAATGCGCAGTAGAGAAATCTCAGGGAAAATGGCTTCCGCACCATTTTCACAGAGATCTGTGCATGCGTAGTAGAGTCTGAGCCCTCTAGGGCTCAGACTCTACAGCGCTCCGGGCAGGGAGGAGGGGGCCCGAACGGAGGAGGCTGAACATGGGCCTCGTCCTCTCTTAAAGCGCCCCTGTATTAACAACATAATATTTAATGTTGCATGTAACTGCAAGTCATTGTTCTTGATGACATTAATATCTGTTCATTTACTGGGTTGTAATTTCCCAGAGGTTTTAAATTGTGATAGGCCTATTTCTTTTTTTAAACAGATGGAAGTTTACAAGTGGTTTAGGTACAGTGCAGAAGCAATGTACGCTGGCTTTGGAAACTATGATCAGTGGCGCTCTAAAGCTGGGTACACACTATGTGATGTAACAAATGATGCAACAGTCTTAATTATTTCACTAAATGGCAGAACCCAGTGTACACACACTGTGCAATCTTCTGAACAATGGCACAATATATCATGTTAGAAGATTGTATCTAATTCATTGTTTCTCCAGTACAGTATTTGTAGTTGTGCATATACACTAGGCCCTAAAAACCAGCGCCAGGGCCGGGTACTACATAGAGAGAGTGGCCTATAGGGGCGTGCCCATGTCCCATTAAGAAGAAAAAAACCTATGATAAAGTAATTGCAGGCCTGTGAAGTGCTCCACAGGGGGCGGTGGTGCAATTCAAGGCCATGGGGGGCAGATCACGCAGCCGCTTACTTACCTTCCTCCAGGAAGCAGGTCCATTCTTCTCAGCCGGTGTCATCTTCTAATACCCATTTCATACCTAAAACTGCTGGTCTTACCCGGGAATACGGTCCCGGGATCAT
Source organism: Pseudophryne corroboree (assembly GCF_028390025.1). NCBI lineage: Eukaryota > Metazoa > Chordata > Amphibia > Anura > Myobatrachidae > Pseudophryne > Pseudophryne corroboree. The sequence continues at coordinate 551,443,914 of NC_086448.1, read as the reverse complement.
GCAGGGACATTCCCGGATAGGGCGCCTTTCATACCGCAGTCAGCAAACCGGCATATTGCCGGGTTGCTGACGTCAGCGGTGACAAGGCAGGGGTGGCGCTAGAGATCATATGATCTCCAAGCGCCGCCTATAAATAGAGAGTGAACGGGTGCCGTGGCGCATTGACCCGGCTCCTGTTCACACCGCACAGTGAGCCGGGTCGTATTTCAACCCTGGCACCTTTTCACACTGTACCTGAACACGGGTTATGCGCGTTCATGTGCCAAAAACCCATGTTCACAGATACTGGTGTGACAGGGGTATAAGTGATATTCAGGAACATGGCACATGTGCACTAGGAAGCAAAAACGCTGGCACAGTGTGGTGGTGATGGACCCCGGAGCCTGCTGGTCCCATGTAGCAAGCCCGGGTAATTAATACCCATCCCCACCTGCGCAAGTGTGTACACACTACATGATGTGCTCTACACCATACATCACATCATCGGATCTGACGTACAGCACATCAGATTGTATGATGTGATGAACAACAAGTTAAAATGGCAAAAAGGGTGTACACATGGCCGCCATCAAGCCATGGAGAGAGGGACAGAGATATGTAAGCTGACCAGTTGCATTTGTTTTATTAAAGTAAGCTATAGTATTCATTCAATGGTCTTGTGTATTTATTTTCTGGGTTTGTGCGTTCAATCACTGGTAATTTCTGTACCTCTCCTGCAGGGCCAGCAACAGAAATCTTGGGGCCCTGTACAGTGATACCTCTGGGCCCCCTCAAATTATATATATACACGAGTATATATGTGGGTTGTAGCTAAATTCAAGTGGGCTAAAGGACCTCTGACATCACCAGGGGGAGGAGTAAGGTCACAGCATAGGTCCTGAATTATACCCTCGTGAGCTCACTTCCCTCACCACGCTTCGAGCTTAGTGGCTCGCTTCGCTCGCCACCAGGTTACTTAAGGTTGTTGATGTGGATAGTAACAGTACTATCCCGCTGACCTTGCTCCTCCCCCTGATGTCAGAGGTCCTTTAGCCCACTTGAATCTAGCATCTACCATGACCCCATGCTACATTCCCAGCTCCCCCAACTTATCCCACATCCCTGATGGTCACTAAGCAATGTATCCTTGGGGCCCCTCTGACCCTTGAGGCCCGGTACAGATGTCTCCTTTGACCTCCTCTGTTGCCGGCCCTGCTCTCCTGTTAGGTGGTTGTAAAGTTCTAATTAATTACTAATATCTTTAAACCCATTTCTTCAAAAAGTAGATAGAGTCACGATTATCCATATCACAAAACTGAATTTATGTTGCTATATACACAATCTTCTTAAACAAGAGAATTCACTTAACTGCTCATTCACTAGACTATTCACCCTACATTATCTATCAAATCACAGAGCTTACTTTGTAAACCTCGTAATTGCAAATATTGGAATATTAAAGTAATTTATCATGGCAGTTGTGCTGCTGCTTTTTATGCTTGTTAAGTTCTATGGAGTTTTTCAGTACCGTCTTTATAACACTAACAGCCAGGACTGGTGGGATCCCTGCCCTAGGTACAACAGACTGAAGTGGTAGCTAAATGATATGCTCAGGGCTATAGCTGCTCATTACAATATAATTCATTTATGAAGTGAAAACTGTGAGGTCTCACAATAATGTTTTCAGTACTGGCTAGTCTAATTAGGTTCGGTATGATTTACCGGTGGCCAGGATGCCGGACGTCAATATACCAACAACGGCATCTCGGCCGCCAGTATACCGGCAGCGTGGCGAGCACAAAGAGTCCCCTTGCAGGCTCGGTGGCTCGCTGTACTTGCCACAGGTTCTATTCCCACTCTATGGGTGTCGTGGACACCCATGAGAGGAAATAGTCCTCAACGCCGGGATCCCAACATCCGGCAAACTAAACATATACTGTCTAACTGACCATATATTGGTTTTGTGGGCTTACAAATACAAGTGTGCCACCCTGTCTGAACAAGGCATCAATTATATAGCAAACTGAGGAGGAAAGTGACAGATAGACGGCAGTGTGAGCTGCAGCCAGTGGTGCAAGTAGAAAAAATGTCTTACGGGTACTGTGTGCGCTAAAAAATGGGTGTGGCCAAATGACACATGGGGCGTGGCAAATGAAAATGGGGGCGTGATACACATATGGGGAGGGGCAAATACACATATGACCCCAATAGTGCCAGATTCAAGTTGCCCCACAGTGCCAGATATACATTGTCCCACAGTGCCAGATATACATTGCCCCACAGTGCCAGATATACATTGCCCCACAGTGCCAGATACACATTTCTTCACAGTGCCAGATATACATTGCCCCACAGTGCCAGATATACATTGCCCCACAGTGACAGATATACATTGCTTCACTGTGCCAGATACACAAATGCCCCCAGAGTGCCAGATACACATTGCTTCACAGTGCCAGATACACATTACCCCACAGTGCCAGATATACATTGCCCCACAGTGCCAGATATACATTGCTTCACTGTGCCAGATACACAAATGCTCCCAGAGTGCCAGATACACATTGCTTCACAGTGCAAGGTACACATTGCCCCAGAGTGCCAGATACACAAATGCCCCCACTGTGTCAGATATACATTGCCCCCCAGTGCCAGATACAGAAATGCACCCACAGTGCCAGATATGCCCCCAGTGCCAGATACAGAAATGCCCCCAGTGCCAGATACACATGTTCCCCCAGTGCCAGATATGCCCCCAGTGCCAGATACACATGTCCCCCCAGTGCCAGATACACATGTTCCCCCAGTGCCAGATATGCCCTCAGTGTCAGATATACCCCAGTGCCAGATACACATGTCCCCCCATTGCCAGATATGCCCCCAGTGCCAGATATCCCCCAGTGCCAGATATGCCCTCAGTGTCAGATATGCCCCCAGTGCCAGATACACATGTCCCCCATTGCCAGATATGCCCCCAGTGCTATATATACATGCCCCCCAGTGCCAGATACACATATTTCCGCTGTGCCACATATGCCCCCAGTGCCAGATACATATGTCCCCGCAGTGCCACATGTCCCCAGTGACAGATACACATGTCCCCCCTTTGCCAGATATGCCCCCATTGCCAGATATGCCCCCAGTGCCAGATATGCCCCCCGTGCCAGCTATACATGCCCCCAGTACCAGACACACATGTCTCCCCTTTGCCAGATATGCCCCCAGTGCCAGGTATACATGCCCCCATTGCCAGATATGCCCCCAGTGCCAGATATGCCCCCAGTGCCAGATACACATGTCCCCCCTTTGCCAGATATGCCCCCAGTGCCAGATATACATGCCCCCAGTGCCAGACATACCCCCAGTGCCAGATACACATGTCCCCCCTTTTCCAGATATGCCCCCCAGTGCCAGGTATACATGCCCCCATTGCCAGTTATACATGCCCCCAGTGCCAGGTATGCCCCCAGTGCCAGGTATACATGCCCCCATTGCCAGATATACATGCCCCCAGTGCCAGGTATGCCCCCAGTGCCAGGTATACATGCCCCCATTGCCAGATATACATGCCCCCAGTGCCAGGTATGCCCCCAGTGCCAGGTATACATGCCCCCATTGCCAGATATACATGCCCCCAGTGCCAGGTATGCGTTCCCCTGCTCACCACTGCTGTCTTGTGTGTGAGGGGAGGAGAGCGCAGCCTGCGCCTCTCCTTCCCCTCAGTGTCCGGCGAGCGGCGGGTGCGGCTGTGTCTGTTCAATTCAGCGCCGATCCGTGAGCCAATCAAAGCTCGCGGTCCGGCAGCCCTGATTGGCTCACGGGCGACGCTGAATTAAACAAAGACACTGAGGGGCAGGAGAGGCGCAGGCTGCGCTCTCCTCCCCTCACATCAGCGGCGGTGCGGCGGTGAACGTCGGGAAGCGGCGGTGAGCAGCAGAGGGAGGCAGTGGCGAGGTGCGGCGGCCCGTCGGTGTGGGTATGGCGTACCCACGGCTAAATTCTTAAGGGTACGCCGTACCCACCCGTACCCGCACACTTGCACCACTGGCTGCAACATATAGGAGGAAAGTGACAGTTAAGCAGCCATTTTAAGTGTGGTACCTAAGCAGAGGAGGGCTTCGTTGGACAGTGGCCTAACAACTTGGGCAAACACTGCGTCGGGGAGCCGGACTGAGGGGTGGATGCAGTGTTCAAGGAATAACAGAGACAGGGGCTTTAGCAGTGACAGGCTTTGCACTAAGCTGACCGATCGTAGCATCCACAGAACAGCAGTCTTAGGGGGACATGTACTAAGCAGTGAAAAAAGTGGAGAAGTGAGCCAGTGGAGAAGTTTCCCATGGCAACCAATCAGCTGCTCTGTATACTTTTGTAGTATGCAAATTATAAATGTTATGTCAATGCTGATTGGCTGCCATGGGCAACTTCTCCACTGACTCACTTCTCCACTTTTATCACTGCTTAGTACATCTCCCCCTAAATAACACAAACCCTCTAGGAAAGAGGTATTCTATTACCACAGCTTAGCAGCCCACCCAATTGAACAGATGTGAGATGACATACAGTAGTGATTCCTGTCCAGTGTAGCCAGACAGCAGTGAATACAGCATTGTGAGTAGAGGAATATCCAAGATAACAGCACTCTCATAACTTGAATAAATGAAAATGTAAAATTACTTAAAGTGACTTGATAAGCAGAATAATCTGTCAGATTTATTAAAGTGGATACTAGGATGTAGGTCCAGGGAAAAGGTACTGTATGTAGAAAATAATGAGCAGCATAAAAATGACATAGAACGTGACACAAATAAAGAATAAAGCAAACAAATAGAACATAAATACAACTAAGCATATGACCAGAGCCGTAACTACGTGTGTGCCAGGTGTGCTTGGCACATAGCGCAGTCACCCTGAGAGCGCACAGCCAGCAGCTATGTCAGCGGCTTGTAATGAGTCAAATTGACTCATTACAAGCCGTCTGTGCTGTGTGCGCCACCAGAGGAGAAGAGGAGAGGAGCAGCATCAGGGGAGGACCCGGAGGAGAAGGAGGGAGGGGGACTGGAGCCGCAGCAGCGCTATGTAATTGGTAGAGGAGCCGCTGCAGCAGTCCCTCTCTTTCCGCATTGGCTGGCCGGTGCTGCTGTGAATGCTGGGATGAGCTTCCCTCATCCCAGCATTCATAGCGGTGGCGGGCAGCCAATGCAGAAGTAGAGGAACAGCTGCAGCGACGCCTCTACCAATTGCATAGTGCTGCTGCGGCTCCAGTCCCCCTCCCTCCTCTTTCTTCTCCCCTGCCCGGGATCTGCCAGCACCGAGGAGCCTGACTGCCTGAGCCAGCGGGGAGAGATGGTAAGTATCTATATATCTGTCTGTCTCTCTGTCTATCTATCTATCTATCTATCTATCTATCTATCTATCTCTCTATCTATCTATTCTGTCTGCAGTAATGTGTAATAAGGGGGATGCTGTCTGCGGTAATGTGTAAAAAGGGGGACGCTATCTGCGGTAATGTGTAAAAAGGGGGATGCTGTCTGCCATAATGTGTAAAAAGGGGGATGCTGTCTGCCATAATGTGTAAAAAGGGGGATGCTGTCTGCCATAATGTGTAAAAAGGGGGATGCTGTCTGCTATAATGTGTAAAAAGGGCACGCTGTCTGCTGTAATGTGTAAAAAGGGGAAGCTGTCTGCCGTAATATGTACAAAGAGGCGCTGTCTGCCATAATCTTGTAAAAAGGGGGACGCTGTCTGCCGTAATGTGTAAAAAGGGGGGCGCTGTCTTCCGTAATGTGTAAAAAGGGGGACACTGGGGGTAATTCCAAGTTGATCGCAGCAGGATTTTTGTTAGCAATTGGGCAAAACCATGTGCACTGCAGGGGAGGCAGATATAACATGTGCAGAGAGAGTTAGATTTGGGTGGGGTGTGTTCAATCTGCAATCTAATTTGCAATGTAAAAATAAAGCAGCCAGTATTTACCCTGCACAGAAATAAAATAACCCACCCAAATCTAACTCTTTCTGCACATGTTATATCTGCCTCCCCTGCAGTGCACACGGTTTTGCCCAATTGCTATTAAAAATCCTGCTGCAATCAACTTGGAATTACCCCCACTGTCTGCCGTAATGTGAAAAAAGGGGGACGCTGTCTGCCATAATGTGTAAAAAGGGGGACGCTGTTTGCCGTAATGTGTAAAAAGGGGGAATGGCTGCTGTAATGTGTAAACAGGGGGACTGTCTGCCGTAATGTGTAAAAGGGGCTCTACCTGGTGTAGTGGTGCTACTGGGCGGTGTCATTTGAATAATGCAGACTACTGTGAACCGTAGTATGAACTGGTATTATTTTGTGGCCACACTCCTTCCTCATGAAGCCACACCCCTAAATTTTTGGTGCGTGTCTATGGTGCGCACTGCTTGTATTTTGCATGGGGGGGGGGGGGGGCAATGCCGTTTCCTGCACACAGCGCTAAAATGCCTAGTGACGGCACTACATATGACAGATAATGTGATGCGGACGTTTCTTATTAATAATATGATTAATAACCAATAAATTGAGTTCATGTTAGCAATTGAATACACTTCTTAACTTCAGATGTTGCAACACCTTTTTAGGTATTATCAAATACAAAATGCAGTCCTCAGCAACTTCAGCACTATATATGCAGAAACATTTACATAAACACATTTAAGAAAATAGCAAATATATTATCACACAACAGACCACAAATACCCCAGACTGATAAGTAATTTACTTGTACGTGAAAACAGAGTTCTTATGTTGGGGTACTCTCCTGCTAGGTGGTTCATCCTATTACATGCATGCAGTTGTAATCCAAAACAGGGAATCCACCAAAGGCAAAAGTTAGCATCTAATGCTGTACATACTGAATGAATAGAAAATGGTAGCTTCAGCTCTCTAGTAAATATATACAGTATCTCAGTCCATAGAGAACAACTATCTGTAGCACTCTTGCAGTCTTGTTCCTCAGTATTGAGTGCTCTTTCATTCCAGAACTTAGCATTATATTTATTTCTCTATAGGGTACATTTACTAAAAGTTGAATGTAGTTTTCTGGTTGTTTTTTTCCTTTGATATTGCAAAGTGTCCATTTACTTAATTCAAACTGACAGCAAAACAACCAAAACCCCGACTTTGGAACATCTGACAAACTACAGCATAAACATTTTTGCATAGACAAGTATAGGAGCCGCTTGTTTCCTAATGGTCATCTTTCAAACTGACCAAAAACAAACCCTAAAATGATGGCTAACCCGCCCAAACAATAGACCAGCCTGTGGCAGGTGAGTTTGGGTGATGCACTACACAGATTATTCTGCATGCTTTGTTAAGTTTAAATGGAAATAAAAGATTAAAAAATGTGTGGGGTCCCTTAATGTCTGGGCATGCTTGCACTTGTGGATCAACAAGTTCAATCATGCCGGGACAGGGGATGGGATTTGTAGGCCACCTGTAAAAAAATATTATTTAACACTTTAATTACAATGACCTCTGCACCCACCACCACCAGGAATACGGAGAAGAGCCTAGGGCTGATTGTCCTTGTGAGGGAAGAGGCCATTTTTTGAGGGTCCTCATTTTCCTAGTGATCCCAGCCCTGGACTGATCCATTTGGGGCTGGTTGCTGTTCTGGCCGAGGGATTCCATGCTATGTGTCTGACTGCTATAGCGTTGGCCCCTGGCTGGTTCAACCTGATGGTAAATAGGGGAGACCCCGTGCTATTTTTCCCTCTATATCCAATACCAGCCACAGCTCTGACCCCATTCTGGCTATGGATTTGAGGGGAGGGTGGGGGATGCCACATACATGCTGCCTTAACCCCCCCCCCTTCCCATTATATATATCTCAATAGCAGAATGTAGCTTACACTACATTTTGTCTTCTCAGTTAAGTAAACAGCCAGCCTCGACATATCATTTTCAGCCCCCTGCAATGCCACACAGTCTGCAAACTTTTTATCTCTTTCACACTGCCAGGATTCCAGGACTCCACACAGATGGGTTCTCAGTGGCCCTGTCTCCTGGCACAACTTTGGCACCGTTGATTACCTAGTCTCCTCTATCAGACCTGCAGCACCTTATCCCTACTCTCCAGTCTTGCTCCTTGGTGTCTCTCACCTCTGACTGCACATGTCCAGACAGCAAATTTATGTCCAGTTGCCTGAAGGCTTTCATTGTGCCGGCAAGTGTCGGCCGTTGTCTTTTTAGGGTTCATAAGCTTCAATAAGAAGCCACTGGTATCACAAATGTACAAACTCTCTATCTAAAATTGGACTTTAGCAAATATGCCATGAAAGAAGTAGTTTATCTACCAATCAGTGATGTGTTTCTAAAAGTTCAGGAACATTGAATTAAAGCTCCAGTATATTAGCATAGCTCATATTTTCCACGCTATAACTGTATAAGAACTTTGTGTTACTTTTTGCCATTTGGAAAGTGAATGACAAATAATATAATTAAAATTAAGAAAATCTCCCTGAGGAACATCCTGCAGGGTGAGTCGTATTCCAACTACAAAAAAACAAAATATGAAGTGTCAAATCTAGTGCCAGTATTGTGTTTTAAGATGTATTAATGTGGCTGCTAAGACACTGTGTTTACTAATTCCTATCAATGGGAGACAGAACACATTAATCCACTGTAACAGAAAGCAATGCTTTGTCTGGATCTTACTCAACTATCCTCAATAGATTTTTTTCCAGCATCTTTCATGAATATCTTCAGAAAACAGAAGAAAACTTTTCACTTCCCATTTGCCTAGGAGATAAGATATAAAATTAATTGGTGGATGAGCATCTTGAGGGCACTTGGTTTTGTCTCAATAAATAACCATCACTTGATGTTATTTTACTTGTGCAAGAAACAGTCAAGCAAATATATTTTATCATTTAGGACAAGCAGTTTAATTTATTTTTTTAATTAAAAAATCTCACTTCCTGATTAATTTTTGTAACATCTTTGCAATATGGAAATGAAGGTGGTAAAATGAGCTGAACATTCTTTTGTTCATCCCTCAAGACTCTAGAACTTTTTTCAATAACAAAAAATCCCTGTGACAAAAAAAGAAGGGAACTAAATAGTCAAAGCAGATTTCCTTTTTATGTTTAGAAATTGAAAGAAGTGGAAATCAATTATGAGGTCTACCTGAATTTTATTTCTACACCAAAACCAAATTACTCAGAAAACTTATCACTTGCTATTGCATGCCGTGGTATTAAAGAAAACAATCAGGCCTGTAGGATTAATCTCTGACAGCTGCCTTATCTTTAACTTGCACCTTTGTTATTTTCTGATGAGCTTCTTTTTTTTTCTATTGCTGCCATGTTGTTCCATACCTCACTGCCTCCTTTCATTTTATCATCAGACTGGAGCCAAAGACCTTTCAGTTTATTAAAAACCTTATTTTGAAAGAACAAAGGGAGGCAGGCAGGAGAGGGATGACAAACAATGAGGTCAGGCTCTGCATTCCGACAGAAGTCACTCACCTGTTCGGAAAAGCTTTATCGGTTTAAGGGGCACTTGCTTTCCTGCAAGTCAAACCTTGAAATGCCTCCATAACACAAAAAACAACAACAGCAAAGGGATCATGACTACTTTAATGTGTGATTGACATGAAGCAAGTAATGTATAAGGTCATCTCTATAAAGTGCCTAACAGCTTGCATTCAGGTTTAGGAATGCTGAAAGGAGAAGGATGAGCAATTTCTTGCATTCTCGACAATGGCAAACCATAAAGAAGTGGAATATCGGGGCTTGGCAGCCTGTGTTCATTGTGACTATATGAATACAGGCCACCTTCATACTTGCATGTTCAGATATAATTAGGACACTTTCAAAGTGTGCTGTGGAATCCCAAAAGTCATCAGCATGCTGTGCTGTTACTGTAATTATAGTAATCAGATAATGCATCCATAACTTAACTAATTATCCTAAATCAACTTGAAATATAATTTGTGGATTTGCAAAGCTTTGCCTCTTTCTTCTTTCCTCTTTTGCAGTGTGAGCCGAACAGAAACAAGAGTTTTAAGATTTGTTTAAAATATTTATTTTCAATATTTATTTTCAATTTCGCACTTAGATAATCCAGTAAGCCTTCTAATTAGCAGTTTTCTATTATATATATGTCATAAAGTTCAATTATCTACATAGTAATTATTACTGTATTTCAACAAAAAAACAGATAAGGAAATATACAAGTATGTTTTTTTTTTTTTTGCATCCATTGTAATAAAATGCACATAATCACCTTTTAGTAATACATGATGTGAAAAAGAAAACAACTGCTTAACAATAAAAACAAAAAACAAAACAACAATGCCTTTCTTCCTACAAAGAAGCCTGGATGCATTAGCATGGTGGCTATAATGAAGGAGCTCTCCAAGGTGCTGTAGAAAACACTTCTGTATGCTATAAGTATGCTTGATTTTCCTGGTATAATCTGTAAGAGCAATTTTTCAAAGTGCTTTTAAATAATGATGCAAATAAACGGCTGCAGGTATAATCGAAAAGAAAAATCCATTAGGAGGCATTGTTTTGCATTAGATTTGCTGTTTGGAGACATTGATAGAAAGCAGAGTGATATATATCATGCTGATTAAGTGTTGTTATCAGCTCATTTGACGTGATGGGCTATTATTTTATTCCTGTCATACAAGTGTATTATTTTCATTTGCTAAAAATTGACGTAGACATACCGGTAATTAAATATATCAGTGCTACATATAAAATGTATTTCGTCATTTAAATTTAATATTTTCTTTTGGCCTTTTATATTCACTGGTAAAGCTAAACACAAAAATATAGCATTCATTGCTGAAGCAAAATATTCTGTATTGCTGCTAAAACATAGAATTCTGTTTTAGTACATAGTGATTCCTTAAGTAGGTATGTTATGCCAGATAGTCAAAGTTTTAACTCACTGATCACTATGAGAGAATGCACAATATCAAAGTAATAAAAGTAGCCTATAAGATTAGGAAATAAATGAGTGAAGATGATATTGAACAAGTGCTTAGTTATGAATATAATAAATAAAACAAATATTTTAAAATAGCAAATTGTGCTATGTGAACCTCTTATAGATTTCTTAACAGATGAAGACCTTGACTAGTATTGTGAATCAGCAAGAAAAAATGTATAAAAATGTGATAGATGTTTTTATGTGGCCTTTAATGGCACAATGCTTTATAGCTTGTGTTTTTATGTGATAAATTAGTGAATTGGTCCTTAGTGTGTCACGAACAATGGGGGTGATTCAGATGTGGTTGTAAAGAGCGTCACTGCTGCTTACTAAGAATGCTCAGATATGGTAATGCAGCAGGAGGTATCTGGTATCAGTAGATGCCTCCTACATGCAAGTGCGATCCTCTGCAGCATCTGAGGATGCAGCATTGAATCACCAGCGACATCATCGGCCGGATGAGTAGATATGGTAATGCAGCAGGAGGCATCTGGAATCGGATACCTCCTACATGGAAGTGCAATCCTCTACTTTATCCAAGGATGCTGCACTGAATCACCAGCGACATCATCTGCTGGCTGAGTAACCCATAAGGTTATGCAGACTGGCCGCCAAAGCTTTATCGATGAGGCCAGAAAAGCTCTGTCAGAAGATGGAAACTCTGGCCTCAGCACTCCCACAAAACGGAGACAACACACTTCAAATAGCTGCAAACTGTCACTCTACTGATATCTGCAGCCATATTTCATACAAACTTGCGGGACCCATAAGGCACATGCACAATATACCACACATCGGTACATTGCATCCGATGTTACTTTGCAATGGGACCTGAATCACCCCCAATAACAGTGACAAAAAAGGGCAGAACACACTATGGCAAATTGGCAGAGCAAGGGGAGGATCATTTGCTTTCCTGATCTCTCCCTGCTACTGGACACACACTGGCTAATCAGCAGAGCAAGGGGATGATAGTGTGCTTTTCTGTTTTCCCCCTACTCCACTGATGGTGCTGACTTGTCAAAACAAAGTTCCATCCACTCCTAGCTTCCTGCAGCATACGTGAGGAGCTGGGAGCATGCAGGCAGCCATGGCATCAGAGAAGTACTGTGAGCAGGCAGGCAGCCGTGGCATCAGAGAGGTACTGTGAGCAGGCAGGCAGCCGTGGCATCAGAGAGGTACTGTGAGCAGGCAGGCAGCCGTGGCATCAGAGAGGTACTGTGAGCAGGCAGGCAGCCGTGGCATCAGAGAGGTACTATGAGCAGGCAGGCAGCCGTGGCTTCAGAGAGTAACTGGAAGCAGGCAGGCAGCCACAGTATCACAGACATTTCAGCATCATGACATCAGTCACAGAGAAGAGCAAGAGCTGGGGGAGTCAGTCGCAAAGTCAGTGGGATGGAAAAACGTTACTGTCTAAAAATCCATCTTATTCTTTATACAGACATTTATGATATGGGACACAATTGGATTCAGTGTCCAGTCTCCACATGAGTATGGCTCACACCAGACTCTTACTTCACCAGCTTTCCATGCTTCCACAGAAGGTATCGCATACTCATTGTCATATTGATTGGGTGTGTTTTTCAGAGCAATGGGGGTCATTCCGAGTTGATCGCTCGCTAGCTAGTCTTAGCAGCCATGCAAACGTTATGCCGCCGCCCACTGGGGAGTGTATTTTAGCTTAGCAGAAGTGCAAATGCATGTGCAGCCGAGCTCTACAAAAACAGTTGGTGCAGTTTCAGAGTAGCTCTGAACCTACTCAGCGCTTGCGATCACTTCAGCCTATTTGTGTCTGGATTTGACATCATACAACCGCCCAGCGAATGCCCAGCCACACCTGCGTTTTTTCAGACATGCCTGCTTTTTTACCAACACTCCCTGAAAACGGTCAGTTGACACCCAGTAACGCCCCCTTCCTGACAATCTTCTAGCGGCCGCCAGTGCGAAGAAAAACTTTGCAGGAACCAGAGCACAACCACAAAGGGCTTTGTACCCGTACATCAAGCGTGTGCATTGTGGGGCATATGCATGCGCAGAACTGCCATTTTTTCAGCTGATTGCTGTGCTGTGAAAATCGGCAGCGAACGATCAACTCGGGATGACCCCCACTGTCTGTGAGAGTGCACAATATGTGCTCAGTTTATCTCATGCTACATTTAGCATTAAAATAATAACTAATACTAACTGAAAGATAAAAACTCTTCAATTATTTCATGCTATTGCTCCATCCTGTTTTCACTTGTTGAATACTTCATCCAAACCTTTTAGGAGTTATGGAGTTTCTTTTATTATTTCATCTTTTTAAATTACATTTGTGCTCCTGGAAAAAGATGAAATTGATTTTGTTTACAGCATTACATTTAGGCATATCACTTACTGCATTTCTTTGAACATAGCAACAAAATTAATTACATCAAAAAAAGGAGATTTATGGTAAGACTTACCATTGTTAAATCTCTTTCTGCAAGGTACACAGGATTCCACAGGGAACAACATCGGGGTGTAGAGTTGGATCTCGATCCGAGGCACCAACAGGCTAAAGCTTTGACTGTTGACTGATGCCTTGCACTGCCTTCTCTATATGCCCGCATCCAGCAACTGGAGCTCAGTTTTGTTAACCAGTCCAATGCAGTAGTAGGTAAAAGATGATAACAGTTAGTAGCCACAGCGAACTACATTCTCATGACAGGAGAAGGTACTAGCGGCTAATGCCATACAAACCCAAAGAAGCTAAGTGCGTCAGGGTGGGCACCATGTGGAATCCAGTGTACCTCGCAGAAAGAGATTTAACAATGGTAAGTCTTACCATAAATCTCCTTTTCTGCAGCGGGGTACATTGGTATTCCACAGGTAACAACGTCGGGGTGTCCTAAAGCAGTTCCTCATGGGAGGGGACGCACTGTAGCGGGCACAAGAACCCGGCATCCAAAGGAAGCATCCTGGGAGGCGGAAGTATCAAAGTCATATAACGTAATGAACGTGTTCACTGAGGACCACGTAGCATCCTTGCACAATTGTTCTAGGGACGCACCACGGTGGTGATAAAGCTAAAATATTTATCTTATTTAAAACCCTTTAAGAGGCCTAAGAACACTGTACGCTATTTACGTATGGAGTACCGTAAGGGTACGCACGTTGCGTAGCAATCGCTTAGCCGAGGTCGAGACGCTCAAGCGTCACGTTCGCTCACGGCCAAGAGATCACAGGCAGGCACGCTATTGGCTGCCGACTAACGTAATGGTTCGCTATAGCGTAGCGGACGCTCGGGACCACGAGGAGATCACCAGCGGCGCAGACGCTCACAATGTTAAACCTTTATATCTAAACCAAAAACAATGTAATATGCAGTAAAACCTTAGTGTAGAGATAGGGTGTAGATGCAACACAGTGTAACCTTATTAACTTAAAAGCTGTTTGAGCGTCACCGACGCTCTGTGAATACTTAACACTATAATAAATACACAACTACCGGGCTTAGGGTCTAACGCCTTATATGAATGTTATACTTGCAAAAAGAATAATACAGTACAAGTCACACACTACAATATAACATAGACTAACTAACCAGGTAACTACACAGGAAATACAATACAATACTATTACGTTTAAGAGAATACGAGAGAAAGAGAAGAGAGAGAGAGAGAGATATGGCCCATAATAACAAGAAAGACAATGTGATTGCGGAGAAAACTTACGCACAAAGGGGAACGATCGCATGCGCCTCTGGACATCCAGCTCCCGATTATCAGCAATGAGAACCGTTGAAGAGTGAGAGCTGGATGTGATCGGCTTGTCTATTTATGCCCCACACACAATACAATTCAATGGTCCCTACAATCTCATTGTTCATTGGACACAGGAATTCCTCCTCGCATTATAACAAAAGGTCATAGGTTGATTCATACAGGTGGGCTGTGACGATTTCCAACTGCTCAGGTGGGTGGGAAACTAGGTTTCCCGCCGCATGGATAAGTAAGTGCAAATAATAGTAAATGGACATAAACTTCTTATGTCCATAACTATTCGCACGAGCGATTAATCCGCTTCAAACCAACACCGGAATATTGCTAATTAAATATTCTTCCGATGGATACTAAACACCACTGTATTACTCCTGTCTGACCCTTCGTATCAAACAAAGAGGGATTTCTCTGTCCATGAACATGCTACATTAACTAAACTTTCAGATTCTATCAAAGGGACCATTATCTACAAAATACATTATATAGTGAAAATATGTAACGATTGAGTCGCACGCTACGAACACATGAACTCTACCGTAAATGCACATACCGTGCGCCTGCGGGTGCCCGCAACAGCGAGTATGCGCACGCACGGGAGAGCGCACGCATGCGCAGCGCGGACCTGTATGAGGTGCAAATATGGCAGTGTGCATCGTGATATTTTTCTGACTTTGACAGTCCACCCTTTGGCAGTCAGCAATAACTGCCACTTCCTAAAACATTTCAAAACGAGAAAAATATATGTCAGGGGTTAATACATTTACATGGTTGGGTAGGGGAGGAGAGGAGAAGGTAGGAAAAGGGTATGACCTAGTGAGATAGCAGAAGCATGTGTGTATGAATCCGTGTTTGGGGGTCATGTATCATCGTGCCGTACGTGTTTTAAATCAAGCTTCGAGGTATTGCGAAGTATACATTTGAATTCCTTCTTATCCCGTGGTACGGGTCTGTGGATGGGCTGTCAAACTTTACCGAGCTCTTTTCGGCTGTGGTTGTAACAAAATGGGGAGCACATTTTAGTTGATGATACATGAATGGGGGAATATGTGATTGCTGATATCTGTGCCTGTATTCCCTATCGACTATGTGTGTAATTACCTGAAGGTTGTAGAGATGAAGATAAAGAACACTTATGGTAAAATGCAGTGGTATTCTATGTCAGGTTAATGAACATTTGTCGGTTGAAGTCTTGTTCGGTGTCTGTTGAATGCAGTCTTCTTTGTGCTTTTACCAAAAGGCGTGTGGGCAAAAAGCTTTGTCAATGTCCATAGACTTACAAAAGTGTTGGGCTAGCGTAATTTTAAAATTTCTAGGGAAACTGGGGGTCTATGGCAAAGTTCATCAAATATCTGTGTATAAGGTTGTCAAAACTTCTTCTTTAATCCATCAGTTGTCTGTATACAGGATCATCAAATTCCTCGTCCAAGTGGGTCTTTTTACCTTGGAGATAACGGAAAAACAGGTGAAAGAAACGGACCGTAGAAATCGCATTTTCATCACATCATTGTTTCTACATTTGGGTCATAAATCAAATCCATTGGAATTACAATTCCCTCACTCCTTAAACTCATCACCCTGGTACTTCGTTTACACTTCGTTAAAGCCTGACCGCATCTAAATATCAAGCCAATCGTTATGATAACACCTAAGATACATAGAAGAAACTTCCCAACATCCATTATGACTCCTTGAGCCCATTCTCCTAAACCAGAGAACCAATTTCGCGGGTTCAACCATGACACCCAACCAGTCAGCTCATTACTCACAGCAGCAAGGGTGAGATTGTGTCTCCTGCGAAATTCCCACTTCAATTGGAGAATATCGTCCATCTTTTGGTCTATGACCTCGACCGGGTCCTCGGTACTATTCGTTATATATGTGCAGCATTTCACGCCGTACTGCGTTGCCAGTGTGACACAATATCCACCTGTTACTGCCGTGAGATAATTGAGAACCATTCTATGCTGAACCAGTTCTGTTTTATAAGCTTGAAGTTCTCTTCCAGTATACCTAAACGTGTCATCATACATTTCTGTGATATTATCTAACAAATTTGCGAGCGCAGATATGTATTTATAATTCAACACTCCTCTGGCGGTGCGAGTGATGTCTAACGCGATTAGAAACTGAATCCCGATGGATTCATGAATCATGTCAGAGGCCGGATGCTCTGTTCTTTCTATCAGGTGCCGTTTAACTACGTGCTCGTAGTGGGTGTGAGTATAAGGAGCTTGGGCAACACGGTGTATATCTTTCATTTTGGCATGTGATACAGTCATTACTTCAGGCAGTACTTTTCCAATATAATACAATCCTTCAGAGTTTGGGGCAAGCCACTTATACGCCTTCCTCCCGCATATGAAATATGCATCATCGGGGAGAACATATGGGACGGAGTAGGACATAACCATATTACACATCTTCCATGTGAAATCTCCTAACCCTAATTCTCCCATCTGTCTAGTACACGTATCAGCTTGTACGATATGTGCACAGTATCCTGGTGATACCTCTCCAACTCTCGTAATCCTACTTCCTAGGGTATACCTATATCGGAAAGATTTTCCTCTACTGGCTATGTGGCGTATAAACTCTGTATCTGTCGGCATTCTATCTGCTCTATATGAAAAGGTCATGGTTTGGTTACTCCATGACACTTCCCAATTTCCCGGCTTTCGGGGATTGGAAATGTTAAAACATATGAGGGATCTGTCCACATGATATTGGTGGAGCTTCAAACTAGGAGGACTGGAGATATTAAACCTCCTGTCCACCGGCCTCCCACCACTTAGCTCAAGTACCTCCCCTATCATTAAAGGAAATGGTACTAGTCCTGATTTGCTATGACCTTGAGGTACTTGAGAGCATACCCAACAATCTGTTTGATTTAACACACTACCCACTAAGGAGTGATAGTCACTCAAGGGATGCCGGTCCATGTGGATATTAAAACTGGATTGGCATTTCTTGATGCACCCATCCTCAACTACATTGTCACAGAGCCTACAGATACAGTTTTCTTCAGCTAACAATCCTTCACAATTCCTTCTATGGTCAATGCTATTGGATTGTTTTCTGATACTCGCCTTTGCTTGTTGATTATGTTGTTCTTGGGAAACTACGCCTCCATCTCTGTCATCAGAACCCATTCCAGAACCTCTCTCGACCTCCATGGTACTCTCGCCGGAACAGACTGCTCTGGTCAACATCATGGTCAACAGGAAAATCCGGATCACAGTCTCTTGGGGCAAGTCCATCTTAGGAGGAAACGAAGAAGAATGAGAAGGGGAAAAAAAAATAATTTGAGGAAGAGGGGATGGGAAGTGGAGAAAAACAATAAAAGGGAACAGGGAATCGACAACTGCTTTTGATCTTGTGATTTTCAATGCTCAGGTGCCGCCTCAGTCCTTCTGGAACAGACACTCCAGTGATACAACTTCCTCTACCGTCTGTTCCTTATCACGGGACCTCTCTGGGTCAGCAACCTTCTTACAATGGGACGAATGAACCCAAGTCTCTCTCTCGGCAACTTTCAATGCTGTAGTGCTAGTCAGTAAGACTTGGTATGGTCCTTCCCATCTGTCAATAAGGCAACCTGAGCGTAGAAAATTCCGTATCATTACATAATCCCCAGGTTCAATGTCATGACAATTACTATCTGGTAAATCAGGAATCACCAACTTCAAATTGTCATTTTGATTCCTTAGCTGTTTACTCATATTAACCAAGTATTTTACAGTCACTTCATTGTTACACTTCAAATCATCCAGAGGGTTAATCATAACATGCGGTTGTCGACCAAACAAGATTTCAAAGGGAGACAGATTAAGAGGGGACCTGGGAGTGGTTCTGATGCTGTACAGTACAATGGGTAAAGCTTCTGGCCATGTCAATCCTGTCTCTGCCATAACTTTGCTCAGTTTATTTTTAATAGTGCTGTTCACTCTTTCCACCTTCGCACTCGCCTGTGGACGGTATGGAGTGTGCAGCTTGCTATCAATTCCCATCAACTTACACATTCCTTGAAAGACATCACCTGTAAAATGGGTACCCCTATCACTTTCAATTATTCTAGGGATACCATATCTACATACAAATTCCTGCACAATTTTCTTAGCAGTAAACATAGCGGTATTTGTGGCCGCAGGAAATGCTTCGACCCAATTTGAGAACACATCTATACAAACAAGTACATATTTCAAATTTCGACAAGGGGGTAATTGTATAAAGTCAATCTGTATTACCTGAAAAGGACCGCCTGTAGGTGGGATATGAGATGGTTCTGTTGGTATTGCCTTTCCGATATTCTTTCTCAAGCATGTAAGGCATGACATTGCTCTCTTACTTGCATGAGATGAAAATCCTGGGGCGCACCAATATGCTCTTACCAACTTGCACATTCCTTCCTTGCCCAGATGAGTCAGCCCGTGAGCTGCCTCAGCTAAACATGGA
Source organism: Pseudophryne corroboree (assembly GCF_028390025.1). Lineage (NCBI taxonomy): Eukaryota > Metazoa > Chordata > Amphibia > Anura > Myobatrachidae > Pseudophryne > Pseudophryne corroboree. The sequence goes on along the minus strand of NC_086448.1, from coordinate 551,424,771 downwards.
AGATATGCTCTGGGGGCCACTGGTTTACCTTGTCCATCCGTCCAGAGTCCTGAGGACTCCTGGCCATATCCCTTTGCCTTCCAGACTGCCTTTTCCTGTGTGGAACACACATTTTGCATCTCACACAACTTCTGTGTGTTGATGGTATTAAATACCATCAGTTGTGTGGTGTCTGTCTGTCTGGGGGTACCAGCTGCTAATTTAGCTGCTTCGTCTGCTCGGTTGTTACCAAGTGATACTGGGTCCTGGCTATATGTGTGTGCTTTACACTTGATAACAGCCACTCTGTCGGGTTCCTGTATCGCTGTTAGAAGCCTTTTGATGTGAGCTGCATGCGCTACCGGTGTACCAGCTGCCGTCATGAAATTTCTGAGGCGCCATAGGGCTCCGAAATCATGGACTACCCCGAATGCGTATCTAGAGTCGGTGTAGATATTGGCTGATTTGCCCTTAGCCAATTCACATGCTCTGGTTAGGGCGACCAGTTCAGCAACCTGGGCTGAGTGAGGTGGGCCTAGCGGTTCTGCTTCTATGGTGCCTTGGTCATCTATGACTGCGTATCCAGTACACAAGTCTCCCGAGTCTGACTGTCTGTGACAACTACCGTCCGTGTAGAAAGTTAGATCTACATCTTCCAGTGGGTTGTCACTGATGTCAGGCCTTGCGGTAAAATTTTGGGTCAAATATTCCATACAATCATGTGTGTCCTCCTTTGTATTAAATTCTCCTTCCCCACCACTCTCATCCTCCACCCTTTGTGCCTGTCCAGGCACACCTGGGAGATATGTTGCAGGATTTAATGCACTGCATCTCCTTATGGTGATGTTTACGGGGGCCATTAGTGCCAATTCCCATCTTGTAAACTGCGCTGATGAGACGTGCCTGGTTTGGGCGGAATTTAGCAAGGCTGACACTGCATGTGGTGTATGAATTGTGAGGTTGTGACCTAGCACTACATCTTCGCTTTTCGTTACTAGCAATGCTATCGCAGCAACGCTTCGCAAGCATGTGGGGAGGGATCGCGCTACCGTGTCTAGCTGAGCGCTGTAGTATGCTACTGGCCTGCTGGCATCACCGTGCTTTTGGGTTAAGACGCCTGCCGCGCAACCAGCACTTTCTGTTCCGTACAGCTCAAAGGGTTTCCCATAGTCTGGCATACCTAATGCTGGTGCCTGCGTTAGGCACTGTTTAAATCTCTCAAATGCCATCTCGGACTCGTCTGTGTGCGAAATCCGATCAGGTTTGTTTGAGGAGACCATCTCCTGCAAAGGTAACGCTAGAATGGAAAACCCTGGGATCCAGTTACGGCAATACCCACACATTCCTAAAAATGTTCTGATCTGTTGCTGGGTTTGTGGCAGAGTCATGTCTCTAATTGCTTGAATTCTATCAGCGGTCAGGTGTCTCAGTCCTTGTGTTAGACAGTGTCCCAAATATTTTACCTTAGTTTGGCATAATTGCAACTTGTCTTTGGAAACCTTGTGTCCTGTGTCTGAAAGATGAAACAGGAGCTGTTTCGTATCCTTCAGGGATGCTTCCAATGAATCAGAACACAGTAGAAAATCATCCACGTACTGTATCAATACTGATCCACTCTCTGGTTGGAAAGACTGTAAACAATCATGCAAAGCCTGGGAAAATATACTTGGACTGTCTATGAAACCTTGTGGTAATCGAGTCCATGTGTATTGGACTCCTCTGTATGTGAATGCAAACAAATATTGGCTGTCAGGGTGCAAAGGTACCGAAAAGAAAGCGGAGCAGAGGTCAATAACAGTGAAAAATTTCGCAGTGGGAGGGATTTGCATAAGGATGACAGCTGGATTTGGCACTACGGGGAACTGACTCTCAACTATTTTGTTAATCCCCCTTAGATCCTGCACTAGCCGGTAACCCCTCCCCCCACTCTTTTTCACAGGGAAGATGGGACTATTGGCAGTGCTGGACGTTCTTACCAGAATGCCCTGTTGTAGCAAGCGCTCTATTACGGGATAAACTCCTAACTCCACCTCTGGCTTCAGAGGGTACTGTGGGATTTTTGGAGCTATCCTACCATCTTTTACTTGTACAACTACCGGAGCTACGTTTGCCATTAATCCAGTGTCCTGTCCATCTTTAGTCCAAAGTGACTCTGGTATCTGGGATGTCATTTCTTCTACTTGGGATGGAGTCCTATTTGTCATAATGGTATGTGACATTAATTTTGATGGGGAGTCTAACATGTCTTGCACTTCCTGAGCGTGATTCTCAGGTATGTCCAAGAATACACCTTCAGGAGTACAATAAATGACGCACCCCATTTTACACAATAAGTCTCTTCCCAGGAGATTAGTCGGTGCCGATGCAGCCAGCAAAAAGGAATGCTTGGTATGTAAAGGCCCTACTGTAATCTCGGCTGGTTTGCTAACAGGGTAGTGCTGGACTACTCCCGTTACTCCCATGGCTGGAATTGTCTTACCAGTGGTTCTCATGCCCACTGTCGAATTTATCACTGATTTGGCCGCCCCTGTATCTACAAGGAAGTTTAATGTTTTACCAGCTACATTAATTGCAATTTCAGGTTCACTCCCAAGACTTGCAATCAATTTTACTGGCTGCAGATTACAGGTATGGCCACACCCTTATTGGGTATGGTGACCTCCCTGAATCCCGCTGGCAGCAACTACTTGTGAAGGGGTTAAATGGGAACTGCCAGAGGCTTGCCAGTCTCTGTTCGGGGGGTATCTTTTTGTTTCCCCTGCATGTGGCTCATAACTCCGTTTCTGCGGACCCTGCTCCCAATGTCGTGTGTCGTGTCGTTGTCTAGGGGGTTGATATGAGTTTTGTGAATTTTTCACTCTACAGTCTCGTGCCATGTGTCCCTGTCTATGACAAGAAAAACAAGTTACCACATTTGACTTACCCACAGGGTTTGGTGATTTATACAAAGGCTGCCTTGTGGTCAGGGCCTGTATACTTACGGCCATTAACTTATCACCTTGTGACTCCCTGTGTCGGGTGATATTCCGGCCGTGATCAATAGCAGCCTCTCTCAAAGTAGCCACCGACAGACCTCGCCAACATGGTTGCGTGGTCTGTACCCTTGTCTTTAATGTCTCTTTTAAACCATCCATTAGTACAGATACTGCTACTTCTCGATGGTTTATGTTTGTTTTAATGTCCTCTATACCTGTGTATTTTGCCATTTCTAGTAATGCCCTGTGAAAATATTCTGCAGCAGTTTCTGACTCTTTCTGTTTAATGGAGAAAATCTTGTTCCACTTAACTACCGCTGGAAAATACTCCTTTAACTGTAAACTTATTCTTTTTACATTATCTTTGTTGTACACATCTGTAAGAGGTACATCCTGATCTAATCCACAGTCAGCTAAAAATTGAGCTGCGTCGACATTGGAGGGTAAACATGCCCTCAGCAATATCTGCCAGTCTTTGTTATTGGGCTCTAAAGTGTTCCCTAGGTCTCTGATGTATTTCTGGCTAGCAACTAAGTCTTTTCTAGGATCAGGGAATTCAGACACTATGGTTCTTAATTCCATTCGGGAAAATGGGCTGTACATGGCAATGTTCCTAACAGGAGTGATTCCTGTTGTGTCAGTTTTCCCATTTGGAACTGCTATTACCCTAACAGGATTAAGTCTACTAACATCATTCTGTGTAGGTTCTACAGCCTGTGGTGAAATGGTTTCAGCATAGTGTATGGTGCCGTACTTACCTGTAGATACGACCTCACCTATCCCTCCGCTAGGGGCTTTTGTTACTAATCTCGTGGGTGGAGCCGTGCCTACTGTTGTCTCTGCTATGGTGGCTGCTAGAGAGAGAGCCGATATTGTTGCCGATTCGTCCTCTTGATCACACTCCTGGGGAAAGTTCAAAACAGGGTACAACTTGCACGGGTTAATACTTGCATTTGTTAACTTATTAACATTTACACAGTTGCTAAGTGTTTGTTTGTTACACCCTAATGCAACATTCTCCGCAACCAATTTCTCTCCTGATATGTATGGTGGCGGCGGGGCCGTGGCTACAATTTCTTGATAGGATTAGATCCCGCCGCCAGAGCCAATCCTCTCTGTATTTCACCCTCCTGTTGCCATAGCTGCAAATAATCATAATGCTGGATTCGTCTCTTTGTTGATTTAATGAGACATATCCTCCTCCTTAAATTTTGCAACACTTCTGGGCTAAAGCTACCTACTCTTGGGAATTTCTCCCCGTCATGCACTGTCATTCTCTCCCATTCATCACATAAAACCTCTGTATGTGAACCATATTTTTCACACATTACGTACCTTGCCGACCCGACTGGTCGGTTTACTGAATTAACCCGAACCGAGGTTGATCGCCCCCTTCCTGAACAATTGGCCCCCATAACTTGCAGGCGTTGCTTTCACCACCTCTGACCTTCAATCAGGGTCTTCAGCGAACCCTTACAAAAACCAAAATGTTCACGATAGGCTGACGGTGGCGGTTTACCGAGTACCCCACTCACTCGCCCACGCCGACCAATACGACCTACACACTGCCTTAGCGCTGGCGTACTCGACCCGGGGCCCCTATGAACCTCTATTTACTGGAACATGCGAGGGATATCCGCAGAACACTTACTCTTTCCAGTAACTATTGGTTGTTGGACAATTCCTGAGTGACCAGCGAACTTCCCTTCAGAAAATAAAAAATTACACAAATCACGTCAGAATGTACAAATAGTTTTATGACCGGGTTCGTACACAAATGGTACTGGTCAGATTAACTAATGCACACAATTACGTGCGGTACAATCGTTCAGCACATAAGCAACTAATCTTATGTGCTGAGCGACCAGTGGAATCGAAAATTTCGGCTGCAAATTCCTTCAGCCAGAGCTTTATTGGCCTATATGGGTTTTGCACCAACCCCCTGGGTTGTGCCCTTTTCTCTTATTTATGGCAGACTTCTTAGTCTGCTGTACCTGGACCTCCTGGTCTGTAGTATGACCTCCTGGTCTACTATACTCTACTGCTCAAATTTTATATTTAACAAAGGATGCCTCCCTCGCCACCATGTACGACACTTACATGCATGTACCTCTGCGAGAACTCGACTTCTTGTGGTTCAACCTGGAAAATTGTATAAACTTATATATACAAAACACTCACTCACCACATGTACACTTTTGTTTCTATTTCTATTTCTTATTTCTGCGCAGAAATTTTCTTTAAACCAGATGTGTTGTGAATTTGGAGAAGGATCTGTTAGTCTAAATTTCGGACACTAAAATAAACTTGCGCTATTTATCGCGTTGCCACCTTTTCGCCTGTTACGATAAGACTACCGTGTGATTTGAGCTACGTGGGCGTACCCGGACGCCTCGTTGCGTAATTTACGCTGCGTGCGTCGGCCTTTGAGTTGCGTATGCGAGTCTCACCCTTTGTTAGAGACACGTGTACGCAAAGCAAATATCCACCGTAACACAACTAACACGTTTTATCAATGTAGATGATCCTCGATCGTCTACCGCGCAACTCACCAATCTCTCCTGATACCTTAGGTAGAGTTGCGTGTGGGCTTTACACTTTATCCCTTTATATATTACATTTACACTTTAACTATGAAATAGCGACAAATCTCTCTTAGCACGTTTTATCAATTATAAAATGGCAAACAGGAGAGTGATATGAAAATACACGAATGAAAAAGAAATGCAGATATGTGCGTGCGTGCGTACGCAAGACAGAAATAAACAGTTTTAAAAGACACTAGCGTTTTGTTCTTACCTCCGGTTCCGGATTCCTTCAGCACCCTTTACTAAGCGAAGCAGACGCTTATCCCGTCAGCACTGCGAAGAATATGATCTCCCGCCCTTTGCTGATGGATAATGTCTGCTGAAATTACCTAGCAGAGATATGTGAAGGACAGGACGAGCCGCCAATTGATAAAGCTAAAATATTTATCTTATTTAAAACCCTTCAAGAGGCCTAAGAACACTGTACGCTATTTACGTATGGAGTACCGTAAGGGTACGCACGTTGCGTAGCAATCGCTTAGCCGAGGTCGAGACGCTCAAGCGTCACGTTCGCTCACGGCCAAGAGATCACAGGCAGGCACGCTATTGGCTGCCGACTAACGTAATGGTTCGCTATAGCGTAGCGGACGCTCGGGACCACGAGGAGATCACCAGCGGCGCAGACGCTCACAATGTTAAACCTTTATATCTAAACCAAAAACAATGTAATATGCAGTAAAACCTTAGTGTAGAGATAGGGTGTAGATGCAACACAGTGTAACCTTATTAACTTAAAAGCTGTTTGAGCGTCACCGACGCTCTGTGAATACTTAACACTATAATAAATACACAACTACCGGGCTTAGGGTCTAACGCCTTATATGAATGTTATACTTGCAAAAAGAATAATACAGTACAAGTCACACACTACAATATAACATAGACTAACTAACCAGGTAACTACACAGGAAATACAATACAATACTATTACGTTTAAGAGAATACGAGAGAAAGAGAAGAGAGAGAGAGAGATATGGCCCATAATAACAAGAAAGACAATGTGATTGCGGAGAAAACTTACGCACAAAGGGGAACGATCGCATGCGCCTCTGGACATCCAGCTCCCGATTATCAGCAATGAGAACCGTTGAAGAGTAAGAGCTGGATGTGATCGGCTTGTCTATTTATGCCCCACACACAATACAATTCAATGGTCCCTACAATCTCATTGTTCATTGGACACAGGAATTCCTCCTCGCATTATAACAAAAGGTCATAGGTTGATTCATACAGGTGGGCTGTGACGATTTCCAACTGCTCAGGTGGGTGGGAAACTAGGTTTCCCGCCGCATGGATAAGTAAGTGCAAATAATAGTAAATGGACATAAACTTCTTATGTCCATAACTATTCGCACGAGCGATTAATCCGCTTCAAACCAACACCGGAATATTGCTAATTAAATATTCTTCCGATGGATACTAAACACCACTGTATTACTCCTGTCTGACCCTTCGTATCAAACAAAGAGGGATTTCTCTGTCCATGAACATGCTACATTAACTAAACTTTCAGATTCTATCAAAGGGACCATTATCTACAAAATACATTATATAGTGAAAATATGTAACGATTGAGTCGCACGCTACGAACACATGAACTCTACCGTAAATGCACATACCGTGCGCCTGCGGGTGCCCGCAACAGCGAGTATGCGCACGCACGGGAGAGCGCACGCATGCGCAGCGCGGACCTGTATGAGGTGCAAATATGGCAGTGTGCATCGTGATATTTTTCTGACTTTGACAGTGGGCCGCCCAAGAAGGTCAAACAGACTGAGTAGAATGGGCCTTGATAGTAGCAGGGGCTGGAAGTCCAGCTTGTACATAAACTTGTGCAATCCCCATTTTAATCCATCTGGACAAGGTCTGCTTAATCGCAGGCCAGCCACGTTTATGAAAACCAAAAAGAACAAAGAGAATCAGATCTCCTAAGGGAGGCGGTTCTCTTCACATAGATACGGAGAGCCCGTACCACAACCAAAGACCGCTCTTTGGAGGACAAATCAGGAGAGATAAAGGCCGTAACCATAATCTCTTGGTTAAGATGGAAAGATGACACCACCTTAGGCAGATAACCAGTGCGAGTTCTAAGAACCGCACGGTCACTGTGAAAAATCAGAAAGGGAGACTGCAATTTTTCTCTGAAACCACACCGACAAGGCTGAAATATGAACCTTGAGGAGGCCAGACGAAGGCCTGAGTCCAGGCCCTGTTGCGGAAGCGCCAAAAGTTTGGCAGTACTGAACTTGTATGCATCCAAATTCTTAGCCATACATCAGGAGAAGAATTCCAGACTCTATAATAAATACGAGCCAAAGCTGGTTTACGGGCTTTCAACATCGTTTGAATGACCGCCTCAGAAAAACCTTTGGCCCTCAGAACTGAAGCTTCAAGAGCCACACCATCAAAGCCAGTCGGGCCAAATCCTGGTAGACACAAGGGCCCTGAATGAGGGAGTCTGAGCGTTGCGGATGCAGAAGAGGACGCTCTATCGAGAGACCCTGTAGGTCTGAGAATCAATGCCTTCTGGGCCGCACTGGAGCAATCAGAAGTAGGATTCCTCCTTCTTGCTTGAACTTCTGAATTACCCTGGGCAGGAGTGACACCAGAGGGAACATGTACGGCAGCCGAAAGTTCCATGATAATTGCCAGTGCGTCCACAAACACTGCTTGAGGATCCCTTGTTTTTGCTCCGAAGACCGGAACCTTCTGATTGTGCCGAAACGCCATCAGGTCTACATCTTGTCCACTAGGAGTTGAAATACTTCTAGATGAAGGCTCCACTCTCCGGCGTGTACGTCCTGATGACTGAGGAAGTCCGCTTCCCAGTTGAGGACCCCCGGAATGAACACTGATGATATGGCTGGCAGATGGCATTCCACCCATCGAAGAATCTTTGACACTTCCAAAATTGCCATGCGGCTTTGAGTGCCACCCTGATGATTTATGGATGCCACCATGGTGGAATTGTCCAACTGTACTTGAACAGGCCTGTTCTGTACCAGAGGCAGAGCAAGTTTCAGAGCATTGAACACTGCCCGCAACTCCAGAATATTTATCGGGAGGAGAGATTCCTCCCTGGTCCACCAACCCTGAAGAGAGTGTTGCTCCAACACCGCGCCCCAACCCCGCAGACTGGCATCCGTCATTAGAAGGACCCAGTTGGAGATCCAGAAGGGACGACCCTTGCTCAATTGTTGGTCCTGTAGCCACCAGCTCAGTGACAGACGAACTTCCGGAGTCAAGGAAATCATGTGAGATCTGGGCCCTCATTCCGAGTTGTTCGCTCGCTGCTAATTTTAGCATAATTGCTAATAGGCTAAAAACCAGCAGTTCTGCGCATGCGTATGCACAGCAGGGCGCACGCACTAAGCAATTTTACACAAAACTATGCTATTTTACTCACGGGCGAACAAAGCTTTTCAATCGCTCTGCTGATCGTAGTGTGATTGACAGGAAGTGGGTGTTTCTGGGCGGAAACTGGCCATTTTCAGGGAGTGTGCTAAAAAACGCAGGCGTGCCAGGTAAAACGCAGGAGTGGCTGGAGAAACGGAGGAGTGGCTGGCCGGATGCAGGGCGTGTTTGTGACGTCAAACCAGGAACTAAACGGACTGAGGTGATCGTAATCTAGGAGTAGGTCTGGAGCTACTCAGAAACTGCACGGAAATACTTAATAGCAGAATTGCTATCCTTTTGTTAGCAATTCTGCTATGCTAAGATACACTCCCAGAGGGCGGCGGCCTAGTGTGTGCAATGCTGCTAAAAGTAGCTAGCGAGCGAACAACTCTGAATGAGGGCCCTGATACGGTGAGGCAGGCTGTCCCACTTGGCAAGGATTAGCTTCTGCAGAGGACGAGAGTAAAATGGAGCATACTCTACCATGTCGAAAGCAGACACCATGAGGCCTAGTACTTGCATCGCCGAGTGTATCGACACTCGTGGGCGAGAATGGAAGCAACTTATCCTGTCCCGAAGCTTCTGGACCTTCTCTGGAGACAAGAATAAACGTTGGTTGTGTGTGTCCAGTAATGCCCCCAGGTGCACCATGCTCTGAGCAGGGACCAGTGAGGATTTCTTCCAATTGATGAGCCACCCATGTGGAATTGGACCGTCAGTTCCAGATGATGTGTGAGAACCTCTGGGGAGTTGGCTAGGATCAGCAGGTTGTCCAGATAGGCAGGATCCTGATACCTTGCCATACGGAATTTGGATACCTTCACAAATTTGTTCAAAGGCTTGAGGTTGAGAATGGGCCTGGAGGATCCATTCAGTTCTGGAACTAGGAACAGCATTGAATAGTACCCCCTGCCTCTCTGAGACAGAGGCACCGGCACTATCACTCCTGTGTCCAGGTGGGACTGTACCACCAAATTGAGAGTTTTTGCTTTTAATGGATCCAAAGGGATATTCGTTGGGCAAAACTAGCGAGGGGGACGTGTCTTGAAAGAGATGGCATATCCGTGAGTGATGACTTCCCTCACCCAGGCGTCTGAAGTGGTCTGTAACCATACCTGGGCGAACCGCAGAAGCCATTCTCCCACCCTAGGGTCCCCCAGGGGGAGGCCTGTACCATCATGCAGCAGGCTTGCCTGGTTTGAAAGCAGGCTGATGGGGAGCCCAGGAACTTTAGGTTTGGGCTTATAGGTTTTGGAAGTGCGAGCCTGTATTGGGTACGACTGACCCTTTGTTTTACTTGGAGGTCGAAAGGAATGGAAGTTGGTACTCTTAACAAGTTGGGACTCTTAACCTTCGGAGCTGAAGGATTAGTACGCGGCAGACATGCAGTTTTAGCAGGCGTTAAGTTAGCAACAATCTCGTTCAGATATTCCCCAAAAAGGATGTTTCCCTAAAAAGGGACCACCTCCAAGGTCTTTTTAGAGTCCAGATCCACAGACCAGGACTGCAACCACAGAATCCGGCGAGCCAGAATGGACGTAGTAGACGCTTTGGCTGCCAGCACACCGGCATCAGAGGCCGCCTCCTGAATGTAATGAGAGGCTGTGGCAAAATATGAAAGACACTGTCTGGCATTATCAGAAAAATCCAGAGGTAGCTCCGCTTCAACTTCTTGAACCCAGGCTACAAAAGCTTCTGCAGCCCAAGAAGCCGCTACAGTTGGTCTATGACAGCCCCCGCAAGAGTGTAAATAGACTTCAAGCAACCCTCCGCACACTTTTCCGTCGATCTTTCAGAGAGGTGACAGTGGTGACAGGCAGAGTAGAAGACACCACAAGACGTGTGACATGTGAGTCCACCGAAGGCGGTGTTTCCTAATTTTTACTTACCTCTGCAGTAAGGGGATAACGAGCTAGCATCTATTTAGACAGGGGGAATTTCTTTCCTGGAGACTCCCAGGATTCCTGACATGTCAACTAAATGTTCGGAATGTGGTAAAACTAATTTAGTAACCTTCTGATGTTTGAACTTATCAGGTTTCTTAGACGTATCTGGAGGGTCAACAATCTGAGGAATCAGTGTGATAGCCTCCACTAGGTCAGGTACATAAACCTGTGTTATAGAATCCTCATCAGAAGCAGCTGCATCAGTGTCTGATGGATCAGTATATTCCCCATTTTTATCGGATGAAGTATCCGAACCAGGAGTGGATTGTGAGGAAGAAATTGCCCGCTGAGATGACCCTTTGGTCCTAGGAGGACGAGGGTTAGGTGTTTGTTTAACCAAGGACTGATGTAATTGCTGTAAAAGATGACAGAGTATCTGGCCCTGGCGGATTAACTACAAGGACAATATGCGGCTGTAATGGCACAGGAGGTCCCACAGGGGGTATAAGTCTTGTTACCTGCATAGTCAGCATATTAGAAAAAAAAGTAGCCCAAGGTGATTTTTATGTGCCACCAGTGCTGCAGGCTGACTAGTGGGTGCCGAACACTCAGTACCTGGACCCTCAGCTGAAATATTTTCCTCAGGTAAAACCGTGGCGTCAGCACTGCATGAGGCAGGAACGCCACGGAATTCCCGCCCTGTGTAGCAGACATTATGAGGAAACGTAGCCTTAGGGAGTAGTAGTACAATATAGCCAGACAAACACAGTACCGGACAAAAAAACCCTGTGTAAGGTGACTGCAAACGCAGAACACAAGCAGAGGATTTAAGTGACTGAAAATACACAGAGAAAAATACCAAATAGTATATCCTGTGAAACACTATATATATATATATATATATACACACACACACACACACACACACACACACACACACACACACACACACACACACACACACACACACACATACTGTATATATATATATATATATATATATATATGACCATGACGCACTTAGCTCCCCTCAGGTTACACAGATTATAGGGATAGCAATATGTGTGACACTGAATGGAAAGCGCACAGCAGCTATTGGCACACACACACAGTCACATGTACAATGCAGAAATTACAAGCAATAAAACTGCTCTGATAATACTACATAAAGCTATGTATGTATACTCATAGGTGTGCGCAGGGGGGGTTCCTGGTGCGCACAGGCACCCCCTAATGTCTGGCACCACGATCTCACATGCCTGATGCAGCGATCACCGAGCAGGCTGATTACTGTCCCCTCTGCGCTGCACCCTGTCAGGACTGCATTACTGACTGGACGCCTGAGTTAATCAAGGGTGCCACTGCTACCGGCTTTCAAATTCCCAGCTCCACCACCATGTACAAAAACAGCGTGATGTGACGTGATTACGTCATGCTGCTCGCATGCCCTCCCGTCACACCCACCACATACACACCTCTCTCCTTCTATGCTATGCCAATGCCAGCCACTGATGAGGAGCAGCATGCAGCCAGCGTTCCTCTCAGGAAGACAAATTCAATACTGGCAGACGGCCGGCAGCAGCAGCAGCAGCATTGACACGTCACTAGTTTTTCCAGCAGCAGCAGTACTAGTCTGCGACTGTCAGTGTCAGTGAGTGACTGATTTGTAAGTAAGCTGCTGCAGCTTGCAGGTGAAAGAGAGGGGGAGCCAGACCAGGCTGAGGAGGAGCAGTGGAATTGCAGTTAATGCCATCAGGGGTGCTTGTTTGGTGCACACCACAACATCTGACAATGTATCTGCTTTATTAGGATTGCTACATAGGTGTATATTTTATGCGTTGACCATCAATAGATAGTGCTAGACACGCCCAAAAGGCGGTGCTAGACACACCCCCTAACAAAATGTGCTGCGCACGCCAGTGTGTATACTGATATAACAATTAGAGATGAGCGGGTTCGGTTTCTCTGAATCCGAACCCGCCAGAACTTCATGTTTTTTTTCACGGGTCCGAGCGACTCGGATCTTCCCGCCTTGCTCGGTTAACCCGAGCGCGCCCGAACGTCATCATGACGCTGTCGGATTCTCGCGAGGCTCGGATTCTATCGCGAGACTCGGATTCTATATAAGGAGCCGCGCGTCGCCGCCATTTTCACACGTGCATTGAGATTGATAGGGAGAGGACGTGGCTGGCGTCCTCTCCATTTAGATTATAAGAGACTGAGAGAGATTTACTGGAGCTGACTAGGAGGAGTACTGTTACTGTAGAAGTGTAGAGACTGAGTGGAGAGAGTTTACTAGTGAGGACAGTGCAGTTTACTTTATAATCCGTTCTCTGCCTGAAAAAAGCGATACACAGCACACAGTGACTCAGTCACATACCATATCTGTGTGCACTGCTCAGGCTCAGGCCAGTGTGCTGCATCATCTATTATCTATATACAATATTATATATATCTGTCTGACTGCTCAGCTCACACAGCTTATAATTGTGGGGGAGACTGGGGAGCACTACTGCAGTGCCAGTTATAGGTTATAGCAGGAGCCAGGAGTACATAATATATTATATAGTGAGTGACCACCAGACACACAGTGCAGTTTATTTAATATATCCGTTCTCTGCCTGAAAAAAGCGATACACACAGTGACTCAGTCAGTCACATACCATATCTGTGTGCACTGCTCAGGCTCAGGCCAGTGTGCTGCATCATCTATTATCTATATATAATATTATATATATCTGTCTGACTGCTCAGCTCACACAGCTTATAATTGTGTGGGAGACTGGGGAGCACTACTGCAGTGCCAGTTATAGGTTATAGCAGGAGCCAGGAGTACATAATATATTATATAGTGAGTGACCACCAGACACACAGTGCAGTTTATTTAATATATCCGTTCTCTGCCTGAAAAAAGCGATACACACAGTGACTCAGTCAGTCACATACCATATCTGTGTGCACTGCTCAGGCTCAGGCCAGTGTGCTGCATCATCTATTATCTATATATAATATTATATATATCTGTCTGACTGCTCAGCTCACACAGCTTATAATTGTGGGGGAGACTGGGGAGCACTACTGCAGTGCCAGTTATAGGTTATAGCAGGAGCCAGGAGTACATAATATATTATATAGTGAGTGACCACCAGACACACAGTGCAGTTTATTTAATATATCCGTTCTCTGCCTGAAAAAAGCGATACACACAGTGACTCAGTCAGTCACATACCATATCTGTGTGCACTGCTCAGGCTCAGGCCAGTGTGCTGCATCATCTATATATATTATATATCTGTCTGACTGCTCAGCTCACACAGCTTATAATTGTGGGGGAGACTGGGGAGCACTACTGCAGTGCCAGTTATAGGTTATAGCAGGAGCCAGGAGTACATATTATATTAAAATTAAACAGTGCACACTTTTGCTGCAGGAGTGCCACTGCCAGTGTGACTGACCAGTGACCTGACCACACTGACCACCAGTATAGTTAGTAGTATACTTATATTGTGATTGCCTGAAAAAGTTAAACACTCGTCGTGTGACTTCACTTGTGTGTTTTTTTTTTTTTTTATTCTATAAAAATAAAACTCATTCTGCTGACAGACAGTGTCCAGCAGGTCCGTCATTATATAATATATAATATATACCTGTCCGGCTGCAGTAGTGATATATATATATTTTTTATATCATTTATCATCCAGTCGCAGCAGACACAGTACGGTAGTTCACGGCTGTGGCTACCTCTGTGTCTCTGCACTCGGCAGGCAGTCCGTCCATAATTGTAATACCACCTAACCGTGGATTTTTTTCATTCTTCTTTATACATACATAGTTACATAGACATCTTCTCTTTATCAACCAGTCTATATTAGCTGCAGACACAGTACAGTACGGTAGTTCATGGCTGTGGCTACCTCTGTGTCTGCACTCGGCAGGCAGTCCGTCCATAATTGTATACCACCTAACCGTGGTTTTTTTTCATTCTTCTTTATACATACATAGTTACATAGACATCTTCTCTTTATCAACCAGTCTATATTAGCTGCAGACACAGTACAGTACGGTAGTTCACGGCTGTGGCTACCTCTGTGTCTGCACTCGGCAGGCAGTCCGTCCATAATTGTATACCACCTAACCGTGGATTTTTTTCAGTCTTCTTTATACATACATAGTTACATAGACATCTTCTCTTTATCAACCAGTCTATATTAGCTGCAGACACAGTACAGTACGGTAGTTCACGGCTGTGGCTACCTCTGTGTCTGCAGTCGGCAGGCAGTCCATAATTGTATACTAGTATCCATCTCCATTGTTTACCTGAGGTGCCTTTTAGTTGTGCCTATTAAAATATGGAGAACAAAAATGTTGAGGTTCCAAAATTAGGGAAAGATCAAGATCCACTTCCACCTCGTGCTGAAGCTGCTGCCACTAGTCATGGCCGAGACGATGAAATGCCAGCAACGTCGTCTGCCAAGGCCGATGCCCAGTGTCATAGTACAGAGCATGTCAAATCCAAAACACCAAATATCAGAAAAAAAAGGACTCCAAAACCTAAAATAAAATTGTCGGAGGAGAAGCGTAAACTTGCCAATATGCCATTTACCACACGGAGTGGCAAGGAACGGCTAAGGCCCTGGCCTATGTTCATGGCTAGTGGTTCAGCTTCACATGAGGATGGAAGCACTCAGCCTCTCGCTAGAAAAATGAAAAGACTCAAGCTGGCAAAAGCAGCACAGCAAAGAACTGTGCATTCTTCGAAATCCCAAATCCACAAGGAGAGTCCAATTGTGTCGGTTGCGATGCCTGACCTTCCCAACACTGGACGTGAAGAGCATGCGCCTTCCACCATTTGCACGCCCCCTGCAAGTGCTGGAAGGAGCACCCGCAGTCCAGTTCCTGATAGTCAGATTGAAGATGTCAGTGTTGAAGTACACCAGGATGAGGAGGATATGGGTGTTGCTGGCGCTGGGGAGGAAATTGACCAGGATGATTCTGATGGTGAGGTGGTTTGTTTAAGTCAGGCACCCGGGGAGACACCTGTTGTCCGTGGGAGGAATATGGCCGTTGACATGCCAGGTGAAAATACCAAAAAAAATCAGCTCTTCGGTGTGGAGGTATTTCACCAGAAATGCGGACAACAGGTGTCAAGCCGTGTGTTCCCTTTGTCAAGCTGTAATAAGTAGGGGTAAGGACGTTAACCACCTCGGAACATCCTCCCTTATACGTCACCTGCAGCGCATTCATAATAAGTCAGTGACAAGTTCAAAAACTTTGGGTGACAGCGGAAGCAGTCCACTGACCAGTAAATCCCTTCCTCTTGTAACCAAGCTCACGCAAACCACCCCACCAACTCCCTCAGTGTCAATTTCCTCCTTCCCCAGGAATGCCAATAGTCCTGCAGGCCATGTCACTGGCAATTCTGACGAGTCCTCTCCTGCCTGAGATTCCTCCGATGCATCCTTGCGTGTAACGCCTACTGCTGCTGGCGCTGCTGTTGTTGCCGCTGGGAGTCGATGGTCATCCCAGAGGGGAAGTCGTAAGCCCACTTGTACTACTTCCAGTAAGCAATTGACTGTTCAACAGTCCTTTGCGAGGAAGATGAAATATCACAGCAGTCATCCTACTGCAAAGCGGATAACTGAGGCCTTGACAACTATGTTGGTGTTAGACGTGCGTCCGGTATCCGCCGTTAGTTCACAGGGAACTAGACAATTTATTGAGGCAGTGTGCCCCCGTTACCAAATACCATCTAGGTTCCACTTCTCTAGGCAGGCGATACCGAGAATGTACACGGACGTCAGAAAAAGACTCACCAGTGTCCTAAAAAATGCAGTTGTACCCAATGTCCACTTAACCACGGACATGTGGACAAGTGGAGCAGGGCAGGGTCAGGACTATATGACTGTGACAGCCCACTGGGTAGATGTATGGACTCCCGCCGCAAGAACAGCAGCGGCGGCACCAGTAGCAGCATCTCGCAACTGCCAACTCTTTCCTAGGCAGGCTACGCTTTGTATCACCGCTTTCCAGAATACGCACACAGCTGAAAACCTCTTACGGCAACTGAGGAAGATCATCGCGGAATGGCTTACCCCAATTGGACTCTCCTGTGGATTTGTGGCATCGGACAACGCCAGCAATATTGTGTGTGCATTAAATATGGGCAAATTCCAGCACGTCCCATGTTTTGCACATACCTTGAATTTGGTGGTGCAGAATTTTTTAAAAAACGACAGGGGCGTGCAAGAGATGCTGTCGGTGGCCAGAAGAATTGCGGGACACTTTCGGCGTACAGGCACCACGTACAGAAGACTGGAGCACCACCAAAAACTACTGAACCTGCCCTGCCATCATCTGAAGCAAGAAGTGGTAACGAGGTGGAATTCAACCCTCTATATGCTTCAGAGGTTGGAGGAGCAGCAAAAGGCCATTCAAGCCTATACAATTGAGCACGATATAGGAGGTGGAATGCACCTGTCTCAAGTGCAGTGGAGAATGATTTCAACGTTGTGCAAGGTTCTGATGCCCTTTGAACTTGCCACACGTGAAGTCAGTTCAGACACTGCCAGCCTGAGTCAGGTCATTCCCCTCATCAGGCTTTTGCAGAAGAAGCTGGAGGCATTGAAGAAGGAGCTAAAAGGGAGCGATTCCGCTAGGCATGTGGGACTTGTGGATGCAGCCCTTAATTCGCTTAACAAGGATTCACGGGTGGTCAATCTGTTGAAATCAGAGCACTACATTTTGGCCACCGTGCTCGATCCTAGATTTAAAGCCTACCTTGGATCTCTCTTTCCGGCAGACACAAGTCTGCTGTGGTTGAAAGACCTGCTGGTGACAAAATTGTCAAGTCAAGCGGAACGCGACCTGTCAACATCTCCTCCTTCACATTCTCCCGCAACTGGGGGTGCGAGGAAAAGGCTCAGAATTCCGAGCCCACCCGCTGGCGGTGATGCAGGGCAGTCTGGAGCGACTGCTGATGCTGACATCTGGTCCGGACTGAAGGACCTGACAACGATTACGGACATGTCGTCTACTGTCACTGCATATGATTCTCTCAACATTGATAGAATGGTGGAGGATTATATGAGTGACCGCATCCAAGTAGGCACGTCACACAGTCCGTACTTATACTGGCAGGAAAAAGAGGCAATTTGGAGGCCCTTGCACAAACTGGCTTTATTCTACCTAAGTTGCCCTCCCACAAGTGTGTACTCCGAAAGAGTGTTTAGTGCCGCCGCTCACCTTGTCAGCAATCGGCGTACGAGGTTACATCCAGAAAATGTGGAGAAGATGATGTTCATTAAAATGAATTCTAATCAATTCCTCCGCGGAGACATTGACCAGCAGCAATTGCCTCCACAAAGTACACAGGGAGCTGAGATGGTGGATTCCAGTGGGGACGAATTGATAATCTGTGAGGAGGGGGATGTACACGGTGATATATCGGAGGGTGAAGATGAGGTGGACATCTTGCCTCTGTAGAGCCAGTTTGTGCAAGGAGAGATTAATTGCTTCTTTTTTGGGGGGGGTCCAAACCAACCCGTCATATCAGTCACAGTCGTGTGGCAGACCCTGTCACTGAAATGATGGGTTGGTTAAAGTGTGCATGTCCTGTTTTGTTTATACAACATAAGGGTGGGTGGGAGGGCCCAAGGACAATTCCATCTTGCACCTCTTTTTTCTTTTCTTTTTCTTTGCATCATGTGCTGATTGGGGAGGGTTTTTTGGAAGGGACATCCTGCGTGACACTGCAGTGCCACTCCTAGATGGGCCCGGTGTTTGTGTCGGCCACTAGGGTCGCTAATCTTACTCACACAGTCAGCTACCTCATTGCGCCTCTTTTTTTCTTTGCGTCATGTGCTGTTTGGGGAGGGTTTTTTGGAAGGGACATCCTGCGTGACACTGCAGTGCCACTCCTAGATGGGCCCGGTGTTTGTGTCGGCCACTAGGGTCGCTAATCTTACTCACACAGCTACCTCATTGCGCCTCTTTTTTTCTTTGCGTCATGTGCTGTTTGGGGAGGGTTTTTTGGAAGGGACATCCTGCGTGACACTGCAGTGCCACTCCTAGATGGGCCCGGTGTTTGTGTCGGCCACTAGGGTCGCTAATCTTACTCACACAGCTACCTCATTGCGCCTCTTTTTTTCTTTGCGTCATGTGCTGTTTGGGGAGGGTTTTTTGGAAGGGCCATCCTGCGTGACACTGCAGTGCCACTCCTAGATGGGCCCGGTGTTTGTGTCGGCCACTAGGGTCGCTAATCTTACTCACACAGCTACCTCATTGCGCCTCTTTTTTTCTTTGCGTCATGTGCTGTTTGGGGAGGGTTTTTTGGAAGGGACATCCTGCGTGACACTGCAGTGCCACTCCTAGATGGGCCCGGTGTTTGTGTCGGCCACTAGGGTCGCTTATCTTACTCACACAGCGACCTCGGTGCAAATTTTAGGACTAAAAATAATATTGTGAGGTGTGAGGTATTCAGAATAGACTGAAAATGAGTGTAAATTATGGTTTTTGAGGTTAATAATACTTTGGGATCAAAATGACCCCCAAATTCTATGATTTAAGCTGTTTTTTAGTGTTTTTTGAAAAAAACACCCGAATCCAAAACACACCCGAATCCGACAAAAAAAATTCGGTGAGGTTTTGCCAAAACGCGTTCGAACCCAAAACACGGCCGCGGAACCGAACCCAAAACCAAAACACAAAACCCGAAAAATTTCAGGCGCTCATCTCTAATAACAATGCACAGTAAACACTGGATGTATATCACAGAATACTTGTACTAAACATTCATATAGTTATGCACTTTTTCTTAACTAACACTGTCTAAACGACATGTAGAATACTTCAGTGTCCTGTAAAAGCACAGCGCTGATGTGGCAGGCGGCTTTACAGAGGAGACTGTGCCCAGCAGTCCCAGAATCAGCGCAGCTGTGTGTAATGGCACCCGAACGCTGACAGGGAGTGAGGGAGAGAGAGAGATGCAGCTCCAGGGCGGGAACATCTGCTGTAGATGGCGCCTGGGGCTGGGGGAGGGGCTACAGGTCAGCGCCTTATCCCCTCTGCTGGACTTCACCACTATGTACTATGGAGCCTATGTGGAACGGATTTTAGTAAATCCGACCTGTGCTCCTTGTCCTGGTGGATATAGTGGGGTCCATGCAAGGCCACAGTGTCCATGCCAGTGGCGCTGTCCGTCTCTGGAGACTGCATCCGGATCGTGATTTCGGCGGGTCCCGCCTGGGGGACCCTCTTACCTCCTTCCTAGATGTGCAGCCACACGATCCAGGAGAGCAGCGACGGTATGTGTGCCTCATGAAACCGGAGCAACTCCGCTGTAAGTACCCGGCAACCAGGGTGCGGGAGTATACAGCGCCGCTGGGGTAGGTGAGGGAGCCGCAGCATGATATGTCAGCATGACATATAGCAACTAGTGCCTGTGCTGCGGCCCTTGAAGTCTTCTTTCTTCTCAGAAAAACTCTTTTTAGGGCTACTACAAGCAGCCCATCCTGTTAGTTGCCTGCACTGCAGGCACCAACTTACAAACTGAGCTCCAGTGCCTGGAGCCGGGGATATAGAGGAGGCGGTGCAATGCAAGGCATCCTCGGACCAGTCAAAGCTTTAGCCTGTTGGTGCCTCGGATCAAGATCCAACTCTACACCCCGATGTTGTTCCCTGTGGAATACCAGTGTACCCTGTTGCAGAAATACAATTGTCAGCTCACTGCATACTCTTACCAAATTATACTTGCCTACATTTGAAGTTTCTTCTCCAGGAGAAGCAGCTGGGCAATGATGAGGGCGGAGTCAGATTAGTTGTGTCATTTGGCCCTTAAAATTATGTAATTAGCATACAATTATATCATTATGCCCCACCCCGTTCATTCTTGCTGCAGTCGATTCACAGTATTATTTCTCCATTCTTACCACTTCACTAGGATGCAGACAGGATATGGCAGGGGTGACCGCTCTCCAAGGGCGCAGGGGACTACACAAAAAATCAGGGACAGTAGGCAAGTATGTACCAAATATGTAGCAATACAACAGACTACAGCAGGGTAGTGTAATAAATAATAACTTCTGTGAGGGAACGGGGCTCTTTTGATCACTGATATTATCACCACCATTCATAGATGCAGCAGACAGTCACTGAAATGACGCACAATATTATTTGGTATAACAGATATACTCTGGAAACACAGGCACCGATTAGTAAAACAGCCACATTCTTCAGTTACCACGCATGCACAAATTGTGGCAAGTGGCTGGTCTGAGTCCCAACCGCCGCCCAGAATCCCCACTTGGCCACCACCCGAGGGGGAATATAACCCTGTGGTGACCTTAGGTTGCCACCGAGCCCGATGCGTGGCGAGAGCAGCGAGCCCATGCGGGGACGTGCTGCACTTACTGCTAGTATTCCGGCTGTCGTGATCCCAATGTCGGTCTCCTGACTGCCAGGATCCCGACAGAGGGGATATCATACTGAATCCTTGAGACGTGCCTCCTGACATCCATCTGATGATTTTGCAGTGAATTTGCTGACTTTGTGCTTGGAATTACTTTTGGTATGGACTGTACTTTGTGCCATCAATTTAAGACTTAAATATTTTATTTATACCTTTATTAAAATAAAAAACAAGGTAGTGTGAGAGCTACACTTGTTCAGAAATTAACCAATAAAATGCAATTAAACAGAACATTTTATTGTACAGTATATGATCTGTATATATATATATATATATATATATATGTCCATATGCTTGGGGTTTGATGGTTTGTTACTTTGTCTATAAATATCACTGTTTTTGTTATGTTGAATTGTCTGAGGAAGGGGAATAATACCCCGAAACGTTACAAATAAATTGGCCCATTTGGGTATTTTTTGCACTTTAAAATTTTTGTTGCAAGTCTCTGAGTGCCGCCCATACAAAGGAATTATATATATATATATATATATATATATATTTCATATACCATAAATCACAGAGAAATGTAGGAGTATATCTATACAGGGTCGGACTGGCCCGCAGGGGTACCAAGGAAACCACCGGTAGGCCTCACTGCCCGAGGGCCCACTCCTTCCTCTAGGGATCAGGTTCTAGACTGTGCACTTGTATTATACATGGTAGATATGTTGCATTACACTGCACTAAATTATTGTGTATTTCAAGCCTCTGTAGAGGCTGGCCACACCCCCTTTGTAGGCTGGCCACACCCCTATGTATGGTCCCCTATAACTGCATTCCCCCAGGTGGGCCCTTCATGCCCGAGTCCGACACTGTATCTATATAAACATTTCTACTGTATTAGGTGAAAGTATTGTTTCCAGAGGAGTGGACAGTACCATACAATTATGTTTATGACTGCCCATATGCGATTTCCCTGGGTAAAAAATCAGGCAACAGAAATACAGTCTAGATTTCTCTCAGTATTAGCACATAAACCATAGTACAAGTACACAAGCCATATAGAGATGCTGTGTACTTTCATCAGATGTTGGTACAGAAATCATACCATAATGAGTCACAGAAAATAAGTACATCACTTATATAGAAGTGCAATGCAAAACACAATTGACAATTTTCACTGCAGGTCTCTATCACATCCTGTAATCGTATATAGTGAAGCAGTGGCGTTACTGACCCCGCTGACATCTGGTATGGCGGCCCTTAAAAAATGGATGTGGTTTCGTGGAACGTGGATGCGGACGCTAATACGTGAGCGTGGGTTCACAGAATGGGAGCTCAGTCGCTAAAAGGGGGTGTGACTTTTTTGCGGGTGGAGCTACGCTTCCTGACTCCCATTTCCATCAATTGGGTGGTCCTGGAAGTGTGGGCTACCCCCGGAGATTTCCTTGTCTGCAGTGCCGACTTCTTACATGGTGATAGGAGCTGCGTGCTGCACGTAATCTTACAGTACAGCACCAAGCTCCTGTCACTGAGCAGGCGCTGGCACTTTGGTGTCACCCCTAGGTGGATGACACCCGGATGCGGCTCGCAAGCCTTGCACCTCCCTTGTGAAGCCACTGTGGTGAAGAAACAGTTCATGTTTAAATTTTGCGCCAAGTACAATGGCCCTCATTCCGAGTTGTTCGCTCGCAAGCTGCTTTTAGCAGCATTGCACACCCGAAGCCGCCGCCTACTGGAAGTGAATCTTAGCTTATCAAAATTGCGAACGAAAGATTCTCAAAATTGCGAATAGACACTTCTTAGCAGTTTCTGAGTAGCTCGGGACTTACTCTGCCACTGCGATCAGTTCAGTCAGTTTCGTTCTTGGTTTGACGTCACAAACACACCCAGCGTTCGCCCAGACACTCCCCCGTTTCTCCAGCCACTCCCGCATTTTTCCCAGAAACAGTAGCGTTTTTTCACACACTCCCATAAAACGGCCAGTTTCCGCCCAGAAACACCCACTTCCTGTCAATTACATTACGATCACCAGAACGAAGAAAAAACCTCGTAATGCCGTGAGTAAAATTCCTAACTGCATAGCAAATTTACTTGGCGCAGTCGCAGTGCAAACATTGCGCATGCGCAATTAGCGGAAAATCGCTGCGATGCGAAGAAAATTACCGAGCGAACAACTCGGAATGACCACCAATGTGCACACTGTAGCCAATTGTAGGTGTTGGATTGATCAGGTCCAACAGAGTACACTGATGCATGTAGATAAATAATATGTTCACCCTTATATTTTATTCTGAGGAAGAAGCTTAGTGGCTTATATGAGCATATTATTTATAAATACATTTCATTCTCTGATAGCTGAAATTATGTATCAGTGTGTAGAGAGAGGTAAGTAAAGCCTATTATATCTCCTCATTTCTGCTATCATCCTTCTTGTAATACAGCAGGAGGAGGATGATGAGAGAGCAGTGGAACTAGGCTCTTAGAAAATAATAGTAGAAGTGGTTGGCTGCCGTCACCCGTATGGGAGTTAGATTATCCCTGTTTTGACTATAGCAGTGCAGGAGTCAAATACACCCGAGTTTGCTGACACTTCGCTGAAAGGGAGAAGTAAGGTAATGTGCTCTGTGATCACTTGTAGTGACAGCGAATACCCTTATATGTGCTGATTGGGAATACTGTGCCTGTCTAGGGTGCTCTGGTATAGCATTTGATAGCCACTGTGGGTGGTATTCCCAGTCAGTGATCAGCATGGTATCGGGACCTGAATCATGGTGAACAGACCGGAAGTGACGTGCATTTCACCTGTTGGCTTGATGACACTGGAAGCCCAGGCAAATCAACATATTTTTTATTTATATGCCTCAGTGTGTACTCTGTTGGACCTGATCAATGGGTAATTATAAACATACTGTAATTATATAGTACTGTCCATTGCTGTGGAAACAATACTTTCACCTAACTCAGAAGAAATGTTTATATAGGTATACTTCTACATTTCTCTGTGATTTATGGTATAAAAAAATGTATATACCGGAAAATGTTCTATTTAATTAAATTTTATTGGTTTATATCTGAACATGTGTGGATTTCACACTACCTTGTTCTTTATTTTAATAAAGGTAGAAATAAAATATTTAAGTCTTAAACATACCTACTTTTTAATTGTCCTCTCCAGGATAAGCCTGCAGAGGACAAGCAGGTGGGCTGTAAGGAGGGCGGGGCTGGAACACTTGTGTCATTAGGCCTTGCCCACTCAATTCACACACATCCCACCCTCCTCCTCCCAGACAATAGCAGCTCTCTCACACACATAACTCCCCCACACACACTGACAGCAGACTTACACAAATCCCCTCCTGCACACTGACAATTGTCAAAGAGCTTATGGGACATGGGTGTCTCAGCAGGCGGTAGGCTCTGGCTCACAGTACTTCATATCTCTTAATCCTACATGGTAAGACTGCCCATTATCCTCCATCTTTAGTCTCTCTGCCTGCTGTGCTATTCATGGTGGTCGCCTCCTGTGATGTTCTCCACTCTGCCAGTACAATGGGCATGGTTCCACACGAAATAGGGCAGAGTTATGGTGAACCCAGGGTTATGCTATGGCTAGAACTTAAGTCACAAGAGCACACTTCTTGTTTTCACTCCCTCCTCTTTAAGTCCCATGCCATAAGTTGTGAACCCTGGAGTAGCCCTGACTGTGGCTGTGCCATTCAGACTACAGCACTCTGGGTGATGTCCCTGTCAGCCCGTCCCTAGCTCTGATGGCACCATACAAAGGCATCCCGCCACCTTTTCCACCCTGTTACAGTGCTACAGCAGAACAGTGGTAGCTCAGCAAGAAGGTAATCAGACAGAAAGGACCAGTAACATCAGTAATGCAGTACAAGAATAACGGTCATATGTGTAGTCAAGAGAGCAATCAAGAATAAACAGAATAGCATGAGACAGAAAAGACATCAGGGGCAAATGCAGGATTTCTAGAGGGTGTTTTCAAACGCAATCCACAATGTCCCACTCTGCGGAACATTGTGCAGTCTGAGGGAGTGGTAGAAGATCCTAATACTGACCCTGGACATATATGTACCCATTGGCTTTTTTTATATGCTGGATACTGTATAGAGTACTGTTTTAATAATTAACACTATAGATTGTGTAAAATATAAATTCTATCAATCATATTACACTAATATAAATGGGTGTGATATAGACCCCGGCCTCCTGATAATTAGAATGCCAACAGAGGACGAGATAATTATTTTACCCCTCCCCTGCCCCCTTTCCTAACCCTAACATGCCTGGGGTGGTGGGTAGGTCTAAAATAGCGGGGTTGGTGGCTAAGGCTAAGTCACAGGGGTATTGACTAGGGCTTAGACTTAGGGGTGGAATGGTGGCTATGGCTACTCCACCTCTTGTGCCAAACCCCAACCCCCCATGTTCTAACTCTAACTGTCCTCCCGATACTTAAATTCGAGAAGTCGGCAGATGGTGTTCTGGAGCCAGGATTCCATGTGGCGTTGGGATTCGGTGTGGGTCACATGACCGCCGGGATACTGACCGCATCCCATATAAATAACATAAGTGCTCAGCAAAGGGTTAAATATACCATAAGAAATAAATACACAAACATAACATTGCCAAACAACATTTTTTTTCCGTTTGGTGCCTGGAATGTTAGTATTGATTTCGGTTATATTGGGCGTGCTAATTCCAAATACGAAAACAGTTTTTCTCTATCAGCTATACTTTTTGCGCATGCCCAGGCAGCGACACAATGCCATCTGGGTGACCTTCAGTCTGAGCAGAATGTCATTCGTCCTGGTTGTCAGAAATTTTCTGGGCAACCACAAAGCTCAAAATGTTGAGCTAGTAAACAACATGCTCAATAATTTCAGAGACCTTGGATGCAATGTGAGCATAAAAGTTCATTACCCACTCAGCCACTTGGACCGTTTCCCAGAAAATGTGGGTGATATGAGCGAAGAGCAAGGTGAAAGATTTCAGCAGGACGTTAAAACAATGGAAGATCGCTACCAGGGAAGATGGGATATACATATGATGACAGATTGCAGCTGGAAATTACAAAGAGACTGTCCAAACAAAGTCCATTCAAGAATGTCCCACAAAAGAAGCTTCCTAAACTAATTTTCTTTTCATTTATGGTTTCATTTTATTATTTTGAAGAAAAAGTGTTATTTGAGTCACTATAGTGTTACTGTAATGTTAGTATGTTTTATTGATGTGACTAAAAAATTCTAGAAAATATTTTTAGACTATGTTTTTTGACGTTTTGTGTTTTATTATGTGAATCATAGGCCTAATATGAAACAGGGTAACACAAATCAGATGATGTTTATATCTCAAAAATTAGAGCTAATATGCGAAAATGAATGTTATATTTGAAATCAGCACACCAAATATACATAAAATCAGCTCAAAAATCCTCGGCACCAAAACACGTGTTGGGCTGTGTAATAGAACCAGTAGGAGACAGAACTACACTTTGTAGTCACTCAGGGGGACATGTACTAAGCAGTGATAAAAGTGGAGAAGTGAGCCAGTGGAGAAGTTGCCCATGGCAATCAATCAGCATTGACGTAACATTTATAATTTGAATACTTTTAAAATATACAGAGCAGCTGATTCGTTGCCATGGGCAACTTCTCCACTGGCTCACTTCTCCACTTTTATCACTGCTTAGTACATGTCCCTGTCAGTCTCTTACATCATGGTAAGGCTCCTGTCTCTCTGGTCCAGTTCTCTGACTAATTACTCAGAGCCACACACAAAGCAAACTTGGTCGAAGAAGTTGCTACCACTGGACATGTGCAGCAGCTCCACTCTGTCCCTTACACTGCATGATGTGGCTGCAGCGGGTGTAGTATATTATGCTGGCGGTCGGACTCCCGGCAACCAGCATACAGGCACCGGAATCCCAACCGCCGGCATACTGACAGCTGGGCGAGCACAAATGAGCTCCTTGCGGGCTCGCTGCACTCACCATGCTGTGGGCATGGTGCACGCTATCTATTCTCCCTCCAGGGGGGTCGTGGTCCCCGAAGAGGGAGAAGAACTGTTGGTATGCCGGCGGTCGGGATTCTGGCGCCGGTATGCTGGTCGCCAGGAGCCCGACCGCCAGCAAAGTGAAGACCACCCGGCTGTAGCTACAGTAATCATATTGTGGTCATAATTTGAGCTGCTGGCCAAGAGGAGGGGGTTTCCTGGCAACCATAACACCCCCCCCCCCCCCCATTTGTCTATGGGCATTGATAACCACAGTTGGTTCGGGGAACACACATTTCTAGATAATAATAAATATGTTCTGTGTTAGTATACTGAGATGTCTTATATCATTATTTCTTGTATCCAGTAAGACATTATCAAACTGTATTGTTTCATATGATTAACAGTAACAGCAAATGTTTTTGTTGCTAAATAATAGAAGTGTCAGGCAAGCTTTACTGTTGTTTAATAACAATACCATGAAATAAACACAGTGAGATGGGTCAAGGACAAGGCCTTTCTAAGTTGTATGGTACATCACAAGCGGATCTGTCTTCCCCTCCTTTTTGCCTTTTGCTCCTTCAAATCAAACCCACCATCTGCTGTGACAAGTGTTCTCATTCACCTTTTCCTTCTTATCAGTTCTCGTGCAGAGAAGTGCTCTGGAGGCTGACAGCCTAATCTGGCTGCTGATACTGCATTTCTGCATTCATCTATCTGCCCCTCGGGCTGCTGCTGAGTCCATTCTTTTATCAGGGAGAGAGAAACAACAAAAAAGTGCATTTCAAACAGGAAACTATTTCTTTTATGTTCTTCTTTAAAAAAGAAGTGACCCTATTATACTGTATTTCAGGTCATTAGTTACCACTTACCTCTGCTGTTAATACATGAACTTTTTCTTTATCATCTGCAGGGTGGTCTATATCTCTGATGGTCTCAGGATACAGGAGGGTAGAATTAATTAGAGTTACATTTTGGACTGGATCATGTCATGTTACTAAAATGTGTAAGAAATGTTTTGAAATTCATAAATATTCTACATCAGAAACAAAATAAAAAGCACTATAGCAAACAAAGGAAAAACAAAACAGCAAAAACACAAATCCAAATTAATAAGTTAGAGCTGTTACACAATAAACATACTGAAGCTCATATTGTGCTTGCCTTGCAGTGCTTGTCGTATTACAAGATGCATGCAGCTTGGCGTGCAGGGAGGTGTGGCCTGATAGCGTTAGCACTAAATGCTAAAGTTATAATATACATTTCATATTCAATATAATCCATCTGTATTTGGACAGTTCTATTAATAAAAAAAAAATCATATTTACAAAGTAAAAGGCAATTTATGAGAAGATGCAAATACAAAGATGAAAGTAATAGTTCATTTCAAATGAATACAAACTTCTATTGCCTTTCTCAAAACTCAAATGGTAATTTACTTTAGTGCTGCTATCCAAATTGCAAATATCAATGTTATAAAGCACTAATAATCATACTTGCAGTACTTGCTGTCCTGGGATGTCTGCACTGGCACTGAGAGGGAGAGGAGCGGGTACTGATTACACGGGCCTGAGCTTATTGGAGGGGCTCAGCGGGGGCCTGGATTTGCCTCCCCCTCCCTTCCAAGTACACTTACCTTCCTGTGGGAAGCAGTTCCTTCCTCCTCAGTGCATACAGTGACATCTGTGGGAAGATGGCACTGCACAGTGAAGGCACTGTGTCTCTGGAGCATGAGGCCCCGCAACTAATTCTTTGCGATATGCTTTTTTTTAGCAGGTATGGTCAGTAGCCCTGGTTAGGTCATGCCCCCAATAGTACCTGGCCCCGATGCCGCTCTCTACGTATCCCAGCCTCTTTTGCGCACTTTATAGTAAAATTAATAGGAATGGGAGCATAATGCAGGGAATCATGGATCTATGAGGATGGAGGACATTCTGATGTTACTACTGTACGTTGCCCATGCTTGCACACCCCTTCCAAGCTCTTATCCAAGTAGTACAAGGAGTTGTAAGTGCAAATTGCATCACTGGGGGTCATTCCAAGTTGATCGCTAGCTAAAAATGTTCGCTGTGCTGCGATTAAGGTAAAAACCGGCACTTCTGCGCATGCGTATGCAGCTTAGTGTGCACGCGCGACGTACTTTCACAACGGCCGATGTATTTTTACACAAGGTCTAGCGAAGCATTTCAGTCGCACTGCTGGCCGCAGAGTGATTGACAGGAAGAGGGCGTTTCTGGCTGTCAACTGACCGTTTTCAGGGAGTGTTAAAAAAAATGCAGGCGTGCCAGGAAAAATGCAGGTGTGCCAGGAAAAACGCAGGCGTGGCTGGGCGAATGCAGGGTGTGTTTGTGATGTCAAATCCGGAACTGAATGGTCTGAAGTGATCGCAAGCGCTGAGTAGGTCTGGAGCTACTCAGAAACTGCAGTAAAAAAAATTGTAGCCGCTCTGCGATCCTTTCGTTCGCACTTCTGCTAAGCTAAAATAGTGTTTGCATGGCTGCTAAAAACAGCTAGTGAGTGATCAACTCGGAATGACCCCCACAGTCACCATAGATATGGCTGCTTAGGTACTTTTTATGTACAGTGAAAAAAAGAATGCAATTTGCAGGAAAAAAAATAGCTTTTAAAGTGCAGATCTACATGAGCCCCATTGTATATTATTAGTATCAATAAGATTTATTATAAATTGAGAATCCATCTATTATAAATTGAGTGCACTCCATTTGAGCAGCTTGTACTTGTATTAGAATTGCATAATTGTCTGAATTTGGCATATTTTGGGATCTGACATAATTTGGATGCTGGCTTATTGCTACACGATAACACTAGCAACAATTAGTACTAAAGAGGGATTTTACTGCTGGGGATGAGCCACCTGGAAGGCAACATAATCCTATGTTGTGAGAAGACATTACTTTAACAGTATAAGTAAGTAAGAGTACTATAGCCCAAGGTGTTCATGCTAGAAAGAACTCAGAGCTGCTGCTTGGTACGTGTGTTGCTCAGTGCATTTGTAAATGGAATACAACTTGAATGCTTGTCAAAATATTAGCTATCATGCATTAAATTATGTGTTTAATAGAAGAAGTCATATTTCAAATAGGTCTGGTCTGTATCTTCCATTCTTTCAACACCTGCTTATATGCCCCCAAACTTAAAGAACCAGTCAAAATATATTTTTATTTTGTTTTAATGTAAAACCCCCTTAAGAATGCGTTTCATGTCAATGCTTGAACAGGATTTTATTCTGAAGCCCTATCAGAGACATATTGTGTCTGCACTTACAGACTCCAACTTCTGTAGCTCAATTAGTTACGTGATATAGTGCCAGGTGAAGGATGGGAGAGAATGTGTCATTGGTTCTGCAGGAACTGCCGCCTCACTTCTACTCTAGTCACTTCCTTCCATGCCATCTTCCATGACTTCTACTGTTATACCCTCCTTACTGGGCATGCTCTCCTTCTGCAAGCTGGTCTTTCTTCTACTTTCCCTTTAAATGTTCCATTAAGAGAAACCTTTTCAGTATAGCCTATTAGACCACCTCTTAACTCCTCCCTCGCCCTCTCCTACCCACCTTGTCTCATCCCAGTTCATCCCCATCCTCAAACTAATTATCTGCCCCTGTAGAATGGGCAGAGTCCTTTTCTTTCTTGCTCTTTCCCTGCACTACAGTATCATTACCACCAGTGCTCCATGTCTTTTGTCTCCTTCTCCACTTCAGCGATTCTGACACTCTCACCATATGATGTATTGTACTTGTTATTTCTCCGGCAGGGTCCACAGGTTATCCACAGGATAACATTGGGATATGATGACGTGACAGTGGATTTGCACCAAACGGTCAAAGCTTTTGGCCTCCCAGCATGCAATTGGCCCGTCCATATATCCCTGCCTCCTGGCTCAGGCAAATCAGTTTTTTGTTTGGTGCGGTAGGAACTGGACCATGGTCAATGGGCTGCAGAATTTTAGCAGCCATGAGCTTTTTTATTTTATTTTTATGGTCTTGCAAATTTTTTTGAGCGATCTTTCTAAAAAGCGTCTTATACGTACCTTAGAAAGAGTCGCTTTCACAACTCCCCGCTGGGTCGCGACAATGCTTACCCACGTGTACAGTGCTGTTTCGGCGGGTGTCTGTGTAGGATGTACTAGGAAGTCCAGCAGACATTACCAGATTGTGACTGGAGCACGGTGAGAAGGTAAGGCATCGGTTCCACTTAGTAGGGGAACGCGGACACAGTCGCACTGTTTTGAGTTGGAGACTACCAAACAATTGCTGATGTGGCTGCCATCTCGGGTGCACCAGCGCTAGGCCTCAGAGATCATAGGCTCCAGGGGTAGTATGAGGCCACGATCCCTAGGGTTGATGTCAGCAGTGGGGAGTAAGACGCTCTCTTGGTGGTCCCTCCCCCCAGTTCATGACCAGTTTCCTCCGAGTTTCCCACCATGAACTGAGTTCCCGCTTCCGTCTGAGACACTGTGTATCTGAAAGGACCCAGTCGCAGCATAGGTGGCTGTGTGACTGGTGCGTCAGTGTTCACTTGGGCGTCTGTGTTCACTGTAGGTTTACGGGGAGAGTGTGTACACTATTACTGTCTGGATCCACTCAGCGTTTGCTAACGTATTGACCGATCCTGGAAGCGGGATGAAGTTTCCATGTATCCCACTCTCCTGAGCCGGGTGATATAGCACTAAGTCTCTATCTACCTCTCAGTATGAATAGTTGGATAAGTGCCTGATACATATGAGTCTGAAAACTATTGCTGCTGTTTTCTATCGCTGTGCAACTGAATACGTTTAAAACTCCTATATAAGGTAATGCAGTAATATGTTCTCCTACATATTTGAAATGTATTTGTAGTTGATTATTTGCTTATATTGCTTATTATATCAATGTATAACCTGTGTCTGATTGCTAGTGTGATTGCTGACTTTACTATAATTCTGTCAGTTTTCTGTGTATTCCAATCCTCAATGCTGGTGAAAAGCAGGGTAGGGTCGGATTGTATGTCGCTTTAACAAAATTTAAAGGGATTACAGTCACAAATTGTGTAGTTAAAACTGTACAGGTGTGTGATTTATTTATCATGTCTAAGAGCGGCAAGGGTGAGGAAAATACACTTTCCACAGCAGCACCAATACTCATTTCATGTTTGTATTATGAAGCTGGGATAACCTCTTAGGAACTGGTTCAAAATGGATTATGTGCAAATTGTTTCAGTTTTCACCGAAACTTCTTAAATAATCCGAGGCAGGCACAGGTTCAAGTTGAACCGACATGGTATACTTTTGCACAGACATTATCCAGTATAGCTGAGTGGATAATGCCAAATCCTATACCAGGGATAGGTTATCCTATTAACCCTTACATGTAATATTCCACCTGGGGTTTATCACATCCAGCACAGGAATTGGCAGCTTCTCAACAAAAGCAGGCTGAATAGCCAGTGGTAAGTAAATCACATAGACATGAAACAACATCTTCACAGTCTACGCATGTTTCAGATGAGGACTCGTTGGAGGATGAGGACTCATCGCACTCTGGGTCTGCATACAGAGACGAGGAGGAAGGCCTCAGCTTAGTGGATATACCTGAGCTAATTAGTGCTGTGAAAGCCATTCTATCCTTAGATAAAATCTAAGGCACCTGTATTTAAATGTCCCAAAACAGTTAGGACTGAGTTTCCTGGGTCAGATCAACTGACGGAAATTATGCAAGAGGCCTTGGTTATGCCCAGTAAGAAGTTTAGGATTCAAAAGAAATGGAATTCCCATTATCCTCTTCCAGCTCAGGACTGTTTAATAAAGGGAGGTGGCTCCCAAAGTAGATATGCATGTCATTCGATCATTGCAAAAATCTACGTTACCTCTATCGTCAACATCATCAAATTATGTCATGGATAGGAAGATAGATGGTTTTCTAAAAAACATTTTCTCTTTGTCTGGGGCAATCATAAGACCAGCCATGGCTTCAGCCTGGATGGCAAAAGCAATGGCAGCCTGGGCTGATGCATTGGAGGATGATCTTTCAATGGCACCTAGAAAGCAAAAATCCCATATTGCACATATCAAACAGGCGGCTATTTTTATGGAATAAGCAACCTTGGATATGGGTACTACTGCCTCTCAGGCATCAGCCTCAGCAGTAGCAGCTCGCAGAGCAGTCTGGCTACGTACATGGAAGGCTGACTCAGAATCCAAGACCGTTCTTTGCCTTTTAATGGAGATATTCTTTTTGGTAAAGAATTAGACAGTATTTTGGAGTCAGAAACAGATTCCAAGAAAGTAAATTTTCCTTCCATATACAAATCCAAGCCTAGATTTCCAGCTTTTCGACCCTTTTGGACTCAAGGAAAAGCAAAAGGAAAGCGTTATGGCAAACAGTCTCAATCTGACAAGTCTAGTAAGACTAAAAAGCATTGGGCTACCAGAGGACCAGCTTCTAAATCAGACGAAAAGCCATCAGCCTGATGGTGCAGGCCTCCACCTGGGGACCCCAGGGTGGGAGACTGGCTTCTTCAGTTTGCACAAATCTGGAAGCAATCTACCACAGATGCTTGAGTGCAAGAAGCGGTATCTCATGGTTATGCATTTGCTTTCAAGAAACACCCTCCTCAAAGGTTTTTTCGTACCAGCCCATCTTCAGTAGAAGTGAAAGCCTGGGCTTTGCAAGAGGTAGTTCAGAAGTTGCTTCAGTCAGGAGTGATAATTCCAGTTCCCCCTGCACAATGAGGACAAGGTTTTTATTCCAACCTGTTTCTAGTACAGTAGCCAAATGGGTAATTCCAGCCCATACTCAATCTCAAAGTGCTGAACAAGTACATTTGGGTGCTTCGATTTCATATGGAGACTTTACGTTCCATTATTTTGGCCATGGAGCTGGAGGATTTTATGGTATCCCTGGATATCCAGGATGGTTACATGTTCCTATAGCACTGTCCCATCAGCACTATCTCAGGTTTGCTATCTTCTAAGGTATATGGTTTAATGTTCAATAAAAAACATTAAAGGAGCGCTGATATCAAATAAAAAAGCATTTAATAGTAAATATGGTGGAAACAACCACTTTGAGTAATTATTGGAAGTTTAAAAACAGAAATAGTGCAAATACATATACATATATAAGGATATTTCACATTCACAGTGGATGAATTAGCTAAAAAACGGCTTAAGTGCCCATTATGTAGTTGTAGTCCACAATCATAGAGTAAGCTGGTTGCTTTCCGTACTGTTGGGGGGTGAAAAAATAGTCTCAACAATTTAATTTGAAATCTGTTGTTAGGTTTAGAATGAAAAATGGGATTGCAATTGCTCACCCCTGGTGATAGAATCCGTTCTCACCCGTTATTATAAGCGCTGGTTCCCGTCGATAGCAATCAGTGGAGGTAGCTCTCAGCATCTGACGGTGGCTGTGTCAGGATGTCCAGAAAGGAGAGTCATGCAGACAGTGTGATACCTCGGCAGAACGGGGCCTTTTCAAGCACAGCGGGAGTTTATCTGGCAGAGAATTATTCCAGTTGGGTGATAAGAGAACGTCCAGGGATCCCCAGTCTCAGAGACGGAAAGTCTATGAAGATCTCCAGCAGTGGACAGGAGTAAAAGTATGCCTCTACGCGTTTCTCCGCCCACGATACCGGCGGTTTCCTCAGGAGGTGTGGATACTTGTTTTTCAGGTGTGCATGTATTTAAATGGTCAACAGCCAATCAGCTTTGTAATCTCTTGATTCACACCTGAAGGTTATAGTTGGGTTTCACCCTGGGTTGAATCGTTTGCACATGATCTGTTCAGTGATTGATTTGATTGATTTACATCAGGTGTATATATTAAATAGTTGCCAGATGATAGTAATAAAAAGCAAAATAAGCTTCATAGAGAAAGATGTAAGAATACATTAAAAACATAAGCATCAGATTGCCGCTGTCAGTATACGAGGTATCAAGGAAATATATATTAAAGATCTTATAATTTAGATATATATAAATGGTTTATATAGTTAGCATATGGAGCTCATGAACTTTGCGCTCCTAAAGTATAGAATATACAGGGGTTATCAGATGTCTTACTTTTTTGACCACCCTTGATACAGTATAATTTGTTTTTTTGTTTTTTTTAGTTTTTATTATTTGATGGTAATCAGCATTGTTTCCTCACCTCGATAGTGGCAGCGGCAAATAGCATGGGTATGGCATCCCAGAGAGGTTAACTATATATAGAGAACCAGTTTGTTCTCACAGCTGCAGTAGCCTAGTGGTTAGAGCAACGGACTTCAACCACAGGGTCATCAGTTCAAGGATGAAGACAAGGAGCAAATTTTCACAGTCAGTTTTACGGAAAAATAAGGAGAATTAGTTAATCCTAGTAGTACTATTTTTTATATATATATAATAAATATCTATTCTTATATACAGAGAGAGATAAAAGATCCTAACAATCTAGCAATAAATATGGTCATACACAGTTCAAATTGGGACCAAGGCTGTGTAATACAATAGAGGAGAGAGTGATTCTAGTAAATTAATTTGGTCAGGATATGTGACCAACTCACAAGGACAAAAGTATATAAACACCAACCTAAGGCAAATAATCTGTAACAGGTGTGTATGTGAAAAACATGCCAACATGCCTTCATGTACCAATTGCGCGCACAGGCATATAGGCACGCATGCACACACCCACATGTACAGACGGTTTGTTTATAAAAAGAAGTCAGATACCATTAAGTTCGATATTTTCGTTAAGACCCATAGGGTGCAGAGTTTCCAGATTGCAAATCCAAAAGGCTTCTCTATTGCAGAGATGGTTGTATCTATCCCCACCCCGTGATGTTTTGCTGATATGTTCTATCCCCTGTATTGACAGGACCCTACAGTCCCCATTATGCAGGGAATTGACATGTCGAGGTACACTGTGTTTCATAGATTTCTTGAGAACCAGTCTTCTATGTTCTAAGAATCTAGTGTTAAGATGTCTAATCGTCCTACCTACATATTGTACCCCGCAACTACAGGTAATTAGATAGATTACAAAGGACGTTTGGCATGTGATATGACCAACAATATCAAAGGTATTTCCAGTTTTGGATGAGGAGAATTGGCTACTCTCAATGATAAATCGACAGGTCATACATCTAGATCTATTACATTTTTGACATCCTGTTCTGAGTTTCCCATGTCCAGAGATGGAGGAGGGTGTCACTGAGCTAGCTTCTAGGCTCGAGGGGTCAGGGCTAGAACCAAAAAGAGGGTTTGAAAAATGACTAGGAGACAGAAGGTTTTGGAGATTCGTGGTTTTCTTGAAGATGATCTTCACTTCCTTTTCCAGAGACCCTGCAAGGATTCTATCCATTCTAAGTATGGGAAGATTCTTATTGAGAATTTTCCTTACCGAATGTGAGGCACTATTGTATTTCGAAATAAATATAGGTTCACTGACACTATCACTAGGTTCTAGAGGAGAGGAAGTATCAATGGCTCTTATTTTTAATAAATCGTCTCTATTTCTTTGTTGTGTTTCAACCAGAGCTCTGTCCAAAACCTCTTGGGGATAGCCTTGATCTATAAAGGACTGTGTTAATTCATTGCTCTGTGTTAGAAAGTCGATTTAATTCGAACAATTTCTTTTTAGCCTCAAGTATTGGCTCTTAGGGATATTAGTTATCCATGGACGATAGTGGCAACTTGAATAGTTTAGGAAGGAACTGCAGTCAACTTGTTTCTTGAATGTTTTAGTTGATATTTTACTTAAGATTGGGTCGATATGTAACGCGATATCCAGGAAGGTGATATCAGTGTGGTGAATGGTACTTGTGAAAGTGAGCCCGAAAGTGTTAGTATTAAGGTGATCTACAAAGAGAGTGACAGAGTGATAATCCCCATCCCAAATAATAAAGAGATTGTCTATATATCTACCATAGAGCACCAGGTTCACCCCAAAGGGGCCCCCCCAGATGTATTCATCTTCGAGGTGACCCATATAAAGATTAGCAAAACTAGGGGCGAACCTGGTGCCCATGGCGGTACCGTGAGTCTGTAAATAAAAATCACCACTAAATGTGAAATAGTTATGTGTGAGTATGAAGTGTATAGCTTTAAGAATGAATTGGTTAAGATTACTAGAGATGGACGGTTCAAGATCTAAATAGTGTTTAATGATTTTGATACCTTTATCGTGAGGAATATTGGTGTAAAGTGATTCGACATCACAAGTGACTAGGAGATAGTTCTCCTTCCACTTGATGTCTTTAATAAGATTTAGAAAATGGGTAGTGTCTCTGATATATGATTTAAGATCTTTGACAAAAGGTTGAAGGTATGTATCTACAAATGCTGATAAATTAGAAGTAAGTGAACCCACTCCCGAAATGATAGGACGCCCAGGTGGTGAGGTAAGTGATTTGTGTATTTTGGGGAGGTGGTAGTAAGTGGGGATAACCGGATAGGTGTTAAGCAAATAATTATACTCAGTCCTGGATATCGCGCCACATTCGACAGCCTGCAAAAGTAGCCCCTTAAGTTCCCCCACAAACCTCGGGGTAGGATCTCCGGGTAATTTGGAGTAGAATTTATTGTTAGAGAGTTGACGGTAGGCTTCTTGCAGGTAATCTGAGACATTCTGTATAACTGTTCCGCCCCCCTTGTCGGCTGCCTTGATTATAATAGATTTATCTTTCTGAAGAGTCCTAAGGGCCTGTCTTTCATTGATGTGTAAGTTATCCCTTGATTTCGCTCCCCTGTAATTATTTTTTCCTTCTCTCATGTTTCCCACATCTCCACAGAGGTTTCTCAAATCTTGGAGAGTGGTGGCATAAAATGATTCGATATAACCGCTTTTATAGTATGTGGGATAGAATTCACTTTTGTTCCGAAAGACTTTATTACTTTTTTTTGTATCATAGATTGGAATAGGTTGTATTTGGTTCCCCTCAGATTGTAGATCTGTGAGGATGTCTAGGGAGGGTTGATCACTAGAGTCTAATATAATGGGGGTTCCCAGGATCCCCTTTTTCTTCAAGTTTTTATTCAAAAAGTATCTCTTTCTGCACAGATCACGTGTGAACCTATTTAGTTCGATGTAGAGGTCGAAGAGTTGGGGACCTTTGGTGGGGGCGAATTTTAGCCCTTTGGCTAGTATAGCCTTTTCACTCTCAGATAGTGTTCTGGAGGAAAGATTAAAGATCCCCTTATTTCTCACTTTTGTTTTGAGTTTTTTGCGGGATTCGTTTCTTCCTCCTCTACATCCTCTAAATTGGAATCCCTCCCTCTTTTTGGTGACCTTGAGTCTAGGGGGTTGAATCTGTTCCTGTTCTTCCAGATGGGGTAGAGTTCCTGTTCTAAAAAAGACTGTGAACCAGGTACCTTCCTTGACTCCTCATGTCTAATAGACATTTGTGGTGAGTGCTTAGGTCTCGCTCCTTTTTGGGCATACTCACTTACATGTGTCGGGATTGCCCTAGGTGATGTTTGTCTCAGATCTCTCCTCTGCTCTGTCTGTATATTACTTCTGGTAGAGTTAGAGGTAGTTTTATTATTTTTATAATAGTTCTTGGAGGGATCTGGCTGTTTTTTTTAGCACCATACGGTTGTTTAAACATATCTGATGTCCTTCTCCCCCCTCTATTATAGGAATGTACAGTGTTATTAGAGTAGTCATGTCTATCTCTATCTAGCTTCTTATTTTTATTGAAGATAATCTCCTTTTCAAATTCTTCTACTCTCTGATTCAAAACATAATCGCAATTGTTGAAATCCGACCTAATGTTAAATGGTTCCAACATATTTTGTACTTTTTCTATCTCAGTGCATATGTTAGTAACCTTACTTTCACGATAGGTTACAAGGAGCTCCATCAAGGAGAAAGAGCAGCTGTCCAGAATCTCATTCCACTTTTTAAGCAGATCCGCATCATCCTTAAAGGAACATGACTTATGTAGCCTAAGGCCCCTAGAAATCATCTTTTCTTTAATATATTTTGATAATGTCATTTTGTCAAGCCAATGTCTGGTTTCTGCTTTAAGGAGGCTTTCCAATCTATTAAATAGATGATGCATATCTAGAGGATTAGCCTCCGTGGAGTGAGACTCTGCAGCTAGCCGCTCTTGTAATAGTACATTACGTCTTTCATTCCTTTCTAAAAATCTCCTCTGGGATGCCATAACACAAATTAATAAATAGATAAACTGCAAAGTTGCATAGACAAGAAAAATTATTAAAAAACTATTCTAAGAGCTGCCCAAACAATTTGTCCAGATACAAATAAATTCAGAAATTTTTTTTTACGGGGAGTGTGTACCCCGTTAGATCGGGCGCTAGTAGAGTATATTTAAAAAACACCTGATAAAAAATATATATATATATCTCTTGTAATAGCAGCTCCTAACGGGCAACTGGGTGCCTTAATCAAAGGTATATGGTTTAATGTTCAATAAAAAACATTAAAGGAGCGCTGATATCAAATAAAAAAGCATTTAATAGTAAATATGGTGGAAACAACCACTTTGAGTAATTATTGGAAGTTTAAAAACAGAAATAGTGCAAATACATATACATATATAAGGATATTTCACATTCACAGTGGATGAATTAGCTAAAAAACGGCTTAAGTGCCCATTATGTAGTTGTAGTCCACAATCATAGAGTAAGCTGGTTGCTTTCCGTACTGTTGGGGGGTGAAAAAATAGTCTCAACAATTTAATTTGAAATCTGTTGTTAGGTTTAGAATGAAAAATGGGATTGCAATTGCTCACCCCTGGTGATAGAATCCGTTCTCACCCGTTATTATAAGCGCTGGTTCCCGTCGATAGCAATCAGCGGAGGTAGCTCTCAGCATCTGACGGTGGCTGTGTCAGGATGTCCAGAAAGGAGAGTCATGCAGACAGTGTGATACCTCGGCAGAACGGGGCCTTTTCAAGCACAGCGGGAGTTTATCTGGCAGAGAATTATTCCAGTTGGGTGATAAGAGAACGTCCAGGGATCCCCAGTCTCAGAGACGGAAAGTCTATGAAGATCTCCAGCAGTGGACAGGAGTAAAAGTATGCCTCTACGCGTTTCTCCGCCCACGATACCGGTGGTTTCCTCAGGAGGTGTGGATACCTGTTTTTCAGGTGTGCATGTATTTAAATGGTCAACAGCCAATCAGCTTTGTAATCTCTTGATTCACACCTGAAGGTTATAGTTGGGTTTCACCCTGGGTTGAATCGTTTGCACATGATCTGTTCAGTGATTGATTTGATTGATTTACATCAGGTGTATATATTAAATAGTTGCCAGATGATAGTAATAAAAAGCAAAATAAGCTTCATAGAGAAAGATGTAAGAATACATTAAAAACATAAGCATCAGATTGCCGCTGTCAGTATACGAGGTATCAAGGAAATATATATTAAAGATCTTATAATTTAGATATATATAAATGGTTTATATAGTTAGCATATGGAGCTCATGAACTTTGCGCTCCTAAAGTATAGAATATACAGGGGTTATCAGATGTCTTACTTTTTTGACCACCCTTGATACAGTATAATTTGTTTTTTAGTTTTTTTTAGTTTTTATTATTTGATGGTAATCAGCATTGTTTCCTCACCTCGATAGTGGCAGCGGCAAATAGCATGGGTATGGCATCCCAGAGAGGTTAACTATATATAGAGAACCAGTTTGTTCTCACAGCTGCAGTAGCCTAGTGGTTAGAGCAACGGACTTCAACCACAGGGTCATCAGTTCAAGGATGAAGACAAGGAGCAAATTTTCACAGTCAGTTTTACGGAAAAATAAGGAGAATTAGTTAATCCTAGTAGTACTATTTTTTATATATATATATATATATATATATATAATAAATATCTATTCTTATATACAGAGAGAGATAAAAGATCCTAACAATCTAGCAATAAATATAGTCATACACAGTTCAAATTGGGACCAAGGCTGTGTAATACAATAGAGGAGAGAGTGATTCTAGTAAATTAATTTGGTCAGGATATGTGACCAACTCACAAGGACAAAAGTATATAAACACCAACCTAAGGCAAATAATCTGTAACAGGTGTGTATGTGAAAAACATGCCAACATGCCTGCATGTACCAATTGCGTGCACAGGCATATAGGCACGCATGCACACACCCACATGTACAGACGGTTTGTTTATAAAAAGAAGTCAGATACCATTAAGTTCGATATTTTCGTTAAGACCTATAGGGTGCAGAGTTTCCAGATTGCAAATCCAAAAGGCTTCTCTATTGCAGAGATGGTTGTATCTATCCCCACCCCGTGATGTTTTGCTGATATGTTCTATCCCCTGTATTGACAGGACCCTACAGTCCCCATTATGCAGGGAATTGACATGTCGAGGTACACTGTGTTTCATAGATTTCTTGAGAACCAGTCTTCTATGTTCTAAGAATCTAGTGTTAAGATGTCTAATCGTCCTACCTACATATTGTACCCCGCAACTACAGGTAATTAGATAGATTACAAAGGACGTTTGGCATGTGATATGACCAACAATATCAAAGGTATTTCCAGTTTTGGATGAGGAGAATTGGCTACTCTCAATGATAAATCGACAGGTCATACATCTAGATCTATTACATTTTTGACATCCTGTTCTGAGTTTCCCATGTCCAGAGATGGAGGAGGGTGTCACTGAGCTAACTTCTAGGCTCGAGGGGTCAGGGCTAGAACCAAAAAGAGGGTTTGAAAAATGACTAGGAGACAGAAGGTTTTGGAGATTCGTGGTTTTCTTGAAGATGATCTTCACTTCCTTTTCCAGAGACCCTGCAAGGATTCTATCCATTCTAAGTATGGGAAGATTCTTATTGAGAATCTTCCTTACCGAATGTGAGGCACTATTGTATTTCGAAATAAATATAGGTTCACTGACACTATCACTAGGTTCTAGAGGAGAGGAGGTATCAATGGCTCTTATTTTTAATAAATCGTCTCTATTTCTTTGTTGTGTTTCAACCAGAGCTCTGTCCAAAACCTCTTGGGGATAGCCTTGATCTATAAAGGACTGTGTTAATTCATTGCTCTGTGTTAGAAAGTCGATTTCATTCGAACAATTTCTTTTTAGCCTCAAGTATTGGCTCTTATGGATATTAGTTATCCATGGACGATAGTCTATTACCTGTATTACCTGTAGTTGCGGGGTACAATATGTAGGTTGGACGATTAGACATCTTAACACTAGATTCTTAGAACATAGAAGACTGGTTCTCAAGAAATCTATGAAACCCAGTGTACCTCGACATGTCAATTCCCTGCATAATGGGGACTGTAGGGTCCTGTCAATACAGGGGATAGAACATATCAGCAAAACATCACGGGGTGGGGATAGATACAACCATCTCTGCAATAGAGAAGCCTTTTGGATTTGCAATCTGGAAACTCTGCACCCTATGGGTCTTAACGAAAATATCGAACTTAATGGTATCTGACTTCTTTTTATAAACAAACCGTCTGTACATGTGGGTGTGTGCATGCGTGCCTATATGCCTGTGCGCGCAATTGGTACATGCAGGCATGTTGGCATGTTTTTCACATACACACCTGTTACAGATTATTTGCCTTAGGTTGGTGTTTATATACTTTTGTCCTTGTGAGTTGGTCACATATCCTGACCAAATTAATTTACTAGAATCACTCTCTCCTCTATTGTATTACACAGCCTTGGTCCCAATTTGAACTGTGTATGACCATATTTATTGCTAGATTGTTAGGATCTTTTATCTCTCTCTGTATATAAGAATAGATATTTATTATATATATATAAAAAATAGTACTACTAGGATTAACTAATTCTCCTTATTTTTCCGTAAAACTGACTGTGAAAATTTGCTCCTTGTCTTCATCCTTGAACTGATGACCCTGTGGTTGAAGTCCGTTGCTCTAACCACTAGGCTACTGCAGCTGTGAGAACAAACTGGTTCTCTATATATAGTTAACCTCTCTGGGATGCCATACCCATGCTATTTGCCGCTGCCACTATCGAGGTGAGGAAACAATGCTGATTACCATCAAATAATAAAAACTAAAAAAACCAAAAAACCAAATTATACTGTATCAAGGGTGGTCAAAAAAGTAAGACATCTGATAACCCCTGTATATTCTATACTTTAGGAGCGCAAAGTTCATGAGCTCCATATGCTAACTATATAAACCATTTATATATATCTAAATTATAAGATCTTTAATATATATTTCCTTGATACCTCGTATACTGACAGCGGCAATCTGATGCTTATGTTTTTAATGTATTCTTACATCTTTCTCTATGAAGCTTATTTTGCTTTTTATTATTATCATCTGGCAACTATTTAATATATACACCTGATGTAAATCAATCAAATCAATCACTGAACAGATCATGTGCAAACGATTCAACCCAGGGTGAAACCCAACTATAACCTTCAGGTGTGAATCAAGAGATTACAAAGCTGATTGGCTGTTGACCATTTAAATACATGCACACCTGAAAAACAGGTATCCACACCTCCTGAGGAAACCACCGGTATCGTGGGCGGAGAAACGCGTAGAGGCATACTTTTACTCCTGTCCACTGCTGGAGATCTTCATAGACTTTCCGTCTCTGAGACTGGGGATCCCTGGACGTTCTCTTATCACCCAACTGGAATAATTCTCTGCCAGATAAACTCCCGCTGTGCTTGAAAAGGCCCCGTTCTGCCGAGGTATCACACTGTCTGCATGACTCTCCTTTCTGGACATCCTGACACAGCCACCGTCAGATGCTGAGAGCTACCTCCGCTGATTGCTATCGACGGGAACCAGCGCTTATAATAACGGGTGAGAACGGATTCTATCACCAGGGGTGAGCAATTGCAATCCCATTTTTCGTTCTAAACCTAACAACAGATTTCAAATTAAATTGTTGAGACTATTTTTTCACCCCCCAACAGTATGGAAAGCAACCAGCTTACTCTATGATTGTGGACTACAACTACATAATGGGCACTTAAGCCGTTTTTTTAGCTAATTCATCCACTGTGAATGTGAAATATCCTTATATATGTATATGTATTTGCACTATTTCTGTTTTTAAACTTCCAATAATTACTCAAAGTGGTTGTTTCCACCATATTTACTATTAAATGCTTTTTTATTTGATATCAGCGCTCCTTTAATGTTTTTTATTGAACATTAAACCATATACCTTTGATTAAGGCACCCAGTTGCCCGTTAGGAGCTGCTATTACAAGAGATATATATATATATTTTTTATCAGGTTTTTTTTAAATATACTCTACTAGCGCCCGATCTAACGGGGTACACACTCCCCGTAAATCTTTTTTTGCTATCTTCTAGCATCATTTTCAGTTTCAGGCCCTACCATTTGGACTGGCCACAGCTCCCAGAGTATTCACTAAAATTATGGTGGTAATGGCATCTTATCTCTGTCAGCAGAGGATAAGGATTTTTCCATACCTCGATGACTTATTAAT
Organism: Pseudophryne corroboree; assembly: GCF_028390025.1. Lineage (NCBI taxonomy): Eukaryota > Metazoa > Chordata > Amphibia > Anura > Myobatrachidae > Pseudophryne > Pseudophryne corroboree. The sequence continues at coordinate 551,380,082 of NC_086448.1, read as the reverse complement.
CCTGACACAGACTCAGCAATTGCTTCAGTGTCATCTGCAACAGACAATATTTTGTTTACAGAGACATGGTTAGCTTATAAATTGGTCAAAGTCATCCCTGGTTCCGTCACAACGGATGACCCATTTGGGTACTGTGCTGGATTCAGGTCTTCAGAAAGTATTTATACCTCTAGACAAAATATCCAAAATTCAGTCAAGGATTCAGGAGCTGCTACCCAGTCAAAGGATATCCATTCACACCGCAATGTGTGTGATGGGGTAGATGGTGTCGACATTCAACATGGTGGAGTATGCTCAGATCCATTCAAGGCTTCTTCAACGTCTGATCCTTTCCGAATGGAATGGTTGTCATCAGACAATAAAAACGCAGACTATGGTCCTTCCTCTGGGATTTAGGAGGTCATTAGCCTGGTGGCTACAGACATCCCATCTGGACAAAGGGAGACCCTTTTGGATATCAGATTGGGAAATTCTGACAATAAATGCCAGTCTTCAGGGCTGAGGAGCAGTGTCAGGAAGGAGTTGCTTCCAGGGGCAGTGGACCAAGGAAGAAAGTTGCCTGCCAATAAATATATTGGATCTTTGGGCCATATATATGGCCCTTATACAGGCAAAGGACATCCTTCAGGGGAAACCAGTCCAAATCCGCTCAGACAATGCAATGGCAGTAGCGTATCTCAACCATCAGGGAGGAACTTGCAGCCAGAATGCAATGAAGGAGGTAAGTCAAGCATTAAAGTGGGCAGAACTTCATCTTCCAGCCTTGTCCACAGTGTTCATTCCGGGAGTCCTAAACTGGGAAGTGGATTTTCTCAGTCAACACGCGATTCATGCAAACTAATTGGCTTTACACCCAGAGGTCTTCCAAATTCTGGTAGACAAATGGGGGTTACCAGAGATATAGGGTCCTTGCTATAACAAGCACCTGGATCGACTGTCTTTGACGGCGTGGCTCTTGAGACTTCCATCCTGAAAGTAACAGGATTCTAACAACAGGTAATTCAAACAATGCTCAGAGCAAGGAAACCTTCCTCATCTCGCATTTATCACTGAATATGGCAAGCCTATATTCAATGGTGCAGTGACCGGAAATTTGACCCTAGGGCGTTCAGAGTTTCCAGAGTCTTGGCATTCCTTCAGGCAGGAATGGACAAAGATCTATGGGTGGCTTCCTTGAGAGTGCAAGTGTCTGCATTGACTGTATGGTTCCAAATGAAAATTGCTAACCTACAGAATGTGCGCACTTTTTTCCAGTGAATGCTGCACATTCAACCTCTTTTTGTTCCTTCAACACTGCCTTGGGACTTAAGTTTAGTCCTAAAGGCCCTTCAAGTTGCCCCATTTGAACCACTTAAACACGTGGATCTTAAATGGTTGACAGTCAAAGTTCTCTTTCTACTGGCTATTGCTTCAGCTAGAAGAGTTTCAGATTTAGGGGCATTGTGATGTCGTCCTCCCTTTCTGATTTTTTTATCCAGATAGAGCGGTTTTCAGAACAAAATATGGGTATCTTCCTAAGGTGGTGGCTAAATTCTACCTTAGCGAATAAATTGTAGTCCCGGCCTTCCAGGGGCCAGGCCTTTCTGCGGGAGATGCATCGTTGGAAGTAGTCCGTGCCTTAAGGATCTAAGTGCCATCAGAAAGACAGACACTCTCTTAGTTCACTATCGATTTCACAAGAGAGGATGACCTGCTGATAAGCAGACACTGGCTAGGTGGCTTCGGATGACAATTTCAGAAGCATACTCTCAAGCTGATCTCCCTGTTCTGGTTAATGTCTCTGCTCACTCTTCTCGTAAGGTAGGACCTTCATGGGTAGCACAAAGTGGTGCTTCAGCAGAGTAGATATGTAAGGCAGCCACATGATCTTCCATTAACACATTCATTAAACATTATGCCTTTGATACCTTTGCTTCTCAGGATGCTGAATTCAGGCAAATGATTCTCCTGTCCAATCAGTAGCGTCCCCACCACTAAATGGCTTTGTGACATCCCAATGTTATCCTGTGGATAACCTGTGGACCCTGCCGGAGAAATAATCGTTATGGTAAAACTTAATGTTGATAATGCTTTTTCTCCTAAGTCCACATGATCCACAGAGATCCACCTGATTTGAGGATCCTTTTCACTCACTAACCTCTTCCTTCTTGTACGGAAGGGTGTGCATGTGTGTTCTTCTCGCCGGATTAGGGCTCTCTAGGATGCTCCTGCCTTGAGCTTTGGAAAAACAACTGATTTGCCTGAGCCAGGAGGCAGGGATGTATGCACGGGCCCATTGCATGCTGAGGTGCAAATCCGCTGTTGCGTCATCATATACCAATGTTATCCTGTGGGTAAACTGTGGACTTAGGATAAATAGCGTTATTAACGGTAAGTTTTACCACAGCAATTATTTTGCTACCCAGGGCCGGCTCCAGGCCTACTAGCACCCCAAGCGTCACATTTTGAAGCACCCCTCACTCAATGCTCATGCCAAAGTTCCTGGGAAAGTGGGCGTGGTCATGCAACTTTATATTATGATATAAAACTATAAATATAAATATTTTCACACACTCCTCTACACAAACAATTAGCAGCCTTACACATTACTACCACAGTAGTGCTCCTTACACATAATGTCCCCAGTATAGTGTAAGATACACAAAACGTTCCAGTATAGTGGCAGATACACATAATGACCCCAGTATAGTACCAGATACACATAATGACCCCGGTAGAGTACCAGATATGCATAATGACCCCAGTAGATTGCGAGATGCACATAATGACCCCAGTAGTGCAGTGCCAGATACACATAATGTCCCCAGTAGTGCAGTGCCTGATACACATAATGCCAGATACACATAATGACCCCAGAAGTTCAGTGCCAGATACACATAATGACCCCAGTAGTGCAGTGCCAGATACATATATGCCCCCTGTAGTGCTTTGCCAGATACACATACAGTATGCCCCTAATAGTGCCAGATACACATAATAACCCCAGTAGAGTGGCAGATACACATAATGCCCGCAGCAGTGCCAGATACACATATGCACATATGCCCCCACAGTGCCAGATGCACGATGATCCCAGCAGTGCCAGATACATAAAATGACCCCAGCAGTGCCAGATACACAAAATGACACCAGCAGTGAAAGAAAGACAAAATGACCCCAGCAGTGCCAGATACACAAAATGACCCAAGCAGTGCCAGATATACGTAATGGCTCAAGCAATGCCAGATACTTGTAATGCCCCCAGTAGTGCCAGATACACGTAACGTAAGCCCTGACTGGGAGGCTCCAGTACAGTGAGAGGCAGCTTTCTCTACACTGCATATGACATTAACTTTAGTATTGACATATGCACCTACTGGGCAGCTTCCCCTTCCATGTAAGTAGACAGGGCAGGCATTGCAAGTCCGTGCGGGGGACGGGCCGTGGCAGCTGAATGATGTCACACACAGCCGCTGTGACCCGGGATACAACAAGCAGATTCCTGCCAGAGCGCAGGAGCTGCACATGTAGGGTGCTACTTGTCAAGTACAAAAGCACCACCGCTGTGCAATGCTTTTGTACTTGTGCGGGGGGGAGGGGGGGGGGGGGGGGAGGGGCTGAAAATAAGAAGAAATAAACTTGAAGCTTACTATTTATAATTATATTTTGCATATATTTTCCACATAGTGTATTAATGATTTTTAGTATTACATATTGAAATAATGTATGTCAGCACACATTTGCTAAATTATATTAATATTCTTATTTTAGAATGCAGTAGCACAAATTAACTTCTGCTTATTAGTATTTTTCCAGTCTGCATTTCGGCTTACTCACTTTCCTGTTCAATATAGATGGCTGTTTTTATCCTCTTAATCCTATGATAATTACGTTAGAACATTTTTCCCTTTTTTAGCAACAACTTTTGTGTTCAAAGCAGCAAATAAAGCTGGGAAATTATCTTATTTCAGCATTTGTTAACACACCGGAATAAAGAAATTCAGAATTCTGTGTTTAAAATGTAAATTTTTTATTTTCATTAAAAAATATTTAATTGTTTATTGAAAACTGAATTGGTCATTTGAAATACAAAATAAACAGAAAATATAAAAACCTTTGAAAAAACTGCATAAAATTCCCACTGTACAAAACCAACTTAACTTTCAAAACGCTTTACATGCCCTGCAACAAACAAGCAGGATGACAGTTTAGCCAAATTTAGAGTATCATTATTATTATTACTATTATTATTATTATTATTATTATTATCATCCTTTGTTTATATGGCGCCACAAGGGTTCTGCAGTGCCCACTTACAGAGTACATAAACGAATAATCAAAAACAGGAAAACAGCAAATTAAGGTTGATGACAATATAGGACAAGTACAGGGTAAATAAACATAGCTACATCAGCAGATGACACTGAAATAAGTATCAGGTGGCAGAAGACTGCTGGATTTGGTGCAGTTGAAGATTTTTAAAGTAAGAAAAAGGATAAGCACACGAGGGAAGAGGGCCCTACTCGTGAGAGCTTACATTCTAAAGGGGTGGGGTAGACAGACGGGGGTGACACAGACGAGATTTGGCTGGGTTTGGTGAAGAAGTGGGTCTTGAGAGCCCGTTTGAAGTTTTGTAGAGAGGTGGAGTGTCTGAGGGGGAGAGGTAGGGAATTCCGGAGAAATGGAGCAGCACGCGCAAAATCTTGAAGGTAGGAGTGGGAGGATGTAATCAATAGGCAGAAGAGTCGGCGTGCATTAGCAGAGCGAAGAGGATGGGTGGGAGTGTAAAGGAAGATAAGGTCAGAGATGTAGATGGGAGAGGAGTGGGTGAGAGCTTTGTAACTGAGAAGCTTGAAATGGATTCTGAAAGGGAAGGGGAGCCAGTGAAGGTCTTGTAAGAGAGGAGAGGTGGACGTAGTGCATTTGGTGAGGAAATTTAGCTGGGCAGCAGCATTGAGGATAGACTGGAGTGGAGAGAGGTATTTTTCAGGAATGCCAGTCAGGATGAGATTACAGTAGTCCAGTCTGGAGATGACCAGTGAGTGGATAAGAGTCTAAATAGCATCCTGGGTCAGAAAGGGTCTGATCCTGAAAATATTTTTTAGATGAAAACGGCAGGTTTGCGAGAGGTGCTGAATGTGTGGTTTGAAGGAGAGGGAGGAGTCAAGGATAACTCCAAGACAGCGCACTTGGGGGCTAAAAGATATAGTAGAGCCATCAATAGATAATGAGATTGTAGGAGGTGAGGTTATTCGGGAGAGAGGGAAGATGATCAGCTCGGTCTTAGACATGTTAAGTTTAAGAAACCGCTGGGACATCCAAACAGAGATAGCAGAGAGATGAGTGAGGAAAGCAGGGGAGAGGTTTGGGGAGGAAAGATAGATTTGAGTGTCATCAGCATAGAGATGATATTGGAATCCAAAAGAACTAATGAGCTTACCTAGTGAGGACGTATAGAGAGAGAAAAGAAGAGGACCAAGGACATAACCTTGGGGTACACCTACAGTTAGTTTAAGTGAAGGGTAGGTGGTGTCATGAGAGGAGATAGAGAATGAACGGTCAGAGAGGTAGGAAGACAGCCAAGAGAGGGCAGTATCACGCAGACCAATGGAGTGAAGGATTTGCAGTAGGAGAGGTTGGTCCACAGTCAAGAATCAAGAAGAATAAGTAGAGAGTAGTGGCCCTTAGATTTAGCAGCATGGAGGTCATTGCAGACTTTAGCAAGAGCATTTTCAGTGGAGTGGAGAGGACGGAAGCCAGACTGGAATGGGATAAGCAGTGAGTGTGAGGAAAGAAAGGAAGTAAGGCGGTTGTAGACAATACGCTCAAGGAGTTTGGAGGCAAAGGGGAGAAGGAAGATGGGTCAGTAGTTGGAGAGAGTGTTTGGATCAAGGGTAGATTTTTTAAGAATAGGAGAGATGAGTGCATGCTTGAAGGCAGAGGGGAAGGTGCCTGATGAGAGGGAGAGGCTGAGAAGGTGGGACAGTTGGGAACAGGCAGAAAGAGAGAGGTAGCGGAGGAGGCGGGAGGGGATTGGGTCCAGTATATTATATTTCTAAGGAAATTACTATTGAAATTAGAAATTAATCTTACTCCTGTCCCCACCTTTAGAAAATATCTATTTTTCAAGCACACCCTGTAACATGAAATTCCACCAGGTCTAAAAGGTTCTACTAGCAAACGTTACTGTTACCTGTTGAAATTTACCTGGACCGAAATAATGCATTGATGAGAGTGTTAAAAACAAAGTGTTAATTCTATATGAAATTGGAAATTATATTTTGAGTCAAATATACAAAGGGGATCGGTATGCGTAACCAGCGGACGGGATGCTTGTGGTCACAATACAGATGCCGACATTTTGATGGTCACGATCCTGACAGGGCAAGGTAAGTATTCTAACTCCCCCCTACCCCCCTAACCCTAACCTTCCACCTTAATGCCTAACCTAACCCCCCTGGTGGTGCCCTATCCCTAACAGCCCCCCTCCCTGCAGCATAACACTAACCTCACCCCCCCTGCAGCCGAACCCTAACCCTCCTGGCTATACTTACCTTCAGGGTTCCAGCTGTCAGGATTCCGGCGTTGGGATGTTGACCTGGTCGGGATTCCGGCAATGGTGTCTGACGGGTGTTGGTATTCCAGCGTTGGTATTCCAACTGCCAGGATCCCGACAGCTGGTATCATGAACGTATACCATACAAAGTACATCCTGCTCTTAAACCTACTTTTAAATAGTTACCTAAACTGGGACAGGCGTTCATACTGTATAGAAAGTCTTCTAATTGTTTTACTCAGGTTGGTGGTCCAGGACCAACTTAAGTTATTCATGGTCAGCCGGTGCTGCTGGCTGCCAATCATTCTGTATTGTACATATCACTGCCAAAATCTAACCTTTCCCACTTGGTGCTTAATCCTAACCTTTCCTTCTAAGTACCTAAACGTAACCCTCCCTTCCCATTACCTAACTATACCCTTCCTGTCCCTGCAAAGTAATCCTAAACCCACTACTAATGCCTAAACTTAACCTCCCCCTCCCCCCCGCGTGGCAGGATGTGAGTGCGTCCCACTGGAAGAATGATCGTAATTCCGGCTGTCTGTATTTTTATGCCGGGATCCTGACCTCTATTGGGATTTAGATGCTGGTCTTATGGCATATTTCGGGATTCCGGCATCGGTATATTGACCACCAGGATCCCGTCTTTCGGGATATTAACTGCATCCCATTTACACCATTTTACTGAACCAAATGCAGCTAGCATACTGCCCTCAGCATCTTCAGTTACAAGATTGTATGCTCAATCTATAAAGCTAAATATATAAGAGATATCTTCATTTTGAACCTACATAGTCCATACAGGATACAGGCAGGAGATACCATTCACTGTCTATTTTAAGTCCAGAAGCCATCAGCCAGCTCCAGCTGATCGATAATAGTAGCAACATGTGGCATCATTGACTAACAGAATCCAGGGTTAAGAACTAAGAAAATAGCTCAATTTGCAGTCAAATTACTTATTGATTGGATGCCTACAGTATATGTGCACCAACAAGCAAGGCCTCGCATCTGGACATAGGGGAGTGGGGATATTGGGTAATGTTATAGACAGTGCCAGATTAAGGTCCTGATGGGCCTGGAGCGGAAATTTATAAAAGGCCTATTGTGCATAGGCGGTGTGGCTACTTATACGGGGGGGTGGTGTGTGCCGTGGGGTGTGACTAGCACCATGTTTGGCATAGCTACCCACCTTCCTTCACCCATCTCAATCTCCCTATCCTTGCTTATATGAAACATACACCACCTGTCTGAAAAAAACCAACACAAAAAAACCTATGCTTTGCTCTAGGAACATAAAAAGTCCCAAATTCAGTGGGTTCTTTCTGTCAATTTTTGGAAAAAATACAAAACCACAACCAGTCACAGCATTTTCACAAAACCATAACCGGATGATGAATTAGAACCAAAACCAGTAAAAATGGTCTGACACACACCTCCAGGCTTCCCACAGGCAGGGCCGGATTAACACCGGTGGGCCCCACTGTCTGGGACCCCTCCTCCTCCTCTAAGGATCAGGTTCCAGACTGTACACTTGAATTATACATTATACATGTTACCTTATACCGGACTATGGTGTATTGTCTACAGTGCATTACTGTTATTATTTCTGTTACATTATCATGCATGCAGTAGCTGAATTGACTGTATATATTTATGAAGGGCCCCAGACCTTGCACTCTCTAATGGTTAGTCAAACCAATGTGGTGGCAGGCCACACCCCCTGTGCAGACTGGCCACACCCCTAAACATGCATTCCTCCGGTGGGCCCTACATGTCCCAGTCCGACACTCATTGAATGGATTATTAAGCATTTTAAACTGGAGTGCCGTGCAGCTTGCTTTTCCTAAGCAGCAGGAACTGTGTGTGAATACAGCAAGGGCACCCATGCAAGTTGAATAGCATTACAGAGTACCGGATTAACAGATACATGCTTGTGTGTATGTGTATATATATATATATATATATATATACACATATACACACACACACGTATCTTTGAATTACAGTGCCGCAGTCTGCCCTGCTGCACAGCATACCTCATTACTGTATTACTTAGGTTCTAGAGCAGCAGCAGTCAGGCAACCAGCAGATGACAAGTCTAACACCTTAGAAACATAGAATTTGATGGCGGGTAAGAACCACTTGGCCCATCTAGTCTGCCCATGTACACGCTCACACACCCTAGGGTTAATGTTTGTGTTGTGAGCCAATTAACCTATCAGTATATTTTTGGATTGTGGCAGAAAGCACGGGGAGAATATACAAACTCCACACAGTTACGGTCATGGAGGGAATCAAACCCATGACCTCAGTGCTGTGAGACAACCATTACACCATCCACACACCTGTTAGTGCGCAGAGCTAAGGCTGAGGGGCTGCCATGAACGCGGAAGATACCGTGTCTCAAAAAAAAAAAACTCTGCCCATCAAGGAAATGCAGCAGTGATGAGGGAGCTCCTCCTGGGATGTGGCCCAGAACTCAGCATGAAAAGCCTCTGTGCAGAAATCCCCAGAATAGCACAGGGCGGCTCTGTGAGCAGAAAGCTGCGCTGGGCTGAGCGGTTGTTGTAGGCTCCATTTCCTACCAGATGTCAGACTGAATGCACCCTCTGCCTCCTCTCATTGGAGGAACGGTCCTGGCTGCTCGCTCACACGCAGAGTGACTCCCACCTACAATGGGATACACCAGTCGCAGCTGTAGTGGATGTGACAAGGGGGCGGGGTTGGCGGCTATTACCAACTGCGGCAGCAAGCTACAGAGGAAGACGGCCCAGTGTAGAGCAACTTACGTTGCACTGTCCTTCTCAGAGGGGAGACTTGGGCCCTGGTTGAGCTGAAGAAATTCTTCATTTTTCCACCAGGCAGCCACAGCGGGTTGCCCCCTCAGATCCCAGGGCCCATAGGCAGCTACCTAACGCTCCCTAATGGAAGTGCCAGCTCTGCATTCTTAGGGGGAGATTCAAATGTTTGAAAAGTCAGTTGGGAGTCTGTTTTTTCCTATTAGATAGGAAAAAAACAGACTCCCAACTGACTTTTTAAACATTTGAATTTCCCCCATAATGTTGACACAAATAAAAAATAACCCATTTTAGCACTGTTGTGGTAGCAGAATACAGCATGTCTACGGCAACGGTGTGGGTGCACACTCCTCCTACCTGGTCACTGAAGGCCTGTCAGACTGCCTGCACTGCACTTACGGTAGATGCTAGAACCTGCACTTACTGTGGAGGATGGAAGTACAGAGCCACAGTTACTTTGCAGTGGTGCTGGATGGATTTTCTGTCCTGCCATCAGAGACCAGGCTCTTGCAGGGAAGCCTGGTGATGAGCTCCTTCTCCCTAATCACCAACAGGGTACCTGCCACTGCACTCCCCTCCCGACAGGCTAACAACTCCAGAGAATAATGCTGCAAGGGGCGTGGCCTAATGCAGCGGGTGGGCGGGCTACGTCACCTCATATTACAAAAACCATTGGTCCATCTGTTCCCGGACCCCCTGCGTGAGCTGCTGCCCTAGGGGGGGGGGGGGGGGACACACAGCGAGTGTTGTTGATGCCGGAGGGAACTGAGCCTAGCACAATGCAAGCAGAAGTAGCAGGAAGAAAAAAAAATCCTGTTTACAGGTACACAGACATCTAAAGATACAGTGGGCCTATTTTGGAGGGTGGGCTTGGAGCTGCAGCTCCATCAGCCCCATTGTTAATCCGGCCCTGGTTATAGAGTGTAGTATGTGTATTTAAAAAGTTGGGACATTAATTCAGGGATTGTATTCAATTTGTATGTCATATGGTGATAACCTGGTTTATTAATCCTAATTCTATCAGGTTGTTCTTTATAAGTGAATGATAATAAGATGAACAATAAACTATATTTATCTTTTCCCCTGGCAGAGGATTCAGGTGTATATGTAGTGTATCAACTTTATATGATGTTATGTAAATATTAATGCATGTAATATTTAATGCATTATTAATTAATGTATTTAAATGTGACAGTTATGCATGGTAACTAACCAAAGCATCTCCAGTGTGTTCCCATGTCCACTCTGGTGTTGGGAAACACGAGAACTGTGATCTGGGTGGAGGCATTCCAAGGGTAAATAGGAGAGATAGCAGTTATACATGTAACAATCAAGGGTGCAGTGTTATACCTGTTACATATAATAACTGCAATAAAGGACATTCATTGGCTGGCTTTTGGACTAATATGCATGTTTTATTCAAAACCTGACATAGTTATAGTATTTAGCATTTATTTAGTATCAAATCAATTTTCCCTATCATGGAAAACCACAAGTTCTCAGACTTATGTGAAAAAGGTCCATAGGGTAAGAATAAGGAACAGTAGTGCCAATGGCATGCAGACACAACATAGGGGGTAATTCCAAGTTGATCGCAGCAGGATTTTTGATAGCAACTGGGTAAAACCATGTGCACTGCAGGGGAGGCAGATATAACATGTGCAGAGAGAGTTAGATTTGAGTGTGGTGTGTTCAACCTGCAATCTAATTTGCAGTGTAAAAATAAAGCAGCCAGTATTTACCCTGCACAGAAACAATATAACCCACCCAAATCTAACTCTTTCTGCACATGTTATATCTGCCTCCCCTGCAGTGCACATGGTTTTGCCCAGTTGCTATCAAAAATCCTGCTGCGATCAACTTGGAATTACCCCCATAGGGAATTTGGTAACATGCATTCCGCGTGACCTTTAAGCATTACTGCATGTGTACATGATAAGTTGCAAAATACATCCATATCATACAAAATGTTTGACATAGCCTTGATAGGATTCAGTTTGATGGGGGTTATTCAGAGTTGTTAGCAAACAAAAAATGTTAGCAGTTGGGCAAAACCATGTTGTGCTACAGGTGGGGCAGATGTAACATGTGCAGAGAGAGTTAGATTTGGGTGGGTTATATTGTTTCTGTGCAGGGTAAATACTGGCTGCTTTATTTTTATACTGTAATTCAGATTTCAGTTTTAAAACACCCCACCCAAATCTAACTCTCTCTGCATATGTTACATCTGCCCCACCTGCAGTGTAAGACAATTTTGTCCAAGTGCTAACTTTTTTTGTTTGCTAACAACTCTGAATAACCCCCAATATACTGGCGGCCAGGATGCTGAAATCCATCATGTCGACATGAGTCTATCGACATGATTGAACTGTCGACATGCCCAGCATGGCATCAGTGGCCATGTCGACAAGAGGAATGTTGACATGATGAATTGTCAAGAAATGATCCCTGGTGGTAAAGTGGTGTCTTCTTTTGTCCCGGCTGCATCTTACTCCAGGTCTCGATGGTCATGTAAGTATCGGTTCTGATGAGTATTTTCCCCACTATACCTAATCCTAATCCTTAACCATCCCTTTACTGCCTAAACCTAACCTTTTACCCACACCAAAACCCTCCTAGAGACGCATAACCCGAACCATTGGCATCCTCACATTTCACATGGCAACAGTTCAGATGTAGACACAGTGAACATGTCAACATTCTGAGGATGCCAACGTGGTGCTTGTCAACAGTTTGGACATGGTTGCTGTTGACATTCTGACTGAATATACATATAACAATGTAATGATAATATGAAGTCATTGCGACTAAAGACTGGAATAAACTCTGTGGATGTGAATGTGGAAGTGCAATTGGCTCATAAAAGGAAATGAGAACATGCAACACTATCATGCTACAAAACTGAGACTCTCTGATGTGATTAGCATAAATGAAGAAAGTTTATATATTTGCATCATGAATGAACACTATAACACCAGTGACATTGGTGTGTAATAGAAATTAGATGAATTGCGGGAACTTGAAGTAACCTCTGTATTTACATCAATTCTCTGCAATGGTTTCTAATGGCAGTCTTCACAATATGACAGTGTGTAGTGAGAAACAGCCGTATTAGCAGCGTGAACATTGAATAATAGCAAGGAGACAGGAAAAGCAGCATACAACTGATATACCTCTGTTCTCTACTTGGATCTCTGAGGGCTGCCTGATCTATATTTTTTTTCCCTGTAGGCTGTAATCCTAAATAGTATATGGATTCCCCTCACTGTCTCATAGCTCTTTAGGTACTGCCCTTTTATTGTCTTGCAAGTAGTTTTGGCAGCTTTCTTCAAAAAACTTGCAGCCTTGTCTGTTAGTGTGGAATCTCTGTTTGATAGCATGGCAGCTTGCTCTGTGAGACTATTGACTGTCTATAGTGGTGTAGCCAGCTTTTTATGACACGATGGAGAGCAAAAATAGGGAAATTGGCACCCTACGCATAGATTTTTCCTGTGATGATTGCCATTCAGACCATGGTAATCACACATTTGGTGGGGGTAGTGGGAGGTTGTGATCAACACTTTGGCCACTCCTGACCCACAAGATGTAACAACATCATAATAAATGCAGCTTACCATAGTGGAAAAGTAAGACGGAAGGTGGCCAGATTGCTTCTTAAAAGCAGGACAGGGAGATGCTTTCTTAAATGCATTTTATGTGTTCTGCATTGAGGGGCAGTTTTAAAACGATACTAATCAAAATAATTCCCAGATACTGCTGTATACAATCTAAAAAGTATTATTAAGCACTAATTATAGTCATTAAAAGTTAAGTATACTAAATTGTCACAGCAGCTGTCCCTAGAGTGCTTACTCCATTCAAAAGCCACAAGAAAAGGTGAAATCAGCGCGTTAGTCAAATGAAATAAAAATAGAATAAATATACATTTTTTATTTATTTATGTATGTAGCAATAGCGATTCACATGTGGCTGCTAAAAACACAATTGAGGGGATCAGTGGAAATGAGTCACATGCCACAAAAGTGCCTTGGTCTCTTTTCAACTAGATATGTTGTGAAATATAATACCAGGGATTTGTATTTTGCTGCTGGTGACAAATAGGCACATGCCACTATGTTACATGTTAGTGGAGTAGACGCTAGATAGCAGAAGTTACTTGAGGGCAGCAAAAATTGAAAATCCATGTAGATGTGGCATGTGCCTCTTTTCCACTGAGCCCTTCTTTTGCACATTAAGACATTAGGTGCTTATCCATGCTATATGTGTAAAATAATGGATTTAAGCCATTTAAAAAAAATGCAATTGGAGTGTCAATCCTACATCGTAAGAGAATTAATCTCTATACTGTTGCTAGATTGTAATATCCTGAGGAAGGGGGGAAGAGGGAAGGAGCCCTCACTTCTTATCCAAAGAACAACAGTCTGGAAAATAAGTCTATTTAGCACAAAAATGATCTTATTATCTGTATATTGACGCTACTGAACAGAAAGGACATGTAAACTATTTTGAATCAAGTACAAAGCACACATGGGCTGATTTAGAGTTGGCAGTAATGCAAGTAACTGTGCGCCTTGGTAAAACCATGCTGCACTGCAGGTGGGACAGATTTAAAATGTGCAGAGAAATTTACATTTGGGAGAAGCATATTCAAATCTTGGTTCTAACTGTGTGTAGTTTATATATTCTCCCCGCGCTTGTGTGTGTTTCCTCTGGGTGCTCTGGTTTCCTCCCACAATCCAAAAATGTACTGGTAGGTTAATCCAACAAAATTAACCATGGTGTGAATGTGTGTGCATGTACATGTAGTAGGGAATATACTGTAGTTGTATCATTCCAACTATTCCCTCCTGTCTATTATTTTGTCCATCCCCTAGGACAGGGGTGGCCAGCCAGTCAGAGGCAAAGAGCCAGAAATGAGCTGTAGACAAGGGTAAGCCACTATCATTTGCACAACAAAGGTGCGCATACAACAATGGGGGCATGGCCTAGTTGTCACAAAGCCACACCCCATTTTTGTGCACACACCTTTTGGTATGACGTTTATAGGCATATGACCTTGTTTCATAACCCTGTTTTTAGTCATGTTGTACAGTGCCACATACATATAATGCCCAGTATAGTGCCACATACATATAAAAATACTAAGAAATGGGTGCCTCCACAGTGCCAGATACATATATGCCCCCACAGTGCCAGATACATATATGCCCCCACTGCCAGATACACATGCCCCACAGTGCCAGATACACATGCCCCTAGTGCCAGATAATCATGCCCCCACAGTGCAAGATAAACATGCCCCCATAATGTCAGATACATATATGCCCCCAGTGCCAGATACATATATGCCCCCAGTGCCAGATACATAAACTATATGACCACAGTGCCAAATACATATATGCCCCACAGTGCCAGATACATATATGCCCCCAGTGTCAGATACACATATCCCCACAGAGCCAGACACATATACATATGGCTGGAGCAGGGCGGCGGCAGTGAGGAGACTCCTGGACCCTGTGGCTGAAGCGGGATGGTGGCAGAGGCGGTGAGGAGCCTCCTGGACCCTCCTCTACGGCCAGCAGCTGTGGGAGCGTGGGTGGGAATGGCATTGGCGTGTGATGTCATGACACACGTGACATCCACACCCAACACGACACCCCAGGATCCTGTGCTCCAAGCTGCAGCCTGATCAGCCTATTGGTTGATTAGGCCCCGTACAGGCAGTAACGGATTGGCCATAGGGAGCTCAGGGAAGATACCCAGTACGCCGATAGGCATGTGGGGCATATTTTGTTTTTATTTGACAAGTGAGGGGTGGTGCTGCTGCCATGGTTACACAGTATACCTCTGGTGCTGCCCATGTAAGGTCACTGCCTGACTTTGAAAGAAAGTGCAATGGAATATGCTAGCTCTACATAAATGTTAATAAATAAATGAATATATAGATGTTACAGCCAATAATTATAAAACCTCTTGTTGTCATTTGGCCTTTCAAACAGTGATCACAGGTGGTAGCACAGATGCTTACACCAGAACCTGCTTGGGCGCAGGCTCTAACTTGGTCGGTGGAGGTTCGAACCAAGATACTAGATCCTACAAGACAGGCATCAGGCTCTTTTAATGTCTGTTTTACACAGGAGGACTAAGAGGTCATTTCTCAGGGGATAGAGGCACTGATCCTGGTTGTGCGTCAGGTACTAATGATCCCTGACCAGGTACCTGCATAACCTTCCCTTTTTGGGAAGAAACAAAGGTCTTTGGTTACTTTTCCAACAGGAATAAGATGACCAGATAGCATTAGCATGGAAACATAAATGTTTCCAAACGTCTGCTTCCCTCTATCTCTTTTTTTCCACACAGAGCAGAGTACGGTGGGAGGCTTCTCCAACAGGGTACTCTTCCATGTCCTGTCTGTCAAAGAAGACTAAACTACCAGTACCTTGCGCTACTTCCCTAAAGGAACAACCAAATCATAACTTGGAGACTATGCTTAAGTCTAATTACACTGTGGCATGAGTAATTCTATGCTCTGCTCTTCTCAGTTCCTGGGTTTAAAAGGCTATTAAAGCCTACTCTGAGTAACTGTCAACAGTGTTGCAAGTTGCCCTCCCAAGAGTTGAGCTTGTCACTAGCATTTAGAGATGTGAGCGTGTTCAGCTCTTATATTCTGAGTTGGTAATCTCAGCCCGTAGAGCCCTGTGGCTTCACCAATGGCAGGCAGACACAGAATCTAAGGGGCAGTAGAAGCTTTCCACTTTTTTAGGTGACTTTTTCTTTTCCCGGTGCCAGATAAGTGGATTTCTCAGACCACAAGGTAAATCCATTTGTCTAACATCCGCCTCTCCTGCTCCATGCAGAACATATGTGGCCACCAATTTTGATCCTTTTGTGTACCAGAGGTAGAGGTCAAGCTACAGCAGTCTTGGTACATCAGAATCTTAAGACTGCCAGCAATCCAGCTGCATGACGGGCAGCCCTCTCACCTCCCTATGGTGGGAGCTTGTCTCTTGCAGTTTAAAGACATTTGTAGTGTCGAGTCCCCTGGGTGTGGAGCCTGATCTCCCAGGAGAAAAAAGTAGATTTTCATTTCAAAACTGTTTTCTTCACCTTCAGGGGTGTTGCTCCTGGGTTCCCTTCACCAACAACAGTAGGGGATTTACTCATACCTATTCTTCGTCTCAAAGCCAGATGACTCAGTCAGATCCATTCTGAATTTGTTTTTCTAAAATCCATTTCTAGAGGTTTTCAAGTTCAAAATGGAATCCCTCCACGAAGTTATTGTAGGGCTGGAGGCAGAGGAGTTCCAAGTATTTATTGGATATCAAGGATATATACATATACCGACCTGGAAACCTCACCAAGTGTTCCTCAGATTTGCGATAAGGGACTCATATTTCCAGTTTTTTATTTCAGGATTTACATTTCGGCTATCTTCTGCACCTGGCATTTATCACAAAGATGATGGCGGTAATGTTATTGCAGAAGTTATTGCAGGGTTGCCTTAACTTATCTGGCTCTGATACAGAAGAGGTGGATCATCAGCTTCCTGAAGTCACACCTCGACCCAGTTCAGAGGCTCCAGTTACTAGTGCTGATGTTCAACAAGGTGCTCCAGAGGGTTTGCCTTCCGATGGAGGGTTCAGGCTGTACAGGCTTTGGTCTGGTTAGTCCTCCAACCTCAGCATCTGGCTTCTGGGAAAGATAATGGCTCCATTCAAAGCCATTCAGTACGGTCATTTTCTTTCAACAACCTTACAATCGGACATCCTCTCCCAGTGGAACGGGTCACACTTGCAGATGCATCGACTAGTTCACCTGACACCCAGGGTGTGAATTCGCTTCTATGGGGGTTTCAGACCTTTCAACTTCTAGAGGGATGTCAATTTAGTATATGGAACTGGGTTTTTCTGACAATGGATGCCAGTCTCCGATGCTGGAGTGCTGTGTCAGTGGACAGACACTTCCTGATTCATTGGTGCCCTCAAGTCATCCCCATCTCTATCTATCAATCGCCAACCTGGAGCACAGGGTGGTAAACAATGCCCTTCTTCTGTCTTTTTTTCTACTCAGAGGACAGGCGATGCGAATCCAGTCGGTCAACGCCACGATGGTGGCATACACGCACATGCAAGGCCAGACTCGAAGCAGAGGAGTTATGCGGGATATAAGTTGTATTCTCCTCTGGGCCATAAAGAATACCATGGAAATCTTAGTGATATTCATCCCCTGGGTAGACATTTGGGAAGCAGAATATCAAGGCTGTCAGGATCTTCCTACAGGAAAATGGGTGCTCCATCTACACACTTCACACATCTCATACATTGTTGAGGCAAGCCTCAGATAGCCCTCATGGTGTCCAGGCAAGACTGTCAGCTCCCTCATTCCTACTCCAGAACTCGTTAAGCGCAAACCTGCCATAATAGCTCCTGACCGGCCTCGCAGGGCAGGTACTCCTAGCTGCATATTCTTCCCATAGATGTCCCTTGGCCACTGCTTATCAGGGAGGACTTTCTCCAACAGTGTCCGTTTGTCTATCTAGACTTACAGAGTCTGCCTTTTGACGGCATGGCTGTTGAGACTGCGCTACTGAGACAAAAGGGTATTCCTAGATCTGTGATTCGTACTATGCTTAGGGCTCAACAGCAGATGACTTCTGTGCATTACTATCGTATTTAGAAGTCCTATGTGGCATGGTGTGGGAAAAGAGAAAGTTTCCTACCACATCGTTTAGATTGTCCCAATTCCTACTTTTTTTTCCAGCAGGGTTTTCGGCAGGTATAAGGTTAGGGTTTTTAAAAGTGCAGATTTTTTTTTTTTTTCCAGAGAAGCCTGGCCTTAATACATGAAGTGCAGGCTTGTTTCCAGGGGGTGATTTGTCTTTGGAAGCCCTTTGTTCCTCCCACTGTACCTTGAGACCTATACCTGGTACTAGTTTTCCTCCAGTCATCCTTCTTCAAGCTTTTCAAAACAGCTGATTTCCAATTTCTCTTCTAGAAGACTGTGATCATTTTTGCTTTGGCTTGAGCCAGACGGGTCGTGGAACAGGGAGCTATGTTGTGTTGCTCTCCTTATTTAGTCTTCCATGAGGTTAGAGTGGAACTCCGCACAAGGCAGGAATTTCTGCCTAAGGTGGTTTCTTCTTACCAATCAACCAGCCTATTACCTGTTCTTTCAAATGATTTTTTATCCTCTCAGTCCTTGGTGGTGATATGGGCCCTGTGCATCTTTGTGGACACGACTGCTCAGCTGAAGAACTCCAATACCCTCTTCATCCACTATGCATCAAGGCTGAATATTAAGCAGGCCTATTTGGATTCCTCTCTAACTCCCCCACCATCCATTCTGCACACTCCACATGATCCGTGGAACCCTCATGGGTGGCTGCCTGAGGGGTTTCAGCCTTGCAATTTGTGTTGTGTTGCTACCTGGTCTGGACAAAATATTTTTGTCACATTCTACAGGTTTTACACATTTGCTGTCTCTGAATCTCAATTTGACCGCTCTGTGTAGCAGGTGTCTCAACGCTCTCCCACCTGTGTAGAGTGCTCTGGGACATCCCCACTGTTATTAGCCTCCAGTGTTCCCTGGTGGATGAAAGAGAAAACAAGATTTTGGCACTTACTGGTAAATCCATTTCTCCGATTCCACAGGGGACACTGGACGCCCACCCTGCGTTGTTTTTCCTGCCATTGTGTGTGTTTTTTTTGTTGTTGTGACTACATCCGTTTGTGCAGGTTGTTTTCCGAATTCTAGTATTCTGTTTCATATGTTTAACCTCCTTCTCTAACGTTCTGTTCTCTACATCTCTCCTCTGGCTCAGTTTCTCTAACTGGTCTGGAGGGGTGCATAGAGAGGGAGGAGCCAGTCACACGTATAAATTTAAAGTGTCAGCTCCACTTATCGACCAGTCTATACCCTACGTCCACTGTGGAATTGGAGAAATGTATTTACCAATATGTACCAAAATCCTGTTTTAAAATGACACTGACTTTAACCCCTTTCCAAAATGGCAACTGCGGGGTATCACACAGTGCTGAGGCTAGTCTGGCTTTGGTAGTGCTTCTTTAAGTAGTCTTTCATCACTGACAGCAGTCACTCCCCCTGCACCCCCATGGCTGTGCCACTGTCTGCAGAGTGTGTAACTTTTCTCATTGTTTCTCTCCCTCCCTGATTTGTGGCAAGACTCACACATGGACAGTACCCACTCAGACTGTAATATTTGTCTTTCACAGCAGCTCCAGTAATCAAATATTGTGCAAGAATTTTGCACCACTGGCTGGCTGCTGGACTCCCAAATATGCAGTAGCTTCTCTTATGTTTCTCTTCCCTGTGTCGACTCATCACACATGCAAACATTCAAGCTGCAGGTGGGTCCTTTAGGTATGGCTCCCAACCACACTTCTTCCACTATCTCACAAATCATCTTTTGTTTCTGTGAACCTATGGTAAACCCCAATTTATGGTCGCTTCTGATATCATTGCCAAAATCCGAAATTTGCATTTTTTGGTAGCCATGGTCCAAGTTGTAACACCACACCTCTCACCATCACAGAGTGTGCAGGTTATGAAATTTTGCACCCTATCCCGCCTATTTCACTTGAAAGTGGGTGAGATGCAGAAGAGTGACCTGCTCTTCCGATGGGACCGAGCAAGTTGGTTTTCAATAAGGGAACCGGTATTAACAGCAAAAACATAGGGGGTTATTCAGAGATGAACGCAGATTGCTGCGAAGGCCGCCCAGCACAGGGAAAGTCCACTTAGCATCTGTGAGGCTGCCTCCTGATGCATCCTCAATAAGATTGCGGATGCCTCGGAACTAAGGTTGACCCCTGGCAGCGCAGTGGCCATTTTTTTCCGGGGTGGCTGCCGTGTCCCACATTTGGTACACCCCGACCCCCTTCCTGGATGGATCCAGCCGCAGTGTGTAAGGTTACATAAAGGTTACATACATGCAAAATGGGTGGTGCACGTGCAGACCACCTGGATGCAGTCGCTGCGTGCAAACGCGTGGCTGCATCCAGCTCTGAATGACCCCCATAGTGTAGGATTTACATCGAGACAAAGAAATCATATTGCGTATAAGTTTAAAATGTGTATTTAGATGTTTGATTAAAGTGTTACCTATATATGACATGCATATTAGCATTAAAATTATCATTTTACTTTTGTCTCAGAAGGGATTTTCATTTATTTTGACATATGTCATAACGTCTAAAAAATGGTTACACATTGCTACCTTCCTCTCTTCTCTTTCTTTATGAGCTTTCTCATAGAGACATTTGACTGACAATCAGTTCTGAATTAAGAAATCCCTTCTTAATTAATTTTCAACTCATTTACTAAAGAATAAAAAAGCTAAACATTTTCTGTTTACATGGTATTTGATTGGAGATCCAGGTTTGTCTGTCATATTTTTCTTTATAAGAATTTTCTAGGAAGAAAAGTAGTTCCCATACAAGTGATAGTCACACCATACAAATGATAAGGACAGTTAATTGCTTTTACACTTATATGCAAGCTTGTATAATTGTGTCTTAGGCAAAACTTATTTACTTTGCAACTGTGAGGATGAACTGTGTGGACTCCAGTGTATCATACTTGATACCACTGATATATTCACTGACATACCCATAGGGAGAAAACACAGCTGTGCAATCCAGAGCAGGTGGAATGGAATTATTTCTTGTCTCTCTGCAACTGCCATGATCATGAAACTTTTACTCACGTTAGGTAAGCCTTGTCCTGAGGATACCGCCACAGGCAATGCACTCCAGATGGTCTACTCAAAGGAATCCTTGTTGAACCTGTCCTTTGTAAAATCTGTTGCTACATGGTGTTAATTAAAAGATAAATAACATCCATCTTTTTACTGTGTATATGATAAAACAGTGTTTACAAACAGAAAATACAAAGGGTAAAAGGGGTCTCTATGTGCTATTCCATAGCATTAATGGTAAAGCAGACCCATCTTTCATTGTCTCAGGTTTGAAATCAGTTTAAAATGTTATATCTGCATGAAAGCCCGGTGAGTGTTTTCATCAGCCCCCAGTGCTGGATTAATAACAGGACACATTTATATAGGTCCCTGTGGCTGTGGCATTACCCCCCCCCCCCAACTGGTCACCCCAGGCCGGGGTTCCCTGGGGGTGTGGGGACCCCCAATAAAGGGGTCCCCCCCCTCCAGGCACCCAAGGTCCAGGGATGAAGCCTGAGACTGTCCCTGTCACCCCTGAGGATGCAGAGCTGATAGCCATTAAGTGTAAAACTAAGAGACAATATTGTCTTTTGTTGTAGATCTTTAGGTACCAGCAAGCCTCCCCAACATGCTGGTACTTGGAGAACAACAAGTACCAGCATGCAGGGCATTAAAGGGTCCGCTGGTACCTGCAGTTCCACAACAAAAGAAATATTACAATAACCACAGGACTCACACACCATACATAGTAGAACTTTAATAAAACATCCATGCACACTCACAATCGCAAACACTAACTTTTTTTCCCCCCCTGTAACCACAAGGTTAATTGCAGCTGACCCTTGTGGTTTCTCCTAATAAGTGGTTTCCACTACAGGAATGAATGGACCAGAGCGTCCCCATTCACTCCTATGGGCAAACAGCGATTGGCTGTGCCCTGAGAGAGCAAAGCCAATCAGGAAACAGCTGCTATGGCAGTGGCTCCTTATTGCCTTCTAGTGACAATAGTCAAGTGGAGGGCCCACATTCGCATAGTAGGAGTGTATGTGTAAACATACACTTCCACATGTCCGGTGGTTCGGGTTAATTTTTTATTTAACCCCCTGGATGCCTACTTGGAACAAAGAGGACCAATCTACCCCGGATTAGGTAAGTATATATATATATATATATATATTATTATTTTTTTACAGGTATCCCGTGGATTCTACTAGACAATTGGACTGAGTGGCTCCGTGGGACACTAGGTAAGTATATCTAAGTGTGTGTATGTGAGTGTGCATGGATGTTTTATTAAAGTTCTACTATGTACAGTGTATGAGTCCTGTCATTATTGTAATATTTTTTGGTGTTTTAGAACTACTAGTAACTGTCCCCACACCTCCAGGGAACCCCGGCCAGGGGTGACTAGTTGGGAAGGGGGGGGGGGGAGGTAATGCCACGGCCACAGGGACCTATATAAACGTGTCTCCCAGCTGTGGTATTATCTTCTTGACTAGTGGAGCCCAGTGCTAGTTTAAAAAATTTGGGGGCCCATACGTTCTTTTCCCCTCTGTATTTTTAGAACCAGGACCAGTCCAAGAGCCAGGTTGATTTTGCCATGTAAGTGATTGCCACTTTAAAAAACAGGAGAAGTCTCCCAAAATCTCTCACTTTTCGATTCTCACACCATATTACATACCCCCCATATTTTGTTTAGTTTGAAAAATGTGAACAGAATGCACCCTTTAAGAAAATGTTATAGAGGGCCCTACTCATGGAAGCTAATGTGAGAGAGGTGGATGGGTGTGGTGTGGTATAGCCAGCCACTGAACTTACTCCTCCCGCTCTCACCTTTAGGATGCTGGATGATGTGCAGCTTGTCTTGGAATGCAAGAAAACACAAAACAGAGGAGAGAAAAGGGAAATGTTGATTCAGTTGCTGGATTGGGTTATCATCATCATTAGTGCAAGTGCCTGGGATGTCTTTTGTTAACTATTAGGGTGAAAACTATCATTAGTGATCTAGTTAATTCAGCTTGCATCATACAGAGTTTGCCACGTGCATCAGACAGCATTGGCCTATAAAGGGGGACACACGCAGGGGAGCATGCAGAAGCAAAACTCACCAGAGTCACTCTCATCATTTTGATGGATGCGTCACTTTACTTCAGCACCTGCATACACACAAACACAGCTCTCTCACTCAGCTGTACTACACTGTCTACCAGGATAGTATTTCCCGCCCACACTAGCCTAACTAATATAAGACCCTGAAACTGCCCCCTTAGTGTGGAACACAAGAACCATTGTCCAGGGGCTTTAATAGGGCAATGGGTGGTTCTAATTAGCCACGGCCCAATACCAAGTACACATATGTGTGGCCACCAGCCCGAAACAAAACCATGAGGCCATTAGCCTTGTGGCTTAGTGCAGTGGTTCACAAACTTTCTTGAGTGATTATTAGATTATCAG
The DNA here is from genome assembly GCF_028390025.1 of Pseudophryne corroboree. Lineage (NCBI taxonomy): Eukaryota > Metazoa > Chordata > Amphibia > Anura > Myobatrachidae > Pseudophryne > Pseudophryne corroboree. The sequence continues at coordinate 551,356,594 of NC_086448.1, read as the reverse complement.
CATTTTTTCAAGGCACCCCTAGTCCAAAAGTTTCTAATTGCTATATATATATATATATATATATATATATATATAGTGCAAAAGAAGAACGGCGGCACTCGTCAGGCTTAGTATCATGGTGAAGAAAAGTCCATTTATTAGTGACGTAAAGCCGACATGTTTCGTGGTTAAACCCCGTCCTCAGGGCCAAACACAAGTGTGTTTAACCCCGAAACATGTCAGCTTTACGTCACTAATAAATGGACTTTTCTTCACCATGATACTAAGCCTGACGAGTGCCGCCGTTCTTCTTTTGCATTGCATTTGTGATTAAACATCACCTGGATGGCACCGCAGCAATTGATTTAAGGGGATTTTGGAGTGCCGGGCCTGCGTTGGATTATATATATACAGGTATATATATATATATATATATATATATACTATATATATATACACTGCTCAAAAAAATAAAGGGAACACTAAAATAACACATCCTAGATCTGAATGAATTAAATGTTCTTATTAAATACTTTGTTCTTTACATAGTTGAATGTGCTGACAACAAAATCACACAAAAATTATCAATGGAAATCAAATTTATTAACCCATGGAGGTCTGGATTTGGAGTCACACTCAAAATTAAAGTGGAAAAATACACTACAGGCTGAGCCAACTTTGATGTAATGTCCTTAAAACAAGTCAAAATGAGGCTCAGTAGTGTGTGGCCTCCACATGCCTGTATGACCTCCCTACAATGCCTGGGCATGCTCCTGATGAGGTAGCGGATGGTCTCCTGAGGGATCTTTTCCCAGACCTGGTCTAAAGCATCCACCAACTCCTGGACAGTCTGCGGTGCAATGTGGCGTTGGTGGATGGAGTGAGACATGATGTCCCAGATGTGCTCAATTGGATTCAGGTCTGGGGAATGGGCGGGCCAGTCCATAGCATCAATGCCTTCGTCTTGCAGGAACTGTTGACACACTCCAGCCACATGAGGTCTAGCATTGTCTTGCATTAGGAGGAACCCAGGGCCAACCGCACCAGCATATGGTCTCACAAGGGGTCTGGGGATCTCATCTCGGTACCTAATGGCAGTCAGGCTACCTCTGGCGAGCACATGGAGGGCTGTGCGACCCCCCAAAGAAATACCACTTCACACCATTACTGACCCACTGCCAAATCGGTCATGCTGGAGGATGTTGCAGGCAGCAGAGCGTTCTCCTTGGAGTCTCCAGACTCTGTCATGTCTGTCACATGTGCTCAGTGAGAACCTGCTTTCATCTGTGAAGAGCACAGGGCACCAGTGGCGAATTTGCCAATCTTGGTGTTCTCTGGCAAATGCCAAACGTCCTGCACGGTGTTGGGCTGTAAGCACAACCCCCACCTGTGGACGTCGGGCCCTCATACCACCCTCATGGAGTCTGTTTCTGATCATTTGAGTATACACATGCACATTTGTGGCTTGCTGGAGGTCATTTTGCAGGGCTCTGGCAGTGCTCCTCCTGTTCCTCCTTGCACAAAGGCAGAGGTAGCGGACCTGCTGCTGGGTTGTTGCCCTCCTACGGCCTCCTCCACATCTCCTGATGTACTGGCCTGTCTCCTGGTAGCACCTTCATGCTCTGGACACTACGCTGACAGACACAGCAAACCTTCTTGCCACAGCTCGCATTGATGTGCCATCCTGGATGAGCTGCACTACCTGAGGCACTTGTGTGGGTTGTACGGAGGTCATACAGGCATGTGGAGGCCACACACACTACTGAGCCTCATTTTGACTTGTTTTAAGGATAATACATCAAAGTTGGATCAGCCTGTAGTGTGTCTTTCCACTTTAATTTTGAGTGTGACTCCAAATCCAGACCTCCATGGGTTAATAAATTTGATTTCCATTGATCATTTTTGTGTGATTTTGTTGTCAGCACATTCAACTATGTAAAGAACAAAGTATTTAATAAGAATATTTCATTAATTCAGATCTAGGATGTGTTATTTTAGTGTTCCCTTTATTTTTTTGAGCAGTGTATATATATATATATATATATATATATAAAATTAAGTAAATTGTGCTTATCTTTCACCCTTATGTTTAATTATGATTGGTAGCCACCAGTACTGGTTTTGCTGATGATTTTGACCATAAATAATTTGTAAGTGTCTCACGACACTCTAGGGTGTCTAGACACACAGGTTAGGAACCAATGGCCAAGTGGTTAATACTATCATAAGTGGTCTAGTGAGATCTTACCCAGTTCTGACGACTTTGGCAGAACTCCTTCATCATCCTTCTTCCTTCCAGTCAGTCTGCTCTTATACTGTATGTGGTGTCTCTTGCTTGGAGCCTTCAGGACATCTTCTTTCCTCCTTATTTGCTGATGAACTACTACTTCCTCTTTGCTGCATCTGCTAATATTAGCCAGAGTGAGGTGACAGAGTATGATGCAGCTAGCCTTGATTGGCTCTCAGTGACCAGTTCTGATTGGGCCGCACTCAGTTATTGGTTGGCGGACAGAACTATTTTCAAAATTCTACAATGTTATTGGCTGAGGTCCAGTCTTTTAAGATTCAAGTTTGCTGGAATATGGTATTAACTTAACAAACCTGGTTCCTGCTATGCTGTCTTTCTCCGAGACAAGTCTCACCATATTGAAGTAAGTATTCCTCTTTTCCAATTCTCCTCCTGAGGTCGATATCTAATCCAGCACTGGGCTCTGCTTCTACGGTTAAATGCTGGCATCTACAGTGTCCAGTAACTCCTCCCTAATCTTTTGATGGTGCGGCCTGCTTATTGAAAGTTTGAGGATTTAATAAAAAATTGATATAGGGGGTCATTCCGAGTTGTTCGCTCGTTATTTTTTTATCGCAACGGAGCGATTAGTCGCTAATGCGCATGCGCAATGTCCGCAGTGCGACTGCGCCAAGTAAATTTGCTATGCAGTTAGGTATTTTACTCACGGCATTACAAGGTTTTTTCTTCGTTCTGGTGATCGTAATGTGATTGACAGGAAGTGGGTGTTTCTGGGCGGAAACTGGCCGTTTTATGGGTGTGTGCGAAAAAACGCTACCGTTTCTGGGAAAAACGCGGGAGTGGCTGGAGAAACGGAGGAGTGTCTGGGCGAATGCTGGGTGTGTTTGTGACGTCAAACCAGGAACGAAACTGACTGAACTAATCGCAGATGCCGAGTAAGTGTGGAGCTACTCAGAAACTGCTAAGAAGTGTCTATTCGCAATTCTGCTAATCTTTCGTTCGCAATTTTGATAAGCTAAGATTCACTCCCAGTAGGCGGCGGCTTAGCGTGTGCAAAGCTGCTAAAAGCAGCTTGCGAGCGAACAACTCGGAATGACCCCCATAGACAGGAAGCTTAGAAGAGTCAGTGAAAACTTATCTGAAAAGAGTGCATAGGAGAGTTAATGAGTAAAGTGATTCTCCAGAGAGCTCCTATAAAATTTTGCCAGCAAAGTTATTGTATTATAATTGGCTGGTGTTTGGTTTTTTATTGTTTTATTTATATCAGAAAAACTAACAGACTTCATGCATTCATTTTACATACATTATACAGTATGAGATTATAATACAGCAATTCCAAATAAAGGCTTAAAACCAAGGATACTGCCCAGCAGTCAGTAGGAAAAAAAAATCTGTTCTTTTTAAACATGTTTTTACAAAAGTTAGAAATTCTTTCTCCAGTTAAAACGATTTAGGCTTTTATCACTTATGAATGGCATTGCCAAAAATAGAACTGCAACTATTTAAAATGTTTCCTCTCCAGCACATGTAGTGACAACAATGAATAAAATATGTTTGCCCCTTTAAAAGCTTTCTGTGTCTCTTCAAATAACAGGCTAGATTCTTCCCAGCTTTTCCGTGCTCTCCCTCCCCCTTGTGCTACACCACTATTAATTGAGGAGTTTCTTTGTTTCTTCCCTAATGAAGCTAACAGAACACATCTGTCAGGTGCTTGTATTCTTCACCCGTCTATGTAATAGCCCAGCTGGAGACTATAATGCTACACAATACCCTTGGCCGTTATAACAACTATTTATTCCTGGGCTTTTCCTCAGATAGGGATTTCGGAGAAAAAAACATGAAAGAAATAAAAAACAGTCTTACATTTAGGCATAATTGCTATGTACACATTGATAGGCACCTGTTCTAGCTGTGACACTGGCTTATGAATCCTACACCTGAGACCTCACAGTTAAGAAGCCATTTTTGGCAGATGAGTATCTCAGTTTTAAATATACAATTTTCATAAGCAGGATAATAATGACTTCCTATTCAATGAATATAAAAAGGATGATTCAGAAGGGTTGTGTAACTGTGAACGTAAAAATGATGGATACATGTTATCATGGCACTTTCATGTGATCACACATATCTATTGGTCAGCAATTATAAATGTTGGTCTCTTATTTTCTACTAATAACCTTGAATAATGATATCTATAATAACAATAATTCAGATAAAAAAAAATTGTGAAAAGGACCATTGTTCAATCTATCGTCCCAAGATGACTTTCTGAAGACAAACATTAGACAATAGTCGTACATCTCAAATTGTTTGTTTATCATAAAATCTTGTTTTATTACGTTGAGACATATGCTTTCATTTTGTGGTGTTAGTTTACAGTATATCCATTCCCATCTATATTTAAAATAATACTTTCTAGCTGTCTTTCCACATTTGAAATAAAGGTTACTAATAACAGTTGTAGATACTTTGGAGGTAAAAAAAGAATCAGTACACGTTCGTCATTGACATGTTCATGCAGCCCATAGCAGTTTTTATTAGAGATGAGCGCCGGAAATTTTTCGGGTTTTGTGTTTTGGTTTTGGGTTCGGTTCCGCGGCCGTGTTTTGGGTTCGACCGCGTTTTGGCAAAACCTAACCGAATTTTTTTTGTCGGATTCGGGTGTGTTTTGGATTCGGGTGTTTTTTTCCAAAAAACCTAAAAAACAGCTTAAATCATAGAATTTGGGGGTCATTTTGATCCCAAAGTATTATTAACCTCAAAAACCATAATTTCCACTCATTTTCAGTCTATTCTGAATACCTCACACCTCACAATATTATTTTTAGTCCTAAAATTTGCACCGAGGTCGCTGGATGACTAAGCTAAGCGACCCTAGTGGCCGACACAAACACCTGGCCCATCTAGGAGTGGCACTGCAGTGTCACGCAGGATGTCCCTTCCAAAAAAACCTCCCCAAACAGCACATGACGCAAAGAAAAAAAGAGGCGCAATGAGGTAGCTGTGTGAGTAAGATAAGCGACCCTAGTGGCCGACACAAACACCGGGCCCATCTAGGAGTGGCACTGCAGTGTCACGCAGGATGTCCCTTCCAAAAAACCCTCCCCAAACAGCACATGACGCAAAGAAAAAAAGAGGCGCAATGAGGTAGCTGTGTGAGTAAGATAAGCGACCCTAGTGGCCGACACAAACACCGGGCCCATCTAGGAGTGGCACTGCAGTGTCACGCAGGATGTCCCTTCCAAAAAACCCTCCCCAAACAGCACATGACGCAAAGAAAAAAAGAGGCGCAATGAGGTAGCTGTGTGAGTAAGATAAGCGACCCTAGTGGCCGACACAAACACCGGGCCCATCTAGGAGTGGCACTGCAGTGTCACGCAGGATGTCCCTTCCAAAAAACCCTCCCCAAACAGCACATGACGCAAAGAAAAAAAGAGGCGCAATGAGGTAGCTGTGTGAGTAAGATAAGCGACCCTAGTGGCCGACACAAACACCGGGCCCATCTAGGAGTGGCACTGCAGTGTCACGCAGGATGTCCCTTCCAAAAAACCCTCCCCAAACAGCACATGACGCAAAGAAAAAAAGAGGCGCAATGAGGTAGCTGTGTGAGTAAGATAAGCGACCCTAGTGGCCGACACAAACACCGGGCCCATCTAGGAGTGGCACTGCAGTGTCACGCAGGATGTCCCTTCCAAAAAACCCTCCCCAAACAGCACATGACGCAAAGAAAAAAAGAGGCGCAATGAGGTAGCTGTGTGAGTAAGATAAGCGACCCTAGTGGCCGACACAAACACCGGGCCCATCTAGAAGTGGCACTGCAGTGTCACGCAGGATGTCCCTTCCAAAAAACCCTCCCCAAACAGCACATGACGCAAAGAAAAAAAGAGGCGCAATGAGGTAGCTGTGTGAGTAAGATAAGCGACCCTAGTGGCCGACACAAACACCGGGCCCATCTAGGAGTGGCACTGCAGTGTCACGCAGGATGGCCCTTCCAAAAAACACTCCCCAAACAGCACATGACGCAAAGAAAAATTAAAGAAAAAAGAGGTGCAAGATGGAATTGTCCTTGGGCCCTCCCACCCACCCTTATGTTGTATAAACAGGACATGCACACTTTAACCAACCCATCATTTCAGTGACAGGGTCTGCCACACGACTGTGACTGATATAATGGGTTGGTTTGGACCCCCACCAAAAAAGAAGCAATTAATCTCTCCTTGCACAAACTGGCTCTACAGAGGCAAGATGTCCACCTCATCATCATCCTCCGATATATCACCGTGTACATCCCCCTCCTCACAGATTATCAATTCGTCCCCACTGGAATCCACCATCTCATCTCCCTGTGTACTTTGTGGAGGCAATTGCTGCTGGTCAATGTCTCCGCGGAGGAATTGATTATAATTCATTTTAATGAACATCATCTTCTCCACATTTTCTGGATGTAACCTCGTACGCCGATTGCTGACAAGGTGAGCGGCGGCACTAAACACTCTTTCGGAGTACACACTTGTGGGCGGGCAACTTAGGTAGAATAAAGCCAGTTTGTGCAAGGGCTTCCAAATTGCCTCTTTTTCCTGCCAGTATAAGTACGGACTGTGTGACGTGCCTACTTGGATGCGGTCACTCATATAATCCTCCACCATTCTTTCAATGTTGAGAGAATCATATGCAGTGACAGTAGACGACATGTCCGTAATCGTTGTCAGGTCCTTCAGTCCGGACCAGATGTCAGCATCAGCAGTCGCTCCAGACTGCCCTGCATCACCGCCAGCGGGTGGGCTCGGAATTCTGAGCCTTTTCCTCGCACCCCCAGTTGCGGGAGAATGTGAAGGAGGAGATGTTGACAGGTCGCGTTCCGCTTGACTTGACAATTTTCTCACCAGCAGGTCTTTCAACCCCAGCAGACTTGTGTCTGCCGGAAAGAGAGATCCAAGGTAGGCTTTAAATCTAGGATCGAGCACGGTGGCCAAAATGTAGTGCTCTGATTTCAACAGATTGACCACCCGTGAATCCTTGTTAAGCGAATTAAGGGCTCCATCCACAAGTCCCACATGCCTAGCGGAATCGCTCCGTGTTAGCTCCTCCTTCAATGTCTCCAGCTTCTTCTGCAAAAGCCTGATGAGGGGAATGACCTGACTCAGGCTGGCAGTGTCTGAACTGACTTCACGTGTGGCAAGTTCAAAGGGCATCAGAACCTTGCACAACGTTGAAATCATTCTCCACTGCGCTTGAGACAGGTGCATTCCACCTCCTATATCGTGCTCAATTGTATAGGCTTGAATGGCCTTTTGCTGCTCCTCCAACCTCTGAAGCATATATAGGGTTGAATTCCACCTCGTTACCACTTCTTGCTTCAGATGATGGCAGGGTAGGTTCAGTAGTTTTTGGTGGTGCTCCAGTCTTCTGTACGTGGTGCCTGTACGCCGAAAGTGTCCCGCAATTCTTCTGGCCACCGACAGCATCTCTTGCACGCCCCTGTCGTTTTTAAAAAAATTCTGCACCACCAAATTCAAGGTATGTGCAAAACATGGGACGTGCTGGAATTTGCCCATATTTAATGCACACACAATATTGCTGGCGTTGTCCGATGCCACAAATCCACAGGAGAGTCCAATTGGGGTAAGCCATTCCGCGATGATCTTCCTCAGTTGCCGTAAGAGGTTTTCAGCTGTGTGCGTATTCTGGAAACCGGTGATACAAAGCGTAGCCTGCCTAGGAAAGAGTTGGCGTTTGCGAGATGCTGCTACTGGTGCCGCCGCTGCTGTTCTTGCGGCGGGAGTCCATACATCTACCCAGTGGGCTGTCACAGTCATATAGTCCTGACCCTGCCCTGCTCCACTTGTCCACATGTCCGTGGTTAAGTGGACATTGGGTACAACTGCATTTTTTAGGACACTGGTGAGTCTTTTTCTGACGTCCGTGTACATTCTCGGTATCGCCTGCCTAGAGAAGTGGAACCTAGATGGTATTTGGTAACGGGGGCACACTGCCTCAATAAATTGTCTAGTTCCTTGTGAACTAACGGCGGATACCGGACGCACGTCTAACACCAACATAGTTGTCAAGGCCTCAGTTATCCGCTTTGCAGCAGGATGACTGCTGTGATATTTCATCTTCCTCGCAAAGGACTGTTGAACAGTCAATTGCTTACTGGAAGTAGTACAAGTGGGCTTACGACTTCCCCTCTGGGATGACCATCGACTCCCAGCAGCAACAACAGCAGCGCCAGCAGCAGTAGGCGTTACACGCAAGGATGCATCGGAGGAATCCCAGGCAGGAGAGGAATCGTCAGAATTGCCAGTGACATGGCCTGCAGGACTATTGGCATTCCTGGGGAAGGAGGAAATTGACACTGAGGGAGTTGGTGGGGTGGTTTGCGTGAGCTTGGTTACAAGAGGAAGGGATTTACTGGTCAGTGGACTGCTTCCACTGTCGCCCAAAGTTTTTGAACTTGTCACTGACTTATTATGAATGCGCTGCAGGTGACGTATAAGGGAGGATGTTCCGAGGTGGTTAACGTCCTTACCCCTACTTATTACAGCTTGACAAAGGCAACACACGGCTTGACACCTGTTGTCCGCATTTCTGTTGAAATACTTCCACACCGAAGAGCTGATTTTTTTGGTATTTTCACCAGGCATGTCAACGGCCATATTCCTCCCACGGACAACAGGTGTCTCCCCGGGTGCCTGACTTAAACAAACCACCTCACCATCGGAATCCTCCTGGTCAATTTCCTCCCCAGCGCCAGCAACACCCATATCCTCCTCATCCTGGTGTACTTCAACACTGACATCTTCAATCTGACTATCAGGAACTGGACTGCGGGTGCTCCTTCCAGCACTTGCAGGGGGCGTGCAAATGGTGGAAGGCGCATGCTCTTCACGTCCAGTGTTGGGAAGGTCAGGCATCGCAACCGACACAATTGGACTCTCCTTGTGGATTTGGGATTTCGAAGAACGCACAGTTCTTTGCGGTGCTACTGCTTTTGCCAGCTTGAGTCTTTTCATTTTTCTAGTGAGAGGCTGAGTGCTTCCATCCTCATGTGAAGCTGAACCACTAGCCATGAACACAGGCCAGGGCCTCAGCCGTTCCTTGCCACTCCGTGTGGTAAATGGCATATTGGCAAGTTTACGCTTCTCCTCCGACAATTTTATTTTAGGTTTTGGAGTCCTTTTTTTACTGATATTTGGTGTTTTGGATTTGACATGCTCTGTACTATGACATTGGGCATCGGCCTTGGCAGACGACGTTGCTGGCATTTCATCGTCTCGGCCATGACTAGTGGCAGCAGCTTCAGCACGAGGTGGAAGTGGATCTTGATCTTTCCCTAATTTTGGAACCTCAACATTTTTGTTCTCCATATTTTAATAGGCACAACTAAAAGGCACCTCAGGTAAACAATGGAGATGGATGGATACTAGTATACAATTATGGATGGACTGCCGAGTGCTGACACAGAGGTAGCTACAGCCGTGGACTACCGTACTGTGTCTGCTGCTAATATAGACTGGATGATAATGAGATGTAGTATGTATAAAGAAGAAAGAAAAAAAAAACCACGGGTAGGTGGTATACAATTATGGATGGACTGCCGAGTGCCGACACAGAGGTAGCTACAGCCGTGGACTACCGTACTGTGTCTGCTGCTAATATAGACTGGATGATAATGAGATGTAGTATGTATAAAGAAGAAAGAAAAAAAAACCACGGGTAGGTGGTATACAATTATGGATGGACTGCCGAGTGCCGACACAGAGGTAGCTACAGCCGTGGACTACCGTACTGTGTCTGCTGCTAATATAGACTGGTTGATAATGAGATGTAGTATGTATAAAGAAGAAAGAAAAAAAAAACCACGGGTAGGTGGTATACAATTATGGATGGACTGCCGAGTGCCGACACAGAGGTAGCTACAGCCGTGGACTACCGTACTGTGTCTGCTGCTAATATAGACTGGATGATAATGAGATGTAGTATTTATAAAGAAGAAAGAAAAAAAAAACCACGGGTAGGTGGTGGTATACAATTATGGATGGACTGCCGAGTGCCGACACAGAGATAGCTACAGCCGTGGACTACCGTACTGTACTGTGTCTGCTGCTAATATAGACTGGATGATAATGAGATGTAGTATGTATAAAGAAGAAAGAAAAAAAAAACCACGGGTAGGTGGTATACAATTATGGATGGACTGCCGAGTGCCGACACAGAGGTAGCTACAGCCGTGGACTACCGTACTGTGTCTGCTGCTAATATAGACTGGATGATAATGAGATGTAGTATGTATAAAGAAGAAAGAAAAAAAAAACCACGGGTAGGTGGTATACAATTATGGATGGACTGCCGAGTGCCGACACAGAGGTAGCTACAGCCGTGGACTACCGTACTGTGTCTGCTGCTAATATAGACTGGTTGATAATGAGATGTAGTATGTATAAAGAAGAAAGAAAAAAAAAAACACGGGTAGGTGGTATACAATTATGGATGGACTGCCGAGTGCCGACACAGAGGTAGCTACAGCCGTGGACTACCGTACTGTGTCTGCTGCTAATATAGACTGGTTGATAATGAGATGTAGTATGTATAAAGAAGAAAGAAAAAAAAAACCACGGGTAGGTGGTATACAATTATGGATGGACTGCCGAGTGCCGACACAGAGGTAGCTACAGCCGTGGACTACCGTACTGTGTCTGCTGCTAATATAGACTGGATGATAATGAGATGTAGTATGTATAAAGAAGAAAGAAAAAAAAACCACGGGTAGGTGGTATACAATTATGGATGGACTGCCGAGTGCCGACACAGAAGTAGCTACAGCCGTGGACTACCGTACTGTGTCTGCTGCTAATATAGACTGGATGATAATGAGATGTAGTATGTATAAAGAAGAAAGAAAAAAAACCACGGGTAGGTGGTATACAATTATGGATGGACTGCCGAGTGCCGACACAGAGGTAGCTACAGCCGTGGACTACCGTACTGTGTCTGCTGCTAATATAGACTGGTTGATAATGAGATGTAGTATGTATAAAGAAGAAAGAAAAAAAAAACCACGGGTAGGTGGTATACAATTATGGATGGACTGCCGAGTGCCGACACAGAGGTAGCTACAGCCGTGGACTACCGTACTGTGTCTGCTGCTAATATAGACTGGATGATAATGAGATGTAGTATTTATAAAGAAGAAAGAAAAAAAAACCACGGGTAGGTGGTGGTATACAATTATGGATGGACTGCCGAGTGCCGACACAGAGATAGCTACAGCCGTGGACTACCGTACTGTACTGTGTCTGCTGCTAATATAGACTGGATGATAATGAGATGTAGTATGTATAAAGAAGAAAGAAAAAAAAAACCACGGGTAGGTGGTATACAATTATGGATGGACTGCCGAGTGCCGACACAGAGGTAGCTACAGCCGTGGACTACCATACTGTGTCTGCTGCTAATATAGACTGGATGATAATGAGATGTAGTATGTATAAAGAAGAAAGAAAAAAAAAACCACGGGTAGGTGGTGGTATACAATTATGGATGGACTGCCGAGTGCCGACACAGAGATAGCTACAGCCGTGGACTACCGTACTGTACTGTGTCTGCTGCTATTATAGACTGGATGATAATGAGATGTAGTATGTATAAAGAAGAAAGAAAAAAAAAACCACGGGTAGGTGGTATACAATTATGGATGGACTGCCGAGTGCCAACACAGAGGTAGCTACAGCCGTGAACTACCGTACTGTGTCTGCTGCTAGTATAGACTGGATGATAAATAATGATATAAAAAATATATATATATCACTACTGCAGCCGGACAGGTATATATTATATAATGACGGACCTGCTGGACACTGTCTGTCAGCAGAATGAGTTTTTTATAGAATAAAAAAACACCACACAAGTCACACGACGAGTGTTTAACTTTTTCAGGCAGACAATCACAATATACTGGTGGTCAGTGTGGTCAGGTCACTGGTCAGTCACACTGGCAGTGGCACTCTGGCAGCAAAAGTGTGCACTGTTTAATATGTACTCCTGGCTACTGCTATAACCTATAACTGCTCCCCAGTCTCCCCCACAATTAAGCTGTGTGAGCACAGTCAGATATTATACATAGATGATGCAGCACACTGGGCTGAGCACAGATATGGTATGTGACTGAGTCACTGTGTATCGTTTTTTTCAGGCAGAGAACGGATTATATTAAATAATAATAAAACTGCACTGGTGGTCTCACTGGTCAGTCACTAGTATAACTAACTAACTACTATCAGCAAAATTCTGCACTCTCTGAGTACTCCTCCTAAGCGCCAGTAAATTAAGTGTCTCACTCTCACTCTCCTATCTATTTCTAAACGGAGAGGACGCCAGCCACGTCCTCTCCCTATCAATCTCAATGCACGTGTGAAAATGGCGGCGACGCGCGGCTCCTTATATAGAATCCGAGTCTCGCGATAGAATCCGAGCCTCGCGAGAATCCGACAGCGTGATGATGACGTTCGGGCGCGCTCGGGTTAACCGAGCAAGGCGGGAAGATCCGAGTCGCTCGGACCCGTGTAAAAAAACATGAAGTTCGGGCGGGTTCGGATTCAGAGGAACCGAACCCGCTCATCTCTAGTTTTTATACATGTTGTTGTTTATGGAGTCCATGTAATGGTGTAGGCTCCTCACAGACTATCTTCTATCACAGTGTATAATAGTGTGTTCTTATTTTGCAATTAATGCAGACATTTTTTTTGCTACTCAGTTGATACACAGGATATGCCTCTTTTTGCTATACACATATCTTCTGTTTAAAGTGTAAAAATAGATAAAGATGTCACTATAAAAAATATGAATATGTCAAATATTCCTGAACAAGAGTATGACTAACAAACCTGAAAGTATATCCTGCTTTAACGTTTGAGGAAGGTTTTGTAATCATAATAACTTGCTGATGTGCCCAGTGTCAACCAAAAAAGATTTGCTGGGCGGAACATTTTACCCCCTTTCATCCCCTTTGGAGTCGAATTTAGAAAAATCCCTGCTTAGTGGGTGACTGCAAATCACCATATCTAGATCACCCAGCAGGTAACATGTTCCAGGTCACCCAGCAGGTGCACAGGGAGAGTTCACCAACCGTCACATTTTCCAAAGCACAATGGTGGTGCATTGTAAATGACAGGCAGATATTTTGCCAAATAACTCCAAAACGATGCAACCAATTACAATGACAATTATTTTTCTGCAAATCCTCGGAACAAGACCTTTAATTTAGTACATGATGTGCCCTGCTCAGACAATGGCATCATAGAAATGTGTCACTCATGAAAGTCTTCTTTCTCCTATTAATAGGCTTACAATAGGCGGATCCAGGGAGGGAGGGGGGGCACTTAGGCCCGTGCCCCCCCTGTCGTTTCTGACTTCTTCTTTTTTTCAAAAGGAGAACAGCAGCAGCACTACTGTTATTTCCGTCAGTCGTATTTGATAAAAGAGCCAGCAGGCACTAGGACCCACCGCGGCTCTACCAGCAAGCCCCTGTGGTAACCAATGTGGAGGCTGGAGCTGCAGCTCCAGCCTCCCTCTGCTCACATCACAACCTACCTCCCTACAGCCAGCCGGCCAGAGTCCAGCCCAGGCGCGCGGTTCAAATACCAGCATCGAGTAAGACTGTTACTTATGACGGCGCAGAAGGCTTCAGTAGCCCTCACTGCACCACACAGTTTCCCAGCGCTTCCTCCTTCAATTACCACCATGCTAGGTGCAGTCAAACTTTGAGAAGGCGGCCCGTGTGATTGTGACAGGGCTGTCCTGCAGATGTCTTATGCTGCTTGTTGGAGATCCAGTTGGCTGCTTCTGCTAATCAAAGATGGGCAGTTTGTGTCCTGCAGTCTGAGACTCAGTGCAGTGCCCAAAACAAGGTATGCAGCACCTACCACCAACTAAAAACTTTAATAATTATATTGTGCTGGGGTGGTGCCTTCCAGGCTCCCATAACTAATGGAACAGGTGACCAACATTTCAAGGCACAATCAGCCTTTTCATCAGGGTGAAACATTGGCAATAAACCAGGATGCGCTCCTACAGCCAATCATTACCTGATGGTGTATTTTGTGAGGCTACACCCTCTTTGATACCACACCCCTTATCTGGGAGTACCCGTGCCTTAGGTGCATGTAAATATAACTATTACCATTCCCCTATCATGGTGCCCCCCTTTCATTTTCTTCTGGATCCGCCCCTGAGGCTTACCATACTATACCTGTAAACCGGGACGCTCATGGATTACACAGGTTCTGTGGCTGATAAAAACCAGTAATTAATTAGTGACCTAGTTTAAAAGGATAGTATGGTAAGCCTAGCTGTTAATATCTATATATATGTAATACTTGGCTCGCTGACAGTGCTCCGCCAGCCAGCCACAAGCCATAATTGACTGGCCCCCCACGCCATATTCAAATGGCCTCATGCTTTGGCTGGGCTTGAAGCTTTGCAGATACTTTGCAGATTTTTAGCAAGTCACAGCAAGAACACAGGAGATACTCATCTGGCTAATCACCTCTTGAGCTGACCAGGTAAATCTTCATGCCCAGCAATAACTGCAGGTCCTTCTTGCCATTCTTCTGTTTCCCCAGCACTGGATCCTGCTCCATAGTTCATGGTGCACTATATGTTAATCCAGTGCCTAGAGGAATGTTACATTTAAAGAACTACCATTGATCCACCAGATATTTTAAGATAATTAACACCTTCAAAGAAGGGCATGATTTCCTTATAGATAGCAGTTAAACCAGATTTTGTGATCAATTCCTCTCCTGGAATTGTGGTTGGATTAGGTACTGCACCTCTGGGTTTTCTGCTCCCACCCAGGGGTGTATTTAGAGAGGAGGGGGCCCATTTGCTGTCTCCATCCAGGCACTGACCTCTCTAGCTGGCAGCACAGTGACTGTCAGCACTAGTATCACTAGGAGACCTTAGCGCTGAGCCAGAATCTTGTGCGCATATGCAGGTCTCTAGGGAAATGGCACAGCAGCCATTTTCCTTGTGATTTTCTTTTTGCACATTCATGAAATGACAGAAAAATTTGCCTTCCTGTACCCAAGGGCCCGTGTACACCGCACCTTGCACCCATTAAATATATGCCACTGCTCCCATTGTTGCCTCATGATCAACCCTGTGGCTTCACTAATGCAAAAGTCTCCAATAGGGAGTTTACTAGCTGAGTCATACCACCAGACCCTGATGGCGCTCACCGGGAAATTCATTCTAGACCTCACGACGTTAACGAGTTCCAATGATCTTCCCTGGACCAGCCTCATTCAATTCCAGCTCACTCTGCGTTGGCTAATTGTGAATACTCCACTGATACTGATACCAATAGATGCTGTTTTGGTTGCTCATGTATAATTTTTTTCTTTGTGTGCGTGTTTTAACATTTTTTCTTCATATGCAAGATGGAGAGTTACATCGGATATATTACGGAGTGTTCTTGGGTTTTATTAAAGCCTAAGGGCCCATACACACTAAAAGACCTGAAAGATGTGAAAGATAAACAATGTGGAAGATGACCAATTTCCCATGAACTCCCTGACATACCAGATTGAGTGTACAAACTGAGCTTTTTTACAAATCGATCTGAATGATGAACGATCTGCTCTGCTGGGATTGTGGGAACTGAGCTGCATGCATGGAAGATTGAAAACCTGCTATCAATGACCACTATCTGAATGATCTGAACGATTTGATCATTCACAGCTGTCTTTATTACTCATATCTATGGAAAATATCTTCTAGTGTGTATGGGCCTTAAAAGAACAATTGAGAATTTTGCAAGCAAAGCATATGGTTAAAACATGGCTGTAAGTCTATGTGAGGCATGTATATCCTGGCACATATACAGCTGTTGATCATTAGGTTAACTAATCTTAGGTTGACCCCATATAGTCGACATACATATAGTCAAAAGGTGTGCCGAGCCGTTGAATCTGTATGTGTACATACTAGAGGTGTGCACCGGGCCTTTTTGCGGGTTTTGTGTTTTGGTTTTGGATCTGTATCTCCTTTATGTTTTGGACCTGTATTGGTTTTGCCAAAACCCCCCTTGCGAGTTTTGGTTTTGGATCTGTGTTTTAAAAAAAAATCATAAAAACAGCTAAAATAACAGAATTTGGGGATGTTTTTGTTCCTACAGTAGTATTAACCTCAATAACATTAATTTCCACTCATTTCCAGTCTATTCTGAACACCTCACTATACTGTGTTTATCCAGTTTAGGCCAAAAGGTTACACCGAGGTAGCTGAATGACTAAGCTAAGCGACAGCAGTGGGCAGCAAACACGTGGCAGTTAACACTATATTTTTAAATGCTGTAATCATCTGTTAAAATTATTTTAAAATTAGGATCAAGTTCTTCTGTTCCTCAAAAATATCTTTGATATGCAGAAGGTTTGCTAACAACTGTGGAGAAAAAAGATGATTAAGGCAAAGAAGAATAAAAAAAAGACAATATTTTAGATGCTGTAATCATGATTTTCAGTTATTTTTGATCACGTTCTTTTGTTCCTCAAAGATATTTTTGATATGCAGAAGGTTCATATATACAAGTGTGGAGAGTTTAGTTATATTTATTTAATTTAAATTTAGTTAATTTATAATTATTAGTAATAATTATAATCCGGAAATCCACATGCATTTTGACAGGCTCTCGACAAGTTGGATTTCCCAATTTGTCGGAAAAAAGGGTCACATTGAATAGGTCAGAAACCTTTTCCGACCTAAACCTGTCGGAAACTGCCGTCTTTCCGACAAGACGGCATTTTCCGTCAAGAATTGAATACACCCCCATGTGTATGATTAGGAAATAATATACTGCAGTCTGATCGGCAGTGTCACAGTACTTATAAAAAATAAAATAAAAATTGTATAGTACATTGGGGTACAGCACAAACCAAAAAAATATATTTTTTATAATTATAATTTTAGGCCTTTTGTTTTTAGCTTTTATTATTTTAATTTTACACTGGGGCGGAGCCCCTGGATGGATGGACAGATCACCCCTTTCAGAAACAGCAGACAGTGTGCCCCTTTTTCCGATACAGCAGGCAGAGAGAGCACCCCTTTTTCAGACACAGCAGACAGACAGAACACCACTTTTTCAGATACAGCAGAGAGAGCACCCCTTTTTCAGATACAGTAGACAGAGAGAGCACCCCTTTTTCAGATATAGCAGACAGAGAGAGCACCCCTTTTTCAGATACAGCAGACAGAGAGAGCACCCCTTTCAGATACAGCAGACAGAGAGAGCACCCCTTTTTCAGATATAGCAGACAGAGAGAGCACCCCTTTCAGATACAGCAGACAGAGAGAGCACCCCTTTTTCAGATATAGCAGACAGAGAGAGCACCACTTTTTCAGATGCAGCAGACAGAGAGAGCACCCCTTTTTCAGATATAGCAGACAGAGAGAGCACCCCTTTTTCAGATGCAGCAGACAGAGAGAGTACCCCTTTCAGATACAGCAGACAGAGAGAGCACCCCTTTTTCAGATATAGCAGACATAGAGAGCACCCCTTTTTCAGATACAGCAGACAGAGAGAGCACCCCTTTCAGATACAGCAGACAGAGTACCCCTTTCAGATACAGCAGACAGAGCACCCCTTTTTCAGATACAGCAGACAGAGAGAGCACCCCTTTCAGATACAGCAGACAGAGCACCCCTTTTTCAGATACAGCAGACAGAGAGAGCAGCCCTTTCAGATACAGCAGACAGAGCACCCGCCCCATGCCAGACAACACGGTACTGAGACAGACACATCCGTCCAGTACACTCTTCACAGCCAGAGTGAAGATGGCGCAGAAGCACGGGACTTATATAGAATTCAAAACCCGCGAGAATCCAATAGCAGGAAGATGATGTTCGGCCTCACTTTGGGATCCAAGTAAGGCGGGAAGTCCGAAGTCGGACTCGGATCCCGGCTCGGGTCGCAATGTTCAGGTGGGTTTGGTTGTATCGTGGGCTGACTTGTCTCCAATAATTAAGAATTCTAATTACTGTGAGCGCCTGAGCAATTTAACTTTGCTCTGGTGCGGAAACAGCTGATCCGAAGATCCGCTATCTCTGTGAATACTTTCACTGCTACTTTAGTGGTGGTGAAACTTAGCTCAGCGGAAGGAGCGGAGCAGTGGAGGAGGTATCCGAATAGATCCCTCTTTGTAACCAGGCCTCCTTCCCATAGGTATCTCCTGCATTACCTTTATAATGAATGGCACTGACAATTTATACAAAAGCAGATGATAATTTAAATGTCACCTGCTTTTGTATAAATTAAGTGATGATGAATAAATTCCTTAGTGTTATAGACTACATCCTTGCTAATACAGTGCATTGCGCTTCTCCTTTATTCTCCTGGTACCTCCTTAAAGGGCAAAATTGACATTTTGTATTATTCTATATATTTTAATCATAGGACTATGCATCTGAACTAATTCTTTCCCCAAGGAACTAGACACTTACAGTACAATGTCTCAAAACCTAAGGAGTAAATTTACTAAGCGTTGTTTTTTGGTCAATTATCTGTCAGTTTTGCAAACCAACCAAAGCCCCATATTTGCTAAAAGCAAAAACTGACCCTTTTTTTTTGGGGTGGTGTCCCCACTTTCTGAGGAATTCCACACCTGGGCTGACCAGTTTAGGAATAGTTTACATTATGGCAGAGGGGCCCTATGCTGTGTGTCCCCCTGTGGGTGTAGCCCAGTTATTTGAAATCTGGGGGTATCCCATGCTGTTTTCTTCCACACTTTTGCAGTATCAAACCATGCTGAGAGGTTTTGAAGCTGGTTACTAAATATTTTTGTTTGGGGAGCGGGGGGGGGGGCACTCAATTTTTTATTTTGTTGTAACCCATTCTTTAGTATTTAGTTTAGAAGCTGGCATTGATCATAGTAATCAATGTAGTTCTTCTTTTTGGGCGGGTTTTTCTGTGGTATTTTAACTTATTTTTGCAATCAGTTTCGAACTGAAAGATCAAAACCGATGGCATTTAGAGCTGCAAATCTGACTGACATCACTGTCATGTTTCAATTGAAGCTGAAAACCCGATGTATGAAAAATATGCAGATTTTATACTTCAAACAGAACTTTAGTACATTTACCACAAGGTTTCTCAGTAAATCCATTTTTTCAAGCAATTATTAACATATCCTGTAAAATTTAGATTCATCCACCTGACATTATAGTAGTTTACAATGCACAAACTCCATAGTCTTCACCTTATGTGGTAGAGTCAATTTGCCACCAGTTAGGAGCAGAAATTAGCCTCTGAAGAAATATCTCGCAATGCTGCTGGCCTGGGAGCTGTTTCTGCTGCTCTCCTAGCTCTTTGAACTTTTTGGTATACTGTATTTTTAGCTTTTGTTAGCAGTTCTTGTTCTTTTAATTATTATAATGTTACAAATATCTTAGATGTTGGCGCTGTACATTTTAATGATTACCTGTAATAAGATAACAGTTAATAGTAATAATTTAGCTAATAGTAACTGTAATACGATAACATCTAGCAGTGGTGCATGCAAGGGGGGTTTCTGAGTATCCAGAAGGAGGATTTTGCAATTGGAGGCACGATGGATCCATTCATTGGACACCGTGGCCCCAAGAGGACTGAATGAACAACTCAATCTTAATTGCTTTGTTTAAAACTTGTCTATAATCTAGGTTCTAAACTGTGTATGTACATAATATTTCTAACTAAATTAGGTGTGTAATGTTGCTGGACTCTGAGTATGCTTGATATAGTTTCAGTCTAAGTAATGGCTATCCGCCATTATTTGAAACTATACAGTGCGGCTTTGAGTTAGTTGCCATGATGATGGGTGTTTTGTTCTTCACAATGTTTACTGTATGTTGCTAGGTCACGGAGGGTCCGGCGCAGGCTCAGATGAGCGCACGTTGCTGGTGCGTGACGTCACTGGCCCTGCGTCCAGCGGTTCGTGTCACCATGTGGGTGTCTTCATGGGTGTATTAGGTATAAAGGTAAGCGATTTTGTAATGTTTAATGTTCTGACGAAAGTTTTTAAAATAAAGCTGGAACATTAACCAACAGTGGCGTCCCGCGCCCATCTGTCAAGTTAGTTAAAAGTCCTATTGAGTGCCACTGTCTCCTTCACGCTATATATATATAAATATATAAATATATATATATATATATATATATAAAGATGCAGAGGTGGTATATCTGGTGCCAGAGTAATTCTTCCTATAATGTGTGATATTGTAAAAAAGAAAGAAAGAAATATAAAACAGGCACGCCCCAATTTTCTGTGTGACAAGTGCAGTGGTAAGTTACACAAAAAAACATAAAAGCAATGAAGTGACCAGCGCCTATAAAGTGCTTATAGTGAGGTTTGTGCACTTAGTGCTACAATTGTGAATTTGAAGAGACATAAACAGAACAAGGCTTAGCTTTTAAACTTTGTCTTTAGACAATTAAAGAGTAAGGGTGTGTACACACGGTGAGATCCCTGCTATGTTCGATTTTGTCTATGCGATTTCCCTTGAACTCCCCCAGAGCCCAGATAGCACAGATAGGACAGATTTTGACTATCTGTGCTTGAGATTTTGTCTATGTACGATTTTGACTAAGTGCCAATTTTGACTATACTTTGTACTAGATTGTACACTAGATAGTCAAGATTGACTTGCCTGCACAGTCTATCTAGCCTTACGATACCGACCCCACGGGAGCACGCATCGGGATCTAATCTGTATCGCAAGCTGCCTAGCACCATGAGATATGCACTAACTTTTCATAAGATTTTGACTATATAGTCAAAATCTTACAGATTTATCTCACCGTGTGTACACACCCTAAAACATAATTGAACTTATCTGTCCAATTATCATGATACAGAAATGAAGTACTGTAAGTCCCTCATGCCTCACAGTGTAACAAAACAATCCCTTCAGTAACAGGGACTGACACTTTTGTGGCTGAAGTGCTTGCTTTGTTTGGGCCCCCACAAAACAATTTTTTGGAAGGACTATTGTCATCACTAACGAGGAGGGTAATGATAAGGGTGTTAATTCCATTCTAATCTTGTAAAGTACATTTCATGAATTTGGAGGAGGTACCTAGATGGATAATGTCCCTACCTCTACCAACTTTGGCTTCACAAATGGAGTAGATGCCTTCTACTGGCATTAATGTAAGCACAAAAACTTTTCAGAGAATGAAAAATTTCCAGCCGCGCATGCTATAAAAGAAAAGCAGCTCCAATTTATAATCTAGTAGGAAAAAAAAGTGTCTATCTATCTATCTATCTATCTATCTATATATATATATGTATATATATGTATATATATAGTACAATCAAACCCTGACACTCAGGACTTACTGGATACTTGCTCCGTTGCCCTCCCTGCAGGTATATAGCAAGCCCGCCAATATGCACTAACAGAAGAACGGACGGCACTCAAAGTCTGAACAATTCCTCAGGGTGTATTTTTATTTGCAAGTGGCGTTTTGGAAACTAGCCCTTCTTCAGACAAAGTGCAGTGTTGATACCATAAGTCCTGTTGAAAATAGATATAAAAATCAGCATATTTTTATTTATGAATTTTTCCAATATTATAAAGTATCCTCATGCCAGCAAATTATGGTACTATTTTGTCCAGCATTATGTTTTTAAATAGCTCACTTCATTCATACGAGATGGAGGCTGTAGTTGCCACCTCAGGTTGCTAGGGGCTGGTCCCCGAAACCTCACTTGCAAAAAAACACACCCTGAGGTTTTTTTTGCACTCCACAGAATTGTTCAGACTCTGAGTGCCGCCCGTTTTCCTGTATGCAAAGGTTTCTCAAGGGGTGCCTAGTCTTATTCATTTGAACCTGTTATAGGGGTATTTGAACCTTTGTAGTGGTAATAGAGATGGCTGTTCTGTACTTTATAACCTGATCATTGAGTACAATCAAATAAAAACATTTCTTAAAAACATATAACAATTTATTAAAAGGTTTTAAACATTTATAGCAATAAAACGATACAGTTGGGATGGAAATTTCCCTATCTCAAGTTGGCTTATACAATATGATTTTTTAGAACTATGCGTTTCCTGTAGGGATGTCACCCAACTTCTTTCGTCATCAATGACTTTATCAGGGGTAAGTTATTTGTGTAGATTTTTCAGTGGTGTAAGATCCCTCAACCATAGCTTTTTCTGTAGACCTGTTTAATCACGGTTGATACTTCATTTTTTAAAAACTTTCATTTGCCAAAATATAGAGAATATTCAAGCTTCATTAAATAAGACAGTTACATTTATTTGTAGCAATTTTTATAATGACTAATAGTTGGTAAGGGAGTCCTTCACAATTTGCAATAATGCTTGTAGATAATTTATAGTTGATAACAGGAGTAAAAAGTCCCAAATAAGACCCTCTTTCTTTGTTTTTTGTATGTTCCTCTCTCCTGGTCTGAGCTTTCCCAGAGTCTGGAATGCAATATATATATGATGGAACACTATGAAAAAAAATTTCATTGGAAGATGCTGTTGTTTTCCGGAGTTTTAAATAAAGTAATGCAGTTATGGATTCCTAAAGTTGCCTCCTGATGGTGTTTGTTTGCATCAATTGAGCGGTAGCTATCTTTCCCTGCAATACCTTTTGATGCTATGTGTTTCACCATCATGGCTGGTCTCCAATTTCTACTCACAAGTTTCCGAGCAGGCACTTCCGGTATCAGAACTGTGTAGCAGGAGCATAATGGAATGGATTTCCATGGCTGAGCAGCTGCATGCAAACTGCACATCACAAAGTCCAATGCCAAGCGTTGGATGTAATGGTGTAAAGCACACCGACACTGGACTGTGGAGCAGTGGAAACATGTTTTGCGGAGAGACGAATCATGCTTCTCTGTTTGGAAGTTAGACGGGTTAGTCTGGGTTTGGTGGATGCCGGGAGAATGTTACCTGACTGCATTATGCCAACTGAGAAGTATGATGGAGGAGGGATAGTGGTATGAGGCTGTTTTTCAAGGTTTGGGCTAGGCCCCTTATCTCCAGTGAAGGGCGACAAGGCATCATTTTGCTCCCATAATTGTTTTTCCATCACAGAACATTTTGTGGTCAATCTGACTAAAGTTATAGTCCATAATGGAAGTAATATGACATGTATAACTTTAAATTACATAATGGAAGAGTTTTAAATTTAAGAAATTAGAGGTTAGCAGATTATATGGATAAAAAGCTTTTTTCTGCCAGCTAACAATGTATGAATACAATTATAATGGAAGTCTATTTTTCATATATGATTTAATTTTATTCTATTATGATTAATCCAAGTCTTCAGTCTGCTGAAAATATATATAAAAAATAAACAGAAAACCATAATAACTAAGCAACATGATGCATTACAAAATATCTAAAAATATTTATAAAGGATGCTCTTCCTACTGTAAAATGACGCTATGATCCATATATTTTACTCCTTGTGAGAAAATTAAATATATTGTTTCTACTGGTAAGGAACTCAGTTTTTGAAGGAATACAAGTGCTAAATACAATTTTATAGCCACAAAATATTCTCTCTATGGGGGTAATTCAGAGTTGATCGCAGCAGCAAATTTGTTAGCAGTTGGGCAAAACCATGGGGGGTAATTCCAAGTTGATCGCAGCAGGATGTTTTTTAGCAATTGGGCAAAACCATGTGTACTGCAGGGGAGGCAGATACAACATGTGCAGAGAGAGTTAGATTTGGGTGGGTTATTTTGTTTCTGTGCAGGGTAAATACTGGCTGCTTTATTTTTACACTGCAAATTAGATTGCAGATTGAACACACCCCACCCAAATCTAACTCTCTGCAAATGTTATATCTGCCCCCCCTGCAGTGCACATGGTTTTGCCCAATTGCTAACAAAAATCCTGCTGCAATCAACTTGGAATTACCCCCCATGTGCACTGCAGGTGTGGCAGATAGAACGTTTGCAGAGAAAGTTAGATTTGGGTGTTTTTTATTTATTTATGTGCAGGGAAATACTGGCTGCTTTATTTTTACACTGCAATTTAGATTTCAGTTTGAACACACCCCACCCAAATCTAACTCTCTCTGCACATGTTATATATCTGCCCCCCATCCTGTAGTGAACATGGTTTTGCCCAACTGCTAACAAATTTGTTGCTGCGATCAACTCTGAATTAGGCCCTACTGTATGTCTATTCCTAGGACAGAATAGGCCTGCACCATTTGGGAAATTCCCTTCCTACTTGTGCTCCCCTTTTTTGCGCTTTACTGGCAGAGCAGCCTGGAAAATGCTGAATATACAAGGTTGGTTCAATAAGCAAGGTAACAAGACCTCTCACATGTGTAATGGTCTCTATTTCATTCTAATTTCCTGTCAGGCCAGAGCAGGTAGACCGCAGCTTCCCCTTACAACCATTAGAATGCACCTTAAATCAATTATACTGTCCCAACATCAGTTGTAAGATTGTGGGGCTGGCAGAAACATGGTGTGTACCCAGCTTAAATGGCACATCAGCAGGTGAAATGTATTGCCAACTTGTCGAGATATACCGTGATAATGGCATGTTATGGAAACAGGTTTGGTGCACTGCCTATGGTGGACATGTTTGGCCAGTCAGATCGCCGCTCATCTTGAACGTCTGTCCTGCCATTTTCAAAGGGCTTATGTGCCCTTTACATGCAGACATCTGATAACACTACACACCTCAATATTTGACCATGTTTCCACCAGCCCTGCCATCTTACAACAAATGTTGAGTCTTTTGGTTGATATGAGGCACAGTCTTATAGCCATGAGGGAAAGTAGTGGTCTACCTGCGCCGACCTGGCAGGAAATTAGAATTAAATTGAGAACATTATACAAGTAAGAGGTCTTGTTACCTTACTTATTGAACCACCCTCAAAACAAATGCTAAGAACAGGATCATTAAAAACAGCAGACTACAAATGTACAATAGAACAAACTTGTAATGATACATATACAATATATACTGTATGTCATATATAGCTGTCTCTCCATTACACAAGTGATTCTGGGTTGACCTGCCAAAGGGTTCATATATTGTAGTAATAAAAACAAATATCTGATCAAGAATTTTTTTTCCTATTCATCTACTTATGTTATATAACTCCTTTCTACCCATAAAATATGTGACTAGATGATAAATTCAGTTGAAATTGAACACTAATTCTATATATGAAGAGTTTGCAGCATGCTTTGATGCTGAACCAGTGTGCTTAAAATTCCTTGATATTGACACTATTGGTTCTGGCAGCAGCGAAAGGGATCAATTAGCTTTCCTCCAAAAGAGAGAATCATATTGGCTTTTTTTATATCATCCACACAGATGTAATGAATTCATTGATTTTATGCATGCCTCCAGGTTGGGCTAATGGTAATTCATTATGATCTAAATATGGTTTAACATATTATTTATGTTGCTATCTTTAGGTTTATAATTGGCATAGTACTTTATAATATACATTCATTCCCCAAGGTTTTAATAATACTTTTATCTGTTAGTAACCTTATGTATTAATGATCTTTTAGCAAACT
Organism: Pseudophryne corroboree; assembly: GCF_028390025.1. Taxonomy (NCBI): domain Eukaryota; kingdom Metazoa; phylum Chordata; class Amphibia; order Anura; family Myobatrachidae; genus Pseudophryne; species Pseudophryne corroboree. The sequence continues at coordinate 551,330,812 of NC_086448.1, read as the reverse complement.
TTGCTATTTTTTGTTATAATGTTTATATGTATTTTACATGTACAGTATGTTATTTTTAAATTTTGTTGTTTGTAATATGAATTGGTTTAATGAAAATCCATAGAGTGGGAATAATCTTAATTAATGTTAATTAGGACAGCCTTTAATTACTAATCTCCACGCTCAGTAACTCAGTAACCTCTTTAAGGAAAATGTTTCCAAAACATGTGGTAAAGGAGTACCTGGACAGGTTAATCAGGATACATGTGTTTAATAGTAGGACAGCCATACAAAGATCCAATGTTTACTGCAAAAAACAGTATTTTTAATTACATTTGTAGATTTCACTTATTCTTTAAAAGTTTTTACTGTTGGAAGTCTTCTGTCTTCGTTATCCAACACACTACAGTCTTGCTCACCAAAGTTACAGATATGCTAACACCAATTTATTTGACAGCATAAAACACATGCCAGCAGGCTGAAGGCAGTATGCTTTTCTATAGGGTGTATACCTTGGAATAAGCTCCCCGTTATGAGTTTGTATGCACACTATGCCTACAGTATGTATGATGAAGACCATAAGGTTGTTTATATTATTTTGAGGACAAATAAGAAACTTGATTTAATTAATATTTGAACAAACTGCGCTCATACATTTGTACAATTCATTTAAATAGTTAAACCATATTGTTTAATTGCCATATGATCAGAGGTCAAATAATATATGCATGAACTTTACCTTGCGTTAATAACTTATCTAAAATCAAGACTCAATACAAGAATTTTATTTAATCATAAATAATATATTGGCAGAAGAAATAATGGCCAGCTATTCAGCATGCACACGACTTATGCAAAAGAACACCACGGGCCAAATGTAATTGAGTGAGAGTTTCAAAAAGTGAGAGATTTGGTAAGGTTTTGCAGGGTTTTTTTTAAGTGGAAATCATTTACACAACAAGATCAACCTGGTTTTGCAGTGTAAATGATTGGTACTTTAAAAAAAAAACCTGAAAAACCTTACCAAATCTCTCACTTTCTGAAGCTCTCACTCTATTACATTTGGCCCCACACTACTTGCAGGAGCTAACTATCCCTTTCTCAATGGCAAGTGTTACGTACAGCAGATAACACAATTTCCAAGATTCAGCCAGGGGTGGAGCCAGAAAAACATGATGGGTTGAAGGGGATATAACCATGACCCTGTTGTGAATATAAGGTCTACATTAGTTGTTGTGTCCTTGGCAGGCTGTTGTATTAGTAGGTGAACGTTTGCTCATCCATTACACCCAGGGATGGACTGGGGCCTGACAACTGAATCCGCATATTGGGGGTTATTCAGTAAGGATTGCAAATTCTGCTAAAAAGCAGAATCTGCAAAACTTTCTTTTGCATGCTGGGGGACGCCCATCGCAGGGCAAGGCCACCCAGCAAATTAAGTTGCGGTTGCAGCAATTGTGGACAACCCCCTGCAGCCACAGATAGGCTGCGCATGCATGAGGTCCACCATCTTAGCTGCGTGTGATGTCATGCAGCTGCCCCAAAAATGCTGCTGACCTGCACACATTTTTGACGTGTAGTGCGCCCGCGAACGCCTCTGACTGTCAATCAGGCAGAGGTGATCACAGCCAATGTGATCAGATCGCAATGGCTTGTCGTGCATGCACAAGACGGGACCTGCGCGTGTACATTGGCACTGGGAATGGGGTTATTGCGATTGTATAGCAATGTGACCTGAATAACCCCAATGGTCCCAACTATCCCTTTCTAAGTAAGTGAGAGGTATCCGACACCCATTTCATACACTTACCAGGCCTGCTTGGATGAGAGGTGGCGCTGACCACAGTAGGATTAAAATAATCCCCCAGGCTGCATCAAGGATTGCTGCTTTTTCCCCATCAAATAAAGCCAACAGACAAGACACACAAAAGACAGGGGAAGGTGAGAAAGCCTGAAGAAAAGAGGCAATACTAAAACTGCACTAAAACTTTAACCTGAACAACCCACAACCATAACACATTGCTTTAAACATAATTGGTCAGTAACACAACAACTGACACCTATATTTATTAACAGTATATGACCCTGACTAGAGGTTTAAAAAGCCATCTAGTCTAATCATCCCTCCATTATTCAAAATGCACAATCGTCAGAGATCGGATAACACATAAATTAACTTTTCATTAATACCTTATCTGACTAAAATAAAGGCACAAGACAACATGTGGTGTCCAAACAATGGTCAGCATTATGTAATCATTCATGTACGGTGGCAGAAGAAAGAACATCTTGCTATTCATCATCGATTCAACATATGCAAACAACAATATAACTTGCAATTGTCAACTTTAGTTTTCTAAGCAAGTAGAAGATATCCAACAGGCATTCCAAAACAGTTCCCAGGCCCACTAGTATGAGAGGTACTGCTGACCCAAGTAGGGTAATATCAGCCTACTCAGTGACTTGATGAAGAGCACAGGACCAAGCTGCAGCAAGATGGACTCTGGACCGATGCGTCTTCTTATCATGCAAAATTTTCAGTAATGAACTAAGCCTACACACAAAACTAAAACTGCACCTGTTAAAACAGCGAAAATGTCTGCAAAAACAGAAATATACAGTACCTGCCTCTGTCCGGTGTACTCCATCACTCTTAAAAAGGTGGAAATTCTGAATTCGAAATAAAGGTGATATACCACCCAACCAATAAGGCCCAAAATGTTTCTTGCCACCATGGTATTAACCTTCTTCCAAGATTTCTCAATAGCCAAGAGAGCCGGGCAATGATAACGGATCAAATTAACACACAATTCAGCCACGTCTATACAATCACCTCCAAGTCACAAAGCATAGCATGACATAAATTCAATAATGTTCTCTGACATTAACCATTACCCCAAAATGTACAGGGTAATTCAAAAGTCGCAGTACACCCTAAAGTAAGACATTTAATATTTATTGAATCAAATTTCACATTCAAAATCAAATTTATTGAATCCAATTTCAAATAACACTGTCAGGTGGCAAATTTCCAAATTCCGGGAACATGGGACTGAGGCTGACAAGTCACAGAGTGGTCGTTCCAAAAAGTGCTACTGACGAGACATCCTCAACAATGGTTATGTGAAATTGGAGGTCTTTCTGGGTGCCAGAATTTTGTTCTCCAGACATCAAAATTACCTAAATTCTCTCCTCTTTTGTCAAAGCCATCTTCAGTTACCTGTAAAAAAAAATGTGTTCTAACTTTTGAACCATAACTGCTATTTCAAATCTGTTTGCAGCAATAAAGTTTCCAGCAAATTCTGATGTCATTTGACATGTTATTAGATCCCCTTTCCATTTGAAAAAACTGACTTAGATTCAAGATGGCCAATTTCAAGATGGCGCCCATGGTCGTTACATACCCTAAAAGATAGCCCACCTCACCCATACCTTACGGGAGTATTCAGTTTTCCCATTTCCTGCACAGTTTTTGGAACAAAAGGGAGTACTGTGACTTTGGAATCACCCTGTAAATAAGAGCTCTCAAAGTCCCAAATGCAACCACAAGCTTGTGAAGCCATGACAACAAAGAGTTTCAAAGCTTATCCCCGCAAAATTAGACCTCATATTAAAAAAAGTCATACCTTACCCCTCCTGTGTTCCTGTGCCATCTCTCCACCTGCTTCCATGCAGTGAATGGCTGTTCACATTTTGATTATTGGAAATTTTCAGCCATCCACCAATTAGCATGCTGACAGTCATTGATGACTGGGAGGCACGTAGAAACTACTGCCTGGCCGCTCTGAGTGTATGTATTTCACAATCAGAGTGGCCAGTTAGCATCTTTCTCTGTCTGCGTCCCAGCCGACTGCACTATGCACGAAGTGAGTGGTCGCACACTACACACCATGTAGTGTGCGGCTGCTTGTTCTGTGCATAGGGCTGTTAAGACAGAGAACGATGCTCACCGACAGCTTTGATTGTGAATTACATCTCTACTTGCCTCACAATAAGCTCCAGAGGCCCCCAGTCCAGGGAAGGCAAATGACACTCGGCCCTGCCACCCATGCACAAGTGCTCCTAGAATTGTGGGGCCCCGAGCAGATGCCCGTTGTGCCCATACATTAAAATGGTATGGGGAAATATAGGGCACATTTAGTGCCCTCTCCATCTATGGGATACTTATGTTTTCTGTAGTTCACAGTGATATAGTCTGGTGACCAATGAAGCAAAATATCTATTGAAAGAGGAGGTCCCTCTCTTTCAAATGTGAGTGCCTCTCAATCAATGGAAGCCAGGATGGGTGAGATCTTCTCTCATCCTTGTTCTTGGGTTTCTACAGTGTAGTGTGTTAGTAACATCTATGGGGCAACAAGGAAGGGACTCCTCTCTTTCAAACAAATATATTTTGAGCTATATACAGTAGGTTCCAGGGCAAGGATATAAGGGATTGCATTAAATATTTTTATTTGCTCTAACATAGGGGGTCATTCCGAGTTGATCGCTCGCTGCCGATTTTCGCAGCGCAGCGATCAGGTGAAAAAACTGCATTTATGCGCATGCCTATGGCCCACAATGTGCACGCGCAACGTACGGGTACAAAGCTCTTTGTGGTTGTGCTCAGGTTCTAGCAAAGTTTTCCTTCGCACTGACAGCCGCAAGTAGAGTGACAGGAAGGGGGCGTTTCTGCATGTCAACTGACCGTTTTTAGGGAGTGTTTGCAAAAACGCAGGCGTGTCTGAAAAAATGCAGGCGTGGCTGGGCATTCGCTGGGCGGGTGTATGACGTCAAATCCAGACACGAATAGGCTGAAGTGATCGCAAGCATTGAGTAGGTTCAGAGCTACTCAGAAACTGCACAAACTGTTTTTGCAGAGCTCGGCTGCACATGTGTTCGCACTTCTGCTAAGCTAAAATACACTCACCAGTGGGCGGCGGCATAGCGTTTGCCGGGCTGCTAAAAACTGCTAGCGAGCGAACAACTCGGAAAGACCCCCATAGTGGAGAACCGCACTGGAGACACAATGCTACTCTTCTTCAGCCTCATCTGCTAGGTAATATATATATTTTTTTGTTATTACAGAGCTGTAAAAAAGCCGTAGGACACATCAACATTTTTGATGTACAGTATATGCAGATGATGGATCTCATTCATCCTCTGCACTGAATGAGTTAATCACAAAAATGTATAGTTAGGTTAATCTCTTTAAACCACTATATTTAATATACTACCTAACATTAATAATATATGTCAAGCTCTACAATCATCTCAGAATTCTAATATGGGTATAAAACTGGGTGGTGGCAGTGAGTGCAGGTGTGTGCTACCTCACTCTACAATACTGTATATACATATTGCAGATTACAAGTGGTTAAATAGAATATTCATGAATAATGCATACAGCAGTCAATGCTGATTTTGTGTTATAACTCATAGAAGTAATTTGCCATTTATGATCATTTAAACTAGAGCACCTAAGACAGTTTCTATGACTTACTGCATATAATGATTCAAAGAAGCCATGCAAATCACCCTGACTTTATACATAGATTTTTTAAGTTGTAAGAAATGTTATGCACAATGGCCACATTCTTCTTATATGTTATTTCTGTTCATTTACTTCAGTATATTGCATGTTTTAATAAAGACATCTATATTCAGACTATAGAGAATTATGTCATAGACTTAGAAATTCAATAATTATATCTTTTGTGAGATACATTTACTCCCATTCTCTCTCCTTTCAGGTAGATGTACAGGATATCCAAAAAGGTCATATTGTTAAAATAAGAGTAGGGCGTTGGAACAAGTGTGGTTGTGATTGAGGCACAATAATTATTTCATTTCTCTTTCAAGCCATGTTCTAACATCTTAATTTTAGTCGCAAACATACTGTGTATTAGAAGTACAAGACAGTACATTCAAAGCCGGCCCTAACCAATATGATGCCCTAGGCAAGAATTTGGCTGGTGTCCCCTAGCACCGCCTCTGACCCGGCACCCCTTTCCCAGCATCCTCATACCTAACCCATCACAGTCCTCATTTTGGTGCTCCTACTCCTTATATTTTAAATAGGAACAGTGCACATTCGGCGTGCAGTCCAAAAAGGGACTTGTTCTTGCTGGGAAGAGGCATGGCCATACAATAGTACCCCAATTCAAATTAAGCCACACAGTAGTGCAGCTTTATTCAAATGATATAATGCGATAGTGTCCCTTCTTCACGTTACATCACACAGTAATACCACTTTACCTTATATATGTTACTCTTCACAGTAGTGCCCCTTATTCACATTATATCACACTGCATTACCCCTATGCCATATTGTTCTTTATTTACATTAGACCACACAGTAGTGCCCTTGCTATATGTGACACCACACAGTGGAGCACCTTGTTCCCATAATGCCACACAGTAGTAATGCCTTTATACACATAATACCACACAGTAATGCCCCTTACACATGACACACATTAATAATGTCCTTAAAAACATAAAGCGCCTTACACATTATTCCAGCCTTTATTAATGCCCTCATACACATAATGTCCCTTACATATATGCCACACATTATTAATGCCCTTATACACATAATGACACACATAATGCCCCTTACACATACGCCGAAACACTATTGCACAATCAGCCAACCGCATACAGCACTCACACAGCCGTAAACACTGTGACCTCTGCCTCTGCTTGGATACAGATGTGTCCTCATACATCTTGCCTCAATAGGCCATGCATCAGGAGATCCTTGGCGTTAGTCAGCTGGCAGCTCCCGGCCAGCTCTGCTAATGTCATGCACCTTTTTTTTGCTACAAATGCATCTTATTTGCATTGCTATGTGACTAGGATGCACAAGCAGCTTCTGCTGGTTAAAATTAAATGCAGCATGCCTATATTCTGTGTGTGACTGACTGTGGCTGTATATACATACAAAGTGCTACATTACAGTGATTTCCAGGAATACACTGTAACATAGTATTTCGGCTGCAGATACAGCCGCAGTCACACACAGAATATAGGCATGCTGCATATAATTTTCATCTGCAGAAGCTGCATGTGCCCCATGGCATTACAAATGCCCTAGGCATTTGCCTAATTTGCCTGTGCCTAGGACCAGCTCTGAATACATTAACATCAAATAAAAAGTAAAATGTATTATACAGTAGTTCACATTTTACAGTAAGATAGAGCATTAACATTCAATCGTATTAGTGTGTTTAACACTAATAATAGTAATGTGATATAGATGAATATATCACAGAGAGGATCCGGTATGAAACACAGGCAGACTGGATGTCCATATAGTGACATTGGCATCCCGACTGCTGGAATCCCTGCAGCGAGGCTGCAAGTCCCCGCACGGACTCACTGCACTTGGTATGCTTTGGGCCCTGTGGCGAGCTTTGGTTAGTGCCATGGACCCACCAACCGAGTGGGGAATCTGGCCGGGTGTTTGGATTCCGGGCGCTGGTATAATGTTATACAAAAAACAAAAATTGAAAACCTGACCAGTGCGCAAATAGCTGCCTGTGTGAATCAGTTGATGTGGAGCGTCACCAACACTCCAATTTCATAACACAGCACCAAAAAAGACCATCAACCTCGATTCCCTTGGCGCTCAGGGCTACAGTCCCAAAGTCCTCTGGTAAAGCTGACTCAAAGTAGATATGGATCATCCACTTAGAACCTTGAAAAACATAAAATAACACCTCATAGGGCAATATATCCAATTCTTCTATATTAGTGCAATATGGATAAATGAGGACTCCTACCCTTTGGAGTGGTCTACGTTTTAGGTAGACAAAACAGCATGTGATATTTTAGGGGTACAACCCACACCGGATACCTCACGTATTCATCCTCCAAGAGAAGAGATAATCCCAAGATAGTGTTATACTGTTTCAATAAAATATGCAATAAAATGAACAATAACAGTGATGCTAGCCTGTCACCCGGTGAGTGGTCTACTCAAAAAATGGGCAGACAAATGAGCATGAGAATGGAAAGTCCAGGCGTCCCTGCAAGCTCCAAAACACACCAGGCTCGAATCAGGACCACTGCTTCCTCCCTCCGCCAACGCGTTTCGATACTTCCTGTATCTTTGTCAAGGCATGGAGGACGTAATGGCTGCTTGGATATTTATACCCTTAATGATCTCCCCACAAGAAAAACCTATTTCCAGACACAGATCTCTAACTCTAAAACATTCCTATTACTAATATGGAGCGCATTCTTATATTGGTGGCCAGTCCAAGATTTGCATCTATCCCAAGTCATAATGCTCAATTCAGTTCAGCCGTTTATGACCGCGAAAAGCCGGTATAGAACGTCCGTCTCACTTCCTGTTTCCGCTGGAAGTGACGTTTCATGCGTTCCACCGTAACAGCCGATGTTTGACATCCGTCTCACTTCCTGTTTCTACCGGAAGTGACGTTCTCTGCGTTTCACCGGCGGCCCAAGCTGTACCCAAACTTCCTCTGTTCTTTAGATCATACATAGTATCTTTTGCGGAAGTACTTGCGGGTCATATGCATTCCGTTGCTCCATACAGATGTCTCCTTAAAAATAATAACACACGTTTGTATGATCTTTACGCATTCAGTGATTTATATATCCATAACCTCACAATAACATACACTATATCTAAAATACCAAACATTATGCATAAATTAAAATTAGAGGAACCATTTGACCTAAAAGTCTTTGTTTAGACCTGAGGGAATTAAGGTCTTATACCTATAGATAAAACTCATCTCCTCTTTGGCTAACTTAGTTGTTATATCTGTTTGTCTGGGATTTAGACTCACTTTTTTGAGCCCATACATTTTTTTGATTTTAGACACATCACAATCATGATTGGTTTTAAAATGTGCAGACAATGCATGGGTGTCCAGCCCTTTGCGAATATTTCTGAGATGTTCACTTATTCTAGTTTTTAATGGTCTGCTGGTACGACCGATGTAAAACTTGCCACATACACACTCTATTCCATAAATTACATTTTGTGTGTGGCATGTAATGAAATCTCTAATCGTGAACTGTTTCTCATTGATGGTCACCTTCACAGCTTTTTTTCCAAAATAATTTTGGACACCCCTACACCCCATACATGATCCAAATCTGTGGAAACCAGATGAAATGCTATTCTTATTTGATATTGTGGTATTATGAAAGCTCCTGACTAACTTATGTTTAAGATTGGGGGCTTTCCTAAAAATGCAGATTGGATGGTCAGGTAATTCAGATCCTATTATTGGATCTTTTTTTTAGGATCCCCCAATGCTTTCTGAAGATTTTTGTGACCAGATTGTGCTGAGTAGAATAGTCAGATATAAATGCCCATTTGAAATTTTCCCTATCATGGGATACCTTTTCTTTTTGTGTTATTTTCAATAGATCCCTACGATCAATTTATGACACTGATTCAATGGCCAAATTGATCTCTTCCTCGCTATAACCACTTGATCTAAAGCTGGTCTTCAGTTCTTGTGCTTGTTTCATAAATACCTCATGATCCGTGCAATTTCTCTTGAGAAGTTTAAATTGTCCCATAGGTACTGTATCCAACCATTTTTTATGATGACAACTAGATTTGTTAATATACGTCCTAGAGTCTGTTGGCTTAACAAAGTTTTTGGTTTTTATAGAGGTATTCTCATTGTATATAGTGAGATCTAAAAAATCTACATTAGAAGAACTAATGTTGAATGAAAGGGAATATTCCTATTATTAGAATTGAGGTAACTGCAAAAATCCTCCAAGGAGCTTCTATCGCCATCCCACACAAAAAAGATATCGTCGATATATCGACGCCAGGACACCAGGTTCGCCCCAAAAGTGTTGTGGTTCCATATAACTTCCTCCTCCCACAACCCCATAAAGATATTAGCATAACTTGGGGTGAACCTGGTGCCCATCGCTGTGCCTCTTTTTTTAATGTAAAATTCATCCTTAAAAATGGAAAAATTATTATTTAAAATAAAATTAATGCCCTCAATCAAAAATTCTTGCATTTCCTTTTGTATCTCTGAACGTTCTAAATATCTCCTCACAGCCTCCACACCTTGGAGGTGATCAATAATTGTGTAAAGAGAAGACACGTCAGCAGTTACAAAGAAATATGTCTCTTTCCATTCTAACTCATTTAGATGTGTTAGCACGTCTGTAGTATCTTTAAGATGTGATGAATTCATCATAACTAAAGGTTGAAGAAAGAAATCAATAAATTCAGACAGATTTGCTGTCAAAAAATTTATACCAGCAATTATCGGTCTTCCTGGTGGTTGGGTTTCACTCTTGTGCACCTTCGGCAATATATAGATTGTGAGTATTATTGACCCCTCTGAAAAAAGAAATTGACTTTCAGCATCTGTGAGTGTACCTTTATTATTGAATTTATCAATAATATTTTTTAATGCTAGGGATACTTTCTTAGTTGGATTCCCTCTCATTTTTCTATAGGTATTTTTATCATCCAATTGTTTGAATATTTCTTTTTCATAGTCACATCGGTTCATAAGAACTACTCCCCCCCTTATCCGCAGGTTTAATTACCAGCTCAAGGTCATCATTTAAAGTTTTAAATGCCTTTCTTTCATGGGGAGGTTATTATTAATTTTAGTATTCTCAAGTTTTTCTATATCATCCAGTACAACTTTGCTGAATGTTACTAAAAAGTTCCCCTTTAAATATGAGGGAAAATACTTTGACCTAGGTCTAAAAGGAGTAATGTTCTCCTGATTCACCTCCACCTCCTCATCATTTTTTGACATGAAAAACTTCTTTAACATTCGCTTCCTTAAATATTTTTGGACATCCACAAAGATATTAAATTGATCGATTTTTGTTGAAGGGGCAAATTTAAGGCCCTTCTCCAACAGTGTCCTCTCTTCTTCAAGCAAGACATGATCACTTAAGTTAAAGATTTTGACCTTTGCCAATGGGAAATCATTGACAACCCTCAATTTTTTCTTTCTGAATTTCCTTTTCCTCGGCCTGATTTTTCTTTTTTCCAGCCCTAGTACCCCTTTTTTTTACCGTAGGCTGGCACTACCTCTGATTCTTATAATACCTCCTCCTGCCTAAAAAAGGGGATCTAATGTGAGTATGTTCAAGTGGTGCGAACCTATTCTCATCCTGTCTGGGTGATCGGGATGGAATGTCTCTATTTCTCCAATTGTATTCTCTGTTTACATCAAAATTCCTTCTGGGTGTGAATTTCCCAAAGTCAGAGCGGACACTATTCCCTTGCTAATTTGAACCTCTCCAATTATTTACAGGTGGATTGTATCTGTTTACCCCCCTTCTCTGACTCTCTGGAGGTTGTCTCTCTACAGTCCTGACAAATCTGACCTGATCCCTCCCTTTCCATTTCTTTTTGAATCTTGGTGTGTCTTCACCATTCCCTTTCCTTTCTAAGAAATGGATATCGTTTTTCTCATTTTTATCCCTTGTGTATTTTTTACTTTTTTTTTTATCAATGATGACTTTTTCTAATTTTTCGATCTTATCAAGAATTCTTTTTTCTGTATTCCTATACTCAAGGGAATCCTTTGAGGGTTCCAGCAAAATTTGGAGCTCTTTAATGCTAGTGTCCAACCTATTATACTCTTTTCTTCTTTCATCTACAATGAGGGTCATTAATTCATATGAACAGTTTTCCAAAATGGCTGCCCATTTCTCCTTGAAGTGTTCTGTGGCAGTGGGGAAGCTGGAGGTTTTCTGAATTTTTAATCCCTTAGGGATTAATTTATGAGCTATGTACTTCTCCAGGGTCACCACTTCCCACCACACCTTATTTTCCTTTATAAGGACATCTTCCAATTAATGAAAAATATGACCAAGGTCCTCATCTATAATATTACCATCATTCTCATCCAAATCAAACAGAGTATCTATTTTCTTCACTCTATTTTCCCGATGTCTAAACATAATTGCAGCACAACCAGGTTTTACAGTGATGAACAAATGCAATACAAAAAACAAAAATTGAAAACCTGACCAGTGCGCAAATAGCTGCATGTGTGAATCTGTTGATGTGGAGCATCACCAACACTCCAATTTCACAATACAGCACCAAAAAAGACCATCAACCTCGATTCCCTTGGCGCTCAGGGCTACAGTCCCAAAGTCCTCTGGTAAAGCTGACTCAAAGTAGATATGGATCGTCCACTTAAAACCTTGAAAAACATAAAATAACACCTCATAGGGCAATATATCCAATTCTTCTATATTAGTGCAATATAGATAAACCTGCGGATAAGAGGGGGGAGCAGTTCTTATGAACCGATGTGACTATGAAAAAAAAAATTCAAACAATTGGATGATAAAAATACCTATAGAAAAATGAGAGGGAATCCAACTAAGAAAGTATCCCTAGCATTAAAAAATATTATTGATAAATTCAATAATAAAGATACACTCACAGATGCTGAAAGTCAATTTATTTTTTCAGAGGGCTCAATAATACCCACAATCTATATAGTGCCGAAGGTGCACAAGAGTGAAACCCAACCACCAGGAAGACCGATAATTGCTGGTATAAATTCTTTGACAGCAAATCTGTCTGAATTTATTGATTTCTTTCTTCAACCTTTAGTTATGATGAATTCATCACATCTTAAAGATACTACAGACGTGCTAACACATCTAAATGAGTTAGAATGGAAAGAGACATATTTCTTTGTAACTGCTGACGTGTCTTCTCTTTACACCATTATTGATCACCTCCAAGGTGTGGAGGCTGTGAGGAGATATTTAGAATGTTCAGAGATACAAAAGGAAATGCAAGAATTTTTGATTGAGGGCATTAATTTTATTTTAAATAATAATTTTTTCATTTTTAAGGATGAATTTTACATTAAAAAAAGAGGCACAGCGATGGGCACCAGGTTCGCCCCAAGTTATGCTAATATCTTTATGGGGTTGTGGGAGGAGGAAGTTATATGGAACCACAACACTTTTGGGGCGAACCTGGTGTCCTGGCGTCGATATATCAACGATATCTTTTTTGTGTGGGATGGAGATAGAAGCTCCTTGGAGGATTTTTGCAGTTACCTCAATTCTAATAATAGGAATATTTCCCTTTCATTCAACATTAGTTCTTCTAATGTAGATTTTTTAGATCTCACTATATACAATGAGAATACCTCTATAAAAACCAAAAGCTTTGTTAAGCCAACAGACTCTAGGACATATATTAACAAATCTAGTTGTCATCATAAAAAATGGTTGGATACAGTACCTATGTGACAATTTAAACGTCTCAAGAGAAATTGTACGGATCATGAGGTATTTATAAAACAAGCACAAGCACTGAAGACCAGCTTTAGATCAAGTGGTTATAGCGAGGAAGAGATCAATTTGGCCATTGAATCAGTGTCAAAAATTGATCATAGGGATCTATTGAAAATAACACAAAAAGAAAAGGTATCCCATGATAGGGAAAATTTCAAATGGGCATTTATATCTGACTATTCTACTCAGCACAATCTGGTCACAAAAATCTTCAGAGAGCATTGGGGGATCCTAAAAAAAGATCCAATAATAGGATCTGAATTACCTGACCATCCAATCTGCATTTTTAGGAAAGCCCCCAATCTTAAACATAAGTTAGTCAGGAGCTTTCATAATACCACAATATCAAATAAGAATAGCATTTCATCTGGTTTCCACAGATGTGGATCATGTATGGGGTGTAGGGGTGTCCAAAATAATTTTGGGGAAAAAAGCTGTGAAGGTGACCATCAATGAGAAACAGTTCACAATTAGAGATTTCATTACATGCCACACACAAAATGTAATTTATGGAATAGAGTGTGTATGTGGCAAGTTTTACATCGGTCGTACCAGCAGACCATTAAAAACCAGAATAAGTGAACATCTCAGAAATATTCGCAAAGGGCTGGACACCCATGCATTGTCTGCACATTTTAAAACCAATCATGATTGTGATGTGTCTAAAATAAAAAAAAATTATGGGCTCAAAAAAGTGAGTCTAAATCCCAGACAAACAGATATAACAACTAAGTTAGCCAAAGAGGAGATGAGTTTTATCTATAGGTATAAGACCTTAATACCCTCAGGTCTAAACAAAGACTTTGAGGTCAAATGGTTTCTCTAATTTTAATTTATGCATAATGTTTGGTATTTTAGATATAGTGTATGTTATTGTGAGGTTATGGATATATAAATCACTGAATGCGTAAAGATCACACAAACGTGTGTTATTATTTTTAAGGAGACATCTGTATGGAGCAACGGAACGCATATATGACCCGCAAGTACTTCCGCAAAAGATACTATGTATGATCTAAAGAATAGAGGAAGTTTGGGTACAGCTTGGGCCACCGGTGAAACGCAGAGAACGTCACTTCCGGTAGAAACAGGAAGTGAGACGGACGTCAAACATCGGCTGTTACGGTGGAACGCATGAAACGTCACTTCCGGCGGAAACAGGAAGTGAGACGGACGTTCTATACCGGCTTTTCGCGGTCAAAAACGGCTGAACTGAATTGAGCATTACGACTTGGGATAGATGCAAATCTCGGACTGGCCATCAATATAAGAATGCGCTCCATATTAGTAATAGGAATGTTTTAGAGTTAGAGATCTGTGTCTGGAAATAGGTTTTTCTTGTGGGGAGATCATTAAGGGTATAAATATCCAAGCAGCCATTACTTCCTCCATGCCTTGACAAAGATACAGGAAGTATCGAAACGCGTTGGCGGAGGGAGGAAGCAGTGGTCCTGATTCGAGCCTGGTGTGTTTTGGAGCTTGCAGGGACGCCTGGACTTTCCATTCTCATGCTCATTTGTCTGCCCATTTTTTGAGTAGACCACTCACCGGGTGAGAGGCTAGCATCACTGTTATTGTTCATTTTATTGCATATTTTATTAAAACAGTATTACACTATATTGGGATTATATCTTCTCTTGGAGGATGAATACGTGAGGTATCCGGTGTGGGTTGTACCCCTAAAATATCACATGCTGTTTTGTCTACCTAAAACGTAGACCACTCCAAAGGGTAGGAGTCCTCATTTATCCATATTGCACTAATATAGAAGAATTGGATATATTGCCCTATGAGGTGTTATTTTATGTTTTTCAAGGTTCTAAGTGGACGATCCATATCTACTTTGAGTCAGCTTTACCAGAGGACTTTGGGACTGTAGCCCTGAGCGCCAAGGGAATTGAGGTTGCTGGTATAATGTTGGCTGTCGGGAATCTGGTGTCGATATCCTGAACGCCGGGATCCCAACAGCTCGCAGTTTAACTGCATCCCCACTACATATATCACTAGATGAGATGTCATTTTGTGTGCAATGTATTTAATGTTTTTTTGAATACAATAAAAGTATGTACTGTAGGTATTACATTTTCAGTGTGTACCTTACATGGTTAATTGCTCTCTGCTGTCTGTTCCTTTGAATGCGGCATAGCACTTCCCATACATAGCGCACTATGTAATTAAAAATAAATACATTTAAAAATGTGTGCTCAATGCAAATCCACAACTAGTCCCAACACTAAGCAGACCTACTGTCCACTATAACAGAGAGAACCTGAGTGTTATTTCAAGATTAACTGTCCAAAAAATACTCTGCTGTGTCTGAGCTGGAGTCAGGAAGACCTCTTGAATGTTTACCTGTTCTAAAAAATTTTTTTTGCAATAAAAACATATTTTTTTTCATGTTTAAAAAAAATCCTGCAGTCTTCTCTAATTCAATTTAAAAACATTGTATATTTGAAGAAGTGAGTACGGAAACGCAGCAAACTGTATAGTACTGTTCTGTGAGCAGCAATATGTCTCATCATCTGCACCCCTTTCTGTTCCTGGGGCGTAAAAACAATTGCCAGTGTTTTGTAAAATAATTTTTCTTTAAAATTGCATAGTGTGTTTTCCAGTGTCAGCTACTGTGTGCGGTGGTATCCCCCGTCATCTGCACCCCCAAACAATTCCTGCAAACGAGATCCATTCTGTTCACGATGGGTAAAAACAATTGCCAATGTTTGTAAAGGAATTTAAAAAAAATTGCGTATAATGTTTTACAGTGTCAGCTACTGTGTGAGGTGGTATCCCCCCATCATCTACACAACAAAACTATTCTCACAAAGGTGACCTTTTCTATTCTCGGTGTGTAAAAAAATAGCCAGTGTTTTATAATACAATTTAAAAATTTGCATAGTCTGTTTTGCAGTGTCAGCTACTTTGTGCAGTAGTATACCCCCATCATCTGCACCCCAAAAATCTTATGTGGTAAAAAAAAATATTTCTCTGGCTGGGTCCACAGGATTATCCACAGGATAACATTGGGATGTTGTCGAGCGACAGCGAAAATGGCACCAACACGGTCATGAGCTTTCTGGCCTCCCAGGATGCATTGGGGTCTCCACTATATAGTCCCGCCCACTGACTCAGTCAGATCAGTTTTTTGCTTGGTGCGGCAGAAAGCCGCATGGTCACAGGGCTGCTGTGAAAGCAGCCTCAAGTTTTCATTACTTTATTTTTATAGACTTACTATAATGTTTATTTAGAGCAACTTCTCTTAACAGCGTCTTAAACGCATATTAGAAAGAGTCGCTCCAACAACTCCCCACCGGGTTGCAACAACGCTTACCTTCGGGTATCAGTGCTGTCTCGACGGGCGTCTGTGTCGGATGTTCTAGCAGGTCCAGCAGACGTAACCAGGCTGTGGCTGGAGCATGGGGAGACGGTGAGTCTATGGACTTCCTCTTACTAGAGGGGTCAGGACACAGCTACACTGTTTTGGTGGAGACTACAAACAGTGTGTTGATGCGCCGAACATCTCGAGTGTGACAGCGCTACGCTCTGGGGATCATAGGCGCCAGGACTAGGTAGAGGCCGCGATCCTGGGAGTTTAAGTCAACGGGGGGATTCAGACGCTCTCCTGGCCGTCCCTCCTCCGAGTTCATGGCCAGTTCCCGCGTGTCTCTCGTTTCATGAACTAAATGACCTCACTTCCGGCTCAGATGCTACCACGAGGGTACTCTGTCGTAGCTTAGATGCTGCGGTTGTGTACACTGGAGATAAACCCGCCCAGACCGAGTCGCAGGCCTTAGCGTCTGCATACACGTGGAAGTCGCTCAGCGTCCGTGTCCGTTGGTGAGCGTCCGTGTCTGTTATCAGTTATCAAGAGCGGCAGTTTATACTCCAGTAGCGTCTGAATCCACTCAGCGTCTTACGAGCGTATTTGCTTGGATATGGAAGTGTGGTGAGTCTCCCTGTATCCCGCTCTCTGGAGGCAGGGTATACAGTACTAGAAATTCTCTCTACTTCTTAGTATGCATTGTTAATTTTTAGTACCTATTGCATATGAGACCTGTATATTACTGTGTTTTCTGCATGTTATGTTGAAAATAGAACCAGTTAAAACAGAAGTACAATTTTCCTACTTATGTATAAGTTGTTTTGGAGGTTGTATTCTCATATGACAATGTCTAATGCTTTAACATGTGACTGACTGCTAGTATGTGTGCTGACTTTTCTATGTAATGTCAGTCCTGTTCTGACCCTCAAATCAGGTGCACTGTGGTCAGATTGATCTCACCTCTATATACTGACATATAGGGTGTTCTTCAGTCACAAATTGTGTAGCAGATAACAGGTTAATACCATGTCTGTGAGCGGCAAAAGTGATGAGGAGAATTTATCAAGCACTCCTATAGCCCTAACATGCTTATCTTGTAAGTCAGGGGTAATTGATATGAATCAGTTGGTCACTTATGAGGGTTTGTGTGCAAACTGTTTCACTTTTCAGCGAAGTAAAAAACAGGAGTTGGTTCAACCACCAACAGAGCCACCATGGAATATGTTTGCAAAGACTCTGTCTTCAATAGCGGACAGGTTAGCTCCGGAAGCACCACCTCAAGGGTTAGGTTATACTATGAACCCATACATGCAGCTCCCTTCCTATGGTTTGGTTCCAGTAGCCTCTACAAGCAACCAAAGGGCAGGTAAGACTAAGACAGATACGTCTGTGTAGCAGACTACACAAGATGATACATCGGATGATGATGAGGAAACAATAGATTCAACTCCGTATGATGATCAGTCGCAGAGCTTTAGTTCAGAAGATGTAGCTGAACTTATTAATGCCGTGAAGGCTGTGCTTTCTTTGGAAGAGCCAGCCAAGACAGCGTTAAAAGCAAAAGCACCTGTATTTAAACGAACAAAATCAGTGAAAGCTGAATTTCCAGCGTCAGATGAGTTGACGGAAATGATGGATGAGTCTTGGGCAGCTCCCAGTAAAAAGTATAAGATTCCTAAGAGATGGGATTCTTATTATCCATTTCCTGCTGGGGATTGTTCGAAGAGAGACGTTCCTCCAAAAGTAGATGCACATGTTCTGCGACTCGTGCATAAATCTGCTTTACCACTGTCATCTACCTCTTTGAATGATGTCACAGACAGAAGGGTAGAGAGTCTTTTGAAAAATATATTTTCTCTAGTAGGAGCAGTGGTAAGACCTGCTTTGGCTTCGGCCTGGGTAGCAAAGGCTATGGGCGAATGGATAGAGGAACTAGAGAACAGCATCCCTTCTCCAAAAAAGAGGATAGTTTTTGCCGTTTAAGACAATCTGCCCAGTATTTGGAAGAAGCAGCAATTGATGTAGGTACAGTTGCTTCTAAAGCTTCAGCCTAGACAGTAGTCACTCGCAGAGCAATTTGGCTACGTACCTGGAAGGCAGATGCGGAATCCAAGAAAGAATATGAAGCATTGCCTTTTGTGGGTAATATATTATTTGGAAACCTTTATCGGATATCCTAGAATCAGAGGCTGAATCGAAAAAGGTCAGATTTCCGGCTACCTATAACCCTAAGTCCAAGGGTTTAAAATTTCGCTCTTTTCGTTGGCAAAGCAAAACGAAAGCAAAAGAGGAGCCTAAACAACCCCAGTTTAAATCCAGGGGTAGGAAGCAGTGGGCTAGCAAAAAGCCAGCTTCCAAACCGGAACAGAAACCCTCAGCCTGAAGAGACGGGCCTCCGCCTGGAGGATTCCAGGGTTTGGGGCCGACTCCTTCAATTTGCACACATATGGCAACAGTCAACAGCAGATGCCTGGGTGCAGAAGGTAGTATCTCAGGGGTATGGGTTCCCGTTCAGGAGGCAGCCTCCTCAAAGATTTTTTTGCACCAGCCCGTCTCATATAGAGTCGAAGGCCAATGCCCTGCAAGAAGCAGTCCAAAAATTACTGCAGTCAGGTGTGTGGTGTCCCAGTACCTCCATCACAAAAGGGACAGGGGTATTACTCCAATCTATTTCTAATCCAGAAACCAAATGGGTCATATCGACCAATTCTAAATCTGAAAATGTTGAACAAATACATATATATCCCGAAGTTCCACATGGAGACGTTACGCTCCATAATGTTGGCTATGGAACCGGGAGATTACATGGTATCTCTAGATGTACGGGATGCTTACCTACATGTGCCTATAGCACTGTAACATCAGTGTTACCTCAGGTTTGCCATCATCCAGGAACATTTCCAGTTCCAAGCTCTGCCTTTCGGGCTAGCTACAGCACCCAGGGTGTTTACCAAGATCATGGTGGTTATGGCAGCTTGTCTGCGCAAGCAGGGGATAAGAAAATTCCCATACCTCGACGACCTGTTAATCTTAGCACAGTCACAAGATTTACTGTTGAGCCATCTTCAACAGACGATAGTTTGTTTACAGAGACATGGGTGGCTCATAAATTGGGAGAAGTCGTCTCTGAATCCGTCACAGTGGATGGTTCATTTGGGGGCCATATTGGATTCAGACCTACAGAAAGTTCTCTTGCCAGAGAAAAAGATAGTCAAAGTGCAGGTCATGGCTCAGGAAGCGTTGCAAGCCCAGACAATGTCAGTCCATGCAGCAATGCTACTATTGGGTCTGATGGTATCAACCTTCGACATGGTGGAATATGCGCAATTCCACTCCAGACCATTGCAGCACCTGATTTTGACCAAATGGAACGGAAATCATCAAACTATAAAGAAGCAGATGATAAAGATTCCAGTAAATGTAAAAAGGTCTCTAGTGTGGTGGCTACAGACAGACCGTTTAAACAAGGGGAGACCCTTTTGGATAAAAGAGTGGCAAGTACTGACAACAGATGCCAGCCTGCAAGGCTGGGGGGCGGTACTCGGAAGCCTATGGTTCCAGGGAAAATGGACCGCAAGGGATTGTCACCTGCCGATAAATCTGTTGGAGATAAGGGCCGTTTACTTGGCTCTAGTTCAGGCAAAGGACAATCTACACGAAGACCAGTCCAGATCCGCTCAGACAATGCGACGGCAGTAGCATACCTCAATCATCAAGCAGGAACTCACAGCAAGAGTCTGATGGAGGAAGTAACTCCCATTCTAAGATGGGCGGAACTCCATCTCCCGGCATTGTCAGCAGTATTTGTCCCGGGTGTACTAAATTGGGAAACAGATTTTCTCAGTCGGCACACCATTCAGGAAACCGAATGGGCACTACACCCGGAAGTGTTTCAGACACTGGTGAACAGATGGGGTCAAGAACAAGGGACCCAGGAGCGGTCCTGGTAGACGCACTGTCAGTAGAATGTAGGTTTCAGCTGGCATATCTGTTCCCTCCGATATCTCTGTTACCCAGAGTTGTGAGAAAGATAAAACAGGCAAAAGGAGCAATTATTCTAATAGCTCCAGCTTGGCCAAGAAGGCATTGGTACACAGATCTGTTGAGAATGTCCGTGGAAGCACCGATACTGCTCCCTCAACGTGCAGATCTGTTAATGCAGGGTCCTTGTTATCATAGTCATCTGGATCGCCTATCTTTGACGGCGTGGCTGTTGAAACCTCTATCTTAGAGGCTAAAGGATTTTCGAAACAAGTAATCCAAACCATGCTTAGAGCAAGAAAGCCTTCTTCGGCCCGTGTGTATCATAGAATATGGCAAGCCTATATTCACTGGTGTACTGGAAAAAATTACAACCCGAGATCTTTTAAAGTAGCTAGGATTTTGGATTTCCTTCAGGCAGGATTGGATAAAGGGTTGAAAGTTGCTTCCTTGAGGGTGCAAGTCTCGGCGTTGACTGTATGGTTTCAGCAGAAGATTGCTGATTTACAGGATGTACGTACATTTTTCCAAGGAGTACATATTCAACCTCCATTTGTTCCTCCTGCAGATCCCTGGGATTTGAATTTAGTTCTTAAATTTCTCTAGGGTCCTTTGTTTGAACCACTTGAGAGAGCAGATCTTAAGTGGTTAACGGTTAAAGTTCTTTTTTTACTGGCAATGGCGTCAGCCAGAAGAGTGTCAGATTTAGGAGCATTATCATGTAAGTCTCCTTTCCTAAGTTTTTTTCCAGACAGAGCAGTTCTCAGAACGAGATCTAGCTATCTTCCAAAGGTGGTATCAAAGTTTCACCTGAATGAAGAAATTGTAGTCCCAGCTTTTCAGAAATCGGGACTATCTGTGGGAGAAGCATCGCTGGATGTGGTCCAGGCTTTAAGATTCTACATAGATCGTACTAGTGCCATCAGGAAAACAGATTCTCTGTTCATCCTCTACGGATTCCATAGGAGAGGTTGGCCTGCTAGTAAACAGACGCTGGCGAGATGGCTCCGAATGGTAATATCAGAAGCTTATTCTCATGCAGATCTCCCTATTCCGGCTAATGTCTCTGCACACTCTACACGTAAGGTAGGTCCTTCTTGGGCAGCACAGCAGGGTGCTTCAGCAGAACAGATATGTAGGGCAGCCACATGGTCTTCCATAAACACATTCATCAGACATTATGCCTTGGATACTTTTGCCTCTCATGACGCAGACTTCGGGCGAAAGGTCCTCCTGTGCAATCAGGAGCGTCCCCACCACTAAAATGGCTTTGGGAATCCCAATGTTATCCTGTGGATAATCCTGTGGACCCAGCCAGAGAAATATACGTTATGGTAAGAACTTACCGTTGATAATGTGATTTCTCTTATGTCCACAGGTATCCACAGGGATCCCACCCTGACGCATCTGATTTGAGGATCTAGACAATCACTAAACCTCTTCCTTCTTGTATGGAAGGGTGTGCATGTGTGTTCTTATCGCCTGTACAGGTCTCTACCTAATGTTCCTGCCTAAAATTGCTGTAGAAAGAACTGATCTGACTGAGTCAGTGGGCAGGACTATATAGTGGAGGCCCCAATGCATCCTGGGAGGCCAGAAAGCTCGTGACCGTGTTGGTGCCATTTTCGCTGTCGCTCGACAATATCCCAATGTTATCCTGTGGATACCTGTGGACATAAGAGAAATCACGTTATCAATGGTAAGTTCTTACCATAACGTATATTTTTGTGATTTTGTCAAAAAATTATTTCTGCAGTCTTTAAAAAAAAAAGCATGGTAAAGATAACAGTCCCTCCTTTTACTCTCTCAGTGTATGTTCACTTGGTGTGGCAGCAGTTAAGTTCAACAACAGTAGCTTTACTTCTGTTCTAGTGTGAAAAAATAAAACCAATCATGAATTAATTTGATAGAAGAGCAGTCACAACCAAGTACTAGTGCTGTGGCTGCTGCCAGTCATAGTACTTCCTTATCATCTACTAAAGGTGGTGAAGGGGAAAAAAAGTGTAAAGGGCACTTCAAATCTAAACATTTCACATCTCTAATTATGATGAAGCAAACACTGCTGAAAAATTTAAATTGACAACATGCTATACACCAAATGAAGTGGCAAGAAAAGGATCAGACCATGGCCAGTCTTTGCGAGTTGTAGTCCTGCAATCTCTGTTTCATGCCTATTGTGAAAGCCAGGATCAAACTCAGTCAGGCATCTTCTGTAACCTTGCATTCAGCATCTGCTCACTCACCTGGATCTAGATATGTCACCTTGAAAACAGGCAAATTAGTGCAGTGTGTTCACAAATCCCTGAGGAGAGTATGTGTCTAGCATTTCTGATTCTGACACTGTAATCCTAGAGAATACTCCTTCCACCATTTCTGAACTATATGCAAGTGTGAAGACAAACAGTAGTAAAAGTAAGGATGGTGATGTATTAGACATAGAAATAGAGGATGCTATTGTGGAAGTGCAACAGCATGAGGGGGATATTTGTGTATCTAATAAAGATGTTGACGATGAATGTATTGGACAAGAAGTGGATAAAATTCAGCAGGAGGATGTTGTTTTTTGGAAGGCTACAAAAAGAGGGAAAAGAGCAGGAAAAAAAATTGAAAATTTAAGAGAAAACTTAAGGTAAACGTACCTACCAATGAAAATGCTTCCATCATAGATGTGAGCTTAATGGAGAGCAAAATCTTCAATCTTTCTGACAGAGTGCTTGATGTAGATGAACTGAAGGTTTTACAGAAGGGCTTAACATTTTCTCCTTCCAATACGCCCAATCCCTTTGACATCTTCATAGATGTACAAAAATATGTACGTAAATTAACTATCAAGCGTTTCTTTCAGAATAAAGAAGATAAAGCTATTGAATCTCTCCAGGAAACTGTTAAGAGGGAAACCTCAGTTTTTGGGCCCCCCTCCACTTTCTATCCCATACATGCAAGAGGAAGTTGCTTGTATACCTTCAATAAAGTTGTATGTGATGAGATAGAAAAGGTTATTTTGATGGTCACTAAAAGAAAAAATGAGAGACTGAACCTAACTAGAAAGGAATTTAAGGTGGTCCAAAATCTTAAAAATTACAAGGATCTGATTATTAAACCGGCAGATAAGGGTGGAGGTATGGTCCTTATGAATAGGGAGGCATACATGCAGGAAATTTATAGACACTTAAATTATGGTAAAACGTACCAGAAGTCAAAGTCTGATCCCACTTCAAAAATCACCAAAGCCCTGTTAGATTTGTGTACTAAAGCTTTAGAAATGAAGGCGATTACTGAAAAAGAATTTGGGTACTTAAATATATCTGATCCATCGATTCCTACATTGTATGTCCTCCCTAAGATACATAATGACTCCCTCCACCCCCCGGGTAGACCAATTGTGTCCGGGTGTAATAGTCTGACAATTAATTTGTCAGCAATGGTTGAATATCATCTTCAACCTTTGGTGCAGTCAACTAGGGCCTTTTTAAAAGATATGGGTGACACCCTTAGGAGAATCAATCAATATAAATGGGAGGAGGGAGACATCCTATGTACAGCTGATGTGTGTACTTTGTACACGATAATAGATCTTGAGAAGGGGCTTATTGCAGTCTCTCATTTTCTAAACACTAGCTCTATGAGTGGTATTATGAAAGAGTTTATTTTGGACAGTATAAAGTTAATTTTGTTGAGCAATTACTTTTATTTTGACGGTACGTTTTACCTACAACGCATTGGCACTGCCATGGGCACCAGGTTCGCCCCCAGTTGCGCAAATTTG
Organism: Pseudophryne corroboree; assembly: GCF_028390025.1. Lineage (NCBI taxonomy): Eukaryota > Metazoa > Chordata > Amphibia > Anura > Myobatrachidae > Pseudophryne > Pseudophryne corroboree. The sequence goes on along the minus strand of NC_086448.1, from coordinate 551,306,483 downwards.
TTCATGTCGTACTGGGAAGGCCTGGTGGTGTGTTGGTGGCGAACCTGGTGTCCTGCAGCGCTATATAGACAATGTTTTATTTGTCTGGCGAGGTGATGGCGAATCCCTCAAGATGTTCTGTGATCGTTTAAAACGTATTGACATGTCGATCAAACTGGTGTTTAACCCTAGTGAGTTAGAGGTTTCCTTTCTGGATTTCAGTATTTACATTGCAAACGGGCAAAGTGAATACTAGAACCTATAGGAAGACTACAGATTCAAATGGCTTTATAGACCAAACTAGCAAGCATCATGCAAACTGGCTGGATGGTATCCCTTTCAGCCAGTTTGCAAGGATATAAAAGGAATTGTACAGATGCACAGATTTGTGATCAGTAATTAGATGAGATTTCAGACCGGTTTTTGAAAAAAGGTTATCTTCCAAATTTGTTGGAAAAGGCAAGAAAAAAGGTACCCAGTATAGAGAGGGACACCTTATTAAGAGTTAAAAGTAATCCTTAGTTGCCCGATGAGAAATTTAAGTGGGCTTTAATCAGTCAATATAATCGATCTTTTAAAGGTATAGAATGGGTTTTTAGGTCCAACTGGAATATCCTCAAATAAGATTCAGTTCTAGGACCTTTGCTACCTGAAAAGCCAGTTTTTGTGTATAGGAAAGCTCCATCTGTAAAAAATCAACTTGTAAAGAGCAGTCTGGAGAATGAGTCAAGACAGAGCATGAGGACAAAGGGCTTTCACTGATGCGGTGATTGCCTGATGTGCAAAACCATTAAGTCAGCATCACATAAGGTGACTGAATTTACGGTGAATGGCTACTTCTAACCAATAAGGGAATTTATCACATGCCACTCCAGAAATGTGGTTTACATCTTGGAGTGTGCATATGGTCTGTTCTACGTTGGGAGAACTTGCAGATGTGCAAAGGTTAGATGGGCAGAAAACATCTATAATATACGCAGAGGCCTAGACACCCATACAGTTCCCCTACATTTAAAAAAAACACATAATTCAAAAGAATGTTTCCTAAAATATTTTTTTGGGATTCAAATGATTCTCCCTAGATGGAGGACCAGAGACATGGAAAAAAGGCTGTCGCAAGCAGAAATGAGGTGGATTCACTATTTAGGTACCCTTGTTCCCAGGGGACTAAACGGTGAATTCGAACTCAAGTGCTTTCTACGTTAACACAACTCTTTCTGTTTTCCCACTTGTTTTTATAAATGTCTATTTTTATAAATGTATGTTATTTATATTTGCCTTTGTGATTTTTTTATGCTGTCTCTATGACCGGGACGTTATAAGCTTGGGACTGAGATTTGCTTTTATGTATATCCTATTATTGCTTTATGATGGACCAGCTAGCTTGGATTACCGTAGAATGCACAATGAGAGAAAGTGAATGTAAACAAGGGAGCTTCCGGCAGGTGGAACGCAGGTAAACTGCGGTCAGGACTTCCGCTTCCTGTCTCTCGTCTGAGAGCGGAAGTGCATCACCGGGAGGATGCCGGTTAGCGGCAATGGAACCCAGCTGTGTGACTATGGTGTAGGGTTTAAATTGTGCATGTTAGAGCCAGTACAACCACGCTTCTGACGAAGGACCGAGTGTCCGAAATGCATAGAGCATGGCTCGTTTGTGGACTCTTGGACTTATCCATCCTTCTTGGGGGACCATCCTGATAAATGTGGAGCCGTGCATCCGGAGCTCAGTAACCTGTTCACCCCTTTACATCTGGTGTCTGAGGATTTCCCCTGAGAAAATACAATCTGGGATTGGTGATATGCCCTAAAGAGTTCATTTGATATGCAGTTTTAACTTTGATGTTTGTAAGTGCCACCTGGAAAATAAATTGTGTCTCAATTTTAAGGATTGCTACACTATGTTTGTTCTTTTCCAAGTGTCTCCATACTGTCTCCTGTGAAAGGTACTAGGATACACTTATCTTGCAGGTCATATATCTGTATTGGAGACATTAAGGAGGACTGCTAATCATATAAGTGGACTCTAATATATCTCTGGCGTTAATCAGCTTCAGGGAGGCCAGAGAACATTCCTCCTTGTAAACGGTGAATTGCTTTTCAAACTGAAGTTTGTCACTTAAAGGTGTTATGGTTGTTTTTGGTGATTGGAGAGTGCTATTCTCTGTGCACAGTATTTTCTTTTGGATGTTGTTTTTTGCCAAAGTAAGTCATAATGGTAACAGTACTTGCCAGTGATAAGAATAATAAGGACATTGTCATTCCTGAAATAAGAACAAAAAACACCTCTTTTGTGTGAAATAATATTTTCACAAATACTGACAACATTTGTAAAAGGCATCTGTACTATTTGTGAGGTCAGAGTAAGCAGAGGAAGGGACGTTATCCATTTACCCTGTTATGTCATTTGCAGCAAGTTCATGCAAATTTAAAAAAAAACCCAGGAAAGTCCTGTAAAATACTAGCACGCAATCTACCAACAGCATGGATAGATCCCTGCACATGCATTTTCCACTGCCAAAACCTTCATCATTAACCTTCTCATTAGTGTTCACAGGTAGTCCTCCTGCATTCTATTTGCAAAGGCTGACTCCTCCCAAGAAGAATCCTTGTGTACTAGGGATGCTACTGCTGTAGGTGAATCTTCATCATAGAAGGAGACCAGGAAGACGAGGAAGACTAGGAAGACAATTGACTGTGAAACAAGCATTTGCAAGAGGATCCAAGTATTACATCGTGTTTCACAGCAGATTCTTGATCATTGTTAGCATTAAGTCCAATATCCAATATCTGACATCAATGCATCTAAATTTAGGCAATTAGTTGAGGTCAAGTGTCAATGCTACCAAATTCTATCTCGATTTTGTTCGAGCAGAGCAGCAATTCCACACCTGTACTAGGACATTAAAATAAACCTTCATGGCTAAAAAAGCCATTGTATGGACTTTCCACTTAACTACAGATATGTGGACAAGTAGTTCTGGTCAATCTAAAGATTACATGACTTTGACAAAACTCTGGGTGGGTATATCGCCTGCAGCAGCAGTATCTAACACACAGGGCAGTATTTAAATGATATATCATCCCAATCTCTTTTCTAAAGTGATCCCCATTATCGCATTAATCACACCCATAGTAATCAGGTTTAGCTGTGTAAAGGGTTGGGTGACATGGGTATCCTGGGGGTAGCAAGCTGAAATATGGTACATAATGGGCGGTATTCAATTCTTTTCACCCCCTTCCACACCCTTTATGTTTCTGCTGACGGGCGTGGTATCATCATTTCAGCTCGCTACCCCGGGGTACTGAAGCAGGGACGTGCAGTCAGGGGAGGCAGGGGAGGCAGTGCCTCCCCTGTCATAATGATTTAAATAATAAAAAGAAGATATTTATGACACAGCGTCTGTTATAAATATCTTCTTCTATTATTTTAACCATTGTCCCCTGTCACTGTGCTGCATCCTTGGGTTGAGGCAGCGGGAGAGGTGCCTCCCGCTGCTACCATTACAGTCCGGGCAGCGGGGGGCGGGCAGGGGGCGGGGCGCAGCAATGGGCTGTGAAAGCCCATTGAAAATGCATGGGGAAGCGGCACCTTTACTGGTGCCGCAATGACAGGGGCGTGCATTCAGTCCCCCAGATGTGATTGGCCCAGCGGATCCATTGCTGGATCCGCTGTCCAATCACAAGCGATCTCCCCTTCCCGGCTGCAGCAGGCGCCGTGGGCTTTGTGGGCGCCTGCTGCAGCCAGCGCCGCTGACTGACACCAGAGGTCATAATTGACCCCTAGTGTCTGAGCTGCGCTACTATGGGAGAGACGTCATGAGTCATGACGTCTCTCCCATAGTAGAGACGAGCCGCCCGGCGGACGGAGACGGAGGACAGCACTGCAGGATCGGTAAGTATGTGTGTGTGTGTGTTTTTTTTTAATGTGTTTGGGCTTTGGGGGGCACCGCCACAAGGTGTAATGCTACAAGGGACACAGTGACTGGGGGCACAACTACGGTGGGCACAGCGACTGGGGGCACAACTACAAGGGGCACAGTGACTGGGGGCATAGCTATTGGGGGCAGAGCTACAAGGGGCACAGTGACTGGGGGCACAACTACAGGGGGCACAACTACAAGGGGCACAGCGACTGGGGGCACAGTGACTGGGGGCACAACTATAAGGGGCACAGTGACTGGGGGCATAGCTATTGGGGGCAGAGCTTCAATGGGCACAGCTACAAGGGGCACAGTGACGGGTCACAACTACATGGGGCACAGCGACTGGGGGCACAGCGACTGGGGGCACAACTACAAGAGGCACAGTGACTGGGAGCACAACTACAGGGGGCACAGCTACAGGGGGCACAGCGACTGGGGGCACTGCTAATCGGGGCACAGCGACTGGGGGCACAACTACAGGGGCACTGCTACAAGGGGCACAGCGATGGGGCACAACGACTGGGGGCACTGCTACTCGGGGAACAGCGACTGGGGGCACAATTACAGGGGTCACAACTACTGGGGGCACAGCCACAAGGGGCACAGCTACTGGGGGCAAAGCTACAGGGGTCACAACTGCTTGGGGCACAGCGACTGGGGGCACTGCTTCTCGGGGCACAGCGACTGGGGGCACAATCACAGGGGTCACAACTACTGGCGGCACAGCCACAAGCGGCACAGCTACAGGGGGCACAGCTACAGGGGACACAGCGACTGGGGGCACTGCTACTCGGGGCACAGTGACTGGGGGCACAATTACAGGGGTCACAACTACTGGGGGCACAGCCACAAGGGACACAGCTACTGGGGGCAAAGTTACAGGGGTCACAACTGCTTGGGGCACAGCGACTGGGGGCACTGCTACTCGGGGCACAGCGACTGGGGGCACAATCACAGGGGTCACAACTACTGGGGGCATAGCCACAAGGGGCACAGCTACAGGGGGCACAGCGACTGGGGGCACTGCTACTCGGGGCACTGCTACTTGGGGCACAGCGACTGGGGGCACAACTACAGGGGCACTGCTACAAGGGGCACAGCTACAGGAGGCACAGCGACGGTGCACAGTGACTGGGGGCACTGCTACTCGGGGCACAGCAACTGGGGGCACAGCGACTGGGGGCACAATTACAGGGGTCACAACTACTGGGGGCACAGCCACAAGGGGCACAGCTACTGGGGGCAAAGCTACAGGGGTCACAACTACTCGGGGCACAGCGACAGGGGGCCCCACAAAGCGGACATTATTCCTCCTCAGTCTGCCTTCCATATCTAGCATCTTGCCTTTTATAACGGACAGCTGACCATCAATGGCAGTAACACGGGAGCTAAGCGGTGAGATCTTATCCTCTAGCGTAGAGGTCCGGGTCTCGACTTCCCCGACCCGTTCTCTAACCTTCTTGATATCGTGATGGATTAAGGTCAGGTCGGCCTGTACCTGACCTATCTTGTCAGAGAGACGGGATTCGCTAGCTGCCAGGGCTTCCAACACTTTTTGCAACACATCATCAGAAGCTTCACCAGAGGAGGATGATTGACTGGGGGACACCGGTGGAGGGGTATCCCCAGCCCCATCCGGCGTCGCCGCATGCCTTCCAGGGGTATGCGAGTACCGCACAAGCCGGGCCGCAGCAGATTTATGGTGGTTCCTCACCATTGTTAGATAAATTAAAGCCAATCAGGATCGGTAGTTCAAAGGAGACACAGCAACAGCACAGAATTAGTAGAGTCCACGGCTGTCAATAGATTGATGATAATGTGTGCACACTTGAAGCAGGGGGACCCACAATCACAGCACCTCCTTCCAACAGATTGCAAAATCAAAAGACTGGAGAAGTAAATATGGCGTGGGGCCAGTTAGGAAAAATATATAAAATATATAATAAAGGAGCTGACGTTATGAGTAGATGCTGAGCCAGTGGCAGTAGAATCTGGGAGAGGGCTCACAGAGAATAATCAGTAGACTTATGCACTGTTCCAGGAGCAGAGCTGGCACAGTGCAGTTTAGGAGAGCACTCCGGTGAACTCAGCCAGCAGGGGAGAGGCAGACTCACCAGTCCAGCGGCTCACGGCAGCGTGATCTCACCCCCCAGGGAGCGGCAGCGGTCAGCGTCCCGGCGGTAAAGCAGCAGGGAGGACACAGCAAAGGGAGGCTGCGGCCGCTGGCGGAGACGTGCCGCAGGGCAGCGGCGTTGTCCGGCGGCTCTTAGCGGCTCAGTGACACGGCACAGGGAGCGCCCGCGAACGGAGTCCTGGACACTCAGCAGCGGGCAGGAGACACCACGGAGAGGCCACAGCCGGCAATAGAAATTGGCGGGCTGGGACTGGAAGTCGCGGCGCCGGCCTAGAGCTCACAGATCCAGGAGCGAGCAATCAGTTAAACTCCAGCGAACGCCGCACCGCAGACATCCAGCACGAGGCACCAGGATTCCAGATACTTTCCCCCACCAGTTATGCAAGTCTGGGCTCGGAGGGGTACCCCGGGATATCAGTCATGGATAGTTGAGGTGGAGAGCGCCCAACCAGAGCAGCTACTCCATGTCCTGCTTAGCCACGCCCCCCCCCCTGTAAATCTTATTTAGGTATAGCTTATAGCTTCACTGTTCATGACAAATAATGACTATTTTTATCATTCTTCTATAATAATCTGTATTTAATGTATTCTCCTCTATGGAGAATATTCACAGACACCCAACCGACTTTTTTAAACATTTGAATTCCCCCCTATGAGTTACCAATGTGGTCTCTGATACAACCAGCAGCACATTACGGGGAGCCAGACCTATCTGTCTGATCAGGAGGAGAGTCTTCTTGCCAGTTTCCCCAATGTGAAAGACAATGGGCCTTATTCAAACCCGGGCGCAGCTGCGCATTTATATGCAGCGGCGCATTCATTCGAACCTGGACGCAGCCACGCAGTCTGTTATGATGTGATAGCATCCCAGAATATGCGGTTGCATCATTATTGACAGTTCCAGGCATCGAGGGGTGGCATAGTGGCATTTGGTGGATGTGGTCTGGATGACGCAGACGTGTCCGGGCCATTTTTGGGGCAGTTGCTTGATGCCATATGCAGCTGCTGCGAGTCAGAAGATGGTGCCGGACTGCCTGCCAGTGCAGCCAGGCTTCGCAGGAAGGGGTCATTCTCTAATTTAAATTAATCCAAGGAATCAAAAACTGCTCATCTCTAATATTAACGCAACACTGTACTGTACTGTAATATTAACGCAGTACTGTAGGTTTTGTTACATATATGGTACATAATGGGCGGTATTCAATTCTTTTCACCCCCTTCCACACCCTTTATGTTTCTGCTGACGGGCGTGGTATCATCATTTCAGCTCGCTACCCCGGGGTACTGAAGCAGGGACGTGCAGTCAGGGGAGGCAGGGGAGGCAGTGCCTCCCCTGTCATAATGATTTAAATAATAAAAAGAAGATATTTATGACACAACGTCTGTTATAAATATCTTCTTCTATTATTTTAACCATTGTCCCCTGTCACTGTGCTGCATCCTTGGGTTGAGGCAGCGGGAGAGGTGCCTCCCGCTGCTACCATTACAGTCCGGGCAGCGGGGGGCGGGCAGGGGGCGGGGCGCAGCAATGGGCTGTGAAAGCCCATTGAAAATGCATGGGGAAGCGGCACCTTTACTGGTGCCGCAATGACAGGGGCGTGCATTCAGTCCCCCAGATGTGATTGGCCCAGCGGATCCATTGCTGGATCCGCTGTCCAATCACAAGCGATCTCCCCTTCCCGGCTGCAGCAGGCGCCGTGGGCTTTGTGGGCGCCTGCTGCAGCCAGCGCCGCTGACTGACACCAGAGGTCATAATTGACCCCTAGTGTCTGAGCTGCGCTACTATGGGAGAGACGTCATGAGTCATGACGTCTCTCCCATAGTAGAGACGAGCCGCCCGGCGGACGGAGACGGAGGACAGCACTGCAGGATCGGTAAGTATGTGTGTGTGTGTGTTTTTTTTTTATGTGTTTGGGCTTTGGGGGGCACCGCCACAAGGTGTAATGCTACAAGGGACACAGTGACTGGGGGCACAACTACGGTGGGCACAGCGACTGGGGGCACAACTACAAGGGGCACAGTGACTGGGGGCATAGCTATTGGGGGCAGAGCTACAAGGGGCACAGTGACTGGGGGCACAACTACAGGGGGCACAACTACAAGGGGCACAGCGACTGGGGGCACAGTGACTGGGGGCACAACTATAAGGGGCACAGTGACTGGGGGCATAGCTATTGGGGGCAGAGCTTCAATGGGCACAGCTACAAGGGGCACAGTGACGGGTCACAACTACATGGGGCACAGCGACTGGGGGCACAGCGACTGGGGGCACAACTACAAGAGGCACAGTGACTGGGAGCACAACTACAGGGGGCACAGCTACAGGGGGCACAGCGACTGGGGGCACTGCTAATCGGGGCACAGCGACTGGGGGCACAACTACAGGGGCACTGCTACAAGGGGCACAGCGATGGGGCACAACGACTGGGGGCACTGCTACTCGGGGAACAGCGACTGGGGGCACAATTACAGGGGTCACAACTACTGGGGGCACAGCCACAAGGGGCACAGCTACTGGGGGCAAAGCTACAGGGGTCACAACTGCTTGGGGCACAGCGACTGGGGGCACTGCTTCTCGGGGCACAGCGACTGGGGGCACAATCACAGGGGTCACAACTACTGGCGGCACAGCCACAAGCGGCACAGCTACAGGGGGCACAGCTACAGGGGACACAGCGACTGGGGGCACTGCTACTCGGGGCACAGTGACTGGGGGCACAATTACAGGGGTCACAACTACTGGGGGCACAGCCACAAGGGACACAGCTACTGGGGGCAAAGTTACAGGGGTCACAACTGCTTGGGGCACAGCGACTGGGGGCACTGCTACTCGGGGCACAGCGACTGGGGGCACAATCACAGGGGTCACAACTACTGGGGGCATAGCCACAAGGGGCACAGCTACAGGGGGCACAGCGACTGGGGGCACTGCTACTCGGGGCACTGCTACTTGGGGCACAGCGACTGGGGGCACAACTACAGGGGCACTGCTACAAGGGGCACAGCTACAGGAGGCACAGCGACGGTGCACAGTGACTGGGGGCACTGCTACTCGGGGCACAGCAACTGGGGGCACAGCGACTGGGGGCACAATTACAGGGGTCACAACTACTGGGGGCACAGCCACAAGGGGCACAGCTACTGGGGGCAAAGCTACAGGGGTCACAACTACTCGGGGCACAGCGACAGGGGGCCCCACAAAGCGGACATTATTCCTCCTCAGTCTGCCTTCCATATCTAGCATCTTGCCTTTTATAACGGACAGCTGACCATCAATGGCAGTAACACGGGAGCTAAGCGGTGAGATCTTATCCTCTAGCGTAGAGGTCCGGGTCTCGACTTCCCCGACCCGTTCTCTAACCTTCTTGATATCGTGATGGATTAAGGTCAGGTCGGCCTGTACCTGACCTATCTTGTCAGAGAGACGGGATTCGCTAGCTGCCAGGGCTTCCAACACTTTTTGCAACACATCATCAGAAGCTTCAACAGAGGAGGATGATTGACTGGGGGACACCGGTGGAGGGGTATCCCCAGCCCCATCCGGCGTCGCCGCATGCCTTCCAGGGGTATGCGAGTACCGCGCAAGCCGGGCCGCAGCAGATTTATGGTGGTTCCTCACCATTGTTAGATAAATTAAAGCCAATCAGGATCGGTAGTTCAAAGGAGACACAGCAACAGCACAGAATTAGTAGAGTCCACGGCTGTCAATAGATTGATGATAATGTGTGCACACTTGAAGCAGGGGGACCCACAATCACAGCACCTCCTTCCAACAGATTGCAAAATCAAAAGTCTGGAGAAGTAAATATGGCGTGGGGCCAGTTAGGAAAAATATATAAAATATATAATAAAGGAGCTGACGTTATGAGTAGATGCTGAGCCAGTGGCAGTAGAATCTGGGAGAGGGCTCACAGAGAATAATCAGTAGACTTATGCACTGTTCCAGGAGCAGAGCTGGCACAGTGCAGTTTAGGAGAGCACTCCGGTGAACTCAGCCAGCAGGGGAGAGGCAGACTCACCAGTCCAGCGGCTCACGGCAGCGTGATCTCACCCCCCAGGGAGCGGCAGCGGTCAGCGTCCCGGCGGTAAAGCAGCAGGGAGGACACAGCAAAGGGAGGCTGCGGCCGCTGGCGGAGACGTGCCGCAGGGCAGCGGCGTTGTCCGGCGGCTCTTAGCGGCTCAGTGACACGGCACAGGGAGCGCCCGCGAACGGAGTCCTGGACACTCAGCAGCGGGCAGGAGACACCACGGAGAGGCCACAGCCGGCAATAGAAATTGGCGGGCTGGGACCGGAAGTCGCGGCGCCGGCCTAGAGCTCACAGATCCAGGAGCGAGCAATCAGTTAAACTCCAGCGAACGCCGCACCGCAGACATCCAGCACGAGGCACCAGGATTCCAGATACTTTCCCCCACCAGTTATGCAAGTCTGGGCTCGGAGGGGTACCCCAGGATATCAGTCATGGATAGTTGAGGTGGAGAGCGCCCAACCAGAGCAGCTACTCCATGTCCTGCTTAGCCACGCCCCCCCCTTTGTAAATCTTATTTAGGTATAGCTTATGGCTTCACTGTTCATGACAAATAATGACTATTTTTATCATTCTTCTATAATAATCTGTATTTAATGTATTCTCCTCTATGGAGAATATTCACAGACACCCAACCGACTTTTTTAAACATTTGAATTCCCCCCTATGAGTTACCAATGTGGTCTCTGATACAACCAGCAGCACATTACGGGGAGCCAGACCTATCTGTCTGATCAGGAGGAGAGTCTTCTTGCCAGTTTCCCCAATGTGAAAGACAATGGGCCTTATTCAAACCCGGGCGCAGCTGCGCATTTATATGCAGCGGCGCATTCATTCGAACCTGGACGCAGCCACGCAGTCTGTTATGATGTGATAGCATCCCAGAATATGCGGTTGCATCATTATTGACAGTTCCAGGCATCGAGGGGTGGCATAGTGGCATTTGGTGGATGTGGTCTGGATGACGCAGACGTGTCCGGGCCATTTTTGGGGCTGTTGCTTGATGCCATATGCAGCTGCTGCGAGTCAGAAGATGGCGCCGGACTGCCTGCCAGTGCAGCCAGGCTTCGCAGGAAGGGGTCATTCTCTAATTTAAATTAATCCAAGGAATCAAAAACTGCTCATCTCTAATATTAACGCAATACTGTACTGTACTGTAATATTAACGCAGTACTGTAGGTTTTGTTACATATATGGTACATAATGGGCGGTATTCAATTCTTTTCACCCCCTTCCACACCCTTTATGTTTCTGCTGACGGGCGTGGTATCATCATTTCAGCTCGCTACCCCGGGGTACTGAAGCAGGGACGTGCAGTCAGGGGAGGCAGGGGAGGCAGTGCCTCCCCTGTCATAATGATTTAAATAATAAAAAGAAGATATTTATGACACAGCGTCTGTTATAAATACCTTCTTCTATTATTTTAACCATTGTCCCCTGTCACTGTGCTGCATCCTTGGGTTGAGGCAGCGGGAGAGGTGCCTCCCGCTGCTACCATTACAGTCCGGGCAGCGGGGGGCGGGCAGGGGGCGGGGCGCAGCAATGGGCTGTGAAAGCCCATTGAAAATGCATGGGGAAGCGGCACCTTTACTGGTGCCGCAATGACAGGGGCGTGCATTCAGTCCCCCAGATGTGATTGGCCCAGCGGATCCATTGCTGGATCCGCTGTCCAATCACAAGCGATCTCCCCTTCCCGGCTGCAGCAGGCGCCGTGGGCTTTGTGGGCGCCTGCTGCAGCCAGCGCCGCTGACTGACACCAGAGGTCATAATTGACCCCTAGTGTCTGAGCGGCGCTACTATGGGAGAGACGTCATGAGTCATGACGTCTCTCCCATAGTAGAGACGAGCCGCCCGGCGGACGGAGACGGAGGACAGCACTGCAGGATCGGTAAGTATGTGTGTGTGTGTGGTTTTTTTTTATGTGTTTGGGCTTTGGGGGGCACCGCCACAAGGGGTAATGCTACAAGGGACACAGTGACTGGGGGCACAACTACGGTGGGCACAGCGACTGGGGGCACAACTACAAGGGGCACAGTGACTGGGGGCATAGCTATTGGGGGCAGAGCTACAAGGGGCACAGTGACTGGGGGCACAACTACAGGGGGCACAACTACAAGGGGCACAGCGACTGGGGGCACAACTATAAGGGGCACAGTGACTGGGGGCATAGCTATTGGGGGCAGAGCTTCAAGGGGCACAGCTACAAGGGGCACAGTGACGGGTCACAACTACATGGGGCACAGCGACTGGGGGCACAACTACAAGAGGCACAGTGACTGGGAGCACAACTACAGGGGGCACAGCTACAGGGGGCACAGCGACTGGGGGCACTGCTACTCGGGGCACAGCGACTGGGGGCACAACTACAGGGGCACTGCTACAAGGGGCACAGCGACGGGGCACAACGACTGGGGGCACTGCTACTCGGGGAACAGCGACTGGGGGCACAATTACAGGGGTCACAACTGCTGGGGGCACAGCCACAAGGGGCACAGCTACTGGGGGCAAAGCTACAGGGGTCACAACTGCTTGGGGCACAGCGACTGGGGGCACTGCTTCTCGGGGCACAGCGACTGGGGGCACAATCACAGGGGTCACAACTACTGGCGGCACAGCCACAAGCGGCACAGCTACAGGGGGCACAGCTACAGGGCACACAGCGACTGGGGGCACTGCTACTCGGGGCACAGTGACTGGGGGCACAATTACAGGGGTCACAACTACTGGGGGCACAGCCACAAGGGACACAGCTACTGGGGGCAAAGTTACAGGGGTCACAACTGCTTGGGGCACAGCGACTGGGGGCACTGCTACTCGGGGCACAGCGACTGGGGGCACAATCACAGGGGTCACAACTACTGGGGGCATAGCCACAAGGGGCACAGCTACAGGGGGCACAGCGACTGGGGGCACTGCTACTTGGGGCACAGCGACTGGGGGCACAACTACAGGGGCACTGCTACAAGGGGCACAGCTACAGGAGGCACAGCGACGGTGCACAGTGACTGGGGGCACTGCTACTCGGGGCACAGCAACTGGGGGCACAGCGACTGGGGGCACAATTACAGGGGTCACAACTACTGGGGGCACAGCCACAAGGGGCACAGCTACTGGGGGCAAAGCTACAGGGGTCACAACTACTCGGGGCACAGCGACAGGGGGCCCCACAAAGCGGACATTATTCCTCCTCAGTCTGCCTTCCATATCTAGCATCTTGCCTTTTATAACGGTCAGCTGACCATCAATGGCAGTAACACGGGAGCTAAGCGGTGAGATCTTATCCTCTAGCGTAGAGGTCCGGGTCTCGACTTCCCCGACCCGTTCTCTAACCTTCTTGATATCGTGATGGATTAAGGTCAGGTCGGCCTGTACCTGACCTATCTTGTCAGAGAGACGGGATTCGCTAGCTGCCAGGGCTTACAACACTTTTTGCAACACATCATCAGAAGCTTCACCAGAGGAGGATGATTGACTGGGGGACACCGGTGGAGGGGTATCCCCAGCCCCATCCGGCGTCGCCGCATGCCTTCCAGGGGTATGCGAGTACCGCGCAAGCCGGGCCGCAGCAGATTTATGGTGGTTCCTCACCATTGTTAGATAAATTAAAGCCAATCAGGATCGGTAGTTCAAAGGAGACACAGCAACAGCACAGAATTAGTAGAGTCCACGGCTGTCAATAGATTGATGATAATGTGTGCACACTTGAAGCAGGGGGACCCACAATCACAGCACCTCCTTCCAACAGATTGCAAAATCAAAAGACTGGAGAAGTAAATATGGCGTGGGGCCAGTTAGGAAAAATGTATAAAATATATAATAAAGGAGCTGACGTTATGAGTAGATGCTGAGCCAGTGGCAGTAGAATCTGGGAGAGGGCTCACAGAGAATAATCAGTAGACTTATGCACTGTTCCAGGAGCAGAGCTGGCACAGTGCAGTTTAGGAGAGCACTCCGGTGAACTCAGCCAGCAGGGGAGAGGCAGACTCACCAGTCCAGCGGCTCACGGCAGCGTGATCTCACCCCCCAGGGAGCGGCAGCGGTCAGCGTCCCGGCGGTAAAGCAGCAGGGAGGACACAGCACAGGGAGGCTGCGGCCGCTGGCGGAGACGTGCCGCAGGGCAGCGGCGTTGTCCGGCGGCTCTTAGCGGCTCAGTGACACGGCACAGGGAGCGCCCGCGAACGGAGTCCTGGACACTCAGCGGCGGGCAGGAGACACCACGGAGAGGCCACAGCCGGCAATAGAAATTGGCGGGCTGGGACCGGAAGTCGCGGCGCCGGCCTAGAGCTCACAGATCCAGGAGCGAGCAATCAGTTAAACTCCAGCGAACGCCGCACCGCAGACATCCAGCACGAGGCACCAGGATTCCAGATACTTTCCCCCACCAGTTATGCAAGTCTGGGCTCGGAGGGGTACCCCAGGATATCAGTCATAGATAGTTGAGGTGGAGAGCGCCCAACCAGAGCAGCTACTCCATGTCCTGCTTAGCCACGCCCCCCCCCCTTTGTAAATCTTATTTAGGTATAGCTTATGGCTTCACTGTTCATGACAAATAATGACTATTTTTTATCATTCTTCTATAATAATCTGTATTTAATGTATTCTCCTCTATGGAGAATATTCACAGACACCCAACCGACTTTTTTAAACATTTGAATTCCCCCCTATGAGTTACCAATGTGGTCTCTGATACAACCAGCAGCACATTACGGGGAGCTAGACCTATCTGTCTGATCAGGAGGAGAGTCTTCTTGCCAGTTTCCCCAATGTGAAAGACAATGGGCCTTATTCAAACCCGGGCGCAGCTGCGCATTTATATGCAGCGGCGCATTCATTCGAACCTGGACGCAGCCACGCAGTCTGTTATGATGTGATAGCATCCCAGAATATGCGGTTGCATCATTATTGACAGTTCCAGGCATCGAGGGGTGGCATAATGGCATTTGGTGGATGTGGTCTGGATGACGCAGACGTGTCCGGGCCATTTTTGGGGCAGTTGCTTGATGCCATATGCAGCTGCTGCGAGTCAGAAGATGGCGCCGGACTGCCTGCCAGTGCAGCCAGGCTTCGCAGGAAGGGGTCATTCTCTAATTTAAATTAATCCAAGGAATCAAAAACTGCTCATCTCTAATATTAACGCAATACTGTACTGTACTGTAATATTAACGCAGTACTGTAGGTTTTGTTACATATATGGTACATAATGGGCGGTATTCAATTCTTTTCACCCCCTTCCACACCCTTTATGTTTCTGCTGACGGGCGTGGTATCATCATTTCAGCTCGCTACCCCGGGGTACTGAAGCAGGGACGTGCAGTCAGGGGAGGCAGGGGAGGCAGTGCCTCCCCTGTCATAATGATTTAAATAATAAAAAGAAGATATTTATGACACAGCGTCTGTTATAAATATCTTCTTCTATTATTTTAACCATTGTCCCCTGTCACTGTGCTGCATCCTTGGGTTGAGGCAGCGGGAGAGGTGCCTCCCGCTGCTACCATTACAGTCCGGGCAGCGGGGGGCGGGCAGGGGGCGGGGCGCAGCAATGGGCTGTGAAAGCCCATTGAAAATGCATGGGGAAGCGGCACCTTTACTGGTGCCGCAATGACAGGGGCGTGCATTCAGTCCCCCAGATGTGATTGGCCCAGCGGATCCATTGCTGGATCCGCTGTCCAATCACAAGCGATCTCCCCTTCCCGGCTGCAGCAGGCGCCGTGGGCTTTGTGGGCGCCTGCTGCAGCCAGCGCCGCTGACTGACACCAGAGGTCATAATTGACCCCTAGTGTCTGAGCGGCGCTACTATGGGAGAGACGTCATGAGTCATGACGTCTCTCCCATAGTAGAGACGAGCCGCCCGGCGGACGGAGACGGAGGACAGCACTGCAGGATCGGTAAGTATGTGTGTGTGTGTGTGGTTTTTTTTAATGTGTTTGGGCTTTGGGGGGCACCGCCACAAGGGGTAATGCTACAAGGGACACAGTGACTGGGGGCACAACTACGGTGGGCACAGCGACTGGGGGCACAACTACAAGGGGCACAGTGACTGGGGGCATAGCTATTGGGGGCAGAGCTACAAGGGGCACAGTGACTGGGGGCACAACTACAGGGGGCACAACTACAAGGGGCACAGCGACTGGGGGCACAACTATAAGGGGCACAGTGACTGGGGGCATAGCTATTGGGGGCAGAGCTTCAAGGGGCACAGCTACAAGGGGCACAGTGACGGGTCACAACTACATGGGGCACAGCGACTGGGGGCACAGCGACTGGGGGCACAACTACAAGAGGCACAGTGACTGGGAGCACAACTACAGGGGGCACAGCTACAGGGTGCACAGCGACTGGGGGCACTGCTACTCGGGGCACAGCGACTGGGGGCACAACTACAGGGGCACTGCTACAAGGGGCACAGCGACGGGGCACAACGACTGGGGGCACTGCTACTCGGGGAACAGCGACTGGGGGCACAATTACAGGGGTCACAACTACTGGGGGCACAGCCACAAGGGGCACAGCTACTGGGGGCAAAGCTACAGGGGTCACAACTGCTTGGGGCACAGCGACTGGGGGCACTGCTTCTCGGGGCACAGCGACTGGGGGCACAATCACAGGGGTCACAACTACTGGCGGCACAGCCACAAGCGGCACAGCTACAGGGGGCACAGCTACAGGGGACACAGCGACTGGGGGCACTGCTACTCGGGGCACAGTGACTGGGGGCACAATTACAGGGGTCACAACTACTGGGGGCACAGCCACAAGGGACACAGCTACTGGGGGCAAAGTTACAGGGGTCACAACTGCTTGGGGCACAGCGACTGGGGGCACTGCTACTCGGGGCACAGCGACTGGGGGCACAATCACAGGGGTCACAACTACTGGGGGCATAGCCACAAGGGGCACAGCTACAGGGGGCACAGCGACTGGGGGCACTGCTACTTGGGGCACAGCGACTGGGGGCACAACTACAGGGGCACTGCTACAAGGGGCACAGCTACAGGAGGCACAGCGACGGTGCACAGTGACTGGGGGCACTGCTACTCGGGGCACAGCAACTGGGGGCACAGCGACTGGGGGCACAATTACAGGGGTCACAACTACTGGGGGCACAGCCACAAGGGGCACAGCTACTGGGGGCAAAGCTACAGGGGTCACAACTACTCGGGGCACAGCGACAGGGGGCCCCACAAAGCGGACATTATTCCTCCTCAGTCTGCCTTCCATATCTAGCATCTTGCCTTTTATAACGGTCAGCTGACCATCAATGGCAGTAACACGGGAGCTAAGCGGTGAGATCTTATCCTCTAGCGTAGAGGTCCGGGTCTCGACTTCCCCGACCCGTTCTCTAACCTTCTTGATATCGTGATGGATTAAGGTAAGGTCGGCCTGTACCTGACCTATCTTGTCAGAGAGACGGGATTCGCTAGCTGCCAGGGCTTCCAACACTTTTTGCAACACATCATCAGAAGCTTCACCAGAGGAGGATGATTGACTGGGGGACACCGGTGGAGGGGTATCCCCAGCCCCATCCGGCGTCGCCGCATGCCTTCCAGGGGTATGCGAGTACCGCGCAAGCCGGGCCGCAGCAGATTTATGGTGGTTCCTCACCATTGTTAGATAAATTAAAGCCAATCAGGATCGGTAGTTCAAAGGAGACACAGCAACAGCACAGAATTAGTAGAGTCCACGGCTGTCAATAGATTGATGATAATGTGTGCACACTTGAAGCAGGGGGACCCACAATCACAGCACCTCCTTCCAACAGATTGCAAAATCAAAAGACTGGAGAAGTAAATATGGCGTGGGGCCAGTTAGGAAAAATGTATAAAATATATAATAAAGGAGCTGACGTTATGAGTAGATGCTGAGCCAGTGGCAGTAGAATCTGGGAGAGGGCTCACAGAGAATAATCAGTAGACTTATGCACTGTTCCAGGAGCAGAGCTGGCACAGTGCAGTTTAGGAGAGCACTCCGGTGAACTCAGCCAGCAGGGGAGAGGCAGACTCACCAGTCCAGCGGCTCACGGCAGCGTGATCTCACCCCCCAGGGAGCGGCAGCGGTCAGCGTCCCGGCGGTAAAGCAGCAGGGAGGACACAGCACAGGGAGGCTGCGGCCGCTGGCGGAGACGTGCCGCAGGGCAGCGGCGTTGTCCGGCGGCTCTTAGCGGCTCAGTGACACGGCACAGGGAGCGCCCGCGAACGGAGTCCTGGACACTCAGCGGCGGGCAGGAGACACCACGGAGAGGCCACAGCCGGCAATAGAAATTGGCGGGCTGGGACCGGAAGTCGCGGCGCCGGCCTAGAGCTCACAGATCCAGGAGCGAGCAATCAGTTAAACTCCAGCGAACGCCGCACCGCAGACATCCAGCACGAGGCACCAGGATTCCAGATACTTTCCCCCACCAGTTATGCAAGTCTGGGCTCGGAGGGGTACCCCAGGATATCAGTCATGGATAGTTGAGGTGGAGAGCGCCCAACCAGAGCAGCTACTCCATGTCCTGCTTAGCCCCCCCCCCCCCCCCCCCCCTTGTAAATTTTATTTAGGTATAGCTTATGGCTTCACTGTTCATGACAAATAATGACTATTTTTATCATTCTTCTATAATAATCTGTATTTAATGTATTCTCCTCTATGGAGAATATTCACAGACACCCAACCAACTTTTTTAAACATTTGAATTCCCCCCTATGAGTTACCAATGTGGTCTCTGATACAACCAGCAGCACATTACGGGGAGCCAGACCTATCTGTCTGATCAGGAGGAGAGTCTTCTTGCCAGTTTCCCCAATGTGAAAGACAATGGGCCTTATTCAAACCCGGGCGCAGCTGCGCATTTATATGCAGCGGCGCATTCATTCGAACCTGGACGCAGCCACGCAGTCTGTTATGATGTGATAGCATCCCAGAATATGCGGTTGCATCATTATTGACAGTTCCAGGCATCGAGGGGTGGCATAGTGGCATTTGGTGGATGTGGTCTGGATGACGCAGACGTGTCCGGGCCATTTTTGGGGCAGTTGCTTGATGCCATATGCAGCTGCTGCGAGTCAGAAGATGGCGCCGGACTGCCTGCCAGTGCAGCCAGGCTTCGCAGGAAGGGGTCATTCTCTAATTTAAATTAATCCAAGGAATCAAAAACTGCTCATCTCTAATATTAACGCAGTACTGTACTGTACTGTACTGTAATATTAACCCAGTACTGTAGGTTTTGTTACATATATGGTACATAATGGGCGGTATTCAATTCTTTTCACCCCCTTCCACACCCTTTATGTTTCTGCTGACGGGCGTGGTATCATCATTTCAGCTCGCTACCCCGGGGTACTGAAGCAGGGACGTGCAGTCAGGGGAGGCAGGGGAGGCAGTGCCTCCCCTGTCATAATGATTTAAATAATAAAAAGAAGATATTTATGACACAGCATCTGTTATAAATATCTTCTTCTATTATTTTAACCATTGTCCCCTGTCACTGTGCTGCATCCTTGGGTTGAGGCAGCGGGAGAGGTGCCTCCCGCTGCTACCATTACAGTCCGGGCAGCGGGGGGCGGGCAGGGGGCGGGGCGCAGCAATGGGCTGTGAAAGCCCATTGAAAATGCATGGGGAAGCGGCACCTTTACTGGTGCCGCAATGACAGGGGCGTGCATTCAGTCCCCCAGATGTGATTGGCCCAGCGGATCCAGTGCTGGATCCGCTGTCCAATCACAAGCGATCTCCCCTTCCCGGCTGCAGCAGGCGCCGTGGGCTTTGTGGGCGCCTGCTGCAGCCAGCGCCGCTGACTGACACCAGAGGTCATAATTGACCCCTAGTGTCTGAGCGGCGCTACTATGGGAGAGACGTCATGAGTCATGACGTCTCTCCCATAGTAGAGACGAGCCGCCCGGCGGACGGAGACGGAGGACAGCACTGCAGGATCGGTAAGTATGTGTGTGTGTGTTTTTTTTTTATGTGTTTGGGCTTTGGGGGGCACCGCCACAAGGGGTAATGCTACAAGGGACACAGTGACTGGGGGCACAACTACGGTGGGCACAGCGACTGGGGGCACAACTACAAGGGGCACAGTGACTGGGGGCATAGCTATTGGGGGCAGAGCTACAAAGGGCACAGTGACTGGGGGCACAACTACAGGGGGCACAACTACAAGGGGCACAGCGACTGGGGGCACAACTACAAGGGGCACAGTGACTGGGGGCACAACTATTAGGGGCACAGTGACTGGGGGCATAGCTATTGGCGGCAGAGCTTCAAGGGGCACAGCTACAAGGGGCACAGTGACGGGTCACAACTACATGGGGCACAGCGACTGGGGGCACAACTACAAGAGGCACAGTGACTGGGAGCACAACTACAGGGGGCACAGCTACAGGGGGCACAGCGACTGGGGGCACTGCTACTCGGGGCACAGCGACTGGGGGCACAACTACAGGGGCACTGCTACAAGGGGCACAGCTACAGGGGGCACAGCGATGGGGCACAACGACTGGGGGCACTGCTACTCGGGGCACAGCGACTGGGGGCACAATTACAGGGGTCACAACTACTGGGGGCACAGCCACAAGGGGCACAGCTACTGGGGGCAAAGCTACAGGGGTCACAACTGCTTGGGGCACAGCGACTGGGGGCACTGCTTCTCGGGGCACAGCGACTAGGGGCACAGCGACTGGGGGCACAATCACAGGGGTCACAACTACTGGGGGCACAGCCACAAGGGGCACAGCTACAGGGGGCACAGCTACAGGGGACACAGCGACTGGGGGCACTGCTACTCGGGGCACAGCGACTGGGTGCACAATTACAGGGGTCACAACTACTGGGGGCACAGCCACAAGGGACACAGCTACTGGGGGCAAAGTTACAGGGGTCACAACTGCTTGGGGCACAGCGACTGGGGGCACTGCTACTCGGGGCACAGCGACTGGGGGCACAATCACAGGGGTCACAACTACTGGGGGCACAGCCACAAGGGGCACAGCTACAGGGGGCACAGCGACTGGGGGCACTGCTACTCGGGGCACTGCTACTTGGGGCACAGCGACTGGGGGCACAACTACAGGGGCACTGCTACAAGGGGCACAGCTACAGGAGGCACAGCGACGGTGCACAGTGACTGGGGGCACTGCTACTCGGGGCACAGCAACTGGGGGCACAGCGACTGGGGGCACAATTACAGGGGTCACAACTACTGGGGGCACAGCCACAAGGGGCACAGCTACTGGGGGCAAAGCTACAGGGGTCACAACTACTCGGGGCACAGCGACAGGGGGCCCAGCGACAGCGGGCACAACTACTCAGGCACTGCTACTGGGGGCACAGCTACTGGGGGCAAAGCTACAGGGGTCACAACTACTCGGGGCACAGCGACAGCAGGCACAACTACTCAGGCACTTCTACTGGGGGCACAGATAGAGGGGTCACAACTACTGGGGGCGCCTGCTCCATCCTCCCAGCCAGCAGCAGCACTCTCCCCTGTCTGTGCTAATGTCTTCCTGCGTCAGCGAGTGCATAATATTCATTAATTTCTCTCTCTCTCTCTCTCTCTCTCTCTCTCCCCCCCCCCCCACTCCTGTGGATTACTTTGTTTGTAAGTTTAATGTTCATTTTTACAGGCACCGGCCCTATTGGATTCTACTGGACAAGTGGACGTGATCGGCGTGGGTTGTAGGTAAGTGATCTCTCTCATTTTTACAGGTAGCCCTATTGGATTCTACTGGACAAGTGTGTTATAATAAATTTTTACTTACACGGTGTGTGTGTTGTGTTTTTATTTGGGTATTTTTGTTGTTGTAGAACTACAGTTACCAGCGGGCACGTTATTTCCCCACATGCTGGTACTTGAGGTTCTCCAAGTACCAGCAAGCGGGGGAGGCTTGCTGGGCCTTGTAGTTCCACAAAAAAAATATATTCTTTTTTTACACACTTATGGCTATCAGCCCGGCACACACCGCCCAGGGGTGCTGGGGACAGCCTCGGGCTTCACCCCTGGCCCTTGGGTGCCTGGAGGGGGGGACCCCTTGATTTAAGGGATCCCCACTCCTCCAGGGAGCCCCGGCCAGGGGTGACTAGTTGGGGGGGTAATGCCACGGCCGCAGGGACCTACATAAATGTGTCCCCCGGCTGTGGCATTATGTCCCTGGCTAGTGGAGCCCGGTGCTGGTTTTAAAAATACGGGGGACCCCTACATCTTTTTTCCCCCATATTTTTGGAACTAGGACCGGACTAAGAGCCCGGTGCTGGTTGTCTAAATACGGGGAACCCCTGTCCAATTTTTTCCCAGTATTTATACAACCAGGACTGGCTCAAAGAGCCCGAGGCTGGTTATACTTAGGAGGGGGGACCTCACGCATTTTTTTTTTACATTTTTTAACCCATTCAGACCCTTCTCCATTAAGTTAATGGAAGCCCTGGACAACAAAATTGCATTTGTGTCCTCCTCCCACTCCCTTCCCAGTACCAAACACTAATTATTATTTTTATTTTCTATAAAAATGTACAATAAATCACAAGTATGATGAGCAGGCAGGTAGCGGGCATTGGCAGCATCGGACTGAGATGCAAATTAGTAGCGGAGGGCTGGGTCAGTTGATGGTGGGCAAGTTTGTAAGCCATTGGCGGTGGCAGCGGGCATCAGCTCAGAGACAGTAGTGGGCATTGGCTCGGCGGCGGTAGGGGTCATCGGCAGGATCCGGCGAACATTATGGCTGTAGTGCCTCACCAGTTACTGACCTCACCGCACGCCACTGTACTGAAGACGCCCAACCCTTTACGCTGCTAACCTGATTACTATGGGCGCAATATGCGCGATAATAGGGATCACTTTAGAAAGGAGATTGGGTATGATATATCATTTGAATACCACCCAATGAGAAATAATCTGAGTTGGGAGTAAAGCAAAAAAAGAGCGAGAAACTGTGCACCTAGACAAGTTGCAGGGTGTGAGCCTCTGTGAGGCTGGGAGTCTGACTAAAGGTAATTGCAGGGACTGGGGAGGGGGGAGCATAGCCAAATTAAGGGGGGGATGCAGGGCAAACTGTACCCCGGGCCCCTCTTTGTATGGGGGCAACCTGGCCAGAGCACACTGACATCACTAGCTTTCCCTTTTAAGCAGCAGCAGAGCCAGCAGGCAGAATGCGAGTAGGACAGTATGCAGTGCAGACAGAGACACAGGAATATCATGTTTCATGATCTACTGAAGGAGCTTTCTGACCAGAGGAGAGATAGAAGGCGGGAGAGAGCTGTAAGTGACACAGGGATCCCAGCTTCTCCTCCCCGCCTCAGAGTCAGAGTCCTGTGTAAACTGTTATGCAACTAAACCATGTGGGTCTAGAGATAGAGACACACACAGAGAGTCCTCCTGAGTCCTGTCCCAGTGTGTAAGTAGTACAGAGGCTGCTGCTATTCTTGCATGTGACAAGATAAATTATTTTATTTTTCTATGTGTATTTTAAGGTTACGTTGTCTTTGTCTCACTACAAGAAAAGTTTATAAAATAGTTGTCTTTCAATAGTTGTCTTTAAGTGGAGCTATAAACAGTACTCAGGCATTATTAAACTGTTAGTTAAAACTAATATAACCATTGTTTTAAATTTAATATACACAATCTATATCTCCCACCGTGACCCATTCCAGGAGAGACAAAATGCTCTCTACCTGGACTTCCTTCTTAATTTATGATTGTAATCACCTGTGTGAAGTACCTTCCTTATCAATTAAATAGTTCAACACAGGTGGCGCCAATCATATATTAAGTGGGAAGTCCAGGTACTGTATAGAGAATTTTGTCCTTCCTGGAATGGGACACGTTGGGAGGTATGCACAATTTAATCTACATCCCCCACCTTCCATTGGGGCCCCCCTGTCTTAAGTGCCCCAGGCACCCCCAAGGCTTAACCCGGCCCTGGTGGGGGGGGGGGTGTGGAACTAGATGAGAGACCCCATGTCATGTTGAGTGCCAAGTATAAATACTAGTAAATTATCTCCTAATACTTTGAACCACACTATTTTGTTCTTGCTTGCCAGCAATAGAGATACAGATGTGGACATATTTGTTGGTACCCTTCCATAAAAAAAACAGAAGAACTCATGTTTTTCACTAAAATGACTTGAAAGTGACAACAAAATTGGAATCCAGCATTCTATATTCCATATTTTATAGAAATCTAACTTTGCATTGGATTTTTAACTCTACAGAATATTTTAAATAATTAAATAAATGAAAATGGCATGGACAAAAATCATGGCACCCAAATATTTTGTTGCATAATCTTTACAGGCAATCACTGCACTCAAGTGATTTCTGTAGCTCTGCACCTGTCAACAAGTAGTTTGGCTCACTCTTCCTTAGCAACCTGCTTGTTTGGCTCACTCTTCCTAAGCAACCTGCTCCAGCTGCCTCGGGTTTGAATGGTTCCTCCTCTAGACTGCATGTGTCAGCAGTTTCCATAGATAAGACAATAAGATTAAGCTCATGGCTCATAGAAAGCAACTTCACAACAGTCCAACATACTGTTTTTATCCACTCTTGTATACTTTTAGCTGTGTGTTTTGGGTCATTATCCTGTTGGAGGACCCATGACCTGCAACGGATACAGAGGTTTCTGACACTGGGCAGTATTTTTTGCTCCACAAAACCTTGATAGTCTTGATATTCCATTGTGCCCTGTACAGATTCAAGGCACCATGTGCCAGATGCAGCAAAGCAGCCACAAAACATAAAGAAACCTCCTCCATGTTTCACAGTAGGTTTGATGTACTTTTCTTTTACAGCTTAATTTTAATATCTATAAACAAAGAGAAAATTAGATTTTTCAAAAAGCTTCAGCTTTGATCAGGAGCACCGACAGCTATGCCGTACCACAGTAATGAGTGGGCGTGGCCAATGAGGGAGCATGGTCATATTGGTCTATTGAAAATATTTAAAAATAACTACTGTAATGTGTGGCTGCGAGGGAAGGTGGGATAACTCACCTTCCTTTCATCACACGAGAGAGGACTGGCTGCTGCTGAGCTGCTTCTTTCCTCAGCACATGCCAGGGTGTGCTGGGCTTGGAGCAGGGCCGGACTGGCCATCTGGCACTTCTGGCACATGCCAGAAAGGCCGATGGGCAGGTGGGCCAGTTCGGTCCCACAGAGAGCCGGGAAGGCCACGCGCAGCACAGCCTCTGGCTCACTGGTTTAGCTGACCCCGACGCTGCCTGGGAGAGAGGCTGCTGCAGTGGCGGCAAATACCTATCTCACCACCTGACATGCCGCAGCGGGGAAGGGCACCTGGGACCCTCCAATGGGCCCATGTCCGGTTAAAGAGTACCTGTCCCCGCCCCCCTCTTGGCACCACTGGTTTTGATAAAAATGTCCAAAGGACATTCACCCAGATGCATTCTGTCAAAATGCATTTTACAAAATCATTGCTTGGATATTTTATATTGTTTTTTCAACAGTAAAGTCCCCTAGGTCTTCTTCTATAAAGCCTACTGTATCTCAAAAAATGTTGAATAGTGGGACCAGACACTGACAAACCTTGATTTTTAAATTCAGCTTGTATCTCTTTGGAAGTTTTCCTTGGTTTTTATTTTACCATTCTCACTGTCCTTCTGTTTAATCTGTGATTGATTTTCCACTTGCAGCGCCCTCAAAAGAGGTTGGCTACAGTCCCATGAACTAATAAACGTAATAATATTTGCAAATGCAGTCACAGGAGCATCATGCGGCTTGGTCTTATAGCCTTTACCTATAATGTACTTGTCTATAATTTTCTTTCTGTTCTCCCCAGATGACTTTCTCCTATCTGGTCCATGTCAGCATGATGCACATGATACTACTAAACAGCAGAGTAACTACTTTTCTCCATTTAAATATGCTGAATGACTGATTAGAAGATTGAAGATATAATTGTTTATCTTTTCTAAAGGGTACCAAAAAAATCTGTTCAGGCCATTATAGAATATATTTAAATAATAAGCAATAATTAATGTTTTCACTGTTACTTTGCTTTCTTCTATGAAATAAAAAAGGCATGTAGGTATACTTGAAACAATATTTTTTTATGTCATCACTTTTCAGGAGGAATGAAGCATTGTTTCAATGAGCTGTAAGGGTACAAACAAATTTGTCCACACCTGTATGCTATTTATTATTATTATTATTATTATTATTATTATTATTATCATCATCATCATCCTCACCACCACCACCATCACTACTATAATGCCCAATCCAGCACAAGAGCATGTATAATTTATAAATATACTGCATATATACAAGTCCAATGGCAGAATAAAAACGGCACTCACAAGGCACTTGGAGAGTACACAAAGACACTGGTATATTGTGAGTGCCGTTTTTATTCACCACTGGACTTGTATATGCATAGAGGATTCTGGCACCAATATATATATTTGTTGATGTTGCATTTGAGTGTAATGTGGTTCCTTCACTCTCATTTCCTTGCAGCATAAACCTTAATGATTTTTGTAACAGTTCATAAATTTTCTTGATAAGTGCTATTACTTTACAAATGAAAATTATGTTGCAAATTATTGTAAGCTTTAACATTATAATAGTATTTATAATATTTATTTCACTGTGTTACTTATTCGAATGTACAGCACACTTCCGTAGCCTTTAGAATATTCTCTTAGGAGCTGATGCCTACCACTGCAAATAAGCAAATGTACACATTTAATTCTGTGGGAGCCATTGCGCCCAACTCGCCTTCTACTCTATAGGGGTTATTCAGAGTCAGTAGCAGTTTTACTAGAATAGAAAAAACTGCTACTGACAAAATTGCATGCTAGGGGACGCCCAGCATGTGTAGTACTGCCCAGCGATGCGATCAAAAATTAATTGCAATCGCTTTGCAGAAAGCATGCAGAAAGCGTCTGCAGGTGGCCTGCTGCCATGTTTCCCATTGCAGGAAATGCAGACAACGTCATCTGGCTGCCCTGAAAACTGCCATGACACGCCTGCGTTCCCTGCATCACACCCCACCAACCCCGCTTCACCATCTGTCAATCACAATGTGATTGCATCCTTCCAGGATGCGATCGCCTTGTGAAGGGACACACGCATGAAATGTGACCGCTTACACATGCGCAGACGGCTGAAAATTGCAAAATTGGTAAATAGCATTCACCTCTGAATAACCTCCTACTGTATATGTGTTAACAGATTTACATAATCAGAGCGTACATTTATATGTTTTGGCTGAAATAGTGAATTACAAGAGTTTGAACAGCAACAGCTGCATTTATTAAATTGAAAAAAAAAAGCATTTAAAACAGAAGATCTGTATTCTATTTTCTAAATATTTGCAATTTTACAGTGGAAAAAAAAACCCCTATTTGTTGAGATTTGCTAAACAGATTAAACTCTTTCCTCTAAAGGCCCAAACACACTTGCCGATAAATGAGCGACGTTGCTCATTTTCCCCCTCCCTGAGCAACGTTGCTCATTTTATCGGCAAGTGTGTATGCCGCCAGCGACGACCGATGTGCGGCCCCATGGGTCAGCAATGATAGTCGATGTCGGCAGTGCATGCATGCTGGATCTGGACTGTCGTCCAGGACCTGCATACATGGCTGGCGGAGGCGTGACGTCACTGAGCGATATGAGCTGTCATATCATCGCTCAGTGTGTACAGTCAGCCGCCAACCGGCCGGCCCGGGAGGGGAAACATTAGACGACGTCGCTCATAGAGCGACATTGTCTAATGTGTACGGACCTTAAAGATACTGTATATTCTAATAATATGTAATGTAACCATGCTTACTGTAGGAATAAATTCAAAGGAAAACAGACATTTCTAAGTTGAGCAGTTTTCTGTCTCTATAAGGATAATGTACAATATATTTATCTAATCTGTGAACACAATTATTGCAATATCTGTTTATTATACTGTACTAATAAAAACTGTTGAAAGTACAGTTCATTATACTAATTTACCTTGATCCCCACCCCTCATTTTGGAACTTGTTTAAGAACAAAGGAATTTCTAAAATGGTTTCTGCATAGAGTTTGTAATGCAGGAAAAATAATGTTTTATGTTTATTTACATTGACTAATAGTTAATTCCCATGACACTATCATCAAAATGAGCTACATGAAATAATAATGTATCAGCTACAGTAGTTTGGGAGCAACAGTTTACAGCTAATTGGTCACTAGCATACTCTGGACTCGTGATTATGCGTTTATTAGCAGCGTCGCAAAGGCAGACTAGCATAAAGAGCCATAATATATTCAAATGAAGTCGGCTCTTCACAGCTCCATCGTGCCACTGCTAATACAACAAGTGAAATCACCGTAAGTCAGGAGCTGTATTCTGCTGTATTCTGCTTTAATAGGGGGTGCAGAGGATGACTGCAATTGCAAGGTGGAAACAAACAGTGTGAATGGAGCAGTCAGATATTATAAGACAAAGGATAAATAACAGAAGGTGTGCTCAAGCTGCCAAAACAAGGTAGACCTAATAAACCTTACATACTGTATGCTTAACAAATGGCAGCTGATAATAAAAAATTGGAAACCCCAAATAGGTGCTAGAAAAATGGACCTATATTAACAGAAATGTACCCTAATGCTGCTGCAGCTGCAAATGTGTACGCAGTGACTGTGCATAAATATCCAAATGCTGCAGCAGGATTTGTATTGAGACGCCCACCGGTGGTTTTGCAAGTCAGAGTGTCTGCATACCACAAAACAGCAATGGCCGCAGATAAGTCGATTATTGAACTTCTAATTAGCCCTATGTGGCAAGCCATCAGAGCTGCCATGGATGTGTTATGGACTTTTGTGCCCTTTTCCCACCTACAAAATGCAGCCTGGCTGAATTCTTTGTGACTGCAACAGGGAAAGGGTTAAAGACATGTCCCAATGAGAAGCTGGCACAGTGACACTGCTGGCTCAGTGAGAGTCACATGGAACTCTGGGTCAGTTAATTGCCTGGTTAAAAAAAAGGATGTTGGTGTGCTGATGCAGCCATCATAAGTTAATGCCTAGCAGTGAGCAGAGAAGGACATAGGGGCTGAGGGGTCCACTAAGTGCCTGAACAGTCCCAAGAGGCGGCGCTAAGAGGGACTAAAGGTGGATCACTGGACCGCAGCAGCTGTAAAGAGAGAGCGCAGGGAGATGACTGCCAGGGGAGGTCCATGTGAGTGACAGCGGCAGTGAGAGACGGTCCCTGGGGGTGGATTGCATCACAGCTGGTCAGCTCCTCAGTATTCAGAGTGAAGGAATCTACAGCATCATAGAGGGAAAGTAATCACTTTACCAGCACCCCAATACAGAACTGATGCTAGCCCCTGAAAGGGGAATGGTAGCTCCACACCTCTGATCACACTGAAGACAGGGTACCATCAGTAGTAGAGACATCCCTTATCTTAACAAGACTACACCGGCTGCTGCTTACAAGGATAGCTTCATAGTCGTAAACTACTAGCCAGTTACATTTATTCAGTTGAACCAACAGTCCCATTACAAGTTCAAGGAATTACTGTGAGACAGACAGCCATCCACACACAGTAGTCGCACTTCCAGGGCAGACCAGGACTAAGCAGTGTTAATGTGTATGCTCAATTCCTAGTAGAGATGAGAGGGTTCGGTTTTACTCGGATTTACCCGAATCTCCTTATTGGCTATCAGGCGTCACGTGTTTTGGTTAACCAATAAGAAAAATCCAGGCAATAATTATGGTGTAAAGAACCGAGAAAATCCGTACCCGCTCATCTCGAATTCCTAGTATACTAGAAACTAATAGATTCTAGCCACCAACCTGAGAGCAGTGAGAGAATACAAATGCCAAAATCTTCAGTCAGCTAAGCCTCCAGTAAAAACATTGAGTTTAGAGACCCACTGATTCGCTAGACACAGAAACTTTGTTGCCAATTGGAAAGTATCAATTGAGAGAGGATAACAGAGAGGACAACTACTTTAACTCAGACGGGAGTAACAGTAGCTTCAGTCTAGGCCAGTGGTTCCCAAACTTTTTGGAATCACAGCGCCCTCGAGTATCAGACTTTTTTTCACGGCACCCTTAGGCCGAACATTTCTTATTGAGAAATTCAAATTGAGAACCACTGGCCCAGGAGAAAGCTTAGAAGTTCCTAAAATAACCCATTTAATATTCATCTTGGAGACACATATTCTGGAAATAAAATCAGAATGAACATTAATTTTGGGAAGTGTACTACTGAGAGTATTTCCACCAAACTATTGCCCAGATTTATTAAGCCTTGGAGAGTGATACAGTAAATTGCATGGTGATAAAGTGCCAACCAATCAATCAGCTACTAACTGTCATGTTTCAAACACAGCCTGTAACATGGCAGTTAGGAGCTGGTTGGTTGGTACTTTATCACAGTGCAATTTATCACTCTCCAAGGCTTGATAAATCTAGGCATAAGTTACCATATGTTACGGGGATCCAGGGCGAAAGTAATTATAAGTGACTGTACTGTTTCTTGAAAAATATTGCCGACACTGTAAACTGTAATTTTTCTTGATTTTTGGTGTTGCATCAAATTGGTCATACTGTATGTATAAGTAATTTTTTCTACTTTAGGAGTGGTTTTTTTAAAATATATATGTCAGGTAGGTGGAGTGGCAGGTAAGTCCAGCTACTACTGGAAGGGTGACATTCAACAATTTAGAAGCACCAAAATGAAATGATGCCTTGGCCACCCCATCCTAAAATTGTTGTGGAGCCCCTGACTGGCCTTTAATAATTAGAGATGAGCGGGTTCGGATTTACTCAGTTCTTAACGCCAGAATTAACACAAGTTCAGATTTTCTGGATTTTTCTTATTGGTTAATTAAAACACGTGACATCCAAGAGCCAATAAGGAGATGCGGGTAAAACCGAACCCGCTCATCTCTAATAATAATAGCTAATAGCTTTAAGGAGGACACATTTAAAGACTTTTCCTCAAAGGTTTGTCAAGCACAAATAATAATAGCCCAGTTTATATTGGACTTTATATTATAAATATAAATTGGACTTTTCATAGCCAGCAGGGTCATTATGCATTTTACTACTAACAATGGAGGTTAATGCAGGGTATGGAGAGATTGTGCTAGTTTCACTGGTAGACTGCATGACTATTTAGCACCGACTTGTCCTTTCCAATCAGAGGAACATGGAAAGCGAGCTGAGCAAAGTCAACAACTTCAGTTGTGATTCAACACCCAATGTGCTTTGCTGATGGTTGCATAAGTCCATCCTAACCATTTGAATCTCACTAAGCTTGCCTTGCTTGGAAGAGACAGAAGTTCCTATCACTTATTCAGACTCCCAGTCTACAGTAGGAGAGTCTGATGGCTTGTCCACCTTGAGGTTGAAAACACTATTGCTTATTATGTAGTGCAGTTATTCTCATTGCTGTTTTCTTCATTCTGTCAACATTGGGCAAAATAAGTAAGTTAAGGACAGGGCTGGGATGCTGAGCTAAGGATAATATGCAGGTTACGGTCAATGCCAATAAGCATGGTAATTGCACTTGAGCAAGTGTCCCTGAGGCAAGGTTTTACTTTTTTTTTTTTTTAACCTCTTAGTCTAAGGTAGAAGAAAGTAAAACCAGGCAAACATTTTTTCTTATATTATTTTTTCTTGGGGTTATAGAAAACCAGAAGGAGAAACTAAATCTTTTACTGGTCCTCATGCCACTTATGTGCACTTAAATGGGACACAGCTGTAAAGGGTCTGTCATAGAAAAGTACATGTGGTCAGGGGTGGATTGGCTATAGGGCTCACCAGGAAGATTCCTGGTAGGTGGACATGTCTGTGTGCCTGCTTTGCGTGTTGTCATTTGACCCCACCCACCACATGACAGGCAGCCCACTGCTCTCAGTAAACTCCATTGTCCCCATTCATTCTTTTATTACATCTCTACAGTACAGCAACTCAGCCATAAAAGTGATGCTGTCATGGCTACACGGTATGTTATACCTTTTCTGCTGTCCATGTCGAGCCAGTCCTACAAAATTTACAGGAACACTTCTAGTTCCCAATCCTCCCCTGGTATCAGACACAATTGCTGCAAAAGATGCAAGGAAGGCCGCAATTGTGTACAATCAGGCCCTATGAGGAGGGGTCCCACTCCCTCATCAGACCGCACCCCTATTAGTGCTGCTTCCAAAAATTTCCCACGGTGGTTTTCCATTCCAATCCTCCCCTGCATGTGGTAGTGTATCCTAGTGTACATCATGGTGCCATGAAGGTAGATGTACTAATCCTTGGAGAGTGATAAAGAGGGGAGAGAGTACCACTCAGTCTGCTCCTAACTGCCATGTTAGACGTTTGGTTTGAAAAGTAACAGTTATTAGCTGATTGGTTTGTAGTTTTTCAGTCTCCACTTTATTACTCTCCAAGGTTTAGAACTTCTGCTGAAATATGACTGAAATATGTGGAGAGCCTTGGATGGAGATAAAGTGGACAGAGCTAAAATACCAGCCAATCAGCTCCTAGGCTGTGTTTGAAAAATGACAGCTAGTTGCTGATTGGCTGGTACTTTATCTCCGTCCACTTTGTCGCCGTCCAAGGCTTAGTAAATAGGTGGCAATTTTTTTCGATTAACACATCAAACAACTCATTATTATCCCCTCTGAAGATTATTCCCACCAACACGTACACAAGATCCCATTGCCCAATATACATTTGGTCCCTGGCGCATTTGCTAATGCTAATAATATATATTCATTGTGTGACTTCTTTTGAAAAATTTGCTAAATGTGAGGATTAAATATAATTGTTTTCCTGGAATATACCTTTGCTTGATGTAGAATTAGCATTCATTTTTCATAATCCTTTATCACTCGCAGCCTCAATTTAATGTATCAAATGGTTCTATTGACACTTTAGAAGATGGCATTTGTTCTGTTATTATAACTGTGTATTAGTTGGAGGTTGTCATATGCTAATAATGGCCCTCATTCCGAGTTGTTCGCTCGGAGATTTTCATCGCATCGCAGTGAGAATTCTCTTAGTGCGCATGCGCAATGTTCGCACTGCGACTGCGCCAAGTAACTTTACTATGAAGAAAGTAAGTTTACTCACGGCTTTTTCATCGCTCCGACGTTCGCATTGTGATTGACAGGAAATGGGTGTTACTGGGCGGATGCACAGCGTTTTAGGGGCGTGTGGCTGGAAACGCTACCGTTTCCGGAGAAAACGCAGGAGTGGCCGGGGAAACGGTGGGTGTGCCTGGGCGAACGCTGGGTGTGTTTATGACGTCAGCCAGGACCGAAAAGCACTGAACTGATCGCACAGGCAGAGTAAGTCTGAAGCTACTCAAAAACTGCTAACTCGTTTGTAATCGCAATATTGCGCATACATCGGTCGCACATTTAAGAAGCTAAGATTCACTCCCAGTAGGCGGCGGCTTAGCGTGTGTAACTCTGCTACATTCGCCTTGCGAGCGATCAACTCGGAATGAGGGCCAATGTTGCCTGCTTATTTGAACAAAAAAAAGCAATATAAGAAAAAAGGTCACAAATGTATTAACATTTTCTATCAAACAATGTTTTTCAGCGCACCTCTTTATCTACGCAATGTAAACAAAATAATTGCATACAAAATAACTTTAATAACTTAAGTGTCTTTTGACTGTTGAAGAATCACATTTTAAAATTATATTTGATCTCATGTTCAAATGCACCAGTTTCATTAATATTAATATGCCCTGTTATTACCTTATACACGCCATTTGTTCTAATTTTAAAGTTATGCGAGATGCATGGTTTATTTTCTCCAATAACTAAATGTGAAGTATCTTTACTTATCTCACATTTCCATTCTTCTTTAAACATGTAGTCATATAGTCAATCCTAAAGAACACATCT
Organism: Pseudophryne corroboree; assembly: GCF_028390025.1. Classification (NCBI taxonomy): domain Eukaryota; kingdom Metazoa; phylum Chordata; class Amphibia; order Anura; family Myobatrachidae; genus Pseudophryne; species Pseudophryne corroboree. The sequence goes on along the minus strand of NC_086448.1, from coordinate 551,272,602 downwards.
CTTGATCAGCTTCTATTCAACTACTGCTCTATTACTGTTCTACCCTGTGCCTCCAAGTTATTTGAGGATTGCTTCTACATACCTATCCTCCTGAACTGCTCTGCTGCTTTCCACACTCTTGAAGACCAATTTCCTGCTAACCCTCCGCTCCATTGGCCTTAATGGTACAGTTTATTCCTATGTATTAAACCACTTCTTTGGTGTCTTTACCTCTGGCACACCCTTCTTGCTACTCCCACTATCTATTTGGATGCAAAAGGCTCTGTTATTGGTCCAATAATTTTCTCACTTTGCTTTACTGTACAGCTCTTTTCTGGGGAAACTAATCGTCTCATTTAGCCGGGTTGGGGCTGTTATGCCGGCGGTCAGGATCCCAGAGGTCAGCATCCCAGCCACGTGATCCCGGCCCTCATACTGAGGCTTCTAATACTATGCTGGAGGAAGAGAAATGCAGACGCACACTCTTAGCACTAAGAACACTGATAGTAAAAATAATTAAAATAAACCCTCACAATTAACATGGAGTATAATTGAAGTTCTTAGCACACATTTTCGCAAATATGCAGGCCCATGTACCGCGGCCAAGTGACTTCATCACATGGGTCCCTAACATTCCTAATACTATCACATTCTAGAAATTTATTCAGGACTTACCTCTAAATAGGGCCTTATCAATGTGTGATCTGAAATGCAGGAATAAAGGCTAATTAAAACACGTGAGGGTGAATGGGAGGAGTGCCAATACCAGAGGAAGGAAGCCTTGCCTTCCAGTGTACAATATATACACAAATATAGTGGAAAAAGGGCAGGACCTGGACTGCACATCCTATTACTAAAGATATCAAGAGGTGCTATCATGCTGAGGCTTCTAATACTATGCTGGAGGAAGAGATTACTATTAGGAATGTTAGGGACCCATGTGATGAAGTCAACTGGCCGCGGTACATGGGCCTGCATATTTGCGCAAATGTGTGCTAAGAACTTCAATTATACTTCATGTTAATTGTGAGGGTTTATTTTAATTATTTTTACTATTAGTGTTTTTAGTGCTAAGAGTGTGCATCTGCATCTCTCTTCCCCCTAGTATTAGAAGCCTCAGCATGATAGCGCCTCTTGAAATCTTTAGTAATAGGATGTGCAGTCCAGGTCCCGCCCTTTTGCCTCTTTGCCACTGTCAACTCACTCCTTTGCCCACCCCGCCTCAACTCCCCTCTTCACTTTCTGCTTTTGACTTTGCCACCTACTTCACATCCAAAATTGACTCAATTTGTCAGGACATAACATCCCACCAGAACCTGAGCAACCCCCTCCTCCATTTCCCGACCCCCCCTCAACTTCCCTCCTACCAACTCTGACATCTTTCTTCCCTGTATCTGGAGAGGAAGTCATGGCCCTCATCCGGTCCTCACCCCCCTCCACCTCCCCACTTGACCCAATTCCCTCCCGCCTTCTCCGCTTCCTCTCTTATTCTGCCTGTTTCCATCTTGCCCATCTACTCAATCTCTCACTCTCATCAGGCACTGTCCCTTCTGCCTTCAAGCATGCACTTGTCTCCCCTATTCTTAAAAAACCTACCATTGATCCAACCAATCTCTCTTCTCCGTTTTGCCTCCAAACTCCTTGAGCGTATTGTCTACAACCGCCTCACTATCTTTCTTTCTTCCCACTCACTGCTTAACCCTTTCCAGTCTGGTTTCCGTCTCTCAGCACTCCACTGGAACTGCCCTCACGAAAGTCGGCAATGACCTCCTTGCTGCTAAATCCAGGGGCAACTACTCTCTGCAGTTTCTCCTTGACCTCACTGCTGCTTTTGACACTGTAGACCACCCGCTCCTCCTGCAAATCCTTTACTCACTTGGTTTGTGTGATACTGCTCTCTCCTGGCTGTCCTCCGACCTTTCTGACTGTTCTTTCTCTGTCTTCTCTCATGACTCCACTTCCCCCCCATTTCCTATACCAGTAGGTGTCCCCCCAAGGTTCTGTTCTTCGGCCTCTCCTTTTCTCTCTCTACACATCCTCATTAGGTAAGCTCATTAGCTGTTTTGACTTAAAATATCATCTCTACGCTGACGATACTCAAATCTACCTTTCCTCCCCTGAACTCTCCCCTGCTCTCCTCACTGATATTTCACTGTCTCTCTGCTATCTCCTCCTGGATGTCCCAGCGCTTTCTTAACCTTAACATGTCTAAGACTGAGCTGATCATCTTCCCTCCTTCCCGCATAACCTCACCTCCCACAATTTAATTATCCATTGATGGGGGCTAGAGGAGATAGTTGTGCCAAGTGCGATGTCTTGGAGTAATCCTTGACTCCTCCCTCTCCTTCAAACCACACATTCAGTACCTTTCACAAACCTGCCATTTCCATCTCAAAAACATCTCCAGGATCAGACCCTTTCTCACCCAGGATGCTACTAAGACCCTCATCCACTCACTGGTTATCTCTAGAGATGAGCGGGTTCGGTTCTCAGAGAACCGAACCCTACCGAACTTTGCCTTCCGAGCCCGGATCTGAGTCCGGCTCGGGTTTTCCCGCCTGACTCGGAAACCTGAACACGGCAAAACGTCATCATCCCGCTGTCGGATTCTCGCGGGATTTGGATTCCATATAAGGAGCCGCGTGTCGCGGCCATTTTCACTCCAGTTTCGGAGAGTGTATAGAGAGGACGTGTCCTCAGTGTTCAGTGTCTGTGTGTTGGGGCGGGAAAGTGGGGTGGCAAGTGTTGTGGAGAGTGTATAGAGAGGACGTGTCCTCAGTGTTCAGTGTCTGTGTGTTGGGGCGGGAAAGTGGGGTGGCAAGTGTTGTGCTGCTCAGTTCAGTCCAGTGTAGTCACTCAGTGTATTGTGCTGCATCAATCCAGGCAGTCACAGTGTTGGTGTTCTCTGCTGCCATATATCCAGTGTAGCTGTATAAGTGGTGCTGTTTTGTGCAGACCAGTCCAGTGTAGTCAGCGTATTGTGCTGCATCAGTCCAGCCATTCACAGTGTTCGTGTACTTAGCTGCCATATATCCAGTGTAGCTGTATAAGTGGTGCTGTGTTGTGCAGACCAGTACAGTGTAGTCAGTGTATTGTGCTGCATCAGTCCAGCCATTCACAGTGTTGGTGTTCTCTGCTGCCATATATCCAGTGTAGCTGTATAAAGTGGTGCTGTGTTGTGCGACCAGTGGTAGTGTCCTGTGTCATCAGTAATTCCAGTGACGATATGCGCTGCTGCTATATGTCCACTGCTGCAATATAACAATTATAACAACAACCTGTTGTGCTGCATCAGACCAGTGGTAGTGTCCTGTGTCATCAGTCATTCCAGTCATTCCTGTGCCGCATATTGGCCCTCATTCCGAGTTGATTGCTCGCTGCCATTTTTCGCAGTGCAGCGATCAGGTGAAAAATCGGCATTTATGCGCATGCGCATGGTACGCAGCGCGCATGTGCTAAATACTTTCACACAAAAGTTTGTAGTTTTACCCAAGCTCAAGCGACTTTTTCAGTCGCTCGAGTGTTCGTAGTATGTTTGACAGGAAGTGGGTGTTTCTGGGCGGCAACACAGCGTTTTCAGGGAGTGTGCTAAAAAATGCAGGCGTGCCAGACAAAACCGCAATAGTGGCTGGAGAAACGGGGGAGTGGCTGGCCGAACGCAGGGCGTGTTTGTGACATCAAACCAGGAAATAAACAGACTGCAGTCATCGCAAGATCGGAGTAAGTCTGGAGCTACTCAGAAACGGCATGAAATTTTTCCTGTGCAGTTCTGCTAACCTTTCGTTCACACTTCTGCTATGCTAAGATACACTCCCAGAGGGCGGCAGCTTAGCGTTTGCACTGCTGATAAAAGCAGCTAGCGAGCGATCAACTCGGAATGAGGGCCATTGTCTCATATAACTCCCAAAAACTAATGGAGAACAAAAATTTGGAGGAGAAAATAGGGAAAGATCAAGAAGAACCACTTCTTTCTAGTGCTGAAGCTGCTGCCACTAGCCATGACATAGACGATGAAATGCCATCAACATCGTCTGTCAAGGAAGAGGCCCAGTGTGATAGTCGTAGAGCCAAAGTTCAGTAAAAAGAACCAAAAAAGAAATTTAAATCATCTGAGGAGAAACGTAAACTTTGTCAAAGTCGGAAAAATATCATGCTACACGTTGCCATATATTCACCTCATGCGCTTGCCCGCTGCACGTGCACATTCTCTCCCGTGTGTGCGGATACTCGCAGCTGCGTGATGGCGCCTCCTCGGCCATGCGCTCGAGCGCGTGGTATGTGCATTTACGGTAGAGTTTGTGTGCGTCTAGCGGGCGACTCAAACGTTAAATAATAAAACCACATAGTATGTTTTATAGATAATGTTCCCCTTAATAATGACTGTAAGTTTGTTTAATGTAACTGGTCGCTGGACAGAGAAATTCCTCTTTGCATGATATGAAGGGTCAGACAGGGTTTGAGCAGTGGTGTTTGGTACCTAACTAAAGAACATTTTATTAGAAACAATCCGGTGCTGGTTAGGTAAAGATTAATCGCTCCTGCGTATAGTTATGTCTATTAGTAGTTTCTGGACATTTACTATATTTGCGGTTCATTATCCATGCGGCGGAAATTCTCAAATTTCCTCCCACCTGAGCAGTTTGATATAGTCACAGCCCACCTGTTCAAACTAACCTATGACCTTTTGTTATGATGCGAGGAGACATTCCTGTGTCCAATGAACAATGAGATTGTAGGTCCCTTTGTAGTATACTGTACGCAGTGTATATAAGGACAGCCAGCCTGGCCAGCTCAGTCTTCTCTCCACAAACGGTTTTCATCTTGACTAACTCGGAGCTGGTACCAGGACTAGCGCAGCGATCATTCCCCAGTGTGTGTAAGTTATTCTCTGTAACCATTCTAAATCTCTGTTTGTATTTGCCATATTCTCTCTCTCTGTTATTGTATAAGATTGTGACGATATTGTATATTTATGTGTAGTTAGCCTGCTTAGATATTGATGTTAGCCTGTAGTGTATGAACTGTTAACTGTTTTAACTTTTACATAGCTAGATATTGTTAGTAAAGGTGTTGGAACCTTAGCAAGGTATTGTGTGTTTATTACATTGCTGAGAGTATTCAGAGTGTCTCAATCGCTCAAGAGGCTTTCATACAATAGAGGTTAATTAGCATTGCATTGTGCTCACATTACAAAACCAAGGTTTACAGTACAAACTCAATCTTTCACTGTGTTGCATACAAGGTTTACTGAGTGTCATCCCGTGAGCGTCTGCGCCGCTCATGTTCTCCTCGTGGTCACGAGCGTACGCTACGCTAGTAGCGTAGTATTACGGTAGTCGGCCGCCTATAGCGTGCTCGACACCACGCGTTAAGTTGTGAGCGAGCGTGTCGCATGTGCGTCTCGACCACGACTAAGCGTCTGCTACGCTAAGTGCGTACCCTTACGGTACCCCATACGCCAATTGCGTACTGAGTCTCTTACCCATTTTATAGTGAATGTAATAAGATAAATAGGAAGCTTTATCAATTGGGGGCAAGTCCGGTCCATCTCATATCCGCAGTCAGGCGAAAATGGGCAGACTTTATCTATCAGCAAAGGGAGGTAAGGTAGTATCTTGTAGTGCTGATCAGATGAGAGTCTGCGTCTGATTCTTTTGGCTTGTAGGGATGCTGGTGGAATCCGAGGAAGGTAGGAACATTAAGCTATTGTCTTTGTAAATCTGGTTTTTATTTCTATTTGGTGCCAACTGCACACGCAGATTGGATGGCTTGTCTGTTTAAATAGGTTTAAAAGTATTTTTAATCGCTCTGCATAGCATGATAGTTTTTACCCAGGCTTAAAAATAACTTCAGGGGCTGGCATGATGATTTTCTTTGTGACAAAAGGAGCCGCATGGTCTGTCCCCCATTTTGTGTAACCCTCATGGAGGTGGAAGGGGGAGGAGCAGCGGCCATTTTGGGAAGGTCAAAAAAATGTTTTCCTAAGCGGCTGATTTTCAGTTGACTCAGGAAATAATCAGCCATCCATTGTCAAAAAGAAATCATCATTTAATGAGTTTTTTTTAATGCATTTGTTTAGTCCATGTCATGGTCAATCATGAGTGGTTCAGATAGAGTTTGATAAAAGTTAATAATAAAATAAATATTTGATTTAGGAAATACACAAATAAAACGTAGTGTTTTTTGTTTTTTTTGTTTTTTGTTTTGTCACTGTCCCCATTCAAGAGCCTGTTTAACTCTGCTACTTGTAAGATGGGCCATTGAAATGCAAATGAACCTGTGTAACTGGTTTTGTTCCCTAGCAGTGAAGAGAATCGCCTTCACAGATTAGTTAAAAAAAAAGCACATTCATATGCAAATTAGAAGCACTGAATAGGGTCTCATATATGTAATAGTGATTAGTACATATATGTAATATCTATATGTGCGTGCTTACATCAATGTATGTTATTAGATAAATTTAGAATTGCATTTTCATTTGTGTATTTTCACATTTTCATTCTCCTGGTTGCCATTTCATAATTGATAACGTGCTGAGAAAGATTTGTTGCTATTGGTAGTTAAAAGTAAAAATAATACGTTAAGGAGTAATTTGTAAAACACGCACACAGCTTTGCCTAAAGATACAAGGAAAGACCTGTGTGGTGCTCGGTAGATGATTACAGTTAAAGATCATTTACATTGATATAAACGTGTTAATTGTATTTCTGTGGACATATCTGGCCGGCGTACGCGTGTCTCTAACAAAAGGGTGAGACTAGCGTACGCGATGCAAGGGCCGACGCACGGAGCGTATATTACGCAACGGAGCGTCTGGGTACGCCCACATGATACAAATCACACGATAGTATTGTTTTAAGTAAGCGATAAGGAGGCAACGCGATAATAGCACAAATTGATTTCAGTTTCCAAAATTTAGTTTAAATACCTTACTTTACTGTAATGCCTCTGGGGAGAGCTATCAGATTACGGGAAATGATTTTTCTGATCAGAAAACTATAGAATGATAGTGGGTTGAAAACGGTATGAGTGTATTGAACTCCTCTTGGTGAAGTCTTGGTTAAATCTTGGTGAAGTAAATCTTGGTGAAGTAAGTCTTGGTGAATCACGGTCTAGGTGAATACGTGATGAGCACGGTCTAGGTGAAAACGTGCGACGGAGTGTGATAAAGTTTTCATGGTATTACGCTCTGGCTGTTTTGGAGCACAGTAGGGAGACTCCAACGATCCTACCATTTATAGGCAACAAGTGTCTATAAGTGGCATGATTGGACCGCACAGTTGTATGTGTGACCAATAACGCAACGTGATATGAGGTCGTATATTTAAATTGTCCTCATGCGTGTTGTAGGGAGCACATGCAAGCGTGATTTGTGTAAAAAAAATATAAAGGTAAGGAATTTTCGCTGGTAGGGCCTGCAACGATTACGTGGGTCTGCTAAAAGGGGCGGATTTGTTGTACTCGGAGCAGAAGAAGCTGGTGGAAGAGCTTGGAAAACTTCCACCGTAGACTTCTGTGTTTGGTGCATTTTAGGAAGTTTTTCTGTGTTAAAAAGGTCCACAATGGAAGCCAAGTGCACAACACAGGGACGTTTAGCAGTCAGGGTTCAGACTGAAGAGGCTTGCAGACCCCGAGGGTCTGCTCGGTTAGTAATGTGGGGGAAGTATGGTCCCCACACTGAGACCTTTTGTGACAAATGGACACGAATGACTGTGGGGGATAAAGCACCATTTCCTGGGATAGGTAGTTTTGACTCAGAGGTATTGCATAATTTAAGGCGAAGGATCTGTCTTATAAAATCCGGGAAGCAACGAATTAGACATTATGATTGTTTACAGATATGGCAACAGGAAGGTGAAATACAAGGAGGATTAGCTTACACAGCTGACTCCCACTGAGTGGCACATGATGATAAGAGTAATTGTAACAAATGTGACAAAGATAAAAGTAAAACTGTTAAATGTACAATTGTTAACCCGTGCAAGTTGCACTCCATGTTAAACTTCCCTCAGGATTACCAGCAAGAAAGTGAGCCCAGCACGATGTCGGCACCTTTTCCAGCAGCCATCATACAAGACATCCAGGTGGACGCGACCAAATCGGTAAAGGCAGTAATCAAACCCCCTTACGGAGGGTCAGGTGAGGTCGTGTCCACAGGTACGTACAGTGTTATATATCACGCACAAACAAATGTATCTCATATTGTAGAGCCAACACAAGATGATGTAGTTGAATTTAATCCTGTCAGGGTGATCGCAGTCCCAGATGGGAAGATTGATGCTCAGGGAATCATTCCCGCCAGGAGCTGTGTAATGCCCTGCCCCTGGTCCCGGACAGAATTAAGGACAATTATGTCTGAATTTCCTGATCCTAGGAAAAATCTAGTTGCATGTCAAAGGTTTATTAAAGAACTAGGAAACTCCACAGAACCCACCAACAAAGATTGGCGGACAGTGCTGAGGGCATGTTTGCCCTCCAGCGTTGACCCTGCGAAATTTATTGCTGATTGTAAATTAGACACAGAGGTACCTCGTACGGAGGAACACAATCAGGAATGTATTAAGCAGATCAACCGGCAGTTAGGAGTATATTTCCCAGCCATTGTCAAGTGGAACAAAATCCTCTCCATAAGACAAGGAGAAGGGGAAAGTACTTCTGATTACTTCAATCGAGCACTGCAAGTAATGGCTAGAGACACTGGGATCACGGACATCAAAAGAAATGCACTGCATAGAGAGATAGCGGTTAAGGTATTAATGCATGGTTTAAAGGAAGTATTGAAAACAAGGGTACAGACCACCAACCCAAACTGGAGGAATATCTCGGTGACTGCATTAAGAAAGTTCGCTGTTGGGCATGAGCAAAACATCAGCAAGCACAGGGAAGCACAGAGAGGTAAGAGGCCTCAGATCCCTGTGGGTAAGTCAAAGGTGATAAGGTGTTATAATTGCCAGAAGGAAGGTCATTATGCACGAGATTGTAGGTTTAAAGAACAACAGAAGGTATATAAACCCCCTAGACAAAGACATGAGCAAAGTTATGACACACAAAATTGTAATCAGGGATCATATAGGAAGAAGTTTGGGCCGCACCTGTAATATGTAGTCGGGAAAGGTGATCATTAGGACTGATAGTAAGCCTGAGGTTACAGTTAATGAAATTGGGAGGTCAGTTCCTTGTAGACACAGGAACGGCCGGGTAAACGTTGTAATTGATTTGTAAATGTTTTTTTCCCATCTCTGACGTTCATCGGCAGAACTCAAACATCACATAGCTACTTGGTCTTTGCAGAAGTCTACCTAACCCCAGTGGGACCTACCGACATCGGTGTGTCCTGGCCAGGCACAAAAAGGGTGGAGTGTGGAAATACTGGTGGGGGAGACTGCTCAAAGATACCAATGGATGTGTTGGTGTGACAGCCTGATGGTGAACGGAAGATCTGACAATGTTTTTTGTTTGTTTGTTGTTTTATGTAACATATATATGAATTGTTCTCTCTCTCGTTTGTTTTTTTCCTCTTCTCTCTCATGTTCTCATGCTTTAAAGATGGTATGTCACACATCAGTTAGACAAATGGTAATGCAAGATTTTTGCTCCTTACAGAAAGATCGCAGATTTGGAAGGAATATTGTATCACCAGAATGATTCGTTTGGAAGACTGAGAGACAGCACCTTTGAGATGACAGCAGAGCAAGAAGAACAACACGACTAGAGGACAAAAGCATCATAACATTTTTTCTTTCCCCTCAAAGTATTTTTTTTGTGCCCCCATTACAAATTTCTCTTTCTCCTTCTGTAAGATGGACTCGCCCCAAGAGACTGCAGTCTGTGTTTTCCTGTTGACCATGATGTTGACCAGAGCAGTCTGTTTCGGTGAGAGTACCATGGAGGTCGAGAAAGGATCGGGAATGGGTTCTGATGACCAGGATGCAGGCGTAAATTTCCAAGAGCAACGTAATCTCCGAGTAAAGGCGAGTATCAGAAAACGATCTGGCAGCATTGACAATAGAAGGAATTGTGAAGGATTGTTAGCTGAAGAGAACTGCATCTGTAGGCATTGTGACAATATAGTTGAGGATGGGTGCATCAAGAAATGTCAGTCCAGTTTTAATGTCCACATGGACCGGCATCCATTGAGTGACTATCACTCCTTAGTGGGTAAAGTGTTAAATCAGACAGACTGTTGGGTATGCTCTCAAGTACCTCAAGGTCATAGCAAATCAGGACTAGTACCATTCCCTTTAACTGTAGGAGAGGTACTTGAGCTAAGTGGTGGGAGGCCGGTGGACAAGAGGTTTAATATCTCTAGTCCTCCTAGTTTGAAGCTCCACCAATATCATGTGGATAGATCCTTAGTGTGCTTTAACATTTCCAATCCCCGAAAGCCGGGAAATTGGGAAGTGTCATGGAGTAATCAAACCATGACCTTTTCATATAGACCCAACAGAATGCCCATAGACACAGAACTTATACGCCAGATAGCCGACCATGAAAAATATTTCCGGTATAGGTACACTCTAGGAAGTAGGACCATGCGAGTTGGAGAAGTATCACCAGGATACTGTGCACATATCGTACAACCTGATACGTGTACTAAACAGATGGGAGAATTAGGGTTAGGAGATTTCACATGGAAAATTTGTAACATGATAATGTCATACTCCGTCCCATATGTTCTTCCCGATGATGCATATTTCATATGCGGGAGGAAGGCGTATAAGTGGCTTGCCCCAAACTCAGAGGGATTGTGCTATATTGGAAAAGTACTGCCTGAAGTAATGACTGTAACCCATAACAAAATGAAAGATATTCACCGCAGTGCCCAAGCTCCTTATACTCACACTCATTACGAGCACTTCGTTAAACGGCACCTGATAGAGAGGACAGAGCATTCAGCCTCTGATCTGATCCATGAATCCACCGGGATTCAATTCCTACTCGCGTTAGATATCACTCGTACCGCCAGAGGAGTGATAAATTATAAATATATATCTGCGCTTGCAAATTTATTAGACAATATCACCGAAATGTATGACGACACATTCAGGTACACTGGGAAAGAGTTACAAGCTTACAAAACAGAACTGGTTCAGCATAGGATGATTCTCAATTACCTCACAGCTGTGACAGGCGGGTATTGTGTTACCCTAGCAACTCAATATGGACTAAAGTGCTGCACGTACATTACAAACAACACGGAGGACCCAGCCGAGGTCATAGACCAAAAGATGGATGACATTTTACAATTAAAGTGGGAGTTTCGAAGGAAACACAATCTCACACTCGCTGCTGTGGGTAATGAGTAGAGATGAGCGGGTTCGGTTTCTCTGAATCCGAACCCGCACGAACTTCATGTTTTTTTCACGGGTCCGAGCAGACTCGGATCCTCCCGCCTTGCTCGGTTAACCCGAGCGCGCCCGAACGTCATCATGACGCTGTCGGATTCTCGCGAGACTCGGATTCTATATAAGGAGCCGCGCGTCGCCGCCATTTTCACACGTGCATTGAGATTGATAGGGAGAGGACGTGGCTGGCGTCCTCTCCATTTAGATTAGGGTTGAGAGAGAGAGAGAGAGATTGACCTGAGGCTGTGATACTGTAGAAGAGAGTGCAGAGTTTAGTGACTGACGACCACAGTGACCACCAGACAGTGCAGTTGTTTGTTTTATTTAATATATCCGTTCTCTGCCTGAAAAAAACGATACACACAGTGACTCAGTCACATACCATATCTGTGTGCACTGCTCAGCCCAGTGTGCTGCATCAATGTATATATATATCTGACTGTGCTCAGCTCACACAGCTTATAATTGTGGGGGAGACTGGGGAGCACTGCAGTGCCAGTTATAGGTTATAGCAGGAGCCAGGAGTACATAATATTATATTAAAATTAAACAGTGCACACTTTTGCTGCAGGAGTGCCACTGCCAGTGTGACTAGTGACCAGTGACCTGACCACCAGTATATATAATATTAGTAGTATACTATCTCTTTATCAACCAGTCTATATTAGCAGCAGACACAGTACAGTGCGGTAGTTCACGGCTGTGGCTACCTCTGTGTCGGCACTCGGCAGCCCGTCCATAATTGTATATACCACCTAACCGTGGTTTTTTTTTCTTTCTTTATAGTCATACTAGTTACGAGTATACTATCTCTTTATCAACCAGTCTATATTAGCAGCAGACACAGTACAGTGCGGTAGTTCACGGCTGTGGCTACCTCTGTGTCGGCACTCGGCAGCCCGTCCATAATTGTATATACCACCTAACCGTGGTTTTTTTTTCTTTCTTTATACATACATACTAGTTACGAGTATACTATCTCTTTATCAACCAGTCTATATTAGCAGCAGACACAGTACAGTGCGGTAGTTCACGGCTGTGGCTACCTCTGTGTCGGCACTCGGCAGCCCGTCCATAATTGTATATACCACCTAACCGTGGTTTTTTTTTCTTTCTTTATACATACATACTAGTTACGAGTATACTATCTCTTTATCAACCAGTCTATATTAGCAGCAGACACAGTACAGTGCGGTAGTTCACGGCTGTGGCTACCTCTGTGTCGGCACTCGGCAGCCCGTCCATAATTGTATATACCACCTAACCGTGATTTTTCTTTCTTTCTTTATACATACATACTAGTTACGAGTATACTATCTCTTTATCAACCAGTCTATATATTAGCAGCAGACACAGTACAGTGCGGTAGTTCACGGCTGTGGCTACCTCTGTGTCGGCACTCGGCAGCCCGTCCATAATTGTATATACCACCTAACCGTGGTTTTTTTTTCTTTCTTTATACATACATACTAGTTACGAGTATACTATCTCTTTATCAACCAGTCTATATATTAGCAGCAGACACAGTACAGTGCGGTAGTTCACGGCTGTGGCTACCTCTGTGTCGGCACTCGGCAGCCCGTCCATAATTGTATATACCACCTAACCGTGGTTTTTTTTTTCTTTCTTTATACATACATACTAGTTACGAGTATACTATCTCTTTATCAACCAGTCTATATATTAGCAGCAGACACAGTACAGTGCGGTAGTTCACGGCTGTGGCTACCTCTGTGTCGGCACTCGGCAGCCCGTCCATAATTGTATATACCACCTAACCATGGTTTTTTTTTCTTTCTTTATACATACATACTAGTTACGAGTATACTATCTCTTTATCAACCAGTCTATATATTAGCAGCAGACACAGTACAGTGCGGTAGTTCACGGCTGTGGCTACCTCTGTGTCGGCACTCGGCAGCCCGTCCATAATTGTATATACCACCTAACCGTGGTTTTTTTTTCTTTCTTTATAGTCATACTAGTTACGAGTATACTAGCTCTTTATCAACCAGTCTATATTAGCAGCAGACACAGTACAGTGCGGTAGTTCACGGCTGTGGCTACCTCTGTGTCGGCACTCGGCAGCCCGTCCATAATTGTATATACCACCTAACCGTGGTTTTTCTTTCTTTCTTTATACATACATACTAGTTACGAGTATACTATCTCTTTATCAACCAGTCTATATTAGTAGCAGACACAGTACAGTGCGGTAGTTCACGGCTGTGGCTACCTCTGTGTCGGCACTCGGCAGCCCGTCCATAATTGTATATACCACCTAACCGTGGTTTTTTTTTTCTTTCTTTATACATACATACTAGTTACGAGTATACTATCTCTTTATCAACCAGTCTATATATTAGCAGCAGACACAGTACAGTGCGGTAGTTCACGGCTGTGGCTACCTCTGTGTCGGCACTCGGCAGCCCGTCCATAATTGTATATACCACCTAACCGTGGTTTTTCTTTCTTTCTTTATACATACATACTAGTTACGAGTATACTATCTCTTTATCAACCAGTCTATATTAGCAGCAGACACAGTACAGTACGGTAGTTCACGGCTGTGGCTACCTCTGTGTCTGCACTCGGCAGGCAGTCCATAATTGTATACTAGTATCCATCTCCATTGTTTACCTGAGGTGCCTTTTAGTTGTGCCTATTAAAATATGGAGAACAAAAATGTTGAGGTTCCAAAATTAGGGAAAGATCAAGATCCACTTCCACCTCGTGCTGAAGCTGCTGCCACTAGTCATGGCCGAGACGATGAAATGCCAGCAACGTCGTCTGCCAAGGCCGATGCCCAATGTCATAGTACAGAGCATGTCAAATCCAAAACACCAAATATCAGAAAAAAAAGGACTCCAAAACCTAAAATAAAATTGTCGGAGGAGAAGCGTAAACTTGCCAATATGCCATTTACGACACGGAGTGGCAAGGAACGGCTGAGGCCCTGGCCTATGTTCATGGCTAGTGGTTCAGCTTCACATGAGGATGGAAGCACTCAGCCTCTCGCTAGAAAAATGAAAAGACTCAAGCTGGCAAAAGCAGCACAGCAAAGAACTGTGCATTCTTCGAAATCCCAAATCCACAAGGAGAGTCCAATTGTGTCGGTTGCGATGCCTGACCTTCCCAACACTGGACGTGAAGAGCATGCGCCTTCCACCATTTGCACGCCCCCTGCAAGTGCTGGAAGGAGCACCCGCAGTCCAGTTCCTGATAGTCAGATTGAAGATGTCAGTGTTGAAGTACACCAGGATGAGGAGGATATGGGTGTTGCTGGCGCTGGGGAGGAAATTGACCAGGAGGATTCTGATGGTGAGGTGGTTTGTTTAAGTCAGGCACCCGGGGAGACACCTGTTGTCCGTGGGAGGAATATGGCCGTTGACATGCCAGGTGAAAATACCAAAAAAATCAGCTCTTCGGTGTGGAGGTATTTCACCAGAAATGCGGACAACAGGTGTCAAGCCGTGTGTTCCCTTTGTCAAGCTGTAATAAGTAGGGGTAAGGACGTTAACCACCTCGGAACATCCTCCCTTATACGTCACCTGCAGCGCATTCATAATAAGTCAGTGACAAGTTCAAAAACTTTGGGTGACAGCGGAAGCAGTCCACTGACCAGTAAATCCCTTCCTCTTGTAACCAAGCTCACGCAAACCACCCCACCAACTCCCTCAGTGTCAATTTCCTCCTTCCCCAGGAATGCCAATAGTCCTGCAGGCCATGTCACTGGCAATTCTGACGAGTCCTCTCCTGCCTGGGATTCCTCCGATGCATCCTTGCGTGTAACGCCTACTGCTGCTGGCACTGCTGTTGTTGCCGCTGGGAGTCGATGGTCATCCCAGAGGGGAAGTCGTAAGCCCACTTGTACTACTTCCAGTAAGCAATTGACTGTTCAACAGTCCTTTGCGAGGAAGATGAAATATCACAGCAGTCATCCTACTGCAAAGCGGATAACTGAGGCCTTGACAACTATGTTGGTGTTAGACGTGCGTCCGGTATCCGCCGTTAGTTCACAGGGAACTAGACAATTTATTGAGGCAGTGTGCCCCCGTTACCAAATACCATCTAGGTTCCACTTCTCTAGGCAGGCGATACCGAGAATGTACACGGACGTCAGAAAAAGACTCACCAGTGTCCTAAAAAATGCAGCTGTACCCAATGTCCACTTAACCACGGACATGTGGACAAGTGGAGCAGGGCAGGGTCAGGACTATATGACTGTGACAGCCCACTGGGTAGATGTATGGACTCCCGCCGCAAGAACAGCAGCGGCGGCACCAGTAGCAGCATCTCGCAAATGCCAACTCTTTCCTAGGCAGGCTACGCTTTGTATCACCGCTTTCCAGAATACGCACACAGCTGAAAACCTCTT
Source organism: Pseudophryne corroboree (assembly GCF_028390025.1). Classification (NCBI taxonomy): domain Eukaryota; kingdom Metazoa; phylum Chordata; class Amphibia; order Anura; family Myobatrachidae; genus Pseudophryne; species Pseudophryne corroboree. The sequence goes on along the minus strand of NC_086448.1, from coordinate 551,256,900 downwards.
ACGGCAACTGAGGAAGATCATCGCGGAATGGCTTACCCCAATTGGACTCTACTGTGGATTTGTGGCATCGGACAACGCCAGCAATATTGTGTGTGCATTAAATATGGGCAAATTCCAGCACGTCCCATGTTTTGCACATACCTTGAATTTGGTGGTGCAGAATTTTTTAAAAAACGACAGGGGCGTGCAAGAGATGCTGTCGGTGGCCAGAAGAATTGCGGGACACTTTCGGCGTACAGGCACCACGTACAGAAGACTGGAGCACCACCAAAAACTACTGAACCTGCCCTGCCATCATCTGAAGCAAGAAGTGGTAACGAGGTGGAATTCAACCCTCTATATGCTTCAGAGGTTGGAGGAGCAGCAAAAGGCCATTCAAGCCTATACAATTGAGCACGATATAGTAGGTGGAATGCACCTGTCTCAAGCGCAGTGGAGAATGATTTCAACGTTGTGCAAGGTTCTGATGCCCTTTGAACTTGCCACACGTGAAGTCAGTTCAGACACTGCCAGCCTGAGTCAGGTCATTCCCCTCATCAGGCTTTTGCAGAAGAAGCTGGAGACATTGAAGGAGGAGCTAACACGGAGCGATTCCGCTAGGCATGTGGGACTTGTGGATGGAGCCCTTAATTCGCTTAACAAGGATTCACGGGTGGTCAATCTGTTGAAATCAGAGCACTACATTTTGGCCACCGTGCTCGATCCTAGATTTAAAGCCTACCTTGGATCTCTCTTTCCGGCAGACACAAGTCTGCTGGGGTTGAAAGACCTGCTGGTGACAAAATTGTCAAGTCAAGCGGAACGCGACCTGTCAACATCTCCTCCTTCACATTCTCCCGCAACTGGGGGTGCGAGGAAAAGGCTCAGAATTCCGAGCCCACCCGCTGGCGGTGATGCAGGGCAGTCTGGAGCGACTGCTGATGCTGACATCTGGTCCGGACTGAAGGACCTGACAACGATTACGGACATGTCGTCTACTGTCACTGCATATGATTCTCTCAACATTGATAGAATGGTGGAGGATTATATGAGTGACCGCATCCAAGTAGGCACGTCACACAGTCCGTACTTATACTGGCAGGAAAAAGAGGCAATTTGGAGGCCCTTGCACAAACTGGCTTTATTCTACCTAAGTTGCCCTCCCACAAGTGTGTACTCCGAAAGAGTGTTTAGTGCCGCCGCTCACCTTGTCAGCAATCGGCGTACGAGGTTACATCCAGAAAATGTGGAGAAGATGATGTTCATTAAAATGAATTATAATCAATTCCTCCGCGGAGACATTGACCAGCAGCAATTGCCTCCACAAAGTACACAGGGAGCTGAGATGGTGGATTCCAGTGGGGACGAATTGATAATCTGTGAGGAGGGGGATGTACACGGTGATATATCGGAGGGTGATGATGAGGTGGACATCTTGCCTCTGTAGAGCCAGTTTGTGCAAGGAGAGATTAATTGCTTCTTTTTTGGGGGGGTCCAAACCAACCCGTCATATCAGTCACAGTCGTGTGGCAGACCCTGTCACTGAAATGATGGGTTGGTTAAAGTGTGCATGTCCTGTTTTGTTTATACAACATAAGGGTGGGTGGGAGGGCCCAAGGACAATTCCATCTTGCACCTCTTTTTTCTTTTCTTTTTCTTTGCATCATGTGCTGATTGGGGAGGGTTTTTTGGAAGGGACATCCTGCGTGACACTGCAGTGCCACTCCTAAATGGGCCCGGTGTTTGTGTCGGCCACTAGGGTCGCTAATCTTACTCACACAGTCAGCTACCTCATTGCGCCTCTTTTTTTCTTTGCGTCATGTGCTGTTTGGGGAGGGTTTTTTGGAAGGGCCATCCTGCGTGACACTGCAGTGCCACTCCTAGATGGGCCCGGTGTTTGTGTCGGCCACTAGGGTCGCTAATATTACTCACACAGCTACCTCATTGCGCCTCTTTTTTTCTTTGCGTCATGTGCTGTTTGGGGAGGGTTTTTTGGAAGGGACATCCTGCGTGACACTGCAGTGCCACTCCTAGATGGGCCCGGTGTTTGTGTCGGCCACTAGGGTCGCTTATCTTACTCACACAGCGACCTCGGTGCAAATTTTAGGACTAAAAATAATATTGTGAGGTGTGAGGTATTCAGAATAGACTGAAAATGAGTGTAAATTATGGTTTTTGAGGTTAATAATACTTTGGGATCAAAATGACCCCCAAATTCTATGATTTAAGCTGTTTTTTAGTGTTTTTTGAAAAAAACACCCGAATCCAAAACACACCCGAATCCGACAAAAAAAATTCGGTGAGGTTTTGCCAAAACGCGTTCGAACCCAAAACACGGCCGCGGAACCGAACCCAAAACCAAAATACAAAACCCGAAAAATGTCAGGCGCTCATCTCCAGTAATGAGCTGACCAGTTGGGTGTCATGGTTGAACCCACGAAATTGGTTCTCGGGCTTAGGAGAATGGGCCCAAGGTATTATTATGGATGTAGGGAAATTTCTTTTGTGTATTCTGGGAGTCGTCATATTGGTTGGCCTGATATTTAGATGCGTTCGGGTTTTAGCGAAGCGTAAAAGTAATACCAGGGTGATGAGTCTGAGGAGCGAGGACACTGTACTAACAACAACTAATTTGATTTATGACCCAACGATAGAGACAATGTTGTGATGAAAATGTGATTCCACGGTCCGTTTCTTTCACCCGTTTCTCCTTTGTTTTCCTGCAAGGTACAAAGACATCCGCTTGGAAGAAGAATTTGACAACCTCTTTTATACAGACCATTGATGAACTATGCTACAAGCCCCAAATTTCCCTAGTGACTTTAACTTTTACGATAGTCCAACACTTTGGAGACTGTAACTTTATGGACAATGGAACAACTTTTGCTCGTTATTTATAGCAAAAGCACCGAGAGACATCAGACAACATGTACATCAAGACAAGACTTCAGACAAGACCTCAATCGGCGAATGCATATTAAACTCACATAGTTTACGACTGCATTTATAATAATTGCTTCTTATCTTCACCTCTACAACCTTCAGGTAATGACACACATAGTCGATAGGGAATATAGATACAGATATCAGCACTCACATATCCCCCCATTCATGTATCATCAACTAAATGTGCTCCCCCATTTGTTGCAACCAAAAGCCGAAAAGAGCTCGGTAAAGTTTGACAGCCCATCCACAGACCCGTAATACGGGATAAGAAGGAATTCAAATGTATACTTCGCAATACCTCGAAGCTTGATCTAAAACACGCATGGCACGATGATACATGACCCCTCAAACATGGATTCATACACACATGCTTCTACTATCTCACTAGGTCATACCTTTTTCCCACCTGCTCCTCTCCTCCCTTTACCCAATCATAAAAATTGTATTTACATTATGACATATATTTTTCTTTTTGAACTGTTTTAGGAAGTGGCAGTTATTGATGACTGCCAAAGGGTGGACTGTCAAAGTCGGAAAAATATCATGCTACACGTTGCCATATATTCACCTCATGCGCTTGCCCGCTGCACGTGCACATTCTCTCCCGTGCGTGCGGATACTCGCAGCTGCGTGATGGCGCCTCCTCGGCCATGCGCTCGAGCGCGTGGTATGTGCATTTACGGTAGAGTTTGTGTGCGTCTAGCGGGCGACTCAAACGTTAAATAATAAAACCACATAGTATGTTTTATAGATAATGTTCCCCTTAATAATGACTGTAAGTTTGTTTAATGTAACTGGTCGCTGGACAGAGAAATTCCTCTTTGCATGATATGAAGGGTCAGACAGGGTTTGAGCAGTGGTGTTTGGTACCTAACTAAAGAACATTTTATTAGAAACAATCCGGTGCTGGTTAGGTAAAGATTAATCGCTCCTGCGTATAGTTATGTCTATTAGTAGTTTCTGGACATTTACTATATTTGCGGTTCATTATCCATGCGGCGGGAATTCTCAGATTCCCTCCCACCTGAGCAGTTTGATATAGTCACAGCCCACCTGTTCAAACTAACCTATGACCTTTTGTTATGATGCGAGGAGACATTCCTGTGTCCAATGAACAATGAGATTGTAGGTCCCTTTGTAGTATACTGTACGCAGTGTATATAAGGACAGCCAGCCTGGCCAGCTCAGTCTTCTCTCCACAAACGGTTTTCATCTTGACTAACTCGGAGCTGGTACCAGGACTAGCGCAACGATCATTCCCCAGTGTGTGTAAGTTATTCTCTGTAACCATTCTAAATCTCTGTTTGTATTTGCCATATTCTCTCTCTCTGTTATTGTATAAGATTGTGACGATATTGTATATTTATGTGTAGTTAGCCTGCTTAGATATTGATGTTAGCCTGTAGTAGTGTATGAACTGTTAACTGTTTTAACTTTTACATAGCTAGATATTGTTAGTAAAGGTGTTGGAACCTTAGCAAGGTATTGTGTGTTTATTACATTGCTGAGAGTATTCAGAGTGTCTCAATCGCTCAAGAGGCTTTCATACAATAGAGGTTAATTAGCATTGCATTGTGCTCACATTACAAAACCAAGGTTTACAGTACAAACTCAATCTTTCACTGTGTTGCATACAAGGTTTACTGAGTGTCATCCCGTGAGCGTCTGCGCCGCTCGTGTTCTCCTCGTGGTCACGAGCGTACGCTACGCTAGTAGCGTAGTATTACGGTAGTCGGCCGCCTATAGCGTGCTCGACACCACGCGTTAAATTGTGAGCGAGCGTGTCGCATGTGCGTCTCGACCACGACTAAGCGTCTGCTACGCTAAGTGCGTACCCTTACGGTACCCCATACGCCAATTGCGTACTGAGTCTCTTACCCATTTTATAGTGAATGTAATAAGATAAATAGGAAGCTTTATCAATTGGGGGCAAGTCCGGTCCATCTCATATCCGCAGTCAGGCGAAAATGGGCAGACTTTATCTATCAGCAAAGGGAGGTAAGGTAGTATCTTGTAGTGCTGATCAGATGAGAGTCTGCGTCTGATTCTTTTGGCTTGTAGGGATGCTGGTGGAATCCGAGGAAGGTAAGAACATTAAGCTATTGTCTTTGTAAATCTGGTTTTTATTTCTATTTGGTGCCAACTGCACACGCAGATTGGATGGCTTGTCTGTTTAAATAGGTTTAAAAGTATTTTTAATCGCTCTGCATAGCGTGATAGTTTTTACCCAGGCTTAAAAATAACTTCAGGGGCTGGCATGATGATTTTCTTTGTGACAAAAGGAGCCGCATGGTCTGTCCCCCATTTTGTGTAACCCTCATGGAGGTGGAAGGGGGAGGAGCAGCGGCCATTTTGGGAAGGTCAAAAAAATGTTTTCCTAAGCGGCTGATTTTCAGTTGACTCAGGAAATAATCAGCCATCCATTGTCAAAAAGAAATCATCATTTAATGAGTTTTTTTTAATGCATTTGTTTAGTCCATGTCATGGTCAATCATGAGTGGTTCAGATAGAGTTTGATAAAAGTTAATAATAAAATAAATATTTGATTTAGGAAATACACAAATAAAACGGTGTTTTTTTTTTGTTTTGTCACTGTCCCCATTCAAGAGCCTGTTTAACTCTGCTACTTGTAAGATGGGCCATTGAAATGCAAATGAACCTGTGTAACTGGTTTTGTTCCCTAGCAGTGAAGAGAATCGCCTTCACAGATTAGTTAAAAAAAAGCACATTCATATGCAAATTAGAAGCACTGAATAGGGTCTCATATATGTAATAGTGATTAGTACATATATGTAATATCTATATGTGCGTGCTTACATCAATGTATGTTATTAGATAAATTTAGAATTGCATTTTCATTTGTGTATTTTCACATTTTCATTCTCCTGGTTGCCATTTCATAATTGATAACGTGCTGAGAAAGATTTGTTGCTATTGGTAGTTAAAAGTAAAAATAATACGTTAAGGAGTAATTTGTAAAACACGCACACAGCTTTGCCTAAAGATACAAGGAAAGACCTGTGTGGTGCTCGGTAGATGATTACACTTAAAGATCATTTACATTGATATAAACGTGTTAATTGTATTTCTGTGGACATATCTGGCCGGCGTACGCGTGTCTCTAACAAAAGGGTGAGACTAGCGTACGCGACGCAAGGGCCGACGCACGGAGCGTATATTACGCAACGGAGCGTCTGGGTACGCCCACATGATACAAATCACACGATAGTATTGTTTTAAGTAAGCGATAAGGAGGCAACGCGATAATAGCACAAATTGATTTCAGTTTCCAAAATTTAGTTTAAATACCTTACTTTACTGTAATGCCTCTGGGGAGAGCTATCAGATTACGGGAAATGATTTTTCTGATCAGAAAACTATAGAATGATAGTGGGTTGAAAACGGTATGAGTGTATTGAACTCCTCTTGGTGAAGTCTTGGTGAAATCTTGGTGAAGTAAATCTTGGTGAAGTAAATCTTGGTGAAGTAAGTCTTGGTGAATCACGGTCTAGGTGAATACGTGATGAGCACGGTCTAGGTGAAAACGTGCGACGGAGTGTGATAAAGTTTTCATTGTATTACGCTCTGGCTGTTTTGGAGCACAGTAGGGAGACTACAACGATCCTACCATTTATAGGCAACAAGTGTCTATAAGTGGTACGATTGGACCGCACAGTTGTATGTGTGACCAATAACGCAACGTGATATGAGGTCGTATATTTAAATTGTCCTCATGCGTGTTGTAGGGAGCACATGCAAGCGTGATTTGTGTAAAAAAAATATAAAGGTAAGGAATTTTCGCTGGTAGGGCCTGCAACGATTACGTGGGTCTGCTAAAAGGGGCGGATTCGTTGTACTCGGAGCAGAAGAAGCTGGTGGAAGAGCTTGGAAAACTTCCACCGTAGACTTCTGTGTTTGGTGCATTTTAGGAAGTTTTTCTGTGTTAAAAAGGTCCACAATGGAAGCCAAGTGCACAACACAGGGACGTTTAGCAGTCAGGGTTTAGACTGAAGAGGCTTGCAGACCCCGAGGGTCTGCTCGGTTAGTAATGTGGGGGAAGTATGGTCCCCATACTGAGACCTTTTGTGACGAATGGACACGAATGACTGTGGGGGATAAAGCACCATTTCCTGGGATAGGTAGTTTTGACTCAGAGGTATTGCATAATTTAAGGCGAAGGATCTGTCTTATAAAATCCGGGAAGCAACGAATTAGACATTATGATTGTTTACAGATATGGCAACAGGAAGGTGAAATGCAAGGAGGATTAGCTTACACAGCTGACTCCCACTGAGTGGCACACTGGTGTATGATAAAAATGCACTTAGCAACTGTATTATAGATGATAAGAGTAATTGTAACAAATGTGACAAAGATAAAAGTAAAACTGTTAAATGTACAATTGTTAACCCGTGCAAGTTGCACTCCATGTTAAACTTCCCTCAGGATTACCAGCAAGAAAGTGAGCCCAGCACGATGTCGGCACCTTTTCCAGCAGCCATCATACAAGACATCCAGGTGGACGCGACCAAATCGGTAAAGGCAGTAATCAAACCCCCTTACGGAGGGTCAGGTGAGGTCGTGTCCACAGGTACGTACAGTGTTATATATCACGCACAAACAAATGTATCTCATATTGTAGAGCCAACACAAGATGATGTAGTTGAATTTAATCCTGTCAGGGTGATCGCAGTCCCAGATGGGAAGATTGATGCTCAGGGAATCATTCCCGCCAGGAGCTGTGTAATGCCCTGCCCCTGGTCCCGGACAGAATTAAGGACAATTATGTCTGAATTTCCTGATCCTAGGAAAAATCTAGTTGCATGTCAAAGGTTTATTAAAGAACTAGGAAACTCCACAGAACCCACCAACAAAGATTGGCGGACAGTGCTGAGGGCATGTTTGCCCTCCAGCGTTGACCCTGCGAAATTTATTGCTGATTGTAAATTAGACACAGAGGTACCTCGTACGGAGGAACACAATCAGGAATGTATTAAGCAGATCAACCGGCAGTTAGGAGTATATTTCCCAGCCATTGTCAAGTGGAACAAAATCCTCTCCATAAGACAAGGAGAAGGGGAAAGTACTTCTGATTACTTCAATCGAGCACTGCAAGTTAAGGCTAGAGACACTGGGATCACGGACATCAAAAGAAATGCACAGCATAGAGAGATAGCGGTTAAGGTATTAATGCATGGTTTAAAGGAAGTATTGAAAACAAGGGTACAGACCACCAACCCAAACTGGAGGAATATCTCGGTGACTGCATTAAGAAAGTCCGCTGTTGGGCATGAGCAAAACATCAGCAAGCACAGGGAAGCACAGAGAGGTAAGAGGCCTCAGATCCCTGTGGGTAAGTCAAAGGTGATAAGGTGTTATAATTGCCAGAAGGAAGGTCATTATGCACGAGATTGTAGGTTTAAAGAACCACAGAAGGTATATAAACCCCCTAGACAAAGACATGAGCAAAGTTATGACACACAAAATTGTAATCAGGGATCATATAGGAAGAAGTTTGGGCCGCACCTGTAATATGTAGTCGGGAAAGGTGATCATTAGGACTGATAGTAAGCCTGAGGTTACAGTTAATGAAATTGGGAGGTCAGTTCCTTGTAGACACAGGAACGGCCGGGTAAACGTTGTAATTGATTTGTAAATGTTTTTTTCCCATCTCTGACGTTCATCGGCAGAACTCAAACATCACATAGCTACTTGGTCTTTGCAGAAGTCTACCTAACCCCAGTGTGACCTACCGACATCGGTGTGTCCTGGCCAGGCACAAAAAGGGTGGAGTGTGGAAATACTGGTGGGGGAGACTGCTCAAAGATACCAATGGATGTGTTGGTGTGACAGCCTGATGGTGAACGGAAGATCTGACAATGTTTTTTGTTTGTTTGTTGTTTTATGTAACATATATATGAATTGTTCTCTCTCTCGTTTGTTTTTTTCCTCTTCTCTCTCATGTTCTCATGCTTTAAAGATGGTATGTCACACATCAGTTAGACAAATGGTAATGCAAGATTTTTGCTCCTTACAGAAAGATCGCAGATTTGGAAGGAATATTGTATCACCAGAATGATTCGTTTGGAAGACTGAGAGACAGCTCCTTTGAGATGACAGCAGAGCAAGAAGAACAACACGACTAGAGGACAAAAGCATCATAACATTTTTCTTTCCCCTCAAAGTATTTTTTTTGTGCCCCCATTACAAATTTCTCTTTCTCCTCCTGTAAGATGGACTCGCCCCAAGAGACTGCAGTCCGTGTTTTCCTGTTGACCATGATGTTGACCAGAGCAGTCTGTTTCGGTGAGAGTACCATGGAGGTCGAGAAAGGATCGGGAATGGGTTCTGATGACCAGGATGCAGGCGTAAATTTCCAAGAGCAACGTAATCTCCGAGTAAAGACGAGTATCAGAAAACGATCTGGTTGCATTGACAATAGAAGGAATTGTTAAGGATTGTTAGCTGAAGAGAACTGCATCTGTAGGCATTGTGACAATATAGTTGAGGATGGGTGCATCAAGAAATGTCAGTCCAGTTTTAATGTCCACATGGACCGGCATCCATTGAGTGACTATCACTCCTTAGTGGGTAAAGTGTTAAATCAGACAGACTGTTGGGTATGCTCTCAAGTACCTCAAGGTCATAGCAAATCAGGACTAGTACCATTCCCTTTAACTGTAGGAGAGGTACTTGAGCTAAGTGGTGGGAGGCCGGTGGACAAGAGGTTTAATATCTCTAGTCCTCCTAGTTTGAAGCTCCACCAATATCATGTGGATAGATCCTTAGTGTGCTTTAACATTTCCAATCCCCGAAAGCCGGGAAATTGGGAAGTGTCATGGAGTAATCAAACCATGACCTTTTCATATAGACCCAACAGAATGCCCATAGACACAGAACTTATACGCCAGATAGCCGACCATGAAAAATATTTCCGGTATAGGTACACTCTAGGAAGTAGGACCATGCGAGTTGGAGAAGTATCACCAGGATACTGTGCACATATCGTACAACCTAATACGTGTACTAAACAGATGGGAGAATTAGGGTTAGGCTTGCCCCAAACTCAGAGGGATTGTGCTATATTGGAAAAGTACTGCCTGAAGTAATGACTGTAACCCATAACAAAATGAAAGATATTCACCGCAGTGCCCAAGCTCCTTATACTCACACTCATTACGAGCACTTCGTTAAACGGCACCTGATAGAGAGGACAGAGCATTCAGCCTCTGATCTGATCCATGAATCCACCGGGATTCAATTCCTACTCGCGTTAGATATCACTCGTACCGCCAGAGGAGTGATAAATTATAAATATATATCTGCGCTTGCAAATTTATTAGACAATATCACCGAAATGTATGACGACACATTCAGGTACACTGGGAAAGAGTTACAAGCTTACAAAACAGAACTGGTTCCGCATAGGATGATTCTCAATTACCTCACAGCTGTGACAGGCGGGTATTGTGTTACCCTAGCAACTCAATATGGAATAAAGTGCTGCACGTACATTACAAACAACACGGAGGACCCAGCCGAGGTCATAGACCAAAAGATGGATGACATTTTACAATTAAAGTGGGAGTTTCGAAGGAAACACAATCTCACACTCGCTGCTGTGGGTAATGAGCTGACCAGTTGGGTGTCATGGTTGAACCCACGAAATTGGTTCTCGGGCTTAGGAGAATGGGCCCAAGGTATTATTATGGATGTAGGGAAATTTCTTTTGTGTATTCTGGGAGTCATCATATTGGTTGGCCTGATATTTAGATGCGTTCGGGTTTTAGCGAAGCGTAAAAGTAATACCAGGGTGATGAGTCTGAGGAGCGAGAACACTGTACTAACAACAACTAATTTGATTTATGACCCAACGATAGAGACAATGTTGTGATGAAAATGTGATTCCACGGTCCGTTTCTTTCACCCGTTTCTCCTTTGTTTTCCTGCAAGGTACAAAGACATCCGCTTGGAAGAAGAATTTGACAACCTCTTTTATACAGACCATTGATGAACTATGCTACAAGCCCCAAATTTCCCTAGTGACTTTAACTTTTACGATAGTCCAACACTTTGGAGACTGTAACTTTATGGACAATGGAACAACTTTTGCTCGTTATTTATAGCAAAAGCACCGAGAGACATCAGACAACATGTACATCAAGACAAGACTTCAGACAAGACCTCAATCGGCGAATGCATATTAAACTCACATAGTTTACGACTGCATTTATAATAATTGCTTCTTATTTTCACCTCTACAACCTTCAGGTAATGACACACATAGTCGATAGGGAATATAGATACAGATATCAGCACTCACATATCCCCCCATTCATGTATCATCAACTAAATGTGCTCCCCCATTTGTTGCAACCAAAAGCCGAAAAGAGCTCGGTAAAGTTTGACAGCCCATCCACAGACCCGTAATACGGGATAAGAAGGAATTCAAATGTATACTTCGCAATACCTCGAAGCTTGATCTAAAACACGCACGGCACGATGATACATGACCCCTCAAACATGGATTCATACACACATGCTTCTACTATCTCACTAGGTCATACCTTTTTCCCACCTGCTCCTCTCCTCCCTTTACCCAATCATAAAAATTGTATTTACATTATGACATATATTTTTCTTTTTGAACTGTTTTAGGAAGTGGCAGTTATTGATGACTGCCAAAGGGTGGACTGTCAAAGTCGGAAAAATATCATGCTACACGTTGCCATATATTCACCTCATGCGCTTGCCCGCTGCACGTGCACATTCTCTCCCGTGCGTGCGGATACTCGCAGCTGCGTGATGGCGCCTCCTCGGCCATGCGCTCGAGCGCGTGGTATGTGCATTTACGGTAGAGTTTGTGTGCGTCTAGCGGGCAACTCAAACGTTAAATAATAAAACCACATAGTATGTTTTATAGATAATGTTCCCCTTAATAATGACTGTAAGTTTGTTTAATGTAACTGGTCGCTGGACAGAGAAATTCCTCTTTGCATGATATGAAGGGTCAGACAGGGTTTGAGCAGTGGTGTTTGGTACCTAACTAAAGAACATTTTATTAGAAACAATCCGGTGCTGGTTAGGTAAAGATTAATCGCTCCTGCGTATAGTTATGTCTATTAGTAGTTTCTGGACATTTACTATATTTGCGGTTCATTATCCATGCGGCGGGAATTCACAGATTCCCTCCCACCTGAGCAGTTTGATATAATCACAGCCCACCTGTTCAAACTAACCTATGACCTTTTGTTATGATGTGAGGAGACATTCCTGTGTCCAATGAACAATAAGATTGTAGGTCCCTTTGTAGTATACTGTACGCAGTGTATATAAGGACAGCCAGCCTGGCCAGCTCAGTCTTCTCTCCACAAACGGTTTTCATCTTGACTAACTCGGAGCTGGTACCAGGACTAGCGCAGCGATCATTCCCCAGTGTGTGTAAGTTATTCTCTGTAACTATTCTAAATCTCTGTTTGTATTTGCCATATTCTCTCTCTCTGTTATTGTATAAGATTGTGACGATATTGTATATTTATGTGTAGTTAGCCTGCTTAGATATTGATGTTAGCCTGTAGTAGTGTATGAACTGTTAACTGTTTTAACTTTTACATAGCTAGATATTGTTAGTAAAGGTGTTGGAACCTTAGCAAGGTATTGTGTGTTTATTACATTGCTGAGAGTATTCAGAGTGTCTCAATCGCTCAAGAGGCTTTCATACAATAGAGGTTAATTAGCATTGCATTGTGCTCACATTACAAAACCAAGGTTTACAGTACAAACTCAATCTTTCACTGTGTTGCATACAAGGTTTACTGAGTGTCATCCCGTGAGCTTCTGCGCCGCTCGTGTTCTCCTCGTGGTCACGAGCGTACGCTACGCTAGTAGCGTAGTATTACGGTAGTCGGCCGCCTATAGCGTGCTCGACACCACGCGTTAAGTTGTGAGCGAGCGTGTCGCATGTGCGTCTCGACCACGACTAAGCGTCTGCTACGCTAAGTGCGTACCCTTACGGTACCCCATACGCCAATTGCGTACTGAGTCTCTTACCCATTTTATAGTGAATGTAATAAGATAAATAGGAAGCTTTATCAACTTGCCAATATGCCATTTACGACACGGAGTGGCAAGGAACGGCTTAGGCCCTGGCCTATGTTCATGGCTAGTGGTTCAGCTTCACATGGCGATGGAAGCCCTCATCCTCCCGCTAAAAAGATTAAAAGAGTTAAACTGGAAAGAGCACAGAAAAGAACTGTGCACTCTGAGATGGTATCACAAATCCCCAAGGAGAGTCCAAGTGTGTCGGCGGTTTCGATGCCTGACCTTCCCAACACTGGACGGGAAGAGTTGGCTCCTTCCACCATTTGCATGCCCCCTGCAAGTGCTGGAAGGAGCACCCACAGTCCAGTTACTGATATTCAAATTGAAGATGTCACTGTTGAAGTACACCAGGATGAGGATATGGGTGTTGCTGGCGCAAAGGAGGAAGTTGACAATGAGGATTCTGATGGTGATGTGGTTTGTTTAAGTCAGGCACTGGGGGAGACACCTGATGTCCTTGGGATGAAGAAGCCCATTGTGATGCCTGGGCAAACTACCCAAAAAGCCACCTCTTCGGAGTGGAATTATTTCTCCACAAATCCAGACAACAGGTGTCAAGCCATCTGTTGCCTCTGTCAATCTGTAACAAGTAGGGGTAAGGATGTTAACCACCTAGGAACATTCTCCCTTATACGTCACCTGCTTTGCATTCATCAGAAGTCAGTGTCAAGTTGTGAAACTTTGGGTAAGAGCATAAGCAGCCCACTGACACCTAAATCCCTTCTTCCTCCTGTACCCAAACCACACCACCAACTCCCTCAACGTCAACTTCCTCCTCAGTCAGGAACATCCGTAGTCCTGCAGGCCATGTCACTGTCAAGACTGAGGAGTCCTCTCCTAGCCGGGATTCCTCCGTAGGATCCTTGAGTGTTACGCCTGCTGTTGCTGTCGCTACTGTTGTTGCTGCTGGGAGTTGATCATCATCCCAGAGGGGAAGTCGGAAGACCACTTGTACTACTTCCAGTAAGCAATTGACTCTCCAACAGTCCTTTGTTAGGAAGATGAAATATGACAGCAGTCATCCTTTTGCAAAGCGGATAACTGAGGCCTTGACAGCTATGTTGGTGTTAGATGTGTGACTGGTATCCACCATTAGTTCAGTGGCACTTAGAGATTTGATGGAGATAGTGTGTCCCCGGTATCAAATCCCATCTAGGATCCACTTCTCGAGGCAGGCGAGACCGAGAATATACACAGATGTCAGAAAAAGAGTCACCAGTGTCCTACAAAATGCGGTTGTATCCAGTGTCCTCTTAAACATGGACATGTGGAACAGGGCAGACTAAGGACTATATGACTCCAACAGCCCACTGGGTAGATGTATGGCCTTCCGCAGCGGCACCAGTAGCAGCATCTTGCAAACGCCAACTCATTCCTAGGCAGGCTACGCTATGTATCACCGCTTTCCATGAGAGGCACACAGCTGACAACCTCTTACGGAAACTGAGGAACATCATCGCAGAATGGCTTACCCCAGTTGGACTCTCCTGGGGATTTGTGATATCGGACAACGCCACCAATATTGTGCGTGCATTACATCTAGGCAAATTCCAGCATGTCCCATGTTTTGCACATACAATTAATTTGGTGGTGCAGAATTTTTTGAAAAATGAGAGGGGTGTGCAGGAGATGCTGTCGGTGTACCGAAAAATTGCGGCCCACTTTTGGCATTCAGCCACTGCGTGCCGAAGACTGGAGCACCAGCAAACACTCCTGAACCTGCCCCACCATCAACTGAACCAAGAGGTGGTAACGAGGTGGAATTCAACACTCTATATGCTTCAGAGGATATAGAAGCAGCAAAAGGCCATTCAAGCCTATACATCCACCTACGATATAGGCAAAGGAGGGGTAATGCACCTGACTCAAGCGCAGTGGAGAATGATTTCCGTCTTGTGCAAGGTTCTCCAACCCTTCGAACTTGCCACATGTGAAGTCAGTTCAGACACTGCCAGCTTGAGTCAGGTCATTCCCCTCATCAGGCTTTTGCAGAAGCAGCTGGAGAAATTGAAGGGGGAGCTAAGACAGAGCGATTCCGCAAAGTATGTGGGACTTGTGGATGGAGCCCTTCATTCGCTTTGCCAGGATTCAAGGATGGTCAATCTGTTGAAATCAGAGCACTACATTTTGGCCTACGTTGTATATCTCTTTCCAGCAGAAACAAGTGTGCAGAGGTGCAAAGACCTGCTGGTGAGTAAATTGTCAACTCAAGCGAAACGTGACCCGTCAACAGCTCCTCCTTCAATTTCTCCCACCACTGGGGCTGCAAGGAAAAGGAAAAGATTTCCTAGCCCACCCGTTGGCGGTGATGCAGGTCAGTCGGGAGCGAAAGCTGACATCTGGTCTGGACTGAAGGACCTGCCAACGATTACTGACATGTCTACTGTCACTGCATATGATTCTGTCACCATTAAAAGAATGGTGGAGGATTATATGAGTGACAGCATCCAAGTAGGCATGTCAGACAGTCCGTACATACAGATGTGTCCACATACATCTTTGCTATATCCCACCATGTACAGCACAGTTTTGCATGCAATAGACTCAGAGATTTAGCCATTCCTTGTGATTTTTCTTAATTTGCTTCTTTAATATGTTACTTTATACATACTCTATTATGGCAAACAAAAATTTTAAAATTCATCCACTCACTACTCGTGAAAAACAGCTTAGCCGTATTTTGCATGTTGTGCCAAATTTGTAAAAAAGCAAAGATGTAAGTGGACACATCTGTATACTGGCAGGAAAAAGAGGCAATTTGGAGGCCCTCGCACAAACTGGCTTTATTTTACCTAAGTTGCCCCCCCTCCAGTGTGTACTCTAAAAGAGTGTTTAGTGCAGCCGGTAACCTTGTCAGCAGTCGGCGTAGGAGGTTACTTCCACTAAATGTGGAGAAGATGATGTTCATCAAAATGAATTATAAAGTCCTCCGGGAAGACCTTTACCAGCAATTGCCTCCAGAAAGTACACAGGGACCTGTGATGGTGGATTCCAGTGGGGACGAATTAATACTCAGTGAGGAGGATGTACACGGTGAAAGGGGTGAGGAATCGGAGGATGATGATGAGGTGGACATCTTGCCTCTGTAGAGCCAGTTTGTGCAAGGAGAGCTTGATTGCTTCTTTTTTGGTGAGGGCCCAAACAAACCAGTCATTTCAGCCTCAGTCGTGTGGCAGACCCTGTCGCTGAAATGATTGGTTTGTTAAAGTGTGCATGTCCTGTTTATACAAAATAAGGGAGGGTGGGAGGGCCCAAGGACAATTCCATCTTGCACCTCTTTTTCTTTTTTGCATCATGTGTTGTTTGGGGACTATTTTTTTTAAGTGCCATTCTGTCTGTAACTGCAGTGCCACTCCTAGATGGGCCAGGTGTTTGTGCCACACACTTGTGTCGCTTAACTTGGCCATCCAGCTACCTCATTGCACCTCTTTTTCATCTTTGCATCATGTGCTGTTTGGGGCCTATTTTTTAAATCTGCCATCCTGTCTGCCACTGCAGTGCCACTCCTAGATGGGCCAGGTGTTTGTTCCACACACTTGTGTTGCTTATCTTAGTCATACATCTACCTCATTGCACCTCTTTTTCTTCTTTGCATCATGTGCTGTTTGGGGCCTATTTTTTTAATCTGCCATCCTGTCTGTAACTCCAGTTCCACTCCTAGATGGGCCAGGTGTTTGTGCCGCACACTTGTATTGCTTAGCTTGGCCATCCAGCTACCTAATTGCACCTCTTTTTCTTCTTTGCATCATGTGCTGTTTGGGGACTAGTTTTTGAATAGTGCCATCTTGTCTGCAACTGCAGTGCCTCTCCTAGATGGGCCAGGTGTTTGTGCCGCACACTTTTGTCGCTTAGCTCAGTCATACAGCCATCTTGATGCAACTTTTAGACCTAAAACCAATATTGTGAGGTGTTCAGAATAGACTGGAAATGAGTGGAAATGATTGTTATTGAGGTTAATAATACGGCAGGAGCAAAATTTCCCCCCAAATTCTGTGATTTTAGCTGTTTTCATGTTTCCCCCCCAAAAAATCATCCAGATCCAAAACCAAAACCAAAACATGAAAGGGTGGTTTTGGCAAAACCAAGCCAAAACCAAAACATGAAAATGGAATTAGAACCAAAACCAAAACACAAAACACAAAAAGTGCCAGCCGCACATCTCTACGTCATCTCCAGATTGGACTACTGCAATCTCCTCCTATCTGGCCTCCCTCAAAAATGCCTCTCTCCACTCCAATATATCCTCAATGCTGCTGCCCATCTAATCTTCCTCATCAAACGTACTACATCCACATCACTCCACTTGCAGGACCTTCACTGGCTACCCTTCCCATTCAGAATCCAATTCAAGCTTCTCGCACTCACCTACAAAGCCCTCACCCACTCTTCTCCCTCTTACATCTCTGACCTTGGAGTCATAGATGGAGTGGAGAGATGTATGTGTTAGGGATGCCAGTCAGGAGGAGATTACAGTAGTCCAGTCTGGAGATGACCAATGAGTGGATAAGGGTCTTAATGGCATCCTGGGTGAGAAAGGGTCTGATCCTGGAAATATTTTTGAGATAAAAATGACAGGTTTGTGATCGGTGATGAATGTGTGGTTTGAAGGAGGGGGAGGAGTCAAGGATTACTCTAAGACAGTGTACTTGGGGCTAAAGGGGATATTAGTGCCATCTATAGATAATGAAATTGTGGGGGTTGAGGTTGTGCAGGAGGGTGGGAAGATGATCAGCTCAGTCTTAGACATGTTAAGTTTAAGAAAGCGCTGGGACATCCAAGAATAGGTATCAGTGAGACAGTTGGATACACAAGTGAGGAGAGCAGGAGAGAGGTCAGAGGAGGCAAGGTAGATTTGAGTATCATCAGCTTAGAGATGATATTGTAAGTCAAAAGAGCTAATGAGTTCTCCTAGAGAAGATGTATAGAGATAGAAAAGGAAAGGACCAAGAACACAGCCTTGGGGGGAAACCTACAGTTAGTGGAAGTGGGGGGGGGGAGATGGAGCCATGAGAGGAGACAGAGAAGAAATGGTCAGAGATATAGGAGGACAGCCAGGAGAGGGCTGTATCACGCAGACCAAGGGAGTGAAGGGTTTGCAGAAGGAGAGGGTGGTCCACAGTGTCAAAAGCAGCAGAAAAGTCAAGGAGAATAAGCAGATTAGTGACCCTTGGATTTAGCAGATAGGAGGTCATAGCAGACTTTTGTGAAGGCAGTTTCAGTGGAATGGAGAGGATGGAAGCCAGACTGGAATGGGTCAAGTAGTGAGTAGGAGGAAAGAAAGGCAGTCAGGCGGTTATAGACAATACGCTCAAGGAGTTTGGAGGCAAAAGGAAGGCGAGAGGTGGGTCGATAGTTGGAGAGAGTGTGTGGATCAAGGGTAGGTAGTCAAGATGAGTGCATGCTTGAAGGCAGAGGGACAGTGATGAGAGGGAGAGATTGAGGAGGTGGGCAAGATGGGAGCAGGCAGAGATAGAGTGGTAGCAGAGGAGGCGGGAGGGGATAGGGTCAAGTGGGGAGGCAGAGAGGGATGAGGAATGGATGAGGGCCATGACTTCCTCACCAGATACATGGGAGAAAGATGTCAGAGTTGGTAAGAGGGAAGGGGTGGTAAAGGATAGGAGGTGGCTGGTTGCTGATTTTTTGGTGGGATGTGATGTCCTGGAGTCAATTTTGGATGTGAAGTAAGTGGCAAAGTCAACAGCAGAGAGTGAGGGGGGGAGACAAGGTGGGGGTGGGCAGACCAGGGAGATGAGAGTGGCAAAGAGGCACTGGGCATTGGATGACTGGGAGGATATGAGGTTTTTGAAGTATGACTGTTTAGCGAGGGAAAGGGCAGCACTAAATGAAGAGAGCATAAGTTTGAAATGGAGGAAGTCTGCCTTAGAGCGTGATTTCCTCTACTGTTGCTCAGCAGTACATGAGCATCTTTGCAAATATCTGGTGCATTTGGTGTGCCAGGGTTGAGGTGTTGATCTGCGAGGGTGAATAGTGATTAGTGGAGGGACAGAGTCAAGAGCAGAAGTAAGCGCAACGGAATTTGCTGCGCTATATAAGAAACTGTTAATAAATAAAATAAATAAATAAATAAGTAAGGGAAGCATTGTATAGGGATGTGGCTTGTTCAGGGCATGAGAGAGACAGTATAGGAGAGAGAAGTGAGTCGAGTAGGGAGAATAGGGAAGTGGTGTCGATAGCCCCAATGTTGTGTTTAGTGATGGTAGCCTTAGGAGGTAGGGATGGAGTAGCAGAGAGAGATAAGTTAAAGGAGAGCAGGTGGTGGTCTGAGAGGGGAAATAGGGAGTTGGAGAAAATAAGAATTTACTTACCGGTAATTCTATTTCTCGTAGTCCGTAGTGGATGCTGGGGACTCCGTAAGGACCATGGGGAATAGTGGGCTCCGCAGGAGACTGGGCACTCTAAAGAAAGATTTAGTACTATCTGGTGTGCACTGGCTCCTCCACCTATGCCCCTCCTCCAGACCTCTGTTAAGGAAACTGTGCCCGGAAGAGCTGACATTATAAGGAAAGGATTTTGGAATCCAGGGTAAGACTCATACCAGCCACACCAATCACACCGTATAACTTGTGATAAACATACCCAGTTAACAGTATGAACAAACAATAGAGCATCAACCAAAGGATGCCAACATAACATAACCCTTTATTAAGCAATAACTATATACACGTATTGCAGAAAGTCCGCACTAGGGACGGGCGCCCAGCATCCACTACGGACTACGAGAAATAGAATTACCGGTAAGTAAATTCTTATTTTCTCTAACGTCCTAGTGGATGCTGGGGACTCCGTAAGGACCATGGGGATTATACCAAAGCTCCCAAACGGGCGTGAGAGTGCTGATGACTCTGCAGCACCGAATGGGCAAACACCAGGTCCTCCTCAGCCAGGGTATCAAACTTGTAGAACTTTGCAAATGTGTTTGAACCCGACCAAGTAGCAGCTCGGCAAAGCTGTAATGCCGAGACCCCTCGGGCAGCCGCCCAAGAAGAGCCCACCTTCCTTGTGGAATGGGCTTTTACTGATTTTGGTAGCGGCAATCCAGCCGCAGAATGAGCCTGCTGAATCGTGTTACAGATCCAGCGAGCAATGGTTTGCTTTGAAGCAGGAGCACCCAGCTTGTTGGATGCATACAGGATAAACAGCGAGTCAGTTTTCCTGACTCCAGCCGTCCTGGCAACATAGATCTTCAAAGCCGTGACTACATCAAGCAACTTGGAATCCTCCAAGTCACGAGTAGCCGCAGGTACCACAATGGGTTGGTTCAGATGAAAAGATGACACCACCTTTGGCAGAAACTGCGGACGAGTTCGCAATTCTGCCCTGTCCATATGGAAAACCAGATAGGGGCTTTTACATGACAAAGCCGCCAATTCTGACACACGCCTAGCTGAAGCTAGGGCCAACAGCATGACCACTTTCCACGTGAGATACTTTAGCTCCACCGTCTTAAGTGGCTCAAACCAATGGGATTTCAGGAAAGCCAAAACCACGTTAAGATCCCAAGGTGCCACTGGTGGCACAAAAGGAGGCTGAATATGCAGCACTCCCTTAACAAACGTCTGAACCTCAGGCAGTGAAGCCAGTTCATTTTGAATGAAAATGGATAGGGCCGAAATCTGGACATTTATGGACCCTAATTTCAGGCCCATAGTCACACCCGACTGTAGGAAGTGCAGGAATCGACCCAGTTGGAATTCCTCTGTAGGGGCCTTCCTGGCCTCACACCAAGCAACATATTTTCACCATATACGGTGATAATGTTTCGCTCTCACGTCCTTCCTAGCCTTTAACTGCTTCCGGAATGTCCTTTTCTGCTAGGATCCGGTGTTCAACCGCCATGCCGTCAAACGCAGCCGCGGTAAGTCTTGGAACAGACAGGCCCCTGTTGTAACAGGTCCTGTCTGAGAGGCAGAGGCCATGGGTCCTCTGTGAGCATTTCTTGCAATTCCGGGTACCAAGTCCGTCTTGGCCAATCCGGAACAATGAGTATTGTTCTCACTCCTCTTTTTCTTACAATTCTCAGCACCTTTGGTATGAGAGGAAGAGGAGGAAACACATAGACCGACTGGAACACCCACGGTGTTACCAGTGCGTCCACAGCCATCGCCTGAGGGTCCCTGGACCTGGCGCAATATCTTTTTAGCTTTTTGTTGAGACGGGACGCCATCATGTCCACCTGTGGCAGTTCCCATCGATTTGCAATCTGCGTGAAGACTTCTTGATGAAGTCCCAACTCTCCCAGGTGGAGGTCGTGTCTGCTGAGGAAGTCTGCTTCCCAGTTGTCCACTCCCAGAATGAACACTGCTGACAGTGCTAGTACGTGATTCTCCGCCCACCGAAGAATCCTGGTGGCTTCTGCCATTGCCACCCTGCTTCTTGTGCCGCCCTGGCGGTTTACATGGGCCACTGCCGTGATGTTGTCTGACTGAATCAGCACCGGTTGGTTTCGAAGCAGAGGCTCCGCTTGACTCAGGGCGTTGTATATGGCCCTTAGTTCCAGGATATTGATGTGCAGACAAGTCTCCTGACTTGACCACAACCCTTGGAAGTTTCTTCCTTGAGTGACTGCCCCCCACCCTCGGAGGCTTGCATCCGTGGTCACCAGGACCCAGTCCTGTATGCCGAATCTGCGGCCCTCGAGGAGGTGAGCACCTTGTAGCCACCACAGAAGAGACACCCTGGCCCTGGGGGACAGGGTGATCATCCGATGCATCTGAAGATGCGATCCGGACCACTTGTCCAGCAGATCCCACTGAAAGATCCTCGCATGGAATCTGTCGAAGGGAATGGCTTCGTAAGACGCCACCATCTTTCCCAGGAATCGTGTGCAGTGATGAACCGACACCTGTTTTGGCTTTAGGAGGTCTCTGACCAGAGTCACGAGCTCCTGAGCCTTCTCCTCTGGGAGAAACACCTTCTTCTGGTCTGTGTCCAGAATCATGCCCAGGAAGGGCAGACGCGTCGCAGGAATCAGCTGCGACTTTGGAATGTTCAGAATCCAGCCGTGCTGACACAACACTTCCTGAGAGTGTGCTACACTGATCAGCAACTGCTCCCTGGACCTCGCCTTTATGAGGAGATCGTCCAAGTATGGGATAATTTTAACCCCTTGCTTCCGAAGGAGCACCATCATCTCCGCCATCACTTTGGTAAAAACTCTCGGTGCCGTGGACAGGCCAAACGGCAACGTCTGGAATTGGTAATGACAGTCCCGTACCACAAACCTGAGGTACTCCTGATGAGGCGGATAAATGGGGACATGCAAGTAAGCATCCTTGATGTCCAGAGACACCATAAAATCCCCTTCCTCCAGGCTTGCAATGACCGCTCTGAGCGATTCCATTTTGAACTTGAATGTCTTCAGATAAAAGTTCAGGGATTTTAAATTTAAAATGGGTCTGACCGAACCGTCCGGGTTCGGTACCACAAACATAGTGGAATAGTAGCCCCTTCCCCGTTGAAGGGGGGGACCTCTACCAACACTTTCTGGAGAAAAAGTTTGTGAATTGCCTCCACCACTATCTCCCTTTCCATGGGGGAAGCTGGTAAGGCCGATTTTAGGTAACGGTGAGGGGGCATCACCTCGAATTCCATCTTGTATCCCTGAGACACAATTTGTATAGCCCAAGGATCCACCTGTGAGCGAACCCACTGGTGGCTGAAATGTCGGAGATGCGCCCCCACAGCTCCTGGCTCCACCTGTGGAGCCCCAGCGTCATGCGGTGGATTTAGTGGAAGCCGGGGAAGACTTTTGTTCCTGGGAACTAGCTGCGTGGTGCAGCTTTTTTCCTCTACCCCTGCCTCTGGTAAGAAAGGACGCACCTCTGACCTTCTTGCTCCTCTGAGAACAAAAGGACTGCATTTGATAATACGGTGCTTTCTTAGGTTGTGGAGGGACATAAGACAAGAAATTTGACTTCCCAGCCGTAGCTGTGGAAACTATGTCCGAGAGACCGTCCCCAAACAATTCCTCACCCTTATAAGTGTAAAACCTCCATGTGTTTTTTAGAGTCGGTATCCCCTGTCCATTGCCGAGTCCATAAGACCCTTCTGGCAGAAATGGACATAGCGTTAACTCTAGAGCCCAGCACGCAAATGTCCCTCTGGGCATCCCGCATATATAGGACCGCGTCCTTGATATGTGCCAGGGTCAGTAGAACAGAGTCCCTGTCCAGGGTATCCAACTCCTCAGACAGAGAATTCGTCCATGCAGCAACCGCACTACACATCCAGGCCGAAGCAATTGCTGGCCTCAGCAGTGTGCCAGAATGTGTATAAACTGACTTCAGGATAGCTTCCTGCTTTCTATCCGCAGGATCCTTTAGGGCGGCCGTATCCGGAGACGGCAGGGCCACCTTCTTAGACAAGCATGTCAACGCCTTGTCTACCCTAGGGGAGGATTCCCAGCATAACCTGTCCGTTGGCGGGAAAGGATACGCCATCAGTAATCTCTTGGAAACTATCACCTTCCTGTCAGGGGAATCCCACGCTTCATTTTAGGCTGCAACTTTGCCTCATCATCATCGACACTGGAGTCAGATTCCGTGTCGACATCTGTGTCAACTATCTGGGATAGTGTGCGCTTTTGGGACCCTGACGGCCTCTGCGCTGTAGGATCAGGCACGGGTTGAGACCCTACCTGTCGCCGGTTACAGTTTTATCCAATCTGTTATGCAAGGAGTTTACATTATCATTTAACACCTTCCACATATCCATCCAATCAGGTGTCGGCACCGTCGGCGGCGACACAACACTCAGCTGCACTTGTTCTGCCTCCACGTATTCTTCCTCATCAAACATGTCGACACAGGCGTACCGACACACAGCACACACACAGGGAATGCTCTGACTGAGGACAGGATCCCACAAAGGCTTTTGGGGAGACAGAGAGAGAGTATGCCAGCACACACCCCAGCGCCATATAACCCAGGGATTACACTGTAACTTCGTGTTTACCCTGTAGCTGCTGTTAATACATATACTGCACCTAAATTTATGTGCCCCCCCTCTCTTTTTTACCCTCTATTGCACCTGTATACTGCAGGGGAGAGCCTGAGGAGCGTCCTTCCAGCGGAGCTGTGAAGAGAAAATGGCGCTGGTGTGCTGAGGAAGAAGGCCCCGCCCCCTCAGCGGCGGGCTTCTGTCCCGCTTTAATGTGTAAAAAATGGTGGGGGCTCTGGCATATATACAGTCCCAGACTGTATATATGTCTCTTTTTGCCAAAAAAGGTATTTAATTGCTGCCCAGGGCGCCCCCCCTGTGCCCTGCACCCTACAGTGACCGGAGTGTGCGGTGTGCTGTGGGAGCAATGGTGCACAGCTGCAGTGCTGTGCGCTACCTTAAGTGAAGACAGGAGTCTTCAGCCGCCGATTTCGATGTCTTCATGCTTCTGCTGCTTCTGTTCTTCTGGCTCTGCGAGGGGGACGGCGGCGCGGCTCTGGGAACGGACGATCAAGGTTAGGTACCTGTGTTCGATCCCTCTGGAGCTAATGGTGTCCAGTAGCCTAAGAAGCGCTACCTAGCTGCCGTGAGTTGGTTTGCTTCTCTCCCCTCAGTCCCTCGTAGCAGAGAGTCTGTTGCCAGCAGAAGCTCTCTGAAAACAAAAAACCTAACAAAATACTTTCTAATCTAGCAAGCTCAGGAGAGCCCATTAGGAGCACCCAGCTCGGCCGGGCACAGATTCTAACTGAGGTCTGGAGGAGGGCATAGGGGGAGGAGCCAGTGCACACCAGATAGTACTAAATCTTTCTTTAGAGTGCCCAGTCTCCTGCGGAGCCCGCTATTCCCCATGGTCCTTACGGAGTCCCCAGCATCCACTAGGACGTTAGAGAAATCAGAAATTTCACAGCGGTGAGTGAAGACCGGAGCCAGTGAGCTCCCATTCACATGAGAGTGGTAGGAGGTCCACTGGGAGAGACCGAGTTAAGATGTAAAGTTAAGGAGTTTAGAGGCAGATTTTGTGGGGATATCAATTGGGATGTTGAAGTTGCCTAAGATAATGGAGGGAATGTCTGAAGAGAGGAAGTGAGGAAGCCAGGAAGCAAAGTTGTCAAGGAATTTGGAGGGCATGCCAGGGGGGCAGTAAATGAGAGCTACGCGTAGATGGACAGGTTGGAAGAGGCGTATAGCATGGACCTCAAATGTAGAGAATGTAAGGGATGGTTCAGGGGGGATGAGTTGGTAGGAGTAGCTAGAGGGTAAAAGGATCCCAACACCACAGCCTAGGTGATACCCGGGTCAGGGAGTATGTGAGAATGTGAGGCCCCTAGCAGAGAGAGCAGCAGGAGAAGTGGTGTCATAGGGAGTAATGCAGGTTTCTCTAATGGCCAGGAGATGCAGGGAGTTGGAGATGAAAAGGTCATGGGTGGGGACTAGTTTGTTACAAACAGATCTGGCATTCCATAGGGTACAGGATAGGGGATGTGAGTTTGAGGGAGATATGCAAATAAGATTATCAAGGTTGCTATAGCGTTTAGGGGATATTAATTTGGATGGAAGGGATAATGCGGACATAGTGTTAGTGCAGGTTTCTGAGCTAGGAGGATAAACTGCAGGAGGAGGGCAGGGAGGGAATGCAGTGTGATGTAGAAAGAGAAGTGGTGAGGTGACAGAGAATGGAGGGAGGGAACTGGAATGAGTGGTGGGGAAGTAGGACCATGGTGGGGCAGAAGTGACAAAGTGTGGTGACAGGAAGAGAACCCCTATAGTTAGTGTTAGGGACTTACCCAATGAGAGGCTACCTTGATGCGGTGGGTAAGCTCATAGCCTTGGACAGGAATAAGCTAAACACCTCTGGTTATTACAGGTTGAGCTAGTGTGAGATAGTGCACCTGCAACTTTTTCCCTCTGTACAGTGTTCCTAACACAGATGTAAGATATAAGTGTCCAGGTTACTCAGACTGGAGTAGTTTGATGTGTAGAGGAAGTGGACTCACTTTTGTTTGAAAGCTGTTTTTCAGTGGTCCAGATTGTGGGTTGATTGTTGTCCTTCTGTTTTCCTTCAGTTTAACGCTGGTGTAACATCGAAATTATGTTTAAAATTGTAGTTATCCTTTGAATAATGTCCTTTGAATTAATGGACACAAGCCTATTGGCACAAGCCTCCCTAATGCTCTTTAAGTAATGGGCCAAGCATGTGAATACACTGATTACACCCAAACTCCAGTGAACCCTCACCCAGAAATGGCTAGTAATAAAACAATTTAAAGAAAACAAGCTAACATACCAACCAACTGAGATTTATCAGAGTCATGTCCTCATGCCTATACTCAGGAAATAACATTCCAATTTATCAATAGCATAAGCAATCTAATACAAGCAGATGCCTTATGCCTATAGCAATGCTATAATTCTTATCACCCAATTTGCTAACTAGCATTTCAGTGCAATTAGTAGTGATAATCTGCAGCTCTCATTTTCAATATACCTAAGCAAGTATATATTCACAAGCAGTCATTTGGTTGAAATGTTCTGCAGGAGGGTAGTTGATGGAATTACCTAAGCAAGTATACATTCAAAAGCAGTAATTTGGTTGAAATGTTCTGCAGGAGGGTAGTAGATGGAATTTCCTAGTGAAGAGAAGGAAGAAGGAGGAAGAGTCACTTCAAAGTCAATATCAGTTGAAGGTGTGACCAATATATCTAATAACGTTGGTGTAACATCAAAATTATGTTTAAAATTATAGTTATCCTTTGAATAATGGGGGTAATTCCAAGTTGATCGCAGCAGGATTTTTGTTAGCAATTGGGCAAAACCATGTGCGCTACAGGGGAGCCAGATATAACATATGCAGAAAGAGTTAGATTTGGGTGGGGTGTGTTCAATCTGCAATCTAATTTGCAGTGTAAAAATAAAGCAGCCAGTATTTACCCTGCACAGAAATATAATAACCCACCCAAATCTAACTCTTTCTGCACATGTTATATCTGCCTCCCCTGCAGTGCACATGGTTTTGCCCAATTGCTATCAAAAATCCTGCTGCGATCAACTTGGAATTACCCCCTATGTCCTTTAAATTTATGGACACAAGCCTATCAACACAAGCCTCCCCAATGCTCTTTAAGTAATGGGCCAAGCATGTGAACAGACTGATTACACCCAAACTCCAATGAACCCTCCCCCAGCAATGGCTAGTAATAAAACAGTTTAAAGAAAACAAGCTAACATACCAACCAACTAAGATTTAACAGAGTCATGCCCTCATAGATAACATTCCAATTTATCAATAGCAACCCATCATGTGCATAAGCTATCTAATACAAAAGCAGATGCCTTATGCCTATAGTAATGCTATAATTCTTATCACCCAATTTGTTAACTAGTATCCTGGTCTCCGGCTGGATTCATTAGGTCAGTGCTTACTGTCACAACTGAGGGCCTGAGCTGACGGGAGGCAGCCTCAGTTGTAGGGGCTGAGATGTACCGGAACCTGGGAGGTTGTATCAGACCCCTGGACATGTAAGTAACATGAAGAATAACCGCCCGAAGGCGTGACCACGACAACTTGAATAAAAGTCAATGATGTTTATTTATGACAAACTCCATGCATCACAGTAGCAGTAAAAGAAACATAAAATCAGCAGAGAAATAATACAGTTCCTGGGTACTACAGGGTGGCAGGGGCCACAGAGCTCTGGTAGTATGAGACAGTTCTTATTATCTGCGAGTTGGAAAGTCCTTACCAGGCCCGACTGTAGCAATGAAGAAAGCCCAGGATCGTACCAGCTGGTGTTCCAGGGAAAGCTGGACTGCTGTAAATAATATAGCTGCTGTGGGTTCTGGTTGGAACCAGACAGATGTTTGGCACGGAGTGGATACTGGCTGGAACCAGTTAAATAATAAATGAAGCTTGAGAGCGATGCAATATGAATGAAATGTAGAGTTTGAGAGCGGAGAAATAATAATACCGGTGGAGAGTGGTAAACTGTAGAAAGGACACCGGCCCTTTAAGAGAAGCTGTACACTGCTGGAAGCTGGGCTGGAAGCAGGTAATGTTGTAGCTGAAAACAGATGAATCCACAATGGATCGGAGAGTCAGGCTACACCGCAGGTGGAATGCTGGTGCGGGTCTCTATGATGGAAGTCTTGAGACAGGAGCTGGAACCTGGAAGACAATCACAGGAGAGAGACAAACAGGAACTAGGTTTGACAACCAAAGCACTGACGCCTTCCTTGCTCAGGCACAGTGTATTTATACCTGCAGCAAGGAAGGGATTGGCTAGGCAATTATGCAGATTATCAATACTGAGAACAGATTGGTGGAAATGATCAGCTGACAGAATCCAAGATGGCTGCACCCATGCAGACACTTGGAGGGAAGTTTGGTTTGTAATCCATGTGGTAATGAAAACAGTAATGGCGGCGCCGGCCACCGGAGACAGGAGGCGCCAAGCTGACAGGTGCACATCCAACCACGCGGACACAGCGGAGGCCGCGGCTGACGTAATCGCCACTCAGACACTCTGCATGCAGAAGCTCAGGGACGGCGGCGGAGGCCGCGGGAGACGCCATGCCAGGTGTAATATGGCGTTTACTGTGACAGCGTCTCAGAGTGACAGGAGAGGATACAGGAATGTAAATATCAGGATAACAGATGGGATCCGGTCCTGGAGCGCTGAGCCAGCCTTAGGAGACATCTGATGGGTAAGAAATGGCGTCCAGATACCCGGATCGTGACAGCACCCCCCCCTTTAGGAGTGGCCCCAGGACACTTCTTTGGCTTTTGAGGAAACTTGGAATGGAATCTCCGGACCAAGGCAGGAGCATGGACATCAGAAGCATTGGTCCATGAACGTTCCTCAGGGCCATAACCCTTCCAGTCAATAAGATATTGTAGTTGACCGTAACGGTGACGTGAGTCCAGGATCTTGGCTACTTCATACTCAACGCCTCGTTGAGTTTGGACTTTCGGAGTTGGAGGAAGTGAGGAATGAAACCGATTCAAGATCAGCGGTTTCAACAGGGAAACATGGAATGTCCTGGGTATTTTTAAGAAGGGAGGCAACTGAAGTCTGTAAGCAACAGGATTGATGACTTGTTCAATCTTGAAAGGACCGATATAGCGAGGTGCAAACTTCATACTGGGAACTCTTAACCTCAAATTCTTCGTGGATAACCATACCCGATCACCCACCTTGAGAGCAGGAACTGCTCGACGCTTCTTATCCGCAAACTTCTTGTACCTGAACGATGTCTTGAGCAGAGCTGATCGTACGCTCTTCCAGATATTGGCAAACTGATGCAAGGTGATATCCACTGCGGGAACAGAAGTTGCTGGAAGCGGTTGGAACTCAGGGACTTTAGGGTGGAATCCAAAGTTAGTGAAGAATGGTGTTGAAGCAGATGAAGAATGATACTGGTTGTTATGACAGAACTCGGCCCAGGGAAGTAATTGAACCCAGTCATCTTGAGAGGAGGACACATAGATGCGGAGGAAGGCCTCCAAGTCCTGATTCACCCTCTCGGTTTGACCATTGGTCTGAGGATGGTAAGCCGTGGAAAACTTTAGCTTGACTTGGAGGACTTGACATAAACTTCGCCAGAATTTGGCTGTGAATTGAACTCCTCGATCTGAGATAATTTCTTCAGGAAGACCGTGGAGTCGGAAGATCTCTTGTATGAATACTTGAGCCAACTTGGAAGCTGACGGAAGACCGGTGAGAGGAATGAAGTGTGCCATCTTGGTGAACCGGTCAACTACCACCCAGATGGTATTGAACTTGTTGCACATGGGTAAATCTGTAATAAAATCCATCGACAAATGGGTCCAAGGTCGACGGGGAACAGATAGTGGAACCAGTTGCCCCGCAGGCGACTGGCGGGATACCTTATGTTGAGCACACTTTGGGCAAGATGCAATAAACTCCAAGACGTCCTTTTTCAGAGTTGGCCACCAATAGGACCTAGAGATAAACTCCAGGGTTTTTTGGATACCTGTATGTCCGGCAAAACGGGAAGCATGGGCCCAATGCATGAGCTTCTTCCTTAGCTTCGGTTTCACAAAACTTTTCCCTGATGGGGGCGTAGAGTCCATCCCTACCGTGGAGAATGCCAACGGATTTATAATAGGATGCTTGTCTGAAGACTCTGACTCATTTTCTTGCTCCCATGAGCGGGAAAGGGCATCGGCCTTGCGATTCTGAGAGCCCGGACAGAACTGGAGTTTAAAGTCGAACCTGGAAAAGAAAAGTGCCCATCTGGCCTGACGAGGGTTGAGACATTGTGCACCTTTCAGATATAAAAGGTTCTTGTGGTCTGTAAGTATGGTGATTGAGTGAGAAGCTCCCTCCAATAGATACCTCCACTCTTCTAGAGCGAGCTTGATGGCTAGCAACTCCTGGTCGCCAATGGCATAGTTGCTCAGCTGGGGAGAACTTCCGGGAGAAGAAACTGCAAGGGTGTAAATGGCCATCTTTAGCCCTCTGAGATAACACCGCTCCTACTCCAACGGAGGAGGCATCCACCTCTAAGATGAAAGGAGAGTCGATGTCAGGCTGTTTCAGAACAGGCGCAGAGATGAACCTTTGTTTTAAAAGATGAAATGCTTGCATGGCTTCTTCAGACCACTTGGACGGGTTAGCACCCTTCTTAGTGAAAGCAGTAATAGGCGCCACAATGGTGGAAAAGTCTCGTATAAACTTTCGGTAATAGTTGGCGAACCCTAAGAACCTCTGGACCCCTTTGAGGGTTAAGGGTACCGGCCAATTTTGGATTGCTTGTAGTTTCTCAGGATCCATCTCTAGTCCGGAACCGGACACAATGTACCCTAGAAACGGAATGGACTTGACTTCAAAGACGCATTTCTCTAATTTGCAATAGAGATGATTGACACGGAGACGGGACAGAACCTCTTTAACCCAAAAACGATGTTCCTCTAAATCGTTGGCAAAAATGAGGATATCGTCTAGATAGACCACGACATGACGGTATAGAATGTCTCTGAAGATCTCATTGACAAAATGCTGGAAGACAGCTGGAGCATTGCTCAATCCGAAGGGCATGACGAGGTACTCATAATGTCCGTCACGGGTGTTAAATGCGGTCTTCCACTCGTCACCCTCACGGATCCGGATGAGATTGTATGCACCTCTCAAGTCCAGCTTTGTAAAGATGGTAGCTCCGCTAACTCTGTCAAAGAGCTCAGTAATCAGGGGTAAAGGATAACGGTTCTTGATGGTAATGTCGTTCAAACCTCTGTAGTCGATGCACGGCCGCAGACCACCATCTTTCTTTTTTACAAAAAAGAAGCCTGCGCCGGCTGGGGAAGAAGAAGGTCGAATGAACCCCTTTGCTAGGTTCTCTTTAATGTATTCCTCCATAGAATGCGTCTCAGGCAGAGACAACGGATAAGTTCGGCCTCGAGGTGGAACCTTCCCTGGAACGAGATCAATCGGGCAGTCCCATTCTCTATGAGGAGGAAGGATATCAGCAGAAGCTTTACTGAACACATCCGTGAAATCTTGATATGGAGGAGGTGGAACATCAGACGACCTGGGGGAGGAAGAACAGACAGGCAATACTTTAAACAAACATGTCTCAGCACAGGAGGAACCCCATGCCAGGATTTGCGTAGTCGTCCAATCAATTGTAGGATTGTGAAGACGGAGCCATGGAAGGCCCAGGACCACAGGATGTGTGGCTCTAGGAATCACTAAAAAAGAAATTAGTTCGGAATGAAGAACTCCCAGTCTCAGACGAACTGGTAGAGTCCTTAAAGAAATAACTGCATCAAAAATTTTGCTGCCATCCACGGCAGTTAAAGAAATGGACGAAGGAAGTCTCTCGGTGGGTAGGGACCACCGTTTAACATAGGCTTCGGTAATAAAGTTCCCAGCTGCTCCGGAATCAAGGAGGGCAATGACGTTCCGATAACGTTGAGCAACTTGAAGCGAGACTGGGAGATTACAATCTTGAGGAGATGGAGAGGAGATCATTACTCCTAGCCGGCCCTCTCCTTGGCGAGCTAGGATTTGGAGTTTCCCGGACGTTTGGGACAGGCATTAATGGTGTGAGACGGAGCTGCACAATAAAGACAGAGAGACGTCTTCGGCGCTCAGCAGGAGTTAAACGGGAACGGCCAATTTGCATGGGCTCATCTTTAGTTGGTGACAGTTGGCGAGGAGGAGAAGCAGAAGATTTTGGAGCAGATGATCTTCCACGCTCAGTTGCTCTCTCTCTGAAACGTAAATCAACTTTCGTGCAGAGTGAGATTAGCTCATCTAACTTAGAGGGTAAGTCTCTGGTAGCTAACTCATCTTTAATACGCTCAGATAAGCCATGCCAGAATGCAGCATACAGGGCCTCGTCGTTCCATGCCAGTTCGGATGCCAGGATCTGGAACTGTATCAGATATTGTCCTACAGTACGTGACCCCTGGCGTAAACGGAGAATCTCGGATGAAGCTGAGGTTACCCGGCCTGGCTCGTCGAAGATGCGCCTGAATGTTGACACGAAGGCAGTGTAGGAAGATAGCAGGGTGTCGGACCTCTCCCATAACGGTGATGCCCAATCAAGGGCTGAGCCACTGAGAAGAGAAATAATGTAGGCAATTTTTGTACGGTCACTGGGAAAATTGCCAGGTTGTAGCTCAAACTGAATCTCACACTGGTTGAGAAATCCCCTGCAGAATCTTGGAGATCCGTCAAATTTTGCTGGCGTTGGAAGATGAAGACGTGGAGCAGAAATGGGTAAGGTGGGTGGGGTTATAGCTGGAGTCACTATGGTTGACGCACCAGACGCGCCTGATCCACGGAGAGTTGTCTGAATCCCATCCAGCCGAGTAGAGAGATCCTGGAGACAGCGGATGAAGTGACCCTGTGCAGCCTCCTGATGTTCTAGTCGGGCTGCCAGTTCTTGCATCGGCCTGGCCGCTTGATCCTGGTCTCCGGCTGGATTCATTAGGTCAGTGCTTACTGTCACAACTGAGGGCCTGAGCTGACGGGAGGCAGCCTCAGTTGTAGGGGCTGAGATGTACCGGAACCTGGGAGGTTGTATCAGACCCCTGGACATGTAAGTAACATGAAGAATAACCGCCCGAAGGCGTGACCACGACAACTTGAATAAAAGTCAATGATGTTTATTTATGACAAACTCCATGCATCACAGTAGCAGTAAAAGAAACATAAAATCAGCAGAGAAATAATACAGTTCCTGGGTACTACAGGGTGGCAGGGGCCACAGAGCTCTGGTAGTATGAGACAGTTCTTATTATCTGCGAGTTGGAAAGTCCTTACCAGGCCCGACTGTAGCAATGAAGAAAGCCCAGGATCGTACCAGCTGGTGTTCCAGGGAAAGCTGGACTGCTGTAAATAATATAGCTGCTGTGGGTTCTGGTTGGAACCAGACAGATGTTTGGCACGGAGTGGATACTGGCTGGAACCAGTTAAATAATAAATGAAGCTTGAGAGCGATGCAATATGAATGAAATGTAGAGTTTGAGAGCGGAGAAATAATAATACCGGTGGAGAGTGGTAAACTGTAGAAAGGACACCGGCCCTTTAAGAGAAGCTGTACACTGCTGGAAGCTGGGCTGGAAGCAGGTAATGTTGTAGCTGAAAACAGATGAATCCACAATGGATCGGAGAGTCAGGCTACACCGCAGGTGGAATGCTGGTGCGGGTCTCTATGATGGAAGTCTTGAGACAGGAGCTGGAACCTGGAAGACAATCACAGGAGAGAGACAAACAGGAACTAGGTTTGACAACCAAAGCACTGACGCCTTCCTTGCTCAGGCACAGTGTATTTATACCTGCAGCAAGGAAGGGATTGGCTAGGCAATTATGCAGATTATCAATACTGAGAACAGATTGGTGGAAATGATCAGCTGACAGAATCCAAGATGGCTGCGCCCATGCAGACACTTGGAGGGAAGTTTGGTTTGTAATCCATGTGGTAATGAAAACAGTAATGGCGGCGCCGGCCACCGGAGACAGGAGGCGCCAAGCTGACAGGTGCACATCCAACCACGCGGACACAGCGGAGGCCGCGGCTGACATAATCGCCACTCAGACACTCTGCATGCAGAAGCTCAGGGACGGCGGCGGAGGCCGCGGGAGACGCCATGCCAGGTGTAATATGGCGTTTACTGTGACAGCGTCTCAGAGTGACAGGAGAGGATACAGAAATGTAAATATCAGGATAACAGATGGGATCCGGTCCTGGAGCGCTGAGCCAGCCTTAGGAGACATCTGATGGGTAAGAAATGGCGTCCAGATACCCGGATCGTGACAGTACCTAAGCGAGTGTATATTCACAAGCAGTCATTTGGTTGAAGTGTTCTGCGGGAGGGTAGTAGATGAATTACTTGTTGAAGAGAAGGAAGAAGGAGGAGTCACTTTACAATCAATATCAGTTGAAGGTGTGACCAATATATCTAATAATGTCGGTGTAACATAGAAATTATGTTTTAAAATTGTAGTTATCCTTTAAATAATGTACTTTGATTTAATGGGCACAAGCCTATCGCCACAAGCCTCCCTAATGCTCTTTAAGTAAATGATACCAGCTTTATTTACATATTATAACCCTGAGTATAAAAGTAAAAATAAAATTTACACAGCATCTTGACAACGAATATACTGTAACTTAATTACTTAAATTCCTGGTCTGGATCATACCCTTAGTTTAACCACCACAAACTTGCTCAGGTACAACCAATGACCTACAAGATAACACAACAGGCAAATTTGCCACCACCTGACATTGTTTGTAGTGGTTTTGATAACTATTAGAGATGAGCAGGTTCGGATTTACTCGGTTCTCAAAACGGCATCTTATTGGCTCACGGACGTCATGTGTTTTGGATAGCCAATAAGAAACATCCGGATAAAACCGAACTGGCGTTAATTCTGGCATTACATTCGAACCCGCTCATCTGTAACAACTTAGTGATGTGCACCGGAAATTTTTCGGGTTTTGTGTTTTGGTTTTGGGTTCGGTTCCGCGGCCGTGTTTTGGGTTCGAACGCGTTTTGGCAAAACCTCACCGAAATATTTTTGTCGGATTCGGGTGTGTTTTGGATTCAGGTGTTTTTTTCAAAAAACCCTAAAAAACAGCTTAAATCATAGAATCTGCAGTGTCAGACAGGATGGCACTTGAAAAAAATACTCCCCAAACAGCACATGACGCAAAGAAAAAAAGAGGCGCAATGAGGTAGCTGTGTGACTAAGATAAGCGACCCAAGTGGCCGACACAAACACCTGGCTCATCTAGGAGTGGCACTGCAGTGTCACGCAGGATGGCCCTTCAAAAAATTACTCCCCAAACAGCACATGACGCAAAGAAAAAAAGAGGCGCAATGAGGTAGCTGTGTGACTAAGATAAGCGACCCAAGTGGCCGACACAAACACCTGGCCCATCTAGGAGTGGCACTGCAGTGTCACGCAGGATGGCCCTTCAAAAAAATACTCCCCAAACAGCACATGACGCAAAGACAAATGAAAGAAAAAAGAGGTGCAAGATGGAATTGTCCTTGGGCCCTCCCACCCACCCTTATGTTGTATAAACAGGACATGCACACTTTAACGAACCCATCGTTTCAGCGACAGGGTCTGCCACACGACTGTGACTGAAATGACTGGTTGGTTTGGGCCCCCACCAAAAAAGAAGCAATCAATCTCTCCTTGCACAAACTGGCTCTACAGAGGCAAGATGTCCACCTCATCATCATCGTCCGATTCATCACCCCTTTCACTGTGTACATCCCCCTCCTCACAGATTATTAATTCGTCCCCACTGGAATCCACCATCTCAGGTCCCCGTGTACTTTCTGGAGGCAATTGCTGCTGGTGAATGTCTCCACGGAGGAATTGATTATAATTCATTTTAATGAACATCATCTTCTCCACATTTTCTGGAAGTAACCTCGTACGCCGATTGCTGACAAGGTGAGCGGCGGCACTAAACACTCTTTCGGAGTACACACTGGAGGGAGGGCAACTTAGGTAGAATAAAGCCAGTTTGTGCAAGGGCCTCCAAATTGCCTCTTTTTCCTGCCAGTATACGTACGGACTGTCTGACGTGCCTACTTGGATGCGGTCACTCATATAATCCTCCACCATTCTTTCACTGGTGAGAGAATCATATGCAGTGACAGTAGACGACATGTCAGTAATCGTTGGCAGGTCCTTCAGTCCGGACCAGATGTCAGCACTCGCTCCCGACTGCCCTGCATCACCACCAGCGGGTGGGCTCGGAATTCGTAGCCTTTTCCTTGCACCCCCAGTTGCGGGAGAATGTGAAGGAGGAGATGTTGACGGGTCACGTTCCGCTTGACTTGACAATTTTCTCACCAGCAGGTCTTTGAACCTCTGCAGACTTGTGTCTGCCGGAAAGAGAGATACAACGTAGGTTTTAAATCTAGGATCGAGCACGGTGGCCAAAATGTAGTGCTCTGATTTCAACAGATTGACCACCCGTGAATCCTGGTTAAGCGAATGAAGGGCTCCATCCACAAGTCCCACATGCCTAGCGGAATCGCTCTGTTTTAGCTCCTCCTTCAATGTCTCCAGCTTCTTCTGCAAAAGCCTGATGAGGGGAATGACCTGACTCAGGCTGGCAGTGTCTGAACTGACTTCACGTGTGGCAAGTTCAAAAGGTTGCAGAACCTTGCACAACATTGAAATCATTCTCCACTGCACTTGAGTCAGGTGCATTCCACCTCCTTTGCCTATATCATGGCCAGATGTATAGGCTTGAATGGCCTTTTGCTGCTCCTCCATCCTCTGAAGCATATAGAGGGTTGAATTCCACCTCGTTACCACCTCTTGCTTCAGATGATGGCAGGGCAGGTTCAGGTGTTTTTGGTGGTGCTCCAGTCTTCTGTACGCGGTGCCTGTACGCCGAAAGTGGCCCGCAATTCTTCTGGCCACCGACAGCATCTCTTGCACGCCCCTGTCGTTTTTTAAATAATTCTGCACCGCCAAATTCAAGGTATGTGCAAAACATGGGACGTGCTGGAATTTGCCCAGATGTAATGCACGCACAATATTGCTGGCGTTGTCCGATGCCACAAATCCCCAGGAGAGTCCAATTGGGGTAAGCCATTCTGCGATGATCTTCCTCAGTTGCCGTAAGAGGTTTTCAGCTGTGTGCGTATTCTGGAAAGCGGTGATACAAAGCGTAGCCTGCCTAGGAACGAGTTGGCGTTTGCGAGATGCTGCTACTGGTGCCGCCGCTGCTGTTCTTGCAGCGGGAGGCAATACATCTACCCAGTGGGCTGTCACAGTCATGTAGTCCTGAGTCTGCCCTGCTCCACTTGTCCACATGTCCGTGGTTAAGTGGACATTGGGTACAACTGCATTTTTTAGGACACTGGTGACTCTTTTTCTGAGGTCTGTGTACATTTTCGGTATCGCCTGCCTAGAGAAATGGAACCTAGATGGTATTTGGTACCGGGGACACAGTACCTCAATCAAGTCTCTAGTTGGCTCTGAATTAACGATGGATACCGGAACCACGTTTCTCACCGCCCAGGCTGCCAATGCCTCAGTTATCCGCTTTGCAGCAGGATGACTGCTGTGATATTTCATCTTCCTCGCAAAGGACTGTTGGACAGTCAATTGCTTACTGGAAGTAGTACAAGTGGTCTTCCGACTTCCCCTCTGGGATGACGATCGACTCCCAGCAGCAACAACAGCAGCGCCAGCAGCAGTAGGCGTTACACTCAAGGATGCATCGGAGGAATCCCAGGCAGGAGAGGACTCGTCAGACTTGCCAGTGACATGGCCTGCAGGACTATTGGCTTTCCTGGGTAAGGAGGAAATTGACACTGAGGGAGTTGGTGGTGTGGTTTGCAGGAGCTTGGTTACAAGAGTAAGGGATTTAGTGGTCAGTGGACTGCTTCCGCTGTCACCCAAAGTTTTTGAACTTGTCACTGACTTATGATGAATGAGCTGCAGGTGACGTATAAGGGAGGATGTTCCGAGGTGGTTAACGTCCTTACCCCTACTTATTACAGCTTGACAAAGGCAACACACGGCTTGACACCTGTTGTCCGCATTTCTGTTGAAATAATTCCACACCGAAGAGCTGATTTTTTTTGTATTTTGACCAGTCATGTCAAAGGCCATATTCGTCCCACGGACAACAGGTGTCTCCCCGGGTGCCTGACTTAAACAAACCACCTCACCATCATAATCCTCCTTGTCAATTTCCTCCCCAGCGCCAGCAACACCCATATCCTCATCCTGGTGTACTTCAACAGTGACATCTTCAATTTGACTATCAGGAACTGGACTGCGGGTGCTCCTTCCAGCACTTGCAGGGGGCGTGCAAATGGTGGAAGGTGCAAGCTCTTCCCGTCCAGTGTTGGGAAGGTCAGGCATCGCAACCGACACAATTGGACTCTCCTTGGGGATTTGTGATTTCGAAGAACGCACAGTTCTTTGCTGTGCTTTTGCCAGCTTAAGTCTTTTCTTTTTTCTAGCGAGAGGATGAGTGCTTCCATCCTCATGTGAAGCTGAACCACTAGCCATGAACATAGGCCAGGGCCTCAGCCATTCCTTGTCGTAAATGACATATTGGCAAGTTTACGCTTCTCCTCAGACGCTTTTAATTTTGATTTTTGGGTCATTTTTTTACTGATCTTTTGTGTTTTGGATTTTACATGCTCTGTACTATGACATTGGGCATTGGCCTTGGCAGACGACGTTGATGGCATTTCATTGTCTCGGCCATGACTAGTGGCAGCAGCTTCAGCACGAGGTGGAAGTGGATCTTGATCTTTCCCTATTTTTTTAACCTCCACATTTTTGTTCTCCATATTTTAATGCGCACAACTAAAAGGCACCACAGGTATACAATGTAGATGGATGGATAGTATACTTTATGTATGACGACGAGTGACTGAAGACACAGAGGTAGGTACAGCAGTGGCCTACCGTACTGCTATATACAGTATAATGGACCTGGTGGACACTGTCAGCAGACTGCGTTTATAGTATAAAGAAAAAAAGACACCACAGGTATACAATGTAGATGGATGGATAGTATACTTTATGTATGACGACGAGTGACTGAAGACACAGAGGTAGGTACAGCAGTGGCCTACCGTACTGCTATATACAGTATAATGGACCTGGTGGACACTGTCAGCAGACTGCGTTTATAGTATAAAGAAAAAAAGACACCACAGGTATACAATGTAGATGGATGGATAGTATACTTTATGTATGACGACGAGTGACTGAAGACACAGAGGTAGGTACAGCAGTGGCCTACCGTACTGCTATATACAGTATAATGGACCTGGTGGACACTTTCAGCAGACTGCATTTATAGTATAAAGAAAAAAAGACACCACAGGTATACAATGTAGATGGATGGATAGTATACTTTATGTATGACGACGAGTGACTGAAGACACAGAGGTAGGTACAGCAGTGGCCTACCGTACTGCTATATACAGTATAATGGACCTGGCGGACACTGTCTGCAGACTGCGTTTATAGTATAAAGAAAAAAAGACACCACAGGTATACTATGTAGATGGATGGATAGTATACTTTATGTATGACGACGAGTGACTGAAGACACAGAGGTAGGTACAGCAGTGGCCTACTGTACTGCTATATACAGTATAATGGACCTGGTGGACACTGTCAGCAGACTGCGTTTATAGTATAAAGAAAAAAAGACACCACAGGTATACAATGTAGATGGATGGATAGTATACTTTATGTATGACGACGAGTGACTGAAGACACAGAGGTAGGTACAGCAGTGGCCTACCGTACTGCTATATACAGTATAATGGACCTGGTGGACACTGTCAGCAGACTGCGTTTATACTTATAGTATAAAGAAAAAAAGACACCACAGGAGTGTTTTTCAGGCAGACAAACGTATACTGGTGGTCACTGTCAGCAAAACTGTGCACTGTACTCCTGCTATAGCTGCTCCCCAGTCTCCCCCACAATTAAGCAGTGTGAGCACTCAGCACAGTCAGATATATCATGCAGCACACTGAGGCTGAGCACAGATATGGTATGGAGCGTTTTTTTCAGGCAGAGAACGGATAAAAAAAAAACTAGTAAAACTCTGCACTGTACTCCTCCTAACAGCTGCTCCCCAATCCTCCCCACAATAAGCTAAGCAGTAGCAATCAGATCAACTAACTATAACTATATAAACGGAGAGGACGCCAGCCACGTCCTCTCCCTATCAATCTCAATGCACGTGTGAAAATGGCGGCGACGCGCGGCTGCTTATATAGAATCCGAATCTCGCGAGAATCCGACAGCGGGATGATGACGTTCGGGCGCGCTCGGGTTAGCCGAGCCTTACGGGAGAATCCGAGTATGGCTCGAACCCGTGTAAAAAGGGTAAAGTTCGAGGGGGTTCGGTTTCTCGGAAACCGAACCCGCTCATCACTAATAACTATAGACTAAAACTGGCAGCTCCTTGATGATTCCACTAATAGTAGTGCAATTTTATGGAAAGAATACACCATGGAAGAAAAGGTTCTTTCCAAAGGACTCCAGGATACAGTTGTGGATAGGCACAAGTTAGGAGAAGGATACAAAAAGATTTCAGAGTACAGTTCACATCTTTATCTTTATCTTGGTTAGATCGGGCTGTCCTTGCAGCTAGATGACAAAACCAGGATGATACTGAGCAAGAAAATTAAGAAGAGGCAAACAGCAATTTTGAAGGATTTACAAATCTTTATGGCTCAGATTGGTTGGTCTTTGCATGTGACAACTATCTTCCAAGATATACCCACAGATGGCAGGGTGGCAAGAAAGAAGCCACTTCAGAAAAAGTGCCAAACACAGTCTCATTTGCACTTTGCAAAAAAAAAAAAAATGTTTGGAAGGTTCTGATTATTGAAAGAAGAATGTGCTACTGCATAGACACCGTGATGTTCCTTCTGGGAGGCTTCATTTCCTGTACCAAGATGGCCCTCAATCTGCATTTTATCACTGTGTTAGAGTACGCCATCACCAACGCTTTCCAGACAGTCCTGCACCACTGGCTGGTGAGCTGTATGGTACTCCTCTCCACTCAAGCTCCGCTTCATGATCAGAGTGTGTATTATAGCGCATACAGCTGTTCACTGTACAACATTAATAAACCACTCCTCTGGTTAAGTAACTGGGCTGTTTCTGTTTGTACTGTATTTGGCATCTGCTGGTGTGTATAGAAACTTTGCGACATCCTCAATCCTGTGCACACATATTTCCAACACTGGTGCCATGAGGCAAAGGATTTTATGGTGAAATGACACCAAGATAGAACATTTTCGACTGTATGCCAAGCTCTTTGTTTGGCAAAAGCTAAACACAGCATACAGTACCACCCAAAACTACTGTGAAGTATGATGATGGCAACTTTATGTTGTCATGGTGTTTCTCTTCAGCAGGGACTGGGCAGATTATAAGGATTAAAGGGAAGATAGATACTGCCAAGTAGGGAGGCCAATCCCAGGCCATTTTTGCAGGCCTGGGATTCGGGTTTGAAAAACGCTTGTTAACTTGTTTATTTTGATTTACCTGATATAAATAGTTCCTATTGAAGACAGATATTCAAGAAATATCCTTACAGCAAATGTTTATAAATAGATCATGTATAATAGATTCACCGGTTTTGGATGGTATATGTATATAATAATCTGTTTAGGTCACAACAACAGAAGAACGTCTGTTTGATTATGGTTATCTGCTTTGTCCCCAGAATAATGGGTTATTACAGTTGTATAGGAATGTTCAGTAATATGTATGTTCGCCATTCATGTCTTGCAGCTGATTTGTTTGGGGGTTGCTATGGTTTTTTGTTCGACGTGCGGCTCACAGATGCCGGTTGACGTCATATACATGCGCCTGCTCCGGGCTCGGTTCTCGGGAGGAGATGGCAAATGGTCACTGTGTGGAGGGTATATAAGGTAAGCAATGTTCACGGTTATCCTGACGAAAATCTTTTGATTGAAACGTTGAAACTCAGCTACAGCATGTGTATCATTATTCTGTATCAGAGTGCCGCACTTTAGGAGGACATTTTACCTGGTTACCCGGTTACCCCTCTTGGTTGGTGGTCCACGTCACCACCCGGAGGGGAATAGAACCGGGGCCTAAAGTGTGGCGAGCCCGCAAGGGGACATGCTGCGCTTGCCACCGGGATCCCGGCTGTTGGGCTCCCGGCGTCGGTCTCCTGAACATATAGATTCCGAAGGTGTGGCACTCCTGACGACTTGTAAATCAAACATCAAACAGGCATGCTTTGAGACAACGTTTCAATGCCTTTATTCTCGCATTGTCATCAGGTCATTATGCCAGAATAAAGGCATTGAAACGTTGTCTCAAAGCATGCCTGTTTGATGTTTGATTCACAAGTCGCTAGGAGTGCCACACCTTCGGTATCTATGCATCCTCTTGTTGTGAGGGCACCCAGTGCAGCAACGTGAGATTAATGGGGGTGCCGGGTATCTTTGCCTATCTATCTATCTATCTATCTATCTATCTATCTATCTATCTATATATATATAGGCAAAGATATATATATATATATATATATATATATATATATATATAGAGAGAGAGAGAGAGAGAGAGAGAGTACAAGTAAAGCGGCACTCTAAGTCTGTCAAAAAGTCAAATGTATTTCACACACAAAGTGATCCGACGTTTCGGGGTCCAAGCGCCCCTTTGTCAAGGTGAACAATACAATACATAGTGAAACTCATACCTTATAAAGATGAAGAAAACTCGCCAGTGTCCGTTCACGCCCGCCCGGCCGCGTGTGGTCTGTCCCCTCTTCCGGCTCCCTCAATTGATGTCATGCACAGCGCGACTCGCATGTACATCGTAACCATGGTGACCCGATGTTGTAACCGTCCGGGCTGCGGCGCTAATGAAAGATAAAGTAAAGTGCATAATACTTACAGTACAGAAACCCACACACCATAAGGATAAAACAGATTGAAACAGATTGAAAGACATTCAATTTGTCTGAAGTGGTAACTAAAAGTGCACATAAAGAAAAAACAAAACAATGCAACAATATAGAACCCCCTGAATACCGGCAAAGATTGATCAGTAGATATAATGGGCCACAGGGCCCTTGTCGCTCTTTGTACCACAGGACTCGTGGTGTTAAATCTGGAAGTAAAAGGAATGACAGGCCTCTT
The DNA here is from genome assembly GCF_028390025.1 of Pseudophryne corroboree. Taxonomy (NCBI): domain Eukaryota; kingdom Metazoa; phylum Chordata; class Amphibia; order Anura; family Myobatrachidae; genus Pseudophryne; species Pseudophryne corroboree. The sequence goes on along the minus strand of NC_086448.1, from coordinate 551,213,735 downwards.
TTGACGATCCTTAGGGCAAAGAAGAGATTCCCTGGGCAGCTGCATCACTTCCTGCTTGTGTTTGATGAGGAGATGTCGGTCGTACCCCCGCTCTACAAATTTCAAAATCATCTTATCTAGCTCCGTCTCCAACCTATCACGGTGATAGGTTGGAGACGGAGCTAGATAAGATGATTTTGAAAGGGCCCTGTGGCCCATTATATCTACTGATCAATCTTTGCCGGTATTCAGGGGGACACGTCCAATGATGTGCTTCTCAAGGGGCAAAAACATCAAAGATGTAGTAGTACACTCCGATATTACTGGATTACAGGACACGAAACAACAAAAAGTGATTCCCCCGGCCTTTTTGGGCAGGCAGCCTGGATGCTACAAGTGCATCAAATGTACTACTTGTGAAAACATGATAACTGGCTCCAAGTTTGATAATCCACATCGGGACAAAACCTATAAGATCAATTTTGTACTTACTTGTACAACCACACATATAGTGTATCTCATAAAATGTCCTTGTGGACTCCACTATGTGGGCAAGTCAGTAAGAACATTAAGAGAGAGGATGGTGCTCCATCGCTCGGCCATCAAGCAAGCATTGGCAGGTAAAGAATCGGAGCAACCAGTGGCAAGGCATTTTGCAGTGGCCAAACACACCATGAATGATCTCCGACACATTATCATCGACCATGTCCCTAAGAACATAAGGAGGGGGGGACAGAGACGGCAGGCTTCTACAATTAGAAGCCAAATGAATTTTCGAACTGAACACGACCAATCCCCATGGACTGAATGAGAAACTGTAAATCAAAATTTGTTTGCTTAACTGCGCACTGAGTCCCTTTTTGTTCGGATAAGCTGCCGCACTTAAAGGTGACCAACCTCCAAAATAGAAACAAAAAATACAAATTTGTGCTGCGCTCAATCCTGGTGATTGTAATGTGCTTACTAGAGATGAGCGGGTTCGGTTTCTCTGAAACCGAACCCGCACGAACTTCATGTTTTTTTTACGGGTCCGAGCAGACTCGGATCCTCCCGCCTTGCTCGGTTAACCCGAGCGCGCCCGAACGTCATCATGACGCTGTCGGATTCTCGCGAGACTCGGATTCTATATAAGGAGCCGCGCGTCGCCGCCATTTTCACACGTGCATTGAGATTGATAGGGAGAGGACGTGGCTGGCGTCCTCTCCATTAGAAATTAGATTAGAAGAGAGAGAGAGATTGTGCAGAGTCAGACAGAGTTTACCACAGTGACCAGTGCAGTTGTTGTTAGTTAACTTTTATTTATTTTAATATAATATATCCGTTCTCTGCTATATCCGTTCTCTGCCTGAAAAAAAACGATACACAGCAGCAGCCAGTCACACAGTGTGACTCAGTCTGTGTGCACTCAGCTCAGCCCAGTGTGCTGCACATCAATGTATAAAAGGCAAAGCTTATAATAATTGTGGGGGAGACTGGGGAGCACTGCAGGTTGTTATAGCAGGAGCCCCCAGGAGTACATAATATTATATTAATTTAAAATTAAACAGTGCACACTTTTGCTGCAGGAGTGCCACTGCCAGTGTGACTAGTGGTGACCAGTGCCTGACCACCAGTATAGTAGTATATTGTTGTATGTATTGTATACTATCTCTTTATCAACCAGTCTATATTAGCAGCAGACACAGTACAGTGCGGTAGTTCACGGCTGTGGCTACCTCTGTGTCGGCAGTCGGAACTCGGCAGGCAGTCCGTCCATCCATAATTGTATTACAATATATACCACCTAACCGTGGTATTTTTTTTTCTTTCTTTATACCGTCGTCATAGTGTCATACTAGTTGTTACGAGTATACTACTATCTCTTTATCAACCAGTGTACAGTGCGGTAGTTCACGGCTGTGGCTACCTCTGTGTCGGCAGTCGGCAGGCAGTCCGTCCATCCATAATTGTATTATTATTATAATATATACCACCTAACCGTGGTTTTTTTTTCATTCTTTATACCGTCATAGTGTCATACTAGTTGTTACGAGTATACTACTATCTCTTTATCAACCAGTGTACAGTGCGGTAGTTCACGGCTGTGGCTACCTCTGTGTCGGCAGTCGGCAGGCAGTCCGTCCATCCATAATTGTATTATTATTATAATATATACCACCTAACCGTGTTTTTTTTTTCATTCTTTATACCGTCGTCATAGTGTCATACTAGTTGTTACGAGTATACTACTATCTCTTTATCAACCAGTGTACAGTGCGGTAGTTCACGGCTGTGGCTACCTCTGTGTCGGCAGTCGGCAGGCAGTCCGTCCATCCATAATTGTATTATTATTATAATATATACCACCTAACTGTGGTATTTTTTTTTCTTTCTTTATACCGTCGTCATAGTGTCATACTAGTTGTTACGAGTATACTACTATCTCTTTATCAACCAGTGTACAGTGCGGTAGTTCACGGCTGTGGCTACCTCTGTGTCGGCAGTCGGCAGGCAGTCCGTCCATCCATAATTGTATTATTATTATAATATATACCACCTAACTGTGGTATTTTTTTTTCTTTCTTTATACCGTCGTCATAGTGTCATACTAGTTGTTACGAGTATACTACTATCTCTTTATCAACCAGTGTACAGTGCGGTAGTTCACGGCTGTGGCTACCTCTGTGTCGGCAGTCGGCAGGCAGTCCGTCCATCCATAATTGTATTATTATTATAATATATACCACCTAACCGTGGTTTTTTTTTCATTCTTTATACCGTCGTCATAGTGTCATACTAGTTGTTACGAGTATACTACTATCTCTTTATCAACCAGTGTACAGTGCGGTAGTTCACGGCTGTGGCTACCTCTGTGTCGGCAGTCGGCAGGCAGTCCGTCCATCCATAATTGTATTATTATTATAATATATACCACCTAACTGTGGTATTTTTTTTTCTTTCTTTATACCGTCGTCATAGTGTCATACTAGTTGTTACGAGTATACTACTATCTCTTTATCAACCAGTGTACAGTGCGGTAGTTCACGGCTGTGGCTACCTCTGTGTCGGCAGTCGGCAGGCAGTCCGTCCATCCATAATTGTATTATTATTATAATATATACCACCTAACCGTGGTTTTTTTTTCATTCTTTATACCGTCATAGTGTCATACTAGTTGTTACGAGTATACTACTATCTCTTTATCAACCAGTGTACAGTGCGGTAGTTCACGGCTGTGGCTACCTCTGTGTCGGCAGTCGGCAGGCAGTCCGTCCATCCATAATTGTATTATTATTATAATATATACCACCTAACTGTGGTATTTTTTTTTCTTTCTTTATACCGTCGTCATAGTGTCATACTAGTTGTTACGAGTATACTACTATCTCTTTATCAACCAGTGTACAGTGCGGTAGTTCACGGCTGTGGCTACCTCTGTGTCGGCAGTCGGCAGGCAGTCCGTCCATCCATAATTGTATTATTATTATAATATATACCACCTAACCGTGGTTTTTTTTTCATTCTTTATACCGTCATAGTGTCATACTAGTTGTTACGAGTATACTACTATCTCTTTATCAACCAGTGTACAGTGCGGTAGTTCACGGCTGTGGCTACCTCTGTGTCGGCACTCGGCAGGCAGTCCGTCCATCCATAATTGTATTATTATTATAATATATACCACCTAACCGTGGTTTTTTTTTCATTCTTTATACCGTCGTCATAGTGTCATACTAGTTGTTACGAGTATACTACTATCTCTTTATCAACCAGTGTACAGTGCGGTAGTTCACGGCTGTGGCTACCTCTGTGTCGGCAGTCGGCAGGCAGTCCGTCCATCCATAATTGTATTATTATTATAATATATACCACCTAACCGTGGTTTTTTTATACCACCTAACCGTGGCAGTCCGTCCATAATTGTATACTAGTATCCAATCCATCCATCTCCATTGTTTACCTGAGGTGCCTTTTAGTTCTGCCTATAAAATATGGAGAACAAAAAAGTTGAGGTTCCAAAATTAGGGAAAGATCAAGATCCACTTCCACCTCGTGCTGAAGCTGCTGCCACTAGTCATGGCCGAGACGATGAAATGCCAGCAACGTCGTCTGCCAAGGCCGATGCCCAATGTCATAGTACAGAGCATGTCAAATCCAAAACACCAAATATCAGAAAAAAAAGGACTCCAAAACCTAAAATAAAATTGTCGGAGGAGAAGCGTAAACTTGCCAATATGCCATTTACCACACGGAGTGGCAAGGAACGGCTGAGGCCCTGGCCTATGTTCATGGCTAGTGGTTCAGCTTCACATGAGGATGGAAGCACTCAGCCTCTCGCTAGAAAACTGAAAAGACTCAAGCTGGCAAAAGCACCGCAAAGAACTGTGCGTTCTTTGAAATCCCAAATCCACAAGGAGAGTCCAATTGTGTCGTTTGCGATGCCTGACCTTCCCAACACTGGACGTGAAGAGCATGCGCCTTCCACTATTTGCATGCCCCCTGCAAGTGCTGGAAGGAGCACCCGCAGTCCAGTTCCTGATAGTCAGATTGAAGATGTCAGTGTTGAAGTACACCAGGATGAGGAGGATATGGGTGTTGCTGGCGCTGGGGAGGAAATTGACCAGGAGGATTCTGATGGTGAGGTGGTTTGTTTAAGTCAGGCACCCGGGGAGACACCTGTTGTCCGTGGGAGGAATATGGCCGTTGACATGCCAGGTGAAAATACCAAAAAAATCAGCTCTTCGGTGTGGAGGTATTTCACCAGAAATGCGGACAACAGGTGTCAAGCCGTGTGTTCCCTTTGTCAAGCTGTAATAAGTAGGGGTAAGGACGTTAACCACCTCGGAACATCCTCCCTTATACGTCACCTGCAGCGCATTCATAATAAGTCAGTGACAAGTTCAAAAACTTTGGGTGACAGCGGAAGCAGTCCACTGACCAGTAAATCCCTTCCTCTTGTAACCAAGCTCACGCAAACCACCCCACCAACTCCCTCAGTGTCAATTTCCTCCTTCCCCAGGAATGCCAATAGTCCTGCAGGCCATGTCACTGGCAAGTCTGACGAGTCCTCTCCTGCCTGTGATTCCTCCGATGCATCCTTGCGTGTAACGCCTACTGCTGCTGGCGCTGCTGTTGTTGCCGCTGGGAGTCGATGGTCATCCCAGAGGGGAAGTCGTAAGCCCACTTGTACTACTTCCAGTAAGCAATTGACTGTTCAACAGTCCTTTGCGAGGAAGATGAAATATCACAGCAGTCATCCTACTGCAAAGCGGATAACTGAGTCCTTGACAACTATGTTGGTGTTAGACGTGCGTCCGGTATCCGCCGTTAGTTCACAGGGAACTAGACAATTTATTGAGGCAGTGTGCCCCCGTTACCAAATACCATCTAGGTTCCACTTCTCTAGGCAGGCGATACCGAGAATGTACACGGACGTCAGAAAAAGACTCACCAGTGTCCTAAAAAATGCAGTTGTACCCAATGTCCACTTAACCACGGACATGTGGACAAGTGGAGCAGGGCAGGGTCAGGACTATATGACTGTGACAGCCCACTGGGTAGATGTATGGACTCCCGCCGCAAGAACAGCAGCGGCGGCACCAGTAGCAGCATCTCGCAAACGCCAACTCTTTCCTAGGCAGGCTACGCTTTGTATCACCGCTTTCCAGAATACGCACACAGCTGAAAACCTCTTACGGCAACTGAGGAAGATCATCGCGGAATGGCTTACCCCAATTGGACTCTCCTGTGGATTTGTGGCATCGGACAACGCCAGCAATATTGTGTGTGCATTAAATATGGGCAAATTCCAGCACGTCCCATGTTTTGCACATACCTTGAATTTGGTGGTGCAGAATTTTTTAAAAAACGACAGGGGCGTGCAAGAGATGCTGTCGGTGGCCAGAAAAATTGCGGGACACTTTCGGCGTACAGGCACCACGTACAGAAGACTGGAGCACCACCAAAAACTACTGAACCTGCCCTGCCATCATCTGAAGCAAGAAGTGGTAACGAGGTGGAATTCAACCCTCTATATGCTTCAGAGGTTGGAGGAGCAGCAAAAGGCCATTCAAGCCTATACAATTGAGCACGATATAGGAGATGGAATGCACCTGTCTCAAGTGCAGTGGAGAATGATTTCAACGTTGTGCAAGGTTCTGATGCCCTTTGAACTTGCCACACGTGAAGTCAGTTCAGACACTGCCAGCCTGAGTCAGGTCATTCCCCTCATCAGGCTTTTGCAGAAGAAGCTGGAGGCATTGAAGAAGGAGCTAACACAGAGCGATTCCGCTAGGCATGTGGGACTTGTGGATGCAGCCCTTAATTCGCTTAACAAGGATTCACGGGTGGTCAATCTGTTGAAATCAGAGCACTACATTTTGGCCACCGTGCTCGATCCTAGATTTAAAGCCTACCTTGGATCTCTCTTTCCGGCAGACACAGGTCTGCTGGGGTTGAAAGACCTGCTGGTGACAAAATTGTCAAGTCAAGCGGAACGCGACCTGTCAACATCTCCTCCTTCACATTCTCCCGCAACTGGGGGTGCGAGGAAAAGGCTCAGAATTCCGAGCCCACCCGCTGGCGGTGATGCAGGGCAGTCTGGAGCGACTGCTGATGCTGACATCTGGTCCGGACTGAAGGACCTGACAACGATTACGGACATGTCGTCTACTGTCACTGCATATGATTCTCTCAACATTGATAGAATGGTGGAGGATTATATGAGTGACCGCATCCAAGTAGGCACGTCACACAGTCCGTACTTATACTGGCAGGAAAAAGAGGCAATTTGGAGGCCCTTGCACAAACTGGCTTTATTCTACCTAAGTTGCCCTCCCACAAGTGTGTACTCCGAAAGAGTGTTTAGTGCCGCCGCTCACCTTGTCAGCAATCGGCGTACGAGGTTACATCCAGAAAATGTGGAGAAGATGATGTTCATTAAAATGAATTATAATCAATTCCTCCGCGGAGACATTGACCAGCAGCAATTGCCTCCACAAAGTACACAGGGAGCTGAGATGGTGGATTCCAGTGGGGACGAATTGATAATCTGTGAGGAGGGGGATGTACACGGTGATATATCGGAGGGTGAAGATGAGGTGGACATCTTGCCTCTGTAGAGCCAGTTTGTGCAAGGAGAGATTAATTGCTTCTTTTTTGGGGGGGGTCCAAACCAACCCGTCATATCAGTCACAGTCGTGTGGCAGACCCTGTCACTGAAATGATGGGTTGGTTAAAGTGTGCATGTCCTGTTTTGTTTATACAACATAAGGGTGGGTGGGAGGGCCCAAGGATAATTCCATCTTGCACCTCTTTTTTCTTTTCTTTTTCTTTGCATCATGTGCTGATTGGGGAGGGTTTTTTGGAAGGGACATCCTGCGTGACACTGCAGTGCCACTCCTAGATGGGCCCGGTGTTTGTGTCGGCCACTAGGGTCGCTTATCTTTCTCACACAGTCAGCTACCTCATTGCGCCTCTTTTTTTCTTTGCGTCATGTGCTGTTTGGGGAGGGTTTTTTGGAAGGGACATCCTGCGTGACACTGCAGTGCCACTCCTAGATGGGCCCGGTGTTTGTGTCGGCCACTAGGGTCGCTTATCTTACTCACACAGCGACCTCGGTGCAAATTTTAGGACTAAAAATAATATTGTGAGGTGTGATGTGTTCAGAATAGGCTGAAAATGAGTGTAAATTATGTTTTTTGAGGTTAATAATACTTTGGGATCAAAATTACCCCCAAATTCTATGATTTAAGCTGTTTTTTAGGGTTTTTTGAAAAAAACACCCGAATCCAAAACACACCCGAATCCGACAAAAAAAATTCGGTGAGGTTTTGCCAAAACGCGGTCGAACCCAAAACACGGCCGCGGAACCGAACCCAAAACCAAAACACAAAACCCGAAAAATTTCAGGCGCTCATCTCTAGTGCTTACCCCTCAATTTGTTATCACTAATTGTCTGTATGGTTTTAGGTACAATATAACCTACACAGGAAGGTGATATATGAGACAATAGCTTTTATAGTTGACCAGTGTAATTTATAAAGTATAGTATATATATACCAGATCGTGGATGAAATAATTATGTGGCAACTGTATTTTTTAAAGTGCTAAGCTCCGTTTATTTAGGAAATTTAGTCCAGTATTGTCCATATCATTTCTCAATGTCACCCTTTCTTAATGCGGCGTCCCGCATGCAAGTTTCACCAGATTCTACTTGGTACAGTCTTTTGAGTACTCAATTGCTTCTGCAGTAATACTGTAAAAGGTACTTGAGTCTTCACGGTGTGGAGCACTCAATGTTCATTCATATGGTACACAGACACAGTGGTTTCCTCCGGACTGGCTTCCTCCTCTCACCCTGGCTGTCCGTGGTGCGTCCTGCTTCGGACGTTCCCCGTGCGCCAGTCGGTTCGATTGAGCAGCCTGTCTGAGGCAAGGGAGTCCGGGGGGCGCTCTACGGAGCTGCTCACCAGGCTAACCCCGCCTCATACGGACACTCACCTGTTGTCTTTTCCCGATGATGACCCGAGTTCCGACACCGACTTCTTCCTCCGTTCCTCGTCCTGCGGTTGCTTAGTTACGAGCGCGCTCTCTGAATGTCCGGGTCACGTGACCAGTTCTTTCATGGATCGTCTCGTCCCCTCTGCTCCGTGCGGCAACGATAAATGAAATGTGGATAATAAAATCAGTGGTGCCTCCAACGCGTTTCAGCCTCTGTCAGGCCTTCCTCTGGGAGAATGGTGTATTCAATTAGTGAATTGTTCTGATTTTTAAAGGGTGAATGGGATGTCTTTTCCGGTCATGTGGTCTTCATATGCTGCTCCTATTGGTCTAGACTCCTTTCTATTTAGTGTATAGGATAACCTGATTGATCTGATTGTTCTAAAGGGTCCTGATTAAATATTTATCCCTTTATCTAAAAGTCTGATTTCCCTTTAAATTGATAAATAAGAATTGCTGATGTTGATAGATGTAAATAGGTTATGCACAAATGCCAAATATGGATTAAATGTTAGGGAATCCTATCTTGAAAGTGACAGATATGTTCATTTTTTACAAATAACTGATTTCACTTCATTATCTTTATTTAGTCCAAAAGGGGCCAGTGTCTTCATTTCATACATCCACCTTAGTTCTATTTTATTGATTTTTTCAATAAAGTCACCTCCCCTCCAGTTAGGGTGAACCTCCTGTATCCCTATGAATTTTAATGATTTCGAGTTACTCTCATGGTGATCTTTAAAGTGTTTTGATAAATTGTGTTCCTCCAGTCCCCTTTTGATATTACGAATATGTTCACTAATTCTGGTTTTAAATGGGCGCGTGGTTCGTCCTATGTATTGTTTTTTGCATCCACATTCTAATATGTAAATAACCCCTTTGCTATTGCATGTCAGTCTGTCCTTGATATTATATACTTTATGTGTGTTGGTGGAACTGAAACTGTTTACTGGTTTGGTGCTCTGCGGTCCTCCATTTCTGCATCCCAAACAGGTCCCACAATAGTAGAAACCTGTTCTGGGTTTGGATTGATTGATGTGTGTTTGTATCAATGTAGTTGGTTGTAGATGGCTATGTACCAGTTTCTTCTTTAGATCTGGTGCTTTTCTAAAGATGACTTTTGGTTTTGTGTCTAAAATGTCGTTCAGAATTTCATCCTCCATGAGAAGTGGCCAGTGTTTCTTGAGTATGTGCTGTATAGATTTGGCTTGTTGTGTGTATTCCGTGATGAATATAACTTCCTCCAAATGTTTTTTGTCTTTCTTATCTCTATACTCGAGTAACTGTCCTCTATCTATTTCCCCCACCTGTTGGTATGCCTGTTGTATACTGTCCTCCTTATACTTTCTTTCTCTGAATTCTGTAATTAATTCTTCTCCTTGAATTGTATAATCTGATTTCTTAGAACAATTTCTCCTGAGTCTGGTAAATTGTCCTTTTGGAATTGACTCTAACCAACTGGGATGGTGTCCGCTTGTTGATAAGATGTAGCTATTTACATCCACGTTTTTCTTGAAGGTTTTTGTATGTATATTGCCTCCCTCTACAAAAATGTTTAAATCTAGGAAACTGACATTGGTCTTACTGTAGGTAGTGGTAAATTTAAGGTTGTTGCTGTTCCTATTCATATACTCTATAAATCCATTCAGTGTGTCCTCCTCTCCTTGCCATATGAAAAAAATGTCGTCTATGAATCTGGTCCAGAGCACGAGACTCGCCCCAAGTCCCGCCCCCCCCCACACGAACCAGTCCTCCCACCAGCTCATGAAGAGGTTGGCGTAACTCGGGGCGAATCTCGTGCCCATCGCTGTCCCCGTGGTCTGGAGGTAAAAGGTGCCTCCAAACCACACATAATTATGTTTAAGGATGTAGATAATACTGTCGATGATGAATTGTCGTTGTACCTCTGTCAGACCTGTGTCTTGATCTAGATGGTATTTAATACTTTCCGTCCCCTGGTCGTGGTCAATTATTGAATATAATGATGTGACATCAGAAGTGACTAGCCACATGTCTTCTTTCCACTCTATTCCTTGTAATTTCTTAAGTATATGAGTGGTGTCTCGTAGATAGGATCTTTGTTTCTGCACATAGGGTTGCAAGAATGTGTCCAAATATTCTGATAACTGAGATGTCAAGGAACCTATCCCCGATATAATTGGTCTACCTGGTGGATTTTGTTTGTCCTTGTGCATTTTTGGAAGGTAATAAAAAACCGGAATTATTGGGTGTTGAGTTTGTATGTACTGATGTTCAAATTTATTGAGAATCCCCTGATCTGCTCCTTTTTGTAGGTGAATGTCTAGTTCTTTTTGAAATGTTACTGTTGGATATCTTTGCAATTTCTGATATGTATTTGTATCGTCTAATATGCGATTAGCTTCTTTAATATAGTCTGTTTTATTAAGCAAGACTATTCCACCACCTTTGTCTGCCGGTTTTACTACTATGGAGTTGTTCTCTTGTAATTCTTGTAGGGCTTTCTTTTCCTGTCTAGTCAAGTTATTTGAGGATTTGGTTACATCAAGTTTTTCAATGTCTCTTTCTACCATTTTGATGAACGCATCAATTTGTGTGCCCTTCAAGTGACTTGGGTAGAATGTGGATTGTGGTTTGAGTTGACTGTGTCTGTATTGGTCTGGTTCAGTATGGTTTCTTACCGCTGCAGGTGTTGTGGTAGCAAAATATTTTTTCAATGTCAGTTTGCGTGCAAATCTGTGAAGGTCGAGATAGGTGTTGAATTTATCCATTTTGTTTGTGGGTGCGAATTTCAAACCTTTATCTAAAAGTTTTAGATCACTGTTGGTTAATTGTGTATCACTTAGGTTAAAGATTCCTTTGCCTAGTTCCTCTACCTCTATTTGTTGTCTGTTTTTGTTCTTTTCTCCCCCTCTGACTCCTCGCCTAGTTCTTCTAACTTTCTTTTCATTTTTTTGGTGGGTGTATTGTTGTTGTTGTTCGTGTGGCGTCCCTCCGAGTTGGTGACCCCTAAAAAATGATTTGATGCACATGCTTGTGTCAATTCTGTGTCTACTTGTTTGCTAGTAAATGATGTTAATATACTTTTATCAAGTATTAATTGAGTAGTGCTTGGTTGATCTTGTACCTGTTGTGTGCGTGCCCTTTCTGTGATGAAGCCACTCACTTGATTCTGATCGGCCCACCCTGTCTCCAGAGATAATCTGGCTAGACTTTCGTATTCCACGTCTTCCTCTATTTCATGTATGGAAAATGAAACCTCTGATTCTGTATCTTCCTCTGAGGAGTCAAGCGACTGGTTAAGATGACTCCCTATATTCTTGTTCTTATCTATTTGGTGTATTTTTGACATGTATTGCTGGTATGTAAGGTTAAGTTTCTTGTAGATGGAATTTGTTTGGTTGTACTGTTTAGGTGCAAAAGTGGGTGCTGTTCTAGGTTTCTCAAGTAGTGGTTGTTTTGATTTTTTCTTTGGTATACGTGATCTATTAACCCCAAATTTGTCCCTAAGGATTTTTCTCTTTTTGATTTCTATTAATTGATTTTCTCGTTTTAATATTCTTTGTGCTGTCAGTTCTGAAAGGTTCTTAAATTCTTGTTATTGCTTGTGTGGTCCTAATTGTGTATCTAATGTTGTAATACTCTGTCCTATTTGTTCTAGTTCAGATGTATTGGGGATAGGTTCCTTGACATCTCAGTTATCAGAATATTTGGACACATTCTTGCAACCCTATGTGCAGAAACAAAGATCCTATCTACGAGACACCACTCATATACTTAAGAAATTACAAGGAATAGAGTGGAAAGAAGACATGTGGCTAGTCACTTCTGATGTCACATCATTATATTCAATAATTGACCACGACCAGGGGACGGAAAGTATTAAATACCATCTAGATCAAGACACAGGTCTGACAGAGGTACAACGACAATTCATCATCGACAGTATTATCTACATCCTTAAACATAATTATGTGTGGTTTGGAGGCACCTTTTACCTCCAGACCACGGGGACAGCGATGGGCACGAGATTCGCCCCGAGTTACGCCAACCTCTTCATGAGCTGGTGGGAGGACTGGTTCGTGTGGGGGGGGGCGGGACTTGGGGCGAGTCTCGTGCTCTGGACCAGATTCATAGACGACATTTTTTTCATATGGCAAGGAGAGGAGGACACACTGAATGGATTTATAGAGTATATGAATAGGAACAGCAACAACCTTAAATTTACCACTACCTACAGTAAGACCAATGTCAGTTTCCTAGATTTAAACATTTTTGTAGAGGGAGGCAATATACATACAAAAACCTTCAAGAAAAACGTGGATGTAAATAGCTACATCTTATCAACAAGCGGACACCATCCCAGTTGGTTAGAGTCAATTCCAAAAGGACAATTTACCAGACTCAGGAGAAATTGTTCTAAGAAATCAGATTATACAATTCAAGGAGAAGAATTAATTACAGAATTCAGAGAAAGAAAGTATAAGGAGGACAGTATACAACAGGCATACCAACAGGTGGGGGAAATAGATAGAGGACAGTTACTCGAGTATAGAGATAAGAAAGACAAAAAACATTTGGAGGAAGTTATATTCATCACGGAATACACACAACAAGCCAAATCTATACAGCACATACTCAAGAAACACTGGCCACTTCTCATGGAGGATGAAATTCTGAACGACATTTTAGACACAAAACCAAAAGTCATCTTTAGAAAAGCACCAGATCTAAAGAAGAAACTGGTACATAGTCATCTACAACCAACTACATTGATACAAACACACATCAATCAATCCAAACCCAGAACAGGTTTCTACTATTGTGGGACCTGTTTGGGATGCAGAAATGGAGGACCGCAGAGCACCAAACCAGTAAACAGTTTCAGTTCCACCAACACACATAAAGTATATAATATCAAGGACAGACTGACATGCAATAGCAAAGGGGTTATTTACATATTAGAATGTGGATGCAAAAAACAATACATAGGACGAACCACGCGCCCATTTAAAACCAGAATTAGTGAACATATTCGTAATATCAAAAGGGGACTGGAGGAACACAATTTATCAAAACACTTTAAAGATCACCATGAGAGTAACTCGAAATCATTAAAATTCATAGGGATACAGGAGGTTCACCCTAACTGGAGGGGAGGTGACTTTATTGAAAAAATCAATAAAATAGAACTAAGGTGGATGTATGAAATGAAGACACTGGCCCCTTTTGGACTAAATAAAGATAATGAAGTGAAATCAGTTATTTGTAAAAAATGAACATATCTGTCACTTTCAAGATAGGATTCCCTAACATTTAATCCATATTTGGCATTTGTGCATAACCTATTTACATCTATCAACATCAGCAATTCTTATTTATCAATTTAAAGGGAAATCAGACTTTTAGATAAAGGGATAAATATTTAATCAGGACCCTTTAGAACAATCAGATCAATCAGGTTATCCTATACACTAAATAGAAAGGAGTCTAGACCAATAGGAGCAGCATATGAAGACCACATGACCGGAAAAGACATCCCATTCACCCTTTAAAAATCAGAACAATTCACTAATTGAATACACCATTCTCCCAGAGGAAGGCCTGACAGAGGCTGAAACGCGTTGGAGGCACCACTGATTTTATTATCCACATTTCATTTATCGTTGCCGCACGGAGCAGAGGGGACGAGACGATCCATGAAAGAACTGGTCACGTGACCCGGACATTCAGAGAGCGCGCTCGTAACTAAGCAACCGCAGGACGAGGAACGGAGGAAGAAGTCGGTGTCGGAACTCGGGTCATCATCGGGAAAAGACAACAGGTGAGTGTCCGTATGAGGCGGGGTTAGCCTGGTGAGCAGCTCCGTAGAGCGCCCCCCGGACTCCCTTGCCTCAGACAGGCTGCTCAATCGAACCGACTGGCGCACGGGGAACGTCCGAAGCAGGACGCACCACGGACAGCCAGGGTGAGAGGAGGAAGCCAGTCCGGAGGAAACCACTGTGTCTGTGTACCATATGAATGAACATTGAGTGCTCCACACCGTGAAGACTCAAGTACCTTTTACAGTATTACTGCAGAAGCAATTGAGTACTCAAAAGACTGTACCAAGTAGAATCTGGTGAAACTTGCATGCGGGACGCCGCATTAAGAAAGGGTGACATTGAGAAATGATATGGACAATACTGGACTAAATTTCCTAAATAAACGGAGCTTAGCACTTTAAAAAATACAGTTGCCACATAATTATTTCATCCACGATCTGGTATATATATACTATACTTTATAAATTACACTGGTCAACTATAAAAGCTATTGTCTCATATATCACCTTCCTGTGTAGGTTATATTGTACCTAAAACCATACAGACAATTAGTGATAACAAATTGAGGGGTAAGCACATTACAATCACCAGGATTGAGCGCAGCACAAATTTGTATTTTTTGTTTCTATTTTGGAGGTTGGTCACCTTTAAGTGCGGCAGCTTATCCGAACAAAAAGGGACTCAGTGCGCAGTTAAGCAAACAAATTTTGATTTACAGTCTTGACTAATTATCTGCAGCAAGAGACCCCACATGGGATTGATTGAACTACGAGAAAACAGAGCCACTAGGGCAGAACTGATATTTCAAGATTTAGTGGGACTAAACACTCAGACAAGTGATAGCAACACCTTCTGTAATGTTTTTTTACAATTAGAGAGATTGATTAATAAAGAAACCAATTTATGGTGGGATACACATACACTCAACTGGTATTTACAAAATGAACTAGTACCCAAGGGGCTGAAGATAAAGAAAATACCCACACACAACAGAGAAAATACATTGTTTATGACTGAGTGGAACAACATTCTAAAAGAATGCTCAAACAAATTGATAACATTAATCATCAAGAACAATACATCTGAACTAGAACAAATAGGACAGAGTATTACAACATTAGATACACAATTAGGACCACACAAGCAAGAACAAGAATTTAAGAACCTTTCAGAACTGACAGCACAAAGAATATTAAAACGAGAAAATCAATTAATAGAAATCAAAAAGAGAAAAATCCTTAGGGACAAATTCGGGGTTAATAGATCACGTATACCAAAGAAAAAATCAAAACAACCACTACTTGAGAAACCTAGAACAGCACCCACTTTTGCACCTAAACAGTACAACCAAACAAATTCCATCTACAAGAAACTTAACCTTACATACCAGCAATACATGTCAAAAATACACCAAATAGATAAGAACAAGAATATAGGGAGTCATCTTAACCAGTCGCTTGACTCCTCAGAGGAAGATACAGAATCAGAGGTTTCATTTTCCATACATGAAATAGAGGAAGACGTGGAATACGAAAGTCTAGCCAGATTATCTCTGGAGACAGGGTGGGCCGATCAGAATCAAGTGAGTGGCTTCATCACAGAAAGGGCACGCACACAACAGGTACAAGATCAACCAAGCACTACTCAATTAATACTTGATAAAAGTATATTAACATCATTTACTAGCAAACAAGTAGACACAGAATTGACACAAGCATGTGCATCAAATCATTTTTTAGGGGTCACCAACTCGGAGGGACGCCACACGAACAACAACAACAATACACCCACCAAAAAAATGAAAAGAAAGTTAGAAGAACTAGGCGAGGAGTCAGAGGGGGAGAAAAGAACAAAAACAGACAACAAATAGAGGTAGAGGAACTAGGCAAAGGAATCTTTAACCTAAGTGATACACAATTAACCAACAGTGATCTAAAACTTTTAGATAAAGGTTTGAAATTCGCACCCACAAACAAAATGGATAAATTCAACACCTATCTCGACCTTCACAGATTTGCACGCAAACTGACATTGAAAAAATATTTTGCTACCACAACACCTGCAGCGGTAAGAAACCATACTGAACCAGACCAATACAGACACAGTCAACTCAAACCACAATCCACATTCTACCCAAGTCACTTGAAGGGCACACAAATTGATGCGTTCATCAAAATGGTAGAAAGAGACATTGAAAAACTTGATGTAACCAAATCCTCAAATAACTTGACTAGACAGGAAAAGAAAGCCCTACAAGAATTACAAGAGAACAACTCCATAGTAGTAAAACCGGCAGACAAAGGTGGTGGAATAGTCTTGCTTAATAAAACAGACTATATTAAAGAAGCTAATCGCATATTAGACGATACAAATACATATCAGAAATTGCAAAGAGATCCAACAGTAACATTTCAAAAAGAACTAGACATTCACCTACAAAAAGGAGCAGATCAGGGGATTCTCAATAAATTTGAACATCAGTACATACAAACTCAACACCCAATAATTCCGGTTTTTTATTACCTTCCAAAAATGCACAAGGACACACAAAATCCACCAGGTAGACCAATTATATCGGGGATAGGTTCCTTGACATCTCAGTTATCAGAATATTTGGACACATTCTTGCAACCCTATGTGCAGAAACAAAGATCCTATCTACGAGACACCACTCATATACTTAAGAAATTACAAGGAATAGAGTGGAAAGAAGACATGTGGCTAGTCACTTCTGATGTCACATCATTATATTCAATAATTGACCACGACCAGGGGACGGAAAGTATTAAATACCATCTAGATCAAGACACAGGTCTGACAGAGGTACAACGACAATTCATCATCGACAGTATTATCTACATCCTTAAACATAATTATGTGTGGTTTGGAGGCACCTTTTACCTCCAGACCACGGGGACAGCGATGGGCACGAGATTCGCCCCGAGTTACGCCAACCTCTTCATGAGCTGGTGGGAGGACTGGTTCGTGTGGGGGGGCGGGACTTGGGGCGAGTCTCGTGCTCTGGACCAGATTCATAGACGACATTTTTTTCATATGGCAAGGAGAGGAGGACACACTGAATGGATTTATAGAGTATATGAATAGGAACAGCAACAACCTTAAATTTACCACTACCTACAGTAAGACCAATGTCAGTTTCCTAGATTTAAACATTTTTGTAGAGGGAGGCAATATACATACAAAAACCTTCAAGAAAAACGTGGATGTAAATAGCTACATCTTATCAACAAGCGGACACCATCCCAGTTGGTTAGAGTCAATTCCAAAAGGACAATTTACCAGACTCAGGAGAAATTGTTCTAAGAAATCAGATTATACAATTCAAGGAGAATAATTAATTACAGAATTCAGAGAAAGAAAGTATAAGGAGGACAGTATACAACAGGCATACCAACAGGTGGGGGAAATAGATACGAGGACAGTTACTCGAGTATAGAGATAAGAAAGACAAAAAACATTTGGAGGAAGTTATATTCATCACGGAATACACACAACAAGCCAAATCTATACAGCACATACTCAAGAAACACTGGCCATTTCTCATGGAGGATGAAATTCTGAACGACATTTTAGACACAAAACCAAAAGTCATCTTTAGAAAAGCACCAGATCTAAAGAAGAAACTGGTACATAGTCATCTACAACCAACTACATTGATACAAACACACATCAATCAATCCAAACCCAGAACAGGTTTCTACTATTGTGGGACCTGTTTGGGATGCAGAAATGGAGGACCGCAGAGCACCAAACCAGTAAACAGTTTCAGTTCCACCAACACACATAAAGTATATAATATCAAGGACAGACTGACATGCAATAGCAAAGGGGTTATTTACATATTAGAATGTGGATGCAAAAAACAATACATAGGACGAACCACGCGCCCATTTAAAACCAGAATTAGTGAACATATTCGTAATATCAAAAGGGGACTGGAGGAACACAATTTATCAAAACACTTTAAAGATCACCATGAGAGTAACTCGAAATCATTAAAATTCATAGGGATACAGGAGGTTCACCCTAACTGGAGGGGAGGTGACTTTATTGAAAAAATCAATAAAATAGAACTAAGGTGGATGTATGAAATGAAGACACTGGCCCCTTTTGGACTAAATAAAGATAATGAAGTGAAATCAGTTATTTGTAAAAAATGAACATATCTGTCACTTTCAAGATAGGATTCCCTAACATTTAATCCATATTTGGCATTTGTGCATAACCTATTTACATCTATCAACATCAGCAATTCTTATTTATCAATTTAAAGGGAAATCAGACTTTTAGATAAAGGGATAAATATTTAATCAGGACCCTTTAGAACAATCAGATCAATCAGGTTATCCTATACACTAAATAGAAAGGAGTCTAGACCAATAGGAGCAGCATATGAAGACCACATGACCGGAAAAGACATCCCATTCACCCTTTAAAAATCAGAACAATTCACTAATTGAATACACCATTCTCCCAGAGGAAGGCCTGACAGAGGCTGAAACGCGTTGGAGGCACCACTGATTTTATTATCCACATTTCATTTATCGTTGCCGCACGGAGCAGAGGGGACGAGACGATCCATGAAAGAACTGGTCACGTGACCCGGACATTCAGAGAGCGCGCTCGTATCTAAGCAACCGCAGGACGAGGAACGGAGGAAGAAGTCGGTGTCGGAACTCGGGTCATCATCGGGAAAAGACAACAGGTGAGTGTCCGTATGAGGCGGGGTTAGCCTGGTGAGCAGCTCCGTAGAGCGCCCCCCGGACTCCCTTGCCTCAGACAGGCTGCTCAATCGAACCGACTGGCGCACGGGGAACGTCCGAAGCAGGACGCACCACGGACAGCCAGGGTGAGAGGAGGAAGCCAGTCCGGAGGAAACCACTGTGTCTGTGTACCATATGAATGAACATTGAGTGCTCCACACCGTGAAGACTCAAGTACCTTTTACAGTATTACTGCAGAAGCAATTGAGTACTCAAAAGACTGTACCAAGTAGAATCTGGTGAAACTTGCATGCGGGACGCCGCATTAAGAAAGGGTGACATTGAGAAATGATATGGACAATACTGGACTAAATTTCCTAAATAAACGGAGCTTAGCACTTTAAAAAATACAGTTGCCACATAATTATTTCATCCACGATCTGGTATATATATACTATACTTTATAAATTACACTGGTCAACTATAAAAGCTATTGTCTCATATATCACCTTCCTGTGTAGGTTATATTGTACCTAAAACCATACAGACAATTAGTGATAACAAATTGAGGGGTAAGCACATTACAATCACCAGGATTGAGCGCAGCACAAATTTGTATTTTTTGAATGAGAAACTGAGTTGGAATATTTTTAAATAAGCTTTAGGTGTATTTAATATAGAGATATTGTTTTTCCTGATTGCAGCATTAACTTTCATAGTAGCATCAATTAATTGAGGATAGTCCCATGTATGTACTAGGTATTCTATCCAGGGGACATTATATATTTTGACTGAGGTGGTACTTGAAGGTCCTTACGCGGATTTGGCCTGGGGAGCCCAATAGAGAATATTAAGATGAATAACAACATCAACATTGTATTAACAGAGTGTCCGCTAGATCGTCTGGTGGCGAAGGGCGGCACTTTAGCGGGCACCAGGGGGTTCTATATTGTTGCATTGTTTTGTTTTTCCTTTATGTGCACTTTTAGTTACCACTTCAGACAAATTGAATGTCTTTCAATCTGTTTCAATCTGTTTTATCCTTATGGTGTGTGGGTTTCTGTACTGTAAGTATTATGCACTTTACTTTATCTTTCATTAGCGCCGCAGCCCGGACGGTTACAACATCGGGTCACCATGGTTACGACGCACATGCGAGTCGCGCTGTGCATGACGTCAATTGAGGGAGCCGGAAGAGGGGAAGGACCACATGCGGCCGGGCGGGCGTGAAAGGACATTGGCGGGTTTTCTTCATCTTTATAAGGTATGAGTTTCACTATGCATTGTATTGTTCACCTTGACAAAGAGGCGCTTGGACCCCGAAACGTCGGATCACTTTGTGTGTGAAATACATTTGACTTTTTGACAGACTTAGAGTGCCGCTTTACTTGTTCTCTCTATCCATCCTTACCTAAGATGGAACCTAAGCACTGAGGCTTGGAGGGGGAGTGCCGGTCCTCACAGTCTTTCTATATATATATATATATATATATATATATATATGTGTGTGTGTGTGTAGCCATGCTCATTATGTTCCTAAAGGAATTAATGAAGCTATAGCCAACTGCAAATGGTTGCAGCCTGGAACGCCATGCAGCATAGCGTGATACAACATGCCACATCGCAGTAAGATGAGCATGGATACATCTGTATATAATGAAGCTATGTCCCAGAAATTGCCAGATAACGGGATAGACCAGTACTTTATCTGTGTATTTGCCTGGCTGTGAAAGTGTGTTCTCATATTTACAGTACTAAGGACAGTAGCCTGGTATGTGTTTATCTGGTGCAGGAGCTTTTGCCAGTTTACTGCATTGAAGAATTTGCCGATTGGCAAGAGTAAATAACTTGGGCATGCTCTGGTGTCATTTATCGTGACATATTATAATGGGAAATCTCACAGATTCTCTAAAGGAATATAAGACAGCATTACGAACTATAAAAGTAGCAAAATGTAATTTCAATATCATCCACTAATTAAAAAAATCTCAGGAAATTGTACAAAACCATAATGTTCTAAAAATGTTAAGCATTGTGGTTGTTACAACCATGAATATATTGTACAGTATCTTTCCCTCAAAGGCCAATGAGAAATGTACCTAAATTTCAAGTCAATCTCTGTGCCGATGTTAGCACAAGACTTTGTGGGCAGAAGTGCTTAATGAGATTTCCAGGATACCAGGTAAGACACTAAACAGTATTAGAATGATCACTACATCAAGCATTCATATTAACAGGCACAACTGAATATAAAAAATGTACTGTACATATATAGCATAATTTCAGATAGAAGAGTTCTAAATTGTTTTATTAAATCCATCACTTTTTTTTTAGTAACTTGCTTGCAAACAAAGAATATTTTAGAAATAGCAGATAACCCCAGCATTAATTAAGTACTTTCCATAGACCAGTGTAGAGAATTGAGCTCTTGTTTAAAATACTGAAAAAGGTTAAATATGTATTTGGTAAGATCTTACTCAGTTGTAAAGAAATCAATCAGCTTTGATTGTCATTAAACAACATTGGTAGAAGTATGAATTTGTTCTGTACCCCTTGCTGACTGGCTAATGTATAATAAGATCTCACAGCTTGAGTACAGGGGTGTTAATTTGGTTGCTCTCCATGATCCAAATCCATGGAATTGTGCTTCATTTAATAAGAACATCTGTATCATCAAACAATTAGCATTTTTTTCTGCTGTTAAACATATTTCTCTTAGCATATACATTGATTCATTGGTAGATACTGAAATTGTAGTATCTGTTATTATAGGCCTATAATCCAAGTTTACTTTGTAGAAAATAATTGGAAATAAAAAAGTTATGACATGCTGGGAAAAAATTAAAATGATCTTTAGACCTTAAAACAGTGAGCTAGGTTTAATAAGTGACAGCTTTTTCAAGCTGACTGATTTGTGGCGGTTTTGACCTCGAAATTTAAAACGGCAACATTATTTTATGGGAATTCAGATATGATTTGCATTTAATATTATTCTCATTTTAAATTTGAAGGTCAAAAGTGGTGACATGCAAAAGCTGCCACTTAGCGTATGTATCTCTATATGACAAAAAAGACATTAGACTGCATTACTGTGCATTCCATTTTAAAGTGTAATCTGCGTATAATCTTGATTTTTTTTCTTCCAAGTAATGTTTAGCTGTAAATTCTTTATTTTACAATGGGATTTTTTTTTGTTAAAATGCGGTTTATCTGGTACATTGTAAATCCTATTATAAAGCAATGGTTGCTCTATCAATGTACTGGTCCTTCACAGGAGCATGAAAGGGAGGGGATTAGCCTAGACAAGAAAAAAAAAAGGAAATATATTCCCCCAGCATACTGTAAAGGATCTGCAATGAGATTTGAATACTACATGACAATAGAAAAACAAAGATCTCAGTTTGCATATATTTTCAAAGATTTGATTAAGATTTGATTAAGCCACCAGACAGCATAAAGGCATCTCTGTCCTGGCAGTCACTGACGATACGTAATAATAGCACCCACTCTGGGTAATATAATTGCATATCGTTATGCTACATGATAAGTGCACACACATAAATATATCTAAATTGAGAGCTAACTCGCCTGGAGGCATCCCATGATCCTCCAAATGGCACTACAAGGGCCGCACACCCTCCAAATGCTGATTCCATCCAAATGCTGATTCCATAAGAACAGTAATCTAAAATGTTGATTGCCCAATCAATTTAATAGTACATTCTAAATAGAGATGAGTGGGTTTGGTTCTCAGAGAACCGAACCCCCCCCGAACTTCATGATCTGAGCCAGGACTTCCCGCCAGACTCGGATCCCAAAACGGAACAAAACGCCATCATCCCACTGTCGGATTCTTGCGGGGTTTGGATTCCATATAAAGAGCCACACGTCGCCACCATTTTCACTCCGGACTTGGAGATTGAGGGAGACAGAACTCTGTCTCGCTCTGTGGGTGGTGGCGTCGGTTGGGGTCAGTGTGTGCTCTCTAGGTGTTCTGTCTTGTCACTGTGGTGTCCCTGTGATGTTAGGGGCGCTATCTTGGCTGTCACTGTTGTTTCATGTGCTGTTAGGGGTGCTGCAACTGTACATAGGTGTTGCTGTCCTGCCTGGGTGCTGTGCTGTACAGGGGCATTGTTCTCCTGTATGTTGTGAAAATACAGGGGTGCTGGCCCTGTCTTGTATGCTGTAAAAATTCAGGAGTGCAGTGAAAATAAATGTACACTGGCCCTGTCTTGTATGCTGTAAAAATACAGGGATGCTGTGAATATAAAGGGGTGCTGGCCCTGTCTTGTATGCTGTAAAATTGCAGGGGTGTTGTGAAAATACAGGGGTGCTGGCACTGTCCTGTATGCTTTAAAAATACAGGGGTGCAGCGAAAATTAATGTACACTGGCCATGTCTTGTATGTTGTAAAAATTCAGGGGTGCTGTGAAAATGAAGGGGCACTGTTCTGTGTGCTGTAATAATAAAGGGGTGCTGTCCTATGAAATGGAGAACAAAAATTTGGATGAAAAAATAGTGAAAGATCAGGAACCACTTCCAGTTCCTTGTACTAGTCCTGAAGCTGCTACTGCCACCAGTCATGACATTGATGATGCAATTCCATCAACGTCATCTGCTAAGGCCGATGCTCAATGTCATAGAGGGCATGTAAAATCCAAGAAGTAAAAATTAAGACCCCCCCAAAAAAATTATCTGATAAGTAACGTAAAATTGACAATATGCCATTCATGTCATGAGGTGGCAAGGAAAGGCTAAAGCCTTGGCTTATGTTCATGACTGGTGTGGTTCAGCTTCTCATGAAGATGGGAGCCCTCCTCCCTCTCGAAAAATTTAAAAAATAAAGCTTGTTAAAGCACAGGAAAATACAACTGTGTGTTCAGAGATATCACAAATCCCCAAGGACAGTCCAAGTGTGTCCGCGGTTGCGACGTCTAGGCCTGACCTTCCCAAGACTGTATGGGAAGATGAGACTCCTACCACCATTTGCATGCCCCCTGCAAGTGCTGGGAGGAGCAGCGCCAGTCCAGTTGCTGTTATTGAGATTGAGAATGTCACTGTAGAAGTACACCAGAATAAGGAGGATATTGGTGTAGCTGGCGCTGAGGAGGAAGTTGATGATGAGGATTCTGATGGTGATGTGGTTTGTTTGAATAAGGCACCAGTGGAGACAGTTGATGGCCAGGGGATGAAAAAGCCCATTGTCATGCCTGGGCAAAATACCCAAAAAGCCACCTCTTCATTGTGGAATTATTTCTTCACAAATCCGGACAACAGGTGTCAAGCCATGTGTTGCCTTTGTCAATCCCTAATAAGTAGGGGTAAGAACGTTAACCACCTAGGAACAGCCTCCCATATATATGTCACCTGCAGAGCATTCATCATAAGTCATTGTCAAGTTAAGAAGCTTTGGGTAATAGTGTAAGCAGTCCACTGACACCTAAATGATGTGGTTTGTTTGAATATTATTTCTCTGTGAGGATGAGGATGTAAACACTGAGGGAGGGGGGGAATCTGAGTATGAGGACGTCATCTTGCCTCTGTAGAGCCAGTTTGTACTAGGAGAGATTAATTGTTTCTATTTTGGCAGGGGCCCAAACAAACCAATCACCCTGTTGCTGAAATGGTTGTTTTTTTAAAGTGTGCATGTCCTGGTTATACAACATAAGGGTGGGAGGGCCCAAGGCCAATTCCATCTTGCACGTCTGTTCCACATCATTCCAGGGATGCTGCCCTATATGGGGTGCTGCACCTCTGCCCTATCAGTCCAGGAGTGCTGCCCCACTGCGTATTAAATCCTGGGATGCTGTTGGTTGTCTGCTGTACTGTGTAATTCTCCAGGGGTGCTGCCTATGCTGTATAAATCCAGGGGTGCTGCCTATCTACTGTGTAAGTCCAGAGGCGCTGCCGTATAATTCCAGGGGTGCTAATGTACTTGATCCTAGGTTTATAGCCATAAAGGTGGACATGGAAA
Source organism: Pseudophryne corroboree (assembly GCF_028390025.1). Lineage (NCBI taxonomy): Eukaryota > Metazoa > Chordata > Amphibia > Anura > Myobatrachidae > Pseudophryne > Pseudophryne corroboree. The sequence continues at coordinate 551,188,773 of NC_086448.1, read as the reverse complement.
TTGCAATTTTGACGAAGTGTTTTCCAGTGATACCACATTTGTGGCCAAAGTCAGTCAGACTCAGAAGAGACAGAAACATAATCCAGCGCAACTGCCAGAGAAAATTAGATTTTCCAAACACGCCCTATCTGAACCCGCTCATCTACATCATCTGGTGTGCACTGTGTACCCAGCATTAGAGAGAGGTTCTCAATTATTTCATGTTAGGGACTCACTCAAACGAATGGCTCCATTTAGTCAACCTTAGTTTTGATTTATTATTAATGTTCCACATTTTGGGATTATTTATTTACAAAATGCGCATTTGTTGATCTTGTTTTTCTAAGGACTGCATAGGGTTATCGCAAGACCTTGCGGTGTTAGAAGAATAGAGTTTCAGTGATCTTGCATTGCATCAGCTTTCCATTGCACTGCAGCACTAGACAGGCCAGGAGCTCATGTGAGGCACAAACAGTTACTGAAGAAGGCCCAGTATGGAGCCTCATGGTGGCTTACAGCCAGGAAGATGTCTGGCATGCCAGGCTGAGGCATGCTGTGGACACAGAGGTTAGCATTGCTTCCTCCTACAGTCCTAATTATAGTATGAAATGAGTTTTGACTGTAGAGTGGTAAGCTCCACTAGGGCAGGGGCTCAATAACAAAAAAAATCACTGCTTAGTCCTGCTTAGTACTTTACCGAACCCACTCGAACTCAACTTGCCCCATCCGGGGCTGCTATGGGAATTCAAGAGGGGCTGCTAAAACATCTAAGGGGCTGCTTTATTTAAAAATAGGATTTTGGTACTTACCAGGTAAATCCTTTTCTTTGAATCCATAGGGGGCACTGGAGTACTCTTGGGATATGGACGGCTTCCACAGGAAGTAGGCACCGAATAAATTAATTTTGGAACTATATCTCCCCTCCATATCCCTGAGTACCTCAGTGTTTTTTACTGAGCCGAACAGGAGCGATAGAGAGGTTGACAATGGAGCATTACATATAACATAACGGACAACAATAAAGTTGCCCCAACATTACTGACAACTAACCAGTTGACACCATAACTTGTTAATCTGAACCAGTCGGTGAAAGTGTGTTACCATAAGATCTATTGAACCTACCCCAAACCAGGTAAACTGCTCTGGGTGGGCGTCCAGTGCCCCCTATGGATTCAAAGAAAAGGATTTACCTGGTAAGTACCAAAATCCTATTTTCTTTTTCATCCACTAGGGGTCACTGGAGTACTCTTGGGACGTACCAAAGTTTCCCCCCCGTGGGCGGGAGAGCTGTTTGGCACCTGTAACACTAGGCGGCCAAAACTAGATGCTGATGCCGCAAACGTATCAAACTTGTAGAGGCGCACAAACGTGTGCACCGAAGACCATGTAGCCGCCCGGCAAAGCTGTGTCGTAGAAGCTCCACGACTCGCTGACCATGATGTTCCCACAGCACGTGTGGAATGAGCTGTTATTGATGTAGGCGGCTGCAACCTAGCATGAAGGTAAGCCTGACGTATGGTCACTTTAATCCAACTGGAAAAGGTCTGCCTAGAAGCTGGCCAACCCATCTTGGCAGCATCATAGAGCGCAAACAACGTATCCGTCTTACGAACGGTCGACGTTCGGGATACATAAATGCGTAATGCGCGTACCACATCCAACCTACCAGAGTCTCCTGTTAACATAGGAACTACTATTGGTTGATTGATGTGAAAAGATGACACTACCTTTGGTAGAAAAGCGGAATTCCCCCGGAATTCCGCTCTGTCATCATGAAACACTAAATACGGTGGTTTGCACGACAAAGCACCCAATCTGAAACACGCCTTGCTGACGCTAAGGCTAAAAGAAACATTATTTTTTCAAGTGAGAAATTTAATATCCACTTGTTGTAAGGGTTCATAATAAAAAGACTAAGAAATCTAACAACCAGATTCAAGTCTTATGGCGCAGTAGGTAGAGTGAATGGAGGCTGAACTCTGAGGACACCCTGCATAAAAGGTGTGAACCGACGGCAATAGGGCCAATCTACTATGAAAATAAATGGACAACGCCGATATCCGCACTTTTAGTGTGGATAAACTCAGACCTCTATCTAACCTAGGCACGCCAAATTCTGTAATAATGAGCTGCCGTAACCGGCTTCCTAGCTCGTAACATGGTTGGAATACCTGATTCTGGAATGCCCTCTCTTCTTAAGAGGGCTGTCTCAACAGCCACCCCGTCAAACGCGGCCGCGCTAAATCGGGTAAAAGGAACGGACCCTGCTGTAACAGGTCAGAACGTAGTGGGAGCGGCCAAAGACCGACTGCGAGTAGACCGCAGAAATCCGAGAACCAAGTTCTCCGAGGCCAAAGAGGCGCCACTAGTATAACTGTGACGGATTCTCCTTTGATCCGTTTTAGCCACAGAGGGAGCAGCGGAAGCGGTGGAAATAGATACGCGAGACTGTATGGCCACGCGATTGTGAGAGCATCCACCGCCACTGCCTTTGGATCTCTCGTTCTGGACACGACCTAGGGCGTTTGATGATTGTGGCGAGATGCCATCAGGTCCACCTGCGGGTAACTCCACTTCTGGACCAGCATGTGAAATACTTCTGGATTTAATGCCCATTCTCCAGGATGAAAATTCAGACGGCTGAGATAATCCGCCTCCCAGTTGTCCACTCCCGGAATGACTACTGCCGACAATATCATTTGGTGATACTCGGCCCAATAGAGGATTCAAGCTACAGATGTGACTACTTACATCTTTGCTTTTTTTTTTTTTTTTTTTTTACAAATTTGGCACAACATGCAAAACACAGCTAAACTGTTTTTCATGAGAAGTGAGTGGATGAATTTTAAAATTTTTGTTTGCCATAAAATAATATGTATAAAGTAACATATTAAGGAAGCAAATTAAGAAAAAAAAAACACAAGACATGACTAAATCTCTGAGTATATAGCATGCAAAACCGTGCCATACATGACGGGACACAGCAAAGATGCACGTGGACACATATGTACCTCCCGCATTGCCATACGGCTTTTCGTTCCTCCTTGTTTGTTGATGTATGCGACTGCTGTCGCATTGTCTGACTGCACCTGAACAGCCTGAGCCTGCAGCCTGTGCACTGCTTGTCGTAGCGCATTGTAAATTGCCCGGAGTTCCAGGACATTTATAGACAGCAATCTTTCGTGATCCGCCCAGAGACCCTGGAGCTGATAATTTTGAACTACAGCTCCCCAACCTCTGAGACTTGCGTCTGCCGTGAGAATTATCCAATTCCAGGCACCGAACCGTTTCCCTGCGGTTAGATTCTGTACTTTGAGCCACCAGAGTAGAGACTCTCTGGCCCTTGGAGACAACCTCACTTCTGCAGTAAATCTGCAGATGCGAGCCCGACCACTGTGCGAACACATCCAATTGAAAAGGACGTGAGTGAAGTCCTCCGAACTGAAGCGCTTCGAAAGCCGCCACCAATGTCTAATAGGCGAATGCACAAGTGAACCGAGACTGTGCGTGGCTTGAGCACTAATTGTACCAGATGACGAATGACCTGTACTTTCTGTTCGGGTATGTAAATTCTTTGATTTACCGTATTGAGAATCATACCTAGGAATTGAAGTCGTTGAGACGGAATCATTCAGGAATTCGCATAGACAATGGTAGGAAATCAGATTTTCCTCCCCACTTGGTCTGCGATCTATTTCATTTGGAATCCGACTCCGCCTGTTAGGAACGTAGCCAAAGTGGACGTTATGCGCTACTAGCGAAGCTGAAAACGCAAGAACCAATTGCCAACGTCCAAAGAAGCTGTAGGCAGCAAGAAGTGTAAGGTGGTCTTTATTTAGGGCAAACCTGAACTGGAATGCCCTGCCACTACAGCCTTGTTACCTCAAACCCTTACCAAAGCAGGGCGAAGCAACAGCCCTACTGCTGTGTAGGGTATACTCCGATATGTAGTAAAACACCCAATATGCAATTGTCTCTGATTGGAAATTGTTCAGCCTTCGCTGAGAACCTGACGTACTGGCCTGGTGCTATGAGGGCTGGCGGCAAATCGACCGCAACAATGTAACTGAAACTGTCTGTGCAGTCTTTACGCAGAGTACTAACCACTATACGATCACGGCAACTTAAACGAGCCAGGTAGGAGACGAACCTACAATCTTGTTATGCATAGTCAGATGCGTTATACATTGCGCCACTGGCCCAGATTCGTATTTGTCCGACACACTGTGTGACCGACTTTGCAGCGAAGCTGCTTGTTTGATTATGCATAAATGCATATAGCAGAGGATAGTTTCAATCTGCCTACCTCTGGGTTATGGGCCCAGCATGCTTCCATTGCAGTACTCTGCTGCACATGTAAGTGCAAGAGATCATGTACTCCAACCAGTAAGTACACCACGGAAGTAACGTGTGTATAAACCTGCATTACCGTGCATGTGGTTACCAGCAATAGTGAATCTTCCTGTAGAGTCATGCTATACAAAAACAATTAATAAATTAAACTCCTAACAACACCCCGCTCCTCCAGAGTCTAAGTGTTGTAGGGCAGCAAATTCCGAGAAAGAACCAGGAAGTAACATTAAAAAAAAAAAGTTGTCCTACCATGGTTTTTTTTTTTTTTTTAAACACCTGTTAAACCAGGATCTGAACCAGTGTCATGCAAACACAATGTTCACTGCGGCCGGAAAGCCTAACCACTTGGCTACAGAGCCACCTGTAAAAACAATAAGCAAAGCTGCTGTGGTGTGGCCATGTTTGCAGTGCTCAACAGATACTGTTAATAAGCACTGAGTGCTGACCAATTATTCTTGCTTACTGCAAAATAGACTTTTAATGTCAGCATATATATATATATATATATATATATATATACATACATACAACAATGTATATTCACACATGGTCAGACTTTAATAAATATATATATTCTATATATATATGCATACATACACACATATATATATATATATATATATATATACCCCTATACACATATCCTGATACACAGGTATAACACATTTTTACAAGTCTGAAACTAAATGTGACCTCGCACAGGCTTAAAACCTGAGATGACTGCTGCTTGACCACAGCTTAGTTAACGGGCCCTTCTAGTGGCCGGCGCCGGGAGCGCGCTCTGGAGAGCTATCCTGACTGTAAAACCTATGGTAGGTTTATATTGATAGTGTAAGCCAAAACTGAGCTATTTTTAACAGTTTAAACTAGCATGTATTAGTATGCAATCTAGTTGGATCACCAGTTTCCCCCAGATGGCAAAACAGTATGCAACCCTGCTTAGCTTCCAAGCTCAGATGAGTTTGGGCGTATCCAGTGTGGTGTGGCTGTAGATTAAAAATACCTACAGCACCTTGTACTCCCAGGTGGCTAATCAGGCCCAACACTGCTTAGCTTCCAAAATCAGATGAGATTGGGCGTATCCAGTGTGGTGTGGCCAAGTGAATTAAGCCAAAGTTGCTGCAGGTGAGACCTGAACTCACACTGCTCCACAGATACTGTTTTATAAGCACCATGTGCTGACCAATTGTTATAACATATCTTACTTTACAACACTGAACAAAGCCAGTATTTGGCTGCCACAACCATGATTCAGATTTGCAGTCTTTAGGATAATATCATTATAAACAGTTATGATATAAATAATTATGTATATCCAAGTTTTAGACATGGCAGGGAAACTGCTTATTAGTAATTGCTGGTGTCTTACTCATGCAGACAGACAATACAAAAAAAACAAACCAAAACAAAGACAGACAACTTGCACGACTCAGTAAATAGCACTAAGGTGTCTCTATAAATATATATCTGGCCAAGTGCAGTGCACGCCAGCCATATGCCTGCTCCCAAATTCCCCTTAACACCCCTGCGCCTTCAATGGAGGAGAGATGTAACACAGGAAATTCTGGAAATACAACAGGAAACATGGTTAATCTTGTTTTAACAAAGACTTCATAGCCTTTTGTAATACATATGCAGCGCTGCTGTATTCCCTTATCAATAAGAGTTGAATCATGAGATTTTATCCAGTGACCCTGACATTTCTGTGTGCAGGGAACATCACTGTGGCAGCAAAGTTACTCACTAGGCTAAGAAACCTGCCTTTTGACTCTCATTTGTGTGTCCCCCCCATGCTCCGTATACCGTTCTCTATACACGGAGCCGGGCTATGGTGGAGAGGGAGCCCGAAGCGGCATCGAGGGCCTGGGCCACACACCACACACACACACACACACACACACACACACACACACACACACACACAGTATCCCACACAGTGGGGCGGCAGCGTGAGCTGACCGCCCCGTTCAACATACCTGGACCCTGTGGTGAGGGCTATGACGGGGCTTCTCTGTAAGTTCCGTCCAGCCTTTACTGCAGCTTTTAGTCCTGCAGGTGGTAGTGAGGGAGCTCTTTTTAGAGAGGTCCGACACCCACAGCTGCTAAAGCAGCCTTCACTTATCCCGGACCCACGCCTATTGGAAGGGGGGAAGGGATGTGGTAAATCGTTGAAAAAAGAAAAAACTTAGAAAAAATCCAATGAAATGTGGACCTCTGTGGCAGCAAAGCCACAAGCCTACTAACTGTGTCGAGCACAGAAAAAACACTGAGGTACTCAGGGATATGGAGGGGAGATATAGTTCCAAAAATAATTTATTCAGTGCCTACTTCCTGTGGAAGCCGTCCATATCCCAAGAGTACTCCAGTGACCCCTAGTGGATGAAAAAGAAATTAAAATATGAATAACATAAACAAGACACACAGGCAGGAACGTGCAGTCAGGGGAGGCAGTGCCTCCCCTGTCATAATGATTAAAATAATAAAAAGAAGATATTTATAGCACAGATTCTGTGATAAATTTCTTCTTTTATTATTTTAATAATTTCCCCTGTGGAAATGTTAGGCTGGGGGGCAGCGGGAGAGGTGCCTCCCGCACCTAACGTTAAAGTCCGGGCAGAGGGGGGCAGGCAGGGGGCAGGGCGCAGCAATGGGCTGTGAAAGCCCATTGAAAAAGAATGGGGAAGCGGCACCACTACAGGTGCCTCAATGACAGGGGCATGCATTCAACCCTGATGAATGCACGCCCCTGTCAGTCCCCCAGATGTGATTGGCCCAGCGGATCTAGCGCTGGATCCGCTGTCGAATCAGTAGAGAGCCCCTTCCCGGCTGCAGCAGGCGCCGTGGGCTGTGTGGGCACCGTGGGCTGCAGCCGGTGCCGGTGACAGACACTAGAGGTCATAATTGACCCCTAGTGTCTGAGCGGCGCTACTATGGGAGAGACGTCATGAGTCATGACGTCTCTCCCATAGTACAGCAGAGAGGAGCTGGCGGACGGAGACGGAGGCAGCGCTGCAGGAGCGGTAAGTATGTGTGTGTATTTATTTTTATTTTTTTAGGTGTTTGGGGCACTGGCACAGCTACAGGGGGCACAGCTACTGGGGGCACAACTACAAGGGGCACAGCTACAGAGGAAGAGTACAAGGGGCACAACTATAAGGGGCACAGCTACAGGGGCACAACTACAGGGGGCACAGCACCTGGGGGCACTGCAACTGGGGGCACAGCTACAGGGGCACAACTACAGGGGTCACAGCACCTGGGGGCAATGCAACTGGGGGCACAACTACAAGGGGCACAGCAACTGTGGGCACAACTACAAGGGGCACAGCTACAGGGGGCACAGCTACAGGGGGCACAGCAACTGGGAGCACAACTACAAGGGGCACAGAAACTGTGGGCACAACTACAAGGGTCACAGCTACAGGGGCACAGCAACTGGGGGCACAGCTACAAGGGGCACAGTAACTGGGGGCACAGCTACAAGGGCACAGTTGCAAGGGGCACAATTACAGGGGTCACAGCTACTGGGGGCACAATTACAGGGGGCACAACTACTGGGGGCACAGCCACAAGGGGCACAGCTACTGTGGGCAAAGCTACAGGGGGCACAGCTACTGGGGGCACAGCAACTTGGGGCACAACTACAGGGGCACAGCTACAGGGGGCACAGCAACTGGGGGCACAACTACAGGGGTCACAACTACTGGGGGCACAGCCACAAGGGGCACTGCTACTGGGGGCACAGCTACAGGGGTCACAGCAACTGGGGGCACAGCTACAGGGGTCACAACTACTGGAGGCACAGCCACAAGGGGGCGCAGCTACTGGGGGCAAAGCTACAGGGGGCACAGCTACTCGGGGCACTGCTACTGGGAGCAAAGCTACAGGGGGCAAAGCTACAGGGTGCACTGCTACTGGGGGCACTGCTACTGGGGGCACAGCGACAGGGCACAGCGACAGGGGGCACAACTACAGGGGGCACAACTACTCGGGCACTGCTACAAGAAGCACAGCTAGGGGGCACAGCTATTTGGGGCAAAGCTACAGGGGGCACAGCTACAAGGGGCACAGCTACAGGGGTCACAACTACTGGGGGCACAGCCACAATGGGCACAGCTACTGGGGGCAAAGCTACAGGAGGCACAGCTACAAGGGGCACAACTACAGGGGTCACAACTACTCGGGGCACTGCTACTGGGGGCACTGCTACAGGGGGCAAAGCTACTGGGGGCACAGCTAGAGGGGTCACAACTACTGGGGGCACAGCTACTAGGCTCACAACTATTGGGGGCGCCTGCTCCATCCTCCCAGCCAGTAGCAGCACTCTCCCCTGTCTGTGCTAACGTCTTCCTGTGTCAGCGAGTGCATAATATTCATTCATTTCTCTCTCTCTCTCTCTCTCTCTCTCTCTCTCTCTCTCCCTCTCTCTCTCCTCCTGTGGATTACTTTGTTTGTAAGTATAATTTTAATTTTTACAGGTACCCCAATTGGATTCTAATGGACAAGTGGACGTGATCGGCGTGGGATGTAGGTAAGTAATCTTTCTCTCATTTTTACAGGAACCACCTATTGGATTCTACATGGACAAGTGGACGTGACCGGCATGGGATGTAGGTAAGTATGTGTGAGTGTGTAAGTGTGTTTTAATTTTTTTTTACTTTCACGGTGTGTGTGTTGTGTTTTTATTTGGGTATTTTTTTGTTGTAGAACTATAGGTACCAGTGGGCCCGTTATTTCCCCGCATGCTGGTACTTGAGGTTCTCCAAGTACCAGCAAGCGGGGGAGGCTTGCTGGGCCTTGTAGTTCCACAACAAAAAACAATATTCTTTTTTTACACACATGGCTATCAGCCCGGCACCCACTGCCCAGGGGTGCTGGGGACAGCCTCGGGCTTCACCCCTGGCCCTTGGGTGCCTGGAGGTGGGGACCCATTGATTTAAGGGGTCCCCACTCCTCCAGGGAACCCCGGCCAAGGATGACTAGTTGGGGGGGTAATGCCACGGCCGCAGGGACCTACATAAATGTGTCCCCCGGCTGTGGCATTATGTCCCTGGCTAGTGGAGCCCGGTGCTGGTTTTAAAAATACGGGGGACCCTTACATCTTTTGTCCCCTGTATTTTTGGAACCAGGACTGGTCTAAGAGCCCGGTGCTGGTTGTCTAAATACGGGGAACCCCTGTCCAATTTTTCCCCAGTATGTAAACAACCAGGACCGGCTCAAAAAGCCCGAGGCTGGTTATACTTAGGAGGGGGGGACCTCACACATTTTTTTTATTTTTAACCCATTCAGACCCTTCTCCATTAAGTTAATGGAAGCCCTGGACAACAAAATTGCATTCGTGTCCTCCTCCCACTCCCTTCCCAGTACCAAACACTAATTATTATTATTTTTTCTATAAAAATGTACAATATATCACAAGTATGATGAGCAGGCAGGCAGGCAGCGGGCATTGGCGGCATCGGACTGAGAATCAAATTAGTGGCGGGGGGCTGGGTCAGTTGATGGTGGGCAAGTTTGTAAGCCATTGGCGGTGGCAGCGGGCATCGGCTCAGAGACAGTAGTGGGCATTGGCTCGGCGGCGGTAGGGGTCATCGGCAGGATCCGGCGGACATTATGGCTGTAGTGCCTCACCAGCCACTGGGACACACAGATATGCTCACACGCATGTAACTGGGAGCTGTGAAAAATGGAAATAAGGCATCTGCCACAAAATATGTAAATAAAATGCAATAAAAAAATGGAAAAAAGAAACCCACGAGATTTTCACAAAATAAGTCTCCAGACTCTGTGGAGGGGCAATATCCAATCTTGATCCTGTAGTATATTTGCATCCCAGCAGTAAATCCGAGATTATCTTAATCCCTGAAAATGGAGAAGGGGGTACAAATTCGGAGGCTTTGGCCCCTAGTTTTTCAGTTTCTCTAGCAGTGTGGTAATTATATATTTGCTTGGTTTAAGTCCTTTCCGTTTCACACCGATATAGGAGTGGAGGTGAAAGTCTGTGTTTTGTCCCTGATTGCGTGTCCCACTCTAATTTTTAATCACCTTCTTGACACTGTCCTCTTCCTCTTGCCTCTTTTCATAATGTGAAAAGTCATCAAATATTGACGTGGTATGTTTGTAGCTAGCTATGATTCGGAGAACTTGGCAAGCTGAAATGATGGGTTTATTAAACTGTGCATGTCCTGTTTATACAACATAAGGGAGGGTGGGTGGGAGGACCCAAGGACAATTCCATCTTGCACCTCTTTTTTTTCTTTTGTATGATGTGCACTTGGGGCCCAGTTTTTAAAACTGCCACTGCAGTGCCACTCCTAGACGGGCCAGGGGGTTGTGTCGCTTAGCTTAGTCATCCAGCTACCTCGGTGCACTCTTTTGGCCTAAAAACAATATTGTGAGGTGTGAGGTGTTCAGAGTAGACTGAAAATGAGTGGAAATGAATGTTATTGAGGTTAATAATACCGAAAAGGGTGGCTTTGGCAAAACCAATTCAGATCCAAAACACGAACGGAGATTCAGATCCAAAACCAAAACACAAAACCCGAAAGTGTCCGCCGCACATCTCTAATTCTAAATCTTGTAATTTTAAATAGACATGTGCATTACTTTATATGCACTTGTGCTTTCTGCAATGATATATTATAAAGTCAGTTTGTATAAGAGGCAAGTGAGTGAGGGAGTCCTCACATTGGTACTGTGTTAGTAATCTGAGTAGAGGTCTTATTGCAAAGGTCAGGAGAAGGGTGCAGGGTCCTATATTGTGGTGTGACTGGGCAGACCTATGGTTTATAACTATAAAAATGGACGTGTGTAGCTGTATTGGAAGAGTTTAATATTGAAGACAATAGACCCACTGCGTAATTGTATATGTTTTAGAGCACTTATGTTTTTTTTTATTGTTTTCTATTGGAGATGACTGGTTTGTTTTATTTTTTTTAAATCTGAACACCCCGAACTTACCGAATCCAAGTGTTTCTCAGTCCCGGTCCAGGACTTCCCACCAACCTCGTATCCCAGAACTAAGCAAAACATCATTTTCATGGAGTCTTGCATGGTTTGTATTTTCCTGGAGATGGATATCGCTTGTTTTGGATTCCATATAAAAGTCCCTCTCTTGTGATTGGCGCGACGTATGGCCACAATGAACGATGTAGTTTTGCACAGGTTCTAGCGATGCATTTCAGTCGCACTGCTTGCCGCAGAGTGATTGACATGAAGTGGGCATTTCTGGGTGGCAACTGACCATTTTCAGGGAGTGTGCGGAAAAACGCAGACGTGCCAGGAAAAACACAGGCGTGGCTGGACGAACACTGGGCGGGTTTGTGACGTCAAATCGGAACTGAATAGTCTGAAGTGATCGCAAGCGCTGAGTAGGTTTTGAGCTACTCTGAAACTACTCAAAAAATATTTGTAGCCGCTCTGCGATACAACCGTTCGCACTTCTGCTAAGCTAAAATACACTCCCAGTGGGCGGTGGCATAGCGTTTGCATGGCTGCTAAAAACTGCTAGCAAGCGATCAACTCGGAATGACCCCCAGTGTGCACATGCGCAGTGCAGAAGCTGCACACACTTTAAAAGGCCCCAGCATGCAAACACAATCATACCTGCATTTCATGCTGAATTGGGCCCACAGGCATCTTCTGTAACCTTCCATTTAACACCTTCTTGCACTGAGTATAGATGTGTCACCTTTAAAACAGGGAAATAAGTGCACAAAAAAATGCTAAGGCTGAAGAACAATCTGTGTGTTCACAAACTTTACAGATCCCTGGGGAGAGTCTATTTGTGTCCATGAGTGCTGCCTGAGCCTGACATGTCTGAATCTGACACTGTAATCGTAGAGAAGCCTCCTTTCACTATTTCTGAATCCTCTGCAAATGTGATAATGAGTAACAGTAAAAGAAAGGATGGTGATTGTTTAGAATCAGAAATTGGAATTGAGGATGCTACTGTAGAAGTGCAACAGGATGAGGGGAATATTTGTGTATCTGATGCTAATGAGGATGTTAATGATGAATGTTTTGGCCAAGAAGTCCTTGATCAAATTCAAGAGGAGTATGTTTTTTTGTGTCAAAGTAAGTCAGTCTACAGTGGCAGCAGTTCTTTCGAGTGATGATAAGAAGATGGACATTGTAATGCCTAGGTATAGGGTCAAACAAATTCCACCTCTTTCATGTGGAATTATTTTTACCCAAATCCTGACAGCCTTTGTCAAGAAATCTTTGCCATTTGTGAGGTTAAAGTAAGTAAAGATAGGGGAGTTAATAATAATAATAATAATAATAATAATAATAATTTATAATAATATCAATAATAATTTTATTTCTATAGTGATCCTTCTCTGACAGGTCTCAATGCACTTTACAGACATCAAAAACAATGCACATAATACAGAAGATGTAAGTAATACAACAGAGGTTCCAAAATGCGGTCCTTAAGGCACCCCAATGGTCCTGGTTTTAAATGTATCCATGCTTGGCCACAGGCACCTTAGTCAATTTGAGTTAACCATCTGTGCGGAGCCATGGATATACCTAAAACCTGGACTGTTGGGGTGCCTTGAGGACCGCATTTGGGAACCTTTGTAATACAGCAATAGACCAGCCACACAGAAATAAAAAGAAAACCTTGAGCACACAGTAAGCATAATGCAGGATTGAAGTAGGCATTTTGGGTAACAATTTCCAAGGGTTGTGCATTCCACCCTCCCAGGTACCAGATGAGGCAGCCATCTTGGATGCACTGTGTAGGATTACCCTGAGTGGAATAGTCTACCCCTAGAAGAGATGACACAAAGTGGGGAGATTGTAATGTCTTAATGCTCAGAGTAGGTCCCATCAAAACCACCAGGTCCATGTATATTTCATCCCATACACAAGTGTACCAGATAAGGCAGCCATGTTGGGCACACTACAATGGTTACACTGTGGGAGATGAGCTACACAAGGGCCCAATGCATACATGGGTAAACTGACACTTGTGTAGTAGTAGTAGTAGTAGTAGTAGTAGTAGTAGTAGTAGTAGTATTATCATAATATACCCTGCATGGAAAGAACCATCCGAGGCCACCATCTGGGGTGCACTGCGTAGGTCACACTGGCAGGATGTGCAAAAAGTGGAGGCACACATTACAGGAATAGCATGCAGTGGGGTGGAAGAGAGAAAAAAAAACCACATGTTAAGAAAACATCTAACCATCTAGGCACCTTATCCTTGTTATATCCTTTGCAGTGAGTTCATGTAAGATTTTTATCAAAATCAGAAAAATCCTGTAAAATAATAACAAGCAGTCCAACATTAGCTACCAGCAGTCTGGACCAGCACATACAAGTTCCACTACCAGCACCCTCATCATCAGCCTTCTCATTAACAATCAGCGGTAGTCCTGCTGTATCCTGTTTGCAAAGGCTATCCGATTCCTGCCCTATCCAGGATTCCCAAGAAGAATCCTTCCAAGCTAGTGCTGCTGCTGTGGATGACTCTTTATCCTAGAAGGGTACCAAGACGACTAGTAGTTTCAAACAACAATTGACTGTGAAACAAGCATTTGAAAGAGGAGCCAAGTATGACATCTACCATCTTGTTGCATAGGAGATCACTGAAGCCATAACATAAAAAAAATATGAAGATCCCTCTTATTGCGCAATTTCAAGCCAACAGCTTATGGGTAAGTAACCTTAACAAGTGATCGCCACATCTCTAGAATCTCAAGAAAAAAATGCAAAAATCGAGTTTTAATTAGGGATGAGCGGATTCGGTTCTTAGAGAACCAAACCGTACCGGACTCCACCATTCGAGCCCAGATCTGAGTCAGCCTCGGGTTTTCCCGCCTGACTCGGAAACCAGAATGAGGCAAAATGTCATCATCCCACTGTCAGATTCTCGCAGGGTTTGGATTCCATATAAGGAGACATGTGTCCCCGCCATTTTCACTCTGGCATTGGAGAGTGTAGAGAGAGGACTTGTCTCCGTTCTCTCAGTGTCTGTGTCTTGTGCTGTATTTGTCCAGTCACAGTGGTTGTGCCCTCTTGATGCCATATGTCCATTGCTGCTGTGTTGTGCTGCATAAGTTCATGGTGGTGTATTGTGCTGCATCAGTCCAGTGGTAGTTTCCTGTGCATCAGCCATCAGTCATCAGTCATTCCAGTGACCAGGCAGTCACAGTGGTTGTGTCCTCTTGCTGCCATATGTTCATTGCTCCTGTATTGTGCTGTATCAGTTCAGTGGTGGTGTATTGTACTGCATCAGTCCAGTGGTAGTGTCCTGAGCATCAGCCATCATTCATTCCAATGACCAGGCAGTCACAGTGTTTTTTTCCTCTTGCTGCATATGTCCATTGCTGCTGTGTTGTGCTGCATCAGTTCAGTAGGGGTGTATTGTGCTACATCAGTCCAGTGGTAGTGTCCTGTGTATCAGTCATCAGTCATTCCAGTGACCAGGCAGTCACAGTGGTATACTCTGCTGCCATATGTCCAGTGCTGCCATATAACAATAATAACAACAAGTCCCTTACAGTGTTGCTGTGTTGTCCTGCATCTGTCCAGTGGTAGTGTCCTGTGCATCAGCCATCAGTCATTCCAGTGACCAGGCAGTCACAGCGGTATACTCTCCTGCCATATAATAATAATAATAATAATAATAATAATAATAATAATAACAACAACAACAACAACAACAACAACAACAACAACAACAACAACAACAACAACAACAACAACAACAACAACAACAACAACAACAAGTCCCTTACAGTGTTGCTATGTTGTCATACATCAGACCAGTGGTAGTGTCCTGTGCATCAGCCACTAGTCATTACAGTGACCAGGCAGTCACAGTGGTATACTCTGCTGCCATATGTCTATTGCTGCCATATAATAATAATAATAATAATAATAATAATAATAATAATAATAAGTTCCTTACAGTGTTGCTGTGTTGTTCTGCATCAGACCAGTGGTAGTGTCCTGTGCATCAGCCATCAGTCATTCCAGTGACCAGGCAGTCACAGTGGTATACTATGCTGCCATATGTCCAGTGCTGCTGTATAATATTATTATTATTATTATTATTATTATTATTATACAGCAGCACTGGACATATGGCAGCATAGTATACCATTGTGACTGCCTGGTCCCTGGAATGACTGATGGTTGATGCACAGGACACTACCACTGGACTGATGCAGGACAACACAGCAACACTGTAAGGGACTTGTTTTTATTATTATTATTATTATTGTTATTATTTTTAACAAGTCCCTTACAGTGTTGCTGTGTTGTCCTGCATCAGTCCAGTGGTAGTGTCCTATGCATCAACCATCAGTCATTCCAGGGACCAGGCAGTCACAGTGGTATACTCTGCTGCCATATGTCCAGTGCTGCTGTATAATAATAATAATAACAACAACAACAAGTCCCTTACAGTGTTGCTGTGTTGTCCTGCATCAATCCAGTGGTAGTGTCCTGTGCATCAGCCATCAGTCATTCCAGTGACCAGGCAGTCACAGTGGTATACTCTGCTGCCATATGTCCAGTGCTGCCGTATAATAATAATAATAACAAGCAGGGCCGGTGCTAGGGTGTTTGGCGCCCCCCTGCAAACTATAAATTTGCGCCCTCCCATATTCCTTTGGTGCGCGCCGGGAAAAGGGGTGTAGTCTCACAAGTAAGGGGCATAGCCACACAATAGTACCCCCATTCAAAATTACGCCACAATGTAGCACAATCTTATTCATCTTATACGTAATGCCCCACCCGTAGTAGTAGCGTCCTTATATGTAATGCCCCCCAGTAGTAGTAGTGTCCTTATACGTAGTGCACCCCCAGTAGTAGAAGCATCCTTATACGTAATGCACCCCCAGTAGTAGTAGTAGCGTCCTTATACGTAATTCCCCCTAGTAGTAGTAGCATCCTTATACATAATGCCCCCCCAATAGTAGTAGCATCCTTATACATAATGCCCCCCAGTAGTAGTAGCATCCTTATACATAATGCCCCCCAGTAGTAGTAGCATCCTTATACGTAATGCCCCCCCAGTAGTAGTAGAATCCTTATACGTAGTGCACCCCCAGTAGTAGTAGCGTCCTTATACGTAGTGCACCCCCAGTAGTAGAAGCTTTCTTATACGTAATGCACCCCCAGTAGTAGTAGCGTCCTTATACGTAATGCCCCCTCCAGTTGTAGTAGCGTCCTTATAAGTAGTGCACCCCCAGTAGTAGAAGCATCCTTATACATAATTCCGCCCTAGTAGTAGTAGCGTCCTTATACGTAATGCCCCCCAGTTGTAGTAGCATCCTTATACGTAGTGCACCCCCAGTAGTAGAAGCGTCCTTATACATAATGCCCCCCCCCCAGTAGTAGCATCCTTATACGTAATGCCCTCCCCCAGTAGTAGTATTGTTATACGTAATGCCCCCCAGTAATAGTAGCGTCCTATACATAATGCCCCCAAGTAGCAGTATCGTCCTTATACGTAATGACCCCTCAGTAGTAGCGTCGTTACACGCAATGGCCCCCATTAGTAGCGTCGTTACACGTAATGCCCCCCCTGTAGTAGTCGCGTCCTTAAAGCACACATAAACGCACACAGACATAACACACACACACACACACACATTTCCCTCTCACACTTCACTTACCTAAGCCAGTCTCCCTACACTACAGCAGCCTTGTCCGTGTAGCTCCGCCCCTTTCTAGCCTGTTTAGCCATGCCCCTTCCGGCCCGCTTAGCTCCGCCCCCTTCAGTACCGTGCACAGCGCTGTCCTGTCACACAGGTGAGGGGAGGGGAGGGAGGAGGATTTTCATGCTGCAGGTGCCGTAGCCAGTGCCTGTCATACAGTGACAGGCACAGCAGCAGCAGCAGCAGGGGGCACAGGACGGCGCAGCAGGGAAGGAATGCAGAGCAGGGGGAGCGCCTCTCCGTCCCAGCGCCTCCCTGCACTGCATCCCTTCGCTGAGCGGGTAGCGCCGGGCCTGATAACAAGTCCCTTACAGTGTTGCTGTGTTGTCCTGCATCAGACCAGTGGTAGTGTCCTGTGCATCAGCCATCAGTCATTCCTGTGCCACATATTGTGTTATATAACTCCAGAAAAATAATGGAGAACAAAAATTTGGAGGATAAAATAGGGAAAGATCAAGAACCACTTCCTCCTAGTGCTGAAGCTGCTGCCACTAGCCATGACATAGACGATGAAATGCCATCGTCGTCTGCCAAGGCCGATGCCCAATGTGATAGTAGAGGGCATGTAAAATCCAAAAAGCCAAAGTTCAGTAAAAAGACCACAAAATATAAATTTAAATGGTCTGAGGAGAAACGTAGACTTGCCAATATGTCATTTATGACACGGAGTGGCAAGAAACGGCTGAGGCCCTGGCCTATGTTCATGACTAGTGGTTCAGCTTCCCATGACAATGGAAGCCCTCATCCTCTCTCTAGAAAAATTTAAAGAGTTAAACTGGAAAAGGCACAGAAAAGAACTGTGCTTTCTGAGATGGTATCACAAATCCCCAAGGAGAGTCCAAGTGTGTCGGCGGTTGTGATGCCTGACCTTCCCAACACTGGACGGGAAGAGGTGGCTCCTACCACCATTTGCTCACCCCCTGCAAGTGCTGGAAGGAGCACACGCAGTCCAGTTCCTGATATTGAAATTGAAGATGTACACCAGGATGAGGATATGGGTGTTGCTGGTGCTGAGGAGGAAGTTGACGATGAGGATTCTGATGGTGATGTGGTTTGTTTAAGTCAGGCACCAGAGGAGACACCTGTTGTCCGTGGGACGAAGAATCCCATTGTGATGCCTGGGCAAACTACCAAAAAAGCCACCTCTTCGGTGTGGAATTATTTCTCTACAAATCCGGACAACAGGTGTCAAGCCATCTGTTGCCTCTGTCAATCTATAATAAGGAGGGGTAAGGATGTTAACCACCTAGGGACATCCACCCTTATACGTCACCTGCAGCGCATTCATCATAAGTCAGTGTTGTGAGACTTTGGGTAAGAGCATAAGCAGTCCACTGACTCCTAAATCCCTTCTTCCTCTTGTACCCAAGCTCCTGCAAGCCACCCCACCAACTCCCTCAATGTCAACTTCCTCCTCAGTCAGGACCGTCAGTAGTCCTGCAGGCCATGTCACTGTCAAGACTGAGGAGTCCTCTCCTAACCGGGATTCCTCCAGAGGATCCTTGAGTGGTACGCCTGCTGTTGCTGCCGCTGCTGTTGTTGCTGCTAGGAGTTGATCGTCATCCCAGAGGGGAAGTCGGAAGACCACTTGTACTACTTCAACTAAGCAATTGACTGTCCAATAGTCCTTTGTGAGGAAGATGAAATATGACAGCAGTCATCCTTTTGCAAAGCGGATAACTGAGGCCTTGACAGCTATGTTGGTGTTAGACATGCATCCGGTATCCACCATTAGTTCATTGGGACTTGTTTGAGGTACTGTGTCCCTGGTATCAAATCCCATCTAGGTACCACTTCTCTAGGCAGGTGATACAGAGAATGTAGAGAGACGTCAGAAAAAGTGTCCTTAGTTACTGTACATACAAAATGCGGTTGACAAATGGAACAGGGCAGACTAAGGACTATATGACTGACAGCCCACTGGGTAGATGTATGGCCTCCCACAGCAACAACAGCAGTGGCACCAGTAGCAGCATCTCGCAAACGCCAACTCGTTCCTAGGCAGGCTACGCTATGTATCACCAATTTCTGCAAGAGGCACACAGCTGACAACCTCTTACAGAAACTGAGGAACATCATCGCAGAATGGCTTACCCCAATTAGACTCTCCTGGGGATTTGTGATATCGGACAACGCCACCAATATTGTGCATGCATTACATCTGGGCAAATTCCAGCACGTCCCATGTTATGCACATACAATTAATTTGGTGGTGCAGAATATTTTTGAAAAATGACAGTGGCTTGCAGAAGATGCTGTCGGTGGCCTGAAAAATTGCGGGCCACTTTCAGCATTCAGCCACTGCGTGCCGTTGACTGGAGCGCCATCAAACACGCCTAAACCTGCCCTGCCATCAACTGAAGCAAGAGGTGGTAACAAGGTGGAATTCAGCACTCTATATGCTTCAGAGGATGGAGGAGCAGCAAAAGGCCATTCAAGCCTATACACACACCTACGCTATAGGCAAAGGAGGGGGAATGCACCTGACTCAAGCGCAGTTGAGTATGATTTCCATCTTGTGCAAGGTTCTCCAACCCATCGAACTTGCCACATGTGAAGTCAGTTCAGACACTGCCAGCTTGAGTCAGGTCATTCCCCTCATCAGGCTTTTGCAGAAAAAGCTGGAGAAATTGAAGGAGGAGATAAGATGGAGCGATTCCGCAAAGTATGTGGGACTTGTGAATGGAGTCCTTCATTCGCTTTGCCAGGATTCCAGGGTGGTCAATCTGTCAAAATCATAGCACTACATTTTGTCCACCGTGCTCGATCCTAGGTTTAAAGCCTACGTTGTATCTCTCTTTCCGGCAGACACAAGTGTGCAGAGGTGCAAAGACCTGCTGGTGAGTAAATTGTCAACTCAAGCGGAACGTGACCCATCAACAACTCCTTCTTCAATTTCTCCCGGCACTGGGGCTGCAAGTAAAGGGATAAGATTTCCTAGCCCACCTGCTGGCGGTGATGCAGGGCAGTCAGGAGCAAGTGCTGACATCTGGTCCGGACTGAAGGACCTACCAACGATTACTGAAAAGTCTACTGTCACTGCATATGATTCTGTCACCATTGAAAGAATGGTGGAGGATTATATGAGTGACAGCATCCAAGTAGGCATGTCAGACAGTCCGTATGTATACTGGCAGGAAAAAGAGGCAATTTGGATGCTCTTGCACAAACTGGCTTTATTTTACCTAAGTGTGTACTCCAAAAGAGTGTTTAGTGCAGCCGGTAACCTTGTCTGCGATCGGCGTAGGGGGTTACTTCCACAAAATGTGGAGAAGATGATGTTCACCAAAATGAATTATAAATTCCTCCGGTAAGACCTTTACCAGCAATTGCCTACAGAAAGTAAACAGGGACCTCTGATGGTGGATTCCAGTGGGGACAAATTAATACTCTGTGAGGAGAAGGATGTACACAGTGAAAGGGGTGAGGAATTGGAGGATGAAGATGAGGTGGACATCTTGCCTCTGTAGAGCCAGTTTGTGCAAGGAGAGATTGATTGCTTCTTTTTTGGTGGGGGCCCAAACAAACCAGTCATTTCAGCCACATTCGTGTGGCAAACCCTGTTGCTGAAATGATTGGTTTGTTAAAGTGTGCATGTCCTGTTTATACAACATAAGGATGAGTGGGAGGGCACAAGGACAATTCCATCTTGCACCTCTTTTTCTTCTTATCATCATGTGCTGTTTGGGGATTATTTTTTTAAAGTGCCATCCTGTCTGACACTTCCGTATATGTCCAGTGGTACTGCCATTTAATTCCAGTGATTTTGCCGTATAATTCCAGTGATTTTGCTGTATAATTCCAGTGATTTTGCTGTTTAATTCCAGTGATGTTGCCATTTAATTCCAGTGATTTTGCCGTATAATTCCAGTGATTTGGACGTATAATTCCAGTGATTTGTATGTACAGTATAATTCCAGTGATTTGGATTTATATTTCCAGTGATTTTGCCATTTAATTCCAGTGATTTGGACGTATAATTCCAGTGATTTGTATGTACAGTATAATTCCAGTGATTTGGATTTATATTTCCAGTGATTTTTCCATTTAATTCCTTGGATTTGGACGTATAATTTCAGTAATTTGGACATTTAATTCCAGTGATTTTGCAGTATAATTCTAGTGATTTTGCCATTTAATTCCAGTAATTTGGATTTATAATTCCAGTGATTTGGCCGTATAATTCCAGTGATTTGAATGTATAATTCCAGTGATTTTGCCAGTTAATACCAGTGATTTGGATGTATAATTCCAGTGGGAATTGTTTGTGTCGCTTGTCTTAGTCATACAGCTACCTCATTGCACCTCTTCGACATCTTTGCATGAGGTGCTGTTTGGGGCCTAGTTTTTGAAAAGTGCCATCCTGTCTGACACTTCCATATATGTCCAGTGGTACTGCCATTTAATTCCAGTGATTTTGCCATATAATTCCAGTGATTTGGATGTATAATTCCAGTGATTTTGCCATTTAATTCCAGTGATATTGCTATTTAATTCCAGTGATTTTGCAGTATAATTCCAGTGATTTGAATGTATAATTCCAGTGATTTTGCCATTTAATACCAGTGATTTGGACGTATGATTCCAGTGATATGGACGTATAATTCCAGTGGGAATTGTTTGTGTCGCCTGTCTTAGTCATACAGCTACCTCATTGCACCTCTTCAACATCTTTGCATGAGGTGCTGTTTGGGGCCTAGTTTTTGAAAAGTGCCATCCTGTCTGACACTGCCGTATGAGTCCAGGGGTACTGCTGTATTAGTCCTGTGGTACTGCCGTATAAGTCCACCAATTGCAGAATTTTTGAAAAATGACAGGGGCATACAGGAGATGCTGTTAGTGGACCAAACAATTGTGGCCAACTTTCGACATTCGGCCACTGCTTGACACTACTAGATGGGCCAGGTGGTTGTGTTGCTTAGCTTAGTCATACAGCAACCTCGGTGCACCTCTTTTTCTTCTTTGCATCATGTGCTGTTTGGGGCCTTTTTATTATATATCTGCCCTCCTGTCTGCCACTGCAGTGCCACTCCTAGATGGGCCAATTGTTTGTGTCGCTTGGCTTAGTCATACAGCTACCTCATTGCACCTCTTCTACATCTTTGCATGAGGTGCTGTTTGGGGCCTAGTTTTTGGAAAGTGCCCACCTGTATGACACTGCAGTGCCACTCCTAGATGGGCCAGGTGTTTGTGCCGCACACTTGTGTCGTTTAGCTTAGCAAAGTCATCCAGTGACCTCGGTGCAACCTTTTGGCATAAAAACAATATTGTGAGGTGTTCAGAATAGACTGGAAATGAGTGGAAATGAATGTTAATGAGGTTAATAATACCGTATGATCAAAATTACCCCCAAGTTCTGTGATTTTAGCTGTTTTTATGTTTTTTTCAAAAATCATCCGGATTCAAAACTAAAACCAAAACACGAAAGGGTGGTTTTGGCAAAACCAAGCCAAAACCAAAACACGAAAGTGGAATTAGAACCAAAACCAAAACACAAAGCACGAAAAGTGCCAGCCGCACATCTCTAGTTTTAATGCCCACTGGCACTTGCATTGAAATGTAATGAAATGTATGTAAATTTCATTACATTTCTAAGCAAGCGCCAGTGGGCACTGAAGCCATTATGGCTATGTAAACATTAGATGTGGATACAAAATCTGCCATCAATGCATTTGGTTTTAAACAATAAGTAGAGGTCTTATGTCTCCAGAACCAAATTCCATCTCAATTCCATTTCATCAGTTCAGAAATTACTCACCTGCACCAGGACATTAAACAACCAGTTAATCTTTGTCTACAAAATGCCATTATACCGACAATCCACTTAACTACAGATATATGGACAAGTGGTACTGGTCAAACTAAAGATTACATGACTGTGACAGCCTTTTGGGTGGGTGTATCGCCTTAAGCAGCAGTATCTACCATACAACACCAGTTCATGTTTCTTATTATTATCCTCTCTTGTGTGTGCTTGACTGGCTGCATATAATAATAATAATAATAATAATAATCATCATAATCATATTATACTGTATTTAGAGGGGGCGGGGTGCATTGTTGATGGTCTTTTGTCTCTCACAAATCTCAAATCGATCCTTTATCAGCTCATGCTTCTTATTATCATCCTGTCTTTTGTGTGCTTGACTGGCAGTATATAATATAGTAAATTATAATAACAGCAGATGCAGGAAAACATGGTCAAAAGTAGATCCTTGTTCCGATCAAATGTATGTGCTGTTCAGTACTACTACTATACCTATAAAAATACAAGCAGTGCACCACACACCAATCCAGTAGAAATCAAATTGCAATACCATATGTTTGTTTCATTTCATACCTGGTGCTATGCCAGGTAGAGCCCCTTTTATACACATTACATGTGGTAGAGCTCCTTTTTTACATGTTACGCCAGGTAGAGCCCCTTTTATACACATTATGCATATGCCAGAGAGAGCCCCTTTACAAACATTACACCAGGTAGAGACCCTCTCAAACACGTTACACCAGGTAGAGCCCCTTTCATACACATTACACAAGGTAGAGCCCCTCTCTTACACGTTACACCAGGCAGAGTTCCTTTTATACACATTATGCTTATGCCAGGTAGAGCCCCTTATACACATTACACCAGGTAGGGCCCTTCTCATACACGTTACACCAGGTAGAGCCCTTTTTATACATGTTACGCCAAGTAGAGTCCCATTTTTACACGTTATGCCAGGTAGGGCCCCTATTACATGTTATACTAGGTACAGCCCCCTATACACATTACACCAGGTAGAGCCCATTATACACGTTACACCAGGCAGAGCCCCTTACACACATTATATGGCAGGTAGATCCCGTTTATACAGAGAGTGGGAGATAAAGAGAGAGAGTGTTAGGTTCCTGGTGCTCAGAACAAGGGAGATGTTGCATAGTGAGTCCAGAGCACCAGAGCTGAAATAAGGTGTGGTGTGGAAATAGCCCCTAGCACCCTACCTCCATTGTTTCACCCGTGTGGTCAGTTCACGCCTGAGTGACTATGGTTTCTTGGGCCCACAGCAGCCGCGTTTGAAGGGCGGATTAGGTCTGCCCAACTCCGATGCCCCCAGGTCTTAGAGTGAGACAAGGCGTGAACCGAGACAGGATAATAACAAGGGGACTTCTAACTAAAGCAAACAGAAGGCTAGGGGCTACTAACAACCCTAAAACTAAATATATGTGCGGCACGCCGCCAAAGGAAAAGAACAACAAAGGAAATGCTGTCCACACGCCGACACAATACTGTTGTGTACTGGCGGTGACAGCATAAGCAGAACCCTCTGCAAAACACCAGTAACAAATATAACCAAAGAATACTGCGGCCTAGGCCGACGGACGCGGTAAAGCCGCTACTCACGGAACCGGTACAAATACTGGCAAATGGACAGGAACCCCCAATGTAGCCGACACAGACTCTCAGAACCGGAGGACAGGCAGAATCCCAAACAACAGACCGGTGGACACCAAGAAGCCAGATACTCGACCAGACACAGACAAAGCCACAGGACTTCTGGACAGGAACGCTTCACGGCAGGACACGGGATCAGACACTGGAACCGACACTGGAACCGACACTGGAACTGACACTGGAAGCAGCTAGACAGACACTGCTAGACAGGAGCTCAGGAACTGGCAGGGACTAGCTCAAAACTCAAGAACTCTGGAACTATCACCAGCCTCTGTGTATTGCACTGAGCCAAAATATAACAGAGAGTCCTAATTAATTATGTCGTGCAACTGCCCTGCTGCACAACTGAGAGGTGCAATTAACAGACAGGTGAGGCTGAACACATGGGAACAAGCTGCAATTACACAGACTCACCACCGGCAGCAAACAAGAGTCTTCTTAAACCAGAGCAACGGGAAATCCTGGCCTGCAAGACAACTATAAACATAAAATAGGAATGAACCACTACCTGTGGTTCATAACAGTACCCTCTCCTTAAGGGTGGGCTCCGAACACCCCATGACACCCACGGGGAACAGAAACAGAAGTATAACATAAAATACATAACCAAAATGCAAAACAGGAATGAGCCACAGCCGTGGCTCATAACAGTACCCCCCCCTTGAGGAGGGGTCAACGGACCCCAAAATTCAGACTTTCCAAAACAAGGGATACAAAAAAAACCCTCACACACTGGTCTAACAGGCAAGAAAACAGAAACAAGCTGTGGCAACAGCTTGTAACAGTGCCCCCCCCCCCCCCCCCCCTTGACGGTGGCCACAGGACACAAGACAAGGGAAAAAAAATATTATTATTTTTTTTTTATATATATACACCACAAGGCAAGAGTCAGCAATATTTCTTTTTCTTTTTCTTCTTTTTACCCTGTGCTTGCTAGGCGACACCAGGAAAGGAAGAAATCTCTTGCTCAAAAAATTCTTCAAAACATATAGGTCGAGCAATCAGATGCTTCTTCCGTCTCCTACCAGAGTGCCCCGGCATATAAGAAACCTCATCAGTTTCGGAATCTGAGAACAGACCATAGATTGGTTCCATTCCCCTAGGTACCGAAACTTTAGAAGATTTCCTGTTGGGAGAAGACAGGAAAGCACATCCAGTAGCAATGGTAATAGGCGGTGATTTTTGTGCTGACTGGCTGGAGTGCTTCACTGTGACCAAGTCATTACAGACCTTCCTCGAGGCTGTGACTTTCTGAACCCCACCAGGGGCAGTGACTTTCTGAACCCCACCTGGGGCAGTGGCCCTCGGAACCCCACCCGGGGTAGTGACTTTCTGAACCCCACCCGGGGCAGTGGCCCTCGGAACCCCCGCTGGGGCAGTGGCCTTCGGGAACCCCGCTGGGGCAGTGGCCTTCGGGAACCCCGCTGGGGCAGTGGCCTTCAGGAACCCCGCTGGGGTCAGCACCTCGGATTCTTTTACTGGGACCGGGCCATCTGCCTCCCTCTCTGGGACCGGGCCGTCAGCCTCCCTCTCTGGGACCGGGCCGTCAGCCTCCCTCTCTGGGACCGGGCCATCAGCCTCCCTCTCTGGGACCGGGCCATCAGCCTCCCTCTCTGGGACCGGGCCGTCAGCCTCCCTCTCTGGGACCGGGCCGTCAGCCTCCCTCTCTGAGTCGATAATTATCGAAACTTTTCCCTGGACAATGACTTCCGGGACTTTTGCTGAAGCTATAACCTTCAGAACCTCCACTAACGCTATGCCTCTTGAGTCCTTTCCTGGGGAAGTAACTTCTAGACCTTTCTCTGGGGCTGTGTCTCTCGAGACCCCACTTGGGGATATTACTTCAAAGATCCCTTCTGGGGTTTTGCTTCTCGAGTTCCCTTCTAGAACTATGGTTTTAGACACCTTCTCTGGAGTTGCACTTTTCAAGTCCCTACCTGGGGTAACAGCTTCTGAAACCCCTTCTGGTATTGACACCTGAGCTATAATATTCGATGTCCCTCTATGACCCAGGGCATCGGGTACCGCTCCAGGACTCTGGGCATCGGGTACCGCTCCAGGACTCTGGGCATCGGGTACCGCTCCAGGACCCTGGGCATCGGGCACCGCTCCAGGACCCTGGGCATCGGGCACCACTCCAGGACCCTGGGCATCGGGCACCACTCCAGGACCCTGGGCATCGGGCACCACTCCAGGACCCTGGGCATCGGGCACCACTCCAGGACCCCGGGCATTGGGCACCATTCCAGGACCCCGGGCATCGGGCACCGCTCCAGGGGTTTGCAACTCTGCTTCAACGGGAAATCAAGAGAGGAGAGAAACATTCTCCTTTGGTTCCTGAATCTATAATGGGGCTCCCTAGCCCAAGGACCCCAATTATAAGACAGAGTGCTTTTTAGTGAGGGTTGTGTGACAAGTACCTCTGCCACAGTAGAGACAGGAGTAGGCCTTGTATCCTGACTCAACTTGACCAGAGGGCAGGACTTGTCGCCATACTTTGGCTTGCGCAACTCACAGGTCTGCAGATAGTGGCCTAAACCCCCACAATATAGGCATAAATTTAAGTTTCTGAGATGCAGACGCTTCTCTTCTGAGAGCCTGGGCCGCAGAAAACTTTTAAACTTTTTCTCTCCAACTGAACCTGAAGATTCTCTTGTCTCCATATTGTGAGCAAGAGTCTCTTTAGAGGTAAATGAACTCTCAACGACTTCTGGCAAGATAAGCAAAATTTTAGTCAGAAGGTTTTGCAGTTGCTTAAAGGATTGCTGCAAAACTTCCAGTCGCTCAGGTTTCAAAGCACTGAAAGCAGAGTTCAGGGCTGATAGAGACGCCTGCAGGGCTTGCATAGTTGGCATAGGAGGATTTTAAACTAGACAAGACAAGACTAAACTAGACTAGACAAGACAAGACTGGACTTTTTTTTTTAAACTAGACAAGACAAGACTGGACAGGATTTTTTTTTTTAAACTAGACAAGACAAGACTGGATTCTGCACACCGAACTGGATTCTGCACACTGAATTCTAGACAGGACTGGATTCTGCACACTGGACTGGATTCTGCACACTGAATTCTAGACAGGACTGGATTCTAAACACCGGACTGGATTCTGCACACTGAATTCTAGACAGGACTGGATTCTAAACAGCGGACTGGATTCTAAACACTCAATTCTAGACAAGACACTGGACCAAAAAAGAAAAAACTACTATTTAGCTTTGTTTCTTTTTTGTTGTATGGCTGGTGATAATGTTAGGTTGCCTCTTTTTCCTGCCAGTATTCGTACGGACTGTCTGACGTGCCTACTTGGATGCTGTCACTCATATAATCCTCCACCATTCTTTCAATGGTGACAAAATCATATGCAGGTGACAGTAGACGACATGGGAGTAATCGTTGGCAGGTCTTTCAGTCCGGACCAGATGTCAGCTATCTCTCCTGACTGCCCTGCATCACCGCCAGCGGGTGGTTTTGGAAATTTTATACTTTTCCTGGCAGCTCCAGTGGTGGTAGAAAATGAAGGAGGAGCTGTTGGCGGGTCACGTTCCGCTTGACTTGACAAGTGTCTCACCAGCAGGTCTTTGAACATCTGCAGACTTGTGTCTGCCGGAAAGAGAGATACAGCGTAGGCTTTAAACCTAGGATCGAGCACGGTGGCCAAAATGTAGTGCTCTGATTTCAACAGATTGACCACCCGTGAATCCTGGTTAAGCGAATGAAGGGCTCCATCCACAAGTCCCACATGCCTAGCGGAATCGTTCCGTTTTAGCTCCTCCTTCAATCTCTCCAGCTGATTCTGCAAAAGCCTGATGAGGGGAATGACCTGACTTAGTGTTACGTTCCTGATGCTCAGAACTAGAGAGATGTTGCGTAGTGAGTCCAGAGCACCAGGACGTGATGCTGAAATAAGGGGTGGTACGGGAATAGCCCCTAGCACCCTACCTCCATTGTTTTACCTGTGTGGTCAGTTCACGCCTGAGTGACTATGGTTTCTTGGGCCCATGGCAGCCACGTTTGAAGGGCGGATTAGGTCTGCCCAACTCCGATGCCCCCAGGTCTTAGAGTGAGACAAGGCGTGAACCGAGACAGGATAATAACAAGGGGACCTCTAACTAAAGCAAACAGAAGGCTAGGGGCTACTAACAACCCTAAAACTAAATATATGTGCGGCACGCCGCCAAAGGAAAAGAACAACAAAGGAAATGCTGTCCACACGCTGACACAATACTGTTGTGTACCGGCGGTGACAGCATAAGCAGAACCCTCTGCAAAACACCAGTAACAAATATAACCAAAGAATACTGCGGCCTAGGCCGACGGATGCGGCAAAGCCGCTACTCATGGAACCGGTACAAATACTGGCAAATGGACAGGAACCCCCAATGTAGCCAACACAGACTCTCAGAACCGGAGGACAGGCAGAATCCCAAACAACAGACCGGTGGACACCAAGAAGCCAGATACTCGACCAGGCACAGACAAAGCCACAGGACTTCTGGACAGGAACGCTTCACGGCAGGACACGGGATCAGACACTGGAACCGACACTGGAACCGACACTGGAACCGACACTGGAAGCAGCTAGACAGACACTGCTAGACTGGAGCTCAGGAACTGGCAGGGACTAGCTCAGAACTCAAGAACTCTGGAACTATCACCAGCCTCTGTGTATTGCACTGAGCCAAAATATAACAGAGAGTCCTAATTAATTATGTCGTGCAACTGCCCTGCTGCACAACTGAGAGGTGCAATTAACAGACAGGTGAGGCTGAACACATGGGAACAAGCTGCAATTACACAGACTCACTACCGGCAGCAAACAAGAGTCTTCTTAAACCAGAGCAACGGGAAATCCTGGCCTGCAAGACAACTATAAACATAAAATAGGAATGAACCACTACATGTGGTTCATAACAGAGAGAGAGAAAGTGAGTGAGAGAGTGTGTGTATTGTCCCACTGCCTGTGTCCTCGTCACTCACCGCACACCAACTCTGGGTCCCACCTGCCGTGAAAGTAGATCCTCGGCTCTCGTCCATCTCTCACATGGATGGAACGGGTACTTCCGGCCTCAGCAATTCCCGATACCTCTCTTTTGCCCGGCATGCAAAGCCAATTCATTTTACTATCTAGACTCAGTGATGGATATTTTTAAACCTGGACTGTAATGGCAGAGTTTGGGAAGTGATAATTTATTGTATTATTCTGCATTAAAATAGCACTCCTCTACATCAATTCATGGATAATGACTAGTCTGTACTGCATGATGATATACTTAATATGTATATTCATGCAGCAGGCACAATACATGGAGTACAGTATGTTGATTCACACTTATCATGACATACTCACAATACATGTTTCTGTTTTTTGGACAGATTGCACACCTGCAAATTTTTACAAAAACCTTGTCCAACTCTATCTTAGGCCCTTAATCATTTATTGGACTAAATAACTAATAATAATAACATGAATGGACATCTACTTTCATCAGATCAGATTTAAGGCTTACTTCAGCCTGATCAATTGAAATTGCAGCAACAGTGCTAAAATATACAGTACATGGACTTTAGCTTTACATTTGTGATGCCCCCATGGATCTCTGCATGGTGCAGTAGCAAACATAGGAATTATTTATCCACACACAGTATATAGTTGCCAGAATCTATTATTAATTTCCAGGGACACATGACTGTTGAGCAGGTGCATTTAATGTGCTTGTCCACTTTTTAGTCTACCACCGCAGAAAGGGTGAAACTAACAGTAGGTTAATTTTTATTCAGTGCTGTTGCCTCATGTGACTCAGTATTACATTTAATCCTGACATGTTGCAGTCCAACTATATACAACATAAAGGGGAATATATAAGAGGAGATGTCCAAAAGTAGGCAATCTCTCTAAGTATGTCTTATTGTTTCTATGGATTTTAGTGCACAACAAGCCTGCGCTATAATTTAGTTTTCATTGTTTTAATGTGTTTATTGTGCAATTAGAATTTTGCTCTTGAATTTACTCACAAAACTCAGGTGAGATTTACACTGGATATACAGGATTAGAGACTTTGTAGTGGCTTTGGAAATTAAACTGGACCTGTCACTTGCATACAGTGGAGGTACAGTATTTAGTTTTGTAGACTGAGCCAGCCTGCAGTCTACTAGTTTACTAGAAATGAGACATCATGGAGATGCAGAGTAATAAGGGTTTATTTTATTTAGAAAGCGTCGGAATGGAAAACTCTATGCTTCTGATCCTGTTTATGCCCAATATTTAAAAGTGTATGCTTATACTAGCTGTGTCTTGCTAGTAAAAGCATTGCCCTTTTAAGTATAGGGCATACACACGATCAGAAGAACCGAATTTTACAACCTGACGCTTTATAAATGAACCCCATAATCCATAGGAACTACGCCTATTGCACTGATAGGCTGCATTGTGTGGAAAAATAGTTCCGCCCGCTAAATGAAGTTAAGGAAAGATGACGATTCCTCATTAAGAACATTTGCCAAATATAAATAAGTGCACCTCTAAGTACAGATGCACGTTATGCTTTGTTTTATGGGTCTATGGGGACTATTAACAAACAAAATGCAGCAATTCATAACATCCAATTTCTTTTGACAATGCACATTATACAATGAATCAAAAAATCTGACTGCTTTGAGATACTACACATTTTAAACAATGATACTAAACAAAATTATGTTTATTAGATTACTTTATCGGGCTGCTTTAGCACTGGGCAGGTATATGATGTCTCTTGCGCTACATAGAGAATGCTTGGAGCAGGATGCTAAACAGCATCCGGATTGTTCTCAAGGCACCCCACAAAATGGAAGGTGTCAACAGGGAAGAAACCTTGCCATTCCCTCACATTGCGCCACGGGCAGCTGATTCAGAGACACCTTTCTTGATATAGCCCTAGTGTTTGAAAATATATTTATTGTAGTGATGTAGTGATAAATGATCCCAATGTTTGCAGTCTTTACATCAGATCCTTAATCCTTAAAAGTAAGAAAATATTGCTTTTCAAAATAGAACAAATACAGCAAATTTCTTGTATATTGTGAGAACACTGATAAATCTATATAGTGTGGAAAACATGTCAGAGTGAAAACTCATGCTTTCACAAATCGTTTCAATTGCATAACCTACATCTATTTTGAAAACCCCATTTACTATTATCCTCCATCATCCATATATACTTGAAGTAAATTACATCAAATTGTATTTGAAAATACCAAACTGGCAGTAATGGAAGCTATTTTGCTCCAGGCACCATTTTAAAATAGTATGAGCAGAAAAATGTATTCTGCATCATTAAGTTTATTTGAAGCTAGTGAGAATAAAAATCACCATGTAAGTTCTAATGAGATGTGTTTTTTTCCAGTTTAATAACCCAAGACTATATTCATCTTCTAGTAATATAAATCTACTAAAAGCATTCTGACTTAAAGAATCAAGATTTCTAAAAGATAGTTTTCTGGGAAGTGGAGTGCAAAAAAAATCTATTAATACGCCGAAACAGAATATTTTCATAAATAATTAATATGTTCTACAGAAGAGAGCCAACCCTCATTAATAATTCTTCTTTTCAGTTGGCATCAGTGAGCTGCGCAGGATCTTCATTTATCAGATGCATGTCAATATCACTGCATTTTCATCCAGGAATGCTAACAAGTAGTACAGGCATAGTGGAAAATACATTTGGAGTTTATGGTTGTGCACAAAGCTGTAGAAAATAATTCATAGATTCTGTAGCCCTAACAAATCATAGCATAGAAAAGCATAGCATCAAGGAACAAACAGTAAGCCACAGTCTCAGTCCCTTTGATCACACTTTCCCCTCTGGATTCTCCTAAAATATGTTTTTGATTAAAACCGTAGAAAACATTAAAATATCTATTTATATATTTACTTCTTTTCAAATTTATTCTGCAGTGAAAATTGCACTCAGCTTCGTATTGATTGCTACAGGCTGTCAATATATTGCATCTCCCTAGAATTAAAAAATAAGGATAGATTTAATTCTCTTTGAAATTGCATTTAACCTGTTATCTGTAAAAGTAGCAAATGTTTAGTCATTTCAACTAGACAAAGTCACTTTGCTACTTGTAAAGAATAGAACTGATCGTAATCAGCATCAGTCTGTGGTACAATCTGCCTCAGTATGTGAGTGTGCATGGCAAGGCAGATCTAACATTAGCAACAGAATTCTGATATGATGTAAAGAACAATAGGAGAAACACACACACACACACACACACACACACACACACACACACACACACACACACACACACACACACACACACTGTGTGTGTATATATATATATATATATATATATATACATATATACCGTGGGGCCAAAAAAGTATTTGGACAGCCACCGATTGTGCAAGTTGACCCACTTAAAAAGATGAGAGGTTTGTAATTTCCATCATAGGTACACTTCAACTGTGAGAGACAGAATCTGCAAAAAAAAACTAGGAACTCACATTTTATGATTTTTAAACAATTTATTTGTGTATTCTTGCGGAAAATAAAAAGTTTAAGGGTGTGTACACATGGTGAGATCCTTGCTATGCCCGATTTTCACTTGCGATTTCCCTTGAACTCCTCGGAGCCCAGCACCACTGATTTTGACTAACTTTTCTTGAGATATGGACTACAGTATGTGTGCTTACGATTTTGGCTTATGTGAGATGTCATTGACATGTGAGATGAACTAGATAGTACACCGATCTAGCAACGATTGACTTGCCTGCACAGTCTATATTTTCTTGTGATGCCGACCAGGCGGGACCGCGCATCGGGATCGAATCGGGATCGCAAGGTGACTTTCACCTTGCGATCTGCACTAACTTTTCTTGCGATTTTGACTATGATAAGCTGAAGGCTGCATAAGCCTGAGGCCATATAAGCGATCAACTTTTTGTGATTGGTTGTTAAATGACTAAGCAGTTGCTAGGCAGATCAGTTTTCCCGGTTGGGTTTTTTCCTATTGGATTAGAGGGTTGTGCATCAATATGAAGAGGAGGGTCTTAGGTTAGTATATAAGGGGTGGCCATTTTGCCAGACTTCCTCTTGCCATTCAGTTTTGCCCAGGAAGGATAAGTATATAATACTGCTTGTTCTCCTTGCTATAAACTTATTGTATTTCATTTGCCTTCACTGGGCATTATATAGCACGCTTGCCCCTTCTCTGTGCAGTGTATTTGTTTTGTGGCAGACTTATCCTCCCCCTGCCATGCCTCGTCCTCGACGCTCAGCCCCCCCCCCCCCCCGGCGCCTCGTGGATGCGGGGAGTTCCCTCCGCTCCCGCTCCCCGAGCGTCGCGCCTCAGAGTAACCTTTCCCCCGCTGCAGACAGGCGGCGGGGGCGGGCAGTTACAGCCCGCTCCCCTGCCGCTCGGAGACAGGCGGCCAGCGGCCGCTCGTCACGTGGTTCCGGGGCGCGCGGCTCGGCCGAGCCGCGCACCCCGGCGCTCGCAGCGGGACGGGCCTCTCCTCGCCCTCCTGCTCCGGGCGCCTTCAGGCCTCCTCCGCCTCCTGCCAGCAGCCGCTTGATGCATGGCGCAGGTGCGCGCGACCCGGCCGAGCCGCGCGCCCCGGCGCCTCCCGCGGCACATACGTCCCCTCACCCTCTCTCCTGCAGTGCTGACGGCTCTCTTCCTCCATCCCCGCTTATGGCTCTCGGCGGCGTCCTGGTGGCACAGGACGACCGCGGCGGAGCTGCGGGGGGTGAGGGGGGGGTCAATGTGCAGGGGAATATGAGCCCAGGACAGCGGGTAGCGGCTCCCGCTGTCCCTGGGACAATACAGGACCACACACTACCCTCTGCCAACGAGGGGTCTAGCGCACCCCAGGTGATTTGTGATAACGGGGGGCACCTTGGATCTGGGGTGGCTGGGGCGGGGGACGTGGCAGCGGCTGCCGCCACACCCGCCCCGGCGGCAACTACATGGCAGGGTTTCCCCCCGGCCTCAGGGGCCTACTCGGGCGCCCCCTGGGCGTCAGCTGCCCCGCCGCCATTAACGGCGCCCTCACTTACAGGGTATCAAACTCCTCCCCACGCCCTCCACGGTCCTTTGCAATGCGGGTCCACGCAGGCATCCGTCTCGGCGGCTTATTTTACGCACGGCGGGGCGCTTGCGGTAACAGCGCAGCAAGGCTTCACGGGGAGCCAGTCCTTCCCCGGGGGGTTTGCGTGGCCTCCGGCTCCAGCATTCCCCTTAGCCGCCAGTATGCCTTCCATGGGTTTCATGACGGTGTCCGGCACACAGTTTTCCCCGTGTGGGGCCAGTGCGGGCGCCGGCGTGCAGTCCACATGGTCGGTCGGTGGACCCCGAGTCGCGGTGCCCTTGCCGGCCTTTGCGGGCCTGCAGCCAGGACAGGCACCGGGCGGTGGGTATCAGGTGGCACAGGGTTGGCCCCCTCTCCCGGCGCCCCCTCAGTTCCTTCCGGCATCATACGGATGGGCGGGAGCAGGCGTCTGCCCGCCGCATACGGCGTGGCGGCCGTCTTACCCCGCGAGTTTTGGTGCAGTAAGCGGGTCGGCCTTTACGCAGTCGATCGGGTACACCTCGGCGGGGGCCCCCTCCCTGCAGCTGCCGGGCGGCCATCCGCCGCGGAGCGGAGGGGCGGTCCCTCCGCCTCCGCAATTGCGGCCAAGTGTTAATGATGTTCTGGTTCCCCCTGTGCCTGTTGTCCCCTCTTTTTCTCCCTCACAGGTCCCGTCTAGTTCAGGGGCTACACCCGACATGAGGCGAAGATCACGGACGAGCGGGACTGCGAACGTGGAGGTACGGCCATCAGCGGAGGCGGGTGCAGCGGACGACGAGGTTCCGGGTCCTTCGAACTCCGGTGAGCTAAACATTCCTTTACACGTCTCAACTTGTAGTTCATCGTCTTCTAGCAGCGTATCATCCGGCTCTCCGCGGCGCCCGCGTAAATTAGCTAGGCTCATCGCGCGGCGAATGGCTAAGGAGGCGCATAAGGCGGCCGCTCCTGCGCAGGTGGTCCCCTCGGACCCTCCCCGTTACGGCGAGATGGTACATTGCGCCAACACGGCAGTTACAAGGGGGGTTCGCAAGCGCATGCGGGAAAAGATCCGCAAGGGGAAGTATGTAGACATATTCACCCTTACGGAGGAAATGCGGCAGGGTTTTGAAGCAGCCAAGAAGCCGGGCGGTATTGGGGAAAGTGCGTTTCGCAATTTTCACCAGTGGCTGCGTGGGTTTTTGGTGTTCATGGCTTGCTACACGGAATCGCGTCCCTCGGAGTATGCCAACTTGGTGAAATATTTGTTTTTAGTACACGATATGTACTTGAAATCCAAGGGTTCCGCGTGGCGGGATTACGACGAGAAGTTTCGTCGCAATCAGGATGGCAACCCCATCCTGCCCGCGGGTTTTAAGGATGTTGAGGTGTGGTTGGAGGTCACGCAGCAGGTCAAACCCACCCCAGACGTCACGGCCAAGAAGCCCGGGGCGTCCGGGGCGGCGGCTTCCCGATTGACGGGGAAAGGGAGTGTTTCGCCTACAACGACGGTAAATGCGTCAAAGGAACGAGTTGTCGTTTTCGCCACTCATGTAGGTTGTGCGGATCTAGTCACCCGGCCAAGGAATGCACCGCGGCAACAGGCAGTAAGCCTGCCGCTTCCACCGAGGCCGGTGGAGTTGGCAAGTAAGGCCTTCTCCCCGATTATAGTTCCCGAGTTGCAGCGCTGGCTTGCGTTATACCCCGATGAGTCGGCTGCATCGTTTCTCTCGGAGGGTTTTCAGCACGGTTTTCGCTTGCCAATTCCGGATTCGGTGTATGTGGTTGCACGCCAGAATTTGAGATCGGCTCGTGAATTCCCGCAGGAGATCCGGCGGAAGGTCGACGGGGAGATTGAGCTGGGGCGCATGGCTGGGCCCTACGCCTTTTCCCCGTTGCCCTCCTTGTGCATTTCCCCAATAGGGGTGGTGCCCAAGAAGGCCATAGGCAAGTTTCGTTTGATACAGCACTTGTCTCACCCGCCGGGGTTGTCGGTCAACGACGCTATCCCGGAAGCCCAGTGCAGAGTTCGATATCAGTCGTTTGACGACGCGCTGCGCTTAGTGCGGGATGGTGGTCCGGGGAGTCTGTTGGCAAAATTGGACGTGGAGTCAGCTTTTCGCCTACTCCCGCTACACCCAGATTCCTTGCGGTTTCTGGGTTTCAAAATAGGGGGCGAATTCTACGTCGATCGGTGTCTCCCCATGGGTTGCTCTGTCTCCTGCGCCTACTTTGAGTGCTTTAGCACATTTTTACACTGGTGCGTCCAGACCGCTTCCGGGCAACTGGGAGTGGCTCACTACCTGGATGATTTTCTCTTTGTAGGGCCCGGGGACAGTTCGGTCTGTGGGGACATTCTCTCGGTGGCCAGGTCGTTATTCGGCGCTTTAGGGGTACCGGTTGCTCAGGATAAGTGCGAGGGTCCTTGCACTTGTCTTAGCTATTTAGGTATCGAGATTGACACGGTAGGGGGGTGCTGTCGCTTGCCCGAGGATAAGGTGCGGAAGCTATTGGGTTTGATTACAGACTGTTTAGGAAAACGCAGGGTTCGGCTTAAGCAGGTGCAGTCCTTGCTTGGTTCTCTCAATTTTGCGTGTCGGATTATCCCCATGGGCAGGATTTTCTGTCGCAAACTTGAGCGGGCCACAGCGGGGACGGTTCGACAGAATCACTCCGTGTACCTTTCCCGCGAGATCAAGGATGATTTGCGGATTTGGGTCTCGTTCCTGGTGTCCTTCAACAGGGAAGTGTTGTGGCCCGCTCCTTGTTGTTCCAGTAAGCAGCTGCAGTTGTTCACGGATGCTTCAGGCAGCCGTGGTTTCGGCGCGTTCTTCGCTGGCGCATGGTGCGCTGCGGCCTGGCCGGCATCTTGGGTAACGCGTGGGTTTACCAAGAACCTGCTTCTGCTGGAATTGTTCCCGATCTTAGTGGCGCTTGAGTTATGGGCCGGACGGTTCGCAAATAGGGACATTTTGATTCTTTGCGACAACTTAGGGGTAGTGCATGCGATTAATAATCAGCGTTCCTCATCTCCGCAGGCCCTGCGATTGCTAAGGCATTTAGTGCTGGTTTGTTTACAGCGTAATATTAATTTTAGGGCCCGCCACGTACCTGGAGTTGACAATGGAATTGCGGATGCATTGTCCCGGTTCCAGTTTGACAAATTCAGGACGTTGGTTCCGGGAGCGGAGGCAGAGGGGTTACAGTGCCCACCTTCTGTCTGGCAGATGGTCGAAGCGGTTTAACGGCGTTGGCCAGGTGTGCACTGGCTCCCTCCACGCTACGAGCGTATGATGCTGCATGGCGGGATTGGTCAGCCTTTCAGAGTAGGTACGGGGTAGCAGGTGAGTCCTCGGCCGACGCCCTGTTGACCTTTGTTTGGGAGCATTACCAAAACGGTAGGTCAAAAGCGGCCATGGCTACTGCCCTTGCGGGCATCGCCTTTCACTCGCGACTCCACGGGACAACGGACCCCACGGGGTCGTTTGTCCTTTCCAGAGCGCTGAAAGGTTGGGCTAGGTTGCACCCGGCGCCCGCGGATTCACGTAGGCCTATAACGTTGCAGCTGCTAGCGGAATTGCTGCGTGTGCTACCTCGGATTGCGTCCTCGGAATTTGAGGTGGCATTGTTTAGTAGCGCGTATGCCCTGGCCTTTTTCGGGGCTTTTCGGGTGAGCGAGCTAGTGGCGAGCAGCAAGGCGTCCCGGGAATCGGGTCTGCTCTACGAGAATGTGCGCTTACAGGAGGGCCTGTTGCTCTGTCGGATTGTGCGATCCAAGACAGATCAAACAGGTCGGGGTCGCTGGTTGTCCTTGGAGGCTCAGGGAGGTATGGGCGTTTGCCCGCTGCGGCTGACCCAAGAGTATGTGCGGTTAAGACCTCCGGGGGGCAACCAGTTGCTGGTGCACGCGCAGTTGGACCCTCTGACAAAGTTTCAGTTCTCATCGGTGTTCAAGAAATGTTTGACGGCGTTGGGCTTGCAGGAGGCGGACTTCGGTACTCATTCCTTTCGGATTGGGGCGGCCACCCATACGGCGGCCGCTGGTTCATCACCAGCGGCTATTCGGGAGTTGGGTCGCTGGAAGTCGGCCTCCTATAAGTCCTATGTCCGTATAGATAAGTTATAAGTGCGCCTGTTGCGCTAACCCAAAAATATGTTTACTCGTCGGTTTTTGAACGCTTACCGTTCAGGAATCGAGGGTGTGAAGCGAATTTTTAAAATTTTTCCTCCGAGGGGGCCTAATTTCAATTGGCTGTTCTACCAAGGTCCACGGGAGGTTTTTTGAGTTTTCTCCTTCACTTGGGTTTAATTGGTTACGTTGTGTTTAAGTTACAGATTATGTGCATAATCTGACATTAGGATATTTTCTTTTACAGCTGTCATCAATTTTGGAGACCACATATGGATGGTTGGTCATTCCTATGTTTTTTGGGCGGAGAAACATCCCATGGCGTCTAGGGCGACTGAGATTTTTGGGTCCAGGCAATTTAGATGGCTAGGTGTTAGGGGCATGTTATGGGGTGATCTGTTGCGCGTCCTTTTTTCTCGGGAGCGCCGCTGGGGTCGCCCCAGTTGTATTATCATTCATCTGGGTGGTAATGATC
Source organism: Pseudophryne corroboree (assembly GCF_028390025.1). Classification (NCBI taxonomy): domain Eukaryota; kingdom Metazoa; phylum Chordata; class Amphibia; order Anura; family Myobatrachidae; genus Pseudophryne; species Pseudophryne corroboree. The sequence continues at coordinate 551,149,687 of NC_086448.1, read as the reverse complement.
TGGGCCGAGTTAAAGGCATAGACTTGATTTTGTCTATAAAGGCGGATGTGGTGGCAATACGTTGTCACTGGCCTGGGGTATGCATTGTCTGGTCGGAAATGGTGCCCCGTTTCCATTGGCGTGGTGCGGTGCGTTTCTCGGCGCTGGAGAAAGCACGCAAAAAGGTGAACTCGACGGTGTCTCTGTTTGTCAAGGCCATAGGCGGAGTGGCAATTAAGCATCCTCTGCTGGTGCTGCGGAACAGGCAATTCTATAGAGACGATGGGGTTCACCTTTCTCCGGAAGGAGTGCAGTTTTTTCTGGAAGATATTTTCGGTCTTTTTCGTTAGAGCTAGTTAGTTTCTGGTTGGTTAAGTTTCTGTTTGCGGATGGCGGTGGCGGTTTGGTAAACCTTGGTGGCGGGAAATCGCTGCCAACCAGCTGTCACACAGGCATAAGTGGTCATTGTGGGGCTCCCTCTTTAAATAGACGGCAGGTGTGTCCTTTTCTTGCGGTTGGACATTTAGACGTTCCCCTGCGGGAACCGAACGTTTGCCAGAGAAAGAGGGGTAAGGCCAGCACAATGCGGGTTATGCGGGAAGGAGGCGGGGTATGTGTACTCCCCTCCTTGGTTTGGTGGTTTTCATCTAGGTGACGGGTGCTGGTGTTTGGCAGCGGTTTTCTGTTTTTGCCATCCTCCAAACTAGAGTTAAATATATATTCAATTCAATTCTAATTCGGCCTCAATTATTAGTTTAAAGAGTTGGTCAGCGATTAATAAACATCGTCTGACCTTTAACTCCAGCTACTGTGTCCGTGTCTTTATTTCAGTGTGTGGTGTGGTTTTATTTAGTGATAAGCTAGCTTAAATAAAAGGTTTATGTAATCACAATAAAGTTATGAGCGGCTTAGATAAGCTGAAGGCTGCATAAGCCTGAGGCCATATAAGCGATCAACTTTTTGTGATTGGTTGTTAAATGACTAAGCAGTTGCTAGGCAGATCAGTTTTCCCGGTTGGGTTTTTTCCTATTGGATTAGAGGGTTGTGCATCAATATGAAGAGGAGGGTCTTAGGTTAGTATATAAGGGGTGGCCATTTTGCCAGACTTCCTCTTGCCATTCAGTTTTGCCCGCCCGCCCTCCCAGAATGCGTCTAGGTTTTTGTTCTTGCTGTGGGCTATTGAAAGCCAGATTGGCGGGAAATCGCTGCCAACCAGCTGTCACACAGGCATAAGTGGTCATTGTGGGGCTCCCTCTTTAAATGGACGGCAGGTGTGTCCTTTTCTTGCGGTTGGACATTTAGACGTTCCCCTGTGGGAACCGAACGTTTGCCAGAGAAAGAGGGGTAAGGCCAGCACAATGCGGGTTATGCGGGAAGGAGGCGGGGTATGTGTACTCCCCTCCTTGGTTTGGTGGTTTTCATCTAGGTGACGGGTGCTGGTGTTTGGCAGCGGTTTTCTGTTTTTGCCATCCTCCAAACTAGAGTTAAATATATATTCAATTCAATTCTAATTCGGCCTCAATTATTAGTTTAAAGAGTTGGTCAGCGATTAATAAACATCGTCTGACCTTTAACTCCAGCTACTGTGTCCGTGTCTTTATTTCAGTGTGTGGTGTGGTTTTATTTAGTGATAAGCTAGCTTAAATAAAAGGTTTATGTAATCACAATAAAGTTATGAGCGGCTTAATAGTCAAAATCGAAAGAAAATATCTCACCGTGTGTACACACCCTAACTCAATTCTTTGTAATATAATCTCGGTTGGCAATTACAGAGGTCAAACGTTTCCTGTAGTTCTTGACCAGGTTTGCACACACTGTAGCAGGTATTTTGGCCCACTCTTCTATGCAGATCTTCTCTAGACCTGTCAAGTTTTGGGGCTGTCGCCGGGCAACCCGGACTTTCAACTCCCTCCACAGATTTTCTATTGGGTTAAGGTCTGGAGACTGGCTAGGCCACTCCAGGACCTTGAAATGCTTCTTACGGAGCCAGGGCTGGCTCTACCATTAGGCAGCTTTAGGTGGCTGCCTAGGGGCGCCAGCTCCTGGAGGGTGCCACTGAAGTTATCTAGCAAAAAACTGAAGGATGTCTCTGTATGCGGCCTCCTCCTTTTACACTGCGCTGGCTGCTGCTGTGGGTCTAATCAAGTGCAGCTACCACTATCAGGCTGTACCACATAGTGTCTCGGTGCTTCCTCTGTGCTGACATGAGTAACATCAAGTCATGTTAAGGCACATAGGATGCGGATGTAACTATGGCTCCTGAGGGGCACCCCCACGGCTGCTCCTCATAGCCCTGATGCACCTCCTGCAGGGGGGTTGCAGGTTAGGGGGCACCGGGTTGAAGCTTTGCCTAGGGTGCATAGAGACCTTGCACCGGCCTTGTACGGAGCCACTCCTTAGTTGCCCGGGCGGTGTGTTTGGGGTCATTGTCATGCTGGAAGACCCAGCCACATTCCATCTTCAAAGCTCTTACTGAAGGAAGGAGGTTTTTGCCCAAAATCTCACGATACTTGGCCCAATTCATCCTCTCCTTAATACAGATCAGTCGTCCTGTCCCCTTTGCAGGAAAGCAGCCCCAAAGTATTATGTTTCCACCCCCATGCTTCACAGTGGGTATGGTGCTCTTGTGATGCCATTCATCATTCTTCTCCCTCCAAACACGGCGAGTGGAGTTTATACTAAAAAGTTTGATTTTGCTCTCATCTGACCACATTACATTCTCCCAGTCCTCCTCTGGATCATCCAGATGGTCACTGGCAAACTTTAGATGGGCCTGGACATGTGCTGGCTTAAGCAGGGGGACCTTTAGGGCGCTGCAGGATTTCAATCCATGACGACGTAGTGTGTTACTAATGTTAACCTTTGTGACTGTGGTCCCAGCTCTCTTGAGGTCATTGACCAGGTCCCCCCATGTAGTTCTGGGCTGATTCCTCACCGTTGTCAAGATCATTGATACCCCACAAGGTGAGATCTTGCATGGAGCCCCAGGTCAAGGGAGATTGTCAGTGATCTTATATTTCTTCATTTTTTTAATAATTGCGCCAACAGTTGATCTCTTCTCACCAAGCTACTTGCCTATTGTCGAGTAGCTCATCCCAGCCTTGTGCAGCTCTACAATTTTGTCCCTGTTGTCCTTAGACAGCTCTCTGGTCTTGGCCATGGAGGAGAGGTAGCAGTCTGACTGTTTGAGGGACAGGTGTCTTTTATACAGATAACCAGTTCAAACGGGAGCCATTAATACAGGTAACGAGTGGAGGATAGAAGAACTTCTTAAAGAAGAAGTAACAGGTCTGTGAGAGGCAGAAATCTTGTTGCTTGGTAGGTGTCCAAATATTTATTTTCCACAAGAATATACAAGTAAATTATTTAAAAATCATACAATGTGATTTCCTGGGTTTTTTTTTTTTAGATTCTGTCTCTCATAGTTGAAGTGTACCTATGATGGAAATTACAGACCTCTCTCATCTTTTTAAGTGGGTCAACTTGGTGGCTGTCCTAATACTTTTTTGACCCACTGTATATATATGTGTGTGTGTGTGTGTGTGTGTGTGTGTGTGTGTGTGTATATATATATATATATATATATATAGTAGTGATGAGCGGGTTCGGTTCCTCGGAAACCGAACCCCCCCGAACTTCACCCATTTTACACGGGTCCGAGGCATACTCGGATTCTCCCGTATGGCTCGGTTAACCCGAGCGCGCCGGAACGTCATCATCCAGCTGTCGGATTCTCGCGAGATTCGGATTCTATATAAGCAGCCGCGCGTCGCCGCCGTTTTCACTCGTGCATTGGAAATGTTAGGGAGAGGACGTGGCTGGCGTCCTCTCCGTTTATTCATTGTTGATGCAAATATTTGTGCTTGCTTATATCTTAATTGTGGGGACTGGGGAGCAGCTGTATTATTAATATAGGAGGAGTACAGTGCAGAGTTTTGCTGATCAGTGACCACCAGTTTTATCCGTTCTCTGCCTGAAAAAAACGCTCCTTATCCGTTATCTGTGCTCAGTGTGCTGCATATATCTGTGCTCACACTGCTTAATTGTGGGGACTGGGGAGCAGCAGTATTATATAGGAGGAGTACAGTGCAGAGTTTTGCTGACAGTGACCACCAGTATACGTTGTCTGCCTGAAAAACACTCCATATCTGTGCTGCATTGTAGTATACAGTAGGAGTACAGTGCATAATTTTGCAGACCACCGGTACATAATATATAGGAGTACGGTACAGAAGGCCACTGCTGTACCTACCTCTGTGTCGTCAAGTATACTATCCATCCATACCTGTGGTGCATTTCAGTTTTGCACAGTTTGCTGACCACCAGTATATAATATATAGCATTACGGTACAGTAGGCCACTGCTGTACCTACCTCTGTGTCGTCAAGTATACTATCCATCTATACCTGTGGTGCATTTCAGTTTTGCACAGTTTGCTGACCACCAGTATATAATATATAGGAATACGGTACAGAAGGCCACTGCTGTACCTTCCTCTGTGTCGTCAAGTATACTATCCATCCATACCTGTGGTGCATTTCAGTTTTGCACAGTTTGCTGACCACCAGTATATAATATATAGCATTACGGTACAATACGCCACTGCTGTACCTACCTCTGTGTCGTCAAGTATACTATCCATCCATACCTGTGGTGCATTTCAGTTTTGCACAGTTTGCTGACCACCAGTATATAAAATATAGCATTACGGTACAGTAGGCCACTGCTGTACCTACCTCTGTGTCGTCAAGTATACTATCCATCCATACCTGTGGTGCATTTCAGTTTTGCACAGTTTGCTGACCACCAGTATATAATATATAGCATTACGGTACAGTAGACCACTGCTGTACCTACCTCTGTGTCGTCAAGTATACTATCCATCCATACCTGTAGTGCATTTCAGTTTTGCACAGTTTGCTGACCACCAATATATAAAATATAGCATTACGGTACAGTAGGCCACTGCTGTACCTACCTCTGTGTCGTCAAGTATACTATCCATCCATACCTGTGGTGCATTTCAGTTTTGCACAGTTTGCTGACCACCAGTATATAATATATAGCATTACGGTTAGAGATGTGCACTTGAAATTTTTCGGGTTTTGTGTTTTGGTTTTGGGTTCGGTTCCGCGGCCGTGTTTTGGGTTCGACCGCGTTTTGGCAAAACCTCACCGAATTTTTTTTGTCGGATTCGGGTGTGTTTTGGATTCGGGAGTTTTTTTAAAAAAACACTAAAAAACAGCTTAAATCATAGAATTTGGGGGTCATTTTGATCCCAAAGTATTATTAACCTCAAAAACCATAATTTCCACTCATTTTCAGTCTATTCTGAATACCTCACACCTCACAATATTATTTTTAGTCCTAAAATTTGCACCTAGGTCGCTGGATGACTAAGCTAAGCGACCCTAGTGGCCGACACAAACACCGGGCCCATCTAGGAGTGGCACTGCAGTGTCACGCAGGATGGCCCTTCCAAAAAACCCTCCCCAAACAGCACATGACGCAAAGAAAAAAAGAGGCGCAATGAGGTAGCTGTGTGAGTAAGATAAGCGACCCTAGTGGCCGACACAAACACCGGGCCCATCTAGGAGTGGCACTGCAGTGTCACGCAGGATGGCCCTTCCAAAAAACCCTCCCCAAACAGCACATGACGCAAAGAAAAAAAGAGGCGCAATGAGGTAGCTGTGTGAGTAAGATAAGCGACCCTAGTGGCCGACACAAACACCGGGCCCATCTAGGAGTGGCACTGCAGTGTCACGCAGGATGGCCCTTCCAAAAAACCCTCCCCAAACAGCACATGACGCAAAGAAAAAAAGAGGCGCAATGAGGTAGCTGTGTGAGTAAGATAAGCGACCCTAGTGGCCGACACAAACACCGGGCCCATCTAGGAGTGGCACTGCAGTGTCACGCAGGATGGCCCTTCCAAAAAACCCTCCCCAAACAGCACATGACGCAAAGAAAAAAAGAGGCGCAATGAGGTAGCTGTGTGAGTAAGATAAGCGACCCTAGTGGCCGACACAAACACCGGGCCCATCTAGGAGTGGCACTGCAGTGTCACGCAGGATGGCCCTTCCAAAAAACCCTCCCCAAACAGCACATGACGCAAAGAAAAAAAGAGGCGCAATGAGGTAGCTGTGTGAGTAAGATAAGCGACCCTAGTGGCCGACACAAACACCGTGCCCATCTAGGAGTGGCACTGCAGTGTCACGCAGGATGGCCCTTCCAAAAAACACTCCCCAAACAGCACATGACGCAAAGAAAAAAAGAGGCGCAATGAGGTAGCTGTGTGAGTAAGATAAGCGACCCTAGTGGCCGACACAAACACCGTGCCCATCTAGGAGTGGCACTGCAGTGTCACGCAGGATGGCCCTTCCAAAAAACCCTCCCCAAACAGCACATGACGCAAAGAAAAAAAGAGGCGCAATGAGGTAGCTGTGTGAGTAAGATAAGCGACCCTAGTGGCCGACACAAACACCGTGCCCATCTAGGAGTGGCACTGCAGTGTCACGCAGGATGGCCCTTCCAAAAAACCCTCCCCAAACAGCACATGACGCAAAGAAAAAAAGAGGCGCAATGAGGTAGCTGTGTGAGTAAGATAAGCGACCCTAGTGGCCGACACAAACACCGGGCCCATCTAGGAGTGGCACTGCAGTGTCACGCAGGATGGCCCTTCCAAAAAACCCTCCCCAAACAGCACATGACGCAAAGAAAAAAAGAGGCGCAATGAGGTAGCTGTGTGAGTAAGATAAGCGACCCTAGTGGCCGACACAAACACCGGGCCCATCTAGGAGTGGCACTGCAGTGTCACGCAGGATGGCCCTTCCAAAAAACCCTCCCCAAACAGCACATGACGCAAAGAAAAAAGAGGTGCAATGAGGTAGCTGTGTGAGTAAGATAAGCGACCCTAGTGGCCGACACAAACACCGGGCCCATCTAGGAGTGGCACTGCAGTGTCACGCAGGATGGCCCTTCCAAAAAACCCTCCCCAAACAGCACATGACGCAAAGAAAAAAAGAGGCGCAATGAGGTAGCTGTGTGAGTAAGATAAGCGACCCTAGTGGCCGACACAAACACCGGGCCCATCTAGGAGTGGCACTGCAGTGTCACGCAGGATGGCCCTTCCAAAAAACCCTCCCCAAACAGCACATGACGCAAAGAAAAAAAGAGAGGCGCAATGAGGTAGCTGTGTGAGTAAGATAAGCGACCCTAGTGGCCGACACAAACACCGGGCCCATCTAGGAGTGGCACTGCAGTGTCACGCAGGATGGCTCTTCCAAAAAACCCTCCCCAAACAGCACATGACGCAAAGAAAAGAAGAGGCGCAATGAGGTAGCTGTGTGAGTAAGATAAGCGACCCTAGTGGCCGACACAAACACCGTGCCCATCTAGGAGTGGCACTGCAGTGTCACGCAGGATGGCCCTTCCAAAAAACCCTCCCCAAACAGCACATGACGCAAAGAAAAAAAGAGGCGCAATGAGGTAGCTGTGTGAGTAAGATAAGCGACCCTAGTGGCCGACACAAACACCGTGCCCATCTAGGAGTGGCACTGCAGTGTCACGCAGGATGGCCCTTCCAAAAAACCCTCCCCAAACAGCACATGACGCAAAGAAAAAAAGAGGCGCAATGAGGTAGCTGTGTGAGTAAGATAAGCGACCCTAGTGGCCGACACAAACACCGGGCCCATCTAGGAGTGGCACTGCAGTGTCACGCAGGATGGCCCTTCCAAAAAACCCTCCCCAAACAGCACATGACGCAAAGAAAAAAAGAGGCGCAATGAGGTAGTTGTGTCAGTAAGATAAGCGACCCTAGTGGCCGACACAAACACCGGGCCCATCTAGGAGTGGCACTGCAGTGTCACGCAGGATGGCCCTTCCAAAAAACATTCCACAAACAGCACATGACGCAAAGAAAAATTAAAGAAAAAAGAGGTGCAAGATGGAATTGTCCTTGGGCCCTCCCACCCACCCTTATGTTGTATAAACAGGACATGCACACTTTAACCAACCCATCATTTCAGTGACAGGGTCTGCCACACGATTGTGACTGAAATGACGGGTTGGTTTGGACCCCCACCAAAAAAGAAGCAATTAATCTCTCCTTGCACAAACTGGCTATACAGAGGCAAGATGTCCACCTCATCATCATCCTCCGATATATCACCGTGTACATCCCCCTCCTCACAGATTATCAATTCGTCCCCACTGGAATCCACCATCTCAGCTCCCTGTGTACTTTGTGGAGGCAATTGCTGCTGGTCAATGTCTCCACGGAGGAATTGATTATAATTCATTTTAATGAACATCATCTTCTCCACATTTTCTGGATGTAACCTCGTACGCCGATTGCTGACAAGGTGAGCGGCGGCACTAAACACTCTTTCGGAGTACACACTTGTGGGAGGGCAACTTAGGTAGAATAAAGCCAGTTTGTGCAAGGGCCTCCAAATTGCCTCTTTTTCCTGCCAGTATAAGTACGGACTGTGTGACGTGCCTACTTGGATGCGGTCACTCATATAATCCTCCACCATTCTTTCAATGGTGAGAGAATCATATGCAGTGACAGTAGACGACATGTCCGTAATCGTTGTCAGGTCCTTCAGTCCGGACCAGATGTCAGCATCAGCAGTCGCTCCAGACTGCCCTGCATCACCGCCAGCGGGTGGGCTCGGAATTCTGAGCCTTTTCCTCGCACCCCCAGTTGCGGGAGAATGTGAAGGAGGAGATGTTGACAGGTCGCGTTCCGCTTGACTTGACAATTTTCTCACCAGCAGGTCTTTCAACCCCAGCAGACTTGTGTCTGCCGGAAAGAGAGATCCAAGGTAGGCTTTAAATCTAGGATCGAGCACGGTGGCCAAAATGTAGTGCTCTGATTTCAACAGATTGACCACCCGTGAATCCTTGTTAAGCAAATTAAGGGCTCCATCCACAAGTCCCACATGCCTAGCGGAATCGCTCCGTGTTAGCTCCTCCTTCAATGTCTCCAGCTTCTTCTGCAAAAGCCTGATGAGGGGAATGACCTGACTCAGGCTGGCAGTGTCTGAACTGACTTCACGTGTGGCAAGTTCAAAGGGCATCAGAACCTTGCACAACGTTGAAATCATTCTCCACTGCGCTTGAGACAGGTGCATTCCACCTCCTATATCGTGCTCAATTGTATAGGCTTGAATGACCTTTTGCTGCTCCTCCAACCTCTGAAGCATATAGAGGGTTGAATTCCACCTCGTTACCACTTCTTGCTTCAGATGATGGCAGGGCAGGTTCAGTAGTTTTTGGTGGTGCTCCAGTCTTCTGTACGTGGTGCCTGTACGCCGAAAGTGTCCCGCAATTCTTCTGGCCACCGACAGCATCTCTTGCACGCCCCTGTCGTTTTTAAAAAAAATCTGCACCACCAAATTCAAGGTATGTGCAAAACATGGGACGTGCTGGAATTTGCCCATATTTAATGCACACACAATATTGCTGGCGTTGTCCGATGCCACAAATCCACAGGAGAGTCCAATTGGGGTAAGCCATTCCGCGATGATCTTCCTCAGTTGCCGTAAGAGGTTTTCAGCTGTGTGCGTATTCTGGAAAGCGGTGATACAAAGCGTAGCCTGCCTAGGAAAGAGTTGGCGTTTGCGAGATGCTGCTACTGGTGCCGCCGCTGCTGTTCTTGCGGCGGGAGTCCATACATCTACCCAGTGGGCTGTCACAGTCATATAGTCCTGACCCTGCCCTGCTCCACTTGTCCACATGTCCGTGGTTAAGTGGACATTGGGTACAGCTGCATTTTTTAGGACACTGGTGAGTCTTTTTCTGAGGTCTGTGTACATTTTCTGTATCGCCTGCCTAGAGAAGTGGAACCTAGATGGTATTTGGTAACGGGGGCACACTACCTCAAGAAATTGTGTAGTTCCCTGTGAACTAACGGCGGATACCGGACGCACGTCTAACACCAACATAGTTGTCAAGGCCTCAGTTATCCGCTTTGCAGCAGGATGACTGCTGTGATATTTCATCTTCCTCGCAAAGGACTGTTGGACAGTCAATTGCTTACTGGAAGTAGTACAAGTGGTCTTCCGACTTCCCCTATGGGATGACCATCGACTCCCAGCAGCAACAACAGCAGCGCCAGCAGCAGTAGGCGTTACACGCAAGGATGCATCGGAGGAATCCCAGGCAGGAGAGGAATCGTCAGAATTGCCAGTGACATGGCCTGCAAGACTATTGGCATTCCTGGGGAAGGAGGAAATTGACACTGAGGGAGTTGGTGGGGTGGTTTGCGTGAGCTTGGTTACAAGAGGAAGGGATTTACTGGTCAGTGGACTGCTTCCGCTGTCACCCAAAGTTTTTGAACTTGTCACTGACTTATTATGAATGCGCTGCAGGTGACGTATAAGGGAGGATGTTCCGAGGTGGTTAACGTCCTTACCCCTACTTATTACAGCTTGACAAAGGCAACACACGGCTTGACACCTGTTGTCCGCTTTTCTGTTGAAATACCTCCACACTGAAGAGCTGATTTTTTTGGTATTTTCACCAGGCATGTCAACGGCCATATTCCTCCCACGGACAACAGGTGTCTCCCTGGGTGCCTGACTTAAACAAACCACCTCACCATCAGAATCCTCCTGGTCAATTTCCTCCCCAGCGCCAGCAACACCCATATCCTCCTCATCCTGGTGTACTTCAACACTGACATCTTCAATCTGACTATCATGAACTGGACTGCGGGTGCTCCTTCCAGCACTTGCAGGGGGCGTGCAAATGGTGGAAGGCGCATGCTCTTCACGTCCAGTGTTGGGAAGGTCAGGCATCGCAACCGACACAATTGGACTCTCCTTGTGGATTTGGGATTTCGAAGAACGCACAGTTCTTTGCGGTGCTTTTGTCAGCTTGAGTCTTTTCAGTTTTCTAGCGAGAGGCTGAGTGCTTCCATCCTCATGTGAAGCTGAACCACTAGCCATGAACATAGGCCAGGGCCTCAGCCGTTCCTTGCCACTCCGTGTGGTAAATGGCATATTGGCAAGTTTACGCTTCTCCTCCGACAATTTTATTTTAGGTTTTGGAGTCCTTTTTTTTCTGATATTTGGTGTTTTGGATTTGACATGCTCTGTACTATGACATTGGGCATCGGCCTTGGCAGACGACGTTGCTGGCATTTCATCGTCTCGGCCATGACTAGTGGCAGCAGCTTCAGCACGAGGTGGAAGTGGATCTTGATCTTTCCCTAATTTTGGAACCTCAACATTTTTGTTCTCCATATTTTAATAGGCACAACTAAAAGGCACCTCAGGTAAACAATGGAGATGGATGGATACTAGTATACTTATGGATGGACTGCCGAGTGCCGACACAGAGGTAGCTACAGCCGTGGACTACCGTACTGTGTCTGCTGCTAATATAGACTGGATGATAATGAGATGAAATCAATATATATATATGTATGTATATATAATATCACTAGTACTGCAGCCGGACAGGTAGATAATATATTTATTAGGTAATGATGACTGATGACGGACCTGCTGGACACTGTCAGCTCAGCAGCACCGCAGACTGCTACAGTAAGCTACTATACTATAGTAGTATGTACAAAGAAGAAAGAAAAAAAAAACCACGGGTAGGTGGTATACAATTATGGATGGACTGCCGAGTGCCGACACAGAGGTAGCTACAGCCGTGGACTACCGTACTGTGTCTGCTGCTAATATAGACTGGATGATAATGAGATGAAATCAATATATATATATATGTATGTATATATAATATCACTAGTACTGCAGCCGGACAGGTAGATAATATATTTATTAGGTAATGATGACTGATGACGGACCTGCTGGACACTGTCAGCTCAGCAGCACCGCAGACTGCTACAGTAAGCTACTATACTATAGTAGTATGTACAAAGATGAAAGAAAAAAAAAAACCACGGGTAGGTGGTATACAATTATGGATGGACTGCCGAGTGCCGACACAGAGGTAGCTACAGCCGTGGACTAACGTACTGTGTCTGCTGCTAATATAGACTGGATGATTGATAATGAGATGAAATCAATATATATATGTATGTATATATAATATCACTAGTACTGCAGCCGGACAGGTAGATAATATATTTATTAGGTAATGATGACTGATGACGGACCTGCTGGACACTGTCAGCTCAGCAGCACCGCAGACTGCTACAGTAAGCTACTATACTATAGTAGTATGTACAAAGAAGAAAAAAAAAAACCACGGGTAGGTGGTATACAATTATGGATGGACTGCCGAGTGCCGACACAGAGGTAGATACAGCCGTGGACTAACGTACTGTGTCTGCTGCTAATATAGAGTCTAGACTGGATGATAAATTATTGATAATGAGATGAAATCAATATAATATCACTAGTACTGCAGCCGGACAGGTACTATATATATTTATTATGTAATGACTGATGACGGACCTGTTGGACACTGTCAGGTCAGCACAGCACCGCAGACTGCTACAGTAAGCTACTATAGTAGTATGTATAAAGAAGAATGAAAAAAAAAAAACCACGGGTAGGTGGTATACAATATTATATATATATTAGAGATGAGCGCCTGAAATTTTTCGGGTTTTGTGTTTTGGTTTTGGGTTCGGTTCCGCGGCCGTGTTTTGGGTTCGAACGCGTTTTGGCAAAACCTCACCGAATTTTTTTTGTCGGATTCGGGTGTGTTTTGGATTCGGGTGTTTTTTTCAAAAAACACTAAAAAACAGCTTAAATCATAGAATTTGGGGGTCATTTTGATCCCAAAGTATTATTAACCTCAAAAACCATAATTTACACTCATTTTCAGTCTATTCTGAATACCTCACACCTCACAATATTATTTTTAGTCCTAAAATTTGCACCGAGGTCGCTGTGTGAGTAAGATAAGCGACCCTAGTGGCCGACACAAACACCGGGCCCATCTAGGAGTGGCACTGCAGTGTCACGCAGGATGTCCCTTCCAAAAAACCCTCCCCAAACAGCACATGACGCAAAGAAAAAAAGAGGCGCAATGAGGTAGCTGTGTGAGTAAGATTAGCGACCCTAGTGGCCGACACAAACACCGGGCCCATCTAGGAGTGGCACTGCAGTGTCACGCAGGATGGCCCTTCCAAAAAACCCTCCCCAAACAGCACATGACGCAAAGAAAAAAAGAGGCGCAATGAGGTAGCTGTGTGAGTAAGATTAGCGACCCTAGTGGCCGACACAAACACCGGGCCCATCTAGGAGTGGCACTGCAGTGTCACGCAGGATGTCCCTTCCAAAAAACCCTCCCCAAACAGCACATGACGCAAAGAAAAAAAGAGGCACAATGAGGTAGCTGTGTGAGTAAGATTAGCGACCCTAGTGGCCGACACAAACACCGGGCCCATCTAGGAGTGGCACTGCAGTGTCACGCAGGATGTCCCTTCCAAAAAACCCTCCCCAAACAGCACATGACGCAAAGAAAAAAAGAGGCGCAATGAGGTAGCTGACTGTGTGAGTAAGATTAGCGACCCTAGTGGCCGACACAAACACCGGGCCCATCTAGGAGTGGCACTGCAGTGTCACGCAGGATGTCCCTTCCAAAAAACCCTCCCCAATCAGCACATGATGCAAAGAAAAAGAAAAGAAAAAAGAGGTGCAAGATGGAATTGTCCTTGGGCCCTCCCACCCACCCTTATGTTGTATAAACAAAACAGGACATGCACACTTTAACCAACCCATCATTTCAGTGACAGGGTCTGCCACACGACTGTGACTGATATGACGGGTTGGTTTGGACCCCCACCAAAAAAGAAGCAATTAATCTCTCCTTGCACAAACTGGCTCTACAGAGGCAAGATGTCCACCTCATCTTCACCCTCCGATATATCACCGTGTACATCCCCCTCCTCACAGATTATCAATTCGTCCCCACTGGAATCCACCATCTCAGCTCCCTGTGTACTTTGTGGAGGCAATTGCTGCTGGTCAATGTCTCCGCGGAGGAATTGATTATAATTCATTTTAATGAACATCATCTTCTCCACATTTTCTGGATGTAACCTCGTACGCCGATTGCTGACAAGGTGAGCGGCGGCACTAAACACTCTTTCGGAGTACACACTTGTGGGAGGGCAACTTAGGTAGAATAAAGCCAGTTTGTGCAAGGGCCTCCAAATTGCCTCTTTTTCCTGCCAGTATAAGTACGGACTGTGTGACGTGCCTACTTGGATGCGGTCACTCATATAATCCTCCACCATTCTATCAATGTTGAGAGAATCATATGCAGTGACAGTAGACGACATGTCCGTAATCGTTGTCAGGTCCTTCAGTCCGGACCAGATGTCAGCATCAGCAGTCGCTCCAGACTGCCCTGCATCACCGCCAGCGGGTGGGCTCGGAATTCTGAGCCTTTTCCTCGCACCCCCAGTTGCGGGAGAATGTGAAGGAGGAGATGTTGACAGGTCGCGTTCCGCTTGACTTGACAATTTTGTCACCAGCAGGTCTTTCAACCCCAGCAGACTTGTGTCTGCCGGAAAGAGAGATCCAAGGTAGGCTTTAAATCTAGGATCGAGCACGGTGGCCAAAATGTAGTGCTCTGATTTCAACAGATTGACCACCCGTGAATCCTTGTTAAGCGAATTAAGGGCTGCATCCACAAGTCCCACATGCCTAGCGGAATCGCTCCCTTTTAGCTCCTTCTTCAATGCCTCCAGCTTCTTCTGCAAAAGCCTGATGAGGGGAATGACCTGACTCAGGCTGGCAGTGTCTGAACTGACTTCACGTGTGGCAAGTTCAAAGGGCATCAGAACCTTGCACAACGTTGAAATCATTCTCCACTGCACTTGAGACAGGTGCATTCCACCTCCTATATCGTGCTCAATTGTATAGGCTTGAATGGCCTTTTGCTGCTCCTCCAACCTCTGAAGCATATAGAGGGTTGAATTCCACCTCGTTACCACTTCTTGCTTCAGATGATGGCAGGGCAGGTTCAGTAGTTTTTGGTGGTGCTCCAGTCTTCTGTACGTGGTGCCTGTACGCCGAAAGTGTCCCGCAATTCTTCTGGCCACCGACAGCATCTCTTGCACGCCCCTGTCGTTTTTTAAAAAATTCTGCACCACCAAATTCAAGGTATGTGCAAAACATGGGACGTGCTGGAATTTGCCCATATTTAATGCACACACAATATTGCTGGCGTTGTCCGATGCCACAAATCCACAGGAGAGTCCAATTGGGGTAAGCCATTCCGCGATGATCTTCCTCAGTTGCCGTAAGAGGTTTTCAGCTGTGTGCGTATTCTGGAAAGCGGTGATACAAAGCGTAGCCTGCCTAGGAAAGAGTTGGCGTTTGCGAGATGCTGCTACTGGTGCCGCCGCTGCTGTTCTTGCGGCGGGAGTCCATACATCTACCCAGTGGGCTGTCACAGTCATATAGTCCTGACCCTGCCCTGCTCCACTTGTCCACATGTCCGTGGTTAAGTGGACATTGGGTACAACTGCATTTTTTAGGACACTGGTGAGTCTTTTTCTGACGTCCGTGTACATTCTCGGTATCGCCTGCCTAGAGAAGTGGACCCTAGATGGTATTTGGTAACGGGGGCACACTGCCTCAATAAATTGTCTAGTTCCCTGTGAACTAACGGCGGATACCGGACGCACGTCTAACACCAACATAGTTGTCAAGGCCTCAGTTATCCGCTTTGCAGTAGGATGACTGCTGTGATATTTCATCTTCCTCGCAAAGGACTGTTGAACAGTCAATTGCTTACTGGAAGTAGTACAAGTGGGCTTACGACTTCCCCTCTGGGATGACCATCGACTCCCAGCGGCAACAACAGCAGCGCCAGCAGCAGTAGGCGTTACACGCAAGGATGCATCGGAGGAATCCCAGGCAGGAGAGGACTCGTCAGAATTGCCAGTGACATGGCCTGCAGGACTATTGGCATTCCTGGGGAAGGAGGAAATTGACACTGAGGGAGTTGGTGGGGTGGTTTGCGTGAGCTTGGTTACAAGAGGAAGGGATTTACTGGTCAGTGGACTGCTTCCGCTGTCACCCAAAGTTTTTGAACTTGTCACTGACTTATTATGAATGCGCTGCAGGTGACGTATAAGGGAGGATGTTCCGAGGTGGTTAACGTCCTTACCCCTACTTATTACAGCTTGACAAAGGGAACACACGGCTTGACACCTGTTGTCCGCATTTCTGGTGAAATACCTCCACACCGAAGAGCTGATTTTTTTGGTATTTTCACCTGGCATGTCAACGGCCATATTCCTCCCACGGACAACAGGTGTCTCCCCGGGTGCCTGACTTAAACAAACCACCTCACCATCAGAATCCTCCTGGTCAATTTCCTCCCCAGCGCCAGCAACACCCATGTCCTCCTCATCCTGGTGTACTTCAACACTGACATCTTCAATCTGACTATCAGGAACTGGACTGCGGGTGCTCCTTCCAGCACTTGCAGGGGGCGTGCAAATGGTGGAAGGCGCATGCTCTTCACGTCCAGTGTTGGGAAGGTCAGGCATCGCAACCGACACAATTGGACTCTCCTTGTGGATTTGGGATTTCGAAGAATGCACAGTTCTTTGCTGTGCTGCTTTTGCCAGCTTGAGTCTTTTCATTTTTCTAGCGAGAGGCTGAGTGCTTCCATCCTCATGTGAAGCTGAACCACTAGCCATGAACATAGGCCAGGGCCTCAGCCGTTCCTTGCCACTCCGTGTGGTAAATGGCATATTGGCAAGTTTACGCTTCTCCTCCGACAATTTTATTTTAGGTTTTGGAGTCCTTTTTTTTCTGATATTTGGTGTTTTGGATTTGACATGCTCTGTACTATGACATTGGGCATCGGCCTTGGCAGACGACGTTGCTGGCATTTCATCGTCTCGGCCATGACTAGTGGCAGCAGCTTCAGCACGAGGTGGAAGTGGATCTTGATCTTTCCCTAATTTTGGAACCTCAACATTTTTGTTCTCCATATTTTAATAGGCACAACTAAAAGGCACCTCAGGTAAACAATGGAGATGGATACTAGTATACAATTATGGACTGCCTGCCGACTGCAGACACAGAGGTAGCCACAGCCGTGAACTACCGTACTGTACTGTGTCTGCAGCTAATATAGACTGGTTGATAAAGAGAAGATGTCTATGTAACTATGTATGTATAAAGAAGACTGAAAAAAATCCACGGTTAGGTGGTATACAATTATGGACGGACTGCCTGCCGAGTGCAGACACAGAGGTAGCCACAGCCGTGAACTACCGTACTGTACTGTGTCTGCAGCTAATATAGACTGGTTGATAAAGAGAAGATGTCTATGTAACTATGTATGTATAAAGAAGAATGAAAAAAAACCACGGTTAGGTGGTATACAATTATGGACGGACTGCCTGCCGAGTGCAGACACAGAGGTAGCCACAGCCGTGAACTACCGTACTGTACTGTGTCTGCAGCTAATATAGACTGGTTGATAAAGAGAAGATGTCTATGTAACTATGTATGTATAAAGAAGAATGAAAAAAATCCACGGTTAGGTGGTATTACAATTATGGACGGACTGCCTGCCGAGTGCAGAGACACAGAGGTAGCCACAGCCGTGAACTACCGTACTGTGTCTGCTGCGACTGGATGATAAATGATATAAAAAATATATATATATCACTACTGCAGCCGGACAGGTATATATTATATATTATATAATGACGGACCTGCTGGACACTGTCTGTCAGCAGAATGAGTTTTATTTTTATAGAATAAAAAAAAAAAAAACACACAAGTGAAGTCACACGACGAGTGTTTAACTTTTTCAGGCAATCACAATATAAGTATACTACTAACTATACTGGTGGTCAGTGTGGTCAGGTCACTGGTCAGTCACACTGGCAGTGGCACTCCTGCAGCAAAAGTGTGCACTGTTTAATTTTAATATAATATGTACTCCTGGCTCCTGCTATAACCTATAACTGGCACTGCAGTAGTGCTCCCCAGTCTCCCCCACAATTATAAGCTGTGTGAGCTGAGCAGTCAGACAGATATATATAATATTATATATAGATAATAGATGATGCAGCACACTGGCCTGAGCCTGAGCAGTGCACACAGATATGGTATGTGACTGACTGAGTCACTGTGTGTATCGCTTTTTTCAGGCAGAGAACGGATATATTAAATAAACTGCACTGTGTGTCTGGTGGTCACTCACTATATAATATATTATGTACTCCTGGCTCCTGCTATAACCTATAACTGGCACTGCAGTAGTGCTCCCCAGTCTCCCCCACAATTATAAGCTGTGTGAGCTGAGCAGTCAGACAGATATATATAATATTATATATAGATAATAGATGATGCAGCACACTGGCCTGAGCCTGAGCAGTGCACACAGATATGGTATGTGACTGACTGAGTCACTGTGTGTATCGCTTTTTTCAGGCAGAGAACGGATATATTAAATAAACTGCACTGTGTGTCTGGTGGTCACTCACTATATAATATATTATGTACTCCTGGCTCCTGCTATAACCTATAACTGGCACTGCAGTAGTGCTCCCCAGTCTCCCCCACAATTATAAGCTGTGTGAGCTGAGCAGTCAGACAGATATATATAATATTATATATAGATAATAGATGATGCAGCACACTGGCCTGAGCCTGAGCAGTGCACACAGATATGGTATGTGACTGACTGAGTCACTGTGTGTATCGCTTTTTTCAGGCAGAGAACGGATATATTAAATAAACTGCACTGTGTGTCTGGTGGTCACTCACTATATAATATATTATGTACTCCTGGCTCCTGCTATAACCTATAACTGGCACTGCAGTAGTGCTCCCCAGTCTCCCCCACAATTATAAGCTGTGTGAGCTGAGCAGTCAGACAGATATATATAATATTATATATAGATAATAGATGATGCAGCACACTGGCCTGAGCCTGAGCAGTGCACACAGATATGGTATGTGACTGACTGAGTCACTGTGTGTATCGCTTTTTTCAGGCAGAGAACGGATATATTAAATAAACTGCACTGTGTGTCTGGTGGTCACTCACTATATAATATATTATGTACTCCTGGCTCCTGCTATAACCTATAACTGGCACTGCAGTAGTGCTCCCCAGTTTCCCCCACAATTATAAGCTGTGTGAGCTGAGCAGTCAGACAGATATATATAATATTATATATAGATAATAGATGATGCAGCACACTGGCCTGAGCCTGAGCAGTGCACACAGATATGGTATGTGACTGAGTCACTGTGTGCTGTGTATCGCTTTTTTCAGGCAGAGAATGGATTATAAAGTAAACTGCACTGTCCTCACTAGTAAACTCTCTCCACTCAGTCTCTACACTTCTACAGTAACAGTACTCCTCCTAGTCAGCTCCAGTAAATCTCTCTCAGTCTCTTATAATCTAAATGGAGAGGACGCCAGCCACGTCCTCTCCCTATCAATCTCAATGCACGTGTGAAAATGGCGGCGACGCGCGGCTCCTTATATAGAATCCGAGTCTCGCGATAGAATCCGAGCCTCGCGAGAATCCGACAGCGTGATGATGACGTTCGGGCGCGCTCGGGTTAGCCGAGCAAGGCGGGAAGATCTGAGCCTGCTCGGACCCGTGTAAAAAAACCTGAAGTTCGGGCGGGTTCGGATTCAGAGGAACCGAACCCGCTCATCTCTAATTACGGTACAGTAGGCCACTGCTGTACCTACCTCTGTGTCGTCAAGTATACTATCCATCCATACCTGTGGTGCATTTCAGTTTTGCACAGTTTGCTGACCACCAGTATATAATATATAGGAATACGGTACAGAAGGCCACTGCTGTACCTACCTCTGTGTCGTCAAGTATACTATCCATCCATACCTGTGGTGCATTTCAGTTTTGCACAGTTTGCTGACCACCAGTATATAATATATAGCATTACGGTACAGTAGGCCACTGCTGTACCTGCCTCTGTGTCGTCAAGTATACTATCCATCCATACCTGTGGTGCATTTCAGTTTTGCACAGTTTGCTGACCACCAGTATATAAAATATAGCATTACGGTTAGAGATGAGCGGGTTCGGTTTCTTTGAATCCGAACCCGCACGAACTTCACTTTTTTTTTCACGGGTCCGAGCGACTCGGATCTTCCCGCCTTGCTCGGTTAACCCGAGCGCGCCCGAACGTCATCATGACGCTGTCGGATTCTCGCGAGACTCGGATTCTATATAAGGAGCCGCGCGTCGCCGCCATTTTCACACGTGCATTGAGATTGATAGGGAGAGGACGTGGCTGGCGTCCTCTCCATTTAGATTAGATTTAGAAGAGAGAGAGAGAGAGAGATTGCTGTGATACTGTAGATTAGAAGAGAGTGCAGACAGAGTTTAGTGACTGACGACCACAGTGACCAGTGACCACCAGAGACAGTGCAGTTGTTTGTTTTATTTAATATATCCGTTCTCTGCCTGAAAAAAACGATACACAGTCACACAGTGACTCAGTCTGTGTGCACTGCTCAGCCCAGTGTGCTGCACATCAATGTATTGTATATAAAGCTTATAATTGTGGGGGAGACTGGGGAGCACTGCAGGTTGTTATAGCAGGAGCCAGGAGTACATGATAAATAATATTATATTAAAATTAAACAGTGCACACTTTTGCTGCAGGAGTGCCACTGCCAGTGTGACTAGTGGTGACCAGTGCCTGACCACCAGTATATTAGTAGTATTGTATACTATCTCTTTATCAACCAGTCTATATTAGCAGCAGACACAGTACAGTGCGGTAGTTCACGGCTGTGGCTACCTCTGTGTCGGCACTCGGCAGGCAGTCCGTCCATCCATAATTGTATTATAATATATACCACCTAACCGTGGTTTTTTTTTCATTCTTTATACCGTCGTCATACTAGTTGTTACGAGTATACTACTATCTCTTTATCAACCAGTGTACAGTGCGGTAGTTCACGGCTGTGGCTACCTCTGTGTCGGCACTCGGCAGGCAGTCCGTCCAACCATAATTGTATTATATACCACCTAACCGTGGTTTTTTTTTCATTCTTTATACCGTCGTCATACTAGTTGTTACGAGTATACTACTATCTCTTTATCAACCAGTGTACAGTGCGGTAGTTCACGGCTGTGGCTACCTCTGTGTCGGCACTCGGCAGGCAGTCCGTCCATCCATAATTGTATTATAATATATACCACCTAACCGTGGTTTTTTTTTCATTCTTTATACCGTCGTCATACTAGTTGTTACGAGTATACTACTATCTCTTTATCAACCAGTGTACAGTGCGGTAGTTCACGGCTGTGGCTACCTCTGTGTCGGCACTCGGCAGGCAGTCCGTCCAACCATAATTGTATTATAATATATACCACCTAACCGTGGTTTTTTTTTCATTCTTTATACCGTCGTCATACTAGTTGTTACGAGTATACTACTATCTCTTTATCAACCAGTGTACAGTGCGGTAGTTCACGGCTGTGGCTACCTCTGTGTCGGCACTCGGCAGGCAGTCCGTCCAACCATAATTGTATTATAATATATACCACCTAACCGTGGTTTTTTTTTCATTCTTTATACCGTCGTCATACTAGTTGTTACGAGTATACTACTATCTCTTTATCAACCAGTGTACAGTGCGGTAGTTCACGGCTGTGGCTACCTCTGTGTCGGCACTCGGCAGGCAGTCCGTCCATCCATAATTGTATTATATACCACCTAACCGTGGTTTTTTTATACCACCTAACCGTGGCAGTCCGTCCATAATTGTATACTAGTATCCAATCCATCCATCTCCATTGTTTACCTGAGGTGCCTTTTAGTTCTGCCTATAAAATATGGAGAACAAAAAAGTTGAGGTTCCAAAATTAGGGAAAGATCAAGATCCACTTCCACCTCGTGCTGAAGCTGCTGCCACTAGTCATGGCCGAGACGATGAAATGCCAGCAACGTCGTCTGCCAAGGCCGATGCCCAATGTCATAGTACAGAGCATGTCAAATCCAAAACACCAAATATCAGTAAAAAGCCTCTTTTTTTCTTTGCGTCATGTGCTGTTTGGGGAGGGTTTTTTGGAAGGGACATCCTGCGTGACACTGCAGTGCCACTCCTAGATGGGCCCGGTGTTTGTGTCGGCCACTAGGGTCGCTAATCTTACTCACACAGCTACCTCATTGCGCCTCTTTTTTTCTTTGCGTCATGTGCTGTTTGGGGAGGGTTTTTTGGAAGGGACATCCTGCGTGACACTGCAGTGCCACTCCTAGATGTGCCCGGTGTTTGTGTCGGCCACTAGGGTCGCTAATCTTACTCACACAGCTACCTCATTGCGCCTCTTTTTTTCTTTGCGTCATGTGCTGTTTGGGGAGGGTTTTTTGGAAGGGACATCCTGCGTGACACTGCAGTGCCACTCCTAGATGTGCCCGGTGTTTGTGTCGGCCACTAGGGTCGCTAATCTTACTCACACAGTCAGCTACCTCATTGCGCCTCTTTTTTTCTTTGCTTCATGTGCTGTTTGGGGAGGGTTTTTTGGAAGGGCCATCCTGCGTGACACTGCAGTGCCACTCCTAGATGGGCCCGGTGTTTGTGTCGGCCACTAGGGTCGCTAATCTTACTCACACAGCTACCTCATTGCGCCTCTTTTTTTCTTTGCGTCATGTGCTGTTTGGGGAGGGTTTTTTGGAAGGGACATCCTGCGTGACACTGCAGTGCCACTCCTAGATGGGCCCGGTGTTTGTGTCGGCCACTAGGGTCGCTTATCTTACTCACACAGCGACCTCGGTGCAAATTTTAGGACTAAAAATAATATTGTGAGGTGTGAGGTATTCAGAATAGACTGAAAATGAGTGTAAATTATGGTTTTTGAGGTTAATAATACTTTGGGATCAAAATGACCCCCAAATTCTATGATTTAAGCTGTTTTTTAGTGTTTTTGGAAAAAAACACCCGAATCCAAAACACACCCGAATCCGACAAAAATAATTCGGTGAGGTTTTGCCAAAACGCGTTCGAACCCAAAACACGGCCGCGGAACCGAACCCAAAACCAAAACACAAAACCCGAAAAATTTCAGGCGCTCATCTCTAATTACGGTACAGTAGGCCACTGCTGTACCTACCTCTGTGTCGTCAAGTATACTATCCATCCATACCTGTGGTGCATTTCAGTTTTGCACAGTTTGCTGACCACCAGTATATAATATATAGCATTACGGTACAGTAGGCCACTGCTGTACCTACCTCTGTGTCGTCAAGTATACTATTCATCCATACCTGTGGTGCATTTCAGTTTTGCACAGTTTGCTGACCACCAGTATATAATATATAGCATTACGGTACAGTAGGCCACTGCTGTACCTACCTCTGTGTCGTCAAGTATACTATCCATCCATACCTGTGGTGCATTTCAGTTTTGCACAGTTTGCTGACCACCAGTATATAATATATAGCATTACGGTACAGTAGGCCACTGCTGTACCTGCCTCTGTGTCGTCAAGTATACTATCCATCCATACCTGTGGTGCATTTCAGTTTTGCACAGTATGCTGACCACTAGTATATAAAATATAGCATTACGGTACAGTAGGCCACTGCTGTACCTACCTCTGTGTCGTCAAGTATACTATCCATCCATACCTGTGGTGCATTTCAGTTTTGCACAGTTTGCTGACCACCAGTATATAATATATAGCATTACGGTACAGTAGGCCACTGCTGTACCTACCTCTGTGTCGTCAAGTATACTATCCATCCATACCTGTGGTGCATTTCAGTTTTGCACAGTTTGCTGACCACCAGTATATAAAATATAGCATTACGGTACAGTAGGCCACTGCTGTACCTACCTCTGTGTCGTCAAGTATACTATCCATCCATACCTGTGGTGCATTTCAGTTTTGCACAGTTTGCTGACCACCAGTATATAATATATAGCATTACGGTACAGTAGGCCACTGCTGTACTTACCTCTATGTCGTCAAGTATACTATCCATCCATACCTGTGGTGCATTTCAGTTGTGCGCAGTATATATAGTAGTAGGCCATTGCTATTGATACTGGCATATAATTCCACACATTAAAAAATGGAGAACAAAAATGTGGAGTTTAAAATAGGGAAAGATCAAGATCCACTTCCACCTCGTGCTGAAGCTGCTGTCACTAGTCATGGCCGAGACAATGAAATGCCATCAACGTCGTCTGTCAAGGCCGATGCCCAATGTCATAGTAGAGAGCATGTAAAATACAAAAAACAAAAGTTCAGTAAAATGACCCAAAAATCAAAATTGAAAGCGTCTGATGAGAAGCGTAAACTTGCCAGTATGCCATTTACGACACGGAGTGGCAAGGAACGGCTGAGGCCCTGGCCTATGTTCATGGCTAGTGGTTCAGATTCACATGAGGATGGAAGCACTCATCCTCTCGCTAGAAAAATGAAAAGACTTAAGCTGGCAAAAGCACAGCAAAGAACTGTGCATTCTTCTAAATCACAAATCGCCAAGGAGAGTCCAATTGTGTCGGTTGCGATGCCTGACCTTCCCAACACTGGACGGGAAGAGCTTGCGCCTTCCACTATTTGCACGCCCCCTGCAAGTGCTGGAAGGAGCACCCGCAGTCCAGTTCCTGATAGTCAAATTGAAGATGTCACTGTTGAAGTACACCAGGATGAGGATATGGGTGTTGCTGGTGCTGGGGAGGAAATTGACAAGGAGGATTCTGATGGTGAGGTGGTTTGTTTAAGTCAGGCACCCGGGGAGACACCTGTTGTCTGTGGGGCGAATATGGCCATTAACATGCCTGGTCAAAATACAAAAAAAATCAGCTCTTCGGTGTGGAATTATTTCAACACAAATGCGGACAACAGGTGTCAAGCCGTGTGTTGCCTTTGTCAAGCTGTAATAAGTAGGGGTAAGGACGTTAACCACCTAGGAACATCCTTCCTTATACGTCACCTGGACCGCATTCATCAGAAGTCAGTGACAAGTTCAAAAACTTTGGATGACAGAGGAAGCAGTCCACTGACCACTAAATCCCTTCCTCTTGTAACCAAGCTCCTGCAAACCACACCACCAACTCCCTCAGTGTCAATTTCCTTCTTACACAGGAGTACTCTCCTGCCTGGGATTCCTCCGATGCATCCTTGAGTGTAACGCCTACTGCTGCTGGCGCTGCTGTTGTTGCTGCTGGGAGTCGATCGTCATCCCAGAGGGGAAGTCGGAAGACCACTTGTACTACTTCCAGTAAGCAATTGACTGTCCAACAGTCCTTTGCGAGGAAGATGAAATATCACAGCAGTCATCCTGCTGCAAAGCGGATAACTCAGGCCTTGGCAGCCTGGGCGGTGAAAAATGTGGTTCCGGTATCCACCGTTAATACAGAGGCAACAAGAGACTTGATTGAGGTACTGTGTCCCCGGTACCAAATACCATCTAGGTTCCATTTCTCTAAGCAGGCGATACCGAAAATGTACACAGACCTCAGAAAAAGAGTCATCAGTGTCCTAAAAAATGCAGTTGTACCCAATGTCCACTTAACCACGGACATGTGGACAAGTGGAGCAGGGCAGACTCAGGACTATATGACTGTGACAGCCCATTGGGTAGATGTATTGCCTCCCGCAGCAAGTACAGCAGCGGCGGCACCAGTAGCAGCATCTCGCAAACGCCAACTCGTTCCTAGGCAGGCTACGCTTTGTATCACCGCTTTCCATAAGAGGCACACAGCTGACAACCTCTTACGGAAACTGAGAAACATCATCGCAGAATGGCTTGCCCCAATTGGACTCTCCTGGGATTTGTGACTTCGGACAACGCCACCAATATTGTGCGTGCATTACATCTGGGCAAATTCCAGCACGTCCCATGTTTTGCACATACATTGAATTTGGTGGTGCAGAATTATTTAAAAAACGACAGGGGCGTGCAAGAGATGCTGTCGGTGGCCCGAAGAATTGCGGGCCACTTTCGGCATTCAGCCACCGCGTGCCGAAGACTGGAGCACCACCAAACATTCCTGAACCTGCCCTGCCATCATCTGAAGCAAGAGGTGGTAACGAGGTGGAATTCAACCCTCCATATGCTTCAGAGGATGGAGGAGCAGCAAAAGGCCATTCAAGCCTATACATCTGCCCACGATATAGGCAAAGGAGGGGGAATGCACCTGACTCAAGTGCAGTGGAGAATGATTTCAACGTTGTGCAAGGTTCTGCAACCCTTTGAACTTGCCACACGTGAAGTCAGTTCAGACACTGCCAGCCTGAGTCAGGTCATTCTCCTCATCAGGCTTTTGCAGAAGAAGCTGGAGACATTGAAGGAGGAGCTAAAACAGAGCGATTCCGCTAGGCATGTGGGACTTGTGGATGGAGCCCTTAATTCGCTTAACCAGGATTCACGGGTGGTCAATCTGTTGAAATCAGAGCACTACATTTTGGCCACCGTGCTCGATCCTAGATTTAAAACCTACGTGGTATCTCTCTTTCCGGCAGACACAAGTCTGCAGAGGTTCAAAGATCTGCTGGTGAGAAAATTGTCAAGTCAAGCGGAACGTGACCCGTCAACATCTCCTCCTACACATTATCCCAAAACTGGGGGTGCGAGGAAAAGGCTAAGAATTCCGAGCCCACCCGCTGGCGGTGATGCAGGGCAGTCTGGAGCGAGTGCTGACATCTGGTCCGGACTAAAGGACCTGCCAATGATTACTGACATGTCGTCTACTGTCACTGCATATGATTCTCTCACCATGGAAAGAATGGTGGAGGATTATATGAGTGACCGCATCCAAGTAGGCACGTCAGACAGTCCGTACGTATACTGGCAGGAAAAAGAGGCAATTTGGAGGCCCTTGCACAAACTGCCTTTATTCTACCTAAGTTGCCCTCCCTCCAGTGTGTACTCCGAAAGAGTGTTTAGTGCAGCCGCTCACCTTGTCAGCAATCGGTGTACGAGGTTACTTCCAGAAAATGTGGAGAAGATGATGTTCATCAAAACGAATTATAATCAATTCCTCCATGGAGACATTCACCAGCAGCAATTGCCTCCAGAAAGTACACAGGGACCTGAGATGGTGGATTCCAGTGGGGACGAATTAATAATCTGTGAGAAGGGGGATGTACACAGTGAAAGGGGTGAGGAATCGGAGGATGATGATGAGGTGGACATCTTGCCTCTGTAGAGCCAGTTTGTGCAAGGAGAGATTGATTGCTTCTTTTTTTGGTGGGGGCCCAAACCAACCAGTCATTTCAGTCACAGTCGTGTGGCAGACCCTGTCGCGGAAATGATGGGTTCGTTAAAGTATGCATGTTCTGTTTATACAACATTAGGGTGGGTGGGAGGGCCCAAGGACAATTCCATCTTGCACCTCTTTTTTTCTTTCATTTTTCTTTGCATCATGTGCTGTTTGGGGACAATTTTTTTGCAGTGCCATCCTGCCTGACACTGCAGTGCCACTCCTAGATGGGCCAGGTGTTTGTGTCGGCCACTTGTGTCGCTTAGCTTAGTCACACAGCGACCTTGGTGCGCCTCTTTTTTTCTTTGCATCATGTGCTGTTTGGGGACAATTTTTTTGAAGTGCCATCCTGCCTGACACTGCAGTGCCACTCCTAGATGGGCCAGGTGTTTGTGTCGGCCACTTGTGTCGCTTAGCTTAGTCACACAGCGACCTTGGTGCGCCTCTTTTTTTCTTTGCATCGTGTGCTGTTTGGGGACTATTTTTTTGAAGTGCCATCCTGCCTGACACTGCAGTGCCACTCCTAGATGGGCCAGGTGTTTGTGTCGGCCACTTGTGTCGCTTAGCTTAGTCACACAGCGACCTTGGTGCGCCTCTTTTTTTCTTTGCATCATGTGCTGTTTGGGGACTATTTTTTTGAAGTGCCATCCTGCCTGACACTGCAGTGCCACTCCTAGATGGGCCAGGTGTTTGTGTCGGCCACTTGTGTCGCTTAGCTTAGTCACACAGCGACCTTGGTGCGCCTCTTTTTTTCTTTGCATCATGTGCTGTTTGGGGACTATTTTTTTGAAGTGCCATCCTGCCTGACACTGCAGTGCCACTCCTAGATGGGCCAGGTGTTTGTGTCGGCCACTTGTGTTGCTTAGCTTAGTCACACAGCGACCTTGGTGCGCCTCTTTTTTTCTTTGCATCATGTGCTGTTTGGGGACTATTTTTTTGAAGTGCCATCCTGCCTGACACTGCAGTGCCACTCCTAGATGGGCCAGGTGTTTGTGTCGGCCACTTGTGTCGCTTAGCTTAGCCATCCAGCGACCTCGGTGCAAATTTTAGGACTAAAAATAATATTGTGAGGTGTGAGGTGTTCAGAATAGACTGAAAATGAGTGTAAATTATGGTTATTGAGGTTAATAATACTATGGGATCAAAATGACCCCCAAATTCTATGATTTAAGCTGTTTTTGAGGGTTTTTTGTAAAAAAACACCCGAATCCAAAACACACCCGAATCCGACAAAAAATTTTCAGGGAGGTTTTGCCAAAACGCGTCCGAATCCAAAACACGGCCGCGGAACCGAATCCAAAACCAAAACACAAAAACCCGAAAAATGTCCGGTGCACATCACTAATATATAGTATGAAAAGTTTAGGTCATTTCAGTATCATCCTGATGTAGACATTATTTTGTTAAGATGGTAATACAAATCTATCTGACAAATGATTTCCCACGTTCCCTTTTTATATAAAATTATTTGCACAATATTATCATACCTGGAAATAAGCAGTGACAATTTAGATTAAATTAATTATTGTGATAGTTATGTCTCATATTCATATATGCAACTATTTACCTCTAGGTCATAGGGTTAAGTAGATGTGTTTTCCCAAAGTCATGTGCCATTTGTGGATTGTGGGCCTTATTCAGGATTGTTAGCAAACCCAAAAATATAGTAATTGGGCAAAACCATATTGCACTGCAGGTGGGGCAAATGTAACATTTGCAGAGAGATTTATAATTGGGCAGGGTGTGTTCAAACTGAAATCTAAATTGCAGTGTAGAAATTAAGCAGTCATTATTTACCATGCAGAGAAACAATATAACCTACCCAAATTTAAATATTTTTGCACACGCTACATCTTCCCTACCTGCAGTGCTACATAATTTTGCCCAATTGCTAACTTTTTTGGTTTGCTGACAAACCTGAATAACCCCCTGTGTCATTTGTTCTATGACTGAGTTGTCTGGCTCTCCCATTGGGCCAGCACTGAATAAATAAAAATTCCACCTTTACTTCAGTGCTAGTTATATTGCTTACTGATTATGGGACACATTCTATGGGGGTAATTCCAAGTTGATCGCAGCAGGATTTTTTTTTAGCAATTGGGCAAAACCATGTGCTCTGCAGGGGAGGCAGATATAACATGTGCAGAAAGAGTTAGATTTTGGTGAGTTATTTTGTTTCTGTGCAGGGTAAATACTGGCTGCTTTATTTTTACACTGCAAATTAGATTGCAGATTGAACACACCCCACCCAAATCTAACTCTCTCTGCGCATGTTATATCTGCCTCCCCTGCAGTGCACATGGTTTTGCCCAATTGCTAACAAAAATCCTGCTGCGATCAACTTGGAATTACCCCCTATGTGTTTTGCTACTCCATCTGATTCTTGTTGCTCAGCCCATATGCTCTCACCTTCACTTCAGTGGTAGTTACATTACCTGACTATGGAACAAGTGCTCTGTGTTTTGCTACTCCTTCTGAGCCTTGTTGCTAACCCCGATTGCTTTGACTTGCATTTGTTGTCCCACTTTCCTGACCTTGGCCTGTTTACCAGATATTATCCTTGCTTGCTGCCTGCTTTGAATTTGGAATGTGACTCCTTTATCCTGCCTGTAGACTACCCCCAATGTCTTGCCTGTCCCTGGAGATACTTTTTTTTAAGTCCCTGTCTGCTTCAGCTTACATACCAACTTCTGCACACCTGCTGTGTTCAGTCCAAATTCATTCAAACACATTTGCTACTTATCTTGGGGGGAGGACGCAACTTGCGGAATGTCAGCAGTAAAATCCAAACTTCCATCTGAGGGTCCCTGCTGAACAACTGATGTTTGTTATGCTCTGCACCTTTGAGCAAAGTTGCACCAAAGTGAACTTGATGCATCAGAATCTCATCTCTCCAGTGAATTTTCTAACAGCTACTACTATATGCTCATAATGTAAATGTTTGCATCCCAGACCACCTGCACATTCAGAAAGTGGTAATAATGGCAATTGATATATATATTTCATCTCTCTCGTGAGACCAACCAGAATAATATATGTGTAATCTATAGTCTCCAAGCCATTATTAAATCCTGAGAGATTGTAGAATGCTAACCTTAGCTCATGTCACTTTGCATCCTGGCTAGGAAAGCAGATATAAGTATGTGACTTTTTAGTGCACTTAACACTTAAGAAAAGTGCATCAAAAATGTCCCATGTGTAATGCCTGACTTTTTTTTAGCACAGTTTGTATTGAACTTGTGGTCATCAAGAATAAAGCACATAATACATTGTGCAGATAAGCAATATCAGTGGAGTATGCATTTAAAGGCTTCAAATCATCTCTGCACTGTTCTAAAGATTATGGATATTTACTTTTATTTAGCCTAAATATTAAATGACATCCTAGACTGACAGGGAGTCCATGGCCAACCTTTATTTGAAAACATGGACACTGAGGAACATCTACAGCACATGCTGCTGGTAGTTCTCCTCCTCCCATCTTCTCACACTTTCCTCCTCCACATGCTGCAGAATAAGTCATGAAAACCAGACATCTCACCAACCATGGCATTACCATACTGAAACGTTGTCAATAGCAGAAATGTTTCTGGGCCTTATAATAAAAAATAATGTGTGCTGCATAATTCAAACATCTAAAATTCCAGTCTCTTTTCTTGTGAATTGATATGCATTTTTGCTAGAGATGTGTGGCGGGCACTTTTCGTGTTTTGTGTTTTGGTTTTGTATCTGGATCGCCGCTCGTGTTTTGGATCTGTATTGGTTTTTCCAAAACCACCCTTTCTGGTTTTGGTTTTGGATCTGGATGATTTTTGAAAAACCCCCAAAAACAGATAAAATCACAGAATCTGAGGGTAATTTTGATACTACGGTATTATTAACCTCAATAACATTAATTTCCTCTCATGTCCAGTCTATTCTGAACACCTCACACCTCACTATATTGTTTTTAGGCCAACACCTCACACCTCACAATATTGTTTTCAGTCCAAAAGGTTGCACAAAGGTCGCTGGATGACTTTGCTAAGCGACACAAGTGGGTGGCACAAACACCTGGCCCATCCAGGAGTGGCACTGCTGTGACAGACAGGATGTCAGTTTTAAAAACTAGGCCCCAAAGAGCACATAATGCAAGGAAAAAAAAGAGGCGCACCGAGGTCGCTGGGTGACTAAGCTAAGTGACACAAGTGGCCGGCACAAACACCTGGCCCATCTAGGATTGGCAGTACAGTGGCAGACAGGATGGCACTTTTAAAAACTAGGCCCCAAACAGCACATACTTGACAATGTACTTCACTTTAATTTAATTTAATTATCACTTGACAATGACTTCTGATGAATGCACTGCAGGTTACGTATAAGGGAGGATGTTCCTAGGTGGTTAACATCCTTACACCTACTTATTATGGATTGACCAAGGCAACACATAGCTTGACACATGTTGTCCGGATTTGTGAGAAATAATTCCACACCGAAGAGGTGGCTTGTTTGCTAGTTTGCCAAGGCATGATAATGGGTTTACTCATCCCACAGACAACAACTGTCTCCACTGGTGCCTTAGTCAAACAAACCACATCACCATCAGAATCCTCATCATCAACTACCTCCTCAGCGCCAGCAACACCCATGTCCTCATCCTGGTGTACTTCAACAGTGACATCTTCAATTTGAATATTAGAAACTGGACTGTGGGTGCTCCTTCCAATACTTGCAGAGAGCGTGCAAATGGAGGAAAGAGACACCTCTTCCCGTCCAGTGTTGGGAAGGTCAGGCATCGCAACTGCCGACACACTTGGGCACTCCTTGTGCCAGCTTAACTCTTTTCATTTTTCTAGCGGGAGGATGAGGGCTTCCAGCGTCATGTGAAACTGAACCACTAGTCATGAACATAGACCAGGGCCTTAGCCGTTCCTTGCCACTCCGTGTCGTAAATGGCATATTGGCAAGTTTGTGTTTCTCCTCAGACCATTTAAATTAATTTTTTTGGTTCATTTTACTGAAGTTTTGATTTTTGGATTTTACATGCCCTCTACTGTGACAATGGGCATTGGCCTTGACAGACAACGTTGATGGCATTTCATTGTCTATGTCATGACTAGTGGTAGCAGCTTCAGCACTAGGAGGAAGTTGTTATTGCTCTTTCCCTATTTTATCCTCCACATTTTT
Organism: Pseudophryne corroboree; assembly: GCF_028390025.1. Classification (NCBI taxonomy): domain Eukaryota; kingdom Metazoa; phylum Chordata; class Amphibia; order Anura; family Myobatrachidae; genus Pseudophryne; species Pseudophryne corroboree. The sequence goes on along the minus strand of NC_086448.1, from coordinate 551,117,365 downwards.
GTTCTCCATTATTTTTTTTGAGATATATAACAATATGCGGCACAGGAGAGCGTACCCCTACACCACACAGGGCAAACCCTGTAAAAATTATTTGGATAATAATAACCCATTTATTTGGCGTTATTATAATAATATGCAGCACAAGAGAGCGTACCCCTAAACCACACACACATGGCAAAGCTTGTAAAAATTATTTGGATAATAACCCTTTTATTTGGAGTTATTATAATAATATGCAGCAAAGGAGAGCATACCCCTACACCACACAGGGCAAACCCTGTAAAAATTATTTGGATTAAATATTAATAACCCCTTTATTTCGAGTAAATAAAATATACAGCGCAGAACATCACCACTGGACTTATACGGCAGTACTGCTGAAGTTATACGGCAGTACTGCTGGAGTTATACGGCAGTACCGCTGGACTTATACGGCAGTACCCCTGGACTTATACAGCAATACCGCTGGACTTATACGGCTGTACTACTGGACTTATACGGCAGTACCGCTGGACTTATAAGGCAGCATCACTGGACTGGACTTATACGGCAGTACCACTGGACTTATACGGCAGTACCGTTGGACTTATACGGCAGCACCACTTGACTGGACTTATATGGCAGAACCACTGGACTTATGGCAGCATAGGACACCACCACTGCACTTATGGCAGCACAGGACACCACCACTGGAGTGACTGGACTGATGCAACAAAAGATACCACCACTGGACTGATGCAGCACAAGACAGTACCACTGGACTGGACTTATACGACAGCACCACTGGACTTATGGCAGCACAGGACACCACCACTGGACTGATACAGCACAAGACAGCACCACTAGACTGGACTTATACAGCAGCACTGGACTTATGGCAGCACAGGACACCACTACTGTGATTGGACTGATGCAGCACAAAACACCATCACTGGACTGATGCAGCACAAGACAGCACCACTGGAATGATACAAAAGAACAGGTCGCCAACCCACGCGCCATGCCACTTTCCCACACAGACACTGAGGAGACACGTCCTCTCGTTTCACTCTCCAGGACTGGAGTGAAAATGCCGGGGACACACGGCTCCTTATATGGAATCCAAAACCCACGAGAATCCGTCAGCGGGATGATGATGTTTTGCCTCATTCTGGCTTCAGAGTCTGGAGTGAAAACCCGAGCCGGACTCGGATCCGGACTTGGAGCGCAAAGTTTAGGGGGGTTCTGTTCTCAGGGAAGCGAACCTGCTCATCTCTAATTTTTGCAAACAGTCACTTGCATGATGGTTACTGTTTCTATTTGTAAAGATTGGTATGGCAGAACTGGAGCTTTGAAATAATGTGGTTTGATATTAGAGTGTGCGCATGGCAATTTTTTGGGTTTTATTTTTGTATTTTTCTTCTGTGTTTTAGTTTTGTATTGGTTTTACCAAAACCGCAGTTTTGGTATTGGTTCTAAATGTTTGGGTTTTTTTTTTATCATAAAACAGCTAAAATCACAGAATTTGGGGGTGTTTTTGTTCCTACAGTATTATTAACCTCAATAACAGCTCACAATATTGTTTTTATCCAGTTTAGGCCAAAAGGTTGCACCTAGGTAGCTGGATGACTAAGCTAAGTGACAGATGTGGGTGGCACAAACAACTGGCACATCTAGGAGTGGCACTGCAGCGTCACACAGGATGGCAGTTTTAGAATGTATGCTCAAAAAATGCTCCAAAGAGCACATAACGCGAAGAAATAAGGTGCAAGATGGAATTGTCCTTGGGCCATTCCACCCATCCTTGGTGGTCATTCCGAGTTGTTCGCTGCCATTTTTAGCAGAATTGGGATCAGGCTAAAAATCGGCAGTTCTGCGCATGCGTATGGCCCGCAGGGTGCACGCGCTAAGTACTTTCACACAAAACTATGCAATTTTACACAGGGCCGAGCGACGCTTTTCAGTCGCTCTGCTGATCGTGAGTGATTGACAGGAAGTGGGTGTTTCTGGGTGGTAACTGAGCATTTTCCGGGAGTGTGCTAAAAAATGAAGGCGTGCCAGAAGAAAACGCAGGAGTGGCTAGGGAAACGGGGAGTGGCTGGCCGAACGCAGGGCGTGTTTGTGACGTCAAACCAGGAACCAAACAGTCTGCAGTGATCGCAATCTAGAACTAGGTCTGGAGCTACTCAGAAACTGCAGGGAAATATTTAATAGCAGAACTGCTAACCTTTCGTTAGCAATTTTGCTAAGATAAGATACACTCCCAGAGGGCGGCAGTCTAGCGTTTGCAATGCTGCTAAAAGCAGCTAGCGAGCGAACAACTCGGAATGAGGTCCCTTATGTTGTATATATTAAACAGGACATGCACAGTTTAACAAACCAATCATTTCAGTGTCAGGGACCATCACATGTGGCTGAAATGATTGGTTTGTTTGGGCCCCCCGAAAACAATTTTTTAGAAGGACTCCCTCTGTTAAGAATTACTGTGAAGATGTTGATGATGAGGTGTTAATTGCATTATAATCTTGTACAATAAATTTCATGTCTTCGCCGCAAATGACGTAACATGGAGGAGGTGCCAAGATGGCTAACGTTCCTACCTCTTCTAAAGTTGGCCTCACAAATGGAGCAGATGCTTTCATAAACATGCTTTTTTTTGTGTGCTGGGGGGATAACGGGGGGAAGCACCCTCCGTCTCTGTCTTCTTTTATAAACATTGTCAGGATTGGAGTAAAAATAATCCCACACCCAAAAGGAGGCTTTTTTGATCTTATGCCCAGGCATCGTGATGGCTTTCTTTTTATCATGGTCAACAACTGCAGCCACTAGTGGCTGACTTACACAAACACCATCATCATCATCAGCATCCTCACTGTCAGATAGTACACACATATCCCCCTCATCCTGTCCCACTTGCACACACAAATCCTCAATTTGTATTATGTTTTCCTCATCAGATTATCATCACCATCTTTACTTATACTGCTCCCCAGATGTTCATGGTTCAGAAATAGTGGAAGGAGATGACAGAGGCTTCTCTATGAGGACAGCGTGAGAAATGTCAGCTGATGTGGACACCCCTAAACGTTCCTCAAGAATGTTTGATGGTTCTGATTCTGAATGCCTCTGCAGCTAACTTTCCTTTTGTTTTGTTTTTCTTTACCACTCTATAATTAAATGATTTTAGCAGATGTCATTGACGGACTTGCATTGTCAATATTGAAAAGAAAATTGAAAAAGACAGTGCTTCACAATAATGGTGTGACAACCAACAGCCGGGGTGGTCACCTTCACCCCCACAAAGTTCAATAAATGTTCCAATACTTGCTGTTGTGCACTCCCTGGAATATTATGACAGTCTCATATGCTGTCGGTGAAGTAAAAAAACTCCCAAAAAAAGAAAGGAGAAGGTGGGTGGATTGGCAGACCAGCGTACCAGACAAGATGGGGTGTCAATATTGGCCACCCAGAAATCATTAAACATGTCACCTCCTGGAACTTGCAGTGACAATCAACATCCTGGGTCACAACCTTTGGTCCAACTAGAGGTCACTGGAGGTCCATCCAATCAGTCACCAATGCATTTCAGCTCTAAACAGAGCCTTTTTCAAGGTGGCCAATATTGACATTTTGTCTGGTACGCTGGTCTGCCAATCCATGGTGGATTATATAGATTTTTGTAATTGAAAGTTTTTTAATATGGATTTTAAATACTGAATTTTATGCAAGAAATAAACAGTAATTCACTATATGCACTTTCTCCTTTCTTTTTTTGGGAGTTTTTTTCACCGTGTGAAGGAGTCAGGCATATCCAGTAGAGAACAAAGAAAAATCTATTATTCAAGGATTGAAATACAGTGTGGGAACCGTCTATCAGTATTACGAACACTGCTTATATTAATTATCGGGACTGTCATAATATTCCAGGGAGCGCACAACAGCAAGTATTGGAACATTTATTGCATTTGCAATGTCATGACTAGTGGCAGCAGCTTCAGCACAAGTAGTAGCCTCCATTAACAACACAAATTGGGGTTGACCTTCAATGACAGCGTTGCACAAATTAGTTAGAAATATATATAATAAATAATTACACACTGCGGTTGACTTCACCGACAGCATAGCACAAATGAGTCAGAAATGTATATAATAATAATTACACACTGCGGTTGACAAATGAGTCAGAAATGTATATAATAATAATTACACACTGCCGTTGACTTCACCAACAGCGTTGCATAATACGTGTATGAGTAGGAAATACTATACTGTGGTCTGACCAGCAATGTCACAGTACTTATGAAAATAAAATAAAAATTGTATAGTACACTGGGGTACAGCACAAACAAACAAAAAAATATTTTTTATAATTTTAGGCTTTTGTTTTTAGCTTTTATTATTTTAATGTTACAGTACACTAAGGCAGAGCCCCTGGATGGACGGACAGATCGCCCCTTTCAGATAAAGCAGACATAGGGAATAATTCGGACCTGATCGCAGCAGAAAATTTGTTCTCTAATGGGCAAAACCATGTGCACTGCAGGTGGGGCAGATCTAACATGTACAGAGAGAGTTAGATTTGGGTGTGGTGTGTTGAAACTGAAATCAACATTGCAGTGTAAAAATAAAGCATCTAGTATTTACCCTGCACAGAAACAAAGTAACCCACCCAAATGTAACTCTCTCTGCACATGTTATATCTGACCCCCCCCCCCTGCAGTGCACATGGTTTTGCCATTTGAGAACAAATTTGCTTCTGCGATCAGGTCTGAATTAGGTTTCTAGAGGCAGTGGCGCACCCAGTGGGGGTTTCCGAGCACCCAGAAACCCCCCTCCACTAAAAAAAAAAAAAAAATTTTTTTATAGCTGCATGAGTATTATTAATGGCTGTCTAGCATCCTCTGCAGCCTGCTGTCTTCCTGGTGGCACTTGTAAGTGCAATAAAAATTTACTTTATTTTAATTATAGTACATATATATCCATGTGCATACATATATACACATGTATATACATACATACATATAAACACACACACGTGATATATATATATATATATATATATATACATGTGTATATATATGTGTACTGTACATATATATATATATATATGTATGCATGTTTAATATGCTATGTATATGTGTATATGTATGTGTGTGTGTATGTGTATATATATATATATATATACATGTGTGTGTATATATATATATATATATGTGTAGATATATGTACAGTATATATATATATATATATACACACACATATATATATATATATATATATATATATACACACACACAGACACCCTAGTTTTATGAACCCAGCATATACTGGGTCACCTCAGTCCCCACCCCCGTGATTGGCTCCGCCCAGTTCTGGAAAACCCCCCCCCCCATGCAAATCCTGCGTTTGCCACTGAGAGGGCATCCCTTTTTCAGATTCAGCTGACAGAGAGAAAGCACCCCTTTCAGATACAGCTGACAGAGAGAGAGCACACCTTTCAAATACTCAAATACAGCAGACAGAGCACCCCTTTTTCAGATACAGCACACAGGGCACCCCCACGCGCCGCACGCCATGCCACGCCATGCAGTACTGAGACTGACACATCCAGTACACTCTCCAATGCCGGAGTGATGATGGCGTCGATACACTTACATAGAATCCAAAACCCACGAGAATCCGACAGCGGGATGATGACGTTTCGCCTCGATGGCATCATCAAGGTGGTCGGGAAAACCCAAGCCGGAATTGGATCCCGGCTCAGATTGTATAGTTCGGGGGGGTTCGGTTCTCAGCTAACCAAACCCGCTCATCTCTATTTGAAATATGGGTTTGCCTTTAGTAAATCTCATCATGATTTGCTCATGATTAATGATAAAATGACCATTAAACATAGACCAGCTATTGTGCAAGTCTTCTTGGTGCTAAAATGGAATTTCAACCTCAATCAGTCTCTCAGCTTGTGTGAAAAATATAGACAGACTGACATGGATTTATATCCTGCTATTCTGAGTAAGCTGTGGTGGTCTAATACGGCATGCCGCCCCTCGGGATCCCGGCGCCCAGCATACCGGCTCCGGGATCCCAACTGCCAGTATACCGACAGCGGGGCGAGTGCAAAAGAGCCCCTGGCGGGCTCGTGTGCGCACGGTGGTGCGCTACGTGCGCCACGCTATTTATTCTCCCTCCAGGGGTGTCGTGGACACCCAAAGAGGGAAAATAGTTGTCGGTATGCTGGCTGTCGGGATTCCGGCACCGGTATGCCGAGCGCCGGGATCCCGACAGCCGGAATTTCAAGTGCCACCCAGCTGTGGTGCTAATGGAAAGAATATTGGGGGTAATTCAGAGTTGATCGTAGCAGCAAATTTGTTAGCAGATGGGCAAAACCAGGTGCACTGCAGGGGGGCAGATATAAAGTGCAGAGAGAGTTTAGATGTGGATGGGTTATATTGTTTCTGTGCAGGGTAAATACTGGCTGCTTTATTTTTACACTGCAATTTAGATTTCAGTTTGAACACACCCCACCCAAATCTAACTCTCTCTGCACATGTTATATCTGCCCCCCCTCCCCCTGCATTGCACATGGGCCCTCATTCCGAGTTGTTCGCTCGCTAGCTGCTTTTAGCAGCCGTGCAAATGCTAAGCCGCTCTTAGCTTAGCAGAAGTGCGAACGAATGAATCGCAGCGCTGCTACAAAAAAGATTGTGCAGTTTCTGAGTAGCTCAAGACATACTCCTAGCTAGCGATCACTTCAGACTGTTTAGTTCCTGTTTCTCTGACGTCCTAAGTGGATGCTGGGGACTCCGTCAGGACCATGGGGAATAGCGGCTCCGCAGGAGACAGGGCACAAAAGTAAAAGCTTTAGGATCAGGTGGTGTGCACTGGCTCCTCCCCCTATGACCCTCCTCCAAGCCTCAGTTAGATCTTTGTGCCCGGCCGAGAAGGGTGCAATCTAGGTGGCTCTCCTAAAGAGCTGCTTAGAGTAAAAGTTTTGTTAGGTTTTTTATTTTCAGTGAGTCCTGCTGGCAACAGGCTCACTGCATCGAGGGACTTAGGGGAGAAGAAGTGAACTCACCTGCGTGCAGGATGGATTGGCTTCTTAGGCTACTGGACACTAGCTCCAGAGGGACGATCACAGGTACAGCCTGGATGGGTCACCGGAGCCGCGCCGCCGACCCCCTTGCAGATGCTGAAGAGAGAAGAGGTCCAGAAATCGGCGGCTGAAGACTTCCCAGTCTTCTTAAGGTAGCGCACAGCACTGCAGCTGTGCGCCATTGCTCTCAGCACACTTCACACCAACGGTCACTGAGGGTGCAGGGCGCTTGGGGGGGCGCCCTGGGCAGCAATGAAAGTACCTATGCTGGCTAAAAATACATCACATATAGCCCCTGGGGCTATATGGATGTATTTAACCCCTGCCAGGTTGTCAGAAAAACGGGAGAAGAAGCCCGCCGAAAAGGGGGCGGGGCCTATTCTCCTCAGCACACAGCGCCATTTTCCCTCACAGAACTGCTGGTGGGAAGGCTCTGCACTGCACTACAGAAACAGGGTTAAAACAGAGAGGGGGGGCATATTTGTGGCGATATTATTACATATTAAGATGCTATAAGGGAAAACACTTATATAAGGTTGTCCCTGTAAAATTATAGCGTTTTGGTGTGTGCTGGCAAACTCTCCCTCTGTCTCCCCAAAGGGCTAGTGGGGTCCTGTCCTCTATCAGAGCATTCCCTGTGTGTGTGCTGTGTGTCGGTACGTGTGTGTCGACATGTATGAGGACGATGTTGGTGAGGAGGCGGAGTAATTGCCTGTAATGGTGATGTCACTCTCTAGGGAGTCGACACCGGAATGGATGGCTTATTTAGGGAATTACGTGATAATGTCAACAAGCTGCAAGGTCGGTTGACGACATGAGACGGCCGGCAAACCAATTAGTACTTGTCCAGGCATCTCAAACACCGTCAGGGGCTTTAAAACGCCCATTACCTCAGTCGGTCGACACAGACACGGACACTGACTCCAGTGTCGACGGTGAAGAAACAAACGTATTTTCCATTAGGGCCACACGTTACATGTTAAGGGCAATGAAGGAGGTGTTACATATTTCTGATACTACAAGTACCACAAAAAAGGGTATTATGTGGGGTGTGAAAAAACTGCCTGTAGTTTTTCCTGAATCAGATAAATTAAATGAAGTGTGTGATTATGCGTGGGTTTCCCCCGATAGAAAATTAAAGGCGCTCACACGCTTATCAAAACAAGTGGCGTTACCGTCTCCAGATACGGCCGCCCTCAAGGAGCCAGCTAATAGGAGGCTGGAAAATATCCTAAAAAGTATATACACACATACTGGTGTTATACTACGACCAGCGATCGCCTCAGCCTGGATGTGCAGCGCTGGGGTGGCTTGGTCGGATTCCCTGACTGAAAATATTGATACCCTTGACAGGGACAGTATTTTATTGACTATAGAGCATTTAAAGGATGCATTTCTATATATACGAGATGCACAGAGGGATATTTGCACTCTGGCATCAAGAGTAAGTGCGATGTCCATGTCTGTCAGAAGATGTTTATGGACACGACAGTGGTCAGGTGATGCAGATTCCAAACGGCACATGGAAGTATTGCCGTATAAAGGGGAGGAGTTATTTGGGGTCGGTCCATCGGACCTGGTGGCCACGGCAACAGCTCGAAAATCCACCTTTTTACCCCAAGTCACATCTCAGCAGAAAAAGACACCGTCTTTTCAGCCTCAGTCCTTTCGTCCCCATAAGGGCAAGCGGGCAAAAGGCCAGTCATATCTGCCCAGGGGTAGAGGAACGGAAGAAGACTGCAGCAGGCAGCCCCTTCCCAGGAACAGAAGCCCTCCACCGCTTCTGCCAAGTCCTCAGCATGACGCTGGGGCTGTACAAGCGGACTCAGGTGCGGTGGGGGGGGTCGTCTCAAGAGTTTCAGCGCGCAGTGGGCTCACTCGCAAGTGGACCCCTGGATCCTACAAGTAGTATCCCAGGGGTACAGATTGGAAATTCGAGACGTCTCCCCCTCGCAGGTTTCTGAAATCTGCTTTACCAACGTCTCCCTCCGACAGGGAGGCATTATTGGAAACAATTCACAAGCTGTATTCCCAGCAGGTGATAATCAAAGTACCCCTCCTACAACAAGGAAAGGGGTATTATTCCACACTATTTGTGGTACTGAAGCCAGACGGCTCGGTGAGATCTATTCTAAATCTGAAATCTTTGAACACTTACATACAAAGGTTCAAATCAAGATGGAGTCACTCAGAGCAGTGATAGCGAACCAGGAAGAAGGGGACTATATGGTGTCCCTGGACATCAAGGATGCTTACCTCCATGTCCCAAATTGCCCTTCTCACCAAGGGTACCTCAGGTTCGTGGTACAGAACTGTCACTATCAGTTTCAGACGCTGCCGTTTGGATTGTCCACGGCACCCCGGGTCTTTACCAAGGTAATGACCGAAATGATGATCCTTCTTCGAAGAAAAGGCGTATTAATTATCCCTTACTTGGACGATCTCCTGATAAGGGCAAGGTCCAGAGAACAGTTGGAGGTCGGAGTAGCACTATCTCAAGTAGTTCTACGACAGCACGGGTGGATTCTAAATATTCCAAAATCGCAGCTGTCTCCGACGACACGTCTGCTGTTCCTAGGGATGATTCTGGACACAGTCCAGAAAAAGGTGTTTCTCCCGGAGGAGAAAGCCAGGGAGTTATCCGAGCTAGTCAGGAACCTCCTAAAACCAGGAAAAGTGTCAGTGCATCATTGCACAATGGTCCTGGGAAAAATGGTGGCTTCTTACGAAGCGATTCCATTCGGCAGATTTCACGCCAGAACTTGTCAGTGGGATCTGCTGGAAAAATGGTCCGGATCGCATCTTCAGATGCATCAGCGGATAACCCTGTCTCCAAGGACAAGGGTGTCTCTTCTGTGGTGGCTGCAGAGTGCTCATCTACTAAAGGGCCACAGATTCGGCATTCAGGACTGGGTCCTGGTGACCACGGATGCCAGCCTGAAAGGCTGGGGAGCAGTCACACAAGGAAAAAATTTCCAGGGAGTGTGATCAAGTCTGGAGACTTCTCTCCACATAAATATACTGGAGCTAAGAGCAATTTACAATGCTCTAAGCTTAGCAAGACCTCTGCTTCAAGGTCAGCCGGTATTGATCCAGTGGGACAACATCACGGCAGTCGCCCACGTAAACAGACAGGGCGGCACAAGAAGCAGGAGGGCAATGGCAGAAACTGCAAGGATTTTTCGCTGGGCGGAAAATCATGTGATAGCACTGTCAGCAGTGTTCATTCCGGGAGTGGACAACTGGGAAGCAGACTTCCTCAGCACGACCTCCACCCGGGAGAGTGGGGACTTCATCGGGAAGTCTTCCACATGATTGTGAACCGTTGGGAAAGACCAAAGGTGGACATGATGGCGTCCCGCCTGAACAAAAAACTGGACAGGTATTGCGCCAGGTCAAGAGACCCTCAGGCAATAGCTGTGGACGTTCTGGTAACACCGTGGGTGTACCAGTCGGTGTATGTGTTCCCTCCTCTGCTTCTCATACCTAAGGTACTGAGAATTATAAGACGTAGAGGAGTAAGAACTATACTCGTGGCTCCGGATTGGCCAAGAAGGACTTGGTACCCGGAACTTCAAGAGATGCTCACAGAGGACTCATGGCCTCTGCCCCTAAGAAGGGACTTGCTTCAGCAAGTACCATGTCTGTTCCAAGACTTACTGCGGCTGCGTTTGACGGCATGGCGGTTGAACGCCGGATCCTAAGGGAAAAAGGCATTCCGGAAGAGGTCATTCCTACCCTGGTCAAAGCCAGGAAGGAGGTGACCGCACAACATTATCACCACATGTGGCGAAAATATGTTGCGTGGTGTGAGGCCAGGAAGGCCCCACGAAGAAATTTCAACTCGGTCGATTCCTACATTTCCTGCAAACAGGAGTGTCTATGGTCCTCAAATTGGGGTCCATTAAGGTTCAAATTTCGGCCCTGTCGATTTTCTTCCAGAAAGAATTGGCTTCAGTTCCTGAAGTCCAGAAGTTTGTCAAGGGAGTACTGCATATACAACCCCCTTTTGTGCCTCCAGTGGCACTGTGGGATCTCAACGTAGTTCTGGGATTCCTCAAATCACATTGGTTTAAACAGCTCAAATCTGTGGATTTAAAATATATCTCACATGGAAAGTGACCATGATGTTGGCCCTGGCCTCGGCCAGGCGAGTGTCAGAATTGGCGGCTTTGTCTCACAAAAGCCCATATCTGATTGTCCATTCGGACAGGGCAGAGCTGCGGACTCGTCCCCAGTTTCTCCCTAAGGTGGTGTCAGCGTTTCACCTGAACCAGCTTATTGTGGTACCTGCGGCTACTAGGGACTTGGAGGACTCCAAGTTGCTAGATGTTGTCGGGGCCCTGAAAATATAGGTTTCCAGGACGGCTGGAGTCAGGAAAACTGACTTGCTGTTATCCTGTATGCACCCAACAAACTGGGTGCTCTTGCTTCTAAGCAGACGATTGCTAGTTGGATGTGTAGTACAATTCAGCTTGCACATTCTGTGGCAGGCCTGCCACAGCCAAAATATGTAAATGCCCATTCCACAAGGAAGGTGGGCTCATCTTGGGCGGCTGCCCGAGGGGTCTCGGCTTTACAACTTTGCCGAGCTGCTACTTGGTCAGGGGCACACCCTGGCTGAGGAGGACCTGGAGTTCTCTCACTCGGTGCTGCAGAGTCATCCGCACTCTCCCGCCCGTTTGGGAGCTTTGGTATAATCCCCATGGTCCTGACGGAGTCCCCAGCATCCACTTAGGACGTCAGAGAAAATAAGAATTTACTTACCGATAATTCTATTTCTCGTAGTCCGTAGTGGATGCTGGGCGCCCATCCCAAGTGCGGATTGTCTGCAATACTTGTACATAGTTATTGTTACAAAAATCGGGTTATTATTGTTGTGAGCCATCTTTTCAGAGGCTCCGCTGTTATCATGCTGTTAACTGGGTTCAGATCACAGGTTGTACAGTGTGATTGGTGTGGCTGGTATGAGTCTTACCCGGGATTCAAAATCCTTCCTTATTGTGTACGCTCGTCCGGGCACAGTATCCTAACTGAGGCTTGGAGGAGGGTCATAGGGGGAGGAGCCAGTGCACACCACCTGATCCTAAAGCTTTTACTTTTGTGCCCTGTCTCCTGCGGAGCCGCTATTCCCCATGGTCCTGACGGAGTCCCCAGCATCCACTACGGACTACGAGAAATAGAATTATCGGTAAGTAAATTTTTATTTTTGACATCACAAACACGCCCTGCATTCGGCCAGCCATGCCTACGTTTCCCCAGCAACTCCTGTATTTTTATCCAACACGCCTGCGTTTTTACACACACACCCCGAAAACGGTCAGTTACCTCCCAGAAACACCCACTTCCTGTCAATATCTCTGCGGCCAGTAGTGCGATTGAAAAGCGTCGCTAGACCTTGTGTGAAACTGCAATGGCTTTTGTGAAAGTACGTCGCACGTGTGCATTGCGCACCATACGCATGCGCAGAAGTGCCGCTTTTTTACCTAATCGCTTCGCTGCGAACGAAAGCAGCTAGCGATCAACTCGGAATGACCACCTTGCTTTTGCCCATCTGCTAACAAATTTGCTGCTACGATCAGGTCTGAATTAGGCCTATTGTGTGGTGGCGTGATTGTAGACTAAGAGTGGGTATACAATTGACAGACCCAGTGACTGCACAAAAATATTTGGCATGCATACATACTTACCAATTAGCTGTACGGTATGTCTGGCCAGACATCACAACTGGTTGGGCATTTAAATTTGTCCATCCAGTTATGATGTCAGTTTTGGTGGTTTCTGCAGCCAGCATATGGGTCGGTTGGTCAGTTGCCCATACACACAGGCAGATGTACCAATACATCATTACAGAAAACAGCGAGAGCTTCTACCCAATCTCTGTGTAAATACGGTTCCACTGGCCGGGAAGCAGTATAGCCAAATTCCTGTGCTGTCCTAGTGTTTGCAAGGGGAGGAAATCCCTGACCGCTGTCGGGATCCCAGCGGTCAGGATACCGATGACAGATTCCCGTCAGCCAACAATGCCGTCAGCCGGAATACCGGTGCCCAGGGTCTATTGCCAGTCGTGGCTGACCACGACACCTATAGAGAGGGAATAGATCCTGTGGCGAGTGCAGCGACCCACCGGGCTCGCAGCATGGCGAGCCCGCAAAGGGGACTCGTAGCTCTCGCCGCCCCGCTGCCGGCATTCTGGCAGGAGGGATGCCGCTGTCGGAATGTTGACAGCCTGCATACTGCCCGCTAGGGATACATATGTATTCCTTTACAAGTGCCTTCTCAAGCTTCACTGATGAATTGGATGATTTGGGGATTTTTGTTTGTAACCCAAAACTCCAGGATAGATCTCAGTAATCCCCAATTATTCCAAAGAGTTGTATTACACAGTCTTTAAGATAACGCTCATTGGTGGTCATTCCGAGTTGTTCGCTCGTTGCCGATTTTCGCTATGCTGCGATTTGTTGCGATTTGTTGCAAAATGCGCATGCGCAATAACTAAGCATGCGCTTAATTATTTAACTAAAAACTTAGTAGTTTTGCTGTGGATCCTGCGACGCTTTTCATTCGCTCTGCTGATTGGTGAGTGATTGACAGGAAAGGGGCGTTTCTGGGTGGTAACTGAGCGTTTTCCGGGAGTGTGCTAAAAAACGCAGGCGTGTCCGGGAAAAACGTGGGAGTGTCTGGAGAAACGGGGGAGTGGCTGGCTGAACGCAGGGCGTGTTTGTGACGTCAAACCAGGAACTAAACGGACTGAGCTGATCGCAATCTAGGAGTAGGTCTGGAGCTACTCAGAAACTGCAAGGAATTATTTAGTAGCAGTTCTGCTAATCTTTTGTTCGCTATTCTGCTAACATAACATACACTCCCAGAGGGTGGCGGCCTAGCGTGTGCAATGCTGCTAAAAGCAGCTAGAGAGCGAACAACTCGGAATGAGGGCCATTGTTTAAAGCTTAACAGTACACTTTCCCTGTCAGAATAAGTGCTCTGCTAGATAATCTTTTCACATATCTTTATAAAAGTTTGTATGTACATTAGTCTTTCACATTAAATACAACATTATTTCCCTCACAATACAATTTTGTGTCTCTTGAATTGATCAACCAGCTTTACTGACTATTTAGAAAATAACTTGGTTCAGAACCGATTAACCAATGGAGGAAAGAATGACAATAACTGTGGATTTCTGTCTTAATGTTATTTTTTATTTGAACAGATCCACTAAGGACACCCAAGCATCAACTGTTCCCCAAACATTATAACTTGCACATGGCATTAGCCACATTGGGCCCTTAATATTTAGCTGCTGCATCATATTAAGATGGTAAGCTTCCTCTTGCTTCCTTACACATTTTTTCCCCACTGAGTAATGTTTACAGACAGGGATGGATTGGGATGGAAAACCAGCCTGGAAAATGTATGGAAACACCCTAATGAGGGTGCGGCCTTATGAGGGGGTGGGGGCTGTTAAGGGTGGCGGGATCCTTCCTCATAGAGCATGATTGTATGCAATTGCAGCCTTCCTTGTGTCTTTTGCGACAGTTGTGTCTGAGACCAGGGGCGGATTGGGAACTAAAAGTGGCCCTGGAAAATTTTGTAGAAGTGGGCAGCACAAGAGCTATGGCAACATCACTGGATGGCAGAATTGCTGTACTGCAGAGATGGAATAACAGAATGAATAGGGACAATGCAGTGTACTGAGTATGGTGGGCTGCCTGTTATGTGGGGGGTGGGGCCACATGACAACACACAAAACAGGCCCCACAGACACGTCAGCCTACCAGGAATCTTCCTGGTGAGCCCTATGGCCAATCCGCCACTGTTTACAGACACAAAATGATTTAAATGTGATAAAATCTATATAACAAGCTCGCATGCTCTCCCTAAATTTCACAAAGCATGGCTTATTCCCTTTCACCTTTCCACAAAAAGATAACGTCATCTATGTAACGTTTCCAGGACACCAGGTTCACCCCATATGGGTTGGGTCCCCAAATAAAATCAGTTTCCCATTTTCCCATAAAGATGTTTGCATAACTTGGGGCGAACATGGTGCCCATAGCTGTGCCAACTCTCTGCAGGAAAAAGTCGCCATCAAACATAAAGTAATTGTTCTCAAGGATGAAGCGTACACTATCAACAATACAATTTGGAGTGTTCATTTCTATATCACTTCTGCTTAGAGAATCTGCTATTGCTCTTATACCCATTTGATGATCTATGATGGTATAAAGGGACTTAACGTCCGCAGTTACCATATACATGTCATTTTCCAATGAAACCATTGGAAGAAAGTTCAAAAGATCTTTAGTGTCTTGCAGATGTGATCTACTATTCATTACCAAAGGTTGTAAATAATAATCAACCATTTCGGATAGGTTCGCTGCCACTGATCCAATCCCTGAGACTATTGGTCTACCAGGTGGATGTTGCGCATCATAATGAACTCCTGTTCTTTTTTAGTGAGTACATTTAAATCCCCATATGTTTTGACTAATTCTTCTAATTTCCCTTGAATATTAGCTGTAGGGTCTGTCCTTAGTTTTAATCTTTAAATAAATAGATTGTTTTTTCTGAGGGAGACACACTTACCTTGAAAAAGGGTCTGGAACAGACCTGAAATGCGTTGGTGCGGTGTGAGGGACTACCCTGACGACACTTGGTGGAAGTAATTATCGGATCCTGGGAGCTGAGAACCCGGGAGGCTGACTGGAACTTTTACAACATCCATGCGATTTTGAGAACTTTTTAAGTTCTCTTCATGTCCGGTAATTACATCACCTTTGCCTATTAGGATTCTCCCCTACCATTTGTGTGTCTATTTTTATGATTGGGATTTTATCGGATTATTCCATGTTTTATTCTGTTGTGTTTGTTATGTCAAATTAAAAAAACATTGTGCACTATCCTGCCCTCATTTCCTTTATTTCATCGCCATCCTGAGAGGGAATTAATCAAGAGGAGGAGCACTACACAGAATACGGGTGGACCTACCTATTACATGCTGAAGACACAAGTGGTTCACAGGAATGTATATTGCTGAAATTTCCTCTGATACTATCTGAGAATTTATTGTATTTGTGTGATTCTAGCATATAGTTAGAGGAGCGCCACATATCAATTTCACCCATCTTTTGTTTCACTATTGTTCATTTTTGGGGGTGAGGGAGAAGCCCACATTGCGTGTGTTTTTGATTGAGGCTGCACCTAATCATTGCGCACCTTATTGAAGCCAGTCCTTTTTGTGTCTATAGGTTAACACGTTCACGGCACATGCAATCAGGACATTTAACGTGGATTTCTGTTTGAGACTACTTCAGGCTCAAACAAAAATCTGTGTTAAGTGCAGCCTGCAGGCTAACCACAGCTAATTGAATCCAGCCCTTTACATAGTAAATTATCTCTTAAATATACAATCAACATATTTTAAGAAGATTTTGCTAGGAAATGATACAAAAAAAAAATTGCATTTGAAATGAAATATCTTCTGAAACGTACATTGTACTTGTGTTAGGATATTTCTTTTTCCATAACAATATACTGTACCTCATTAACATACTGTAGTATATTCCTTTGTTTGCATTGTTCTTATGAGTCTTGAGCACAGAATTGGTAAATTTTGGTGTTATCTGTAACAATTTTCAGATATTTGAAGGACAACTAACTCTCTGTGATTACAAATCCACTAGATTGTGGGCTGTATAGTGTTGAGAATTATGATTATTCTGGCCTCTGGACAAGCTGATTCTGCCAATATTTGAGTAAATTATAATAACATGGAAGTACTATATGGATATACAAGTTTGCTTCCAGCATTTTCTCTTCATATGATTCTTCATTCTTTATTTCTGAAAAAATAAGTTTTTCAGTTAAATTTAGATTTTTGAGGATTTGTAAATACAGTAGATCAATCTGCCCTAGAGGGATAATTTCATGAAATGTATGTTTATGTTGAGATTATATTACTTTTTACATTTTAAGGAAGGAATTCATAATTTAATATCTTGCTACCTGCACTTACATATTACATTGTTACTATTTTTAATCTGTTAGGCTCTACAGTGCTGGACAGTAGCGAAAACATAAAACGGGGACATTAAAGGTAGACAAAATAAATGCAAAACAAATGGTATTGTCGAAGTAAAAAAAACATTACATAAAGAGAACATACAAACTACACACATATAAGTTGCTATACTTGCAAATACGCGCAGCAAGCACAGCAATATATGGTAACACACGCATTTACACGGACATGCCACAGAGATGGATTCGACACTTATTTCATGCAGTACATAATTGTGGTGGTATCAAGCGCCAGACATCATGATGATTTAGAATTTTATATGATGGAGTGGTGTCATGTATGTGTATTATTTGAACGAAACAAGATAGACCAGTCATGTTTATTATTAAAACAACCAGATTAATGTGTAGATTCATTTGATACTTGTTATTAAGTAGTAGGACATTGCAACACGGAATTATGATTAAATGTATAAAAGCTAAAATCACTTTTATTAGAACAATAGATATTCCAAACAGGTATTGAAGAGGAAACTCGGGCCAGCCCTTTGGATGTCCCCAAGGCTGAACCTGTTCAGCATATACAAAGGAACTGGTGACTCATCGTGAATCCCTCCCACAGAAACTAGATAACACATAGCTGATCACACAGGAAGGTAGTTCCTGTTTTGGTCTCAGAGTTGCTGTAAGGTCTGAGACAATGATGGAGTTATTGCCAGCTCAGTTCCTATTTTGGTCTCAGAGGAAGATGGAGTCCCAGTATTACTTTACAGAGAGAGAGAGAGAGTGATATGGAAAGACGAATTTATATAACTTAAGGATAATGGTATTGTATGCTGGCATGTAACTGTATGTAACTGTATGTAACTTTATGTATTAACTGCTTACTGTGTGAGTTGTAATCATGTAACTATAGGTATACTGTACTTTGTATTATATATTGAATCCATATCCTTTTTAATAACAAATATATACATCAATGAGCTTTGGAACTCAGATAATGTGTGGGTGTATTGTTTTCTCTTATGGGATGCAGTGTTTTGCAATGTATAGCGCACATTCATGGGATATGGTAATAAGAGGTGCAGGCGTTTACAATATATATTAGAGCCGGCATTTTAAATATTTGTGAGAAATCAATTTGGCATTCTTAGATGAGGGCTCTTACGGGATATCAGGGTCTTAATGATGCACTGTACATTACAAATGCGGCTGTAATTGACCGGCTCCAATGGACGCATTGCGAAGCTGATGAAAATAACATCCACGTTAATGTATTGTTGTGTTATCAGTAAGCCAATGATATGAAATTTCAAGGGACAATGCGTTTCTCTTAATATTTAAGATGCTAAAATGTATTTTTATTGTTGCAAAACAAGGTTCAAATAAGTCATATTGTGTTTGATTCAGATTGGATTGTTTATCTGTTTAAGTAGGTTTAAAAGTATATTTAAAAGTTGCTGCATAGCCTTGATATAGTTTTTTTTTTAACTCAGGCCTAAAATAACTTCTGGTGCTTGTATGGTGTGTGATTTCTTTGTGACAAAGGAAGCCGCATGGTCTGTCCTCCATTTTGGACTAACCACGTGGCCTGTCCACCATTTTGTGTAACCCTCATGGATGTGGAAGGGGGAGGAGCAGCGGCCATTTTGGGAAGGTCATTTTAAAAATGGCTGATTTTCACTGCTCAGAATAATCAGCTTTCCTTGGTCACATCAAACACCATTTGTGAGTTACCAATGCATTTATTTAACCCATGCCATAGTCAATTACAAATAGTTTCAGCTGGGCCTAGTGAGAGTTAGGAGATGAATACTTGATGTAAGAATTACACACAGATATTAAAAAAAGTTTTTTTTCTTTTACCTCTAGGATTTAGTAGCTCTGCTTGCTAGTTTAGGATAGCCATTGAAATGTTAATTAACCTGTCCCACTACCCTCTTGAACAGGCATATGAACCTCTGTTGATATGCAAATTAGAAGCACTGAATGGGTAAATGAGTCTCATAGGAGACCAGTGAATGGTACATATATATAATATTATTATAATTATGTGTATATTTATATCAGTGTATGTTCTGCAGGATAGCTACCCAATCTGAATCATATCATTTAAATTATTGATTATTGCTAGATTCATTATAGATCTGTGTGAAATAGGATACATTTGTTGCTATATAGTTAAAACTGAAATAACAGTATTTTAAGGAAGTAAGCGTAAAGACACAAACGCAGGTCTGCATAAAAGTTTATACAGAACAAGTTGTGTCTAGTGGGCAATAGTAATTAGTATTGTTCACATTTATACTTAGAGCTGTGTGATTTGTTTTATTGCGGATGCAGGGTTTTGTACATGTGTCTCGGACAAAGTAAAGGACTGCGCATGCAGCGTAAGAGACACGCACGGTCGCGTGTTTGCGCAAAGTGCGTAAGAATGCGGGCGCTGAGTACAAATTATATAATAGTGTCGTTTAGTTCAAAGGTGGGATAGTAAACATTTAATACAATAGCACATAACTATCAGATTTCAAAAGCAGGTTACTCTAAATTTAGTTTAAAAACTGTATTGCCTCTGGGGTAAAGCTGCACTGAGCCGCTGAAAGGAGCACCCGGCTAACAAGCTCCGGTCAGAGGACGACGGAGCACAAAGGTTAGAACCAGGGACAGTTTAGCTTTCAATTAAGGCGGTGCAAGATCTTTATTAAAGGACTCCTTCTTTTTTGCCCTCACCAAACAGCATTTTATCATAAAAGAGCTTAAACATTTTATTATTATTATTTTTTTCATTTTTATTATTTTTTTTATTTTTTTATATATTTTTATTTTTATTTTTATTTTCATTTATATCCTATTTCTTGCTGTACCTTTCCCCTCTGCATCTTCCCCCTCTAGCATTGTTCATATAGAGCTTTGTTTTTTCTAACTTTTATCATAAACAATATATACAGAGCTGCTTAAATTATATTCACAAGCGCAGCAAATGGTTCCATTTTTAACATACAGGAAAGACCCATCAGTCCAAACCCCAGATCCCTAATGGTGAATAATATGTTACACTTGTAGGAAAGAAGGGCATTTTGCCAGAGATTGTAGGAGTAGTAGGACACATAGTCAATATAGATCCCCTAGACAGAAAACACAAGCCACATTATTAAACACATAGACGGGACCAAGGGACATATAGTAAGGAATCATAAGCCATATAGAAAACACAGATTCGGCTAATGGGAAGAACAGAATAAATGCAACTTACTAATGTTACATTTCACTGTTCTAGATGCATGTCCATCACAGGTAGAGGAAATTAACTCACAGATACCGGGTTCCCTATGAACTTAGGATGGACAGGACAATGGATTGATGGCTGGGATAGTCCCAGTAGAGATAAGACACACAGAATTTTTTTTAAGGAGTAGACCAAGTAGAGAATCACTTCCCCGTAGTGCCCAATCCAGTTGTCAAATTTTTATAAAATCTTCTTCACCTCTACAAACTCATCTGTCACCAACCTCTGTTCTGTTTCTCTACAGTTTCCTCTTCATCTTTTGCGTTCACACAGGGTGGTACAATACATGGACCCAAGTACAGTTCAAACTCCACATGCCTAGGTCCTTCAGAGTTCTGCCCAAACCCAGTATATCTCAACAGCACGATGACACCAGTATTACTGCAGTGTGCCTTGTCATGCACAAAGGGTGGAGAATGGGAATACTGGTGAAGGGAAATTTTGTATAGACACTGATATGCCTGTTGGTGAATGGCAAACCTGACATTTTCTTTTTTTTTTTCTTCTTCTTTCTCTCCTCTAGAGATGTTTCTTTTTTTTGAGTTATGCTCATGGTACTCTACATTGCAAACACATGATAGTTAAATTAGTCTACTGGTGTGCGCCAGGATTCTATTCTCATGCAGGTAAAGAGAGCAATGACCTGTCTTACTTGCTTGAGGAAGAATATTGGTAAAGCAATACCAACAGAGCCATCCCATATCCCTCCTGCAGACGGATCTTTTCAGGAAATACAAATCGACTTCGTACAGTTAACACCCTTTAGGAATTATTGTTATGTATTGGTGTGCACTGATGTTTTCACAAACTGGGTAGAGGCATTTCCTGCCGCCACGGATGCTGCTGTGTTTACCGCAAAGAAAAATTGCGCAGAAATTTGTGTGTAGATAATGGTACCCCTAGAAGTAGGAGCAAAGCTTGAAATTGTACTATTGTGATCATAGATACTGCCACTAGTATTATGTAGCTTCGGAACCACTCCCAGATCTTCACTCGATGAATCACCCTCTTCGAAATTTGTTTTAGTTTTGGTATTTGTGTCTTTTTTGGTTGTTTTTGGAAGACAACCTCATGTCATGATTGATCCGAACAATGATCAGAAATACACCAATGAGGTGACAGTACAGTACCTTATTGAGATGAGCCAGCATTTGAGAACTTGACAAAATAATTTGAAACTGTTGATTGCTGGTATGCCAAATGCTAACTGTCTTGATTGTGAACCAAGAGACTGTGTGATTGTTCTTATGCTCAGGTTGCCTAATAGACAGGTGGGAAGGACCATACCAAGATTTGTTGACAGCACTAAAGGTCGCCGAAAGAGAGATTTGGGTCCACTCGTCCCACTGCAAGAAGGTCGCTAACCCGGAGAGAACTTGTGACAAAGTAGTTTATTGCTCACATTCATCGAGTTTGTGTGTTCAAAGTGAACTGTGTGTTCAAAGAGCTAGGTGGAGAGCAAAGTGAACTGTGTGTTCCAAGTGAACTGTGTGTCCAAAGAGCAAGGCAAAGAGAACCTCGTATCACCAGAGACTCTGTTCCATGAAGACTGAGAGGCGGCACTGTTGAACACTACCCGAGCGTACTAAAGGACTGCAGAAAGACCAGTCATTGTAATTGATTTGTTATGAACAAGAGTTGTTTTGTTCTATTTCTCTTTTCTCTCTTTCCCCCTGACAAACATTTTCTTTCAGGATATTCTATTTTTGCAAGGTTTTTTTTTATGAGGAGTCGAGTGTGGGACTGGAACTGGTTCTGTAGGATGGAGGGATTTCCTTATAGGATCCCAGGATTAGCCGATCAGTTTGTTAAAGTCAGAGAAAAATCAAAGTTCTAGTAGTTATGGAGTTCAGAGGTAATCAGGAACAGTCAGACAATGGCTATTCACACATTGCAGATAAAAAGCTCATTAATATATGTGGAAGAAAGGTTTATGAGTGGCTCTCCCCGAACTCAGAAAGGTTTATGTTATTTAGGAAGGACACTACTTATAACCCTTGTTCAATGATTAAACAGACCTAGCATACATTCCAGAAATGGAAACAATGTTCAGAAAATGATAGGAATATATAGATCATGAAAATTTTATATGTCACTTTCACGATTTGTTTGTCTTCTTCATCTACCCAGCAGAACCTCAATCGAATCCAAACATCAGTGTACAAGTACGTAGGTACATGTATGTGTGAAATGTTCGTCGCAAATCAGACATTATAGGCCAAAGCACTGTCCCAGCATACTCTATAGGTTGAATGTTGTCCCACACACAACCAGTGGTCCCGTGACCGCTGAGTGCATATAGAGGATGTCTCGTCCTCCTCACTGTCTTCCCCAAATATAGTCAAGTGTCTGATTTGCGAAATGCATACATACTTGTGTCTAGGTAACCGATTATGGTATGAAATATTTTTTCTTATGTTAATAATTGATGGCAGTTATTGTTTACTGCCAAAGGGTGGACTGTCGAAGTCAAAAAAATATTACATAAAGAGAACATACAAACTACACACATATAAGTTGCTATACTTGCAAATACGCGCAGCGAGCACAGCAATATATGGTAACACACGTATTTACACGGACATGCCACAGAGATGGATTCAACACTTATTTCATGCAGTACATAATTGTGGTGGTATCAAGCGCCAGACATCATGATGATTTAGAATTGTATATGATGGAGTGGTGTCATGTATGTGTATTATTTGAACGAAACAAGATAGACCCGTCATGTTTATTATTAAAACAACCAGATTAATGTGTAGATTCATTTGATACTTGTTATTAAGTTGTAGGACATTGCAACACGGAATTATGATTAAATGTATAAAAGCTAAAATCACTTTTATTAGAACAATAGATATTCCAAACAGGTAATGAACAGGAAACTCAGGCCAGCCCTTTGGACATCCCCAAGGCTGAACCTGTTCAGCATATACAAAGAAACTGGTGACTCATCATGAATCCCTCCCACAGAAACTAGATAACATAGCTGATCACACAGGAAGGTAGCTCCTGTTTTGGTCTCAGAGTTGCTGTAAGGTCTGAGACGATGATGGAGTTATTGCCAGCTCAGTTCCTGTTTTGGTCTCAGAGGAAGATGGAGTCCCAGTATTACTTTACAGAGAGAGAGAGAGAGTG
Source organism: Pseudophryne corroboree (assembly GCF_028390025.1). Lineage (NCBI taxonomy): Eukaryota > Metazoa > Chordata > Amphibia > Anura > Myobatrachidae > Pseudophryne > Pseudophryne corroboree. The sequence goes on along the minus strand of NC_086448.1, from coordinate 551,093,843 downwards.
ATATGGAAAGACAAATTTATATAACTTAAGGATAATGGTATTGTATGCTGGCATGTAACTGTATGTAACTTTATGTATTAACTGCTTACTGTGTGAGTTGTAATCATGTAACTATAGGTATACTGTACTTTGTAATATATATTGAATCCATATCCTTTTTAATAACAAATATATACATCAATGAGCTTTGGAACTCAGATAATGTGTGGGTGTATTGTTTTCTCTTATGGGATGCAGTGTTTTGCGATGTATGGCGCACATTCATGGGATATGGTATTAAGAGGTGCAGGCATTTACAATATATATTAGAGCGAGCATTTTAAATATTTGTGAGAAATCAATTTACCATTCTTAGTATGGAGGGCCCTGCTTATGAGAGAGTTTGCCTTCTTATCATAAAAAGCCAATAGGATGACTATAGAGAAGTGACCTTTAGGATTTACCATTGATCTCTCAGTGAAATGTTAGTGGCTGAAGCCCATAATGAAAAACAATAAAATTATTCAATATTGGCAGTGCTAATGAGATTGAAGAAGCTGTTTAGGGAGGCTGTCAGCCTCCAAGGCTAATCACATAAATAAAACAACAATTAAAAACAACACTAAAAAGTTTTCGATAAAACTACATACGAATAAACATTAAATAATTAATATCGCTTGGGATAAAATGATAACATATATTTAATTAATATCAAAGTAACAATATATATTAGCATTCATATAAAATGGAGGCTATAGAATTGAGATTAAAAGTCAATCCGGATATTCCAGTCAAGGTTAGAGGTATAGTCCCAGTTGGTGGTGACAAGTGCCGAAGCAACCCTTTAGCAAGACATCTGAAATATGAATGGAGGTTGCAGTAATGGTGTCACAGTCAGCCAGAAATTGCTTGATTCCATTCACTGTGGTAATTGCCCTCAGCTTCCTCAGAAGAATGTGTCTCATGATTCCAAAGTAGCTGGTATAAATACCCAGTCTCTAAATTTTAAACCTACTACAGCTACATCAATTCATATTGTAGTATAAATGCACAAGCCATACTTAAAACAGTATAAAAAAATCATTGTAAGAGGTAATATTATCCTATAAGACTACATGTATGTTTAAAACTTAAATATTATTAGTGTAACGTATACAATACCTTGCTATAATATTCTACCAGTTTACCCATGGTTCCATCATGTGATGCATAAGGTGCAGGGACGGAGTGGCCATAGAGTTTACGGGGAAGATTGCCGGTGGGCCAATGTGCATGTGGGCCTGTTTTGTTTATTGACATGTTAGAGGTGGTGTTCCCACCGTGATTACATGGTGTACAGCTGGTGCTGCCCATGTGAGGCCACTTCTACAATTTTTTTCCAGGGTCACTTTCATTTCCGAATCAGCCCCTGATCACATGATCTGAACTTCATGCTGCACAGCATAATGTGCGCTACTGAAATGAAGATAATATTGGTTGTCCACTGTATGTATAAATTAAACATAGGGAGATAACATATTTCCCAGAATGCTGTATGCTCTGAGTCCCTGATCGTGTGATGTATCAGTGCACTATGTGAGGAGCTTACAGCAATGCCGCCCATTATGGGAGTACACGGATGACATGAGTGACTCCCTCAGTTACCAGGATGTAATCAGTAGTGTCCCTTCCATGATGCTGTGTGGCCTGCAGTCAGATCACGTTGCGCATGTTCAGCGCCGGTACTAGGGTGTTCTGCACCCCCCCTGCAAACTATACATTTGCGCCCTTCCATATTTTACAAAGGGACAGCGTGCTGCAAACAGGGCTGTGGTCTCACTAGGAAGGGGAGTGGCCACACAATAGTACTCCCATTTCAAATTACGCCACACAGCAGCACAATCTTATTCACATTACCCTGCACATAGTAGTGCTGTTTATACACGTAATATCCACATTAGTAGCGCCAGTTATATGCATAATATCCCCTGTAGTAGCGCCGATTATACACATAATATCCCCAGTAGTAGTGCCGGTTACACGCATAAAAGCCCCTGTAGTAGTGCCTGTTATCAGTGCCGTAACTAGACATTTTAGTGCTGTGTGCAAGAAACAGCATTGGCGCCCCCCCCCCAAAAAAAAAAGTAATATAGGGCCAGTGCGCACTGTATGGGTGTGGCTTCATGGGGGAGGGGCGTGACCGCACAATAATACCAATTCAGTCTCCATTATTCATATTACTCCGCACAGTAGCACCACTTACACACATTACACCAGGTAGAGGTCCGTTTACACATTACGCCAGGTAGAGCCCTGTCACACATTATGTCAGGTAGAGCCCCTAACATACATTTGGCCAGGTAGAGCCCCCTATCACACATTACGCCAGGTAGTGCCCTCTTGTACACATTATGGCACGTACAGCCCCTATCACACATTATGGCAGGTATAGTCCCCGTTTTACCGATTACGACAGGTAGAGTCCCCTTTTACACATTAGGAAGGTAGAGCCCCTATCACACATTACAGCAGGTAGAGTATCCCATTGACACAAATACGAAAGGTAGAGCCCCCTTTTACACAGTATGGCAGGTACAGCCCCCTTTAACACATATCTCTCAAAAGCAGAGATATGGGAGAGAGGCGGTAAGGAGAGAGTGCATGTAGCGTGTAGTAGGTTATCTCACCACTTCCACGTCCCAGCCACTGTGATCAGGAATCGCACTTGACAGGTCAGAAGGCGTCTCCGCTGCTAGTAACCGGGTGCCAATGATGCACTTGACAGTTCATGAGGCGGCAATACGTCCCCACTGCTGTGTTCAGGAGCCGGGTACGCTTGACGGTGGAGGAGGCGGCAAGGCACAGCATCGCAGTAAGTGCGTGTCTGTCTTCTGTCTTCCAGAACATTGCAGGTGGATGCGGACGGTGCGCCCATAACCCATATCTCCCTACTGTCCCGTTTTTTTGGACTGTTCCGCTGTCCCACCCACGGGCCGCAGTGTCCCGTGGTGGGGGGGCAGTTAGGAGGCTCTGCCTCTTGCGATTCTCTCGCGATTGCGGGCCCTCCCGTGAAGACACACACCCTTTTCACTGGCCACGCCCCCTTTTCGGACGGGCATGCAGAGATGTTCCTACTTCCACTGAACAAAAGTTGGGAGGTATGCCATAGTAACGGCCCTGGGTACAACATCCCATCTCCTCCTCTCTCCCTCCCTCTCCCCACCCCCCTTAGACTGTTAGCTCCTCAGAAAAAAAATTCTATGCTCCTCTCACAGCAAGGGCCGGTGCTAGGGTGTTTGGCGCCTCCCTGCAAACTATAAATTTGCGCCCTCTCTCCAATACTTAATAAAGGGAAAGCACACACTGAAGGCACGTGTGGTCTCACAATTAACGGGTGTGCCCACACAATTGTACCCCAAATTCAAATTACACCACACAGTAGCACAAAAGTATCGTCATTACACCGTATGTAGTGCCCCTATTTCATATTACGTCACACAGTACTGCCCCATATTCACATTATGCTACACAGTAGTGCCCCATATACACAATTCCCATGATAGCAGTGCCGCTTATACACATAATAATGCCCACGGTATCAGTGCCATGTATACAGTTACACATAATAATGCTCACAGTATCAGTGCTGTTTACACACATAATAATGCCCACGGAAGCAGTGCCGCTTACGCACATAATAATGCCCACGGTAGCAGTGCCGCTTACACACATAATAATGCCCACAGTAGCAGTGCCACGTATACAGTTACACACAATAATGCCCATGGTAGCAGTGCTGCTTACACACACAATAATGCCCACGGTAGTAGTGCCTCTTACACACATAATAATGCCCACGGTAGCAGTGCCGCTTACACACCTAATAATGCCCACGGTAGCAGTGCCGCTTACACACATAATAATGCCCACGGTAGCAGTGCCACGTATACAGTTACACATAATAATGGCCATGATAGCAGTGCCGCTTACACACACAATAATGCCCACGGTATCAGTGCCACGTATACAGTTACACATATACGTGTGTGCCAGTTATACACATGCCCACAGTTTCAGTGCCACTTATACATATAATAATTGCCCCCCCTGTGTGTGTGATAGATAGATAGATAGATCGATCGATTGATCTCTGGTAAAAAAATTTAAAAAATATATATAGAAAGCACACATTTACAGCAGCAGCATTCAATACATTAGAAACCAAAGCTTTCAAAGAGTTAAACTCCCTTTTGGCACAGTCGGCTTGCTCTGACCACACTCAAGGTCCTGCATCAGCATGTTGTAGAGGGGGAGGGCTTGAGCGCAGGGAGAATGGAGAACAGCTTCATGTCATAAATCACAAGCAGCCAGGAAGTGGAACAGAAAGTGAAAGTGGGCAGCCTGTGCGGACGATGGAGTGAACTCCCTACTGCATGTTCTGCTGGTAGGAAGAGGGAGGGAAGATCAGCTGGTGGACTGGACTCGAGCCTCTTGTTGCTGTGGCAGCCGGCAGCAGCAGCAGCGCGCAGCAGCAGAGTCTCAGAGCAGGGAGAGCGCCTCTCTTGGCCAGCGCCTCCCTGCTTTGCAGACTCTGCTGAGCGGGTTGCGCCGGCTCTGCTCACAGCGACGGGTAGCGGCCAGCAGCTGCCATCTGAACACACACCCTTCTTCCTGTCCCCCTCTACACCTGCCGCTGCAGCAGCATCACCTTCTTTTTGTACCTGCCGGCAGCTGTCAAATCACTGAACTGACAGCTAGCCGGCAATTACGTTTTTAGCGCTGTCTGCAGTGGCGGCGCGGAGCTGCCTGAAGAGGAGGAGGGAGGACAGCAGAGCTCGATCTGCACCCGGAGGAGGAAGAGTGAGCGGAGAATGCGAGCAGCGCTGCCCGCGGTAATGTATGTAGTGGTGTGCTGAGCGCACAGCTACATAGCTAACAGCGGGCAGCGCTTTAGCTGGCGGGGCCGGGCAGCGCATTATACAAATATCACAGTGTGGCCCTGCGGATGTTGCCGGCCGGTAACTAGGTGTGTAGCCAGCCGGTCCTGCGCCCACAGCGCATATGCGCTGGGTGCAAGGCACCGCCGGCACACACCTAGTTACGGCACTGCCTGTTATATGCATAATAGCCACTGTAGTAGCGCCATTTATATATAATGTCCCATAGGCATGCACAGCTAATATTATTAGGGGGTGCACAACAGGAGGGGCATGTCTAGCAGTATTTTACATTCTTTCAGTAAAATCACTTAGCCTAATCTAATTTCTCTCTAGTTCCTAATGATAATGAATATATAATACACCCTAGAGAAATAAAATGAAACCAGCCGGTACTGTCAGCTACAGCATAACCCTGAGCTCTAGCTGCCGCTGCACCCTATCGCTGCTTACACTTCCCCAACCTATCCCTGACCCAGTGGCGGAACTAGCGAGTGGTGGGCCGAGGTGCATATGCATTCCCACCACACACACACACACACACACACACACACACACACACACACACACACACACACACACACACACACACACCCTTGTACCCCCCCCCCCATCATCTACACCCTGTTTTTGAGTGGGACAATCTGTAAATTATGGGAGATTTAGGGGGCTGAACATTTCAGTTTTAATACAACAGAAATAAAGTTTAAAATTTACACATGTGCCGTCAGAGCCACATTGGGCTCTTTCTATGCCATCAGACTCCTCCTATGCAGGACACCAGCATTTGTCACACATGTCTCCATGCTCACCAGCTACTGACAGTAGTGCCCCTTATTCTCATTACACCACACAGTATGAGCCAAATTCACATTATGCCATACAGTAGGAGCAGAAATTCATATTATGCCACATGGTATCAGCAGAAATTCACATTACACCACACGGTATGAGCAGAAATTCACATTACACCACACGGTATGAGCAGAATTTCACATTATGCCACATGGTATGATCTGAAATTCACATTAAGCAACACAGTATAAGCAGAAATTCACATATCACCACATGGTATGATCAGAAATTCACATTATGCCATATGGTATGAGCAGAAATTCACATTACGCCACAGAGTATGAGCTGAAATTCACATTAAGGCACACAGTATGAGATTAAATTTACATTACGCAACACGGTATGAACTGAAATTCACATTAAGGCACACAGTATGTGCAGAAATTCACATTATGCAACACAGTATGGCCACAGTGTAGCCAGATACTGATTACCCCCTCCCCCCAGAGGTGCCAGATACAGATACCCACCCAGAGGTGCCGGATACAGATACCCCCCCCCCCTCTCGAGGTGCCAGATACAGGTAATCCCCCCCAGAGGTGCCAGATACATATAATACTTTCTTCCCCCAGAGGTGCCAGATACAGATAATCCCACCAGTAGTGCTCACCGCCGCTGCTGTTGCTGGCTTGCTGCTGCTTCTTGTGCTGTGTGAGGGGAGGAGAGCACAGCGAGCGTCTCTCCTAAATCCCGCTCCTCACTGACAGAATCCCTCCTGCGGCGGCCATTTGAAACATGGCGCCAGCCATCAGCCTATCAAAGCTTGCGGTCCGGCAGCCAATCAAGAGCCGCTGTGGCCAGTCCACGAACTCTAGTTGGCTGGCAGCCGACGTCAAATTTAGAATAGACGGGTGCCGGCTTGGGCACAGGTAGAATCGGTTGGCACCGTGAGGTGGGGGCCGGACATGATTAGGCGAACTCAGGGAGGACAGAAACCTCCTGTGCGCACATCTATGTAATGCCCTCAGAAGTGCCATTTTTTTCTTACAAATTATGCCCCCTCTCCCATACACACATACATACACACACATACTGTAGATACACATACACATAGAGAGATACACACACACACACACACACACACACACACACAGTACAAATACACACACACACACACACACACACACACACACACACACACACACACACACACACACATTCTCACTGTCCTTTAATACCATTTGGCTTGCTGGAATCTGGATCTGCAGCAGCTTCTGTCCTCCTCCTGCAGCCTGGTCCCATGTAGCTCCGCCCATCGGCGCCATGTAGCCCCACCCCTTTCCAGCCAGGATACCGGTCGGCACTGCAGGTGGCTAGAGGGAAGCTTCAAGCTGCCGGCGCTGCTGCTTGTCAAACGGTATGACAGGCACAGCAGCCGGCAGCAGCAGCAGCAGCAGCAGCAGCAGGGAGGCCAGGCGCAGCACAGGGATGCATAGCAGGGAGAGCGCCTCTCCCAGCCTGGCGCCTAACTGCACTGCATACCTTTGCTGAGTGGGTAGCGCCGGGTCTGCGCATGTTTACATCACATAATGAACCCATAGGTATACTGACAGAATATTCTAACATTCAGAGATGGGCGCTCATGAGGCCCGCAGTGTAGTTTGCAGTTCGCATGCGCAGCTGCCGCATTGCATCTGTGTGAACTTACATATTGCAGCCAAAATTCAGAAGGATGCGAATGTAATGTGATGGACAATGGCAGGCGCTCACGGGGTGGCAACGCGGTACTGGGGAGGGGGCATGATGGGCTGAACAGGGGTGGGCTGGGAGCGTTTTCGGGGGAGCTGCGTGACATCACATGCAGCCGCTCCAGCAAAAAAAATTACGGTGGACCACCTGACAGCGCAGCCAGTCTGCGCTGTCAGTGGTCAACCTTAATTCGATGTGTCCACAATGTAATTGTGGACGCATCGGGAGGCGGCCCATGACACATGTTGGGCGGCCTTGCCCTGTGTTGGGTGGCCACCAGCATGTGAGGAGATGGACGCAGATCTGGCCTGCGTATGCAGCGATCTACGTCCGTCTCTGAAAAAGGTCCATAATGCAATAGTTTTTAGGGCTACAAGGTAATGAAACATAAATCTAACAAAACATTTAAATTTTAACATAATTAGAGTGTTATCTATCTGGATAATATACTAAACAACACCTCCAGATAATGCAACAAGATTTTTTGCAGGCTGGTAGAATCTTCTCATTTTTTTTAAATAATATTTTATTGGACATTCACAAAAAATATAAGCATACATTACAGTATACAACAACTGAAAATGATAACAGCGGATCGACAAGGCATAGTAGAAAAATGAACATTAATGGTCAGGCAAAGGAAGAAACAAGTTACAAACTATGTCAGTTTCACAATTCCTAGAAAGGGGGGCGACCTAGGGTAAGCAGTTCAAGATTGTACCAAGTGGTATATTTTACAGCCTGTCGAAGGGGAACCTTGATAGTATCATCGAGCATTTGTACATAAGGGAGCCAAATATCAAAGAATTTTTCAATTTTACATTCTTTATCAATAGACATCTCAAGCCACTCCATATGGAATAGGTATGATAACCTTGGCAGTAACAGAGCTAGGGACAATGAATCAGAAGCTATCCATTGTGACAGGATAGCCTTTTTGCTTGCAGCTGCTATTTTGGTCAACAGCCTGCGCTGGCCAAGGGACAGCCCAGGCGTTGAAGATTGACAGTGGACGTCCCAAATAGCCCACTCAGGGGTGGCCACCACATCGACATGCAGTTCATTTTTAACATAATGTTGTACTAAATCCCAGAACTTGAGGACTTCAGGACAGCTCCATAAACAATGGTATATATCTGCCCCAGGAGCTCCGCATTTAAAACATTTAGAGTCAGGAGCCGTACCCATTTGGAATCGTAATTTCTGTGTGATATAGGAGCGATGTAATATTTGGTAGTTCATTTCAGCATAAGATGCTGACGAGAGAGTTTTGTTGATTTTGTTAAATGCTGTGAGCATATCAGAAGTGGTGATAGTTGGGAAGTCCACTGCCCATTTAGTCAGTCCTGATGGTGTAGTTTCCCAGTTTATGATTCTTTTAAGAAATGTGTAAAGAAAGGCCGTAGAATAGCGAACCTTAGGTGTGGCTTGTAGAACGACATCTAAATTGTTAGTTTTGTCTTGTACTGTCATTGTGGCTAACGATTTGTGAAGATAGCTACGAATCTGGAAATATACAAATAATGGGATTGGAAGTTGTGGAAACCTCTCGCAAAGAGTAGAATATGTGCACATCTGGTAGGTGTCTCGGTCAATCAACTGGTACAGTAATCTAATGTCTTGATGTGCCAGAGCAACCAACGTGTTATGTATAGTCGTCCTGCGAAAATCTGGATTGTGTGATAAGGGGAGAAAGGTGGTGTTATGGCTGGAGACGCCCATTCTAGAACGTGCTTGTCTCCAAGCCGTGCATGTTGACATTAGTAGGATGTTACTTTGTATCTGAGGGGGGAAAGAGGACGGACGTGTGTGCAGCAAGCTAACGAGTGGGGTGTCAGGACAAAAGGCCTGCTCCAAGCCGGTGTTAGCGAAAGCCTCCGACCCGTATATCCAGTCAACTGCGTAACGATAATTCGCAGCCAGCATATAACTTCTGATGCAGGGTAAATTGACACCGCCCAACTTTTGTGATTGGAACAACTTAAATAGCGAGATTCTAGGTTTTTTATGTGCCCAGATAAATTCGCTAAAGGCCCTGTTGAGAGTTTTCAAGTCTGCCTCAGAAATCAGTAAAGGCAACATTTGAATGGGGTATAGTAATCTCGGGAAGGTGATCATTTTAATCAACTGACATCTGCCTAGATAAGAGAGGGGTAAGTGTTTCCACTTCTGAAAGTCGTCTAGGATACGTGCAATGACTCGTGGGAAGTTGGGTCTATATAAGACAGCTGGGTTAATAGGTATTTTAAGGCCTAGGTATGTGATTGTCTGTTTTGCCCATTGAAAAGGGAATTGGTCATCCCAATCGTAAGTCACACCGGGATGGAGGGCTAGAGCTTCAGTTTTAGAGTTATTGATCTTGAACCCAGAAATTGATTCAAAAACCGTCAGCAGGGACAATAAGCTAGGAAACGCATCTTTGGGATTTGAGAAGTATAGCAATAAGTCATCTGCATAGGCCGTGACTTTAAGGTCCTGATTACCAATTTTAATCCCGCGCCAGGTGGTATTGAGGTGACAGTGTCTGATGAGCGGATCCAGTGCAAGGTCAAATAAAAGTGGGGATAATGGACATCCCTGTCTCGTTCCCCTATGCAACATAAAGGTATCAGTGTTCATTTCATTCACTGTGAGGAATGCAGCCGGAGAGGCATAGATAGTGCGGAAAAATTTAACAAAATCAGCCCCAAATCCCTGACAGTGAAGGACTCTTAGCAGATGTGACCATGACACACGGTCAAATGCTTTATCAGCATCGCAACTCACCAGCAGGGACATTCCTCCCGGTGACTGGGTCGACGTGGTCAATGCCGCCAACAACTGTCTAATATTATGTACTGAAGTTCTTCCCTTCACAAAGCCGGTCTGGGACGGGTGTAGTATCGTGGGCAGTATGAGTTGCAGCCTATGCGCCATAAGAGCAGTCAGAATCTTAAAGTCCTGATTTAGGAGGGAAATTGGGCGATACGACTGAACTTGGGTGGGGTCTTTCCCCGGTTTTGGTAGTACTATCACACGGGCCTGATTAAAAGTAGGAGGAGCAACATTTCTCGATAAAAGGGAATTAATAAGTGATAGGAGATGAGGTGTAACGTGGGGTAACAATAATTTATAGTACTCTGCACTCAAACCGTCTGGGCCAGGAGATTTGCCGTTAGCTAATTGTTTAACCACCGTCAATAATTCTAAGTTGGTGACCGGTGCCATGAGGGAAGCTCTGTCGTCTTCAGTCAATGTAGGGGATCCGGCAGAGCGGAGGAAGGCCATGCCACCAATAGGGTCGTCCGTGTCACAACTGAGGGCCTGAGCTGACGGGAGGCAGCCTCAGTTGTAGGGGCTGAGATGTACCGGAACCTGGGAGGTTGTATCAGACCCCTGGACATGTAAGTAACATGAATAATAACTGCCCGAAGGCGTGACCACGACAACTTGGATAAAAGTCAATGATGTTTATTATGACAACTCCGCAACACAGCAGCAGTAAAAGAAAACGTAAAAGTCAGCAAAGAATAAATACAGTTCCTGGGTACTACAGGATGGCAGGAGCCACAGGGCACTGGTAGTGTGAGATAGTTCTTATGATCTTCTAGATGGAAAGTCCTTACCAGGCCCGACTGTAGCAATGGAGATAACCCAGGATTGTGCCAGCTGGTGTTCCTGGAAAAGCTGGGTTGCTGAAGATAAAACAGCTGCTGTGGATACTGGCTGGAACCAGACTGTTGTTAGCACGGAGTGGATACTGGCTGGAACCAGTTAAATAATAAATGAACTTGGGAGCGATGAAATATGAACTGAAATGTAGAACTTGAGAGCGGAGAAATAATAATACCGGTGGAGAGTGGTAAAGTGTAGAAAGGACACCGGCCCTTTAAGGGAAGCTGTACTCTGCTGGAAGCTGAGCTGGAAGCAGGTAATGTTGTAGCTGGAAACAGATGAATCCACAATGGATTGGAGAGCCAGGCTACACCGCAGGTGGAATGCTGGTGCGGGTCTCTATGGTGGAAGTCTTGAGACAGGAGCTGGAACCTGGAAGACAATCACAGGAGAGAGACAAACAGGTACTAGGTTTGACAACCAAAGCACTGACGCCTTCCTTGCTCAGGCACAGTGTATTTATACCTGCAGCAAGGAAGGGATTGGCTAGGCAATTATGCAGATTATCAATACTGAGAACAGATTGGTGGAAATGATCAGCTGACAGAATCCAAGATGGCTGCGCCCATGCAGACACTTGGAGGGAAGTTTGGTTTGTAATCCATGTGGTAATGAAAACAGTAATGGCGGCGCCGGCCACCGGAGACAGGAGGCGCCAGGCTGACAGATGCACATCCAACCACGCGGACACAGCGGAGGCCGCGGCTGACGTAATCGCCACTCAGACACTCTGCATGCAGAAGTTCAGGGACGGCGGCGGAGGCCGCGGGAGACGCCATGCCAGGTGTAATATGGCGTTTACTGTGACAGTGTCCCAGAGTGACAGGAGAGGATACAGGAATGTACACATCAGGATAACAGATGGGATCCGGTCCTGGAGCGCTGAGCCAGCCTTAGGAGGCATCTGATGGGTAAGAAATGGCGTCCAGATACCCGGATCGTGACAGCACCCCCCCCCCCCTTTAGGAGTGGCCCCAGGACACTTCTTTGGCTTTTGAGGAAACTTGGAATGGAATCTCCGGACCAAGGCAGGAGCATGGACATCAGAAGCATTGGTCCATGAACGTTCCTTAGGACCATAACCTTTCCAGTCAATAAGATATTGTAGTTGACCGTAACGGTGACGTGAGTCCAGGATCTTGGCCACTTCATACTCAACGCCTCGTTGAGTTTGGACTTTCGGAGTTGGAGGAAGTGAGGAATGAAACCGATTCAAGATCAGCGGTTTCAACAGGGAAACATGGAATGTCCTGGGTATTTTTAAGAAGGGAGGCAACTGGAGTCTGTAAGCAACAGGATTGATGACTTGTTCAATCTTGAAAGGACCGATATAGCGAGGTGCAAACTTCATACTGGGAACTCTTAACCTCAAATTCTTCGTGGATAACCATACCCGATCACCCACCTTGAGAGCAGGAACTGCTCGACGCTTCTTATCCGCAAACTTCTTGTACCTGAACGATGCCTTGAGCAGAGCTGATCGTACGCTCTTCCAGATATTGGCAAACTGATGCAAGGTGATATCCACTGCGGGAACAGAAGTTGCTGGAAGCGGTTGGAACTCAGGGACTTTAGGGTGGAATCCAAAGTTAGTGAAGAATGGTGTTGAAGCAGATGAAGAATAATACTGGTTGTTATGACAGAACTCGGCCCAGGGAAGTAATTGAACCCAGTCGTCTTGAGAGGAGGACACATAGATGCGGAGGAAGGCCTCCAAGTCCTGATTCACCCTCTCGGTTTGACCATTGGTCTGAGGATGGTAAGCCGTGGAAAACTTTAGCTTGACTTGGAGGACTTGACATAAACTTCGCCAGAATTTGGCTGTGAATTGAACTCCTCGATCTGAGATAATTTCTTCAGGAAGACCGTGGAGTCGGAAGATCTCTTGTATGAATACTTGAGCCAACTTGGAAGCTGACGGAAGACCGGTGAGAGGAATGAAGTGTGCCATCTTGGTGAACCGGTCAACTACCACCCAGATGGTATTGAACTTGTTGCACATGGGTAAGTCTGTAATGAAATCCATCGACAAGTGGGTCCATGGTCGACGGGGAACGGATAGTGGAACCAGTTGCCCCGCAGGCGACTGGCGGGATACTTTATGTTGGGCACACTTTGGGCAAGATGCAATAAACTCCAAGACGTCCTTTTTCAGAGTTGGCCACCAATAGGACCTAGAGATAATCCAGGGTTTTTTGGATACCTGTATGTCCGGCAAAACGGGAAGCATGGGCCCAATGCATGAGCTTCTTCCTTAGCATCGGCTTCACAAAACTTTTCCCTGATGGGGGCGTAGAGTCCATCCCTACCGTGGAGAATGCCAACGGATTTATAATAGGATGCTTGTCTGAAGACTCTGACTCATTTTCTTGCTCCCATGAGCGGGAAAGGGCATCGGCCTTGCGATTCTGAGAGCCCGGACAGAACTGGAGTTTAAAGTCGAACCTGGAAAAGAAAAGTGCCCATCTGGCCTGACGAGGGTTGAGACATTGTGCGCCCTTCAGGTATAAAAGGTTCTTGTGGTAATGTCGTTCAAACCTCTGTAGTCGATGCACGGCCGCAGACCACCATCTTTCTTTTTTACAAAAAAGAAGCCTGCGCCGGCTGGAGAAGAAGAAGGTCGAATGAACCCCTTTGCTAGGTTCTCTTTAATATATTCCTCCATAGAATGCGTCTCAGGCAGAGACAACGGATAAGTTCGGCCTCGAGGTGGAACCTTCCCTGGAACGAGATCAATCGGACAGTCCCATTCTCTATGAGGAGGAAGGATATCAGCAGAAGCTTTACTGAACACATCCGTGAAATCTTGATATGGAGGAGGTGGAACATCAGACGACCTGGGGGAGGAAGAACAGACAGGCAATACTTTAAACAAACATGTCTCAGCACAGGAGGAACCCCATGCCAGGATTTGCGTAGTTGTCCAATCAATTGTAGGATTGTGAAGACGGAGCCATGGAAGGCCCAGGACCACAGGATGTGTGGCTCTTGGAATCACTAAAAAAGAAATAAGTTCGGAATGAAGAACTCCCACTCTCAGACGAACTGGTAGAGTCCTTAAAGAAATAATTGCATCAAAAATTTTGCTGCCATCCATGGCAGTTAAAGAAATGGACGAAGGAAGTCTCTCGGTGGGTAGGGACCACCGTTTAACATAGGCTTCGGTAATAAAGTTCCCAGCTGCTCCGGAATCAAGGAGGGCAATGACGTTCCGATAACGTTGAGCAACTTGAAGCGAGACTGGGAGATTACAATCTTGAGGAGATGGAGAGGAGATCATTACTCCTAGCTGGCCCTCTCCTTGGCGAGCTAGGATTTGGAGTTTCCCGGACGTTTGGGACAGGCATTAATGGTGTGAGACGGAGCTGCACAATAGAGACAGAGAAACTCGGAGAGACGTCTTCGGCGCTCAGCAGGAGTTAAACGGGAACGGCCAAGTTGCATGGGCTCATCTTTAGATGGTGACAGTTGACGAGGAGGAGGAGCAGAAGATTTTGGAGCAGATGATCTTCCACGCTCAGTTGCTCTCTCTCTGAAACGTAAATCAACTTTCGTGCAGAGTGAGATTAGCTCATCTAACTTAGAAGGTAAGTCTCTGGTAGCTAACTCATCTTTAATACGCTCAGATAAGCCATGCCAGAATGCAGCATACAGGGCCTCGTCGTTCCATGCCAGTTCGGATGCCAGGATCTGGAACTGTATCAGATATTGTCCTACAGTACGTGACCCCTGGCGTAAACGGAGAATCTCGGATGAAGCTGAGGTTACCCGGCCTGGCTCGTCGAAGATGCGCCTGAATGTTGACACGAAGGCAGTATAGGAAGATAGCAGGGTGTCGGACCTCTCCCATAACGGTGATGCCCAATCAAGGGCTGAGCCACTGAGAAGAGAAATAATGTAGGCAATTTTTGTACGGTCACTGGGAAAATTGCCAGGTTGTAGCTCAAACTGAATCTCACACTGGTTGAGAAATCCCCTGCAGAATCTTGGAGATCCGTCAAATTTTGCTGGCGTTGGAAGATGAAGACGTGGAGCAGAAATGGGTAAGGTGGGTGGGGTTATAGCTGGAGTCACTGTGGTTGACGCACCAGACGCGCCTGATCCACGGAGAGTTGTCTGAATCCCATCCAGCCGAGTAGAGAGATCCTGGAGACAGCGGATGATGTGGCCCTGTGCAGCCTCCTGATGTTCTAGTCGGGCTGCCAGTTCTTGCATCGGCCTGGCCGCTTGATCCTGGTCTCCGGCTGGATTCATTAGGTCAGTGCTTACTGTCACAACTGAGGGCCTGAGCTGACGGGAGGCAGCCTCAGTTGTAGGGGCTGAGATGTACCGGAACCTGGGAGGTTGTATCAGACCCCTGGACATGTAAGTAACATGAATAATAACTGCCCGAAGGCGTGACCACGACAACTTGGATAAAAGTCAATGATGTTTATTATGACAACTCCGCAACACAGCAGCAGTAAAAGAAAACGTAAAAGTCAGCAAAGAATAAATACAGTTCCTGGGTACTACAGGATGGCAGGAGCCACAGGGCACTGGTAGTGTGAGATAGTTCTTATGATCTTCTAGATGGAAAGTCCTTACCAGGCCCGACTGTAGCAATGGAGATAACCCAGGATTGTGCCAGCTGGTGTTCCTGGAAAAGCTGGGTTGCTGAAGATAAAACAGCTGCTGTGGATACTGGCTGGAACCAGACTGTTGTTAGCACGGAGTGGATACTGGCTGGAACCAGTTAAATAATAAATGAACTTGGGAGCGATGAAATATGAACTGAAATGTAGAACTTGAGAGCGGAGAAATAATAATACCGGTGGAGAGTGGTAAAGTGTAGAAAGGACACCGGCCCTGTACTCTGCTGGAAGCTGAGCTGGAAGCAGGTAATGTTGGAGCTGGAAACAGATGAATCCACAATGGATTGGAGAGCCAGGCTACACCGCAGGTGGAATGCTGGTGCGGGTCTCTATGGTGGAAGTCTTGAGACAGGAGCTGGAACCTGGAAGACAATCACAGGAGAGAGACAAACAGGAACTAGGTTTGACAACCAAAGCACTGACGCCTTCCTTGCTCAGGCACAGTGTATTTATACCTGCAGCAAGGAAGGGATTGGCTAGGCAATTATGCAGATTATCAATACTGAGAACAGATTGGTGGAAATGATCAGCTGACAGAATCCAAGATGGCTGCGCCCATGCAGACACTTGGAGGGAAGTTTGGTTTGTAATCCATGTGGTAATGAAAACAGTAATGGCGGCGCCGGCCACCGGAGACAGGAGGCGCCAGGCTGACAGATGCACATCCAACCACGCGGACACAGCGGAGGCCGCGGCTGACGTAATCGCCACTCAGACACTCTGCATGCAGAAGTTCAGGGACGGCGGCGGAGGCCGCGGGAGACGCCATGCCAGGTGTAATATGGCGTTTACTGTGACAGTGTCCCAGAGTGACAGGAGAGGATACAGGAATGTACACATCAGGATAACAGATGGGATCCGGTCCTGGAGCGCTGAGCCAGCCTTAGGAGGCATCTGATGGGTAAGAAATGGCGTCCAGATACCCGGATCGTGACAGTCCGGTGGGGCAGTGTAAAGTTCCTTAAAGTAGGTCAAAAAGGAGTCAGCGATGAC
This sequence comes from Pseudophryne corroboree, assembly GCF_028390025.1. Taxonomy (NCBI): domain Eukaryota; kingdom Metazoa; phylum Chordata; class Amphibia; order Anura; family Myobatrachidae; genus Pseudophryne; species Pseudophryne corroboree. Next base: position 551,077,123 of record NC_086448.1, on the reverse strand, counting down.
TGTTGGGTCAGAGGACAGTTGAGGGCCTGCATGCAGGGATAGAATTGTTGGGGTGGGGCGCTGACTACGAACCATGTTCGCAAGAAGCTTGCCTGCTTTGTTACCCCACTTATAATATCTATGTTTTTGAAAATCCAGGGCGTATTTTGCCCTTTCCGTGCAGAGAGTATCATAGAGGTGTTTTGTTTCGGTATAGGTTCTACGGTTATCATCTGTTGGGGAAGATAGCAGTTGTGCATATGAATTAGTGAGTGCCAGACCCAGGTCCCGATATCGCTGATTAAGGTTTTTACGCTTATTTGCAACATATGCAATTACGTAACCCCTCATCACCGGCTTGGAGGCAGACCAGAAGAGATTGATATCTTCTTCATGCTGTGCATTGTCTTTAGCATAATGTATGAAATTAGTTTCTAAGTAAGTCTTAAATTCAGGAGATGTGTATCAGTAAGAGGGAAATCTCCAATTAAAAGAGGTATTTTTGGGAGACTGCAGATCTAATGTGAACCATGTGGGTGCATGGTCAGAGATGGCAATGTTTTCTACTTTGGAGTCGCCTACCCTGGAGAGCAGTTTATCAGAGAGCATCCAGTAGTCAATTCGGCTGGAAGTAGCGTGTGGGTGTGAGAAGAACGTATATTCTTGGCCGACAGGATGCTGATGTCGCCAAGGGTCTACCAAATTAAGTGAGGACGATAGAAATTGTAATGCGGCTGGTGTGGAATGTGTGTGGCCACTAGATGTATCTGATCTATCCAAAGTAGGGTGAAGTGTAGAATTAAAATCTCCGCCAATTATTAGCCTGCCCTCAGCCCAATCTTGAAGTCGGACATATATATCCGTGAAGAAAGCGTTATGTTCTGAATTAGGTGCATATAAAGTCACAAGGGTATAAAGTTCCCCTTCCAGTTGTAATTTTATAAACAAAAACCGGCCTTCGTCATCAGTACGGGTATCTAATATAGTATATCTGAGAGATTTGTGAAATATAATTATCACACCCCTTTTTTTTTAAGTAAACGAGGCCGATTTGTAGTCTTGGAACCAATTGTCCCTCAGGACATTAGGGTCTCCTAATTTCCAGTGCGTCTCTTGTAACATCGCAACATCTGGCCGTAGACGCTTAAGGTGTTGCAATATCTTCCTACGCTTAATCGGGGTATTTAAGCCTTCAACATTCCAAGTAAGGAACTTGAGGCTTGTCTTAGTCTCAGAAGAAACTGCCATTTCAAACAAAAATCAACCGATGCCTGTCCTGTCGGATGTGCAAAACATCAATATAATAAACCATGTGGCTCCCCCCATCCCAGCGAGTAGGGAGGCCCAACAATTGTAAATACCGATAAATCTATACCATGTGAGCAGTAGGAAAAACTGTTGTATGCAATATATAGTGGAGTGTCCATTTTCTAATGTTGTTTTTTTTAACACAAAACAGTGGTCCAAAGGACACTTTATAAACCATAAACATAATTCTATCTAAATAAACATAAAAGGGAGGGGGAAGGAAGGGGATCAGGAGTAAGAAAAGAGGGAGAAGGAGAAGGAGGGGGGGTTGGGTTATCCAGGAACAGTCAGTTCCACAAATATACTGTGCAGCAATAATCATAACAATAAGGCGGTTTGTAAGCAGCCATACATTACCAAACATGAAAGCAGTAAGAAAGATGAGTAATATTCTGAGTCCATGGGAAAACATGTTATAAGCCGGCAAGGACGGAACTCGTAACGATTCCGCAAACGTCTTGGCTGCTGAAGATGTGTCGAACAAATAAGTTTTCCCATTATATTGAGCACGAAGCTTTGCTGGATAGAACAGGGCGAAACGGATTCCTTCTTCAAATAGGATTTTGCAAGCTGGAGAAAATTCCCGCCTTCTCATGGCTACATTATACGAAAAAAGTCTTGGAACAGAAGCAACTTATCGCCGTGATAGGCGAGGCCTTGAGCTTTGCGGTATGCTTCCATCATCTTGACTTTGTCCGTGTAGTTAAGAAATTTAAATATGACTGGCCGGCGTCTGCGGCGATCTGCCTGGGAGTCAGGACCAATGCGGTGAGCTCGCTCAATCAACATGGATTCGCCTTCCGTCAAACAACCGAGTTCCATCGGCAGCCAGGCAGAAACCAAGGACAGCAACTCCCGAGGTTTAACGGATTCCGGCAAGCCGATCGGCCGAAGGTTATTTCGACGATTACGATTTTCTAAATCTTCGAGCTTTTCTTGTATTGCAGAGATAGTGGATGTTTGACTATCGACGACAGAACGTGTCGCCGTCAGATCATCTTCCAGGTTCGAGACCCGTTGTTCGGCCTCGTCCAGCCGGGAGCTGTGCTCTTTTAGCTGCGTCATGGTGGAGTCAATGGCGTCTTTCAGACCAGCGAGTTTCTTGTCCAACAGCGGTGAGAGGATGTCAGAGATTTCCTGCGCCCTGGTCACCGCGTCTGCCGTGTATCTGGAGGGGTCCGGTACACTGTCAAAGACATTGGTGTTTGGTGAAGGAGGTGGAGAACATGCGTGTATGGAGGCCGAGGCCCTAGTTTCCTTAGTTTTCGCCGGTGCGGATCCGCGACCCCCTCGCTGAGATTTTGCCACATATTTATCCATGACAATAAAAAGGAAGATGTGTCGTGTCGCGATGAGAAAGTAGATGAAATCAATTATCCTGCCCTGCAGGGAGTATTATGTCTGTTGAGTTACAAGTGCGTGGGCACAGCTGACGATAAAACGGCACGTCAAGAACTCCAGGAGCTGTGCGAAGGTCAATAACCTCTCTTCTCTCTCCGCAGATAAATGTATCGGCACAAATGGAAGGTAGGCAGGGTTATATTGCTCAGCAGGGAGGTCTGGTGCAGCCAGAAGCTGTACTCTTAGAGCGGGGGAGGGGGGGGCCTACATGGCTTCCTCCCCAGACATCCAGCGGCGTCCTCTCTCCGGAGGCTTAGCCCCGCTCCGTTGCCTAGCAGCGTCCGCTGCTAGGAGCCGGAGCACGGCAACGCGGGGAGCCGTCTGCAGTCACCCGCTTCGCTCGTCTCGGGCGGTAGGCAGAGCGGGGAAGAAGGGAGCAGGGCGCCCGGCCACTCCCAAAATGGCGGCCGCAGGCAGCAGACGCCACAGCTGGCATTCAAAATCCGGGGTTGAAGGTGGTGGGGAGCCGGGGTGATGGTACCCTCTTGCCCACCTCTATCTCCGCCAGGCCCTGTGATATTTTGAGGGGCTGGAGTGTGATGTTAATCCCCTTAATAGGTGATAAGGAAGCAAGGGGTCAGAAAGCTCTATTAAAATGCGGCCAGTCGTAGGTCCGCCCACCGGAAGTCCATCCCATCTTCTCATTTTTTATTCTTTGAGTCTATAGGGCACCCCTGCGAAAGGGTGTCTGGGGCATGTACCCCCTGTTTGCCCCAACCCACCTTTAATCTTACATGTGACAGCCTCAGTCAATAAGAGAAAGGATTTTTTTTCTCTTTTTGGGGCAGATGTACTACACCTTGTAAATAAAGTAATAAGAGATATACTACAAACCAATCAACTCCAGTCATTTTTCAAACACAGCCTGTAACATGGCAGTTGATTGGCTGGTACTTTAGCTCTCTCCACATTATCTCACTTTCCGAGGCTTAGTACTGTACCTCTACCCTTTGTGTTTTTTCTAAGTTTATGAATAGGCCTATTTTGCCCATTTACAAGGACAATACGTATAAAAGTCATGGTGGCCCAAAGTGACCAAAAACTAAAATTAACTGGGATAAGTAGTGAAAGAATTCTGATGATTTATTTTTTTCATATAGTGGCCAAATAAAGACCATTTTTCTAATTCACAAAAGCTATTGAGCATAATTAATTATCCAATAAAACCAAAATGATCAGCAATCAAACTGATTACAAAATACTACAACTCTGCAGTTGATTAAGCTGGAAAATATTTTTTTTTGTAGTGATTGCTTTGTGCTAAATCATATTTCATTAAAAAGACAAGGATACTTGAATTCAGTAGCAAAATGCATTGATGGTTGATTACCCACAGCATAGGTCTTTTTGTGAAAATGCATGACTATTTAACCATGAACTGCTAAAAGCATTTAGAGACGTATACAGAGGTTAGCGAAAATCATCTGAAAGTGTCCCTACATGTTATTAACAGAACTACTGTAAATGTGTATTGGATGCAGGGAAGGTTTTGAGCTGGTTGACCAGCTGCATATGGTCGGTGACTGTCAATGCCGTAAGTAGAGTGATGAACAGATGCAGTGCAGTGAGCTATGCTGGCTCAGAGGTGAGTGTGGAGTACCTCAGGCATCTCTGTCACAGTAAGTACTGTACTATCAATAACAGAGCAACTCTGATTCAGTTCTCACTCACATCATTGCAACAACCCCCAGCACAAGGGATGGCCATTGACCATCAATGATTTCAAAACATTGATGGTCTATGATCAAAGGTGAATACTTTTGCCATTGATGGGGGAGAACCAGATGGTTTCCCGCCATCGATGGCATAACTTACAACTCTCCCAACGGGACAGTCCCGCTAATTGGACACTGTCCTGCTGTCCCACACGCAATGTTGCGAGGACAGATGGGAAAGCCAGTGACCACCCCTGCTCTACTCTGTAAAGCAGCTGGTGATGACTGTTAGATGCCGCACAGCATCTATCAGTGCAGGGAGGGTTAGCCGGGGGCTGCCCAGCTGCCCAGGAAGTGCTGGACACGCCCTTAAAATGACAAAGTGGGGGTTGTGGTGCTATGCCCCTCCAAAGGCCCTGTGCCCTTTTCAGCAGCGTCCATGCCTCCGGCACGGCAGGTCCTGACACCCTAGAGTCGAATGTTGGGAGGTATGCGATTGTATAGAACCACTCAATGTTTTTTTTCTTTAAACAAAGTGTGGGGACATGGAGCATAGCTGCTAGTATTTCAGATTTGAGAGCTGCATCCGAAGACCAAGGAGACTTGGCACCCATGAAGGGTGCTGGGAGGGATCCGATTGGTCACGAAAAGAAGCCCATAGGGTTTTATTGGATAACACTACCCACAGGTGGAATTACCTATTGAGTCCAAGTTCTGGAATGCATTGCATTTGTACTAGAGATGAGCGGGTTCGGTTCACAACCGTACCCCCCCCCCCCCCCCGAACAATCCGTTCCGAGCCCAGATCCGAGTCTGGCTTGGGTCTTCCCACCAGACTCAGAACAAAGAACGAGGCAAAATGCCATCATTCTGCTGTTGGATTCTCGCAGGTTTTCGATTCCATATAAACAGCCGTGCGTCGCTGCCATTTTCACTCTGGACTTGGAGAGTGAGGGAGACAGATCTCTGTTTCTCTGTGGGTGGTGGCATTGGGTGGGGTTAGTGTGTGCTCTGTAGGGGTGCTGCTGCAGTCACTGTGGTGTACCTGTGCTGTGTTAGGGGTGCTGTCCTAGCTGTCACTGGTGTTTCTGTTTCATGTGCTGTTACAGGTGCTGTAGCTGTACGTGGGTGTATGCTGTAAAATATAGGGGTGCTGCTGTTAAAAAAACATTACACTGGCTCTGTATGCTGTTGAAAGTCAGTGGTGCCGTTGTTAAAAATTAAAGGCACACTGCTCCTATATGCTGAAAAATAGAGGGGTGATACAGTTAAAATAACATTACACTGGCCCTTTATGCTGCAAAAATTCGGGGGTGCAGTTGTTAAAAATTAAAAGAACACTGCTCCTGTATGCTGTAAAAAAATATAGGTGTGCTGCTGTTAAAATAACATTACACTGGCTCTGTATGCTGTAAAAATTCAGGGGTGCAGTTGTTAAAAATTAAAAGCACATTGCTCATGTGCCCTGCTCCTGTACGCTGTAAAATAGAGGAGTGCTGCTGTTAAAATAAAATTACACTGGCCCTGTATGCTGTAAAAATTCAGGGGTGCAGTGAAAATAAATGTACACTGGCTCTGTCTTGTATGCTGTAATAGTTCTAGGGTGCAGTGAAAATAAATGTACACTGGCCCTGTCTTGTATGCTGTAATAATTCTAGGGTGCAGTGAAAATCAATATACACTGGCCCTGTCTTGTATGCTGTAAAAATTCACGGGTGCAGTGAAAATAAATGTACACTGGCCCTGTATGCTGTAAAAATTCAGGGGTGCTGTTGTTAAAATAAAAGTACACTGGTCCTGTATGCTATAAAAATACAGGGATGCAGTGGAAATAAATGTACGCTGGCCATATCTTGTATGCTATACAATTACAGGGGTGTTGTGAAAATACAGGGGTGCTGGCACTGTCCGTGGTTGAGATGTCTAAGTCTTTGCAACACTGTATGGGAAGAGGAGGCTCCTACCACCATTTGCATGCCCCCATGCAAGTGCTGGGAGGAGCACCGCTAGTCCAGTTGCTGATATTGAGATTGAGGATGTCACTGTAGAAGTACACCAGGATGAGGAGGATATGTGTGTAGCTGGCGCTGAGGAGGAATTTGACGATGTGGATTCTGATGGTGATGTGGTTTGTTTGAATAAGGCATCAGTGGAGACAGTTGTTGCCCGTGGGCTGAAAAAGCCCATTCTAATGCCTTGGCAAAATACCAAAAAAGCCACCTCTTCGGTGTGGAATTATTTCTCTTTTTTTTTTTTTTTAAACACATTTTTATTGAAGCAATATATGTAATACATACATAAATTTTCACAGTAGGTCAAACCTATATCAAATAGGGAAAAGCGGAAGAGGAGTAGATAATATTACAACCGAGTCCCCAATCAAGAGACAATTTAAACACATTACAAATAACAATATTACACTTATATATAACAAGCCTCTCGGGGCTTCAGTAACCATCAGATTAAAAGCTGGTCTAGTCAGCTGACCCAGACATATGCAGATGAGGACAACAAAAAAAAAAACCCCGTGCCCTTATGCCAACTTCCTCCCAGTCGTCTACCAAGCTGAGAATGGCAGTCATTCCTATAGCACAATTGGTGGATCCCCCGCAATCGTTCTAGTCAAAAACCCTTCTGTATTAGAGAAAGAGTTATGGAGCTGTGTCCTGACTGCTAACGACAAGGTCGTTATATAGCTTTCCCACACTTCAAAGAATTTCTGTATTTTAGTATCTTTGTCTAGCAAACATCCTATCCATTCCATCCGAAAGAGATAAAATAATTTAGCTTTAAACAACGAAAGTGTAGGTGGTTCCTTAGCAATCCACACTTGCAGAATAGCCTTTCTGGCTGCTATACTAACTGCTAGCAGTAGCTTTCTACTTCCCTGGGAGAGACGTAGGTCTGAGGAGAATATACCGAATAGCGCCCATTGTGGGCACAAACTCCAATAATTCACTAGGTTAGTCGTTAAGTAATTCCTTATCCTTATCCAGAACTGTCTAATCAGAGGGCATGTCCACAAGCAGTGATAAAGGTCTGCTTGGGGAGAACCACACTTCCAACAAGCATGTGTGTCAGCTAGCCCTATGAGACATCGTCTATGAGGTGATAAATAAGTCCTGTGCAAAATATTGAGAGACATTCCTTTATACCTAGAAGAAGGAAACAGTTTACAAGCTTTTACATGAGCCGTAAGCAAGTCAGTCGTCTCAATCCCCGGGAGACATTCTGTCCAGGACCGGATACCTCCCTGTCCCGTAGAGTAGTCTAGAACAGTCCGAAAGTACCCATATGCCATTGATATTGCTTTCATAACTCTAGGGGCTTGTTGCAGTAGTTTATCTATCGGATTGTTCCAATCTATAGGAGATAAACAGCCAATAATAGTAGAAACATAATGTTGGGCTAGCAGAAAGGCCACAGGATAGGCCAGTAGAACTGGGTGTCTTCCTGGAACGTGAGCGGCCTCAAGCTTTGCGAATCTACCAAATGAGCTATCTTGGAGACACCCCCCATCCGCCAGATGTTGTATGGATAGTGCGCCCTACCCTCCTGGAAGTCCGGATTCGCCATGAACGGAAGGTACAGTGATTTGTGGGAGTTCAGATCTAGTTTATTACGCATGTCAGTCCATAGTTTTTTAATGGTCCACAATAGCGAATTCCTCCTCCACTCCCCGGACACCTCTCGAGCATGCAAATGTAAGAATGCGACCAGGTCCCCCCCTTGTAAAAATTCTCTATCTAAGTCAGTGTTTGTGTAGTTGTTGTCATTGTGCATCCATTCATGCAAATACCGTAGTTGAGCGGCATGGGAATACCAAAGAACATTAGGAAAATTAATTCCCCCATTCTCCGTGGTTTGCTGTAATTTAATCAGCGCTATACGTGGTTTTCTTCCCTGCCAAATAAAGCGTCTAAAAAGAAAATTGATGCGTTGAACATCATTGGGTAGGAGGACATGTGGCATGGCCTGTATAAAGTACCTCAGACGAGGGAATGATATCATCTTTATCAAATTCGCTCTTCCCATGTACGATAAAGGCAGAGATTTCCAGGAGTCAAGTTCTGCCTCAATTTTTCTGATGGCCGAGGTAAAATTTAGGGTGCAAAGTCGCTCCGGTTGTCTCGAAATTTGAATCCCCAGATAGGTGAGTTGATCTGAGCTCCATGTCAGTGGTAAACCCCCCACCCCGTTTCTCAAAAACGCACCACTCCCCAGTCGTAGTGCCACTGACTTCGACCAGTTTACATTGAAGCCCGAAATATGTCCATATGCCTGCAGTAGATTGAATATATGAGTCAAGGAAGTCCCCGGATCTGAAACATACAGCAGTAGATCATCAGCAAATGCCGTAAGCTTTAGCTCCCTGCGACCTATCTGAATGCCATGAAACTGAGTGTCAGTCGATAGCAAGCGATGGAGGGGATCTATGGCCAAATTGAACAATAAGGGTGACAGGGGACAGCCCTGTCGTGTGCCACGATGCATAACCACCGGATCACTGGTATAGCCATTCAGTAAGAGGGTAGTGGAAAGAGAGTCATATAAGTAATGAATAATATTAACAAAGTCTTGGTGGAAGAGTCTACGTTCCAAGACCCTGAATAGATGGGGCCACAGTACCATATCGAAGGCCTTGGTAGTGTCCAGGCTGAGGAGTATATTCCTGGATTGGGGCAAATGAGCAGAGGCTATGACTGCAGCAACCGCAGCCCAAATTCCTTTTACCGAATGTGTATTACGAACAAAACCAAGTTGATGAGTAGTTAGAGCATGGGGGAGAATTGTTTGCAGTCGATCTGCAAAAATCTTGGTAAATAATTTTATGTCGGTATTTAACAACGTAATGGGCCTGTATGAAGTCACCAATTGAAGGTCCTGGGCAGGCTTGGGGATCATAATGGTATGGGCTGTTGTGAAATGATGAAAAGTGGCACGGTGATGCAGCAGGCCGTTAAACAGCTCTAGCAGAGTCGGAGTTATATGAGGATTTTAGAAAATTCATTGGAGAGGCCATCCGAGCCCGGGGATTTGTGCAGGTGGAGTTTGGACATAGCCGAGGCAAGCTCCTCCTCAGTAATTGCACTCACCAGAAAATCCGACTGCGTACTCGTTATAGGAGGCAAAGCTGAATCAGGTACGAGTGCTGTATGAGCACCTTCATTAAAAGGGAGATCCGAATATAAGTCGGCAAAATAAGATTCAAAATGCTTCACTACAGCAGGGGAAGAGGTAAGGAGCTGCCCCGTATCCCGATGTTTAACAGCCGTTATGAATTTTCGAGCAGTTTTCTTCCTAGCCATATTAGCCAAAAGTCTACCAGACTTGTTACCCCACTGGTAATACTTGTGAGAAGAATACACCACGTCCCACTTTGCTTGCGCCAGCAAGTGGTCATTCAGTAGTTGTTTTGCCTGCAAGAAGAGCCGCAATGATTCCTCAGTTTTTAGAGCATGGTGATTCTGCAGCGCAGCATCTAATTATGAATGTTGTGCAGTATAAATTGCCAGATTTTTCTTTTTCAATCTATGGACATACTCAATAATCTGGCCTCGAAGAACAGCCTTCGCTGCACCCCAGAGGATATTCGGGCGATCCCAGTGCTCAAGGTTATCGTCTAAGAAGTTAGCCCAATTAGTTATCAAGAACTTCTGAAAGTCATCGCAATTATAAATATAACTCGGAAACCTCCAGTGTCTGGAGCCCCCTGACTGAAGAGTTCTCTTTAGCATCAATGACACCGGAGCGTGATCCGAAATCAAAATGTTATGGATATCAGCATGCGCGACTCGCGTGACAAGAGAATCCGCAACTAAAATCGAGTCGATCCTGGATCAGGATCGATGAACCCCGGAGAAAAAAGTGAACGATTTGTCAGAGGGGTTTAGGAGACGCCAAACGTCAGTAAGCTGGAGGGAGACCATTAAAGTTTGAAGGTGTGACCAAAAAGAAGATTGAGAAGTGCGTGGGACAGGAGATTTATCGACAGTAGGATCATCTACAGTGTTCCAGTCACCCCCCAGGACGAGCTGAAAATTGTCTTGTTGCAGCAACTGAGAACTCAGTTCCTGGAGGAAGGCAGCAGTTTCGATATTGGGTGCGTAGGCATTCACTAATGTATATTTAGTACCCCACATTTCCACATCCAAAATTAAATAGCGCCCCTGTGGGTCAATAATAGAGTCCAGAATAGTGTATTGTAATTTCTTACTAAATAGGATCGCAACCCCCCTGGTCTTTCATGTATTGTCAGCGGAAATACAGTCATCTAACCAAGGTGCCCGAAGAGCAGAGGAGGCGCCCGACACCCAGTGGGTCTCTTGGAGAAATATAATCTGGGGCTTAAATCGTTTTAAATGCGTAAGGACCCGCTTACGTTTAATCGGGGAGTTGAGGCCGCCCACGTTCCAGGACAGAATCTTAAAAAATTAATCCGAGGAGGAGGCTCTTGTATCGAAGGCAGTCATGAGTCTGTTAACCTACACCCACCCTAGGGTGGCAATCCAGAAGGAACACTACATCATACAATTGCCCTCCCCCGTCCCAGCGAGCGGAGAGGGACAATCTGAACCCCAGTGAACCAAAGAGCTTGTTAACGGATCTGGTGAGGGAGGCACGGCACGGGCAAAACAAAAAGAAAAACAAAAAAACACACACATTGCTTCACATAACAATTTTCACATTTTCCAAACCAAACTAGTAACAGCGCAAGTGCTAAACCTTCCGGTAGCACTGGCGAGGAACACATCAATAAAAACTGTAGTAGTTGACGTAAAGTAAAATTACATTAAGCTGAGCAGCAGATAATGAGACCTAAGGGCTCATTCATGTGTACATTAAACCAACTCTATATATAGGGCAGGGAATACCAAAACAACTAGAATTCCATAGCGCAGTCGAGGACCACAACAATAATAGATACTGCGTTGAAGGGCAAGCTGATTGGTGTGGTACGGGACTCATGGTCTCCCAGCCATCAAGGATAATCCCACCCCAGGCAGTAAACATGTTGTGGAGTAATAACTAATACTTATGTTACGGGTTCTCAGGATTCAACATATTTGTGACAAGGGATTTGGCAGTAACAGGATCAGCAAATAGTAGCGTGCGGCCATTGTCATGTATCCTCAACTTAGCTGGATACATCAACGCAAATTTAGTATTGCTCTCGTGAAGCATCCTGCAAACGTCAGAAAATTCTCTCCTCTTTTGCGCAACCGAGGCAGAGAAGTCCTGAAAGAGTAAAATACGTTTACCATTCACTAGCAGTTGCGGGATTTTCCTGTAAGAGCGCAAAACATGTTCCTTCATGCGGAAATCCAGAAATCTTGCAATGACAGGCCGTGGCCTCACATCAACATCTGGGCGAATGGGACCAATTCTATGCGCTCTTTCAATATGCTTTAGAAATGGGGGGCCTGATATATCTAGAGCGGAGAACAGGTCATGCAGTATAAAATCAGCCAACTGCCCATCCCTGATTGATTCGGGGATGCCCACGAAGCGCAAATTCGATCTCCTATCTCTGTTCTCAAGATCATCTATCTTTGCCTGCAGAGCAGCAATAGATGAATCTTGGGTGGCAGTGGATCGCTGGAGTGTATGCATCTGATCCTCCCCGTCACTAACCCTTTGCTCTAAGGAGTTTATCCGTGAGGTGTTCTGATCAATCTTTGTAAGTGTGGAATCTAGTAGTGTTTGTATCTGCTCCAGTCTTTTGTCAATTAACGGTATATTTTCAAGTTTCTTGTCAATTTGAGGCATGAGGAGTCGCGAGATCTCCTGTGCCATATGTAGTAAAGAGGGCTGGTCAGGCAGAGCCTCTGTTTCTTGAGGCCGAGCCTGAGGATTGCCCACACCCGGAGGAGAGGGGGGGTTAAGTCTCCCCGTATTGTTTTTATTTTTACTCATTCTTGTAGTCACTGAGGATTGAGAAGGTCTAACCGCTGGAGTTTTATGTACAAATTTGTCCATCACCCGGTCGTCAGACCGTTAAACAGAAAGGGTATCAGGCCCTGATGTGAACACACAGTGGCATATGATAATAAAACACCTCACGGAAGCGCTCAAGTTGGAAGATATGTCAGAACTACTCAGCAAAAAAAAAAAAAAAAAAATGAAAACATCAAGTTACCTACTAAGCATAATAAAGCACTTTAAAATAAATACTCCTGTGGAAGTAACCGGAAAGTGCACAGCACAGCAGAAGTCTACAATATGCTAAAGTAGTAGTGATTTTCAGGCCTCTGCGCTAAATCCTATGGTACAATTATAAGCGACACTGACTACGTTAGCAATAACAGAGGTTAATCAGGGTAAGGAGCTCTGCAGCGTGTATTCTACAGCAGAAGAATTGCACCAGTAGAGTTCTATTGTACCACTGCAAGCAGGCACCAGGTGGCAGCAGAAGCCAAGATATATTCCTGTGAAAATAAACATCGATTGCACAAGACAAACAACTGTATCGATGCGAGAAGGAAAATAACAAACTATTTCTGAATGTTCTATTAGTAGATAATCCCTAAGTGTTACTATAACCTAGCAGAGAATTAAACATCGATAGATCTCAAACCTCGACTATAGCACAGCTTTGATCACTGTGAGGCAAGGTAAAATAATGGTGCCGGCTATAGCAGCACAGGTAGACAATCAGGAGAGGAAAGCCTCCTAAGGCGAGCTCAGGGAGGACAGAAACCTCCCGTGGAGCAGAAGGGCAAAAGTTAAGAGAAGGAAGAAGCTAAGAGAAGGAAGAAGACAGGAGGAAAAATAAATTTGTAGATAAGAAACAGGAAAGAGAGAGGCAGAGTCCAGGCTGGTTATAAGAAAAAGAGAGTCACAGTGGTGTTCCAGGAGTGGTGCAGTCCCAACCGCAGGGCCTAGTAGTCAGTGATCCAGAGGTTGCCTGGTGTCGTTGAGTCACTGCAGCACATTGTAAACCGTCCCCTGTAGTAGAGTGGGTAAAGGCAGTCTCTTTATCCGGGTAGCTGTCCCTTCAGGAGAATTGCGACACTGACCTCGCCACGCTACCCCAGGAATCCAGAATGGTGAATCGCCCACTCCAGCCGTCCCCCGCCGCCACACAGAATCAGCAGGGAGATAGGCGCCTCCGGCAAACAGGTCGTCACCCCAAAGGCCTCAGGTGTCAGGGCCACAGGGTATGGGGATGAAGGGGATAAATAGGGGGCTAATGGTATCGTTAGGGAAGTCAGCATCCACCCCCCCCCCCCCCCAAAAAGTGAAGAACGTAAGCCTTCCACCATCTTCAGGAACTCTCAGCTCACAGTCCCGAATGCGCTGGAGTCCGATGTCGTCCGGGGTCTTTCAGTGCCAATTACCCTGGGTCAGTCTCGTCCGCCGCACCGTTCACCCCACCGGAGGATCCCGCACAGCCAGACGGGCAAAGACAGAAGGAGCCGGGCTACAAGTAGGGACCACAGCGGCAGAGGTCGTCTCTCCTCTGGCAGCAGCAGGCAGTATGTTAAGTCCCCGCGGCGATCAGCCCGACGGTCATAGGGGGGCTGCAAGGGTGTCTTGCCGCTCCACGTGTCATGGGTCTTTCAGCGTCACTCACCCAGGGTCAGTCCATTCCGCCACACCGCTCACCCCGCCGGAGATCTCCACACCACCAGACGGGTAAGGATAGAGGGAGCCGGGTCACAATCAGGGACCTCCGCAGCAGAGGTAATCTCTCTTCCTTCGTTGCGCCGCAGCCAGCAGTAAGAAGCACGCTCTGTCCCCGCGGCGGTCAGCCGGATGGTCACAGGAGAGCCGGAGCTGCAGGGGGCCGCATCTCTCCACTTATCAGCCCAATGCAGGGGACACCGCCGAAATGCAGCAAGGCAAGGGGTACTCCCCACTAGGATAGGCAACGCAGAGACTGAAAAGGTAGACTCGGTTCAGTCAGCCCGTTTTCACGCCGAATGCACGGCGGTCATAGATGCCGTCTCTTTGAGGGCTGGCCACCGGGGGCATACAATCTCGCTCTGGTACTTGCAGGGTATCCCCAAGTGCAGTAAGATGTGGGGAACAATCCTGAGAGCTTCCCAGGAAAATATAGTGGAGATAGCAGGAGGATGTCTTTGGATTAACAGCCTGCAAAACCGAGCTCATCTAAAAGCAGCCATGCTGGATGGCCCGCCCACCGGAAGTCGTGGAATTATTTCTCCACAAATCCGGACAACAGGTGTAAAGCAATCGGTTATCTTTGTGAATCCATAATACGTAGGGGTAAGGACGTTAACCACCTAGGAACATCCTCCCTTAAACGTCATCTGCAGCGCATTCATCAGAAGTCATTGTCAAGTTCAGAAACTTTGGGTACTAGCGTAAGCAGTCCACTGACACCTAAATGATGTGGTTTGTTTGTTTGAATAGTATTTCTCTGTGAGGATGCGGATGTAAACACTGAAGGGAGGGACTGAGGATGGGGACGACATCTTGCCACTGTAGAGCCAGTTTGTGCTAGGAGAGATTAATTGCTTCTTTTTTGGTGGGGGCTCAAACAAATCAATCATTTCAGCAACAGTCGTGTGGCAGACCCTGTCACTGAAATGATTGGTTTGTTAAAGTGTGCATGTCCTGTTATACAACATAAGGGTGGTGGGAGGGCCCAAGCACAACTCCATCTTGCACATCTTTTCTTTTGCCACATCATTCCAGGGGTGCTGACTAATATGGGGTGCTGCCCCTCTGCCCTATCAGTCCAGGGGTGCTGCCCCACTGCTGTTTAAGTCCAGGGTTGCTGTTGCCTGTCTGCAGTGCTGTGTAATTCTCCAGGGGTGCTGCCTAGGCTGTATATGTCCAGGAGTGCTTCCGTATAATTCCAGGAGTGCTGCTGTACTTGATCCTAGGTTTAAATGAAAGCCTAGAGCAGATATGAAACAAGCTTCAACATCACAAACAGATTTGTGAAAAGTAGCCACAAAGGTGGACATGGAAATTGCCAAAGTGTTTTAAATAAAGTGGGGAGTGACCACATTTGTGGCCAAAATTAGTGTGAGTCAGAAAAGACTGAATCATAATCCAGCGCAACTGCTGGAGAGGTAAACATGATATTTTCTGCCGGAGCATTAGAGAGAGATTCTTCTCAATTATTTCATGTTAGGGACTCACTCAAATGAATGGCTCCAACTAGTCAACCTTAATTTTGATTTATTATTGATGTTCCACATTTTGAGATTATTTATTTAGAAGATGCACATTTGTTGTATAGGGATCTTGTTTTTCTAAGGGCTGCATAGGGTTATCGCAAGACCTCGCAGTGTTAGAAGAACAGAGTTTCAGTGATCTTGCATTGCATCAGCTTTCCATTGCACTCCATTGTGCCTCAAATGGAGTGCAATGGAAACAACATAAGGGTGTGTTAGAGGGCCCAAGTATGTTAGACAATTCCATCTTGCACCTCTTTTTTTTCTTTGCATAATGTTTTCTTTGGGGCCTAGTTTTTAAAACTGCAATCCTGTCTGCCACTGCAGTGCCACTCCTAGATGGGCCAGGTGTTTGTGCCGCCCACTTGTGTCGCTTAGCTTAGTCACCCAGCGACCTTGGTGCAACCTTTTGGCCTAAAAACAATATTGTGAGGTCTGAGGTGTTCAGATTAGACTGGAAATTAGTGGAAATTAATGTTATTGAGGTTAATAATACCGTAGGATTAAAATTACCACCAAATTCTGTGATTTTAGCTGTTTTTATGTTTTTAAAAAAAAATCATCTAGATCTAAAACCAAAACCCAAAAGGGTGGTTTTGGCAAAACCAATCCAGATCCAAAACACAAGTGGGGATCCAGTGTCTGACGCGCATCTTGAATTAGTACATATGAAAATGCCGCAAAAAAATGCGTCAAAACCTTGAAAGATTTTTTGGGTGGTTTACTGTATTTTAGGCCTTAGTACATCCGGCCCTTTGTGAGATCTGAGGACAAGGAATAAGCTTGTTTATGTTTATCTTCATATCTTGCAATAATGATTTACACACTTAAGGACCATATTTAGAGATGGACACAGATCCCTGCATACACAGCCAGATCTGCGTCCATCTCCTCACATGCTGGTGGCCGCCCAGCACAGGACAAGGCTGCCTCTCGATATGGCCAGGTCTAAATAAGGCCCTATATCAGCTCAATCAGTAAATAATTAATATTAGGCCATACATGCTTATTGTCATGCAGCACTGGAAACTGATTGGACCACTCAGAGCCGTTCAGGTCTAGGAGCATGGGAGCTAGGTAGGTAGGAACCAGAAAATTGGACTGTAATAACAACAGGAACCAGGAGCAAGGCACTAGCATGCAGACTAGCTGCAGAAGACGTTGCACTGGCATCAGAATGACACAGAATTCTCCATGATATACCCTGCAATTCCCAAGGATTGGCTGATTAGGAATGTCTGAATCAGGCCTCTTATTGGCCTTTGCAGAGCATGTGACCCAGACCAAGATGGCAGCGCCCTGAGCCCGGCGCCACTTGCGCTGCAGCCACACTAGGTTCCCCCTGTAGTCACCTGGCCTCCTCCTGCTCCCTGGACCTCTGTCTGATCATCGGCCACCCGCTCCCGCCAGCCGACATCACCCGCCACAGCTCTGCTGATTAATCGGCCACAACACCCGGACGCATAAGCCACGGCTTTCCGACGCCACACTCCCGCTGGCTGTGACAGTAAAGATGGGTCCTCCGTTATCTTGGCTGACTGAGGCGTTAGTCATGATCGGGCATACACAGTGTGCCTGGGCACAAGGAGGTGCGCCTAGTCGAAGGGAGGCCCACAGAGCATTTGGCGTTACCTTTGAGTGTAATACCTAAGATCATCCACCAGCTGTCGCTTTTTAGAATCACCAATGCACATGTGTGTGGTCTCCATTAAAATACAATACTGAACTAGAGCGTGAGAACTACTTTACTGGTGCATCTCATTACGCTACATTATTCTACAGTATGTCATACAGTATATACCAGTATATACAGTACATACACAAATAGTACAGCATATACAGATGCAAACAAATGTGTTACAGGTACAGTATGGTCTTTTGATGTTAGGGATATGTGAGCGTCCAAATCCCGTAGTATTAAGTATAATGGGGAGAGATAAAAGCTCCTCCCTATGTTCCTGGATGCCAAATCACTGTGTGAATAGTTTATTCAGACGAAAATGAACGTGTTAAAACACTTGTGTATGCAGACGCGACTAATGTGTGAAAGGATTAATACAGCTCATTGACTTTAAAGTATGTATAGTGCACTAAATGAGCGTCCGAGCCCCCTAATGGCATAAACGTACACCAATGGGAAGGAATCGCTGCTTGCATTACTTTTACACATGAACTTGTGTATCTTCCATGCAGCGACGTGGACTAGTGGTGAAGGCTCCTGCCTCCTATGCTGAGGGTCCCGGGTACGATTCCCAAAGTGCCAATCTATATTTTTTTTTCCACCTAACATTCACTTTATTATTATTTTTTTCTGTGTAATTCATTGTAAAACATTCAATGGAAGGGTGCACACAGGTTTCACATAAATCAGGGTAAATCTGCAGGAGCGACTCATTCCGCTATCTAAAATACACAGCGGTAATGAGCACCTGTAGACATACCAGTATATATAAATTAGTGTATTCTGATGCAACTAACTGTTTGAGCAACACAGTACTGTAGAGAATCTATATTGTACTTTATACAACAACTTTATACCAGCTTGCGGGAGAGGCTTGCTGGGACTTGTAGTACTATGAAAAAAAATAATATTCTTTATTTTAGACAAAGGCTATCAGCCCCCCATCCACCGCCCAGGGATGGGGGGACAGCCTCGGGCTTCACCCCTGGTCCTTGGGTGCCTGGAGGGGGGGATTCCTTAATTTAAGGGGTCCCTACTCCCCCAGGGTACCCCGGCCAGGGGTGACTAGTTGGGGAGGTAATGCCACAGCCGCAGGGACCAGTATAAAAGTGTCCCCCAGCTGTAGCAGTATCTCTCTGGCTAGTGGAGCCCTGTGCTGGTTTTAAAATACAGGGAACCCCTACATCTTTTGTCCCCTGTATTTTTGGAACCAGGACCGGACGCAGAGTCCGGTGCTGGTTGGCTAAATACAGGGAACCCCTCTCCAATTTATCCCCGGTATTTAAACAACCAGGGTCGGCTCAAAGAGCCCGGGGCTTGTTATGCTTAGGAGGGAGGACCCCACACATTTTTTTTTAAATACTTTTAACTCTTTTAATACTGTACACAATGGAGCCCTGCATGGATCTCACTGATCCGGCCGGGCTTCATTGTGTTATGTCCGGCATAACACAATGATGGGGAAAGGGGGTAGGGGGAGGTGGTGGGAAGAGGGATGGGGGTAGGGGGGAGGCTGTGGAAAATACCGTGTTTTGCGTTATGTGCGTCTGAGTCCCCTAACAGCATAAATGGAGGGGGGAGGGTGAGGGGGGAGGTGGGGATTAACCAGCGGAGGTCAGCGACCAAAACAAGAAACCAATAAATCAATAAATAAATTAGTGTGGACAGACACAAATGAACGTGTTAAAGCAATGGTCCATTGACGTTCGGTTTATGTGAGCTATTAAATTAAATTAAAATGGGCTTAAAGCTTAATATCTCCGGCTTTGAGGGTCCAATTGGCTCAGAATTAGGTTGGTATGGAAGGGAAGACAATTAGCTAACAGAAGATACCAACCCCAAGTTTCTGTGACCCCCACAAGGCTCATGGCAAACGTCAGAACCCATGGTGGGTCTGAATTAACGGGCCCACTATAGTCTATGGGAAAATGGATCCACTTTGCATACTGATATCTCTGGTTATGGGTGTCCCAAAGACTCAGGACTGGTAACATACAAAAGAGGAGACTCTTGGCTTATGGGGCAGACCAACCACTAGTTTATTTGACACTGCAAAGGGAAATGGCAAGCAACCGTGTGTCGGGTTCCCTCCAGTTGTCCTCCCAGCTTGCACCGGATGCAGGGTTTCTGGCTAGATAGAAAATACTGTACAGAAATGCTAAGCACACTAATTTGTCATCCAGGAACTTAGGGAGGAGCTTTAACTCTCTCCATTATACTTAGAAAGATTACACTTGCTGCTGTACGTTACAAGCTGTTCGTGCTATTTTGTACTTAAATAGAACATACTGTACAGAGATACTAAGGACGGTGATTTGGCATCCAGGAACTTTGCAAAATGTTTGCACTATTTAGAACTCAAATAGAACATACAGTACAGAGATACCAAGGACGGTGATTTGGCATCCAGGAATTTAGGGAGAAGCTTTTATCTCTCTCCATTATACTTAGAAATATTACACTTGCCGCTGTAAGTTACAAGCTGTTCATGCTATTTAGTACTCAAATAGAACATACTGTAAAGAGAAATACTAAGGACTGTGATTTGGCATCCAGGAACATTGCAAACTGTTCGCGCTATTTAGTACTCAAATATACATACAGTACAGAGATACTAAGGATGGTGATTTGGCATCCAGGAATTTAGGGAGGAGCTTTTATCTCTCTCCATTATACTTAGAAATATTACACTTGCCGCTGTATGTTACAAGCTGTTCGTGCTATTTAGTACTCAAATAGAACATACAGTACAGAGATACTAAGGGCAGTGATTTGGCAATGGCCGTCTCTGACCTCCGCTGGTTAATCCCCACCTCCCCCCTCACCCTTCCCCCTAACCTTTATGCTGTTAGGGGACTCGGACGCTCATATTCTCAAAACACGTTATTTTCCACAGCCTCCACCTACCCCCATCCCCCTCAATCATAAGTAGCACACCAGCTAGTATGGAGGATAGCAGTCCTCCATTCTAGCCTGTGATGGGAACTTTGCGGTCTGCGGCTAACCACGAAGTTAATTGGGGGTCACCCACAAGAGTGACCCCAATTAACCCTGCGGTTTGCTCAGACCGCAAAGTTCCCATCATAGGCTAAAGCTCCATTCTAGCTGCTGTACTCTGTCTGATTGACAGGCTAGTAGCGCACAGCCAAGCAGGAGAGTGCCATGATGTGCGCTCCCTGATTGGCTACTGGGATCTCCAGTGACAGGAGTCACGGGGGGTCCCGGCATTCGGGGAAAGGGGTTCCATGTGTAAACATGGAACCCCCTTAGTGGCGTGGATCGGACTTTCATTTTTTTATTTTTGACAATGCCGTGGATTGCTTCAGGAAAGAAGAGGACTGATCATCACTGGATAGTAGGTGAGTATATTGGATTTTTGGATTTACAGGTAAACGTTTGGATTCTACATGGAGTAGGGGACATGATTGCGTGGCGTGGGATGTAGGTAAGTATGTATGAGTGTGTACGTGTGTTTTAATAAAATTGTCACGGTGTCTGTGTCTTGTTTTTATTTGGGTATTTCTTTTGTTGTAGAACTACAGGTACCAGTGGGCTCTTAATTTCCTCGTATGCTGGTACTTGTGGTTTTCCAAGTACCAGCAAGCGGGGGAGGCTTGCTGGGACTTGCAGTTCTAAAACAAAATACAATATTTTTTTTTTTACACACAAAAAGGCTATCAGCCCCCCATCCACCACCCAGGGATGTGGTGGACAGCCTCGGGCTTCACCCCTGGCCCTTGGGTGCCTGGAGGGGATACCCCGACCAGGGGTGACTAGTTGGAGGGGTAATGCCATGGCCGCAGGGACCTACATAATTGTGTCCCCCGGCTGTGGCATTATCTTCTCGGCTAGTGGAGCCCGGTGCTGGATTTAAAAATACAGGGGACCCCTATGTCTTTTGTCCCCCATATTTTTGGAACCAGGACTGGACACAGAGCCTGGTGCTGGTTGTCTAAATACAGGGGGACCACAGTCAATTTTTCCCCGGTATTTAAACTACCAGGACCGGCTCAAGGAGACCGAGGCTGGTTATGCTTAGGAGGGGGGACCCCATGCAAAAAATTTTTTACATTAACTATTTCTGACCCTTTTCCACAGAGAAGCATGCACGGATCTCACTGATCCATGCATGTCTATCTGAACATGCCAGCAAAAAGCAAGACTATATGAAAGTTCCTTTTTTTATGAATTCTATGCTTTCTCTGCAGTGTTTGGCTATTGTCAGCAGTGATTAAGAATACAAATTCTTAGTAAATTACCGAGTTGTATAAAGTACAACACAGATTCTCTAATGCCGACGATCTACAGTATTGTGTTACTCGAACAGTTAGTTGCGTCAGAATACATTAATTTATATTTACTGGTACTGTATGTCTACAAGTGCTCACTACCGCTGTGTATTTTATATAGCAGAATGAGTCGCTCCTGCAGATTTACTCTGATTTATGTGAAACCTCTGTGTGCACCCTTCTATTGAATATTTTACAAAGAAAAATAATAATAAAGTGAATGTCAGGCAGAAAAAAATATAGATTGGCACTTTGGGAATCGAACCCGGGACTCTCAGTGTGGGAGGCGGGAGCCTTCACCGCTTGCTCACCCACGTCGCTGCATGGAAGTTGCACAAGTTCATGTGTAAAAGTAATGCGAGCAGCGATTCCTTCCCATTGGTGTTCGTTTATGCTGTTAGGGGACTCGGATGCTTATATTTCAAAACATGGTATTTAGTGCACTGTACATACTTTAAAGTCAATGAGCTGTATTATTCCTTTCACACATTAGTTGCATCTGCATATACAAGTGGTCATACATTAGTTGTGTCTGCATACACAAGTGTTTTAACATGTTCGTTTGCATCTGAATAAACTATTTTTTTTACTCTCTCCGTCTGACCATTGGTCACCATCTGTGTGTACACTATGCAGTACAGGACTGTATATTAACATTACAGTCGTCACTGACCATTTGCCAGAGCTTGTACTGTAGATCAATCCGCCGCTATTCAAACTAAAGTACTGGATTAGTGGAGCATTAGCCACCCAGGGGTGGAGATGTGTATTGCATGCTTGTGCCTTAATGCGCCTGTCCGTGATTAAACTCAGCAACCTAAGCTATTGTCTAGGCATGACTAAACCTCCACCTAGGCGCAGAAACAGTCAAGATAACGGAGGACCCATCTGTACCTCACCCTTTCTGAATGGCCTCTGGCCACTGCTTTGGCTTCCTGGGATTCTGATTATGAAATCCTTGCACTAAAGCATGACCATTGACCCAAGTCCCCTCTTCAGGCCCATGACCTCTTCAGTCCAACAAATACTGTAGATGACCATAACATCTTTGAGAATCCAGAATTTGTTTTACTTTGAATTCAACTCCTCTGTCAGTGAGAACTCTAGGAAAACGTTGATGATTTCTCTGAAAACGATTGAGGATTAGAGGTTTGAGCAGGGAATTATGGAAAGAGTTAGGAACTCTCAAATACGGCGGTAGTTTGAGTTTAAAGGCAACTGGATTCACAACTTTTTCTATAGGCAATGGTCCAATAAATCGGGGCGCTTCATAGAAGGAACCCGAAGCCTCAGGTTACAAGTCGACAGCCACACCAGATCTCCAATTTTAAGACAGGGCACAGCACGTCTCTTTTTGTCTACCCAAAACATCTACCGGGTAGAGGATTTGTACTTGTCTCCAGATTTTAGAAAGATGCTGAACAGAAGATTCAACTGCTGGAAGATCCTGAGTAGGTAGACTAAGAAATCCTGGGTCTCGGAGATACATACTGTAGACAATGAAGAATGGAGTGGTTTTTGAAGAAGTATGGTATGAGTTATTGTGGGCGAATTCCACCCAGGAAAGAAGCTCCACCCTGTCATTTTGAGATGAAGATAAATGGAGTCATAAAAAGGTTTCCAAATCCTGATTCACTCTCTCCGTTTGACCGTTGGTCTGGGCGTGATATGCTGTAGAATATTTCAACTTGATCTGGAACACTGAGCAGAAGGCTTTCCAAAACTTGGTCACAAACTGTACTCCACGATCAGATATGATCTCTGTAGGAAGTCCATGTAACTTGAGAATAGTAGAAATGAAGAGAAGATACAACTCCGGAGCTGTAGGAAGGCCTTTGAGGGGAGAAAAATGGGACATTTTTGAAAATCGGTCAATGATCACCCAGATTGTAGTGAAACCTTGTGAGCTAGGTAAGTCTGAAATGAAATCCATGGACAAGTGTGTCCAAGGTTGGTAAGGAACAGAAAGAGGTTGCAACGGTCCCAAAGGCGCTTGACAAGGTGTTTTATGCTGAGAGCACTTGATGCAGGAAGACACAAAATCAATTACATCGGATCTCATGGAGGGCCACCAGTAAGACCATTGTACAAACTCTAGAGTCTTATGGATTCTGACATGTTCAGAGAAACGGGATGCATGAGACCAAAGAAGACATTTCTGTCGAAGATTTGGGGAAACAAACATTTTTCCAGGAGGAGGTTGAATAGTGGTTGCTACAATACCGTAGGATTTAAAACTGGACTTGAAGGTTGAACTTCTGGATTTCCCTCAGGACTGAGCGAATGAGAGAGTACGTCAGCTTTTTTATTCTGAGAACCAGGATGGTATGACAAGATGAAGTTAAAACAAGAAAAAAAGAGAGCCAATCGAGCCAGCCTAGGACTGAGGCAGTGAAGATTTTTCAAGAAGATTAGATTCTTGTGGTTGGTATATATGGTTACAGGGTCTAAGGATCCCTCCAAAAGATAATGCCACTCTTCAAGAGAAAGTGTTACCGTTAACAGTTCCTGCTGTTCCCCAATGGTATAATTCTTTTCAGTGGGCAAAAAAATTCTTGAAAAGTAGCAACAAGGGTATAAGTATCTACTTCCAAAAGAAATGGTTTGTTAATGTCTGGTTGATGAAGGACTGGTGCTGTGACAAAGGATTGTTTGAGAAGTTGAAAGGCGGAGACTGCATCGGATAACCAGAATGAAGTATTGGCTCCTTTATGGGTTAGAGCCACAATGGGGACGACTATGGTGGAAAACCCTTTAATGAATTTGCGATGATAGTTAGCTAAACCAAGAAATCATTGTACGGCTCGTAACGTGGTAGGCTGAACCAAATTAAGAATGGCTAGAATTTTTTTGGGATCCATTTGGAGACCAGTGGCAGAGATTATATGACCAATGAACGGAATGGAGGTTGCTTCAAACACACACTTCTGTAACTTGCAGTAAACATGGTTTTCCTGTAGTCTACAAAGCACTTCACAAACCTATTCTTGGTGAGACTGAGTATCTTATGAAAAAATTAAGATATACGAAAGATCTCATTAACGAAGTTTTGGAAGATGGTGGGGGCATTGCTGAGCCCAAACGGCATAACAAGATATTCATAGTGTCCATCTCATGTATTGAACGCCATCTTCCATTTGTCTCCAGCACAAAATCCTATGAAATTGTAGGCCCCTCTTAGATCCAATTTTGTGAAAAGTGTGGATCCCTTTACTCTATCGAAGAGCTCTGTGATCAATGGTAACGGATAGCAATTTTTAATGGTGATTTCGTTTAAGCCCCTGTAGTCGATGCAGGGGCGAAGACCTTCATCTTTCTTGCTTACAAAGAAAAACCCCATCTCCAGTGGGGGATTTGGATGGGCGGATGAATCCTTTATCTAGATTTTCCTGAAAATATTCAGACATAGCTTTAGTTTCTGGGGCAGATAGCGAGTAAATTTGTCCTCAAGGAGGTATCTTCCTGGGCATTAATGCTATCAGGAAGTCCCAAGGTCTATGGGGAGGTAGAATGTCGGCACTCTGTTTACTGAAGATATCTCGGAAGGTAGAGTATTGAAGAGGTAAGGAATCTGGAGGGTCGCAACAGATATTCCGAATGGGCTGATTCTTGGATAGGCAAGACGAGGAGCAGGACTTACTCCATGAGAGTATTTGCATCGTCTCCCAGTCAATGCTGGGATTGTGTCTTTAAAGCCAGGGAAGACCAAGGACGATTCTATGAGAAGCATTAGCGGTTACTAAAAGCTGTATCTGTTCAACGTGGAGTGCCCTTACCCGAAGACGGAGAGGAAGGGTTTGTAAAGAAACAGTTCTGTTGGAGAGTTGGCTGCCATCCACCATGGTAAGAATAATTTCCTGACCCAAGAGACATGAAAAACTCCTTTGAACACTCCAATGTGACAAGAATCTCAGACTCTGACTTTCGTGGAGAATGATTAATTACTCCCAACCCGGCTTCTCCTGGAACAAATTGGGGTTGGTGATTCTGCACAAGTCAGAAAAAATTCAAAATCCTAATTATGTTATAAAACCAGAGTTGGGTAATGTCTTGGGAGGCTGCTCCTTGATTATCACTGACTGGTGGTGCGCCCTGAGTCAGTATTGTGACTGGGAACAAAGTTAGAGAAAAGAAGACTCTTGTGTGGGCGCACTCTTAATTTACGTAATACCAGAGAATGTAAATATTAGTAGATTAAAACATAACTTTTATTGTTTTACACATAATATTAGTTTTGTATCCAACAGTAGAAAAGCCAAAAAAAAAAAAAAAAACAACGACAGGAATAAAAAAGTTTAAAATAATGTTTGTATATAGGGGTAATTCAGAATTGATCGCAGCAGCAAATTTGTTTGCAGTTGGGCAAAACCATGTGCACTGCAGGTGTGGCAGATATAACATTTGCAGAGAGAGTTAAGACAATGGGAACAGCCAAATATCGTATTACCATTAGGTGTGCATACTTATTATGGTGAATCCAAAAGAGAGCGTATTACAGGTTGAGTATCCCTTATCCAAAATGCTTGGGACCAGAAGAATTTTGGATATTGGATTTTTCCGTATTTTGGAATAATTGCATACCATAATGAGATATTATGGTGATGGGGCCTAAATCTATGCACAGAATGCATTTATGTTTCATATACACCTTATACACACAGCCTGAAGGTCATTATAGACTATATTTTTTATAACTTTGTGCATTAAACAAAGTGTGTGTACATTCACACAAATCATTTATGTTTCATATACACCTTATACACACAGCCTGAAGGTCATTTAATACAATATTTTTAATAACTTTGTGTATTAAACAAAGTTTGTGTACATTGAGCCATCAGAAAACAAAGGTTTCACTATCTCAGTCTCACTCAAAAAAGTCCGTATTTCGGAATATTCCGTATTTCGGAATATTTGGATATGGGATACTCAACCTGTACTAGTTGCTGTGCATATCCCCATCTGTAACAAATTGTGGAGCAATAATACCTATGTTTATAGCATCAAGAAAAAAAGGAATATAATAATGAGGATATTAGTACCAAAAAAATTCCATGTGGCAAAACTGCATTGTTGCTACAGGCATGAGTAGTGGCCCATTAGGAGACTCCCCAACATTATCTATGCATAATAGCTAAAATACATGCTTTTAGGATAAGCTGGAGAGATAAGACCGGTCACCGCCCAGGTCCCTGGGCAGGTTAGATGGCCTGAGCAGGGCCGAAACTAGGATTTTTGTCACCCGGGGCAAGGTAGTCATTTGACACCCCCACCCCCGCAAAAAAAAAAAAAATTCTTTTACAATAAATAAATAAAAATAATAATAAAATAAAATAAAATAAATAAATACATGAATAAAAATATTATATATATATATATATATATATATATATCTCTTTCAGAACTTTTTTACCTGAAAAATTGCCTTTTCTAACATAAATTTCATGTCCAGGAAAAAGTGGCCCCATTTTACACAGTACGACAGGCAAGTGTCCCCATTCCCCATTTTACACATTGCGGCAGACAGGTGACCCCATTTTACACATTGCGGCAGACAGGTGTCCCCATTTTACACATTGCGGCAGGAAAAAGTGTCCCCATTTTACACATTGCGGCAGACAGGTGACCCCATTTTACACATTGCGGCAGACAGGTGTCCCCATTTTACACATTGCGGCAGGAAAAAGTGTCCCCATTTTACACATTGCGGCAGGCACGTGTCCCCATTTTACACAGTACGCTGGCAAGTGTCCCCATTTTACACATTGCGGCAGGAAAAAGTGTCCCCATTTTACACATTGCGGCAGGCTCGTGTCCCCATTTTACACAGTACGCTGGCAAGTGTCCCCATTTTACACATTGCGGCAGGAAAGTGTCCCCATTTTACACATTGCGGCAGGAAAAAGTGTCACCATTTTACACATTGCGGCAGGAAAAAGTGACCCCATTTTACACATTGCGGCAGGCACAGGTCCCCATTTTACACATTGCGGCAGGAAAAAGTGTCCCCATTTTACACATTGCGGCAGGCACAGGTCCCCATTTTACACAGTACGCTGGCAAGTGTCCCCATTTTACACATTGCGGCAGGCACAGGTCCCCATTTTACACAGTACGCTGGCAAGTGTCCCCATTTTACACATTGCGGCAGGCACAGGTCCCCATTTTACACAGTACGCTGGCAAGTGTCCCCATTTTACACATTGCGGCAGGAAAAAGTGTCCCCATTTTAAACATTGCGGCAGGCACAGGTCCCCATTTTACACATTGCGGCAGGCACAGGTCCCCATTTTACACATTGCGGCAGGCACAGGTCCCCATTTTACACATTGCGGCAGGCACAGGTCCCCATTTTACACATTGCGGCAGGCACAGGTCCCCATTTTACACATTGCGGCAGGTGGTGGAGGGAGAGAGAGAGAGAGGAAGGGAGAGGGTCTGACTTACATTTGAAGCGGTTCTCGCCGCTCTTCAGCCGCCTCTCCCTCCTCGTCCGGTCTGCGCGGCTCCCCCTTCTCCCTCATCCGGCGGGGTTTCGTGGAATGACGCTGTCAAAGTCAGAAAAATGTCCCAATGCACGTTGCCATATTTGCACCGCACACTGGTCCGCGCTGCGCGTGCGTACGCTCTCCCGTGGAGGCGCATACCCGCAATAGCGTGCACTCGCAGGCGCGGTATGCGTATTTACGGTAGAGTTTATGTAGTCGTAGCGTGCGACTCATTCGTTACAAATGTTCACAATTAATGTAGTTTATAGATCATGGTCCCTTTGATAGATTCTGAAAGTTTGGTTAAAATACAATGTCCCAGAGCTGAGGAATCCCTCTTTATATCGTACGAAGGGTCTAACAGGAATCATACAGCAGTGTTTGGTACCCATCGGAAGAGTATTTAATTAGCAATATTCCGGTGTTGGTTTGGAGCGTATTAATCGCTCGTGCGAATAGTTATGGACATAAGAAGTTTATGTCCATTTCTATTATTTACACATACTCAGGTATGCGGCGGGAAACCCAGTTTCCCACCCACCTGAGCTGTTGGAAATCGTCACAGCCCACCTGTATGAATCACCCTATGACCTTTTGTTATGATGCAGGGCCGAATTCCTTCGGCCAATGGACAATGGGATTGTAGGACCAGGAGATTGCATTGTGTGTGGGGCATAAATAGGCAGGCCGACCACATCCAGCACTCACTCTTCAACGGTTCTCATTGCTGAAAATCGGGTGCTGGATGTCCAGGCGCATGCGATCGTTTCCCCTTGTGCGTAAGTTTCTCTCCGTAATCATTGTCTTTCTGTGAGCCAATTTCTCTCTATCTCTCTCTCTCTCTCTCTCTCTCTCCCTCTCTCTCCTCTTTTCTCTTATATCTCCCATAGTATTATAGTATTGTATTGTATTTCATTTAGGTCAGAGTAGTATTGTCTTTTTGTATTTTAGTTCTGTGGTTAGGAAGTCTCTGTTATATTGTAGTGTATCATTTGTACTGTTATCCCCTTTTACAAGTATATTAGATATAATACAGTTAATAGGCTTTGGAACCTAAACCAGTATCTGTGTGTTTTCTATAGTGTTAAGTGTTCACTTGAGCGTCGGTGACGCTCAAGCAGCTTTGTAGTTAGTCAGGTTACACAAGGTTGCACTTACACCCTGTACTCACATTAAGGTATTCTTTGTATTTCTTTGGTATAAGGTTTAAACATTAAGGTATAGCGTTGTGAGCGTCTGCGCCGCTGGTGATCTCCTCGTGGTCTCGAGCGTCCGCTACGCCATAGCGAATCATTACTCTAGTCATAGCCAATAACGTGTCCTGTGATCACTGGGCCGTGAGCGAACGTGACGCTTGAGCGTCTCGCCTACGGCTGAGCGATCGCTACGCCAATAGCGTACCATTACGGTACTTCTTAAGCAAACAGCGTACAGTGTTCTTAGCTTCATAAAGGGTTGTTATACGACAAAGGAATTTAGCATTGTCAATTGGGGACTCGTCCTATCCTTCTCATATCTGCACTAGGTAGATCAGCAGACATTATCCCTCCAGCAAAGGGTGGGAGGTTGTCTCACAGTGCTGACGGGATAAGCGTCTGCTTCGCTTAGATAAAGAGTGCTGAAGGAATCCGGGAACCGGAAGTAAGAACAAAACGCTTGTGTCTTTTAAAACTGTTTATTTCTCTTCTGTCTTGCGTATACACGCACGCATACACATATCTGCATTTTCTGTTTCAATTTCGTATATCACTATTCCTGTTTGCCAATTTTTATAGTTGATAGAAAGTGCTAAAAAGAGATTTGCTGTTATTTCATAATAAAGGTAATAGTTAAAGTATAGAACAACACACGATTTGTCTAGGAGACAAGGCAGTCAGTGTGGATTGCGGTAGATGATCAGGGATCATTTACATTGATAAAAGTATATATTGTGTTACGGTGGATCTTTGCATTGCGTACACGTGTCGCTAACAAAGACTAGCGTACGCAATCCAAAAGGCAGATGCACGCAGCGTACATTACGCAACGTAGCGTCCGGTTACGCTCACGTAGCTCAAGTCACGAAAAAGTTGAATTAGCGCAAAGCGATAATTAGCGCAAGGCGATAAGTAACGCACAGCGGTAGATAACGCGAAGCGGTAAATAACGCAAATCTATTTTTGGAAAAAATCTGAAATTTAGTTTAACAGATCCTGCTCCTAATTGGTAACACTTTTGGCCTAAAGACAATTTCTGCGCAGAAATAGATATAGAAACAAAAGTGTACATGTGTTGAGTGAGTGTGTTTTGTATACAAAAGTTTATATAACTTTAAGGTGGAACCAAAAGGAAAGTCGGGTACTCGTCAAGGGACATACGTGTAAGTGACATATACGGTGGCTAGGGAGGCATCCCTGGTTAAATAATATTTGAGCATTAGAGTATAGCGGACCATAAGGTAACAAGACCAGGAGGTCATAAGGTAACAAGACCAGGAGGTCGTAAGGTAAAAGGTCCGCTATAAAAGTCCAGTGGCACAACGCCTGGGGTGTTGGTGCAGAACCCATATAGGCCATAAGCTCTTGCTGAAGGAATCGCGGCCGGAAACATCGATTCCATTGATCTTTCAGTACATGACAAGTAGTGCTTGTGTACTGAACGATTGGACCACACGTAATTGTGTGCAGTAGTTAGTAATCTGACCTAATACCATTAGAGTAAAGTGGTCACAAACGCTATCTGTACATTCTGACGTGATTTGTGTAATTTTTTATTTTTGGAAGGGAAGTTCGCTGGTCACTCAGGAACTATCTAACAACCTCACCTTTACTGGAAAGAGTAAGTGTCCTGCGGGTAACCCTCATATGTTCCAGTAAACTGAAGGTTCCATAGGGGCCCTGTATCGAGTACGCCAGCACCATATCGGTGTGATCAGGTCGTATTGGTCGAGGTGGGCGAGTGAGTGGGGTACTCGGTAAACCGCCACCGCCGGCCTACTGTGGAGTAATTTGGTTGTCTGTAAAGGCTTGCTGAAAACCTTGATACAGAAATCCAAGGAGGACTAAGCAACACCTGCAGACTATGGGGGCCAGTTGCTCAGGTAGGGGGCGATCAACCCTGGTTCAGGTTGATTCTGTGAACCGACCAGTTGGGTCGGCACGATATGTAATGTGTGAAAAATATGGAATTCACACCGAATCTTTATGTGATGAATGGGAGAGAATGACTGTACAAGACAGGGACAAATTCCCAAGAATAGGTAGCTTCAGTCCAGAAGTGTTACAAAATTTAAGGAGGAGGATATGTCTCGTAAAATCAACAAAGAGACGAATTCAGCATCATGATTATTTACAGTTATGGCACCAGGAAGGTGAGATACAGAGAGGTTTGGCTCTGGCGGCAGGATCTGGGGCAGTCAGGAAGTTGATTGCCACAGCTCCTCCTCCACCATACATTGCAGGAGAGAAGTTGATTGCGGAGAGAAACGCACTGGGTTGTAAAACACAAACTCTTAGTAACACTGTAAATGTTAATGATGTTAACCAAATAACTCATGCAAGTATTAACCCGTGCAAGTTGTACCCTGTTTTGAACCTTCCTCAGGAGTGTGATCAAGAAGACGATTCAGCAACAATTTCAGCTCTCTCTCTTGCAGCCACCATAGCAGAAACCACAGTAGGCACAGCGACACCCACGAGATTAGTGAAAGCCCCTAGCGGAGGGATAGGTAAGGTCGTGTCAACGGGTAAGTACGGCACCATGCACTACACTGAAACAATTGTACCACAACAAGCAGTAGAATCTACACAGGAAGAGGCTGTTAGAATTGCTCCTGTAAGGGTAATAGCAGTTCCCAATGGAAAAACAGATGTGTCTGGAGCCACTCCCATAAGGAACATTGCCATGTACACTCCATTTTCCAGAATGGAATTAAGAACAATAGTGTCCGAATTTCCTGACCCCAGAAAGGACTTAGTTGCTAGCCAAAAATACATCAGGGATCTAGGTAACACTGTAGAACCCAACAACAAGGATTGGCAGATACTGCTAAGAGCTTGTTTACCTTCCAATGTTGACGCAACTCAATTTTTAGCTGACTGTGCATTGGATAAAGATGTACCGCTTACAGACGTGTACAACAAGGATAATGTAAAAAGGATAAATTTACAGCTAAAGGAGTATTTCCCAGCCGTTGTTAAATGGAATAAAATATTTTCCATTAAGCAAAAGGAGTCCGAAACGGCAACAGAATATTTTCACCGGGCACTATTAGAAATGGCAAAGTACACTGGTATAGAAGACATTAAGACCAACCCAAACCATCGAGAAGTAGCAGTATCTGTACTGATGGATGGTTTGAAAGAAACATTAAAAGCTAGGGTACAGACCACGCAGCCATGTTGGCGAGGTCTGTCAGTGTCCACATTGAGAGAGGCTGCTATTGATCACGACAGAAACATCACTAGGCACAGGGAATCGCAAAGTGATAAGTTGATGTCCGTAAGTATACAGGCGCTGACCACAAGGCAGCCTGCGTATGTACCACCGAATCCTGTGGGTAAGGCAAGTGTAATAACATGTTTTTCTTGTAACAGACCGGGACACTTTGCACGAGAATGTAGAACAAAGAATGTACAAAGATCTTTTCAACCCCCTAGACAACAACACAACACACGACATTGGGAGCAGGGTCCACAGAGGCGGAGTTTTGAGCCACATACAGGGGAAACAAAAAGATATCCCCCGAACAGAGATTGGCATGCCTCTGGTAGTTCCCAGCTAACTCCCTCACAAGTAGTTGCTGCCAGCGGGATTCAGGGAGGTCAGCATACCCAATAGGGGTGTGGCCATACCTGTAATCTGCACCCAGTTAAGTTGATTGCTAGTCTTGGAAGCGAACCAGAAATTGCAATCAATGTAGCTGGTAAAACTTTAAACTTTCTTGTAGACACAGGGGCGGCCAAGTCAGTGATAAATTCGACAGTGGGCATGAGAACCACTGGTAGGACAGTTCCAGCCATGGGAGTAACAGGAGTAGTCCAGCACTACCCTGTTAGCAAACCAGCCGAGATTACAATAGGGCCTTTGCATACCAAGCATTCCTTTTTGCTGGCTGCATCGGCACCAACTAATCTCCTGGGGAGAGACTTACTATGTAAAATGGGTTGCGTCATTTATTGTACTCCTGAAGGTGTATTCTTGGACATTCCTGAGAATCACGCTTAGGAAGTACGAGACATGCTAGACTCCCCATCAAAATTAATGTCACATTCCATTATGACAAATAGGAATCCATCCCAAGTAGAAGAGATGATATCTCAGATACCAGAGTCACTTTGGACAAAAGATGGACAGGACACTGGATTAATGGCAAACGTAGCTCCAGTAGTTGTACAAGTAAAAGATGGTAGGATAGCTCCAAAAATCCCACAGTATCCTCTGAAGCCAGAGGTGGAGTTAGGAGTTTTCCCAGTAATAGAGCGCTTGCTACAACAGGGCATTCTGGTAAGAACGTCCAGCACAGCCAATAGTCCCATCTTCCCTGTTAAAAAGAGTGGGGGGAGGGGTTACAGGCTAGTGCAGGATCTAAGGGGGATTAACAAAATAGTTGAGAGTCAGTTCCCCGTAGTGCCTAATCCAGCTGTCATCCTAATGCAAATTCCTCCCACTGCCAAATTTTTCACTGTTATTGACCTCTGCTCCGCATTCTTTTCGGTACCTCTGCACCCTGACAGCCAATATTTGTTTGCATTCACATACAGAGGAGTCCAATACACGTGGACTCGGTTACCCCAAGGTTTCATAGACAGTCCAAGTATATTTTCTCAGGCTTTGCATGATTGTTTACAGTCTTTCCAACCAGACAGTGGATCAGTATTGATACAGTATGTGGACGATTTATTACTGTGTTCAGATTCACTGGAAGCATCTCTGAAGGATACGAAACAGCTCCTGTTTCATCTTTCAGACACAGGTCACAAGGTTTCCAAAGACAAGTTACAATTATGCCAAACTAAGGTAAAATATTTGGGACACTGTCTAACACAAGGACTGAGACACCTGACCGCTGATAGAATCCAAGCCATTAGAGACATGACACTGCCACAAACCCAGCAACAGATCAGGACGTTTCTAGGAATGTGTGGGTATTGCCGTAATTGGATCCCAGGGTTTTCCATATTGGCGCTACCTTTGCAGGAAATGGTCTCTTCAAACAAACCTGATCGGATTTCGCATACAGACGAATCTGAAACAGCATTTGAGAGACTCAAACAGTGCCTAACGCAGGCACCAGCACTAGGTATGCCAGACTATGGGAAACCCTTTGAACTATACGGAACAGAAAGTGCTGGGTGCGCAGCAGGTGTACTAACACAAAAACACGGTGACGCCAGCAGGCCAGTCGCATACTACAGCGCCCAGCTAGACACGGTAGCGCGATCCCTCCCCACATGCTTGCGTAGCGTTGCGGCGATAGCATTGCTAGTGACGAAAAGCGAAGATGTCGTGCTAGGCCACAACCTCACAATCCATACACCGCATGCGGTATCTGCCTTATTGAATTCTGCCCAAACCAGACACGTCTCATCTGCAAGGTTTACAAGATGGGAATTGGCATTAATGGCCCCAGTAAACATCACCATAAGGAGATGCAGCGCATTAAATCCTGCAACATTTCTCCCAGGTGTGCCTGGTCAGACACAAAGGGTGGAAGGTGAGAGTGATGGGGAAGGAGGATTTAATGCAAAGGAAGATACACATGATTGTATGGAATATTTGACCCAAAATTTTACCGCAAGGCCTGACATCAGTGACAATCCACTGGAAGATGCAGAACTCACGTTCTACACGGACGGTAGTTGTCACAGACAGTCAGACTCGGGAGACTTGTGTACTGGATACGCAGTCGTAGATGACCAAGACACCATAGAAGCGGAACCGCTAGGCCCACCTCACTCAGCCCAGGTTGCTGAACTGGTCGCCCTAACCAGAGCATGTGAATTGGCTAAGGGTAAGTCAGCCAATATCTACACCGATTCCAGATACGCCTTCGGGGTAGTCCATGATTTCGGAGCCCTATGGCGGCTCAGAAATTTCATGACGGCGGCTGGTACACCTATAGCGCATGCAGCTCACATAAAAAGGCTTCTAACAGCGATACAGGAACCCGACAGAGTGGCTGTTATCAAATGTAAAGCACATACATATAGCCAAGACCCAGTATCCCTTGGTAACAGCCGAGCAGACGAAGCCGCAAAGCTTGCAGCTGCTACCCCCATACAGACAGACACCACACAACTGATGGTATTTAATACCATCAACACACAAAAGTTGTGTGAGATGCAGAATTTGTGTTCCACACAGGAGAGAGCAGTCTGGAAGGCAAAGGGATATGGCCAGGAGTCCTCAGGGCTCTGGACGGATGGACATGGTAAACCAGTGGCCCCCAGGGCATACCTTCCATGTCTGGCTGAAGCAGCTCACGGGCTGACTCATCTAGGCAAGGAGGGGATGTGCAAATTGGTAAGAGCATACTGGTGCGCCCCAGGATTCTCCTCTCATGCGGGTAAAAGAGCAATGTCATGCCTTACCTGTCTGAGAAAGAATATTGGAAAAGCAATACCTACAGAACCATCCCATATCCCACCTGCCGGCGGCCCTTTCCAGGTAATACAAATTGACTTCATTCAATTACCCCCATGTCGAAATTTGAAATATGTACTTGTTTGTATAGATGTTTTCTCGAATTGGGTCGAGGCTTTTCCAGCAGCTACAAATACCGCTATGTTTACAGCTAAGAAAATTGTGCAGGAATTTGTATGTAGATATGGTATCCCTAGAATCATTGAAAGTGATAGGGGTACCCATTTTACAGGTGATGTCTTTCAAGGAATGTGTAAGTTGATGGGAATTGATAGTAAGCTGCACACTCCGTACCGTCCACAGGCGAGTGCGAAGGTCGAAAGAGTGAACAGCACTATTAAAAATAAATTGAGTAAAGTAATGGCAGAGACAGGATTGACGTGGCCAGAAGCTTTACCCATTGTTTTGTATAGCATCAGAACCACTCCCAGGTCCCCTCTTAATCTGTCTCCTTTTGAAATCTTGTTTGGTCGACAACCGCATGTCATGATTAACCCTCAGGATGATTTGAAATGTAACAATGAAGTAACTGTAAAGTACTTGATTAACATGAGTAAGCAGTTGAGGAATCAAAATGATAATCTGAAGTTGATGATTCCTGATTTACCAGATAGTAATTGTCATGACATTGAACCTGGGGATTATGTAATGATACGAAATTTTCTACGCTCAGGTTGTCTTATTGATAGATGGGAAGGACCATACCAGGTCTTATTGACTAGCACCACAGCATTGAAGGTTGCTGAGAGAGAGACCTGGGTCCATTCATCCCACTGCAAAAAGGTTGCTGATCCAGAGAAGTCCCGTGATAAGGAACAGACGGTAGAGGTTGTATCACTGGAGTGTCTGTTCCAGGAGGACTGAGGCGGCACCTGAGCCTTGAAGACCGAAAGCAGTTGTCGACTCCCTTCTCCCTTTTATTGTTTTTCTCCACTTCCCAGCCCCTCTCCCTTAAAATTTCTTTTTCCCCCTTCTCATTCTTCTCTATTTCCTCCTCAAAGATGGACTTGCCCCAAGAGACTGTGATCCGGATTTTGATGTTAACCATGATGTTGACCAGAGCAGTCTGTTCCGGCGAGAGTACCATAGAGGTCGAGAGAGGTTCTGGAATGGGTTCCGATTATGATGATGGAGGCGTAGTTTTCCAAGATCAACCAAACCAACAAGCAAAGGCGAGTATCAGAAAACGATCCGATAGAAGAAATTGTGATGGATTGTTAGCTGAAGAAAATTGTATCTGTAGGCTCTGTGATAATCTGGTTGAAGATGG
Organism: Pseudophryne corroboree; assembly: GCF_028390025.1. Lineage (NCBI taxonomy): Eukaryota > Metazoa > Chordata > Amphibia > Anura > Myobatrachidae > Pseudophryne > Pseudophryne corroboree. The sequence goes on along the minus strand of NC_086448.1, from coordinate 551,040,276 downwards.
ATGCATAAAGAAATGCCAATCTAGTTTTAATATCCATATGGACCGGCATCCATTGAGTGACTATCACTCCTTAGTGGGTAACGTGTTAAACCAAACAGATTGTTGGGTATGCTCTCAAGTACCTCAGGGTCACAGCAAATCAGGGCTAGTACCATTTCCTTTAACGTTAGGGGAGGTACTTGAGCTAAGTGGTGGGAGACCGGTGGACCGGAGGTTTAACATCTCCAGCCCTCCTAGTTTGAAGCTCCACCAATACCATGTGGATAGGTCCCTCTTATGTTTTAACATCTCCAATCCCAGAAAACCGGGAAATTGGGAAGTGTCATGGAGCAACCTTACCATGACCTTTTCACACAGAGCAGATAGAATGCCTACAGATACAGAGCTCGTACGCCATATAGCCAGTAGAGGAAAATCTTTTCGGTATCGATATACCTTAGGAAATAGGATTACTAGAGTTGGAGAGGTATCACCAGGATACTGTGCACATATCGTACAAACTGATACGTGCATTAAGCAGTTGGAAGAATTAGGGTCAGGAGATTTCACCTGGAAGGTTTGTAACATGGTCATGTCCTTCTCCGTCCCTTATGTTCTCCCCGATGACGCATATTTCATATGCGGGAGAAAGGCGTACAAGTGGCTTGCCCCAAACTCTGAAGGATTGTGTTATATTGGAAAAGTATTGCCTGAAGTGATGACTGTTACACATGACAAAATGAAGGACATACACCGTGGTGCCCAAGCTCCTTATACTCACACTCATTACGAGCACCGAGTTAAAAGACAACTGTCAGAAAGGTTAGAGCATCCGGCCTCTGATCTTATCCATGAATCCACCGGGATTCAGGTTCTGGTAGCGTTAGATTTCACTCGTACCGCTCGGGGAGTGATGAATTATAGATACATTTCCGCACTCGCCAATTTGTTAGATAATATCACTGAAATGTATGATGACACGTTTAGATACACTGGAAGAGAACTTCAAGCTTATAAAACAGAACTAGTTCAGCATAGGATGGTTCTTAATTATCTTACAGCAGTAACAGGCGGATATTGTGTTACATTAGCAACACAGTACGGCATAAAGTGTTGCACGTATATCACAAATAGCACCGAGGATCCGGTAGAGGTCATAGACCAAAAGATGGACGATATTCTCCAATTGAAGTGGGAATTTCGTCGAAAACACAATCTCACCCTTGCTGCTGTAGGTAATGAGCTGACTGGTTGGGTGTCATGGTTGAACCCGCGAAATTGGTTCTCCGGTTTGGGAGACTGGGCTCAAGGAGTCATAATGGATGTTGGAAAGTTTCTACTATGTATCTTGGGTGTCGTTATATCGATTGGATTGATATTTAGATGCGGGCAGGCTTTAATGAGGTGCAAACAAAGTACAAAAGTGATGAGCTTGAGGAGTGAGGAAACCGTAATTAACCTGGATTTGATTTATGACCCAATGATAGAAACCAGGATGTGATGAAAATGCGATTATACGGTCCGTTTCTTTCACCTGTTTTTCTGCTTTTCTCCAAGATACAAAGACCCCCTTGGACGAGGAAGCTGACGAGACGAGATGTATACAGACAACGGATTGACCAAAGAAGAAGATTTGACAACTTTAAATATGGACACTTGATGAACTTTGCCATGGATCCCCAGTTTCCCTAGTATTTTTAAACTCACGCTAGCCCAACATTTTTTTGTAAATCTGATGGCTCAGACAAAGCTATTTGCTCATGCCCAAGGAGCAATACAGCGCAAAGAAGACGACTCTCAACAGATACCGAACACAACTTCGACGACAGATGTACATTTCCCTGACATAGAATATCATTGCATTTTCCATAAGTGTTCTTTATCTTCATCTCTACAACCCTCAGGTAATGACACACATAGACGATAGGGAATACAGGCACAGATATTAGCAACCACATACCTCCCCCATTCATGTATCATCAACTAAAATGTGCATCCCCATTTTGTTACAACCACAGCCGAAATGAGCTCGGTAGAGTTTGACAGCCCATCCACAGACCTGTACCACAGGATAAGAAGGAATTCAAATGTATACTTCGCAATACCTCGAAGCTTGATTTACAACACGTACGGCACGATGATACATGACCCCCCAAACATGGATTCATACACACATGCTTCTGCTATCTCACTAGGTCATACCCTCTTCACACCTTCTCCTCTCTCCTCCCCTACCCAACCATGGAAATCAATTAACCCCTGACTTACATTTTTCTCCTTAAATGTTTTGTGGCAGTTATTATTGACTGCCAAAGGGTGGACTGTCAAAGTCAGAAAAATGTCCCAATGCACGTTGCCATATTTGCACCGCACACTGGTCCGCGCTGCGCGTGCGTACGCTCTCCCGTGGAGGCGCATACCCGCAATAGCGTGCACTCGCAGGCGCGGTATGCGTATTTACGGTAGAGTTTATGTAGTCGTAGCGTGCGACTCATTCGTTACAAATGTTCACAATTAATGTAGTTTATAGATCATGGTCCCTTTGATAGATTCTGAAAGTTTGGTTAAAATACAATGTCCCAGAGCTGAGGAATCCCTCTTTATATCGTACGAAGGGTCTAACAGGAATCATACAGCAGTGTTTGGTACCCATCGGAAGAGTATTTAATTAGCAATATTCCGGTGTTGGTTTGGAGCGTATTAATCGCTCGTGCGAATAGTTATGGACATAAGAAGTTTATGTCCATTTCTATTATTTACACATACTCAGGTATGCGGCGGGAAACCCAGTTTCCCACCCACCTGAGCTGTTGGAAATCGTCACAGCCCACCTGTATGAATCACCCTATGACCTTTTGTTATGATGCAGGGCCGAATTCCTTCGGCCAATGGACAATGGGATTGTAGGACCAGGAGATTGCATTGTGTGTGGGGCATAAATAGGCAGGCCGACCACATCCAGCACTCACTCTTCAACGGTTCTCATTGCTGAAAATCGGGTGCTGGATGTCCAGGCGCATGCGATCGTTTCCCCTTGTGCGTAAGTTTCTCTCCGTAATCATTGTCTTTCTGTGAGCCAATTTCTCTCTATCTCTCTCTCTCTCTCTCTCTCCCTCTCTCTCCTCTTTTCTCTTATATCTCCCATAGTATTATAGTATTGTATTGTATTTCATTTAGGTCAGAGTAGTATTGTCTTTTTGTATTTTAGTTCTGTGGTTAGGAAGTCTCTGTTATATTGTAGTGTATCATTTGTACTGTTATCCCCTTTTACAAGTATATTAGATATAATACAGTTAATAGGCTTTGGAACCTAAACCAGTATCTGTGTGTTTTCTATAGTGTTAAGTGTTCACTTGAGCGTCGGTGACGCTCAAGCAGCTTTGTAGTTAGTCAGGTTACACAAGGTTGCACTTACACCCTGTACTCACATTAAGGTATTCTTTGTATTTCTTTGGTATAAGGTTTAAACATTAAGGTATAGCGTTGTGAGCGTCTGCGCCGCTGGTGATCTCCTCGTGGTCTCGAGCGTCCGCTACGCCATAGCGAATCATTACTCTAGTCATAGCCAATAACGTGTCCTGTGATCACTGGGCCGTGAGCGAACGTGACGCTTGAGCGTCTCGCCTACGGCTGAGCGATCGCTACGCCAATAGCGTACCATTACGGTACTTCTTAAGCAAACAGCGTACAGTGTTCTTAGCTTCATAAAGGGTTGTTATACGACAAAGGAATTTAGCATTGTCAACGCGTTTGCGCCGTGACGTCACGACGCAATCGCATCATTCCGCGAAACCCCACCCCCCGAGCTGGGCACTCGGGAGAAGGGGGTTTCAAAGTTATAAAAGTGCCGCGGCGGGTGTTAGGGGGTCTCGGCGCCCCCTCCAATCCGGCGCCCAGGTCGCCTGCCCCCCTAGCCCCCCCCTAGTTTCGGCCCTGGCCTGAGGATCAGTGTGTGTATTCCAGTGTGAGGTCCATTTAGTGAGGAAAATGCGTGCCCCCATTTATCCGGGCTTGTTCACTTCCAATAGTGGATAAGTGAACAATATTAGAACAAATGCCCTGAGTCACCCCAGGGTGCTTAGGATCACAGTTTGAGAACCATTGTCTTAAGCAATACTTGAGCTAAACCATTTCTATATTATTAAATATGCATACACATAGTATGCCCTTCTGTAGTGCTGGAGTTAGCCCAAGGTGGGCCATAGACAGTGCCCTCATCATCGTATTGTGGGCTTAATCATGCTTGGACAGGGCCACCGGGGAGCCGAGGAGATCACGGTAGGCCCCACTGATTCCTAGTCCTGCCTTCTTTTGTGTGAGGGCGGGGCGTACCAGAGTTTGAAGCAGGCAGCAGCAGGAGAGGCACCAGAGTCCGGGGCAACACCGGTAACTGAATATTTCTATGCGTTGACAGTCGGCCCAGTATACAATGCTATGTACATACAGTATATGTACCTCGCTCTGTGTGACTGATCCCCTGATGCTGAGTCTCCGCTGGGTCCTTCCCCTCCCTCCTCCCTGGGCTCTGGACCCTCCCCCATGCCCGCCCCCGGAAAGCCAGTAATGAGATGCCCACGCAGTCGCCGGCGAGTGTGTCTCTCCGGGTCCCGGCATGGAGCTAACAGCAGACAGCCACCGCCTCCCCCTGAGTGATGACAACAGCATCCCGGTCCTGGAGCTGGTCACCTACTCCGCTCCATGCACGGTCAGTGACTCCACCGGGTAGCTGCTGCCTTTTACACTGTGACCTGAACTGCAGCTCTGACCCCTTATGCTGCAGACCTGACCCCATATATGTAACCTGACGTTATATACTGCAGCTCTGACTCCCTATGCTGCAGACTTGACCCCATACATGTAACCTGACCCCATATACTGCAGTTGATTCCCTATGCTGCAGCTCTGACCCCATATACTGCATACCTGACCCCCTATATGTCACCTGACCCCATATACTACAGATCTGACACCTTATGTTACAGACCTGACCCCCTATATGTAACCTGACCCCATATACTGCAGCTCTGACACCCTATGCTGCAGCTCTGACCCCATATACTGCGGCTCTGACCTCCTATATGTAACCTGACCCCATATACTGCATACCTGACCCCCTATATGTGACCTGACCCCATATACTACAGCTCTAACACCCTATGTTACAGACCTGACCCCCTGTACTGCAGACCTGACCCTATGTACTGCATCTCTGACACACTATGTTACAGACCTGACCCCCTATATGTAACCTGACCCCATATACTGCAGCTCTGACACCCTATGCTGCAGCTCTGACCCCATATACTGCATATCTGACCTCTTATATGTGACCTGACTCCATATACTGCATATCTGACCCCCTATAAGTGACCTGACCCCATATACTACAGCTCTGACACCTTATGTTACAGACCTGACCCCTGTACTGCAGACCTGACCCTATATACTGCATCTCTGACACCCTATGTTACAGACCTGATCCCCTATATGTAACCTGACCCCATATACTGCAGCTCTGACACCCGATGCTGCAGATCTGACCCCTTATACTGCAGACCTGACCCCTATATGTGACCTGACCTCTTATACTACAGCTCTGACACCCTACAGTATGTTACAGACCTGACCCACTTTACTGCAGACCTGACCCCCTATATGTGATCTGTCCCTCTGTACTGCAGCTCTGAGGTAGAGATATTTTTCTTTATATATTATGCTAGGTGGCGCCTATAATGGCTGGGCACTCCAAGGTTTTGCTGCGATATTGCTTGCACTGAGGTTTCCATTGCAAAGTGATTGACAGGAAGTGACCTTTGGAGGTGTATGGGGAATGGATGGAAAAACGAAAGTGTCACACCCATTTCCATGGCATGTATCTGCTGAGAGCTTGTACGTACAAAAACATTATGCCTGTGCCGCGACGGCAGTGTCCAGTCTGCGTAGCCATAGAGCAACCCTTTGCTCTGATGTTCCTCATTTTTGTATGTGGGCAGTGAATGTATATGCAACTGCAGTTGAGTTTACTATGGATCCTGTTGGTGACTCGTCTCATTTCTGGACGGCAGCTAACATTAGCAGTTCTGTAGACAAGAGAATCATAATTGCAACTGCATTTGCATACAGACATGAATTAGGCCCTTTATGCCCCCATCTTTGCATATTGTTATCTTTGCAAGAAGGAGGTGGCGGCAGAATACTCTGCTCCTCAGTAACAGTTTGGCGCCATGCTCCCAAGTCACCCCAAATATGGAGGAGCTGCATCTGGCAGCTATGGAGGAAAGAAGCTACCAGCTGTGTCTTCTTAGTTAGCAGACATGGTATGTGTTGGGCCACCATAGGGAAATTGAAAACACAATGGGGGAAATTCAAATGTTTGAAAAGTCGGTTGGGTGTCTTTTTTTTCCTATTAGATAGGAAAAAATAAACACCAAACTGACTTTTAAAACTTTTGAATTCCCACCATTATGTTACCTAACATATAAGAACTGATGATAACCTGAAGTTACATGTGTATATTCACCCATATGCATTTACATATAAACATATATGTTTATATATTTACATATATAAAACATATAAATGTTTTTCAGGCCACGTAGCTGGTGCACAGAAATAGTCATTACCAACTGTCACATTTTCAAACATGTGGTGCATTCATGCCTAATCGACACAATCTACAGATCAACAGGTGGCCGGGAAAACATGAACTGTGGGTAGCTTTCGAGGAACAGGGTTAGCTACCTCAGGGTTAGGGTATTGTGGATAGGATATTAGGGTTGTTTTAGCAGTTTGGTTTAAGGTATTAGGGTTAGGGGTTATGATTAAGAAGAGGTTAGGGGTTAGGGTTCAGCTTGGGTCGGGGGTTAAGGTATTATGGTCAGGGATAGGGTAACAGAGAAACAGAGAATCTGACGGCAGATAGGAACAATTTGGCCCATCTTGACTGCCCTTTTAGGGTGCAGTTATTAGGGTAGGGGTGAGAGTTGGATTAGGGGTTTGGTTAGTGTATTAGCATCAGGGTTCGGATTAAGGGTAATGGTTGGGTGTTAGTGTTAGAGATGTAGGATTAATTGTGAGGGTCTTGGGTGTTTGTGTTAGGGTCTAAGAATACGGGTGGTAGAGTAGGTGCTGCATTTACATCTAGCCAGATCTCGCTTGTAATACATGTAAGATCTGAAGATTCAGTAAGGTCAACAATTGTACACATCTCTGCAGTAGGCTGTCTCTATCCTTATACTTGGTTGTATAGTATAACCATCATCATTATCACCATTATCAGTTCACGCTTTTACCTGTCCTTTCCCTGTTCCACAAGATCTGCCTGGAAACGGTCCTAACTATGTTTACGTGACAACTCTGCGTAGCCTGCAATTCGATCAGAGTTCTCTCACTCAATTCACCTGCATGAGAATGCCCTGCTATCACCCAGTAAGGACCATTGGGATGTAGTAAGATTTTCAATATTCATAGGGGGGAATTCAATTGTTTGAAAAGTCGGTTGGGTGTCTGTTTTTCCCTGTCTATTAGATAGGGAAAAAAACGCCCAACTGACTTTTCAAACAATTGAATATCCCCCTATGAATATCGAAATTCTGACTACGTTGTGTGCAGAATTTCAATATGTTCATGCTGACATTCTGCATGGACTTGCAGCAAAGGGGAGGGCTGGGGTTAGGCTGCAAGAGGGAAGGTTAGTGTTAGGCTGCAGGAGAAGAGGTTAGGGTTAGGCTGTGGAAAGGTAGTGTTAGGGTTAGTCTGCAGGAGGGAAGGTTAGGGTAAGGCTGCAGGAGGGGAGTTTAGGTAAGAATTTGTGAATGGAGGGTTAAGATTAGGCAGCAGGAGGGAAGGTTAGTGTTAAGATGCAGGAGGAGAGGTTAAGGTTTGGCTGTGGGAGGGGAGGGTTAGGGTTAAGCTGCTGGAGGTAAGGTTAGGGTTACACTGTAGGCGGAGAGGTTAGAATTAGGCTGCAGTTGGGAAGGTTAGTGTTAAGCTACAGTAGGAGAGGTTAGGGTTTGGTTGTGGGAGGGGAGGATTACGGCTATGCTGCTGGAAGGAAGGTTAGGGTTAAGCTGCAGAAGGAGAGGTTAGGGTTTGGTTGTGGGAGGGGAGGATTAGGGCTATGCTGCTGGAAGGAAGGTTAGGGTTAAGCTGCAGGAGGAGAGGTTAGGATTTGGTTGTAGGAAGGGAGGGTTAGGGCTATGCTGCTGGAAGGAAGGTTAGGGTTAAGCTGCAGGAGGAGAGGTTAGAGTTTGGCTGTGGGAGGGGAGGGTTAGGGTTAGGCTGCAGGAGGGGAGAGTCAGGCTGCAGGAGCTAATGTTAGGATAAGGCTGCAGGAGGGAAGGTTAGGGTAAGGCTGCAGGAGGGGAGATTAGGGTAAGGCTGCAGGAGGGGAGATTAGGGTTAGGCTGTAGGAGGGGAGTTTAGGGTTAGGTTGCAAGAGGGAAGGGTTAGTATTATGCTACATGAGGGGAGGGTAGTGTAAGGCTACTGGAGGAGGGGGTTAGGGTTAGGCACTAGGGTGAGGTTAAGGGGTTAGGCATACTTACTGCTGCAAGTGCCACTGGATCCACCAGAAATCATCATCAACTGACTGCAAAACCTGGAAGACATCACTTGAGCTGCCATACCCGCCATACGAGGTGAATCAACGCTAGACCACCAGGGGCATTTTGTCAGCATTCTAATCATGCAGATATTTCATTAGTGTCAACTTGATGAATGTCAACCTGGTTAATGTTGACATTGTGAACATGTCAACATTATTACCATGTTGACATTCTCATGCCGACATTATGAATGTCAACAAATTATACCGTACCCTGCCCAGTCAGCCAGTAATGGAGATGCAACTGAATTGAGTATGACTCTGTATCACCCGCACTTGTATACACTCAGCTCTGAAACAAGCACAGTACAAAAAATGTGCAAGATGCATCTGCAAAGTGACTAGTATTTAACTTTGTGATAAAAATCTCCTTCTTAATGGAAAGTAATGTTACAGGGTACATCACAATATCTTGGGGTTGGGTACAAAATCCTGGCAGTCAGGGTATTTTCTCCCCACACTTTCTCCCAATTCTACTCCTACCCCTAACCCACCCCATGTGCAGCCTAACTCTAACCTCCCCCTCTTGCAGTCTAACCCTAACCACCCTCTTTCTATGGAAAACAAATCATGACTTTGATGCATTATACCTCAACAACCTGAACATTTATCAAAATTCTGCAACCTTATTGCACATCTATATCGCACACGCTATCGACTGACACCTGAACCACTGTAATCGGTGTTGTCATTTCAGAGTAGTTGCTCTCACCAAAAAATCGCTTGGCCAATTAAATACAGTATATACTGTAGATTCTACTACAGAAATCTGCTTGGTTCTCACACTAATCATGTGAACAAAATCTAAAAACTGACTCACCAGCATAATTTGTTTACACTGGTGAATGACTTTCTTGTTTGCTTTACTATATAACTTATCATTTTCAGCATTTATAATTAAAACTGTAACTGATCTAAAGGTTCTGACAAATGTCAGCTGTATATAATTGTCTCAGTTATGTAACAAGCCTACAGTATATTTCAGTCAGAATATGTGTATTATTAACCATATTCAAACACTGTACTTTCAAATTATATACTTGAAATGATGTGATTACTTTTTGTGATGAATGAAAAAGTGCAGGTGCTGCAGGTAAACTAACATGGGCAAGATCTTAACATTATGTCGCTTGTCTTTTTTATCCAACATGTTCATTATTTACCCTTCTCTGCTTTTCATAGCATCACGGGCTACGTTGTGCTTTACAAGTAAAATTATACGGTGAGAAGAAAGTGCGCAGTGTCTGATAATGTATGTTGTAGTGTGAGGTATACAGTAACTTCTATATAGATTGCTACAATATAGAAACATTTGTTAACAGTCAAAACATAATTATAACAATGTATTTTTTCTTTATTTTTGATTGTGTATCTTTAAACATCAAAAGTTACATTCAGTAATATCAGCAGTTATTTTAAGCATCTAAATATTTATTGATGCAGCAATTGTGTGCTTGTAATAGGTTAAAATAATCTATATCTAAACTCTCCATAAAGATGGGTACACGCTATACAATTTTCGAACCAATGAAGTAACTTAGTGGATGTTGCACATTTGTAATACTTTATATGTCCATTTTTCATATACTCTCTAAATAGATAAGCATTTTCCACAAGTAAAGCAAAGGTTTATTTTAAGAATATTTAAATTCAGAACATTCAGAGCAATTCACTCATTTATAGATTTTAAATGAAACTGATACTTAATTGAAACTTAAACCGCAAAAACCAAGGAGTTACTGAGAGTGATAGCGAGTTGTAAACCACAATGCCAAAGTGGCAAAACTCTACCAATGTAATGTATTTTTGTCTTCTATATATACAGTATGTGAAAGGTATTTCCTGTATTATTAATTGAAGTAAGCTTGATAGGTCTGGGTTGCTTAGCAAGAAACGTGGCAGTTCCCACACTGTCCTTTTTAATACTATACTGAGTTTCCGCGTTTGACCTTTCATTATTGGTGAGGTCCCTGAGTGGAGAAGTCGCATCATCATCAGTTGTGTTTTTTTTTTTTTTGAGCCACCATGGCTCAAAAATAACCTATCCCATTAGATTAACTCAGTAATAAATCAGTAAATTATGGGTTCTGGGGATTTTTTTTTTAAATAAAGGACTTTTTTACTACGGTGTGTGACTACAGTCTTTATTTTAATATTTTTTTTCAGGTGGACTACCAGTGCAGCAAACACTTGATGTCAGGGCCAGTCTCGCACTTGTAGTTCTCCAAGTGCTGTCATGGCCTGGCAACTTTTATGGGCCCAGCAGTCCGCCTTTAAAGAACCATATAATTTTTAATATTATTTACTCATTAACTTCATACCCAAAACCCTAGGAGTACAGAGCTGTAGTGCTATTGGCACTGGTTGTACTCAGGAAGAAGGGCCTGAACGTTTTTTGCAGGTTACACTCCTCTTGGGAAACCAGTCCTGGTGTGAACTGGACTAAGGCTGGCAAAATCATAGACCTCCATACTGCTGGTCTCCTCTCTATGGTTCCACTAGCCATAGGTGTTCAAGCTTATTGCTGATAATGTATTTTCCAATACCAACCAAGGCAGATGTGTTAGTGATGGTTCTGTTTAGAGGGAGAGACCCTATGCATTTTTTAAAAATATTTCAATCTAAAGATCAATAATACAGCAAGAAAGCTGCTTTAGCAGCTATCACACATTAAGGCCCATACACACTTGACGATAAAATGAGCGACGTCGTTCATTTCAGCCCTCATCAACGACGTCGCTCATTATATCGTCAAGTGTGTATGCATCCGACGACCACCGATGCGTGGCCCCGCGGGACGTTAACGACCCTCGCTTATCTGTGGAGCATGTATGCTCAATTTCCACTATGGTCGTTACCAACCAGAGACGTCGTTGAATGTGTATGGTGTGAACGACCAACGACCAACGACCAAGCCACTGTTCACCAGCCCTGTTCCCAGCTCATTATTTTAATAAACTGTTCAGCTTGGATGCTTCAACGATGAATGGTCTTTGGTCTTTGGTCTTTGATCGTTGGTAGTGTGTATGCTCATGTCGTTTGCTCTGCTGTTCAAGGGAAGTTCAAGGGAAGTCGTTAACGACGTGTGCATCGTCAAGTGTGTATGGGCCTTTAGACCCTTGTATTTATATTGTTTATCAAATATTTTTAATAAAAAGGTTTCAGAATTTACAAAAATGCAACAAATAAGAAAAAGAAAATAAATAACATAAATAGCAAAGCATTCAGTTTACACATGAAGACATTTTTAGGAGAGCATAATTGGAAAAGGCTCACTAAGAGCAGCCACCAATGAACAAGAACTGGATTAGATAAAACACAGTAGTAATCTAGGCCAGAATAGGATCCAATAACAGCATAATCATACACAGGGCAGGATTTACTAATAGTGATCGCAGGCCATCGCCGGTCATTGCAACAATGCTAAACGCATATGTACTAACATATGCGATTAGTATTGCTATGCGATGCCAGAGGCCCCCTGCGACCCCTGATGGTCCAGAGGATTGGGTGTGCGGGGGTCTCCTGGGGTCTCCGTCACCTCCCAGCCCTGGGAGGTGATGTCTGCAGCCAGACCCAGGCTCCTCCTCCCTGCAGCCAGATGTACAGCTGGCTGTGTTCCTGGGGAAGGAGGAGGCTGGGATCCAGGACTGGATGGGGAGGCTGCCTGCAGTCTGATAAGCGGGGATGGCGTGAGCGGCGCTGGGCGGGATGTGGTAAGAAGCCTATAGGCTTCTATAGGGTATCACCATAAAAAGCTGGTGATACTCTCCGCATCGAAAAGTGGTCGGCCCGATGGCTAGTACATTTGAAAATGCAGGGGTTTTACCACATTTGTCTTTTAGTAAATCCCGCCCACAATAAGGTGGCAGGAACACCCATAGGACACAAAAGATTAAAATGAGTCAGGAGAGAAGTTCAGATCTAAAGCATGCCTGGTAGACTGCCACATGGACTATATCTTATCAAATTTGGAAGGGTATTTTCTTTTGGTGTACATAAAGCTCTCATGGGACACAGTGGAATTAACAAGGCCAAACCAAAAAGGAAGTGAGGGGGCCTGAGGAGCCATCCAGTTCCAAGAAATACATACTTTAGCCAATATAAAAGTACAGTAACATAGGATTGTATGTATCAGCAAAACCCAATTCAAACAGACCTGTTCTTGGGGTATCAAAAACATTCCAATCCTGAAGTTAGCCACACAGACCAATACCTGGGAACAAAAACTAGTAATCAGTGAACAAGACTTTAGGAGATTCCAGAAGTTAGCAACAGACTGTCATGAATCGGGGTCTTAGCTCCATATTCGGCACTGTCATATTAGTGCTGTCTGCAAGTCTCCAAGCTCTTATGGCACTCAGTGTGATTTCTTACATGTTTGTAAACAACCCATCTGGCATCATGGCTGTGGCCATCTTGGATTCCTCCATGTGATTCACCAAGTCAACCTTAGTGCGCTGTAGCGATCACCTGACTCCAGTCACCAATGAACATTTTTCTTTTTCATCCACTAGGGGTCACTTGAGTTCTCTTGGGATATGGACGGTTCCACAGGAACTAGGCACTGAATAAATTAAAATTTGAGACTACTCCTCCCCTCCATATCCCAGAGTACCTCAGTGTTTTTTTCGGTGCTCACCGAGCAACAAGGCTTGTGGAGTTAGTCCACAATTATTGAATTTTTAAGGCCACATCCCTTCCCCCCTTCCAGAAACTTGAAAGGCGAGGGTCTGGGATAGTGGAAGCTGCTGAAGCAGCTGTGGGTGTCGGGCCTCTCGGAAAGAGCTCCCTCACCACCACGTGCAGGACGCCTGCAGAAAAGGCTGATGGAGCTTACAGAAGAAGCCCCGTCATAGCTCTCAACACAGGGTCCAGGTATGTTAAACGGGGCGGTCAGCTCACGCTGCCGCCCCGCTGGATGGGATACTGTGTGTGTGTGTGCCGCCCGCCGCTGCCTACAGCCGCCCACCGCCGCTTCCAGCGCCGCTGTTATGCTGCCTCCCCCGCCGCTCTGAGCCACGCCGGCCAGTTGATTATGCATAGGCCGCTCCATGGCTCTATGTGGCACGCTCCCCTGCTCCGATGCCGCTTCCGGCTCACTCTCATCATAGCCGGCCTCTGTGTATAGTGAGGCGGTACATGGAGCATGGGGGGAGGCACATTAATAATAAGCATACAGGTCTGATGTTACTATATTCAGGGTTCTATATTATATACAGGTCTGATGTTACCCGCAGGGGTGAAAGCATGTTCAGGCAGCGCTGCATAAATAGGCTTTTAAGCCTTTGTTAAACAGGAACAAATTATATGTGCAGGGTTAATGCAATATAAGAGGTTTATTAAATCTGCTGACATATTATAAGTCTGCACTTTGTGTTATACTATGAGCATGGGTACATATTAACCATGCTTCCTGTATTACATCTCTCCACCATTGAAGGCGCAGGGGTGTTAGGGGGAATTTGGAATCAGGCATATTGCTGGCGTGCACTGCACTTGGCCAGATATATATATTTTAGAGACACCTTAGTGCTATTTACTTAGTCGCGCAAGTTGTCTGTCTTTGTATTTTGTATTGTCTGTCTGCATAATGAGTTAGACACCAGCTAAGTCCAAAAAGCAGTTTCACTGCAATGTCTGTAAGGGTGTATTTCCGGATGGATCTACCACATGTAAAGTATGTTTTGTAAATTCAGAAACAAATACAATTTCTGCTCCGGTTTCAAATCCAATTTCAAACCCGGACCCGCCATGGGCTATGTTAACAGATGTCCTAGCTGGATTGCAATCAGAATTGTCCGCCTCTCGGCAGGAGCGAGAGGCGGCAAGATCTGAGTCTAGGGTGAGACCGCTAGAACTACCGGAGGGGTCTCAGCCTTACCAAAAGTCTAAATCCTCTTTGGTTAAGGGGGATAAGTTTAATTTCTCTTAAAAATTACCGGTTTCTGCTATGTTACTTTCTGACGATTCTACGCCAAACCTCACTGTACAAGATGAGGTTGAGGAGGGCGAAGTAGACCAGCAGGGCGAAGTAGACCAGCAGTCAGATAGTGACGATTTTGACAGCCCAGGCATTGATAATCTCATCAGAGCGGTGTGTCAGTCTCTGAAGTTTACAGAAACTGAGGAGCCTCTGACAAATGATGAGGTCGTCTTTACTAAACAACAGAGAACTCCAATGTGTTTTCCTGTTTCGGAATCTCTTAATAAAATGTTACTAGAAACAAGAAAGAATCCGGATAAACGGTTTTCTATACCTCACAGATTTAGGTCTAGTTATCCGTTTTCAGACTCAGTAACAGCTACATGGGAGAATCCGCCGTTGGTGGATTCATCTGTGTCTAAACTTACAAAGAAATTAACCATACCAGTACCAGCTGCTACTACACTTAAGGACCCTTCGAACCGTAAAATAGAAGCTATGCTAAAGTCCATGTATACAGCAGCAGGAGTGCTGCTTAGACCTGGGTTGAGTGGCATTTGGGTAACTAAGGCGCTAATGGTATGGATAACAGAACTCAGGTCTGCCTTAGCTGATGATCACCTTATACTTCTCGCTGATCAAACCTGGGAAGCTGCTGACTATCTATGTACAGCTTCTACTGACGTCTGTCAGCACACTTCTCGCCTTTCATCATCACTAGTTACAGCACGACGAGTGCTCTGGCTACGTTCTTGGCAAGCGGAAGCAGAGGTCAAAAAAGGTATAGAAGCGTTACCTTACGAGGGCGAGAAGTTATGTGGTCCTGAATTGGACAAATGGATTTCTGAGGCCATGGGAGGAAAGTCGGTTTTCTTACCATTACCTCCAACAGTACCTAGAAAGAGGTATTCTGGACCGGCGTTCAAATCCTCAGTCCTTTCGCGGGCGTGGCAGGGGAACGGCCACACCTGGTAGACGAGGTCGGGGACGTGGTTTCCAACAAACCAATACCACTCGTCAGGATACTAAAGTCACCGGCAAGCCAGTGGCATGACGGGCTCCCAGCCCATCTCGGATCTCCTATTGTGGGAGCACGCCTTCAGTCATTCCAGTTGGCGTGGCTTCAGATGTCCACAGATGGGTGGATCCGCAATTTAGTTTTAACAGGTTACAAAATAGAGTTCGACTGTCTCCCGCCAATGCGGTTTTTCAGGACAGGACTGCCTGTGTCGGACGACAAGAAGGCGATTCTGCAAACTGCCATTCAGTCTCTGCTGGATGCAGCAGTTTTGATTCCGGTCCCTGTACACCAACAGGGTCAGGGTTATTATTCCAGTCTGTTTGTGGTACCAAAGCCGGATGGCTCGGTCAGGCCAATATTGAACTTAAAGGGCCTCAATCAGTACGTCACTTACTACAGATTCAAGATGGAATCTCTGCGGTCAGTAATTGCAGACCTAGAGCCACAGGAATTCATGATTGCGCTGGATCTCAAGGATGCGTACTTACACATTCCGATTTGGCCACCTCATCAAATGTTCTTGCGGTTTGCAATACGACAGAACCATTACCAGTTTCAGGCTCTACCGTTTGGCCTCTCGTCATCGCCTCGGGTATTCACCAAAGTGATGTCTGTGATGATAGCTCATCTCAGATCCCTAGGAGTGATAATAGTTCTGTACTTGGACGATTTACTCATCAAAGCCCCGTCTCAACAAATCCTCCTTCAACAGGCATTGCTGACATACAATGTACTGGTTCACCACGGTTGGATTGTCAACTTCAAAAAATCACATCTAATTCCGTCTCAACGAATTCAATTCCTAGGTATGGTTCTTGATATGGTAAATCAAAGAATTTACCTACCCGAACAGAAAGTACAGGTCATTCGTCATCCTGTACAATTAGTGCTCAAGCCATGCACAGTCTCGGTTCATTTGTGCATTCGCCTCTTAGGCACAATGTTGGCGGCTTTCGAAGCGCTTCAGTTCGGAAGATTTCACTTACGTCCTTATCAACTGGATGTGCTCACACAGTGGTCGGGCTCGCATCTGCAGATTCACCACAGGGTGAGGTTGTCTCCAAGGGCCAGAGTGTCTCTACTCTGGTGGCTCAAAGTACAGAATCTAGCCGCAGGGAAACGGTTCAGCACCTGGAATTGGATAATTCTCACGGCGGACGCGAGTCTCAGAGGTTGGGGAGGTGTAGTTCAAATTATCAGCTCCAGGGTCTCTGGGCGGATCACGAAAGATTGCTGTCTATAAATGTCCTGGAACTCCGGGCAATTTACAATGCGTTATGACAAGCAGGGCACATGCTGCAGGCTCAGGCTATCCAGGTGCAGTCAGACAATGCGACGGCGGTCGTATACATCAACAAACAAGGAGGAACGAAAAGCCGCATGGCAATGCGGGAAGTAGCTTGAATCCTCAATTGGGCCGAATATCACCAAGTGATATTGTCGGCAGTATTCATTCCGGGAGTGGACAACTGGGAGGCGGATTATCTCAGCCGTCGGGATTTTCATCCAGGAGAATGGTCATTAAATCCAGAAGTGTTTCACATGTTGGTCCAGAAGTGGGGTTACCCGCAGGTGGACCTGATGGCATCTCGCCACAATCATCAAACACCCCAGTACGTGTCCAGAATGAGAGATCCAAAGGCAGTGGCGGTGGATGCTCTCACAATCACGTGGCCATACAGTCTCGTGTATCTGTTTCCACCATTTCCGCTGCTCCCTCTATTGCTAAAACGGATCAAAAGAGAGTCCGTCACAGTCATATTAGTGGCGCCTCATTGGCCTCGGAGAGCTTGGTTTTCAGAGCTCCGCAGTCTACTCGCAGACGATCCTTGGCCTCTCCCACTACGTCCGGACCTGATACAACAGGGTCCGTTCCTTTACCCCGATTAAGCGCGGTTGCGTTTGACGGGGTGGCTGTTGAGACCGCCCTCTTAAGAAGAGAGGGCATTCCAGAATCAGTTATACCAACCATGTTACGAGCTAGGAAGCCGGTTATGGCAGCTCATTATTACAGAATTTGGCATGCCTATATAGGTTGGTGTGAAGCTCAGAAGTTTTCGACATCGTCTTTCAAGTTATCCCGTCTTTTGTTATTTCTACAGATGGGGTTAGATGGAGGTCTGCGTTTATCCACACTAAAAGTGCAGATATCTGCGTTGTCAATTTATTTTCAAAGAAGATTGGCTCTATTGCCGTCGGTACACACCTTTATGCAGGGTGTCCTCAGAGTACAGCCTCCATTCACTCCACCTACTGCGCCATGGGACTTGAATCTGGTTTTAGATTTCTTACAGTCTTTTTATTTTGAACCCTTACAACAAGTGGATATTAAGTTTCTCACTTGAAATACAATTTTTCTCCTAGCCTTGGCTTCGGCAAGGCGTGTTTCAGATTTGGGTGCCTTGTCATGCAAGCCACCGTATTTAGTGTATCATGATGACAGAGCGGAACTTCGGACGAATCCCGCTTTCCTACCAAAATTAGTGTCCTCTTTTCACATCAATCAACCAATAGTAGTTCCTGTGTTAACAGGAGATTCTGGAACCTTAGATGTGGTATGCGCATTACGCGTTTATGTATCCTGAACGTCTACAGTTCATAAGATGGATACGTTGTTTATCCGCTATGATGCGGCCATGTTGGGTTGGCCAGCTTCTAAGCAGACCTTATCCAGATGGATAAAACTGACCATACGTCAGGCTTACCTTCATGCTAGGTTACAGCCGCCTACATCAGTAACAGCTCATTCCACACGTTCTGTAGGAACGTCATGGGCAGCTGGTCGTGGAGCTTCTATGACACAGCTTTGCCGTGCGGCTACATGGTCTTCAGTGCACACGTTTGTGCGCTTTTATAAGTTTGATACTTTTGCGGCATCAGCATCTAGCTTTGGCCGTCTAGTGTTACAGGTGCCAAACAGCTCTCCCGCCCACGGGGGAAACTTTGGTACGTCCCAAGAGTACTCCAGTGACCCCTAGTGGATGAAAAAGAAAATAGGATTTTGGTACTTACCAGGTAAATCCTTTTCTTTGAATCCATAGGGGGCACTGGACGCCCACCCAGAGCAGTTTTACCTGGTTGTGGTAGGTTCAGAAAATCTTATGGTAACACACTCTTACCGACTGTTTCAAATTAGAAATTCTATCGGGTTGGTGTCAACTGTTAGTTGTCAGTATCGTTATGTGTCAACTTTATTGTTGTCCGTTTTTGTTATATGTATTTCTCCATTGTCACCCTCCATAGCTCCTGTTCGGCTCAGTAAAAAAACACTGAGGTACTCTGGGATATGGAGGGGAGGAGTAGTCTCAAATTTTTATTTATTCAGTGCCTAGTTCCTGTGGAACCGTCCATATCCCAAGAGTACTCCAGTGCCCCCTATGGATTCAAAGAAAAGGATTTACCTGGTAAGTACCAAAATCCTATTATTACTGCCTATATAAACCGGTTCTGGCCTGCTATCCCTCTGGGATAGTTTCTGATCACAGGTCTCTGTTACCTGAACATCATTCCTGTTATACTTGTGGATACTTTCTTGTGTTCCCATATTCCTATTGTATCCGGTCTCTTACCAGATGCAGAACTGTCCATTGCTTTATACTATTAGCGTGTTAACATTCAGTCTACTAAAACATTCTCTATGGTGCTAAATATCACATTGTTCCCAGATACCATCTTCCAAGGATGTATGCTACAAGTGTTTTGTACATGATGTTTTTATTTCTTGCTGTGCTGTCTTTGGTTTTTCCACAGGCTGGTGCTTTGAGTGACTCCTCCACTTCGCATTTCTGCTAAGGGCTGCTCCTGTATCTCTGATGTCTGATTCCAGTGTTGGGAGGGTCTCTGGTTCTCAGGTCTTCACAGTTGCAGTGATGGATATCTTGGGAACTGTGTTTCCTCTTCAGCTTTGAGTCTCTAACTACTACATTATTGTTCCTGCTAGCGTGATAGGTTTAAGTCCCAGGGTTGTAGAGCCTCTTAGCTATCACCCTGCATTTCCTATTTCTCTACTGGTAGTGTGTACTAGGAATCAGAGTTCAGGTTTAGTACTATGGCTCTCTTAGTTTTCCAAGCAGTACTATACAACTCTGAGTTTTCCAAGCAGCCTATTAATTATCTATCCAGGTTTTGATATACACTACTGGGATTCCAGTCCATTATCCTGGTATTGATGGGTTGGGTTCTCATTCAGAATTGCAAGGATTGCCTCTGACTTCCCTAACACCTGTACACTTCATCCATCCATTCCATGTGCTGGCCAATATTAAGATCACCCAGCTTCACTCATAAAGTGTACCAAGTGTACCGATATGGATCTCAAACATCCTCATTCCATGATGCCAAGCTTCCCAAATGTGCTGGCATCCAATAGACTCTATAAAGTATATATAGCTGGATGTGCTAAAATGTGGCATATGATGTAGCTACACAGGGAGAACCAAGAACAAGTTTGTACTCGTCATCCAAAAGAGGACCTAAAGGCCCATAAAAAGTAGAAGATTTTTTCCATAGACTTCACTGATGGTTGTGAATGATCAAATCATTCAGATCAATCAAGTGTGTACACAGCAAACGATGAATGATGATCGTTTGAAGTAGATTGTCAGTCGTCCATGCATGCAGCTCAATCCCAGTAGTTCAATCCCAGCCAGATCATTTGTTTTTCAGATCGTTTGTAAAAAAGCTCAATGTGTACACTCAATATCGCTTGTCAGGTTAGTGTACAAGTCAGATGGTGGAGATGCTGCGCATGTGCAGGACCCGTTCCGCACATGTGCAAAATGGGTCCTGCATCCTTGCACAAAGTGCCCCCTATGCCCCAACCTGATTGACAGGCTGTGGGCATTTGGGGGCAGGGAGTGGATGGTGACCAGGTCTGTTCAGCAAATTGGAGGGCATGTCACCTCCATTTTGTAAGGGTGCCAAAGTCAGGGTCTGCATCTGGCAATGCATATTTACCAACCTCGGCTGCAGACTTGAGAAGGAAATATGAGTAACCTGAAGGTTATGAAGATGACCGATGGTCACGCAGAGTGATGTGATAGTGTGTCTTGAGATGCACCAGCGGATCACAGATGCAGTCATGTGGCATCCATTTACTGCTGCATTAGCATGTTAGCTGTACGGTTTTGCACAGCCGCATCCCTGCATTTCCTTGTGGCTGTGCAATATCATACAACTCTGAATCACATACCTCCCAACATTTTGTCCCCACAAAGTGGGACTCTTCCGTGCTTGCCTTGAAAGGGGGCATGGCCTTGGGATAAGAGAGCATGACGTCATGGGGATGCACCGATTGCGAGTCATTCCCCTGTTTTTGTCACTGTGGAGGCATGCCCAGCACTCTGTGAGCTGCTGTCCATGTCACTCTATGTTAGGTTCTATTTGCCTAGTCTGCCCAGTGTCACCTACGCAGTACATCCAAGATGACTGAGTCAGTTGGTACCTACATGGTAGGATAAATAATACTTGGAACTGACAAAAAATGTCCGCCTTACCTTAATATTACTGCCTTCGTATTCTGCTCATAGATATTTTATTTTCTGCAAAATCTAAACCACTGTATAATTGTGGTGGTTTCCGAATTCTGCAGTAAGTGTAAAATGCCTAGAGGACTTTTGGAGGAAGGTACTATGGGTTTGATTCAGAGACATATGCAAATGCCGAAGCTACCAGTGGCAGGTTTGCAAGCCACAGCGGCTGTTTACAAAAATGTTGCATTGGTCGCAGATCACTCGATTAACAAAGTTCTGAGTAGCCATGTGGCAGCTCAGCATACCACAGGAATGTTACATTTGCCCCACCTGCAGTGCACATGGTTTTGCCCATTAGTGTATTTTTTGGTTTGCTAACAACTCTGAATAACCCCCACAATAATTAGATGTGTTGATTTTATGTACATGATAATTATTTCTCAAAATCTGTTCACTAATTATCTTTAATATGTTCGAGGTATCCGGGCCAGCGGTAAATTTCTCATTAAGCACATTTAAGGCACATGCCTAGGGGCGCTACATGCTTGTGGGTGGCACTCAGGTGTACTGTACTATAGGTACTGATCCGGTTTTCTGCGTTTTTTTTATTTTTGTAACCCCATGGATACCTACATGGATTGAAAAGGACTGATCTACACTAGAAATAGGTGAGTATATACTGTATATATTTTTTTACAGGTACCCTATGCATTCTACTTGACAAGGGGACTGAGGAGCTCCATGGGACAGGAGGAAAGTATATATGAGGTGTGAAAGTGTGTTTTAATAAACTTTACTTTCACGGTGTGTGTGTCCTGTGTTTTTTTTTATATTTATTTTACTGTGAAACTACAGGTACCAGTGGGCCCTTTAATGCTTATGCTGATATTTGTGGTTCTCAATATACCAGCATGTGGGGGAGACTTGATCGGACCTGTAGTTCCACAGCAAAATGTTGGCAGAGTGTACTGGGCTATCTGGTGCAGTGACTTCAGTCCACACACTTGAAGACTTAAAATAGTAATGCAGGTTTATTTAGTGTACACAGATGACTCAGATGTAACACTGATAGCGGTAATCAGGAGCCCATATATCCCACAAGGTAACAGCATTAGATAGTGGTACTTATCAGGCGATGTCTGTGGTGGTGAAGCATGGAGGACTGCACAGCCATGCAGTCTGACTCCCACTGTAGAGAAGATGATGTATGCACTGGAACACTGTGAATCTCTATAGCTATGATCTGCTCCCAGTACCAGCTCTGCACAATTCTACACACAGGACTCTGTCTCTCAGTCTTTGTGTGTGTCACACTCTCCTCACTCTCTCTCTGAGATGGAGGAACAGGAACTTACATCATATAACTCCGCCTCCCAGTGACTCCTGGCACTAGAGGTCTAACACTAGGGGATGCACTCATAGACTGATACACAGAAGGAGAAAGGTACAGAGCGTACCATATCCTAGCACTCCCCCTCGCTGAAGACTGTCTCCGGTCACAAGTTTAAAGAACATGACATTTTATCAAACAAATCAATAAAATCACTCCTGTAAACGAAAACATAATGTGATGCAAAAACAGTAAGAATAAATCAACATTAACCATATTCTAGTTCACAATCCATCAGGAATGCAAGTAGCAAGTGTGATGACAGTCCTTTTGTCAACATGTCTGCAATATTTTCTTCACTTGCAACATATTACACATTGATGGACTTGTTTTCCACCAACTCACAAATTAAATGATGTCTTATAGCAATGTGCTAAGACCATCCATGATGCTTTGTGCTACAAGAAATATCAATTGCTCCTTTGTTATCACACTTTATGCTGATGATCTCACTGTGGTAAAGAAGACGTAATTTGCATAAAGTCTCTCTTATCCAAAGTGCTTCTTTTGAAGTTTCTGTGAGCGCCATGTACTCTGCCTCTGTTGTAGAAATAGCGAATGTGAGTTGTTTTCTACTTGCCCAGTTTATGGCTGGGCCTGCTAGCGCAAACAGGTATCCAGTATAAGAATGTCTATTATCCTCATCTGATCCCCAGTCGGCGTCACAGAATACTTTTAAGCTGGTATCTGATGATCTTGTAAATTTCAGCTTTAGTGAACTTGTACCTTTGAGGTACCAGGTATTCTCTTTACTGTAATCCAGTGTTGTCTTCAGGATTATTTGCAAACTGACTTGGTAACATGGCCGTGACCATCTTTGTACTTTTATCAATGGGAGTAATTACTGGTTTTGCATCTGTCATTCCATACTTGGAAATTATTGCCTCAATGTATGTTTGTTGGTTAATTGTGACAGTTCCCTCTTGCAGGTTTTGTACACTTTTCATACCTACTAGATGATTTGCAGGGCCTAGATTTTTCAACTTGAATCTTTGTTTAAGCTGGTGCTTGACATCGGTGATGTGATCTTCATGACCTGCCAAAATTAAATCATCCACATAGGCAGCTATGATGAACAACTTTTCTTTGATGGTTTTGTGGTATAGACAGTGATCAGTCTCTGACCTAACAAAGTTAATTTCTAGTAACGCTGCATCCAACTTTACCAGCAATGACCACTTTGCTTGTGGCCGTAAAGTGACTTCTCTAAGAGACAAACATTCCCAGTTTGGAATATGTCCATATTATAATGTTCAGGTGGATTTATATAAATTTCCTCAATCAGTTCTCCATTTAGGAATGCAGAATCAAAGTCTAGCTGATATAACAGTAGATCATATAGTGTAGCAACAGCAATCAGTAACCTTAAGGTGCTATACCTTGCGACTGCTGAGTAGATCTCTCCGTAATCGATTCCATACTTCTGGGTATATCCCTTGGCAACAAGGCGGGCTTTGTAACGAGCTACTGTCCCACCTGTGTTCAACTTCTTGCAGAAAACCCACTTGTTGTTAATCGTTTTACGGTCACTTGGTCTATCAACCATAGCCCATGTACTGTTATCATTTAGTGCTGACAGTTCTGTATCAATTGCTGACTTCCACTCTGTCCATTCACTGCTTGCCTTTGCTTCCTGTATGTTTTGAGGTTCACAGTAAGCTATGTTTGCATACTCCTCACTGTATTTCTTGGCTGGAATACCTTTGTTGCTCCTCGTGGAACTTCGGTTCTCTGACTTGTCTGCTTTGACACTCTCAGATTCTGATACGCTTTCTGCTGCCTGTACATCCAATAATACATTTTGTTGTTGCTTCACTGCTCCAGATTGTGGTGCTGTCTCATAGAATACCACATCTCTGGATTTAAGAAGACGTTTACTTGTAACATCCCAAAGTCTGTATCCTTTGCTTTTGTCGCAGTATCCGAGTATTATACATTCTATGGGTTTTGGATCTAGTTTTCTCCTTTTTTCCTTTGTTATATGTGCAAAAGCTTTGCTCCCGAAGACACGAAGATGACTGATTCTTGGCTTTTTCCTGGACCACGCCTCCAGTGGCATTTTTCCTTTGACAGCCACTGTAGATGCACGATTCTTTAGGTATACTACAGTAGTTACTGCTTCTGGCCAAAACTTATTTTACAGGCCAATATCACTTAACATAGTCCGTGCTCTCTCAACAATTGTGCGCTTTGCCCGCTCACTCACGCCATTCTGTTACGGTGTGTAGGCAATTGTTAGCTGAGGATTTATGCCATATTTCCTAAGGAATGCAGCTACGACTTTGTTATCATACTCTCCACCGTTGTCTGATCTCAGGATCTTTAGTTTCAGACCTGTCTGATTCTCCACCAGGTTTTTGTACTCCACAAATTTGTTGACAACTTCACTCTTAAGAAAGTACACATGTGTCATTCTTGTGGTGTCATCAATGAGAGTCATGAAATACCTGTAGACACTGATTGATTCTTCCTCCATTGGACCACACACGTCTGTGTGCACTAGAGCTAATGGTGTCTCTGCTCTATTAACTGACTGTGGAAATGGGTTGCGAGTTTGCTTGCCCTTTATGCAACTCTCACACATTGGTCTTTCAGTGTTGCTCACGGTGATCCCTGTTACCATTCCATCTAGATGTTGTCATAACCCAGATGACCCAAGCATTTGTGCCACAGCTCCATTGACTGTTTCTCCTCAGTAGTCATCATTGCAGTACACTCCTCAGTGTCCATATAGTTGGTTGCATCAGATTGCTGAAGCAATAACAGTCCCTCTTTTATTCTGCACCATACACTTGCCCTTCTGAAATTGGACTTTGTAGCCTTTTTTCTCTAGGATGCTGATAGCAGTGAGATTACTTCCTAAATCAGGCACATACAACACATCTTGGATATCTGTTACAACTGTCTCACCTCCATTTCTTAAATGTACAGTGATTGTCCCAGCTTATAATACAGTAAGGGCCTTATTTCCAATCCCTGTAACAGTAGTGGGAACACACTGTGTTAAAGAATTGAACCAATGCTTATTGCAATTGAAATGTCTAGTGGCCCCCAAGTCCATGTACCAGCAATCCTTCCTGTGACTGTCTGCTACATTCAGTGCTGACTCATTTGGCTTGTCACGCTGCTTCTGCGCACCACTGGAATTTCTCATCTTGCAATCTGAAGCTTTATGTCCTATCTTGTGACATACAGAACACTTCAATTTTTGCTTTCTGGACTTTGTGCCCTTTGTGATCAAGGCAGAACCCTCAGATATGGTCTCAACAGGAATACGTTCTTGGAACTGCAACAACTTGGCTCTTACAATCTCCGTTGTCAGTTTAGTGTCGTTTGACTCTAACACAAAAAACAAAAAATCAAATTCTGGCATCAGATTCTGTAACATAGCCATTGTGACCTCTTCCTCGTCCACCTGTGCTCCCACAGATGCCAACTGCTGAGCTATCAACAATAACTTATCAATATAATAGTTCATGTCCTTGCAGGCACTCAGTTTCGTTCCTTATAGCATGCATCTTAAACTTATCCTTCTCATCAGACCTTTATCTTCATATGCATTTTGGAGGGCCATCCACATGTCCTTAGCTGACACTTTCCCACAGACTATTGAATAGAAATGCTGCTCCACAGCTAAACCTATCGTCCCGATGGCTCTGTCTACATCATCTGGGTTTGGACCTACTCCCAGGTCTTTAGTAACCTTCCACAACTTTTCCCGCTTAAGCTGCAGCTCCATGGCAAACTTCTATGTAGCATAGTTCTCTGAACCTTTCAGCTTAGCAAAATTCATGCTGTGTCTTGTGCTATACATCCTTCCTGCTCTTGTATAAAATGTCACTTTAAACTGTGTCACTGTGATTATTTAAAAGCACTCGGGGGTAAATCTTCAAGTACATATGGGCCTGGGCACGGGACTGGGCCCATAACCAGTTTGCAGAGTGTACTGGGCTATCTGGTGCAGTGACATCAGTCCACATACTTGAAGACTTAAATAGTAATGCAGGTTTATTTAGTGTACACAGGTGACTCAGATGTAACACTGGTAGTGCTAATCAGGAGCCCATATATCACACAACGTAACTGCATTAGGTAGTGGTACTTATCAGGAGATGTCTGTGGTGGTGAAGCACGGAGGACTGCAGTCTGACTCCTACTGTAGGGAAGATGATGCATGCACTGGAACACTGTGAGTCTCTATAGCTAAGCTATGCT
This sequence comes from Pseudophryne corroboree, assembly GCF_028390025.1. NCBI lineage: Eukaryota > Metazoa > Chordata > Amphibia > Anura > Myobatrachidae > Pseudophryne > Pseudophryne corroboree. Next base: position 551,013,669 of record NC_086448.1, on the reverse strand, counting down.
CCAAGTACCAGCTCTGCACAATTGTACACACAGGGCTCTGTCTCTCAGTCTTTGTATGTGTCACACTCTCCTCACTCTCTCTCTGAGATGGAGGAACAGGAACTTACATCATATAACTCCGCCTCCTGGCACTAGAGGTCTAACACTAGAGGATGCACCCATAGACTGATACACAGAAGGAGACATGTACAGAGCGCACCATGGCCCTCATTTCGAATTGATCGCACCAATCAACTTTTTGCTGCTGGTGCGATCAACTAATCTCCACCTATGGGGAAGTGTATTTTAGCATAGCAGGGCTGCGAACGCTTGTGCAGCCCTGCTATGCTAAAAAAGTTTCATACAAAACAAGACTAGCCCTAGACCTACTTACCCTGTGCGACAGATCCAGCGATGCAGGTCCTGGCTTTGACGTCAGATATCCGCCCTCCGTTCGCCTGGACACGCCTGCGTTTTTCTTACCACTCCCCCAAAATGGCTGGAAACGGTGAGTATCTGCCCCGGAACACCTCCCGCCTGTCCATCTTCTTGCGATCGCCGTTGCAATCACTTTTTTCGCTGGCGGGGTCATTGCCCGGCGACGATCGTCACCAGGCAATGACGCGCGTGTGCAAAGCGTCCACCGCGCATGCGCATTTCTGACCCGTTAGCATTGCAGCAAAGAACCGCTGCGTGCGAATGGGTCGGAATGACCCCGATATCCTAACACAAAAGACAAAAAATTGTAAAACTTTTTTTTACACAATTCCTGGCTATCAGCCCGGCATTCACATCCCATGAATGCCGGGGACAGTGCCAGGCTTCATCCCTGGCCCTTGGGTGCCTGGAAGGGGGGACCCCTTTATTGGGGGGTCACCACTTCCCCAGGGAACCCTGGACAGGTGTGACTAGTTGAGGATTTAATGCCACAGCCACAGGGACCTGTATAAATGTGTGCCCTGGCTTTGGCATTATCTCTTTGACAAGTGGAACCCGGTGCTGGTTTAAAAAATACGGGAGACCCCTACGTCCTTTTTCCCTCGTATTTCTGGAACCAGGATTGGTTCAAGAGCCCAGTGCTGGTTTTTAAAATACTGGGAACCCCTATGCAATTTTCCCCAGTATTTTAACAACCAGGAACAGATCAATGAGCTTGGGGCTGGTTATATTCAGTACTCTTTACTACACTTTTAAATAGAGAAGCATGCACTGCTCTCACTGATCCGTGCATGTTTCTCCAAACACAACATCCAGATTTAGGTCTATCCGAAAGTTGTACTTGTGCACAAATTTCATCCTTTTACGGCAGTGTATGGCTATTGTTGGCAGTGAGTGAGAATATAAATTCTTAATAAATTTCTGTGGTCTATAAAGTGTAGTGAAAATCCAACCGTGTTTGGCCAATGGTCTATTGATTCATATTTGTGTGGATGGCTGTGTATCTCAATATGAATTGGTAGACCTCTGTTCCTGAACCTTTTTTTTTTTAAATAGTATTGATGTAACTGGCACTGCTGAGGTCATTGTATATCTGGCACTGCTGGGGGCAGAGGCGTAACTGTGGGAGGCAACGAAGTCAGCTGCCGCTGGGCTCCTGCTCTGTAGGGGGGCACCTCTCCTCCTATGTTCAGCGACACCATTCAATGAAGTTAATTGACAGCTGTCGCTAGATCTTCCGTGGCTGACTCCCCTCCCCCATCAGTCCTTGCACCTTACAAGTCACACCCTCTTTATTATAGATGCACATTTTAACTGTCATACCCAGGATTATAATTCTAACTATATGGAGTTACTTCTCTGACAATTACAGGTAACTTCATATAGTTAGAATTCTACACCTTCCTATACAGGAGTAAATAGGTCTATCAGTAAAGTCCCTTCTTCCAGTGTAATGGGTCATGGGTTCTAATCCTGGGTATGACACTTGTAAAATAATTGTCAGAGAAATAGTCAACATTGACTGAGCAGATCTAATCTATGTAGTGTGTGGCTGTACACTACATAGATCTGTCTAGTTGCAGTGGTTTTGAATTGACAATTTTAAGTAGCTTCATATAAATAGAATCTGCTGACTTGCTGTGCAAATAGCTCTATCAGTAAGGTGTCTGCCTTCAGTGTAACAGGTCATGGATTCTAATCCTGTGTATGACTGCTAAGAAATGTGAGATATAAAATGACAATGAATATATATATATATATATATATATATATATATATACATACACTGCTCAAAAAAATAAAGGGAACACTAAAATAACACATCCTAGAACTGAATGAATGAAATATTCTTATTAAATACCTTGTTCTTTACATAGTTGAATGTGCTGACAACAAAATCACACAAAAATTATCAATGGAAATCAAATCTATTAACCCATGGAGGTCTGGATTTGGAGTCACACTCAAAATTAAAGTGGAAAAACACACTACAGGCTGATCCAACTTTGATGTAATGTCCTTAAAACAAGTCAAAATGAGGCTCAGTAGTGTGTGTGGCCTCCACGTGCCTGTATGACCTCCCTACAATGCCTGGGCATGCTCCTGATGAGGTGGCGGATGGTCTCCTGAGGGATCTCCTCCCAGACCTGGACTAAAGCATCCGCCAACTCTTGGACAGTCTGTGGTGCAATGTGGCATTGGTGGATGGAGCGAGACATGATGTCCCAGATGTGCTCAGTTGGATTCAGGTCTGGGGAACGGGCGGGCCAGTCCATAGCATCAATGCCTTCGTCTTGCAGGAACTGCTGACAGACTCCAGCCACATGAGGTCTAGCATTGTCTTGCATTAGGAGGAACCCAGGGCCAATCGCACCAGCATATGGTCTCACAAGGGGTCTGAGGTTCTCATCTCGGTACCTAATGGCAGTCAGGCTACCTCTGGCGAGCACATGGATGGCTGTGCGGCCCCCCCAAAGAAATGCCACCCCACACCATTACTGACCCACTGCCAAACCGATCATGCTGGAGGATGTTGCAGGCAGCAGAACGTTCTCCTTGGCATCTCCAGACTCTGTCACGTCTGTCACATGTGCTCAGTGAGAACCTGCTTTCATCTGTGAAGAGCACAGGGTGCCAGTGGTGAATTTTCCAATCTTGGTGTTCTCTGGCAAATGTCAAACGTCCTGCACGGTGTTGGGCTGTAAGCACAACCCCCACCTGTGGACGTCGAGCCCTCATACCATCCTCATGGAGTCTGTTTCTGATCGTTTGAGTAGACACATGCACATTTGTGGCTTTCTGGAGGTCATTTTGCAGGGCTCTGGCAGTGCTCCTCCTGTTCCTCCTTGCACAAAGGCGGAGGTAGCGGTCCTGCTGCTGGGTTGTTGCCCTCCTACGGCCTCCTCCACGTGTCCTGATGTACTGGCCTGTCTCCTGGTAGCGCCTCCATGCTCTGGACACTACGCTGACAGACACAGCAAACCTTCTTGCCACAGCTCGCATTGATGTGCCATCCTGGATGAGCTGCACTACCTGAGCCACTTGTGTGGGTTGTAGACTCCGTCTCATGCTACCATTAGAGTGAAAGCACTGCCAGCTTTCAAAAGTGACCAAAACATCAGCCAGAAAGCCATGGAGCTGAGAAGTGGTCTGTGGTCACCACCTGCAGAACAACTCCTTTATTGGGGGTGTCTTGCTAATTGTCTATAATTCCCACCTGTTGTGTATTCCATTTGCACAACAGCATGGGAAATTGATTGTCAATCAGTGTTGTTTCCTAAGTGGACAGTTTGATTTCACAGAAGTGTGTTTGACTTGGAGTTACATGGTGTTGTTTAAGTGTTCCCATTATTTTTTTTGAGCAGTGTGTGTGTATATATATATATATATATATATATATACATATATATATACAAACAGAAAGTTCAGCACTCACCAAAGCAAGCTAACTTATTTTCACAACATCAATAAATGATGGGGGTTTAGTTAGTGAATTGGCCAATGCTCGGAAGCCTGCAAACCGCTCGCCAAGGTACCCCATCTTCATGCAGGTCCTACATTATCTCAGAGTCTCAAAAATTAAATCCTAGCAACTGTATCACACATAATATAACTGCAAAAATGCCTACTTGGTTTAATGTGTATCTGCCAATACTCCATGGCTTTTAAAGGTACACTAGTCACCTGACACTGGCTGATAAATAATAATCATTTGCATGAAGATGGGGTACCTTGGCGAGCGGTTTGCAGGCTTCCGTGCATTGGCCAATTCACTAACTAAACCCCCATCATTTATTGATGTTGTGAAAATAAGTTAGCTTGCTTTGGTGAGTGCTGAACTTTCTGTTTGTATATTTTTAAGTAGGTGGCCATGGGCTACATGCACCCCACCCTATGAGTGGTGAGTGCAGACACTGCACCCCGCTTTTGGGGTGGTGAGTGCTGTGGTTTTATATTTGTTGGTATATTGTAGGGTTAATCTTTGGTTAACTCATATTAACTGTGGCCACAAGCTTTGTTCATGCACCCCTATGCAAGCCCAATTATCTTAAACCTGGGTCAGCTGTTCATTAGTAATTTATCAGCCAGTGTCAGGTGACTAGTATACCTTTAAAAGCAATGGAGTATTGGCAGATACACATTAAACCAAGTAGGCATTTTTGCAGTTATATTATGTGTGATACAGTTGCTAGGTTTTACTTTTTGAGACTCTGTGATAGTGTAGGACCTGCATGAAGATGGGGTACCTTGGCGAGCGGTTTGCAGGCTTCCGTGCATTGGCCAATTCACTAACTAAACCCCCATCATTTATTGATGTTGTGAAAATAAGTTAGCTTGCTTTGGTGAGTGCTGAACTTTCTGTTTGTATATTTTTAAGTAGGTGGCCATGGGCTACATGCACTCCACCCTATGAGTGGTGAGTGCAGACACTGCACCCCGCTTTTGGGGTGGTGAGTGCTGTGGTTTTATATTTGTTGGTATATTGTAGGGTTAATCTTTGGCTAACTCATATTAACTGTGGCCACAAGCTTTGTTCATGCACCCCTATGCAAGCCCAATTATCTTAAACCTGGGTCAGCTGTTCATTAGTAATTTATCAGCTAGTGTCAGCTGACTAGTGTACCTTTAAAAGCCATGGAGTATTGGCAAATACACATTAAACCAAGTAGGCATATTTGCAGTTATATTATGTGTGATACAGTTGCTAGGTTTTACTTTTTGAGACTCTGTGATAGTGTAGGACCTGCATGAAGATGGGGTACCTTGGCGAGCGGTTTGCAGGCTTCTGTGCATTGGCCAATTCACAAACTAAACCCCCATCATTTATTGATGTTGTGAAAATAAGTTAGCTTGCTTTGGTGAGTGCTGAACGTTCTGTTTGTATATTCTTAAGTAGGTGGCCATGGGCTACATGCACCCCACCCTATGAGTGGTGAGTGCAGACACTGCACCCCGCTTTTGGGGTGGTGAGTGCTGTGGTTTTATATTTGTTGGTATATATATATATATATATATATATATATAATATTGTCCAATGTCCGGCTCTCACTTAATGCTATAGATCTGCGCCGGGTGCCCGCATGAGAGAAAAGTCAATATACAAATGTTGATATGCAGCACTCCTGGCGTCTTGAAAAATCACACGACTATTGCACTATCATATGGCAACGTTTCAGTGCCGTTTATTGTGGCACTTTCGTCAGGTTTAACTATATATATAGTTCGTAAAAAAGATTTGCGGCACTCAGGGACTTGTGATGAAACAAATGTATTAAAGCATAAAAAAAAAAAAACCATCAACGTTTCAGGGAATTTAACCCTTTTGTCACTCTCACACATCTTGATAAAGGGGTTAAATTCCCCGAAACGTTGATGGATATTTTTTTTATTTTGATGCTTTAATACATTCGTTTCATCACAAGTCCCTGAGTGACGCAAATCTTTTTTACGAACTGTCTGACTTTACATTGAGGGCACCGGGGCAAGTCTGTTATTTAGAGGAGTGCTGGGCTTTTTCCACATTATATATATATATATATATATATATAAGTGATGTGCACCGGAAATTTTTCAGGTTTTGTGTTTTGGTTCTGGATTCGGTTCCGCGGCCGTGTTTTGGATTCGGACGTGTTTTGGCAAAACCTCCCTGAAAATTTTTTGTCGGATTCGGGTGTGTTTTGGATTCGGGTGTTTTTTTTACAAAAAAACCCTTAAAAACAGCTTAAATCATAAAATTTGGGGGTCATTTTAATCCCATAGTATTATTAACCTCGATAACCATAATTTACACTCATTTCCAGTCTATTCTGAACACCTCACACCTCACAATATTATTTTTAGTCCTAAAATTTGCACCAAAGCCGCTGGATGACTAAGCTAAGCGACCCAGGTGGCCGACACAAACACGTGGCCCATTTAGGAGTGGCACTGCAGTGTCAGACAGTATGGCACTTCAAAAAATAGTCCCCAAACAGCACATGATGCAAAGAAAAAAAGAGGTGCACCAAGGTTGCTGGATGGCTAAGCTAAGCGACCCAAGTGGCCGACACAAACACCTGGCCCATCTAGGAGTGGCACTGCAGTGTCAGGCAGGATGGCACTTCAAAAAAATAGTCCCCAAACAGCACATGATGCAAAGAAAAAAAGAGGCGCAATGAGGTAGCTGTGTGACTAAGCTAAGCGACCCAAGTGGCCAACACAAACACCTGGCCCATCTAGCAGTGGCACTGCAGTGTCAGGCAGGATGGCACTTCAAAAAAATAGTCCCCAAACAGCACATGATGCAAAGAAAAAAGGAGGTGCAATGAGGTAGCTGTGTGACTAAGCTAAGCGACCCAAGTGGCCGACACAAACACCTGGCCAATCTAGGAGTGGCACTGCAGTGTCAGACAGGATGGCCCTTCAAAAAATAGTCCCCAAACAGCACATGATGTAAAGAAAAAAAAGAGGTGCACCAAGGTCGCTGGATGGCTAAGCTAAGCGACACAAGTGGCCGACACAAACACCTGGCCCATCTAGGAGTGGCACTGCAGTGTCAGGAAGGATGGCACTTAAAAAAAATAGTCCCCAAACAGCACATGATGCAAAGAAAAAAAGAGGTGCAATGAGGAAGCTGTGTGACTAAGCTAAGCGACCCAAGTGGCCGACACAAACACCTGGCCCATCTAGGAGTGGCACTGCAGTGTCAGACAGGATGGCACTTCAAAAAATAGTCCCCAAACAGCACATGATGTAAAGAAAAAAAAGATGTGCACCAAGGTCGCTGGATGGCTAAGCTAAGCGACACAAGTGGCCGACACAAACACCTGGCCCATCTAGGAGTGGCACTGCAGTGTCAGGCAGGATGGCACTTCAAAAAAATAGTCCCCAAACAGCACATGATGCAAAGAAAAAAAGAGGTGCAATGAGGTAGCTGTGTGACTAAGCTAAGCTACCCAAGTGGCCGACACAAACACCTGGCCCATCTTGGAGTGGCACTGCAGTGTCAGACAGGATGGCAGATTTAAAAAATAGTCCCCAAACAGCACATGATGCAAAGAAAAAAGAGGTGCCTGACTTAAACAAACCCCCTCACCATCAGAATCCTCCTTGTCAATTTCCTCCCCAGCGCCAGCAACACCCATATTCTCATCCTGGTGTACTTCAAAAGTGACATCTTCAATTTGACTATCAGGAACTGGACTGCGGGTGCACCTTCCAGCACTTGCAGGGGGCGTGCAAATGGTGGAAGGCGCAACCTCTTCCCGTCCGGTGTTGGGAAGGTCAGGCATCGCAACCGACACAATTGGACTCTCCTTGGAGATTTGTGATTTAGAAGAACGCACAGTTCTTTGCTGTGCTTTTGCCATCTTAACTCTTTTAAGTTTTCTAGCAGGAGGATGAGTGCTTCCATCCTCATGTGAAGCTGAACCACTAGCCATGAACATAGGCCAGACCCTCAGCCGTTCCTTGCCACTCCGTGTTGTAAATGGCACATTGGCAAGTTTACGCTTCTCCTCAGACGATTTTGATTTAGATTTTTGGGTCATTTTACTGAGCTTTATTTTAATGGATTTTACATACTCTCTACTATGACATTGGGCATCGGCCTTGGCAGACGACGTTGATGGCATTTCATCGTCTCGGCCATGACTAGTGGCAGCAGCTTCAACACGAGGTGGAAGTGGATCTTGATCTTTCCCTATTTTACCCTCCACATTTTTGTTCTCCATTTTTTAATGTGTGGAATTATATGCCAGTAATATATCAATAGCAATGGCCTACTACTATAAATACTGCGCACAACTGAAATGCACCACAGGTATGGATGGATAGTATACTTGACGACACAGAGGTAGGTAGAGCAGTGGCCTTCTGTACCGTACTGCTATATAGTATATACTGGTGGTCAGCAAACTGTGTAAAACTGAAATGCACCACAGGTATGGATGGATAGTATACTTGACGACACAGAGGTAGGTAGAGCAGTGGCCTTCTGTACCGTACTGCTATATAGTATATACTGGTGGTCAGCAAACTGTGCAAAACTGAAATGCACCACAGGTATGGATGGATAGTATACTTGACGACACAGAGGTAGGTAGAGCAGTGGACTACTGTACCGTACTGCTATATATATAGTTATACTGGTGGTCAGCAAACTGTGCAAAACTGAAATGCACCACAGGTATGGATGGATAGTATACTTGACGACACAGAGGTAGGTAGAGCAGTGGACTACTGTACCGTACTGCTATATATATAGTTATACTGGTGGTCAGCAAACTGTGCAAAACTGAAATGCACCACAGGTATGGATGGATAGTATACTTGACGACACAGAGGTAGGTAGAGCAGTGGCCTTCTGTACCGTACTGCTATATAGTATATACTAGTGGTCAGCAAACTGTGCAAAACTGAAATGCAGCACAGGTATGGATGGATAGTATACTTGACGACACAGAGGTAGGTAGAGCAGTGGACTACTGTACCGTACTGCTATATATATAGTTATACTGGTGGTCAGCAAAATTCTGCACTGTCCTCCTACTAGTATATATATACTACAATGCAGCACAGATATGGAGCGTTTTTCAGGCAGAGAACGTATAATACTGGTGGTCACTGGTCAGCAAAACTCTGCACTGTACTCCTCCTATATAATACAGCCGCTCCCCAGTCCCCACAATAAAGCAATTAGCACACTGAGCACAGATATTTGCAGCACACTGAGCACAGTCAGATATGAAGCGTTTTTCAGGTAGAGAACGTAGATATTTGCACTTGCAGCACACTGAGCACAGATATTTGCAGCACACTGAGCACAGATATTTGCAGCACAATTTGCAGCCCACTGAACATAGAAACTGAGAGGACGCCAGCCACGTCCTCTCACGATCATCTCCAATGCACGAGTGAAAAATGGCGGCGACGCGCAGCTCCTTATATAGAATATGAATCTCGCGAGAATCCGACCGTGGGATGATGACGTTCGGGCGCGCTCGGGTTAACCGAGCAAGGCGGAAGGATCCGAATTGCTCGAACCCGTGCAAAAAAAGGTGAAGTTCGGGCGGGTTCGGATCCCGAGGATCCGAACCCGCTCATCACTAATATATATATATATATATATATATATATACATATATTGTAACAAGCGACATTCCACCAGACAAGACACTGACACAGTTCCCAAACAGCATGTACACAATCTCAGGTTCCCTCTCTAACCCACTGGCCCGCCCAATATCGCCTGGCCACTTGTTGGCATTAGAAGTTCTGAGCCCTTGCCCTAATGAGCTTTCTAAAAGTGTATCAACAGAAATACAATAATATAATTTCCAACTGCCAGATAATCTTTGAGACAACATTAAAGAGACAACCTGCTGTGTCCCAACACCTCGCTGTGCTTCCTCTTGGTCCAGCCCTAAATCCAGGTCGCCTTAGCCTGGGGCACCCGAACTGTTGTGCCCTATCCTGTAAACATCCAGGGTGGCATCCGGACTGGACTGCCACTATATATATATTTATATATATATATATATATATATATATATATATATATATGTACATTTTTTTTAGAATACCCCATAGTTAAACACACACACACACACATAAATATATATATATATATATATATATATATATATATATATACACACACAGGTTGAGTATCCCTTATCCAAAATGCTTGGGACCAGAGGTATTTTGGATATGGGATTTTTCCGTATTTTGGAATAATTGCATACCATAATGAGATATCATGGTGATGGGACCTAAATCTAAGCACAGAATGTACTTATGTTACATATACACCTTATACATACAGCCTGAAGGTCATTTTAACCAATATTTTTTATAACTTTGTGCATTAAACAAAGTGTGTCTATGTTCACACAATTCATTTATATTTCATATACACCTTATATACACAGCCTGAAGGTCATTTAATACAATATTTTTAATAACTTTGTGTATTAAACAAAGTCTGCGTACATTAAGCCATCAAAAAACAAAGGTTTCACTATCTCACTCTCACTCAAAAAAGTCTGTATTTTGGAATATTCCGTATTTCGGAATATTTGGAAATGGGATACTCAACCTGTAGAACGTTCTCCTTGGCATCTCCAGACTCTGTCACGTCTGTCACATGTGCTCAGTGAGAACCTGCTTTCATCTGTGAAGAGCACAGGGTGCCAGTGGTGAATTTTCCAATCTTGGTGTTCTCTGGCAAATGTCAAACGTCCTGCACGGTGTTGGGCTGTAAGCACAACCCCCACCTGTGGACGTCGAGCCCTCATACCATCCTCATGGAGTCTGTTTCTGATCGTTTGAGTAGACACATGCACATTTGTGGCTTTCTGGAGGTCATTTTGCAGGGCTCTGGCAGTGCTCCTCCTGTTCCTCCTTGCACAAAGGCGGAGGTAGCGGTCCTGCTGCTGGGTTGTTGCCCTCCTACGGCCTCCTCCACGTGTCCTGATGTACTGGCCTGTCTCCTGGTAGCGCCTCCATGCTCTGGACACTACGCTGACAGACACAGCAAACCTTCTTGCCACAGCTCGCATTGATGTGCCATCCTGGATGAGCTGCACTACCTGAGCCACTTGTGTGGGTTGTAGACTCCGTCTCATGCTACCATTAGAGTGAAAGCACTGCCAGCTTTCAAAAGTGACCAAAACATCAGCCAGAAAGCCATGGAGCTGAGAAGTGGTCTGTGGTCACCACCTGCAGAACAACTCCTTTATTGGGGGTGTCTTGCTAATTGTCTATAATTCCCACCTGTTGTGTATTCCATTTGCACAACAGCATGGGAAATTGATTGTCAATCAGTGTTGTTTCCTAAGTGGACAGTTTGATTTCACAGAAGTGTGTTTGACTTGGAGTTACATGGTGTTGTTTAAGTGTTCCCATTATTTTTTTTGAGCAGTGTGTGTATATATATATATATATATATATATACATATATATATACAAACAGAAAGTTCAGCACTCACCAAAGCAAGCTAACTTATTTTCACAACATCAATAAATGATGGGGGTTTAGTTAGTGAATTGGCCAATGCTCGGAAGCCTGCAAACCGCTCGCCAAGGTACCCCATCTTCATGCAGGTCCTACATTATCTCAGAGTCTCAAAAATTAAATCCTAGCAACTGTATCACACATAATATAACTGCAAAAATGCCTACTTGGTTTAATGTGTATCTGCCAATACTCCATGGCTTTTAAAGGTACACTAGTCACCTGACACTGGCTGATAAATAATAATCATTTGCATGAAGATGGGGTACCTTGGCGAGCGGTTTGCAGGCTTCCGTGCATTGGCCAATTCACTAACTAAACCCCCATCATTTATTGATGTTGTGAAAATAAGTTAGCTTGCTTTGGTGAGTGCTGAACTTTCTGTTTGTATATTTTTAAGTAGGTGGCCATGGGCTACATGCACCCCACCCTATGAGTGGTGAGTGCAGACACTGCACCCCGCTTTTGGGGTGGTGAGTGCTGTGGTTTTATATTTGTTGGTATATTGTAGGGTTAATCTTTGGTTAACTCATATTAACTGTGGCCACAAGCTTTGTTCATGCACCCCTATGCAAGCCCAATTATCTTAAACCTGGGTCAGCTGTTCATTAGTAATTTATCAGCCAGTGTCAGGTGACTAGTATACCTTTAAAAGCAATGGAGTATTGGCAGATACACATTAAACCAAGTAGGCATTTTTGCAGTTATATTATGTGTGATACAGTTGCTAGGTTTTACTTTTTGAGACTCTGTGATAGTGTAGGACCTGCATGAAGATGGGGTACCTTGGCGAGCGGTTTGCAGGCTTCCGTGCATTGGCCAATTCACTAACTAAACCCCCATCATTTATTGATGTTGTGAAAATAAGTTAGCTTGCTTTGGTGAGTGCTGAACTTTCTGTTTGTATATTTTTAAGTAGGTGGCCATGGGCTACATGCACCCCACCCTATGAGTGGTGAGTGCAGACACTGCACCCCGCTTTTGGGGTGGTGAGTGCTGTGGTTTTATATTTGTTGGTATATTGTAGGGTTAATCTTTGGTTAACTCATATTAACTGTGGCCACAAGCTTTGTTCATGCACCCCTATGCAAGCCCAATTATCTTAAACCTGGGTCAGCTGTTCATTAGTAATTTATCAGCCAGTGTCAGGTGACTAGTATACCTTTAAAAGCAATGGAGTATTGGCAGATACACATTAAACCAAGTAGGCATTTTTGCAGTTATATTATGTGTGATACAGTTGCTAGGTTTTACTTTTTGAGACTCTGTGATAGTGTAGGACCTGCATGAAGATGGGGTACCTTGGCGAGCGGTTTGCAGGCTTCCGTGCATTGGCCAATTCACTAACTAAACCCCCATCATTTATTGATGTTGTGAAAATAAGTTAGCTTGCTTTGGTGAGTGCTGAACTTTCTGTTTGTATATTTTTAAGTAGGTGGCCATGGGCTACATGCACTCCACCCTATGAGTGGTGAGTGCAGACACTGCACCCCGCTTTTGGGGTGGTGAGTGCTGTGGTTTTATATTTGTTGGTATATTGTAGGGTTAATCTTTGGCTAACTCATATTAACTGTGGCCACAAGCTTTGTTCATGCACCCCTATGCAAGCCCAATTATCTTAAACCTGGGTCAGCTGTTCATTAGTAATTTATCAGCTAGTGTCAGCTGACTAGTGTACCTTTAAAAGCCATGGAGTATTGGCAAATACACATTAAACCAAGTAGGCATATTTGCAGTTATATTATGTGTGATACAGTTGCTAGGTTTTACTTTTTGAGACTCTGTGATAGTGTAGGACCTGCATGAAGATGGGGTACCTTGGCGAGCGGTTTGCAGGCTTCTGTGCATTGGCCAATTCACAAACTAAACCCCCATCATTTATTGATGTTGTGAAAATAAGTTAGCTTGCTTTGGTGAGTGCTGAACGTTCTGTTTGTATATTCTTAAGTAGGTGGCCATGGGCTACATGCACCCCACCCTATGAGTGGTGAGTGCAGACACTGCACCCCGCTTTTGGGGTGGTGAGTGCTGTGGTTTTATATTTGTTGGTATATATATATATATATATATATATATAATATTGTCCAATGTCCGGCTCTCACTTAATGCTATAGATCTGCGCCGGGTGCCCGCATGAGAGAAAAGTCAATATACAAATGTTGATATGCAGCACTCCTGGCGTCTTGAAAAATCACACGACTATTGCACTATCATATGGCAACGTTTCAGTGCTGTTTATTGTGGCACTTTCGTCAGGTTTAACTATATATATAGTTCGTAAAAAAGATTTGCGGCACTCAGGGACTTGTGATGAAACAAATGTATTAAAGCATAAAAAAAAAAAATCCATCAACGTTTCAGGGAATTTAACCCTTTTGTCACTCTCACACATCTTGATAAAGGGGTTAAATTCCCCGAAACGTTGATGGATATTTTTTTTATTTTGATGCTTTAATACATTCGTTTCATCACAAGTCCCTGAGTGACGCAAATCTTTTTTACGAACTGTCTGACTTTACATTGAGGGCACCGGGGCAAGTCTGTTATTTAGAGGAGTGCTGGGCTTTTTCCACATTATATATATATATATATATATATATATATAAGTGATGTGCACCGGAAATTTTTCAGGTTTTGTGTTTTGGTTCTGGATTCGGTTCCGCGGCCGTGTTTTGGATTCGGACGTGTTTTGGCAAAACCTCCCTGAAAATTTTTTGTCGGATTCGGGTGTGTTTTGGATTCGGGTGTTTTTTTTACAAAAAAACCCTTAAAAACAGCTTAAATCATAAAATTTGGGGGTCATTTTGATCCCATAGTATTATTAACCTCGATAACCATAATTTACACTCATTTCCAGTCTATTCTGAACACCTCACACCTCACAATATTATTTTTAGTCCTAAAATTTGCACCAAAGCCGCTGGATGACTAAGCTAAGCGACCCAGGTGGCCGACACAAACACGTGGCCCATTTAGGAGTGGCACTGCAGTGTCAGACAGTATGGCACTTCAAAAAATAGTCCCCAAACAGCACATGATGCAAAGAAAAAAAGAGGTGCACCAAGGTTGCTGGATGGCTAAGCTAAGCGACCCAAGTGGCCGACACAAACACCTGGCCCATCTAGGAGTGGCACTGCAGTGTCAGGCAGGATGGCACTTCAAAAAAATAGTCCCCAAACAGCACATGATGCAAAGAAAAAAAGAGGCGCAATGAGGTAGCTGTGTGACTAAGCTAAGCGACCCAAGTGGCCAACACAAACACCTGGCCCATCTAGCAGTGGCACTGCAGTGTCAGGCAGGATGGCACTTCAAAAAAATAGTCCCCAAACAGCACATGATGCAAAGAAAAAAGGAGGTGCAATGAGGTAGCTGTGTGACTAAGCTAAGCGACCCAAGTGGCCGACACAAACACCTGGCCAATCTAGGAGTGGCACTGCAGTGTCAGACAGGATGGCCCTTCAAAAAATAGTCCCCAAACAGCACATGATGTAAAGAAAAAAAAGAGGTGCACCAAGGTCGCTGGATGGCTAAGCTAAGCGACACAAGTGGCCGACACAAACACCTGGCCCATCTAGGAGTGGCACTGCAGTGTCAGGCAGGATGGCACTTAAAAAAAATAGTCCCCAAACAGCACATGATGCAAAGAAAAAAAGAGGTGCAATGAGGAAGCTGTGTGACTAAGCTAAGCGACCCAAGTGGCCGACACAAACACCTGGCCCATCTAGGAGTGGCACTGCAGTGTCAGACAGGATGGCACTTCAAAAAATAGTCCCCAAACAGCACATGATGTAAAGAAAAAAAAGATGTGCACCAAGGTCGCTGGATGGCTAAGCTAAGCGACACAAGTGGCCGACACAAACACCTGGCCCATCTAGGAGTGGCACTGCAGTGTCAGGCAGGATGGCACTTCAAAAAAATAGTCCCCAAACAGCACATGATGCAAAGAAAAAAAGAGGTGCAATGAGGTAGCTGTGTGACTAAGCTAAGCTACCCAAGTGGCCGACACAAACACCTGGCCCATCTTGGAGTGGCACTGCAGTGTCAGACAGGATGGCAGATTTAAAAAATAGTCCCCAAACAGCACATGATGCAAAGAAAAAAGAGGTGCCTGACTTAAACAAACCCCCTCACCATCAGAATCCTCCTTGTCAATTTCCTCCCCAGCGCCAGCAACACCCATATTCTCATCCTGGTGTACTTCAAAAGTGACATCTTCAATTTGACTATCAGGAACTGGACTGCGGGTGCACCTTCCAGCACTTGCAGGGGGCGTGCAAATGGTGGAAGGCGCAACCTCTTCCCGTCCGGTGTTGGGAAGGTCAGGCATCGCAACCGACACAATTGGACTCTCCTTGGAGATTTGTGATTTAGAAGAACGCACAGTTCTTTGCTGTGCTTTTGCCATCTTAACTCTTTTAAGTTTTCTAGCAGGAGGATGAGTGCTTCCATCCTCATGTGAAGCTGAACCACTAGCCATGAACATAGGCCAGACCCTCAGCCGTTCCTTGCCACTCCGTGTTGTAAATGGCACATTGGCAAGTTTACGCTTCTCCTCAGACGATTTTGATTTAGATTTTTGGGTCATTTTACTGAGCTTTATTTTAATGGATTTTACATACTCTCTACTATGACATTGGGCATCGGCCTTGGCAGACGACGTTGATGGCATTTCATCGTCTCGGCCATGACTAGTGGCAGCAGCTTCAACACGAGGTGGAAGTGGATCTTGATCTTTCCCTATTTTACCCTCCACATTTTTGTTCTCCATTTTTTAATGTGTGGAATTATATGCCAGTAATATATCAATAGCAATGGCCTACTACTATAAATACTGCGCACAACTGAAATGCACCACAGGTATGGATGGATAGTATACTTGACGACACAGAGGTAGGTAGAGCAGTGGCCTTCTGTACCGTACTGCTATATAGTATATACTGGTGGTCAGCAAACTGTGTAAAACTGAAATGCACCACAGGTATGGATGGATAGTATACTTGACGACACAGAGGTAGGTAGAGCAGTGGCCTTCTGTACCGTACTGCTATATAGTATATACTGGTGGTCAGCAAACTGTGCAAAACTGAAATGCACCACAGGTATGGATGGATAGTATACTTGACGACACAGAGGTAGGTAGAGCAGTGGACTACTGTACCGTACTGCTATATATATAGTTATACTGGTGGTCAGCAAACTGTGCAAAACTGAAATGCACTACAGGTATGGATGGATAGTATACTTGACGACACAGAGATAGGTAGAGCAGTGGACTACTGTACCGTACTGCTATATATATAGTTATACTGGTGGTCAGCAAACTGTGCAAAACTGAAATGCACCACAGGTATGGATGGATAGTATACTTGACGACATAGAGGTAGGTAGAGCAGTGGACTACTGTACCGTACTGCTATATATATAGTTATACTGGTGGTCAGCAAACTGTGCAAAACTGAAATGCACCACAGGTATGGATGGATAGTATACTTGACGACACAGAGGTAGGTAGAGCAGTGGCCTTCTGTACCGTACTGCTGTATAGTATATACTGGTGGTCAGCAAACTGTGCAAAACTGAAATGCACCACAGGTATGGATGGATAGTATACTTGACGACACAGAGGTAGGTAGAGCAGTGGACTACTGTACCGTACTGCTATATATATAGTTATACTGGTGGTCAGCAAAATTCTGCACTGTCCTCCTGCTAGTATATATATACTACAATGCAGCACAGATATGGAGCGTTTTTCAGGCAGAGAACGTATAATACTGGTGGTCACTGGTCAGCAAAACTCTGCACTGTACTCCTCCTATATAATACAGCCGCTCCCCAGTCCCCACAATAAAGCAATTAGCACACTGAGCACAGATATTTGCAGCACACTGAGCACAGTCAGATATGAAGCGTTTTTCAGGTAGAGAACGTAGATATTTGCACTTGCAGCACACTGAGCACAGATATTTGCAGCACACTGAGCACAGATATTTGCAGCACAATTTGCAGCCCACTGAACATAGAAACTGAGAGGACGCCAGCCACGTCCTCTCACGATCATCTCCAATGCACGAGTGAAAAATGGCGGCGACGCGCAGCTCCTTATATAGAATATGAATCTCGCGAGAATCCGACCGTGGGATGATGACGTTCGGGCGCGCTCGGGTTAACCGAGCAAGGCGGAAGGATCCGAATTGCTCGAACCCGTGCAAAAAAAGGTGAAGTTCGGGCGGGTTCGGATCCCGAGGATCCGAACCCGCTCATCACTAATATATATATATATATATATTGTAACAAGCGACATTCCACCAGACAAGACACTGACACAGTTCCCAAACAGCATGTACACAATCTCAGGTTCCCTGTCTCTAACCCACTGGCCCGCCCAATATCGCCTGGCCACTTGTTGGCATTAGAAGTTCTGAGCCCTTGCCCTAATGAGCTTTCTAAAAGTGTATCAACAGAAATACAATAATATAATTTCCAACTGCCAGATAATCTTTGAGACAACATTAAAGAGACAACCTGCTGTGTCCCAACACCTCGCTGTGCTTCCTCTTGGTCCAGCCCTAAATCCAGGTCGCCTTAGACTGGGGCACCCGAACTGTTGTGCCCTATCCTGTAAACATCCAGGGTGGCATCCGGACTGGACTGCCACTATATATATATTTATATATATATATATATATATATATATATATATATATATGTACATTTTTTTTAGAATACCCCATAGTTAAACACACACACACACATAAATATATATATATATATATATATATATATATATATATATATATATACACACAGGTTGAGTATCCCTTATCCAAAATGCTTGGGACCAGAGGTATTTTGGATATGGGATTTTTCCGTATTTTGGAATAATTGCATACCATAATGAGATATCATGGTGATGGGACCTAAATCTAAGCACAGAATGTACTTATGTTACATATACACCTTATACATACAGCCTGAAGGTCATTTTAACCAATATTTTTTATAACTTTGTGCATTAAACAAAGTGTGTCTATGTTCACACAATTCATTTATATTTCATATACACCTTATATACACAGCCTGAAGGTCATTTAATACAATATTTTTAATAACTTTGTGTATTAAACAAAGTCTGCGTACATTAAGCCATCAAAAAACAAAGGTTTCACTATCTCACTCTCACTCAAAAAAGTCTGTATTTTGGAATATTCCGTATTTCGGAATATTTGGAAATGGGATACTCAACCTGTATATATATTCCCTTTGTATGGGCGGCACTCAGAGACTTGCAGCAAACATGGAAAGTTCATGGAACATGGAAAGTTCTATATATATATATATATAGAATGGAGAATGGAGAGAGTGCGCTCATAGAGGGTAATTCCAAGTTGATCGCAGCAGGAATTTTTTTAGCAGTTGGGCAAAACTATGGGGGTCATTCCGAGTTGTTCGCTCGCAAGCGGATTTTAGCAGATTTGCTCATGCTAAGCCGCCGCATACTGGGAGTGAATCTTAGCATCTTAAAATTGCGAACGATGTATTCGCAATATTGCGATTACACACCTCGTAGCAGTTTCTGAGTAGCTCCAGACTTACTCGGCATCTGCGATCATTTCAGTGCTTGTCGTTCCTGGTTTGACGTCACAAACACACCCAGCGTTCGCCCAGACACTCCCCCGTTTCTCCGGCCACTCCTGCGTTTTCCCAGGAAACGGTAGCGTTTTTTCCCACACGCCCATAAAACGGCCTGTTTCCGCCCAGTAACACCCATTTCCTGTCAATCACATTACGATCGCCAGAACGAAGAAAAAGCCGTGAGTAAAAATCCTAACTGCATAGCAAATTTACTTGGCGCAGTCGCAGTGCGGACATTGCGCATGCGCATTAAGCGGAAAATCGCTGCGATGTGAAGATTTTTACCGAGCGAACAACTCGGAATGACCCCCTATGTGCACTGCAGGGGAGACAGATATAACATGTGCAGAGAGAGATAGATTTGGGTGTGGTGAGTTAAATCTGCAATCTAAATTGCAGTGTAAAAATAAAGCAGCCAGTATTTACCCTGCACACAAACAAAATAACCCACCCAAATCTAACTCTCTCTGCAAATGTTATATCTGCCCCCCTGCAGTGCACATGGTTTTGCCCAACTGCTAAAAATTTTCCTGCTGCGATCAACTTGGAATTACCCCCATAGTGCAGATCAATTTTTATTTAAAAACACAAATTAAATAAAAACATCAGGTAATTCTACAGGACTCGTACCCTGAATAACCCACACCGTGGGCAGGTTAGCAGATGGTATAATACATTCCACAATGGCAAAACTGCATATCGCTGACACATGGACCCGGGACATTACACCGCGATGGCTGAATATTTTCCAGACCGCACCCATCAGGACACCGCGTCATGAACTCAGGAAGCCTGTGCAGTGCAAGTGGAGAAGATCAAATGTCTGGCAAGCACAGCATCAACATGTTTCGTAGATTACTTCATCAGGAGCCTCCTGATGAAGTAATCTACGAAACATGTTGATGCTGTGCATTTGATCTGCACTATGAGCGCACTCTCTTCATTCTCCATTCTAGCTATTTAATGCTCATAAGAGTCCTGAGCCTTCTAAGGAGAGTTGTTGCGGTGTTGATGTACACCTGTGCTACAGCCCAGAGTGGATTACCTGTGGACTGAGAACTATTACCTTTTAACTACCAGCGCACCTGTACACACTGCTTTTTGGATATACACACACACACACACACACACACACATACTGTAGATACATATATTTATTTATATATAGGGGGGCACCAGTATTTATCTTGCCTTCGGGCAACTGGGTCTAACTTCCGCCACTGGCTGGGGGCATTGTATAACTGCCACTAATGGGGGCATTGTGTAAGTGGCACTGCCGGGGGCATTGTGTAAGTGGCACTGCTGGGGGTATTGTGTATCTGGCAGTACTGGGGGCATTGTGTAATTGCCACTGCTGGGGGTATTGTCTACCTAGCACTATTGGGGGCATTATGTATATCTGGCACTACTGATGGCATTATGTGTATATATGGCAGTACTCAGCACATTATGTGTTTTAAAAAAAAGTTTATGTACCAATTGATGCCCCACCCCTTTTGGTAGCTCCACCCACATCACCACTAACCTCTGCCCCACCTACAGTTCATAAACCTAGTTTCCTACAAACATAGCACTGCATACAGTCATTTTGGACTTGAGGAGCCTACACACTGCATGCGCAGATTGTCACGCTTCTGTTTTTTCTTTATTGCTTGTCTCCTTGATGTCACATCGATATAATATATACCTCAGTTTCTTTCAAGGTTACTAAGCTAGATAGATAGATAGATAGATAGATAGATAGATAGATAGATAGATAGATAGATAGATAGATAGACAGACAGACAGACGACAGACAGGACAGATGATAGATAGATAGATAGATAGATAGATAGATAGATAGATAGATAGATAATGGTATATTAGTTTGTACAGTTATACTGTGGTCATCCAATGAGTACCATTGGCCCACACATGTCTGTCTCTACTACTTGTAGAATACAATCTTAAGCAAAGTTTGGTCACATGAAATAAAGGAAGTATGTGATATTTTGCAATAAACTCCCAACAGTGGATATCCCCTTTAAAGATATCAGATCTGATCACTAATATTAATTGTGGGGCTAGTTAAAAACAATGCTCTTACTTGGAAATGAAATTTAAAGACAGGCAATAATGCTAGGAAGACAGCTGATCCATGGAGAGAAATCTCCCTTGTGTTACTGGCAAATACAACAGAGCATGAATTGTTTGCTTTCCTTAAGATCAATATGTGTAAGTGCGTCTCGCTCTCTAATGTCAATGAACACATATGTCCATTTTCAATGTTAACTCATGTGTTCCTATGCTACCAAAAGTTACCAGAGCACAGAAATAAATGTGTATTATGTTCTTAAAGGGAAATGATCACAATAAAGAAAAAAGAAAACAAGGACTGTATTGTCGGTGCACAGAAAAATGAAGGGAAATGATCACCAAATGTTACTTTTTATCTTTGTACAAACCTTAATATTTTCCCATTTCAATAATTTTGTAGAAATACAGTTGCCATTTTTCAGAATATACAGTTTTAGGCATAGCATGGAACCCTGGCACCCGGAGTAAGCGAATGACTTAACAGTTCTTGCTGTTTGTGTAGTTATTCTAAAAGAACTGAACCAAAAGGACTGAACCAAATCTAGTACAAAGTGATATTGCCAATAAGGGATGCACTCAGTAACCCGCTGTTCGAATACTGGCAGTCATGTGACCGACAGCGTAATCCCAACACCACTCAGGAGACCAGTGCCGGATCACCAACAGTCGACATCCTGAAGGTGAGTATTGGGGTTCAAGTTTAGAGTTAGGGCCTGGGGGGAGGGTTAGGGTTAGGCACTAGGAGGGTTAGAGTTAGGTATTGGGGGAGGTAGCCCTAGCCACCCCCACTCCCTGAGGGTTAGCTCAAGCCGCAACCCCCCAAGCATTAGCCATAGCCGGCACCTCTGGAGGGTTAGCCCTAGCCCCCCCCCCCCAAGAGTTAGGGTTAGGGTAGAGGGCGGTACAAATACTTAACCCCTTTGATGTCGGCATCTTCAGTGTCAGGATGCTGCGGTCATCATGTGACTGCTGGCATCCCTGCCGCCAGCATTTTGTATGTATTTCGCCAATAACATTAAATACATCCATTAAAACACAACTTTGAGTGATTTGGCAGATATCACCTATATATAATCAATATATGCAATTCCTGTAAACATGAATGGTTTGAATGTCCATAGGGGTATGCAGTAAGGAAACGGTAGGGTATGTTACTTAGAAAATATAAAATAAAACATATATAAAATATAAATATATCAATATTACTCTGTAGTTATAACTAACACTTTAATTAGTTCATTAGCCAGGTGCCACTATTTAATTCCTCTATTGTATATTCCAACACTTGTTTACAGATAAAACAAAGATTTGCTCACACACTGTAGGTAACTTACTATATGATTCCATGCAGGTATATGTATGAAATCAGCTTTGGACATGCAGATAGCCACAGTCATTGTAGCATCTTATCAATTGATGTGGACATTTTCTGTGAGATCTGCCAGTGACACAAAGAACAATTGTAGCTGATCACATAGACATCACTGGTGACATTGAATGTACTGTACTATGGGGTCATTCCTAGTTGATCGCACGTAGCAACTTTTTGCTGCTCGTGCGATCAACCTGACGCCGCCTATGGGGGGGTGTATTTTAGCATAGCAGGGCTGCAATCGCTTGTGCAGCCCTGCTATGCTAAAAAAGTTTAAAGTAAAACAAGACCAGGGCTGCAGTTACTCACCCAGTGCGACGGATCCAGCGATGAAAGTCCCGGTCCTGACGTCAGACATCTGCCTTCCAAACGCCTCGACATGCCTGCGTTGGACTCACCACGCCTGGAAAACGGTAAGTATCCACCCCGGAATGCCTCCCGCCTGTCCGTCTTCTTGCGATTGCCGCTGCGATCACGTTTCTCGCTGGCAGCGTTGTTGCCCGCCGGGCAACAACGTGCGTGCGCAGTGCGTCTGCCGCGCATGCGCATTTCCAACCCGTTCGCACCACAGCGAAGAACCGCTGCGTGCAAACAGGTCAGAATGACCCCCTATCTTACTACTGTCAGTAAATAAATGTCTTACACTATTTATCTGGATTGCACCTGTGCTTTCTAACAAAACCTTTCTATTAACCCAACAAAGTTTATTTTTGTTGTACTTGGACACAATACTTGTTCTGTGGATGTATTTATCCACATTGCTACTGTGCTGCAGTGCTGTTAGGAGTTGAAAAATGTCTGCTTAGTGAGTGCCTGCAAATAACTGACACAGGCCCCAATGTATGATCCTCTGTTATCGAGGAAAAGTGGTATCAGCACACATTATGTGCACTGATAATGCTTCTACCCCATGTGTACCCCTGTCATTATCGGCACTATTGGTAAGCTAGCACACCAATATGCAGGGCATGCATGAACAATCAGTGGCACTGACTGTTCCGACACCTGCAACTATTGATTTTGACAGCTGCAGGTGTCGTTGCCCATACACCATAACAGGGACAGCTCTGTCCCTGGCTACGAATGCTGCCATCTCTGGGCTGTATAGGAAATCCCACGATAGTAGCGAGATCTCACGTATGCCCAGCGAGACGGACTGGTGGAGATACACAGCGCATCAGTAGTAGGCTGATGCGCTGTGTGTGCTGACAGGCATCGCCGGAGGGGGGGAATTTTCTCGACACATCTCCAGCAGCCGAGATGTTAATACAGAGGCAAAGCGTGTAGAGACATACCGACACGATATGTGCCCGGTATTATACATCTGCCCCACAGTTTCCAGACCACCCAGCAGGAGTAATACTAAGGTCAACAACAGATGCAGGCTATCTTAGTGCATATAGGTACAAACATCACAAGCACTCTCATTGGCCACCCAATGTCCAAACGATAAAACGGTCAAAATTAGAAGCTTGTTTGTATCATACTGTATGCACGCTTACTTCTTACTTAAATTCTATTCTGTTATCTTGAATTGGTATGGATTATTAATATATTGTTTACAGATTGTTTGCTTTATATCTGCATAATCCCAGAGCAATTTTTTCATGCATAAAAGGGATTAGAACATCCTACTGCTATTTGGAAATGTACTATGGGCTGTACTCACATTGGACCCTCTAATATCTTTATGGATTTTGATTTGATGAGTATACTACCAACCTCATAATTTGAAAAGTATTATACTTATTAGTGTCACAATTGTTGTTTGTTAGTTCATAATTTCTTAAAAATATTATTAAAAGCTGTTTTAAATAATAACCTTATCACTTCCGGTTCCGGCTTGATGCTGTGAGGTGAGCTCTCAGCGTCGCTCCGTTCAACGAGACACCACTTAGCTTTTAAAAGCCGTTTTCACGGCTTCCACAGAGACCTTCTCACACCACCACTGGGAACTGAAGCCTTATGGAGAAGTATCTTGCCTCCGAAGCCGCGCCGAAGCCCTCCGCTCTCCCACAGCCGCCCAGACAGGAGAAGAAGCGTGCCAACCCCAATATGGCGCCGAGCAACAGCACCCCGCCGGCGTCTCCCGCGGCTAAAAAGACGGCTACTGAACTTTTTCAGAAGGACTCCCCACAGGTCAGTCGCTCATCAGATGCCCCAATAACACATTCTGACCTGGCCACCGCAATTACAAGCACTATGGGTCCCCTGCTGTCTAAGGCTGTAGCTGACATTACACAGCAGTTGCAGTACCTCACACACAAGGTGTCTGTGCATGATAATCAAATTGGGGTTTTAAGCCATGATATGGCGTCCAATCAGTGCTCCATTCTCCGTTTACAAAAAGAAAATCACCAACTATGGAACCGTCTAGAGGATGCAGAAAATCGCTCGCGACGGAACAATATTAGATTAGTGGGCTTGTCTGAATCTGTAAAAGGAGCTGATCTAGTTACATTTGTACAGACCACCCTGCCGTCCCTCTTAAATATCTCTGACACCTGCAAAGATCTCGTAATTGAAAGAGTACATAGAGTGGGCCCTCCTCCACGCACCCCCGACAGCCGCCCGCGGGTCACGTTATTTCGCTGTCTTAATTATCTGCACAAAGTGGCTTTTTGGACAGCCTCCCGCAAACAGAGATCCGTGATGTGGGACAACTCTCGACTGTTTATCTTTCAGGATTTTTCTGCTGAACTGACCAGGGCTAGAAAAGCTTTCAACTCAGTGTGCTCTAAATTAGTTCAGGACAAACGCAAATTCTCTATGTTATACCCTGCGAAGCTCAGAATTTATGGGGGAGACAAACCACTGGATTTTACTTCTCCTGATGACGCCATGGCCTATCTTCATGATGAAGCCTCTGAAACCCAGGAAGATATTTCGGATGCCCCTCCCCTTGTATCTTCTAAATAAATCTTCTTCTACTGATAAGGATCCCGCTGGATGGCAGATTTGGGGCTTTCTAGATGTACGACTCACTGCAGGACAGACTCACCGCTGCGATATGATAGTCGTAAAATGTCCAATGCATACTTATATTTTCAGGTTTCCTCGAATTGCAAGACTATATTTGGAGGTGCCCTGTTCACCTTAATGCTACTTTAATTTACTTACATCTTACCTCTACTATAGGCGGTTGTAGTTGTCTGTTTATACCCATAAGCCTAATATAACTGCTCTTCTTCAACTTCAATGTTAAGGCCTCGGCCTTTTACTTATTCGTCTCTATTCTATATACCAAATCTTAAGTGGTGGTTTTGTCGGCCGGAGCACTATGTCGACATTCCACAGTATTCGCGCTTAATGTTGCTTGTAATTTGTTTACCGGATTTCCGTCTGTATTATACAGACATCACCCATTATCTGTTTTGGTTTATTACTATTTTGCTTTGTTTTACCTATGTCCCTCCTCATCCTCTCCCCATTCCACATAGATACACATGTACTAATCTATTGCTTGTTTGTTGCTCTCAGTTATCCACTATTACTATGCTTTATGTTCTAAATGACTGAAATCAAAATAGGTTCCCTTAACGTTGGGGGTATAAATTCTCAGCAGAAGAGACGCAAAATTCTTCATTATCTGAATAAACAAAATATAGACGTTATCTTCCTACAGGAATCACATCTTACTCACATAGAAACGCTTAAACTTCAAATGCTTCAGTGGTCCCTGATTGCAGATGCCCCATTTACCTCTAAAGCACGCGGAGTAGTCATACTTGCCAAGCGTAATATACCGGTTGAGGTAACACGAATTGACGCAGACCCTGCTGGAAGGCTCCTCCTTGTCGAACTTACTTTATATAACATCCCATATATTTTTTGCAATGTATATGCGCCCAACGCTTATAGCAAAACATTTTTCCAACAATTGCTTTCCAAACTCATCCCTCATGCCCATAATAACCTGGTAATGTGTGGAGATTTTAATCTGATTACTTCTCCCTACTTAGACCGCTCATACTCCTCTCGAGCTCCCCTTCACCTCCCCAAACTAGGTATCTCACATTTATGTTCATCCCTACACTTAGTAGATATTTGGAGAGCTTTACACCCTACGGATAAAAATTATACCTACCTTTCTGCTGCACACAGCACTCTTTCACGCATTGATTACACTTTTATATCTCACCAACTATTTCCAAACATCACGGACTCTGACATTGAACCAATAGCGATTTCCGATCATGCCTTGATTTGGTTCTCACTCCTCATACGGCCTGTAAACAAACCCCCCCCAATGGAGATTCTCATCTCAATTGATAACGTCCTCTAAATTTGGTGATATGTTAGACGCTGCCTGGGATACTTACTCTCATAATAATGAATCTCATGCAGATTCTGACCCGTCCCTCTTCTGGCTGGCCTCCAAGGCGGTTTTACGAGGAGAAATTCTCTCTTATACTTCGGCACTTAAAAGAAAATACGCACAAACCTACTTATCTGCTCAACAAGCTCTTACGACTGCATATCAGTCCTATAGTCTGAATCCATCCCCTGCTAATAAACACGTTTATCTCACACAAAAATTGCACTTTAATGAACTATTATCCTCTATGGGAGATAAATACAAATTTAAAATTGACTATAAATTCCACAAATTTGGAAACAAAATGGGAAAGATGCTCACAAACCTTTTAAAAGGCACTGTTACTCCTATGATAGTACACCCGTTAATGACTGCTGAAGGCACATTGACCACTGATCCCCAACAAATATCAGATATGATGAAAGTATATTATGAAAATCTATATTCCCCCCATTCTGCCTTACCCTCTTCTCCTTTCAATACTCAATCCCCTCCTCCAGCTTGGAACTTCCCAGATCTTCCACGATTTTCGGCGGAGGATTTTCCCTCCTTGTTAGCCCCGATCACTTGTGAAGAAGTCCGACAGGCGATTTCTAAGTTAAAATCCTCCAAAGCCCCCGGTCCTGATGGATTGTCAGGTGAATTCTATAAACACCTAGCTCCAAAAATAGACACATACCTGACTGCTTTCTATAACCATATCATAGATACTAACACGATTCCCCTTCATTTTAATTCGGCCATTATCAAGGTACTCCCAAAACAAGGTCGAGATCTCTCTAGCCCCGCATCATACCGTCCCATTTCCCTCTTAAATTTAGATTACAAAATCCTAACAAAAATTCTGGCCGATAGACTGAAGTTCTCTCTACCACAAGTTATCCATCCTGATCAAACAGGTTTTATTTGCGGACGCCACTCTGTTCGAAATGTTAGACGGGTATTGGCTACTATTCAACATTTGTCTGTTCCTAATACTCGAGACTCCTCTCCCAATGTAGTTTTAACTTTAGATGCAGAAAAGGCCTTCGATCTCATAACATGGCCTCATTTATTTCTGACTTTAGAGAAATTCGGTTACCCTTCTTCATTTATTTTGCTATTAAAAACCTTATATACCTCCCCAAAATCCCAACTTATATGTAATGGTTACTCCTCTACTCCGTTTACCATATATAAAGGCACGAGGCAGGGGTGTCCACTCTCCCCCTTGCTGTTTGCATTGGCAATTGAACCCCTTGTGGTTTCCATTCGTAATTCCCCACTTATTGATGGTATTCGGATTGGCGATGTTGTTCTGAAGACGGCTCTCTTCGCGGACGATATGTTATTATTTCTTTCCCGACCTGATATCACGATCCCCAATGTAATGTCCCTGATACATTCCTTCGGGAGCGTGGCGGGATTCAGGATTAACGTCGCCAAGTCTGAACTACTTATTGTACCTAGTCCTCGATCAGCCAAACTCTCTTCTTCCTCAACACACTCCCATTTTACTAAAGTTGACAGTATCAAATATTTAGGTGTTAATATTCTCTCTGATCTTTCTTCATTGTACAAATTAAATTTTTCTCCGATCCTTACAAAAATCTCAACCTTATGGATGAACCTACCCCTTTCCCTTCTTGGCCGTCTAGCAATTGTTAAGAGTATTATCTTTCCGAAGATTTTCTATGCCCTTCAAATGCTTCCTATTGGACTCTCCAAATCAGATTTTTCCAAATTTGATAGTCTCACTTCACGTTTTTTATGGAATAACAAACGTCCTAGAATTGCCCTAGATAAACTTCAATCTCCTCGCTCCAAAGGAGGAATGAACGCCCCTAATCTTCATAGATATTTTCTTTCTGTACAATTACGGGTTATTAACGATTGGATATTAAATTCTTCCACTTACACTGATCTAGCATTAGACTGTGCCATCTTCTCTCCATTCGCTCCTAGTGCTTTGCTTCACTCTAGACAAAGGGACATTCCACCCACCATTTTGCAGAACATATTGTTTCATGATGTTTATTTGGCATGGAAATCCATTAACAAAAAATTACTCAGAAATCACCTCTCATCTCCTTACGTCCCTTTATGGGGAAACCCTTCATTTCCACCCTCGCTCACAAATGCTGACTATCTGAATTGAAAACAGAAAGGTCTGTTTTTAGCTTCACAAATTTTTGACCCAGGAGGGCTTATACTTACCTATTCAGAACTAAAACTTACATATCAGCTATCGGATCGGACCTTCTTTATGTACTTACAATCTAGACACTATGCACTATCCCTGACTCCATCCACGCGCTTTACCCTTTCCACAGACCCTCTAAATAGTTTATTTAATACTCTAAAATCTATGCCATACCACACTAAAATGCTTTATTCTCTTCTTTCCCCTACCGCTACGTCATCGGCATGGTCAAAGCTTCTAAAAGCATGGCATTCTGATATAGTAACTATACAAACCTATGCCGACGTTATTAATCATTTTGAAACAACACTGAAGCATTTGAAATCCTCATATTTACAAGAGGTACATCTAAAAACATTACACAGAGCATATATTTCTCCATATCAGAGAGCCCGCATGTTCCCTGACAACGATAGCTCTTGTCTGAAATGCCGTGCCTCTAAGGCAGATTTTTTCCACTGCATGTGGAGTTGTGGGAAAATCAAACGCTTTTGGTGTAAATTACTTAATTACATAAACTCTTTGTTCGATCTCCACCTCCTCCCGAATCCTTATGCTTGTCTCTTAGCTGATTTTAGGGGTTGGGCCCTGGGTACTCGCAAATCAACCATTCTGCCCTTACTATCGATCATAGTCACAGTAGCCAAGAAAATTATTTTAATTCATTGGATATCCAGGACTTCCATATTGGAAGTTAGACAAAAATTACTTCAATTAATGTATTTTGATAGGAGGGATACCTTTCCAGATTTAAACAAAAATGTAGAGAAATTTAATTCGAAATGGGAACCTTTTATTTCTTCCTTGGATCTCTCCACACAAAATACCATTATGGAAATTTTTGAAAACACGGAATGGCAACTGTTACGTAATCTTACTTAGGCATAGTCACGCGAACAACCTTCTTAACCCCCTGATAGGTGTTACTAAATTTGATAATATGTGTGGTTTCAGTCTGGGTCCAGGACAAACTGAGAGTTTTCTAAACGGTAGTTAACTGGTGTCACGAATATTTACCTCCCCTATCCCCCTTCAAAACCTCCCCCATATCCTGTTTTGTGGTTTTATTCTGTTGTTATTTTATTCTTTATTTATTTATTTATTTGAGATCTGCGATGTTGGCTTCTCTAACTAAGTTTAGCCAGATATGGCTCTTCATAAAGGTATATGTTTTTTATTACTCCAAAATTATTACATATTCACTAGCTCTCCTTCGGATGCTGAGCTCATCCTGGTCAAGTATCCCTTTCAAATTGTGGGGAGTTCTGACATATATTGATGGATATGCTTCGTTACTTTATTTTTCTTTCCTTTGCCTTAGATTCCCTTAGGTGGGAACTATACTTCTTCTCTGACAGTACTTCTGAATTGTTATACCTATCTTCCTGTACTGCCTTCATCGTTGTATTCCTTGTAAATGTATACGCTGTCATGCTGATTATCTTAAATAATAATAAAATAATTGTTGTTTAAAAAAATAATAATAATAACCTTATAAGTGTGCCCCAACAAAGAGAGTTTCCTTTTTCTTTTCCTCAAGCAGTATATTGTTTACCAGAACTCTAAGATTGTATCAATATCTTTCAGTCATAACAAGACATATTATAGATGTGTTATTGATGAACTGTAAAATTACGGTTACCTGAATTTTTGTGTCACCCTATGGTCTAGCTGTCACAGCTTCCAGACCACCCAGCAGGTCTAACTGTCATAACATCAAGACCACCCAGCAGGTCTAACTGTCACAGCTTCCAGACCACTCAGCAGGTCACATGTCACAGGTTACCCATCAGGTGCACAGGCAGAGTTGATTGTCACGTTTTCAAAAAGCATAATGGTGATGCATTGTAATTGGCTGGCAGACATTTTGCCACATAACTCCCGATCACAAGGCAAATATAATTCTGCAACTCTACGGGCCAAGAGCTTTAATTTGGTATGTCATGTGCCCTACTCGGCATCATGGAAATAAGTCACTCATAAAAGTAGTTTTTCTGCTGTTAATATATAGATGATAATAATAATAATAATAATAATAATAATAATAATAATAATTAGAATTTTAAGTTTATATTTCAGAATAACATCTGTCCAGGTCCTGGAGTTGATTTTGTTCCAATCTTTATTATTGCCACTATAGCCTTGTTATGCCAGTCTTGTCATTCTGTCTCTTCTCAAATTTAGAGTGCAACCCCCATTATGGGTCATACACCACATAAACAGTGGCACAGCCAACGTTTAGAAGGAAGGGGGAGCAAAGTTGGAAAAATAGGTGCCTCAGCCACAGGTGTTTAAAAATTAAAATATCAATGTCTAAATAGATTATGTGCATCCAAATAATGGCATGGCTTCATGGGGAAGGGACATGGTCACGAAATAATAATACCAATTCGTATTATGCTGCACAGTTGTCTCCATTATTCAAATTACGCCACACATTAGTGCCACTTACACCTTTACACCAGGTAGAGCCCCTTATATACTTATATACTTATATATTATATATTCCAGGCAGAGTAAAAAAATGGGACTGTCCCGCGAAAATTGGGACAGTTGTGAGGTATGGTATAATGGTTCTCTCCTGAACTGTATCTATCTCTGTTTTTATCACATACTAGTTTTTGAACATTTATTTAATTTTATTACTAAATCATGTGATGTTGACACAAAAATGGCGAATTCAATTTTTTTGTAGTTGCAAAAGCTTACTAACAAATAATAATAATAGGAATGGAGAAAAATTACAGGTAATAATAATAGTGAGCATGTGTAAGATTGTTGATGATGCAAGCAGGGAAGAATTCATATGAATCATTAAATATGTTAGTACAATGCAGACATAGGATTGCTAAAAAGAAGAATCTGCAACTGCTTCTGTAGCATGCTGGGGGCCGCCCAGCATGCTAATTGGCAGCCATCGAAGCATTCGCCAAACAATTGCGATCGCATTGCTGTATCTAGAATTAACGATGACTCCGGCATACTCAGCTAGGCTGCGTATGGAGGCGGTCCACCACCATTTTCTTCATCAGAGTGGCTGCGTGTGATATCACGCAGCCACCCCAAAAATGGACCGGCCGCTCTTCTTACAGTCTCCGGTGTCAGTCATAGTGTGATCACATCCTTCAGGGATGCGATCACACCGTGACTGCGTATGCATGCGCTGTGCGGCCGCAGCGCATGCACAATGTACCGGAAATCACTCTATTGAGCTTTTGGGTACACTGTGATCCAACCTGAACAGGTCCTTACTTTGCAATTCTGTTGGGGACGGGTGTGGAATGATATGTTGACAGCAGTGGCGTAAGTTTGTCACTGTTGCCCGGAGGCAAGATAGATATTGGTGCCCCCCTATTTCCTACATTAAGATAAGTGTGTGTGTGTGTGTGTGTGTGTGTGTGTGTGTGTTTATGGAGTATTCTGGAAAAAAAATGTATATACTGTATTTATACATTTAATTGTCTTTTATTTTAATTCACACATTTCTTAGCAGTCATACCCAGGATTAGAACCTGCTACACTGACAGCAGACACTTTACTGATGGAGCTATTTGCTTCTGTAGAGGAAGCATGAGAATTCTGACTATATGAAGTTACTTGTGATTGTCAGAGAAGTATCTTCATATAGTTAAAATTCTCATATTTCCTATACAGGAGCAAACAGCTTCATCAGTAAGGTGTCTGCTTCCAGTGTAATAGGTCGTGGTTTCTAATCCTGGGTGTGATACTTGTAAAATGTGTATCTACAGTATAATAAAGAGGGTGTGATTTGTAAGGTGCAGGGACCAGTGAGGAAGTCGGCCAATGAAAAGACAGCGACAGCTATCAATTAACTTAATTCAATGGTGTCACAGAATGGGAGGAGAGGTGCCCCCCTTCAGAGTAGGAGCCCGGCGGCAGATGACTCCGTTGCCTCCCAGAGTTCTGCCTCTGGTTGACAGTAATAATGATGAAATCTTGATATGTCAACAGCTGCAGTGGCTCCAGCTGCTCTTCCGAGTCCCAGCATTCATTTGACTGTCACTTCCAACTGAATATCTTACATCATAATTGTCAACATTGTGGTGTCAATATCCTGAATGTCAACATTGTTAATATCGACCTAATAACTTCATCTTAGGGACAGACATAGTAATAAAACAATACTAAACTTTAAAAGACAAAGCAGTAAGAGGAACTTACTCATAAACATACTTTAGAAAAACACAAAAATACGTCTGATAGGTTAAGTGACCGTTATTGCATATTGGTTCAGCCAAGGGCTTTGTTGGGCTAATCAGATATCACATGGCATTTTAATATAGAAGAATAAAAGTAAATAGACTTTGCAGAGGTGTGGTTATCCTACATAATAAAAAGCAAATGCTGCTCCTCACCTCTATGGGGGAAATTCAAGTGTTTTGTGCGCCAGCGGCCACTAGATGGTGCCTGACAGAGCAATTAAAGTGTTTCGAGTGCACAGTCGCCGGCGCTGACATTACTGTTATGTTGTTCCACCATTTTGATGGGCTGGTAGCTAGTCAGGTAGAATAGACTAGGGAGATTAAGGAATGCCTTATGGATTTCACAAGCTTGTACAAAGTTGTATAATGCAATGAGCTTTCATGAAACACTTGAAGGTTCGGAGACTAGTGCAAAAATCCATTAGTGAGTATAAACGCACACAGACACACACACACACACACACACACACACACACACACATACACACACACACATATTTTTATATATATATATATATATATATATATTATCACAATTACCTACAATGCACTAAAATCTTAAAAGCAATCAATAAAATCAATCAGTGATACTTAGGGGGGTATCCAATTAGCCACGATAATTTACCATGGCTAATTAGCCCCGGTAAGCCAGCGAAAGATGCAGCTTATCAGGAATTTTGTTTCACCTGCCTCAGGCAGGTGAAACCAAATCCCCGAAAAACAGCCCTGATTTCATGTGAAAAACGGGGCTGTTTCTACCGAAAATATACTGGTTTTTCTGAACCTGCGTGTTTTCGGGAGGAAAGCTATTTTTTTCTGGGTGATCCAAATTAGATAACCTGTAAAAAAAAATATTGGTGAAACATCGGAAAAAAGTGCGAAAAAGCGTCCATTTTTTGCACCCGATGTTGTTTCACCTTGATAAAGCTGAATATTTATCTTATATAAAACCCTTTATGAGGTCTAAGAACACTGTACGCTGTTTACGTATGAAGTACCGTAAGGGTACGCATGTTGCGTAACAATCGCTTAGCCGTAGTCGAGACGCTCAAGCGTCACGTTCGCTCACGGCCAAGAGATCACAGGCAGGCACGCTATTGGCTGCTGACTAATTTAATGATTCGCTATAGCGTAGCGGACGCTCGGGACCACGAGGAGATCACCAGCGGCGCTGACGCTCACAATGTTAAACCTTTGTATCTAAACCATAAACAATGTAATATGCTGTAAAACCTATGTGTATAGATAGAGTGTAAATGCAACACATTGTAACCTTATTAACTCAAAAGCTGTATGAGCGTCACCGACGCTCTGAGAATACTTAACACTATAAGAAATACACAGATACTGTGCTCAGGGTCCAACGCCTAATATATATATTATGAATGATATACTTGCAAAAGAATTAATACAAATACAAATCATACACTACAATATAACATAGACTACCTAACCAGATAACTACACAGGAAATACAATACAATTACTATTTAAGGGAAAATAAAAGAGAAAGAGGAGAAGAGAGAGAGAGAGAGAGAGAGAGAGAGAGAGAGATTGGCTCACAATAACAAGAAGATCAATATAGTTGCGGAGAAACACTTACGCACAAGGGGAAACGATCGCATGCGCCTCTGGACATCCAGCTCCCGATTTTCAGCAATGATAACCGTTGAAGAGTGAGAGCTGGATGTGATCGGCCTGTCTATTTATGCCCCACACACAATGCAATTCAATGGTCCCTACAATCTCATTGTTCATTGGACACAGGAATTCCTCCTCGCATTATAACAAAAGGTCATAGGTTGATTCATACAGGTGGGCCGTGACTATTTCCAACAGCTCAGGTGGGAGGGAAACTGGGTTTCCCGCCGCATGGATAAGTAAGTGCAAATACAGTAAATGTTCATAAACTTCTTATGTCCATAACTATTCGCACGAGCGATTAATCCGCTTCAAACCAACACCGGAATATTGCTAATTAAATACTCTTCCGATGGGTACTAAACACCACTGTATTACTCCTGTCTGACCCTTCGTATCAAACAAAGAGGGATTTCTCTGTTCACGAACATTCTATATTAACCAAACTTTCAGAATCTATCAAAGGGACCATGATCTACAAAATACATTATATAGTGAAAATATGTAATGATTGAGTCGCACGCTACGATCACATAAACTCTACCGTAAATACGCATACCGTGTGCCTGCGGGTGCCCGCGACTGTGAGTATGCGCACGTACGGGAGAGCGTACGCATGCGCAGCACGGACCTGTGTGAGGTGCAAATATGGTAGTGTGCATAGAGATATTTTTCTGACTTTGACAGTCCACCCTTTGGCAGTCAATAATAACTGCCACCTTCTAAAACATTTCAAAAAGAGAAAAATATATGTCAGGGGTTAATACATTTCCATGGTTGGGTAAGGGAGGAGAGAGGAGAAGGTGTGAAGAGGGTATGACCTAGTGAGATAGCAGAAGCATGTGTGTATGAATCCGTGCTTGGGGGTCATGTATCATCGTGCCGTACGTGTTTTAAATCAAGCTTCGAGGCATTGCGAAGTATACATTTGAATTCCTTCTTATCCCGTGGTACGGGTCTGTGGATGGGCTGTCAAACTTTACCGAGCTCTTTTCGGCTTTGGTTGTAACAAAATGGGGGAGCACATTTTAGTTGATGATACATGAATGGGGGAGATATGTGATTGCTGATATCTGTGCCTGTATTCCCTATCGACTATGTGTGTCATTACCTGAGGGTTGTAGAAATGAAGAAAAGACATAATTACGGTAAATGCGGTGGTATTCTATGTCAGGTAGATGTACATTCGTCGATTGAGGTCTTGTTTGGTGTCTGTTGAATGCAGTCTTCTTTGTGCTTTTGCCCATAAGGTGCGAGCAAAAGCTGTCAATGTCCATAGATTTACAAAAGTGTTGGGCTAGCGTAATTTTAAAATTTCTAGGGAAACTGGGGATCCATGGCATAGTTCATCAAAAATCTGTGTATCAGGTTGTCAAAACTTCTTCTTTAATCCATCTGTCGTCTGTATATCGGCTCATCAAACTCCTCGTCCAAGTGGGTCTTTTTACCTTGGAGAAAACGGAAAAACAGGTGAAAGAAACGGACCGTAGAAATCGCATTTTC
The DNA here is from genome assembly GCF_028390025.1 of Pseudophryne corroboree. Lineage (NCBI taxonomy): Eukaryota > Metazoa > Chordata > Amphibia > Anura > Myobatrachidae > Pseudophryne > Pseudophryne corroboree. The sequence goes on along the minus strand of NC_086448.1, from coordinate 550,977,306 downwards.
ATCACATCATTGTTTCTACATTTGGGTCATAAATCAAGTCCATTGGAATTACAGTTTCCTCACTCCTTAAACTCATTTCCCTAGTACGACGATTGCACCTCATCAAAGCCTGACCGCATCTAAATATCAAACCAATCGTTATGATAACACCTAAGATACATAGGAGAAACTTCCCAACATCCATTATGACTCCTTGAGCCCAGTCTCCTAAACCAGAGAACCAATTTCGCGGGTTCAACCATGACACCCAACCAGTCAGCTCATTACCTACAGCAGCAAGAGTGAGATTGTGTCTCCTGCGAAATTCCCACTTCAGTTGGAGAATATCGTCCATCTTTTGGTCTATGACCTCGACCGGGTCCTCGGTGCTATTCGTAATATATGTGCAACATTTCACGCCGTATTGTGTTGCCAGTGTGACACAATATCCGCCTGTCACTGCTGTGAGGTAATTAAGAACCATTCTATGCTGTACCAGTTCTGTTTTATAAGCCTGAAGTTCTCTTCCAGTATACCTAAACGTGTCATCATACATTTCAGTGATATTATCTAACAAATTGGCGAGCGCAGATATGTATTTATAATTCAACACTCCTCTAGCGGTGCGAGTGATATCTAACGCGATTAGAAACTGAATCCCGGTGGATTCATGGATCATGTCAGAGGCCGGATGCTCTGTTCTTTCTATCAGGTGCCGTTTAACTACGTGCTCGTAATGGGTGTGAGTATAAGGAGTTTGGGCAACACGGTGTATGTCTTTCATTTTGTCATGTGATACAGTCATTACTTCAGGCAGTACTTTTCCAATATAACACAATCCTTCAGAGTTTGGGGCAAGCCACTTATACGCCTTTCTCCCGCATATGAAATATGCATCATCGGGGAGAACATATGGGACGGAGTAGGACATAACCATGTTACACACCTTCCATGTGAAATCTCCTAACCCTAATTCTTCCATCTGCTTAGTACACGTATCAGGTTGTACGATATGTGCACAGTATCCTGGTGATACCTCTCCAACTCTCGTAATCCTATTTCCTAAGGTATACCTATACCGGAAAGATTTTCCTCTACTGGCTATGTGGCGTATAAGCTCTGTATCTGTAGGCATTCTATCTGCTCTATGTGAAAAGGTCATGGTTTGATTACTCCATGACACTTCCCAATTTCCCGGCTTTCGGGGATTGGAGATGTTAAAACATAATAGGGACCTATCCACATGGTATTGGTGGAGCTTCAAACTAGGAGGGCTGGAGATATTAAACCTCCTGTCCACCGGTCTCCCACCACTTAACTCAAGTACCTCCCTTAACGTTAAAGGAAATGGTACTAGCCCTGATTTGCTATGACCTTGAGGTACTTGAGAGCATACCCAACAATCTGTTTTATTTAACACACTACCCACTAAGGAGTGATAGTCACTCAATGGATGCCGGTCCATGTGGATATTAAAACTGGACTGACATTTCTTGATGCACCCATCCTCTATGACATTGTTACAGAGCCGACAGATACAGTTTTCTTCAGCTAACAATCCTTCACAATTCCTTCTATGGTCAATGCTATCGGATCGTTTTCTGATACTCGCCTTTGCTTGTTGATTAGGTTGTTATTGGAAATTTACACCTCCGTCTTAGTCATTGGAACCTTTCTGGGTCCTTTCTCGACCTCACTGGTACTCTCACCGAAACAGACTGCTCGGGTCAACATCATGGTCAACAGGAAAAATCCATATCACAGTCTCTTGGGGCAAGTCTATCTTACAGGAGGAGAAAAGAAGAAATTTGTAATGGGGTACAGAAAATCAGTTTGAGGGGGAGAGAAACTTGTTACGATAATTAGTTCTCTCGTCTTGTTGTTCTTCTTGTTCTGCTGTCTTCTCAAAGGTGCTGTCTCTCAGTCTTCCAAACGAACATTCTGGTGATGCAATATTCCCTCCAAACCAGCGATCTTTCTGTAAGGAGCAAAAAATCTTGCATTACCATTTGCCTAACTGAGGTGTGACATACCATCTTTAAAACATGAAAGCACGAGTGAGAAGAGAGAGAGAAAACAACAGCAAAAAAAAAAAACAAAAGAGAGAGAGAACAATTTCATATATGTATATATATAACATAACACATCAATAAACAACAACAGGAAAAAAAACATTTTTCAAACAAACAGTTTTCAAACATTTTCAAACATTTTAAAACATTGTCAGATCATCAGGCTGTCATATCTACATGTCTAATGGTTTCCTTGCGCAGTCCCTCCCCCCAGCACTTCCATATTCCACAGTCTGTATCTGGCCAGAATACATTGATGCGGATAGGTCATGCTGGGGTTTGGTAGACTTCTGCAAAGACCAAGTATATATGCAATGTTTGAATCCTACCAATATTCGTCAGAGATGGGGAGAGAGAAAAAGAAACATTTCACAGATACATTTACAACGTTTCACCCGGTCATTCCTGTGTCTTCAGGGAATGACCTCCCAATTTTATTAACTATTACCTCAGGCTTACCATCAGTCCTAATGATCACCTTTCCTGATTGCACATTCTGGGTGTGGTTCAAAATTCTTCCTATATGGTCCCTGTTTATAATTGTGTGTGTTTTAATTTTGCTCATTTCTTGGTCTAGGGGGTCTGACTTTATGTGGGTTATTACAGTTGCTGGCATAATGCCCTTCTCTTTTACAAAGAAAACAAACCCGGGGCTTCTTCCAAGTGTCAGTGACCTGAGGTTTTGGTAGATTTGATGCCTCCTCAAACGCTCGGATGCTCATCACCATCAACCGCTTTCCCTGTGCTTCCCTGCTTCCTTGGATATCATGGTTATGTTGTTGTCTAGGGGATTGATATGACTTTTGTATTCCTCTTGATCTACAATCTCTCGCAAAGTGTCCTTTTTTATGACAATTGTAACAGACTTCCACATTTAAATTTCTCGCAGGGGTTTGGGGCTTATGCTGGAGTGATCTTGTGGTTAGGGCCTGTATACTTGCGGCCATTAATTTATCACTTTGTGACTCTCTGTATCTGGTGATATTTCGATCAATATCAATAGCGGCCTCTCTTAATGCGGCCACCGAGATATTTCTCCAGTTTGGGTTGGTGGTCTGTACCCTTGTACTCAATACCTCCTTTAAACCATTCATTAATACCTTAACCGCTATTTCTCTATGCTGTGCGCATGTTTTGATGTCTGTGATCCCAGTGTTCCTAGCCATTACTTGCAGTGCTCGATTGAAATAACTGGAGATACTTTCCCTTTCGTTTTGTCTTATGGAGAAGATTTCATTCCACTTGACAACGGCAGGGAAATATACTTCCAACTGTTGGTTTATCTGCTTAATACATTCCTGATTGTGTTCCTCCGTTTGAGGTACTTCTGTGTCTAATTGACAATCAGTAATAAATGTCGCACCGGAGGGCAAACATGTCCTCAGCACTGTCCGCCAATCTTTGTTGGTGGGTTCTGTTGAGTTTCCTAGTTCTTTAATGAACCTTTGACATGCGACTAGATTTTTCCGTGGATCAGGAAATTCGGACATAATTGACCTCAATTCGGTCCGGGACCAGGGACAGCGCATTGCACTGTCCTGGACGGGAATGGTTCCCTGATCGTCAGTCTTCCCATTGGGGACTGTGATCACCCTGACAGGACTAAACTCAATTACATCACCTTGTTTTGGTCTTACAATATGGGGTACATTTGTTTGTGCGTGATATAAAACATTGTACGTACCTGTGGACACGACCTCACCTGACCCTCCGTTAGGGGGTTTGATTATTGCCTTTACCGATTTGGTCGCGTCCACCTGGATGTCTTGTGTGATGGCTGCTGGAAGTGGTGCCGACATCGTGTTGAGTTCACTTTCTTGCTCGTATTCCTGAGGGAAGTTTGACATGGGGTGCAACTTGCACGGGTTAATAGTTGTACATTTAACAGCATTACAATTATCATTGTTATGTTTATTACACTTATTCTTATCATCTATACTACAGTTGCTAAGTGCGTTTTTATTGTTCAACATTGTGCCTTTCTCCGCAACCATAATCCTCTCCATTGCCACATCTCTCCTCCCAAGATGAGAGTCAGGTATGTCAGTTAGCTCTTTTTGCATTTCACTTTCCTGTTGCCATAACTTTAAACAATCATAATGTTTGATCCGTCTCTTTGCTGGTTCAATAAGACCTATCCTTCTCTTTAGATTTAGTAACACTTCTGGGCTAAAGCTACCTATTCTTGGGAATTTCTCCCCGTCCAGTACAGTCATTCTTTCCCATTCATCACATAAAACCTCTATGTGTGAACCGTATTTTTCACACATTACATACCTGGCCGACCCGATTGGTCGGTTTACTAAATCAACCCGAACCGAGGTTGATCGCCCCCTACCTGAACAACTGGCCCCCATAACTTGCAGGTGTTGCTTTTCTTCAGCGAACCCTTACAAAAACCAAGATGCCCGGGGCAGGCTGGCGGTGAAGTTTACCGAGTACTCCACTCACTTCTCGCCCACGTTGGCCAGTAACACAATCACTGTATCCAGAGCTGTTGTACCCAACCTAGGGCCCCTGTGAACCTTTATTTACTGGGGCGCGTTCCCCAGCAAGTATCGGTTGTTGGATAGTTCCTGAGTGACCAGCGAACTTCCCTTAAAATAAAAAAAATTACACAAATCACGTTAGAATGTACAAATAGCGTTTATGACCTTCGTACACAAATAGTACCGGTCAGGTTTACTAATGCACACAATTACGTGCGGTACAATCGTTCAGCACATAAGCAACTAATCTTATGTACTGAGCAACCAACGGAATCGAAAATTACGGCTGCGAATTCCTTCAGCCAGAGCTTGTATGGCCTATATGGGTGTTGCACCAACCCTTTTAGGTGTTGTGCCTGTGGACTGTATAGCGGACTTCCTTGTCTGCTGTACCTGAACCTGCTGGTCTGCTATGACCTCCTGGTCTGTTACAGTATGACCTCCTGGTCTGCTACACTCTAATGCTCAAATTGTATGTTTTAACCAGGGATGCCTCCCTAGCCACCATGTACGTCACTTACACGTATGTACCTCACGAGAACTCGACTTTTCTTGTGGTTCAACCTCAAAAATTGTAAAAACAAACACTCACTCACCACATATACACTTTTGTTTCTATTTCTATTTCTGCGCAGAAATTTCTCTTTAGACCAGATGTGTTACAAATTAGGAGAAGGATCTATTAATTTAAATTTCGAATGTTAAAATAGATTTGCGCGATTTATCGCCTTGCGTTATTTACCGCGTTGCGCTATTTATCGCGTTGAAAAAATTTAACACTTGTGATTTGAGTTACGTGGGCGTACCCGTACGCTCCGTTGCGTAATATACGCTGCGTGCGTCGGCCCTTTGGTTGCGTACGCAAGTCTCAGTCCTTTGTTAGAGACACGTGTACGCAAAGCAAAGATCCACCGTAACACAATTTATACGTTTATCAATGTAGATGATCCTTTATCATCTACCGCGCACCACACTGACTTCGCCTTGTCTCTCAGGCACAGCTGTGTTTGTCTATACTTTAACTATATTACCTTTACTCTTAAACTATGAAATAGCGGCAAATCTCTCTTAGCACGTTTCTCAACTATAAAACTGGCAAACAGGAGAGTGATATATGAAAATACACGAATGAAAAGAAATGCAGATATGCGTGCGTGTGTACGCAAGACAGAAATAAACAGTTTTAAAAGAGACTAGCGTGTTGTTCTTACCTCCGGTTCCCGGATTCCTTCAGCACCCTTTACTAAGAGAAGCAGACGCTTATCCAAACAGCACTACGAGGAATATGATCTCCCGCCCTTTGCTGCTGGATAATGTCTGCTGAAATTACCTAGTGCAGATATGTGAAGGACAGGACGAGCCCGCAATTGATAAAGCTGAATATTTATCTTATATAAAACCCTTTATGAGGTCTAAGAACACTGTACGCTGTTTACGTATGAAGTACCGTAAGGGTACGCACGTTGCGTAACAATCGCTTAGCCGTAGTCGAGACGCTCAAGCGTCACGTTCGCTCACGGCCAAGAGATCACAGGCAGGCACGCTATTGGCTGCTGACTAATTTAATGATTCGCTATAGCGTAGCGGACGCTCGGGACCACGAGGAGATCACCAGCGGCGCTGACGCTCACAATGTTAAACCTTTGTATCTAAACCATAAACAATGTAATATGCTGTAAAACCTATGTGTATAGATAGAGTGTAAATGCAACACATTGTAACCTTATTAACTCAAAAGCTGTATGAGCGTCACCGACGCTCTGAGAATACTTAACACTATAAGAAATACACAGATACTGTGCTCAGGGTCCAACGCCTAATATATATATTATGAATGATATACTTGCAAAAGAATTAATACAAATACAAATCATACACTACAATATAACATAGACTACCTAACCAGATAACTACACAGGAAATACAATACAATTACTATTTAAGGGAAAATAAGAGAGAAAGAGGAGAAGAGAGAGAGAGAGAGAGAGATTGGCTCACAATAACAAGAAGATCAATATAGTTGCGGAGAAACACTTACGCACAAGGGGAAACGATCGCATGCGCCTCTGGACATCCAGCTCCCGATTTTCAGCAATGATAACCGTTGAAGAGTGAGAGCTGGATGTGATCGGCCTGTCTATTTATGCCCCACACACAATGCAATTCAATGGTCCCTACAATCTCATTGTTCATTGGACACAGGAATTCCTCCTCGCATTATAACAAAAGGTCATAGGTTGATTCATACAGGTGGTCCGTGACTATTTCCAACAGCTCAGGTGGGAGGGAAACTGGGTTTCCCGCCGCATGGATAAGTAAATACAGTAAATGTTCATAAACTTCTTATGTCCATAACTATTCGCACGAGCGATTAATCCGCTTCAAACCAACACCGGAATATTGCTAATTAAATACTCTTCCGATGGGTACTAAACACCACTGTATTACTCCTGTCTGACCCTTCGTATCAAACAAAGAGGGATTTCTCTGTTCACGAACATTCTATATTAACCAAACTTTCAGAATCTATCAAAGGGACCATGATCTACAAAATACATTATATAGTGAAAATATGTAATGATTGAGTCGCACGCTACGATCCCATAAACTCTACCGTAAATACGCATACCGTGCGCCTGCGGGTGCCCGCGACTGTGAGTATGCGCACGTACGGGAGAGCGTACGCATGCGCAGCACGGACCTGTGTGAGGTGCAAATATGGTAGTGTGCATAGAGATATTTTTCTGACTTTGACAACCTCTAATTGGAAATCCCCTTAGTGAATATAAGCTACAATCCCAAATTCTGTAATTTTGCCAGTCCAAGGACACTTAGGGGTCTATTTACTAAGCCTTGAATGGAGTTAAAGTAACAGCCAATCAGCTCCTAACTGTCATTTTTCAAACCCTGCCTGTGACATGGCAGTTAGGAGTTGATTGGCTGGTCATTTATAGCCATCCGCTTTTATCTCCATCCAATATCTTTATATATGTTGAAATAACACTTCAATACGCTGGATGGGTATGTTCCTTGGAGACGTTTTCTGAAGATGAAGGATTTCAGAGGATTTCTTCTATATATTTCTATGATGAGACCCTCACACCAGAGTTCACCCAAAAGATAGAATAATTTCCTGCATATATGTTTTTAAATGATTTTATTAATAAAAGTTTTAAAAGGATCTTATATAGCAAATGCAGAGTTATTTAGGTGGGCCAGATGTTGTTAAACTTGATGTGCTAGCTCATATACTCCAAGTGTGATCACCTTTCACTATTGCATTAATCATCCAATGTGTTTCATCAAATTGTCAACTTCATCAGGGGTGTCTTAAAACAAAAGTAAAACATAAGTGTCTCATCATTTTTTTCACATAAACTTCCTCAGTATAATCAAATTTAAATAAATGAAAAATAAATTACTTAATGTTTAGACTAGCATCTAGAAAAATGGTATCAATCCTTCTACTCGGGGATGAATAATATGCTTAGGGTTGAGTTTGTTATGCCGGCGGTCAGAATATCGACTATGGTATCCCGGCAGGGAGAAGATAAGTATACTTTCGTTCTCCCAATAGTGCCCTAACACTAACCTTCCCCTCTCGCAGTCTATACCTAACACCCCCTCACCACAGCCTAAACCTACCCCCCCTTCCTGCAGCCTAAACCTAACCTCCCCCTTCCCACAGCATATCCCTAACCCTTCCGCCCGCAGCCTAAAGCTACCCCACCTTCCCCGCCTGCGGCTTACCTGTCCTGCATGCCAGGAGTAGAGTAATCTAAATTCTGGGTGTTGGTATTCTGGCACCAGGATTCTGATCCCATTTGGGATTCCGGTGCCGGTCTTCTTAACTGTGTAGGGATTCCGGTGTCGCTATTTTGACAGCCAGGATCTGACCATCAGGATTCTGACCGGATCTCTATGCTTATACACAGCAAAAACGTATTTTTATTATTAGACAAATATAGGACTTCAATTCAGCTATAATTTACTTAGTACTTACGGAATTATTAGAAGAAAATTCCTCACTCCATAGAATAATTTGTGCTTAAAATCACCTAAAATAACATTTCATTTAGTACTACTATCCCATTTTGTAATGTATAATATATTGTAATAAATGTGCTCCCATAGGTACTTACTGTATCCAAATACTAAAACTTTGTCTCATGTGTGTTATGCTTCTCAGTCAAATGATACAGTGTCCTTAATTACTGTTCTAATAATGTTAGACAACTTCCTGGATGTGTTTCAAGCCTCATTCTGGATTAGTATATTGATTCTTGTATCAGTAGTGATTACGATCACTTCTGTTTGTGTTTGAAGCCTCTATCTCTCGGTTCCCACTCTTTCATATGAATCATGTGTTTCAAGCCTAATTTTATATTAGTATATTTGTGTATCAGGACTGGAGTGAACACAATCATTTTCTGTTTGTGTTTCAAGCCTCTTTCCCGGTTCCCACTCTTTCATGTGAGCTATTCCATATTTAACTTATTTATCTTACTGTATGTTTAATTTTTACCCTTAATGTGCATTTAATTTGTGGTTTGTTTGTGCTCTATTTTACTTTATTTTTAACCATTATTACTTGTCATTATTTGTGTGTTGTTATGTACGCTAATTTTATATATATATATATATATATATAGAGAGAGAGAGAGAGAGAGAGAGAGAGAGAGCAGTCGGCGGCACTCACGGTAATGGAAATAAAGACAGCAGACTAATCTGCAGCATCTGCAGATTAGTCTGCTGTCTTTATTTCCATTACCGTGTGTGCCGCCGACTGCTCTATATGTATTTGTGAAGTTCCACACCTGCAGGGCACTGGTAAAACTGTTTTGTATATACTGTAGTGGAGTACCGCTGACTGTTTGATACATATATAACAGGCGCTCAATGGACCCCACAAAGATAATTTAAACTCTGTGTTCCACATAGAACTCCCCCCTTCTTCCATTCAATTAAAACTTTGGAATCCCATAATTATCCAACATTTTACGATTTTAAATCACAAAAACAACCATATTAAATGCTTGAGTATATACAATATGTTAGCATTATTACAGATAGATATATTTTACTCCATTATACTGTTTGTATAAACATATGGTTATATTGTTCAGTATCAACCTAGCTTTTCCTGTCAATTATACATATTTGCATTAATATCTAAGATACAATTTGTTCTATTTTTCATATATATAGGATTTAAATAAAATGTAAACACAGACAGTTACATACACACATGGGTACATTGTTTATTATCAAAACACAATGAACCTTTACAGCAAATGAACACTGATTCACCCTGAGCAACATTAATCTGATAGTTATTTGTTAATAAATTATATAATATCTATCCCTTCATTCAGGCCTCTAGGAACCAGTGAAGTAAGGGTGTACATCCTGTAGGACTCCCTTCTAGATAATTTCAAGTCTCTACTTCCCCCTTTGGGGTCTGCTTTGATGTGCTCCAGAACTGGAAATTGTAGTACTGGATACAGTATTCTTGAAAATGTCTTGGAAGACTATGTGCTCTCATTTTGTGTTTTTATACTTCTTAAATGTTCTTGTATGCATTTTATACTTCTTTTTGTTTTCCCCACATAGTGGAGTCCTCAACCACAAGTAATCCTACATACAACATAGCTTGAATCACACATTGTATCTTTATGTTTCAGGTTCTTTTTAATATCTTTATCTACAGTATAATGCAAGGATGTTTTTCCATGTATTTGCAGCAAGTACTGTACATTTGTTACAGTGGTAACACGCACCCCGGATTCTTATTTAAGAAACCTTTGTTACACTGTTTAGGATTCCTATTCACTTGTCTCAATATACTAGGAGTGCAATTTTTTGAAAATGAGTCGCTTTTTTAAAAATTAGTCTAGGTTTTTCTGGGAGATGAGGACCCAACACTGGGTCTAATAGTTAAATGTTCCAGTATTTTTCCAACATTTTGTATTACAAAGCCCCTTTCATCAGAGTGCCTTCCTTTACTGAGGGTTTTATTTTTAACAAATCCAATCTATATTTTTCACATACTGTACTTGGAATTTTGCTTCTTCTATCAGTTCTTTGTTATATTCCCTTTCTATAAACCTATCCTCCAATACTTGTGACTGTTTTAAAAACTGGTCTGAGCTACTATGATTTTTCTTCGGTCCCAAAAACTGAGAGAAGACAATAATATTTTTCTACCTAAATAGGTGTCAACTTTTAGAGATTATAGGTGTTAGCATTGGTTTCTTTAAAAAATGTTGAAGCACTAATCTGACCATTGCTTTGTCCCTCTAATAGGAGATCTAAAAATAATTTAATGTGATTTAAATATGTAAATTTTACATTAAAATAATTGTCATTAATCTTATATATACATTCCTTGATTCTCAATTCATCTCCCTTCCATACTAAAATCAAATCATCTATATAGTGTTTTGGCATATGCCGGGGTAAATTTCAAACCCATATCTGTCCCCTGCTTCTGGAGGAAGAACTCACCCTCAGATTGAAAAAAGATATGTTCAAATATATATTTGATACTGTCAAGTATAAATTCATTCTTTTTTAGAGATATTCTGGTGTTCTTGTAATTTTTTATTAACTACTTCTAATCCTTCTCAATGTTTTGGTCCTCTCTCTGGACCTTTATCTCTCCTTTGGCTTTGCTACCTCGGTCCTCTCCTTGGACCTTTGCTACCCCAGCATAATAAAGATATTGTGCATGAGTATGGCCCTGCTGGAAAAGTATATATACTATATATAGAGCCAGCGCTAGGTTTCTCTGCACCCTAGGCAACATTTTTACCTACCACCCGTTCACTTAGATGTTGTCAGATGGTGACAATAACAATGTTGACATTCAAAATGTCAACACTACAATGAAGACAGTTATGTCGATAACATTTTTAACAATATGTTGACATTAGGGTTAGACTGCAAGTTGGAGGATTAGGGTTAGGTTAGGGGGCGGGTTAGGGTTAGAGCTGCCTTAAGCTGCCTAATGGTAGTGCCAGCCCTGGTAATAGCTGTAACAGTGCTGTAACTAGGCATAATGGTGCAGTAGCAGTGCTGTAACTGGGCATAATGGGGCTGTAATGGCATTGTAACTAGGCACAATGAGGCAGTAACAGTGCTGTAACTGGGTGTAATGGAGTGTTCAGACAGGACATTTGGACCATGGATATCTATGCGGGTATTACAGTAATACATACGTGCCAGATATACAGTAGAAGCAATGTGGACGCAACTACAGCCAAGGCGGTGAGCCGTCTGGCCTCACAGCATACCTCCAACATGACCGATTCCACTAGGTACAAAATACTCTGTTCTAGACTTCCTTGCAATTGGAAGTGCAAGGTAGTCTAAAATACAAACAGGGGAGCTATACCAAATACATTATTTACTTACAGTCGATATTTGGGTCCATTGGGCATTTGATGGTCTATTGGTTTCTATTCAAAGTTCTAAATGTGTTATAATCACCCTCAATAGAAGCAAAATCGACCAAAAATACCCCTAGATATCATCCCAATGTTTTCCTCCCTCTTCTCCCTCTTCCCCGCACTGTAGAATTTTGTAGAAATAGCCATATGCGGTCCACGCACATCCAAAGTGAAGGCCCTGTATACACATAATCCTCTGTTTGCCTGATTGGCAAATATGTATACTTTGTAATGGTTTCATTTACTGTATCGTAGATATCATACTAGAAAAATACATTTAATATCTTGTTTTATTAAAAATATATTAATATTTACATAGCTTATAAGTAAATGCTTAAAAAACCATTAAATATAAATATGTCCTGTATCTCTACAAAAGTAGCTCCCATGTTCATTCACCTTTTTTCCTTCTATTCAAATTCACTCAGCATAGAACTACAAAAAGCTCAGCACACACCCTATTTAATGAGTATAAAGAAAACACTTCAACACTAGTTATTCAACCTGTTTGCTTAGGTGAACATATATTACAGTTTATTCTGTGAAGGTGTCACATTTGATGCTAGAATGAAATAACTGACATACACACTTACACATCCTGCATGACAGAGTTTTCTCTAGGAACCTCTAATTCATGCTATTTGCATGGATTGCTGGGATACATGTGTTTTGTGGAAGTGGATGCTGTCAGCAGTCAGTACGTTGACAGCATTGTATCTACAAAAGATTGCCGACACCACGCTAATGTTATTTAAAGCATTGTAATGGTGTCGTCATTATAACTTTAAAACATGACCGTAAAGCATCATGTTTGAAGTTATAATGACGACAATGTTACAATGATTAAATAACATTACAATAGTGTTGCCAATCTCCTGTCACAATAATCTGTCAATATCGCTTCACGGCCTTTTGGCTAAGATCAAGTGTAGTACCTGCTCGAGGGAAACACTTGGTGGAGTACCCATTGTTACACTGGGAGTGTGAGAGGTCCCTAGTGTGGAATGGAGAAACACCTTGTGGAGTACCATGCCTGTGTGTGGCAATGCCTCTGGTTGAGAGTGAAGAAAAACTGGGCTTAGTATCTGTCGTCCTAAGAAGGGATTGAAATAGGACCCCTTGCGTGGAGCAGGAACGGCCTGGTTTAGTATCTACTCTCGTACTGGGGGTTGACCCTGGCACAGAGTGGGTATGAAGCTTGATCTGGATGGAGGTCGGGAGCAGCCTGAAGCCCGAGGTGATATGTGCCCCTGGTGCAGGAATAGCCAGGGGTGCCTGAACATGCACTGGTGATGACTGTCCACCTTTGCACTAGTATGGCACTTTGCACTTTCACTTTCCTAACTTCTGCTGCACTTTTTTTCCTTTGCCCTGGCCTTTTGGCTAGGAGGCTAGGACAGGGATAATTTTTTTATACCCCCCCCCCCCTTCCCCCAGCCTTCTGGCTGGGGCTTATTTATTTATTTATTCACGTGATTTGCACTATTTTGCACTACACTGCACTTTTTTATGTTTTGTGTGTGTTTTGTCATGGTTTTGTTGAGGTTTAGGTGAGACCCTTATGGGCCACCCTCTCCCCTAGTTAGCCGAGGCCCTCTCCTTTTGGGGAGGGCTAAAGGCTGTTTTCGATCCCCAGGGGGAAGCTTTAACCAACCCTGGGGATATCCGAGGGTCCCTCTACGCTTTAGCAAAGGGGGACCCGCAGATCCTTTTTCCCCTCAGTAGGCCTTTTGGCTCTGGGGGGTTGGGGAGTAATGGGGCCCTTCTCCTTTTGGAGAGGGTGCAAGATCCTACGCCCCCAGAATGTTTTGCACACTGGGTGATGTAGCCACGCACCTCGGGCTTCAAGTAAAAAAAAAAAAAAATCTGTCAATAGCATCCACATCAACAAAAGCACAGTCCTGCTCTCTGTTGTGATAAACAGTTAGTTACAGCAACTACTGTTCACCATTGTTTACCGGGGAATACATATATTCCGGCACGGGATGCCAGCTGTCACTATACCGACAGCCATTGGCATTTATATAATGGGTGCAATGTGTGCGGTGCACACGACCCACACCGCACACACTGCACCCATTTTAATACTTATCTTTCCGGAGTCCAGCATCGGGCACTGCGATTGCGTCAGAAATCGCCACCAAAATGGCCACCACGCATGTGCGGTAGCAAAATTGGTCTCCGGATCATGGCGGGCACCATGTTTCTGGAGATCAGCGCATGCGCAGTAGACTCCGCCACAATGCCAGAGACCACAGCGCCATTCGCAGGAGGGGGCCCACTCGGAGGTACACATGGGCCCCTTCTTCTGTTGAAACGTCCCAGCCTACAGCAGAATACCGTCTGCCAGAACCCCCTGGCAGCTACTCCCCTTGCGGGCTCGCTGCCCTCGCCATGCACTGGGCCCGGTGGCTCGCTTCGTTCACCACAGGTTCTATTACCACTCGGTTGGTGGCGTGAACCCACCAACCAAGTGGGAATACTCAGCGTTTGTCGGGATACCAGCATCGGCCTCCTGAACACCAGGATCCCGACAGCTGGTATATTGACTGCATCCTATTTCCCAGCTCCATTTCTCAAGTCCTACTGACAGTCCAGGATTTTAAGGATAACTATGCTTAAGTACAGGTAACTGAATCAAAACTACAATGAAACCAATTAAGTTAAACATACTTAAGAAAGAATATTGTTAAAACTTAGAATAAAAGGGTTGTTTGAGGACTTGAGTTGCTATGTACTTCCCTACTTGTATGCCAACCAGACATACTGGCTATACTATAGCTTCACCCAAGATAATAAGCTGTTAACTTTACTTTCTGTTTACTTCACCTGTTCAAAGACGATATTCTTTCCGAATCTCCTCCCTTCACAGGTGCTAATCTCACAAAGAGAATTAAATATCTATACACATCTCATAGCTACTGGATTGTTTGCAAGCTTGTTTTTGAACAATTAATATAAAGCAAATGTTTGACTTTTAGACAACTCCTTCAGCAGTGCTGCTATATTATTGCAGTCATGAGACTGAATAATCCTATGCATGACAACATAAAAAAATAAAACTTTACCAGTAATCATAACAATCCTAGAGAGGAGTATAATTTTGTGTATGTAATATTGAGGGGATACTGATAAAAAATAAATGACACACAATGACATGCTGAATAACAGAAAGCAAAGATGGCTCTGCCCAAATGAGCTTACAATTGATGAAGTGTAGTAAGCTATTTAACTAATTTACAGTATGTGATTAACCATTTACGTTGGTTTTCTGGTGTTTGGGGGCAAATGGTCGATTGTCAATTGATCCCATACATTAACAGACTTTTATTCCAACCCGATAACTAGTTAGATTGTTGGACAGATAATCGTAAGGAATATGGCCAGCTTTACTATCTCTAGCTAGTTGTAATGGTCAGTAATAGCCATTGCAGCTACGATGATATAGATTTTAAATACAGATGTAGCAGCCCTCATTGCAGTGGTGTGCCTGTCAGTGAGCATATGTGCAGTCACAACTGCAATTCAATGGAATTACATTGTGCGATCATGGGTGCGATTATTCCGGTCGCACACAGTGGTGGCTACAATGCGTGTGCGCATGTGTAACATAGTAGCTAATGATGAGGGCTGCTACATCTGTAGCTCCATGTCTTAAGTGTTTGACTACCAGGGCCGGACTACCCATCTGGCACTTCTGGCATATGCCAGAAGGGTTGGTGGGCAGGTGGGCCGGCCCTTTCCCTCAGAGAGTCGAGAAGGCCGCATGCAGCGCACCCTCCGGCTTTTTGGTTCAGCCGTCCCCACTGGTCTCCATGGAAATGGGGGCGTACCGCAAGTCCATGCCCCTGGACTTGCGGCGCACCCCCAGCAAGCGTTGCCATGGTAATGTGGGCGTGCCACGAGTCCACGCCCCTATGACTTTGGCACACCCCCGTACATCGTGGCGGCACGCCCCACCGTGATGAGTGAGCGCGTTCACGAGTGCCAGGGCCAAAATGGAGCCCCAGTCCTTAACTGCTGACTACTATGTCTAAGATTGTGAGTTTAAGCCCAAGGGATGCTATACTGAAAAATGTGTTTTAAATACTTGAGGATGTACAGTATCTGAAGGTACACATATATCTTGTCAATCAACTGGGCCTGCCTGCCTCACCCCTATTACATAAGCCAACCATCAGCCATCAGGTTCCCATTAATTAAGGAAAAAAGCCATTTGAATGGACGGCGGTAAGTGCCAGGCACAGGGGCCCCAAAATATGTGACTCCTGAGTCCTAAAACTTACTTCTGCTGTGGGTATCCCTGCCCCTATTTGGCTTGTAGGGTGCAAGTAGCTTACAGAGTCACACAAAAGATGATTGGCGCATGTCCAGCACACAACTTCCTGGGCTAGGCCCCCTCTTTGTGACATCATGATGCCACATGTGCTGGGGAAAAGGGAGGTGGGGCCATACCAAAGAACATTAGTGCCCTGCTAAAGCAATGCCATTACAAGCCACCAATATTTTAGTGTCTTTACTGCTGGTAAGTTTTGATTACAGTGTGGAGAGACACTGGAAGGTGGAACAATGAAAAAAAAAAACACCAAAAAAATCCACCAGCACCCTAAAATAGGCAAGTAAAAAGACTAGCATTCTAAATGTAAATACTGTAAGCAGAGGCAGGTTTAGTGGTCAGGCTGCCCCTAGGCACAATATTATTGCCCCTTTCCACACTACCTTCAGCCTTCTGTGGTCACGCACAGTTAAGCATAGTTAGAGAGCTGCCATGCAGTTGGGGGAGGTGGTGGGGGTTTACGGTGATACTGGTAGGAGGGACTGGGTAGGAGTAGTAGCAGTGATACATGGCAGGTGGGGCAGGTGGTGAGGGTGATAGGAGAGACTGGGTAGGAGTAGTAGCAGTGGTACATGGCAGCTGGGGGTGATAGTAGTAGTCGGAGGATCTGGGAGGGAGTAGTAGCAGAGGCAGAACTCTGGGAGGCAACGGAGTCATCTGCCGCCGGGCTCCTGCTCTGAAGGGGGGCACCTCTCCGCCCATTCTGTGACACCATTGAATTAAGTTAATTGATGGCTGTCGCTGTCTTTTCTGTGGCCGACTTCCTCACTGGTTCCTGCACCTTACAAATCACACCCTCTTTATTATACTGAATATACACATTTTACAAGTGTCATACCCGGGATTAGAAACCACAACCTATTACACTGGAAGCAGACACCTTACTGATGAAGCTGTTTGCTCCTGTATAGGAAATATGAGAATTTTAACTATATGAAGATACTTCTCTGACAATAATTACACATAACTTCATATAGTTAGAATTCTCATGCTTCCTCTACAGGAGCAAATAGCCCCATCAGTAAAATGTCTGCTTTTAGTGTAACAGGTCATGGGTTCTAATCCTGGGTATGACTGCTAAGAAATGTGTGATTTAAAATAAAAGACAATTAAATGTATAAATACAGTATATACATTTTTTTAGAACACTACACACACACACACACACACACACACACACACACACACACACACACACACACACACATACATATACACACATACATACATATATTTATCTTAATATAGGAAATAGGGGGGCACCAATATTTATCTTGCCTCCGGGCAACTGGGACGAACTTACGCCACTGAGTAGTAGTGATACATGGCAGCTGGAGGTATGGTAGTAGTCAGAGGATCTTGGTGGGAGCATTAGTAGTGATACATGCCAGCTGGGACGGGGGGTGGTGGGGGGGGGTGGTAGCGGTAACTACAGAAATGTATGTTTAAAAATTATAAATACTTTGTTATAATTCAAATTCAGCAAAAGGTAATGTATGTTAGTTATATTAAAATTAGAGATGAGCGGGTTCGGTTCGTCAAGATCCGAACCCCCCCGAACTTCACGTGTTTTACATGGGTCTGAGGCAGCCTCGGATCTTCCCGCCTTGCTCGGTTAACCCAAACGAGGCCGAACATCATCTGTCAGATTCTCGCGAGATTCGTATTCCATATAAAGAACCGCGCGTCGCCGCCATTTTCACTCATGCATTGTAGATTGAGCGGAGAGGACGTGGCTATGTTCTCTGCCTGAAAAGCTCAATATCTGTGCTCAGTGTGCTGCATTGTGGTGACCACCAGTATATTATAGTAGTACAGTACAGTAGGCCATTGCTGTATCTTGCAGCTCTGTGTCAGACTCAGTTCTAGAATCCTGATCAGTGCTCAATATCTGCTTCATTGTTGTGTGACCAGTATATAGTAGTACAGTTATGCATTGTGGTGACCACCAGTATATAGTAGTACAGTAGTACAGTACAGTAGGCCATTGCTGTATCTTGCAGCTCTGTGTCACTGCTAGTATCCATATCTGTGCTGCATTGTTGTGTCCAGTATATAGTAGTATAGTGCAGCATTGTGGTGACCACTAGTATATAGTAGTACAGTAGTACAGTACAGTTGGCCATTGCTGTATCTTGCAGCTCTGTGTTACTTCTAGTATCCATATCTGTGCTGCATTGTTGTGACCAGTATATAGTAGTACAGTGCAGTATTGTGGTGACCACCAGTATATAGTAGTATAGTACAGTAGGCCATTGCTGTATCTTGCAGCTCTGTGTCACTTCTAGTATCCATATCTGTGCTGCATTGTTGTGACCAGTAAATAGTAGTACATTGCAGCATTGTGGTGACCAGTGGCAGATCCAGGGGGGGAGCACTCGGGCCCGTGCCCCCCTGTCATTTGAGGCCTCCGTTCCCCATCCCCTCCCGGCACCGGCACCTCACAGGGAGATGACGGGCGCCCACTGATATTGTGTTACCAGCGGGCGCCCGTCTCCCTGCACAGCGGCAGCCAGAGGCAGGAGCTCAGTACTGAGCTCCGGCTTCCAGCGCTGTCACTGTGTGGCGTGCGCTGTGGGAGAGACGTCAGTCATGACGTCTCTCTCATAGTACTGAGGAGCGGACGCCAAGAGAGGAGGACTGCAGCATTCTGGAAGCGGGAACGGGGCTCGGTAAGTATGATGGTTTTTTCTACCTTAGTGCAGCGGGGGCATCTACTGGGGGCAAACTATGGGGGGACATTACTACTGGGGGGGGGTGCATCAACAAGGGGCATTACTACTGGGTGGGCATTACTACTGGGGCAAACTACTGGGGGCATTATTACTGGGGGGCATCTACTGAGGGCATTTCTACTGGGGGGTCATCTATTGGGGGCATTACTACTGGGGGCAGCTACTGGGGGACATTTTTATGGGGGGCCATCTACTGGGGGCAATATTACTGGGGGCATCTACTGGGGCATTACTACTGGGGGGTCATCTATTGGGGGCAAACTCCTAGGGGGCATTACTACTGGGGGCAAACTACTGGAGGACATTATTACTGGGGGGCATCTACTGTGGGCAAACTACTGGGGGACATTATTACTGGGGGGCATCTACTGGGGGCAAACTACTGGGGGACATTATTACTGGGAGCCAACTACAAAGGGGCTAACTACTGGGGGCATACTACAGGAGGGCATTACTACTGGCGGTGTAACTACAGGGGCATTACTACTGGTGGCTTAACTACAGGGGCATTACTACTTGGGGGCTAAACTACAGGGGGGCCAAACTACTGGGGGCATAACTACAGGGGACAAACTACTGGGGGATAACTACAGGGGCCAAACTACTGGGGGCATTATTATTGGGGGCTAAACTAAAAGGGGGGCATAACTACAGGGGCTAAACTACAATGGGGCAAACTACAGTGGGGCATTACTACTGGTGGCTAAACTACAAGCAGGCAAACTACTGGGGACATTACCACTGGGAGGCTAAACTAAAGGGGGCGGGGGTAAACTACTGGGGTCATACCTGCAGGGGCATTGCATAAGGGGCACCACTACTATGGGGTCTATATAAGGGGCACTACCAGTACAGTGGACATTGCATAATGAGCACTACAACTGTGGGCATTGTATAAGAAGCGCCACCTCACATGCACCGAAGCCGCACGCAAATGTACTTACCCCTTCCATGGTGCACCCCCTATAATTTTCTTCTGATCCGTCCCTGGTGGTGACCACCAGTATATAGTAGTACAGTACAGTAGGCCATTGCTATTGATATAATAATATTACTGGCATATAATTCCACACATTAAAAGATGGAGAACAAAAATGTGGAGGGAAAAATAGGGAAAAATCAAGATCCACTATCACCTAGTGCTGAAGCTGCTGCCACTAGTCATGGCAGAGACGATTCAATGCCATCAACGTCGTCTGCCAAGGCCGATGCCCAATGTCATAGCAGAGAGCATGTAAAATCCAAAAAACAAAAGTTCAGTAAAATGACCCAAAAATCTAAATTAAAAGAGTCTGAGGAGAAGCGTAAACTTGCCAATATGCCATTTACAACACGGAGTGGCAAGTAACGGCTGAGGCCCTGGCCTATGTTCTTGGCTAGTGGTTCAGCTTCACATGAGGATGGAAGCACTTATACTCCTGCTAGAAAAATGAAAAGAGTTAAGCTGGCAAAAGCACAGCAAAGAACTTTGCGTTCTTCTAAATCACAAATCCCCAAGGAGAGTCCAATTGTGTCGGTTGCGATGCCTGACCTTCCCAACACTGGATGGGAAGAGATGGCTCCTTCCACCATTTGCACGCGCCCTGCAAGTGCTGGAAGGAGCACCCACAGTCCAGTTCCTGATATTCAAATTGAAGATGTCACTGTTGAAGTACACCAGGATGAGGATATGGGTGTTGCTGGCGCTGGGGAGGAAATTGACAAGGAGGAATCTGATGGAGAGGTGGTTTGTTTAAGTCAGGCACCCGGGGAGACACCTATTGTCCATGGGATGAATAAGGTCATTGACATGCCTGGTCAAAATACCAAAAAAATCACCTCTTTGGTGTGGAATTATTTCAACAGAAATGCGGACAACTGGTGTCAAGCCGTGTGTTGCCTTTGTCAAGCTGTAATAAGTAGTGATGAGCGAGTTCGGTTCCTCGGAAACCGAACCCCCCCCGAACTTCACCCATTTTACACGGGTCCGAGGCATACTCGGATTCTCCCGTATTGCTCGGTTAACCCGAGCGTGCCCGAACGTCATCATCCCGCTGTCGGATTCTCGCGAGATTCAGATTCTATATAAGGAGCCGCGCGTCGCCGCCATTTTTCACTCGTGCATTGGAAATGATAGTGAGAGGACGTGGCTGGCGTCCTCTCACTTTGTTTCAGGGGGCTGCAAAAGTGCAAATATCTTTATTCTGGGGACCAGCAGTATTATAGGAGTACAGTGCAGAGTTTTGCTGACCAGTGACCACCAGTATTATACGTTCTCTGCCTGAAAAACGCTCCATATCTGTGCTCAGTGTGCTGCATATATCTGTGCTCACACTGCTTTATTGTGGGGACTGGGGACCAGCAGTATTATATAGGAGGAGTACAGTGCAGAGTTTTGCTGACCAGTGACCACCAGTATTATACGTTCTCTGCCTGAAAAACGCTCCATATCTGTGCTCAGTGTGCTGCATATATCTGTGCTCACACTGCTTTATTGTGGGGACTGGGGACCAGCAGTATTATATAGGAGGAGTACAGTGCAGAGTTTTGCTGACCAGTGACCACCAGTATTATACGTTCTCTGCTGAAAAACTCTCCATATCTGTGCTCAGTGTGCTGCATATATCTGTGCTCACACTGCTTTATTGTGGGGACTGGGGACCAGCAGTATTATATAGGAGGAGTACAGTGCAGAGTTTTGCTGACCAGTGACCACCAGTATTATACGTGCTCTGCCTGAAAAATGCTCCATATCTGTGCTCAGTGTGCTGCATATATCTGTGCTCACACTGCTTTATTGTGGGGACTGGGGACCAGCAGTATTATATAGTAGGAGTACAGTGCAGAGTTTTGCTGACGAGTGACCACCAGTATTATACGTTCTCTGCCTGAATAACGCTCCATATCTGTGCTGCATTGTAGTATATAGTAGGAGTACAGTGCATAATTTTGCTGACCACCAGTATATAATATATAGGAGTACGGTACAGAAGGCCACTGCTCTACCTACCTCTGTGTCGTCAAGTATACTATCCATCCATACCTGTGGTGCATTTCAGTTTTGCACAGTTTGCTGACCACCAGTATATAATATATAGCAGTACGGTACAGTAGGCCACTGCTCTACCTACCTCTGTGTCGTCAAGTATACTATCCATCCATACCTGTGGTGCATTTCAGTTTTGCACAGTTTGCTGACCACCAGTATATAATATATAGCAGTACGGTACAGTAGGCCACTGCTCTACCTACCTCTGTGTCGTCAAGTATACTATCCATCCATACCTGTGATGCATTTCAGTTTTGCACAGTTTGCTGACCACCAGTATATAATATATAGCAGTACAGTAATATGCTCTACCTACCTCTGTGTCGTCAAGTATACTATCCATCCATACCTGTGATACATTTCAGTTTTGCACAGTTTGCTGACCACCAGTATATAATATATAGCAGTACGGTACAGTAGGCCACTGCTCTACCTACCTCTGTGTCGTCAAGTATACTATCCATCCATACCTGTGGTGCATTTAAGTTTTGCAAAGTTTGCTGACCACCGGTATATAATATATAGCAGTACGGTACAGTAGGCCACTGCTCTACCTACCTCTGTGTCATCAAGTATACTATCCATCCATACCTGTGGTGCATTTCAGTTGTGCGCAGTATATATAGTAGTAGGCCATTGCTATTGATACTGGCATATAATTCCACACATTAAAAAATGGAGAACAAAAATGTGGAGGGTAATATAGGGAAAGATCAAGATCCACTTCCACCTCGTGCTGAAGCTGCTGCCACTAGTCATGGCCAAGACGATGAAATGCCATCAACATCGTCTGCCAAGGCCGATGCCCAATGTCTAGTAGAGAGCATGTAAAGTCCAAAAACAAAAGTTCAGTAAAATGACCCAAAAATCAAAATGAAAAGCATCTGCGGAGAAGCGTAAACTTGCCAATATGCCATTTACGACACGGAGTGGCAAGGAACGGCTGAGGCCCTGGCCTATGTTCATGGCTAGTGGTTCAGCTTCACATGAGGATGGAAGCACTCATCCTCTCGCTAGAAAAATGAAAAGACTTAAGCTGGCAAAAGCACAGCAAAGAACTTTGCGTTCTTCTAAATCACAAATCCCCAAGGAGAGTCCAATTGTGTCGGTTGCGATGCCTGACCTTCCCAACACTGGACGGGAAGAGGTGGCGCCTTCCACCATTTGCACGCCCCCTGCAAGTGCTGGAAGGAGCACCCACAGTCCAGTTCCTGATAGTCAAATTGAAGATGTCACTGTTGAAGTACACCAGGATAAGGATATGGGTGTTGCTGGCGCTGAGGAGGAAATTGACAAGGAGGATTCTGATGGTGAGGTGGTTTGTTTAAGTCAGGCACCCGGGGAGACACCTGTTGTCCGTGGGACGAATATGGCCATTGACATGCCTGGTCAAATTACAAAAAAAATCACCTCTTCGGTGTGGAATTATTTTAACACAAATGCGGACAACAGGAGTCAAGCCGTGTGTTGCCTTTGTCAAGCTGTAATAAGTAGGGGTAAGGATGTTAACCACCTCGGAACATCCTCCCTTATACGTCACCTGCAGCGCATTCATCATAAGTCAGTGACAAGTTCAAAAACTTTGGATGACAGCGGAAGCAGTCCACTGACCACTAAATCCCTTCCTCTTGTAACCAAGCTCCTGCAAACCACACCACCAACTCCCTCAGTGTCAATTTCCTCCTTACACAGGAAAGCCAATAGTCCTGCAGGCCATGTCACTGTCAATTCTGACGAGTACTCTCCTGCCTGGGATTCCTCTGATGCATCCTTGAGTGTAACGCCTACTGCTGCTGGCGCTGCTGTTGTTGCTGCTGGGAGTCGATCGTCATCCCAGAGGGGAATTTGGAAGACCACTTGTACTACTTCCAGTAAGCAATTGACTGTCCAACAGTCCTTTGCGAGGAAGATGAAATATCACAGCAGTCATCCTGCTGCAAAGCGGATAACTCAGGCCTTGGCAGCCTGGGCGGTGAGAAACGTGTTTCCGGTATCCACCGTTAATTCACAGGCAACTACAGAATTGATTGAGGTACTGTGTCCCCGGTACCAAATACCATCTAGGTTCCATTTCTCTAGGCAGGCGATACCGAAAATGTACACAGACGTCAGAAAAAGAGTCACCAGTGTCCTAAAAAATGCAGTTGTACCCAATGTCCACTTAACCACGGACATGTGGACAAGTGGAGCAGGGCAGACTCAGGACTATATAACTGTGACAGCCCACTGGGTAGATGTATTGCCTCCCGCAGCAAGAACAGCAGCGGCTGCACCAGTAGCAGCATCTCGTAAACGCCAACTCGTTCCTAGGCAGGCTACGCTTTGTATCACCGCTTTCCAGAAGAGGCACACAGCTGACAACCTCTTACGGAAACTGCGGAACATCATCGCAGAACGGCTTACCCCAAATGGACTCTCCTGGGGATTTGTGACATCGGACAACGCCAGCAATATTGTGCGTGCATTACATCTGGGCAAATTCCAGCACGTCCCATGTTTTGCACATACATTGAATTTGGTGGTGCAGAATTATTTAAAAAACGACAGGGGCATGCAAGAGATGCTGTCGGTGGCCCGAAGAATTGCGGGCCACTTTCGGCATTCAGACACTGCGTGCCGAAGACTGGAGCACCAGCAAACAGTCCTGAACCTGCCCTGCCATCATCTGAAGCAAGAGGTGGTAACGAGGTGGAATTCAACACTCTATATGCTTCAGAGGATGGAGGAGCAGCAAAAGGCCATTCAAGCCTATACATCTGCCTACGATATAGGCAAAGGAGGGGGAATGCACCTGACTCAAGCGCAGTGGAGAATGATTTCAACGTTGTGCAAGGTTCTGCAACCCTTTGAACTTGCCACACGTGAAGTCAATTCAGACACTGCCAGCCTGAGTCAGGTCATTCCCCTCATCAGGCTTTTGCAGAAGAAGCTGGAGAGATTGAAGGAGGAGCTAAAACAGAGCGATTCCGCTAGGCATGTGGGACTTGTGGATGGAGCCCTTAATTCGCTTAACCAGGATTCACGGGTGGTCAATCTGTTGAAATCAGAGCACTACATTTTGGCCACTGTGCTCGATCCTAAATTTAAAACCTACCTTGTATCTCTCTTTCCGGCAGACACAAGTCTGCAGAGGTTCAAAGACCTGCTGGTGAGAAAATTGTCAAGTCAAGCGGAACGTGACCCGTCAACAGCTCCTCCTTCACATTCTCCCGCAACTGGGGCTGCGAGGAAAAGGCTAAGAATTCCGAGCCCACCCGCTGGCGGTGATGCAGGGCAGTCTGGAGCGAGTGCTGACATCTGGTCCGGACTGAAGGACCTGCCAACGATTACTGACATGTCGTCTACTGTCACTGCATATGATTCTCTCACCATTGAAAGAATGGTGGAGGATTATATGAGTGACCGCATCAAAGTAGGCACGTCAGACAGTCCGTACGTATACTGGCAGGAAAAAGAGGCAATTTGGAGGCCCTTGTAGAAACTGGCTTTATTTTACCTAAGTTGCCCACCCTCCAGTGTGTACTCCGAAAGAGTGTTTAGTGCAGCCGCTCACCTTGTCAGCAATCGGCGTACGAGGTTACTTCCAGAAAATATGGAGAAGATGATGTTCATCAAAATTAATTATAATCAATTCCTCCGTGGAGACATTCACCAGCAATTGCCTCCAGAAAGTACACAGGGACCTGAGATGGTGGATTCCAGTGGGGACGAATTAATAATCTGTGAGGAGGGGGATGTACACAGTGAAAGGGGTGAGGAATCGGACGATGAGGAGGAGGTGGACATCTTGCCTCTGTAGAGCCAGTTTGTGCAAGGAGAAATTGATTGCTTCTTTTTTGGTGGGGGCCCAAACCAACCAGTCATTTCAGTCACAGTTGTGTGGCAGACCCTGTCGCTGAAATGATGGGTTTGTTAAAGTGTGCATGTCCTGTTTATACAACATAAGGGTGGGTGGGAGGGCCCAAGGACAATTCCATCTTGCACCTCTTTTTTCTTTCATTTTTCTTTGCATCATGTGCTGTTTGGGGACTATTTTTTTGAAGTGCCATCCTGCCTGACACTGCAGTGCCACTCCTAGATGGGCCAGGTGTTTGTGTCGGCCACTTGTGTCGCTTCGCTTAGCCATCCAGCGACCTTGGTGCACCTCTTTTTTTCTTTGCATCATGTGCTGTTTGGGGACTATTTTTTTGTAGTGCCATCCTGTCTGACACTGCAGTGCCAATCCTAGATGGGCCAGGTGTTTGTGTCGGCCACTTGGGTCGCTTAGCTTAGTCATCCAGCGTCCTTGGTGCAAATTTTAGGATTAAAAATAATATTGTGAGGTGTGAGGTGTTCAGAATAGACTGAAAATGAGTGGAAATTATGGTTATTGAGGTTAATAATACTATGGGATCAAAATGACCCCCAAATTCTATGATTTAAGCTGTTTTTGAGGGGTTTTTGTAAAAAACAACCGAAACCAAAACACACCCGAATCCGACAAAAAATTTTCAGGGAGGTTTTGCCAAAACGCGTCCAAATCCAAAACACGGCCGCGGAACCGAATCCAAAACCAAAACACAAAACCCGAAAAATTTCCGGTGCACATCACTAGTAATAAGTAGGGGTAAGGACGTTAACCACCTAGGAACATCCTCCCTTATACGTCACCTGGAGCGCATTCTTCAGAAGTCATTGACAAGTTCAAAAACTTTGGGTGACAGCGGAAGCAGTCCACTGACAACTAAATCCCTTCTTCCTCTTGTACCTAAGCTCCTGCAAACCACACCAACAACTCCCTCAGTGTCAATTTCCTCCTTACACAGGAATGCCAATTGTCCTGCAGGCCATGTCACCGGCAAGACTGACGAGTCCTCTCCTGCCTGGGATTCCTCTGATGGATCCTTGAGTGTAACGCCTACTGCTGCTGGCGCTGCTGTTGTTGCTGCCGGGAGTCGATCATCATCCCAGAGGGGAAGTTGGAAGACCACTTGTACTACTTGTACTTGTACTACTTCCAGTAAGCAATTGACTGTCCAACAGTCCTTTGCGAGGAAGATGAAATATCACAGCAGTCATCCTATTGCAAAGCAGATAACTCAGGCCTTGGCAGCTGTGTTGGTGTTAGACGTGCGTCCGGTATCCGCCGTTAGTTCACAGGGACTTAGAGAATTTCTTGAGGTAGTGTGTCCCCGGTACCAAATGCCATCTAGGTTCCAATTCTCTAGGCAGGCGATACCGAGGATCTGATTATCAAACCCACTGATAAAGGGGGAAGTAGTCATCATGACAAGGGAAGAATATGAGAATGAAATAAAGAGACAAATAGAGGATGGAATGACTTATCGCCGTTTAAGATCGGATCCAACAGAAAGAATACAAAAGGCTTTAGGAGAATTGATAGAAGAATACCATCAAAATGGGACCCTGCAGGAAAAGGAAGTGAAATTCATCTGTATTACAGAGCCCGTGATCCCGGTGTTTTACGTCCTGCCGAAGGTCCATAAAGATCCAAAGAAACCTCCGGGGCATCCTATTGTTTCAGGGATAGGTTCAATAACTTCCAACCTATCAGAGTATATTGACTACTTCCTACAGCCACTAGTCTCGAAGAATAAAGCTCATCTAAAGGATACAGGAGATTTCCTGAGGACCATAAAGGAAATAGCATGGGAGGAAGGACTGATGTTAGTCACGGCCGACGTGAGGTCGCTTTACACTATAATCGAACATGAGGCAGGCTTGAGATCGTTACAGATTGCGCTTGCCAATAGTGAACTTAACAAGAACCTCCAAGAATTTTTACTTAAGGGGGTAAATTTCATATTGCAAAACAATTATTTTTCTTTCAGTGGTACCTTTTACCTACAGTGTGTGGGGACAGCCAAGGGCACCAGGTTCACTCCAAGTTGTGCCAACATCTTCATGGGGCAGTGGGAAGACGAAAAAATCTGGAACCACTGCCCTTTTGGAGCGAACCTGGTGCTGTGGAGAAGGTACATAGATGACGTTTTCTTCGTGTGGAGAGGCGGACAGACCCTTTTAGAGGAATTTTGTAGGTACCTCAACACAAACAATTTGAATATACATTTTACCTTTGAAAAAAGCTGCGAAGTGGTCAATTTTCTGGATATATCAATATATATAGAGAATGGCAATTTTAACACTAGGACCTTCAGTAAACCTACCGACTCAGGAGTTTATATCAATGCCAAAAGCTGCCATCATCCAGACTGGCTAGGTTCAATCCCTGAAGGGCAATTCAGGCGTCTCAAAAGAAATTTCACTAAGGAAGATATTTATCTTAAACAAGCAGAGGATATGCAATCCAGATTTGAAGCATCCGGGTATAATAAGGAGAAGGTCTCGGATGCCAGAAACAAAGTAGCCGGAATGGATAGGAATACCCTTCTGCAGCCCAGCAATACGGGGAAGAGAAAGGAAAACTCTGTATTTGATTGGGCTTTCATTACCACATTCAATAGCCAGTATACAGTAGAAACATAGAGAAAACTTTAGCAAGGCATTGGAAGGTATTACAAAAAGACCCTGTGATAGGTACAATAATTCCAACAAAACCTAAGTGTATCTTCAGAAAAGCACCGAATCTGAAAACTAACTTAGTCAGGAGTGCTTTTCCCCCCAAGAGAGCCATGGGCACTATAAAATCAAAAAGTTTTTTTCGCTGCGGCCTCTTTTTGGGTTGCAGAGGAATCCGGTCGGACACCAGTAAGATCACACAAGTTACCATCAACAAAAGGGATTGGAAGATAAATGAATTTATTACGTGCAATACATCGAATGTTGTATATGCAATAGAGTGCACATGTGGCCTCTGGTATTTAGGCCGCACCTCTAGAACACTGAAAACTCGCATTAGCGAACACTTGAGGAATATAAAGAAAGGCCTAAGTACACATGCGCTGTCTGAACACTTTAGGGTGGTACATCAGTGTAGCACTTTAGCTATTAAACGTTTTTGTGGAATAAAACATGTAAAGAACAACTGGAGGTGTAAGGATGCGTCAAGTCCAGCTAGCTAAGAAAGAAATGCAGCTAATATATGAATTTGGCACTCTGAAGCCGGGAGGGATCAATTCTGATTTTGAAGTAAAGTGGTTTCTTTAGTACATACTTCATTTTTAATATTATTGGATTTTATAATGTATCAGGTGTTTCTACTCATTTTATACAATTTATTATGCTGTGAATTTCTTTCAAATCGGATTTTATGTGGTGACTTTCTCTTAAATCGCATTTTAGGGAACATGGATAAGGATTTGCACTTGGATGTGCCATCATTTGATTATAATGACTTCTACCTGTAAGAATTTTTCCCCCATGGACAGAGGACAGGGTAAAAATCCAGGACTTAAAAGACCAAGCCCTTCGGTTCCCTTGACAACAGGACCGGAAGTGATGTTACGTCTCTAGGGAAAGGAATGGACTATGGTTAAACCTCGTAAACAACAATGGGGGCTCCGGATGTCCAAAGCAGGGAGACCAGGATAGGAATCCTGTCAAAAGGAGGAACATTTAATCTGCCACAGGACACCGCTAGAACCGAGCGCTCCGAGCGTCCGGTTCCCATGACAACGGGACCGGAAGTGACGTCACGCTGCAGTGCGCGGAAGGGAAAGAACACATGGAGAAGCGGGTTGTCATGGCAACGAGCCGGTGCACGGACTAAGGGGGCGGTGCAGCAAAAGGTATGCTTACACATCCCTCAGCAGCCACACGAGATGTATGTGGAGAGGGAGTTAAGGTTTCTATGGCAACAAACCCGCCCAGAAACTGGATAAAGGATTAGGATTGGAAGTTGCTATGGACGCTCTGGCAGAGGATCATGGGACTTGTAGGAATAGATAATGTATAGGATTCAGCTTGGCGCCTAGCCTTCTGATTGGGAGATTGTGGTTTAAATATCAGGAGTAGGAGGAAGGGAATCAATCATTCAGCTTGCAAACCTTGAGAAAGACCCCAGGCAGGGGTAGAAACGCGTAGGTTGTTTCCTGAACAGGCCCGAGGACGGACGCAAGGACCAGGCTCTCAACAAGACCTGAGTGGCATGGTGGGAAGATCCGGTAACCCCACATTACATCTTTCATGCGCTGTTTGAACTGTCTAAACCACAGTTCAGAATATCTGGTAATTAGCCCGTCCTCATATGCTTGAAGGGATTGTGCAATATATTGGATTTTATCGATTTTTAATCGATTTTTTATCAATTGTATTGGATGTACTTGTATGTGTTATATGTTGATTATTAAAATAGTACTTCACTATATACACACATCCTTTTTTTCATATGGGATCCGATCCTGAGCAATGAAATTCCATGGGATTATAAGAATCGGAAGAAACTAAGAACGCGCTAGTTAAGTCTCGGTCTCTATTTTTCTGTTGTGCACTATATGGGTGAGGGGTGAAGGAAAACCTCCTTAGAAACTTTGAGACTATACCAGCTGCTAAACTTGCGCACGACGATATCCTATTTAATTTTGTATTGTTTGATTTTCTTTTCCTTCAAATAGTGATAACATTGTGCTGTATAAATATGTTTAAATTGAGAGAAACTCGCAAGTCCACCTTTGACTTTGTTTTTAGGGAGGAGGGGGACTCCACAGTTCTAGTAGACGAGAACTTAGAAGGACTAATGAAGAAATTAGAGGGGGTCCTTGTGAGGGAGAGCAGAATCTGGTGGGAGATGGTTACATTAGAAAGGTACCTCTCCCACCAGATGATCCCTAAAGGATTAAAAATTCAAAAAACCGCCACATTCTCCTCGTCTAATGAAGCTTTTTCATTGGAGTGGAATCAGATTCTTAAAACTTGCTCCCTGTCCTTGATTAATCTGATTGTAGCAGACAGGAAACAAGAACTCACAAAGTTAGAAATGGAAATTGCCAACTATAGAACTCTGATCCAACCATTTAAAGATCTTCAGGAGTTCAAAGACTTTGAGAAAAGGATAGAAAATAGCCTGAAAAAGAACGAGAAAGCGTTAATAGAACGAAAAGTAAGGAAATTCAATAGAGATAAAAAAAGTGAGATTTTGGGAGAACAGGAAGTAATAACAGAAGATGAGGCAGATGGCCTAAGAGAAGAGGAGAGATTAGATCCACCGCAATTACACTCCCTGAACAGGAGGAAGAGACAAGAAGCTTCCCAATATAGGGGAAGATTGAATTCAAGGAGAGGACAACAAATGCAGTATCCGAGATACAATCGTGGACAGAGATCGGTAACACCACATTTCAAAGAACAGAGATATAGAGAGTACAGAGGGGATGATAGACGGTGGAAATCCGGGAATTATGGAGAATATAGAAGAGACGATAAAGATTGGAGATCTAGGAATCCCGCTCATCGTTCGAACAGAAACGATTGGAACAGGAATGGGAACAACAGGGAAGGGGTATTGAGAAGGAAGAGTCCCGATGAAACTCTAAACCGCAATAGATTCAGACCCCTTGAGGAGCACCCACAGTCCCCGATTCCTTTTTTATACAGGGAAAGGAACCAGAGACACCGAAGATAAGGAAGAGAGGTAGGAGGGGTGGGAAATTGAAGAAAAGGTTCAAACAAAAGCAAAAAGGAAAAAAAGGCAGAAGAAAACGTCAAAAGAAAGTAGGGGAAAACCCACGTAGAGACACAGAAAGACCACCTAATATGGAGGCAAGGGTCAAAATTTTCAACCTTAGCGACCATATCCTGGCAAAGGAAGAGATCTCCCTCTTAGAGAAGGGCCTGAAGTATGCACCGGCACTTTCTCTAAATAAGTTCAGTACATATGTGGATTTGCACAAATATATAAGAAAATTATGCATTAAGAATTTTTTTCTGATGAAGGAAGATGGGACCACCACCAACATTCCAGAAAACACAGATACCCCTTTTAAACCAAAATCAGTTTTTTATCCAACACATGTTAAGGGAAATTTTATAGAGACCTTCCTGAAATTAGTGTCTGATGATATTCAGCACATGGAAACAAGGATCCCCAGACCCAATCTTACTTTTAAGGAGCGTGAAGCACTCAAAAGTTTGAGGGCTAATGAGGATTTGATTATCAAACCCACTGATAAAGGGGGGGGGGGGTAGTCATCATGACAAGGGAAGAATATGAGAACGAAATAAAGAGACAAATAGAGGATGGAATGACTTATCGCCATTTAAGATCGGATCCAACAGAAAGAATACAAAAGGCTTTAGGAGAATTGATAGAAGAATACCATCAAAATGGGACCCTGCAGGAAAAGGAAGTGAAATTCATCTGTATTACAGAGCCCGTGATCCCGGTGTTTTACGTCCTGCCGAAGGTCCATAAAGATCCAAAGAAACCTCCGGGGCATCCTATTGTTTCAGGGATAGGTTCAATAACTTCCAACCTATCAGAGTATATTGACTACTTCCTACAGCCACTAGTCTCGAAGAATAAAGCTCATCTAAAGGATACAGGAGATTTCCTGAGGACCATAAAGGAAATAGCATGGGAGGAAGGACTGATGTTAGTCACGGCCGACGTGAGGTCGCTTTACACTATAATCGAACATGAGGCAGGCTTGAGATCGTTACAGATTGCGCTTGCCAATAGTGAACTTAACAAGAACCTCCAAGAATTTTTACTTAAGGGGGTAAATTTCATATTGCAAAACAATTATTTTTCTTTCAATGGTACCTTTTACCTACAGTGTGTGGACAGCCATGGGCACCAGGTTCGCTCCAAGTTATGCCAACATCTTCATGGGGCAGTGGAAAGATGAAAAAATCTGGAACCACTGCCCTTTTGGAGCGAACCTGGTGCTGTGGAGAAGGTACATAGATGACGTTTTCTTCGTGTGGAGAGGTGGACAGACCCTTTTAGAGGAATTTTGTAGGTACCTCAACACAAACAATTTGAATATACATTTTACCTTTGAAAAAAGCTGCGAAGTGGTCAATTTTCTGGATATATCAATATATATAGAGAATGGCAATTTTAACACTAGGACCTTCAGTAAACCTACCGACTCAGGAGTTTATATCAATGCCAAAAGCTGCCATCATCCAGACTGGCTAGGTTCAATCCCTGAAGGGCAATTCAGGCGTCTCAAAAGAAATTGCACTAAGGAAGATATTTATCTTAAACAAGCAGAGGATATGCAATCCAGATTTGAAGCATCCGGGTATAATAAGGAGAAGGTCTCGGATGCCAGAAACAAAGTAGCCGGAATGGATAGGAATACCCTTCTGCAGCCCAGCAATACGGGGAAGAGAAAGGAAAACTCCGTATTTGATTGGGCTTTCATTACCACATACAATAGCCAGTATAGAAACATAGAGAAAACTTTAGCAAGGCATTGGAAGGTATTACAAAAAGACCCTGTGATAGGTATAATAATTCCAACAAAACCTAAGTGTATCTTCAGAAAAGCACCGAATCTGAAAACTAACTTAGTCAGGAGTGCTTTTCCCCCCAAGAGAGCCATGGGCACTATAAAATCGAAAGGTTTTTTTCGCTGCGGCCTCTGTTTGGGTTGCAGAGGAATCCGGTCGGACACCAGTAAGATCACACAAGTTACCATCAACAAAAGGGATTGGAAGATAAATGAATTTATTACGTGCAATACATCGAATGTTGTATATGCAATAGAGTGCACATGTGGCCTCTGGTATTTAGGCCGCACCTCTAGAACACTGAAAACTCGCATTAGCGAACACTTGAGGAATATAAAGAAAGGCCTAAGTACACATGCGCTGTCTGAACACTTTAGGGTGGTACATCAGTGTAGCACTTTAGCTATTAAACGTTTTTGTGGAATAAAACATGTAAAGAACAACTGGAGGTGTAAGGATGCGTCAAGTCAGCTAGCTAAGAAAGAAATGCAGCTAATATATGAATTTGGCACTCTGAAGCCGGGAGGGATCAATTCTGATTTTGAAGTAAAGTGGTTTCTTTAGTACATACTTCATTTTTAATATTATTGGATTTTATAATGTATCAGGTGTTTCTACTCATTTTATACAATTTATTATGCTGTGAATTTCTTTCAAATCTGATTTTATGTGGTGACTTTCTCTTAAATCGCATTTTAGGGAACATGGATAAGGATTTGCACTTGGATGTGCCATCATTTGATTATAATGACTTCTACCTGTAAGAATTTTTCCCCCATGGACAGAGGACAGGGTAAAAATCCAGGACTTAAAAGACCAAGCCCTCCGGTTCCCATGACAACAGGACCGGAAGTGACGTTACGTCTCTAGGGAAAGGAATGGACTATGGTTAAACCTCGTAAACAACAATGGAGGCTCCGGATGTCCAAAGCAGGGAGACCAGGATAGGAATCCTGTCAAAAGGAGGAACATTTAATCTGCCACAGGACACCGCTAGAACGGAGCGCTCCGAGCGTCCGGTTCCCATGACAACGGGACCGGAAGTGACGTCGCGCTGCAGTGCGCGGAAGGGAAAGAACACACGGAGAAGCGGGTTGTCATGGCAACGAGCCGGTGCACGGACTAAGGGGGCGGTGCAGCAAAAGGTATGCTTACACATCCCTCAGCAGCCACACGAGATGTATGTGGAGAGGGAGTTAAGGTTTCTATGGCAACAAACCCGCCCAGAAGCTGGATAAAGGATTAGGATTGGAAGTTGCTATGGACGCTCTGGTAGAGGATCATGGGACTTGTAGGAAATGATAATGTATAGGATTCAGCTGGGCGCCTAGCCTTCTGATTGGGAGATTGTGGTTTAAATATCAAGAGTAGGAGGAAGGGAATCAATCATTCAGCTTGCAAACCTTGAGAAAAACCCCAGGCAGGGGTAGAAACGCGTAGGTTGTTTCCTGAACAGGCCCGAGGACGGATGCAAGGACCAGGCTCTCAACAAGACCTGAGTGGCATGGTGGGAAGATCCGGTAACCCCACATTACCTCTTTCATGCGCTGTTTGAACTGTCTAAACCACAGTTCAGAATATCTGGTAATAGCCCGTCCTCATATGCTTGAAGGGATTGTGCAATATATTGGATTTTATCGATTTTTAATCGATTTTTTATCAATTGTATTGGATGTACTTGTATGTGTTATATGTTGATTATTAAAATAGTACTTCACTATATACACACATCCTTTTTTTCATATGGGATCCGATCCTGAGCAATGAAATTCCATGGGATTATAAGAATTGGAAGAAACTAAGAACGCGCTAGTTAAGTCTCGGTCTCTATTTTTCTGTTGTGCACTATATGGGTGAGGGGTGAAGGAAAACCTCCTTAGAAACTTTGAGACTATACCAGCTGCTAAACTTGCGCACAACGATATCCTATTTAATTTTGTATTGTTTGATACCGAGAATGTACACAGACGTCAGAAAAAGAGTCACCAGTGTCCTAAAAAATGCAGTTGTACCCAATGTCCACTTAACCACGGACATGTGGACAAGTGCAGCAGGGCAGACTAAGGACTATAAGACTGTGACAGCCCACTGGGTAGATGTATTGCCTCCCACAGCAACAACAGCAGCGGTGGCACCAGTAGCAGCATCTCGCAAACACCAACTCATTCCTAGGCTACGCTTTGTATCACCGCTTTCCATAAGAGGCACACAGCTGACAACCTCTTACGGAAACTGAGGAACATCATCGCAGATTGACTTACCCCAATTGGACTCTCCTGGGGATTTGTGACATCGGACAACGCCACCAATATTGTGTATGCATTACATGTGGGCAAATTCCAGCACGTCCTATGTTTTGCACATACAATGAATTTGGTGGTGCAGAATTTTTAAAAAAACGACAGGGGCATAATGGAGATGCTGTTGGTGGCCCGAAGAATTGCGGGCCACTTTTGGCATTCAGCCACCGCGTGCCGAAGACTGGAGCACCAGCAAACAGTCCTGAACATGCCCTGCCATCAGCTGAAGCAAGAGGTGGTAACAAGGTGGAATTCAACACTCTATATGCTTCAAAGGATGGAGGAGCAGCAAAAGGCCATTCAAGCCTATACATCTGCCTACGATATAGGCAAAGGAGGGGGAATGCACCTGACTCAAGCGCAGTGGAGAATGATTTCAACGTTGTACAAGGTTCTCCAACCCTTTGAACTTGCCACACGTGAAGTCAGTTCAGACACTGCCAGCCTAAGTCAGGTCATTCCCCTCATCAGGCTTTTGCAGAATCAGCTGGAGAGATTGAAGGAGGAGCTAAAACGGAAACGATTCCGCTAGGCATGTGGGATTTGTGGATGGAGCCCTTCATTCGCTTAACCAGGATTCACGGGTGGTCAATCTGTTGAAATCAGAGCACTACATTTTGGCCACCGTGCTCGATCCTAGGTTTAAAGCCTACGCTGTATCTCTCTTTCCGGCAGACACAAGTCTGCAGATGTTCAAAGACCTGCTGGTGAGACACTTGTCAAGTCAAGCGGAACGTGACCCGCCAACAGCTCCTCCTTCATTTTCTACCGCCACTGGAGCTGCCAGGAAAAGTATAAAATTTCCAAAACCACCCGCTGGCGGTGATGCAGGGCAGTCAGGAGAGATAGCTGACATCTGGTCCGGACTGAAAGACCTGCCAACGATTACTGACATGTCGTCTACTGTCACTGCATATGATTTTGTCACCATTGAAAGAATGGTGGAGGATTATATGAGTGACCGCATCCAAGTAGGCACGTCAGACAGTCCGTACGAATACTGGCAGGAAAAAGAGGCAATTTGGAGGCCCTTGCACAAACTGGCTTTATTTTACCTAAGTTGCCCCCCCCCCCCAGTGTGTACTCAGAAAGAGTGTTTAGTGCAGCCTGTCACCTTGTCAGCGATCGGCGTACGAGGTCACTTCCACAAAATGTGGAAAAGATGATGTTCATTAAAATGAATTATAATCAATTCCTCCATGGAGACATTTACCAGCAATTGCCTTCAGAAAGTACACAGAGACCTGTGATGGTGGATTCCAGTGGGGACGAATTAATACTCTGTGAGGAGGGGGATGTACACAGTGAAAGGGGTGAGGAATCGGAGGATGAAGATGAGGTCGACATCTTGCCTCTGTAGAGCCAGTTTGAGCAAGTAGAGATTGATTGCTTCTTTTTTTGGTGGGGGCTCAAACCAACCAGTCATTTCAGCCACAATCGTGTGGCAGACCCGGTCGCTGAAATGATGGGTTAGTTAAAGTGTGCTTGTCCTGTTTATACAACATAAGGATGGGTGGGAGGGCCCAAGGACAATTCCATCTTGCACCTCTTTTTTTATTTATTTATCTTTGCATCATGTGATGTTTGGGGCCAATTTTTTGAAGTGCTATCCTGTCTGACACTGCAGTGCCACTCCTAGATGGGCCAGGTGTTGTGCTGCCCACTTGGGTCGCTTAGCTTAGTCATCCAGCGACCTTGGTGCAAATTTTAGGACTAAAAATAATATTGTGAGGTGTGAGGTGTTCAGAATAGACTGGAAATGAGTGGAAATTATGGTTATTGAGGTTAATAATACTATAGGATCAAAATTACCCCCAAATTCTATGATTTAAGCTGTTTTCGAGGGGTTTTTGAAAAAAAACACCCGAATCCAAAACACACCCGAATCCGACAAAAAATTGTAAGGGAGGTTTTGCCAAAAAGCGTCCAAATCCAAAACACGGCCGCGGAACCAAATCCAAAACCAAAACACAAAACCCGAAAAATTTCCGGTGCACTTCTCTAATTAAAATGTTTGCCTATTAACAGAATACTACACACAGATACAGTACATACTGACAAACATAAAAATATACTGCATAACATAAAAAAGCTCTATGAACAAACATCTTTAGCGTAAAACACTAGACATGACAGACACTCCCTAGTGGGAATTAAGTAGTAAAGTCTCTCTGACAAGTTTCTCTGATCATACAAAACGCCTCAGTAGAAATTTCTCTTTAAAAATGCCTACTTTATAGTAGGAATCAATATCTGACTGATAGGGGAGACACCTTCTGGTTTTGCTCACCCTTCCCTGTTGTTGTAAGGGGAAATAAATATTCCCTCTGCAGCAATCATGCTGTAGGGCAGCGCGCTGACTGAATGGTTGCTCCTGCAGTATGACACAGTCTGTGGCCCAGAATTATCAAGCCTTGGAGAGTGATAAATTGCACGGTACCAACCAATAAGCTTCTGTCATTTTTCAAACCCAGCCTGTAACATGGCAGTTAGGAGCTGATTGGCTGGTACTTTATCACCGCGCAATTTACCACTTTCCAAGGCTTCATAAATCAGGGCCTGTGTGCTCTCCACCTGCCGGCCACAAGTAAACTCCTTAGGGGTGGCAGCAAGCAGGATGTCCAACCGAGTGACTCAAGAAACCGGTTGCTGCTCTACTTTTCCTGGTATGTGCTCCATGAGATCCTTATGCGATGGTGAGCAGAGTGTCTGCTAGCAGACTGACCTGACCTGATCTCACCAACTTCTACACCTTTCATCTGGTGTCCATGTTTCCTCAGAAATTCATTAAATATGAAGGAGAGAGTGGTCAGGGATGCCTCTGGTGAGGGAGGGGGGTAGTTTGAAATAGAGCATGTCACTCAAGACACAGTGAGCCCAGACTCTATATGTAATTAAAAAAATAGAAGACTCCGTTTTACACACTTTAGCCAATCGCCACATCAAGACAACTCAGCACACCTTACTGGTGTGAGCTCATGGCAGAATCTGCACACTTAGCACTAGAAGACATGTGATGCTTTGTGTTGGTTTGTCTGGGCTGGTTTGGGGGTGTCCCACTACCTAGACTTGTACCTTTAGAATATTAGGGACTTACCTGATGAGGTTACATGAACATGGTGGTTACACGTAGCTAAGGTATGCACTCTAGAGCCCTCCCTATATCTCAAAAATTGTGTAAATATATATATAGATATATATATATATATATATAGGTTGCAAAGGTGCGGCACTCATACCAAATAACGAACACTCGAAACCGTGGTCGGGTTTGTATCCAACCTGACCACGGTTTCGAGTGTTCGTTATTTGGTATGAGTGCCGCACCTTTGCAACCTATACTCCATCACTGTGAGGGCACCGCCGCAGCTATAGCTTGAAGCATGGAGTGCCGGACCTGCGATTCCTATATATATATATATATATATATGTACACCTGAAGGTATAAGGCTTCTTCAGTCTAGAGTAGCACCCCTCCTCACCTGTCCCAGTTAATTTTAGGTAGGCATCGTATCATTTTTTGACTGCACACTGAACAAGACACAATTAAGGTAAGGCCTATAAATGTATATAATATTTTAGTTTGGGGTGATTTTTAGAGTGTAGGGACCACTGAACGGTTGTGCTGCTTCATGGCATCACAGTATAACATTTATTCTAGCACTGTATTTCACTCTAATTGTTTGTATTTATATAAGTTACATTTTTCACACAATTATTTTTCACCCCTAAAACACTCCTAACATATGCAGTAGCTGCTCTTATCACTTCACTTGCTCCGCTACTGTGATGCCTTGGGGTGATTTGGCTGGGCTGGTTTTGGGGTGTCCTATGCCCTAAACTTGAACCCTTACATGTTAGGGACTTACCTGGTGAGGTTATCTGGTTGAGGTGGGTAAATCCATAACCTTGGCTATGATTATGCAAAAAAACTCTATTTATTGCAAAATGTATATCAAAATGTATTATAATTCTAATTAGTAATTGTTACGTTCTCTGTGCTTAGAACGTAGGATAGTGAGTGGGTAAGTCATGAGCACAGGAACGTGACGCTGAAATAAGGACGAAGTAAAGCAGTAACCCCTAGTACCCTAACTCCGTCGTTCCACCTGCGTGGTCAGTCTACGCCTGCGAGACTGTGTTCTTGGGCCCACGGCAGCCGCGTTTGAAGGGCGGATTAAGTCTGCCCAACTCCGATGCCCCCCGGTCTTAATATGAGACAAGGCGTAAGCTGAGATGGGATGAGAACAAGGGGACCTCTAACTAAACAAAACACAGAGCTAGGGGCTACTTCAGAACTAAAAACTACACATATGTGCGGCACGGCCGCCAATGGAAAAAGGCAACAAAGGTAACACTGTCCACACCTTACACGGCACTGACGTGTACCAGGGAGGACAGCTATGGCGGAGCACCTCCGCAAAAACACCAGTAACAAGTATAACAGAAATTCTACGGCCAAGGCCGCAAGATGCGGCAAAAGGCCGCTACTCACAACACCAGGGAAACACCTGTAGGTGAACCGGAACCTCGAGATCTCAGACACAGGTTTCTACCAACAGAAAGGCAGGAAAGACTCCAAGGATTGGCTTCCGAACACCAGGACTGAGTTCCACAGGAACAAGGTAGACCGGACCACAGAACACCAGACGGGGAATTCTCCTGAACAGGAACAGCTCACAGGAAGCTATCACCGGTGTCTGTGTAAGGCACTGAGGAAGAATATAACAGGGCTCTGTACCAATGGCTGCAGAGAACCTAATTAGAAAATGTCGTGCAGCTGCCCTGCTGCACGACCACACGCTGACAGGTGCTGATTATTTAGATAGCAACGGGGAACGCGGTCCGCCTGTGGCGTCCCCATTGCTATGGACCCGGCGGCGCAGCGCGCACAGCGTCCTGGCGTTGCCAGGCACCGTGTGGGGAACAGGAGGATGCGCAGCAGAAGTGACACGCCAGGACCGTTGCTTAGCAACGGTTGGGCGCTGGCGAGAGCTGCTGCGCCTAACAGTAATGTTTAAATAGTGCATCTACATCTTTTCTCTCTTTGCTATGTGGCACTATAATATAATACCCTTTCACACCACACAAATAACTCGGTATCGACCCGGCATATGAAAGAGCCCATGGTGAATTACTGGTTCATCTGACCCAGTAATTCAACCCGGGAATAAAGCAGATGCGACCCGGGACCCATTCACTACACAGGGAGAGGCAGCAGGGAGATGAGCTCATCTCCAGCACCGCCTCCGTCCAACATGACGCCTGAGTCCCCACCCCTGTATAGCAACCCGACTCAGCAATATGCCGGCTCGGGAAGGCATCGTGTAGGGTAAAATGACGGATCCCACCCGGTAAGGACCCATTTCCAATTACCGGGTGGGACATGGCATTAGCGATGTGAAAGGGGTATAAGGCTATGCAAGGTAGCTCCTCTCATTTCATGTAGTTAGGGTGTGCAGTCTAAAGCCCCTCCCTATATATCCGAAATAGTGTATTTACCTGTTCTGATGCTGTAAGAAATTTTATACTCTGTTATTTTATCAACAAATATTTTTGATACCAACTTATAACTGGCCATTGGGCCCTTGTTCTTGGGTGATTTGGTGGAAGGGTATATATATCCACAATTACTGAATATACCAGCTCAGTTTACTGGATGTACCACGATGATTGAAGTGAAAAGGTCCAACTAAGATACAACATCAGTTCCAAAAGAGACTTTATACTCCTTTTAATGGGATCCGGTCAGGATCCTGGTGATCGGGATCCCAGTAGTCGGAATACCGGACTTGAATCCCAACACTGCTCAGAATTCTGACTCCGGGATCCCAACATGTATCGCAATACCGAACGCAGGAATCCCGGATGAATGATTGCCGGGACTGCTGAGACGTAAGCTGCGTGGAGGATAGGTTAGATTTAGGCTGCATGGGGAGGGTTAGGGTCAGGCTGTGAGGGAGGATTGTTAGGGTTAGGCTGCATGGGGAGAGTTAGGGTCAGGCTGTGAGGGAGGATTGTTAGGGTTAGGCTGCATGGGGAGGGTTAGGGTCAGGCTGTGAGGGAGGATAGGTTAGATTTAGGCTGCATGGGGAGGGTTAGGGTCAGGCTGTGAGGGAGGATTGTTAGGGTTAGGCTGCATGGGGATGGTTAGGGTCAGGCTGTGAGGGAGGATTGTTAGGGTTAGGCTGCATGGGGAGGGTTAGGGTCAGGCTGTGAGGGAGGATTGTTAGGGTTAGGCTGCATGGGGAGGGTTAGGGTCAGGCTGTGAGGGAGGATTGTTAGGGTTAGGCTGCATGGGGAGGGTTAGGGTCAGGCTGTGAGGGAGGATTCTTAGGGTTAGGCTGCATGGGGAGGGTTAGGGTCAGGCTGTGAGGGAGGATAGGTTAGATTTAAGCTGCATGGGGAGGGTTAGGGTCAGGCTGTGAGGGAGGATTGTTAGGGTTAGGCTGCATGGGGATGGTTAGGGTCAGGCTGTGAGGGAGGATTGTTAGGGTTAGGCTGCATGGGGAGGGTTAGGGTCAGGCTGTGAGGGAGGATTGTTAGGGTTAGGCTGCATGGGGAGGGTTAGGGTCAGGCTGTGAGGGAGGATTGTTAGGGTTAGGCTGCATGGGGAGGGTTAGGGTCAGGCTGTGATGGAGGATTGTTAGGGTTAGGCTGCATGGGGAGGGTTAGGGTCAGGCTGTGAGGGAGGATTGTTAGGGTTAGGCTGCATGGGGAGGGTTAGGGTCAGGCTGTGAGGGAGGATTGTTAGGGTTAGGCTGCATGGGGAGGGTTAGGGTCAGGC
This sequence comes from Pseudophryne corroboree, assembly GCF_028390025.1. Lineage (NCBI taxonomy): Eukaryota > Metazoa > Chordata > Amphibia > Anura > Myobatrachidae > Pseudophryne > Pseudophryne corroboree. Next base: position 550,934,771 of record NC_086448.1, on the reverse strand, counting down.
TGTGAGGGAGGATTGTTAGGGTTAGGCTGCATGGGGAGAGTTAGGGTCAGGCTGTGAGGGAGGATTGTTAGGGTTAGGCTGCATGGGGAGGGTTAGGGTCAGGCTGTGAGGGAGGATTGTTAGGGTTAGGCTGCATGGGGAGGGTTAGGGTCAGGCTGTGAGGGAGGATTGTTAGGGTTAGGCTGCATGGGGAGGGTTAGGGTCAGGCTGTGAGGGAGGATTGTTAGGGTTAGGCTGCAGGGAGAGGGGTTAGGTTTAAGCACCCCTGTGGATGGTTAGGGTTAGGCTATTGGGGAGGGAGAGTTAGGTTTAGGCTTCAGGGAGGGTGGGGGATAATATTAGGCACCACCAGTTAGGGTTAAGCTGTGGTGGGGTGAGGGTTAGGGTCAGGCTGCGGGTAAGGAGGGTTAGGGGTACCATACTCACCTAGTAGGTATTGCAATTCTGAGCATCGAGATGCCACTGTCAGTATTCTGACTGCCGGCATCCCAAGCACTGGGATCTCAATACTATCCTCTTTTAATATTGTTTTGCGCCCTCTGTTTCTTTTATATTTGTATGTGCATTGTGATCCTTGCTAACAGGGTATCTACTGCGAGGTGCAGCATTTGTATTAGCGCAAGCTAAGGGCTCATTTCTATTGTAGTGTGTGTACGTAAGCTAAGGGCTCATTTCTATTGTAGTGTGTGCGTGTGTGTGTGTGTGTGTGTGTGTGTGTGTGTACGTAAAAAAAGACAATTGAATTCCTCAATGACATCACAAAATACAGCACTAAAACAGTTTGTTTGGAAAGTGCAACAGGAGAACAGATTACCATCCTTTATTTTCAATGTACTCTTTAATTTAAATCTATGGCTTTTTAAAAAGAACTATATTATTATCAAAATATAATTAATACTTACAGAAAAGTCATGACCATAGTTAAACAAAAGCCATGCAAAGTACAACTAATGTCTTCCAGCTTTCTGCAAATTACCTGCATGTCTTTAAGTGGAGCCAATACATATGGGCCTAAATGAAGTACATCAGCATTATGTTGGTTAAACTGTTATACGCTTCTGGCAAGATTGCTGTTTTCAAAAGCAGTTTTCTGTTAACAGTGCTTCACTTCAAGTCAAATAGAAAGCACATACAATACTCCAAGCAACACGTCTGCAGATTCTTCACTGCATTTATTCATTTAAGTAAGACCAGCTGTGCTATTGCTTTGTCATTACTGCTGGTGGTAAGTTAAAGAAATGGAAATAAAAATGTGTAGGGTCCTTTCAGAAGAATTGTCCAAAAAGGGAATGATGAACAAGGGAAGCTTTCAACCCATTGCTGGCATTTTGGCACAGTGCAATGTTTCCTAATATAAGTCTGTTACTATTATTTTTGGCCTCAGATTTGTGCCTTATATAGTGATGGAAATACAATGGTAAAAATGGCTCAGTGCGATTTCTAGAATAAATACAGAAAATTAACTGAAAAAGTATTTAAGAGAACTTTTGTAAAATCAAACAATCCTCACTTCTGGAAAAGAGAATCGCTGAAATAAAAAATAGTTTATAGACAAGACATCCTCATTATAAGTACTGTATATTATGACAGATAATCAGTGAGTGCAATAATTAGGCAAATTAAGCTGATTTTTTTGAAGACGAGCACTACTTTAAAAGTTTGTTCTGATACAGTAATAGCATATGGTGCATGAGGACAGAAAGTAACAGGTTCCAGATGTGCCGAAACATATATTGTCACTAATCGCTGGGATTTTGCCCTCTAATTCTGGAAGTTTAGAGGGTATGAAGCCAAGTTGCCAGCTATATGTGTGCAGTATAAAATTCAAATGTAGTCGACAAATGATGTATTCCTAAATTACTTTTTTTAACCAGTTAGAGCTAAATAGGGCTGTGTACAAAAATCCATGAGTCCGAGGCACGAGCAGACCATGAAGGTTGCGTGCCGTTGATGGCATTTCCCCACTGTTTTTCTTGCTAAGCCAGGATTAGGGATTCTACATGAAATGAAGAGGAACCCCCATTTGGAATTAGGTTAGTAATAAATGGCCAAAAGAGGGATGTGGGGTCAATTTTCATTACGATACAGGAATTTTTCAAAGTTGTCTGGGTGTTTTTTTGCTGTGCATATATACAGGAGGACTACAAGGTGCAAGCAGGCCTTGGATGCAAGGGCATGCAGGCACTTGTGATTCCTCAAGTCCCAACATGCTCTGGCAGAAATTGATATGTTGTTGTATGTAGTACTACAAGTGACAACATGCCAATACACTTATTTTTTGACTATTTTATTAGTCCACACCCACAGCCAGAGAGTGTTTGGATGGAGAGCCCCAGAGCTCTCAGCATTCAGCTGGTATATTCTAGATCAGGGTCTTAATTCTCCTTGGGTAGTACTCAGGACCGGTTCTAGACCTTGTGGCGCCCAGGGCAAAAGTTTCCATTGGCACCCCCCCACCCAATACATAAAACAGGGTTAGTGCACGCCAAAAATAGGTGCGTGGCTTCATAGGTCATAGGGAAGGGGCATGGCCACAGTTGTGCCCCCTGTAGTTGTGCCCCCAGTAGCTGTGCCCCCAGTAGATTTGCCCCCTGTAGTTTTGCCCCCTGTAGCTGTGCCCTCAGTAATTGTGCCCCCTGTAGTTTTGCCCTCAGTTGATGTGCCCCCTGTAGTTTTGACATTAGTAGCTGTGACCCCAGTAGTTTTGCCCCCTGCAGCTGTTCCCTCAGTAGTTGTACCCCCTGTAGATGTGACCCCCGTAGTTTTGCCCCCAGTAACTGTGCCCATAGTAGCTGTGCCCCCATTAGTTTTGACCTCAGTAGATGTGCCCCCCTGTATATGTGCCCCCCTGTAGTTATGCCCCTATTAGCGGCGCTTACAAAAAAAAATACTCACCAGCCCCGCTCCTGCTTCCCGACCGCTGCTGCTGTCCTCCGTCTCCGGCCGCCGCTCCTCGGATCTATGGGAGAGATGTTTTGACGTCTCTCCCATAGCACCACATACTGCACAGACACTAGAGGTCAATTATTACCTCTAGTGACTGCGGCTGCTCCCACAATGCCGTGCGGTGCGCGATTATATCAGGCGCACCGAATGGCACCAGTAGCGGCTCCTGCCACGGCAGCGGCGGCAGTGCCCTCAGAACAGCGGCGCCCTGGGCAAAAAGCCTGCTTTCCTGTAGCAAGAGCCGCGACTGGTAGTACTGAACATGCTGTGGCTGCAAGACATTATGGTGTTCACAGCCCAGAAGTATGTGAACTGGGGAATAATGGCTTAGAGGCTACATCAAATTTCATACTTTCTTATGTGAAGTGTTTGTTTGCTAGTTACATTTATAAGGTACCATAATGTGTATGCAGCATTGTACAGGGTAATCACAGAAAACATTTAACAGAAGTGCAATAGTGCATAAGTATAATACATAATGGCATACCAGAAAAACCTGGAAACCGAAACCACCTGTACTTAAGGATTCCGAACAGATCTGAGTCCCGGCTCGGATCTTCGTGCCGTGCTCAAATCTGAAAACGAGGCAAAACACAGATATTCCAGCATCAGATCTCTGTGTTTTGGTCCAGAAAGATGTGTTTCATTTTTGCTGTCACATCCAATCAGCAGCCGCTACCATGGTTGGCTGAGAATTACTGTCTTTCAGCCAACCAGCGGCCAGTTACCATGGTAACAGCTGCTTATTAGATCCAACACAGAATTGCTGTACAGCCATCAGGGGGAGATTGTGGGAGTCGGTGTCCTGGGCCCATACAGAGAGTGATGCCCACCTCTGGCTCCTACTGAAAATACCTGTAGAGCTGCACCAGTCTGTGAATCAACAGCAGGCTGATGCACAGGGAGGACTTCTTAAAACAAGCCTTATCTGCGCAGTAGCTCTCTGTGATCCATTCCTGTAGGTCCACAAGACTCCACCTATTTGTAACATCACAATGTATGACATCACATAGGGGTGGAGCAGAGCAGCAGAATTTGGAGGAGCGAGGGGCCATGTCTATTTTGTCAGTTTCAGGCCCCACAATTTCTGATGGCAGAAGTGCATTATTGGGGAAAAAAGCTCCGACCTATCATTGCCCTCCACACGCTGGCCAAAACATCCACGCCACACCATGGGGGAGAATGGAGGGAGCACCAGCCGATTTACTTTGCTTCTGCCTCCTATGCAGGATGTGTACTCTGCTCTGGAGCCTGTCAGGATGTGCATCTGCCCGAGGAGGTGCTTTGTGCACCTGAGGTGAGAGAGTGGGGGTTGGCTGACAGGAGATTCCAGGAATCAGCAGATGATCTAACTCTGTCACTGGCCAGAGTGCCTCACTCATGCATCACCTGGTGGGGGCTCACACCTGCCAGGCTTAGGAAACTGCTCTGCCCAAGGATTCCCTGTATTAGGTAGTTCTGTCTCCACCAACCTGAGCTTACCTCCCCCATCATGTGCCCTCTGAGCATCCCCGCTCACCCTGTGTCATCCTGAGCTCCCCTCCCCATCCTATGCCTCCTGAGCATCCCCCTTACTCTGTGCCCTCCTAAGCATACCCCCTTCACCTGTGTCTCCCTGAGCTCCCCCCAAACCTGTGCGTCTCGAGCAATCCCCCTCAATGCTGTGCCCTTTGAGCATTCCCCTTACTGTGTCACCCTGAGCTCCCCTCCACCATCCTGTGTCCCCTGAGCATACCCCCAACCCTGTGCTCCCTTGAACGACCCACCACCCCGGTGCATCCCTGAGCATCCCCCTCAACCCTGTGCCTCCTGATTTTCCTCTCCACCCTGAGTTCCCACCCCCCTAACTTTGTTCCCCCCACACGCCCCCTGCTTCCCTTTGCCACATAAGCATGCCCACACCCTCTGCCATGTTATGTTTAAGAGGTGTTATCAGCCCTCACCTATCCTAATTGACTGGAAATGATTGGAAATTAATGTTATTGAGGTTAATAATACTGTTTGACCAAAAACTGGCCCAAATTACATGATTTTAGCAGTTTTAAACATTGTATGGAAGAAATACAGATCCAAAACCAAAACAAGTCAGGCAGTTTTGGCAAAATCGAACCCAAAACCAAAACCTGAGGACGAATTAGAACCAAAACCAGCAAAAATGGGCCAGCAGACATCTCTATGGTATACCATAGTATGAGTACATATCAATAGTACCAAACATTTATATAACACCATAGACTAGTAGGACAGATAACATGGGAAAGAGTTGGGCTATTCACTGAAGCTAGCAGAAGTTACACGTAAAAATCAAGTCAGCACTTAGTGATCTTCTACTCAACATATAGGTGACCAGACAGAGTTACTGAAGGGTTGAAGTATACAGTAAGTGAATGGAACACTGATCGCATGTGGTGTGCTAGTGAAGAACAAGAGGGACTGGCTAGAAAGAGCTTACCGAATAAGGAGAAAGGATGTAAATTGGACTGTGAACTGTAAAAGATGGGATACATTGAGAAAGGTAAATAAGACGAGCAACAGCTTTATGAATAGACTGAGGTTGAGAGAAGCGAGACAGAGGAAGGACTGAGAGGAGAAGATTGCAATAGTCTAATCAGGAAATGATGAGAGCATGAACGAAAGCTTTGATGTCATCAGGGGGAAGGAAAGGTTGGATTCTTGTGATGTTCCAGACATGATGGGAGCAGCATATGGCAAATAATGGAATGCCAGTAATGTGCGCAAAATAAGCTGCTCTAACAAGAAAAAATTCCTACAAAGGTGTCACCACACCCAATTAAACAGACAATAAAACAAAAAACAGGAAAATATTCTCGTATAAGCGCTCTTAATACGATAAAATTATATACATCTCTCATGTTTTTGCGTAGTAGTGTCCTTGATCTCCGGATTCTTTCCACGTGTCCACGCAAAGTTTCAGAGAGGAACTCCCAATTTCATTATGTATGGAAAAAATTAAACAAACAAAAAATGTGTAGAATTGTCTGCAAACAAGCGATTTTTGACTCAGCCCACCGAATCCCCAGGAAGAGAAGGATGGTGTGCATGAAAGAAGCGTACCCCAACTCACTGGAAAATCACGCCAACTGTGTGCATAAAGGTATCTTTATCTTCATGAAACCCCATGTGACCTTCACCAAAAGGAATTCAAACACTTCCAATTGACACAGCAGAAAATGTCCAGTAGCCCAGACAATCATCCAAACATGATATGATAAAAAGGTGTGCACAAGTTAATATAGTCTTTTATAAAAACGGTTTATTAATTACTGAAACCCCATAGTTGGGGTAAATTGACATTCAAAAGTGTACAATAAAAATGAAAAAAAAAAAAAATCAGGAACCAGGGAAAATAGCCCAACAAATAACCATGGAAGGGGTACTCCGGACCCCCAAACAGGTAAAGGTGGAGTATTACCTTAGGTTGCTGATCATAAAATCCAAAATCACAGTGCCCAGTTCTGTCAATGTGTTTCGGCTCTCAGGAGCCTTTGTCAAGACATGTGGGCACTGTGAATACCCCAGCTATTTAAATGGGATATGACCAATCAGGAAATACAGAAAATTACATCATAATTGATTACCACTATACAATATTCCAAAATTGAGAATGCTTCACAAAATAATGAAACAAGAGGTACAAAAGTTCTATCATTAATTGCATAATATACAATCATAGAAATCATTATATTTATCTTAAAAAAAAAACCACATTCCTGGAAACCTGTTTAAACCGGAAACCGGGAGTGTACCAGTTTTTATTATCTCTCACTGCTTTCAAAGGAAATTGATTACATCTATAAAGACACATTACACTGCTCAACAACAAACAAATTCTATAGTCAAGCATATTTTAATGAATTTAGGGTAATTTGAGGGTGCTGATTCCAAATATGCCATTGGTTTTCCCAGATTGGCTCTATTTTTTGAGATATTGCACATACCCTGAAATTGCATTTTTCCCATAAGCGCTTTAGACATTGTTGTCTTAGTAGTTGTGGTTTGATCTTCCTTGTGCACTTACTGGATCTGATACTTTCTCATACGTCCTAGAGGATGCTGGGGACACTTCAAGAACCATGGGGTATAGACGGGATCCGCAGGAGACATGGGCACTTTAAGACTTTGAATGGGCGTGAACTGGCTCCTCCCTCCATGCCCCTCCTCCAGACTCCAGTTTAGAATTGGGCCCCGGGAGACTGGTCACACACAGGGGAGCTCCACTGAGTTTCTCTGAAAAGACTTTATGTTATGTTTTTTATTTTCAGGGAGAACTGCTGGCAACAGTCTCCCTGCATCGTGGGACTTAGGGGAGAGAAGTCAGACCTACTTCTAATGAGTACAAAGGCTCTGCTTCTTGGCTACAGGACACCATTAGCTCCTGAGGGTTTGGAACACTAGGTACGCCTAGGGGTTCACTCCCAGAGCCCGCCGTCACCCCCCTTGCAGAGCCAGAAGTCAGAAGACAGGTGAGTAGAAGAAGATAGAAGACTTCAGTGATGGCTTCTGAGGTACCACACAACTATCGCACTGCGCGCCATGCTCCCATACACAGCAGCACTACAGGGTGCAGGGCGCGGGGGGGGGGGGGGTGGCATAAAAAAATCCTCTTACAAGCTGGCAAAGTGGATAAGACGTGCCAGGGCACAAAATTCTGACCCCCGCCAGTGTTTTTATATTATAAAATAGCGGGCTGAAGCGCGCCATTGAGGGGGCGGCGCTTAGCGCTCACAGCTCTTAGCGCCATTTTCTCTTCACAAGAAAGCTGTAGAGACGCTGGTCCTTGCCTCCACACTGCTGTACCAAGTAACAGGGTGCAAAACGGGGGGGGGGGGGGCTGCACAGTTAATTTGGCTTATATAAGTTATATAAGCGCTAGAAACAGGTCTGGGTTTTATATTAAGGTTTCAGTACTGGGTTTGAGCGCTGGGTTGTGAGCTGGCAAACTCCCTCTGTGTTTTCTCTGACAGGCTTTACTGTGGGTCTGTCCCCTATCTGCCCAGTGTGTCAGTGGGTGTCGGTACACGTGTGTCGGCATGTCTGAGGCTGAGTGTTCCTCCCAGGAGGAGACTGTGTTAGGGACAGAAACAGCTGTGGGAGTGACCGTGTCGGCACCGCCGACTCCTGACTGGGTAAACGTGTTGAATGCCTTGAATGCTAATGTGGCTCTTATTAATAAGAGATTGGATAAATCTGAATCTCAGAACCACGCATGAAAGAAATCTGTGGAAAATGTGTTATCACAGACCCCTTCGGGGTCACATAAACACAGATACTGACACGGACACTGACTCCAGTGTTGACTATAGTGATGCCAGATAAGACCCAAAATTGGCAAAGAGCATTCAGTACATGATTGTGGCAATAAAAGATGTGTTACATATCACTGAAGACCCTGCTGTTCCTGATACTAGGGTCTGTATGTTTAATGGAAAGAAACCTGAGGTAACATTTCCGCCCTCTCATGAACTGAATACCTTTTTTGAAAAAATGTGGGAAAATCCTGATAAAAAGTTTCTGATTCCCAAAAGGATTCAGGTGGCGTATCCGTTCCCCTCTGGGGATAGAGATAAGTGGGAATCATCCCCCATTGTGGACAAGGCCCTATCACGGTTATCTAAAAAGGTGGCTTTACTGTCTCCTGACACAGCAGCCATTTAGGATCCTGCAGATCGTAGACAGGAGACTACGTTAAAATCCATTTACGTAGCCACAGATACACTGCTCAGGCCAACTATTGCATTGGCGTGGGTGAGTACTGCTATTGAAAAATGGGCAGATAACTTGTCATCTGATATAGATACCCTAGATAGGGATAGCATCTTGTTAACTCTGGGTTATATCAGGGACGCTGCGGCCTACCTAAAGGAGGCTGCGAGGGATATTGGAATTTTGGGAGCAAAAGCCAATGCCATGGCAATTTCAGCTAGGAGGGCATTGTGGATTCATCAATGGAATGCTGATGCTGACTCTAAGAAAGCTATGGAGTCGCTCCCGTATAAAGGTGGTGTCTTGTTTGGGGATGGTCTCACTGAATTGGTATCTACGGCTACCACGGGTAAGTCATCTTTTTTGCCTTATGTTCCTCCACAACAAAAGGAAGGCCATTTTCAGATGCAGTCCTTTCGGCCAAATAAATACAAAAAAGGCCGAGGTTATTCTTTCCTCGCTAATAGGGGAAGAGGAAAAGGTAAAAGATCTTCAGCCGTCGCAGCTTCCCAGGAGCAGAAGTCCTCCCCGGCTTCTGCCAAATCCACTGCATGACGCTGGGGCTCCAATGAGGTTGTCCGCATTGGTGGGGGCACGTCTCAAGCTCTTCAGTCAATTCTAGGCTCGTTCGGCCCTGGACCCATGGGTTTTAGAAATAGTGTCCCAGGGGTACAAACTGGAGTTTCAAGACGCTCCCCCTCACCGATTTTTCAAATTGGCCTTACCAGCTTCTCTTCCGGACAGGCAGGTTGTATGCGATGCAATACAAAAGTTATGCCTTAATAAGGTCATTATCAGGGTTCCCCCGTCTCAACAGGGAGAAGGCTTTTATTCCAGCCTGTTTGTGGTCCCGAAGCCGGACGGATCGGTCAGACCAATTCTGAACCTAAAGTCCCTCAATCTTTACCTAAGAAAATTCAAATTCAAGATGGAATCTCTCTGAGCAGTGATCTCCAGTCTGGAGGAAGGGGATTTCATGGTGTCGGTGGACATAAAGGATGCCTACTTACACATCCCCATATATCCTCCGCATCAGGCTTACCTAAGGTTTGCTATTCAGGATTGTCATTACCAATTTCAGACGTTGCTGTTTGGTTTGTCCACGGCTCCGAGGATTTTCACCAAGGTAATGGCGGAAATGATGATTCTCCTTCGCAGGCAAGGAGTCACAATTATCCCTTACTTGGACGATCTCCTGATAAAAGGCGAGATCCAAGGACAAACTGGTCCAGGACATTACGCTATCCCTGACAGTTCTACAACAACATGGCTGGATCCTAAACTTGCCAAAGTCACAGATGAATCCGACAAAACAGGTGTTGTTCTTGGGAATGATTCTGGACACAGAATTACAGAGAGTGTTCGTTCCAGAAGAAAAAGCTCTGGAAATCCAGAGTTTGGTCAAACAGATTCTGAAACCGGCGAGAGTGTTGATCCATCAATGCACTCGTTTGTTGGGAATGATGGGGGCGGCCTACGAGGCCATTCAATTTGGCAGGTTTCATGCCAGAGTGTTTCAGTGGGACCTGTTGGACAAGTGGTCCAGATCCCATCTACACATGCACCGGAAAAAAATCCTGTCCTCCAGGACCAGAATCTCACTCCTGTGGCTGCACAGCTCTCACCTCCTAGAGGGACGCAGGTTCGGGATCCAGGACTGGATCCTAGTAACCACAGATGCAAGCCCACGGGGCTGGGGAGCAGTCACACAGGGAGAAAACTTCCAGGGAAGATGGACAAGCCAGGAAGTTTGTCTACACATAAACGTGCTAGAGTTAAGAGCCGTTTACAACGGTCTTCTACAAGCGGAACGTCTCCTTCAAAACCTGCCCGTACTAATCCATTTGGACAATGTAACAGCAGTAGCGCACATTAACCGCCAGGGCGGAACAAAGAGCAGAGTGGCAATGGCAGAGGCCACAAAAGTTCTCCGCTGGGCGGAAAGACATACAAGCGCTCTGTCAGCAATCTTAAATCCAGGAGTGGACAACTGGGAAGCAGACTTCCTCAGCAGACACGATCTCCATCCAGGAGAGTGGGGTCTTCATCAAGAGGTCTTCGCTGAAGTGACAAGTCTTTGGGGAATTCCTCAAATAGACATGATGGCGTCTCGCCTCAACAAGAAACTTCAGAGATATTGTTCCAGGTCGAGGGACCCTCAAGCAATAGCTGTGGACGCGCTGGTGACGCCATGGGTGTTTCAGTTGGTGTATGTGTTCCCTCCGCTTCCACTCATACCAAGGGTGCTAAAGATCATAAGAAGAACAAGGGTTGAGGCGATCCTCATTGTTGCGGACTGGCCGAGGAGGGCTTGGTATCCAGATCTTCTGGAATTACTCATAGGAGATCCCTGGCCTCTTCCTCTACGAGAGGATCTGTTACAGCAGGGGCCGTGCGTATATCACGAATTACCGCGACTACGTTTGACGGCTTGGCGTAAAGGGTATTCCCAGTGAAGTCATTCCCACACTTCTTCAGGCTAGGAAAGATGTAACGGCAAAACATTATCACCGTATTTGGAGAAAATATGTGTCTTGGTGTGAATCCAAGAGGGCTCCTACGGAAGAAATTCAACTGGGGCGTTTTCTCCATTTTCTGCAAGCAGGTGTGGATGCGGGCCTAAAGTTAGGCTCCATAAAAGTACAAATTTCGGCCTTGTCAATTTTCTTTCAAAAAGAATTGGCCTCCCTTTCAGAAGTTCAGACTTTCGTGAAGGGCGTTTTGCACATCCAACCTCCCTTTGTGCCTCCAGTGGCACCATGGGATCTTAATGTGGTGTTGCAGTTCCTTCAATCTTATTGGTTTGAACCTTTACAGAAGGTAGAGTTGAAATTTCTCACTTGGAAAGTGGTCATGTTATTGGCCTTAGCATCCGCACGACGGGGTGTCTGAGTTGGCGGCTTTGTCTCACAAGAGTCCGTATTTAATCTTCCATGAAGATAAAGCAGAGTTGAGAACTCATCAACAATTTCTGCCGAAGGTGGTTTCATCGTTCCACATGAACCAGCCTATTGTGGTGCCAGTGGCTACTGACGTTTTTACTGAATCAAAATCTCTCGATGTGGTCAGGTCTTTAAAGTTTTATGTCACCAGAACGGCTTCACTTAGGAAAACTGTAGCTTTGTTTGTCCTGTATGCTTCCAACAAGATTGGAAATCCTGCTTCTAAGCAGACTATTGCGCGCTGGATCTGTAATACGATTCAGCATGCTCATTCTACGGCTGGATTGCCGTTATCGAAATCAGTGAAGGCCCATTCTACCAGAAAGGTGGGCTCATCCTGGGCGGCTGCCCGATGGGTCTCGGCATTACAACTCTGCCGAGCAGCTACGTGGTCGGGTTCAAACACTTTTGCGAAATTTTACAAGTTTGATACCCTAGCTGAGGAGGACCTCATGTTTGGTCAATCGGTGCTGCAGAGTCATCCGCACTCTCCCGCCCATTCTAGAGCTTTGCTATAAACCCCATGGTTCTTGAAGTGTCCCCAGCATCCTCTAGGACGTATGAGAAAATAGGATTTTAATCCCTACTGGTAAATCCTTTTCTCTTAGTCCGTAGAGGATGCTGGGCGCCCGTCCCAGTGCGGACTCTATCTGCAGTTCTTACTTACTAAGTTTTGGTTATGTTACACACAGGTTGTGTTTCTGATGTAGTCAGCCTGTTGCTGACATTGTTCATGCCGTTGACTGGATTTCTGTTAAATGCCATGTTGTACGGCATGTTTGTGGTGTGAGCTGGTGTGTATCCCACCTTAGTTTAACAATAAATCCTTTTCTCGAAATGTCCGTCTCCCTGGGCACAGTTCCTATAACTGGAGTCTGGAGAAGAGGCTGTCAAAGTCGAAAAATATAGCGACCTATGATGCCTTGTACTAACCCCAATGCACGTGCCCGCTGCTCGCGCACCGACTCCCCCGTGCGTACGCATCCCCTCAGGTTGCGTAGGGGACGCTCTGACATCGCCTGCGCATGGAGATGGGTATTTACAGCGGTGTTTGTGTGCGACTAGCGAGCGACTCGATCGCTACATATTTAACCAATATAATGCGTTTTATAGTTAATATCCCCCTTCATAATGTCAGCAAGTATGGTAAGTTTAAAACCTCTTAGACAGAGAGATTCCTCTTTGCATGCTGGGAGGGCTCAGACAAAGGTTGGAGGGTAGTGTATGGTGTCCAGCTGTGGGGTATTGAAGAAGTGTTGTGTCTATGACAGTTGGGAGGGATTCGCATAGTTCCTGCTCATGGTTATGCACAGAAGTAGAACATAAGATTAATTGCATTCAGAATAAATTACACATAAATGCAGGGTGGGGGACTGGAATTCAGTCACCTCTTTCACACAGACCGAAAACAAATAGCCTTACTTACACTAAGCTTTGAGATTCTATGAAGAGGGCTTATACCTTTGTTTATGAATAGGTCCAGGTTTCTCTCCAGAATAATGAGTGCTGAGATGTCATTGTCTCAACTGAAAGAGGTGACCAAAGGGTAAACAAAGCACAGAGACAGAGTTTGTTTGGAAGATCCAAACAATAGGTTTCCCCAATACAACCAAGAGAGGAATTTAGAATACTGACAAGTCCTAGCCATCGCCCATTTCTTGAACTAACCAATGATCCCAGGTGCAATACATGTCCCACCCCCTAACCAATGAAAAGAGGACACATAGTATCTATTGAAGTATGTCTTGAGCTAGTACATAAATATAGTTTGAAATAGGCTTGGGGACACAAGACTCTTCTCTCCACAACGGTTTTCATCACTGTTTAACTGGGAGCTGGATATCCAGATAGCGCAGGCGATTCATTCCCATGTGTGTAAGTACTCTCTGTGACCAACTTATTCTCTGTATTTGCCATACTCTCTCTCTCTCTCTCTCTCTGTGTTATTGTTAAACTGTTGTATATTGTATATGTGTAGTTATTATGTTTAGATATTGATGTTAGACTGTAGTGTATCAACTGTTAACTGTTTTAACTTTTTCATAGCTAGATATTGTTAGTAAAGGTGTTGGAACCTTAGCAAGGTATTGTGTGTTTATTACATTGCTGAGAGTATTCAGAGTGTCTCAATCGCTCAAGAGGCTTTCATACAATAGATGTTAATTAGCTTTGCATTGTGCTCACATTACAAAACCAAGGGTTACAGTACAAACTCAATCTTTCACTGTGTTGCATACAAGGTTTACTGAGTGTCATCTCGTGAGCATCTGCGCCGCTCGTGTTCTCCTCGTGGTCACGAGCGTACGCTACGCTAGTAGCGCAGTATTACAGTAGTCGTCCACCTATAGCGTGCTCGACACCACACGTTAAGTTGTGAGCGAGCGTGTCGCATGTGCGTCTCGACCACGGCTAAGCGTCTGCTACGCTAAGTGCGTACCCTTACGGTACCCCATACGCCAATTGCGTACTGAGTCTCTTACCCATTTTATAGTGAATGTAATAAGATAAAAAGTTAGCTTTATCAATTGGCGGCTCATCCGTCCTCCACATATCCGCACCAGCGAACACAGACTTTATCTGTCAGCAAGGGCGGGAAGGCAGTATCCCTTCGTATCGGGATACAGTAGTGCTGGCTAGATAAGCGTCTGTTTCGCTACGCTGTAGGAGTGCTGGTGGAATCCGGAACCGGAAGGTAAGAACAGTACACTACTGTCTTTTAAAACTGTTTATTTCTGTTTTGTGTACGCACACACGCACGCACGCACACACCTGTATTTCTTTTCATTTGTGTATTTTTACACCTCACTTTCCTGTTTGCCATTTCACAATTGATAACGTGCTGAGAAAGATTTGTTGCTATTGGTAGTTAAAAGTAATATTAATACGTTAAGGAGTAATTTGTAAAACACGCGCACGGCTTGCCTAAGATACAAGGAAGTTCTGTGTGGTGCTCGGTAGATGATTACAGTTAAAGATCATCTACATTGATATAAACGTGTTAATTGTATTCCTGTGGATATACCTGGCTTGCGTACATGTGTCTCTAACAAAGGGCGGGACTAGCGTACGCGACGCAAGGGCCGACACACGGAGCGTATATGATGCAACGGAGCGTCTGGGTACGCCCACATAATACAAATAACACGATAGTATTGTTTTAGTTAGGCGATAAGGAGGCAAACGCGATAATAGCGCAAACCAATCTCAGTGTCCAAAATTTTAAGCTAATAGATCCTTCTCTAGTTGCAACTCCTCGGGATTAGCCTGCGATACTGAATGAAAGGGATTTCTGCGCAGAAACGAAAGTAAAGAGTATATGAGGTGAAAGAGTGTGTATACATATATATAAGTTTCTAATTTTTGGGGTTGAACCACAGGAAATCTTCGAGTTCTCGTGAGGAACATACGTGTCAGTGACGGCACGGTGGCTTGGGAGGCATCCCTTGTTAAACATATTAAAATAAGAGCATTAGAGTATAGCAGACCAGGAGGTCTACTGTAGCACAGACCAGGAGGTCACGGACCAGGAGGTCCAGGTACAGCAGACTAGGAAGTCCGCTATAGATAAGAGTCAAGAAGCACAACACCAGGAAGGGTTGGTGCGGTACCCATATAGGCCATTAAGCTCTGGCTGAAGGAATTCGCAGCCACAATTTTCGATTCCACTGGTCGCTCCGCACATAAGATTAGTTGCTTATGTGCAGAACGATTGTACCGCACGTAATTGTGTGCATTAGTTAGTAACTTGACCCAGTACCATTTGCGTACGCTAGAGGGGTCATAAACACTATTTGTACATTCTAACGTGATTTGTGTAATTTTTTTTATTTTAAGGGAGGTTCGCTGGTCACTCGGGAATTCTCTAACAACCAATAGTTACTGGGAAGGGTTAAGTGCTCTTCGGATCACACCCACATGTTCCAGTAAATAGAGGTTCAGGTCGCAGGGGCCCTAGGTCGAGTACGCCAGCGCTAGGGCAGCGTGTGGGCGTATTGGTCGACGTGGGCGAGTGAGTGGAGGTACTCGGTAAACTTCCGCCGCCGGCCTACCCCGGACATCTTGGTTTTTGTAAGGGTTCGCTGAAGACCCTGATTTGAAGGTCAGAGGTAGTGAAAGCAACACCTGCAAAGATGGGGGCCAGTTGTTCAGGTAGGGGGCGATCAACCTCGGTTCGGGTTGACTTAGTAAACCGGCCAATAGAGTCGGCAAGGATAATGTGTGATACAGACAGGGAAGTCCGAAATGGATCACACGCAAAGGTCAATGAATGGGAAAGAATGACTGTGCATGATGGGGAAAAGTTCCCACAAGTAGGCAGTTTTAGTCCCGAGGTGTTACAAAATCTAAGGAGAAGGATATGTCTCATTAAATCTGCAAAGAGACGGATCAAACATTATGATTATTTACAGTTATGGCAACAGGAAGGTGAAATACAAGGAGAATTAGCTTACACAGCTGACTCTCACTGTGGTAAGAAAAATATGGCAACAAGAGAGAAGGTGGTTACAGAGAGTGGCACACTGGTGTATGATAAAAATGCACTTAGCAACTGTATTAATAATTATGATAGTAGTAAATGTAACAATGATAAAAGTAAAACTGTTAAATGTACAACAGTTAACCTGTGCAAGTCGCACCCCATGTTAAACTTCCCTCAGGATTACCAGCAAAAAAGCGAGCCCAGCACGATGTCGGCACCTTCTCCAGCAGTCATCATACAAGACATCCAGGTGGACGCGACCAAATTGGTAAAGGCAGTAATCAAACCCCCTAACGGAGGATCAGGTGAGGTCGTGTCCACAGGTACGTACGGTGTTATATATCACGCACAAACAAATGTACCTCATATTGTAGAACCAACACAAGATGATGTAGTTGAATTTAATCCTGTCAGGGTGTTCACAGTCCCCAATGGGAAGACTGACGCTCAGGGAATCATTCCCGTCAGGGACAGTGCAATGCGCCGTCCCTGGTCCCGGATGGAATTGAGAGCAATTATGTCTGACTTCCCTGATCCTAGGAAAGATCTAGTTGCATGTCAGAGGTTTATTAAAGAACTAGGAAACTCCACAGAACCCACCAACAAAGATTGGCGGACAGTGCTGAGGGCATGTTTGCCCTCCAGTGTTGACCCTGCGAAATTCATTACTGATTGTAAATTAGACACAGAAGTACCTCAAACGGAGGAACACAATCGGGAATGTATTAAGCATCAGTGACTGCATTAAGAAAGTCCACTGTTGGGCATGAGCAAAACATCAGCAAGCACAGGGAAGCACAGGGAGGTAAGAAGCCTCAGATCCCTGTGGGTAAGTCAAAGGTGATAAGGTGTTATAATTGCCAGAAGGAAGGTCATTTTGCACAAAGTTGTAGGTTTAAAGATCTACAGAAGATATATCAACCCCCTAGACAAGAACACGAGCAGAGTTATAACACACGAAATTGTAACCAGGAATCACCTAGGAAGAAGTTTGGGCCGCACCTGTAATATGCAATCAGGAAAGGTGATCATTAGGACTGATAGTAAACCTGAGGTTACAGTTAATGATATTGGGAGGTCAGTTCCTTGTAGACACAGGAACGGCCGGGTAAACGTTGTAATTTATCTGTAAATGTTTCTTTTCCCCATCTCTGACGTTCATCGGCAGAACTCAAACATCACATAGCTACTTGGTCTTTGCAGAAGTCTACCTAACCCCAGTGTGACCTACCGACATCGGTGTGTCCTGGCCAGGCATAAAAGGGTGGAGTGTGGAAATACTGGTGGGGAGGGGACTGCGCAAAGATACCAATGGATGTGTTGGTGTGACAGCCTGATGGTGAACAGAAGATCTGACAATGTTTTTTTTGTTTGTTGTTTAATGTAAAATGTGATGAATTGTTCTCTCTCTAGTTTTTTTCTCTCTCTTCTCTCTCATGTTTTTATATTTTAAAGATGGTATGTCACACATCAGTTAGACAAATGGTAATGCAAGATTTTTGCTCCTTACAGAAAGATCGCAGATTTGGAAGAAATATTGTATCACCGGAATGTTCGTTTGGAAGACTGAGGACAGCACCTTTGAGATGACAGCAGAGCAAGAAGAACAACAAGACTAGAGGACATAAGACATCATAACATTTTTCTTTCCCCTCAAAGTATTTTTTGTACCCCCATTACAAATTTCTCTTTCTCCTCCTGTAAGATGGACTCGCCCCAAGAGACTGCAGTCCGTGTTTTCCTGTTGACCATGATGTTGACCAGAGCAGTCTGTTTCGGTGAGAGTACCAGTGAGGTTGAGAAAGGATCCGGAATGGGTTTCTGATGACTGAGACGGAGGCGTAAATTTCCAATAGCAACACAATCACCAAGCAAAGGCGAGTACCAGAAAACGATCTAGCAGCCATGTTATTTGTAGACATTGTGAAGGATTGTTAGCTAAAGAGAACTGCATCTGTAGGCATTGTGACAATATAGTTGAGGATGGGTGCATCAAGAAATGTCAGTCCAGTTTTAATGTCTACATGGACCGGCATCCATTGAGTGACTATCACTCCTTAGTGGGTAAAGTGTTAAACCAGACAGACTGTTGGGTATGCTCTCAAGTACCTCAAGGTCATAGCAAATCAGGACTAGTACCATTCCCTTTAACTATAGGAGAGGTACTTGAGCTAAGTGGTGGGAGGCCAGTGGACAAGAGGTTTAATATCTCTAGTCCTCCTAGTTTGAAGCTCCACCAATATCATGTGGATAGGTCCTTAGTATGCTTTAACATTTCCAATCCCCGAAAGCCGGGAAATTGGGAAGTGTCATGGAGTAATCAAACCATGACATTTTCACATAGAGCCGACCGAATGCCCATAGACACAGAGCTTATACGCCAGATAGTTGAGAATGGAAAAATTTCCGGTATAGGTACACTTTAGGAAGTAGGACCATTCGAGTTGGAGAAGTATCACCAGGATACTGTGCATATATCATACAATTTGATACATGTACTAGACAGATGGGAGAATTAGGGTTAGGCGATTTCACATGGAAAGTTTGTAACATGGTTATGACATACTCCGTCCCATATGTTCTCCCCGATGAGGCATATTTCTTATGCGGGAGGAAGGCGTATAGGTTCCTCGCCCCAAACTCAGAGGGATTGTGTTATATTGGAAAAGTACTGCCTGAAGTAATGACTGTATCCCATACCAAAATGAAAGATATTCACCGCGGTGCCCAAGCTCCTTATACTCACACTCACTACGAGCACGTCGTTAAAAGGCACCTGATAGAGAAGACAGAGCATCATGCCTCTGATCTGACCCATGAATACACCGGGATTCAATTTCTCCTCGCGATGGATATTACTCGTACCGCCAGGGGAGTGATAAACTTTAGGTATATATCTGCGCTCGCAAATTTATTAGACAATATCACTGAAATGTATGACGACACGTTCAGGTATACTGGGAGAGAGTTACAAGCCTACAAAACAGAACTGGTTCAGCATAGGATGATTCTCAATTACCTCACAGCTGTGACAGGCGGGTATTGTGTTACCCTAGCAACTCAATATGGAATAAAATGCTGCACGTATATTACAAACAGCACTGAGGACCCAGCCGAGGTCATAGACCAAAAGATGGATGACATTTTGCAATTAAAATGGGAGTTCCGAAGGAGACATAATCTCACTCTCGCCGCTGTGGGTAATGAGCTGACCGGTTGGGTGTCATGGTTGAACCCACGAAATTGGTTCTCGGGCTTAGGAGAATGGGCCCAAGGTATTATTATGGATGTAGGGAAATTTCTTTTGTGTATTCTGGGAGTCGTCATATTGGTTGGCCTGATATTTAGATGCGTTCAGGTTTTAGCGAAGCGTAAAAGTAATACCAGGGTGATGAGTCTAAGGAGCGAGGACACTGTACTAACAACAACTAATTTGATTTATGACCCAACGATAGAGACAATGTTGTGATGAAAATGTGATTCCACGGTCCGTTTCTTTCACCCGTTTCTCCTTTGTTTTCCTCCAAGGTACAAAGACATCCGCTTGGAAGAAGAATTTGACAACCTCTTTTATACAGACCATTGATGAACTATGCTACAAGCCCCCAATTTCCCTAGTGACTTTAACTTTTATGATAGCCCAATACTTTAGAGACTGTAACTTTATGGACAATGGAACAACTTTTGCTTGTTATTTATAGCAAAAGCACCGAGAGACATCAGACAACATGTACATCAAGACAAGACTTCAGACAAGACCTCAATCGGCGAATGCATATTAAACTCACATAGTTTACGACTGCATTTATAATAATGGCTTCTTATCTTCATTTCTACAACCTTCAGGTAATGACACACATAGTCGATAGGGAATATAGATACAGATATCAGCACTCACATATCCCCCCATTCATGTATCATCAACTAAATGTGCTCCCCCATTTGTTGCAACCAAAAGCCGAAAAGAGCTCGGTAAAGTTTGACAGCCCATCCACAGACCCTTGATACGGGATAAGAAGGAATTCAAACGTATACTTCACAATACCTCGAAGCTTGATTTAAAACACGTACGGCACGATGATACATGACCCCTCAAACATGGATTCATACACACACGCTTCTACTATCTCACTAGGTCATACCTTTCCCACCTTCTCCTCTCCTCCCTCTACCCAATCATAAAAAGGTATTCCATGATGACATAGATTTTTCTGTTTGAATTGTTAAGTGGCAGTTATTGATGACTGCCAAAGGGTCGACTGTCAAAGTCGAAAAATATAGCAACCTATGATGCCTTGTACTAACCCCAATGCACGTGCCCGCTGCTCGCGCACCGACTCCCCCGTGTGTACGCATCCCCTCAGGTTGCGTAGGGGACGCTCTGACGTCGCCTGCGCATGGAGATGGGTATTTACAGCGGTGTTTGTGTGCGACTAGCGAGCGACTCGATCGCTACATATTTAACCAATATAATGCGTTTTATAGTTAATATCCCCCTTCATAATGTCAGCAAGTATGGTAAGTTTAAAAACTCTTAGACAGAGAGATTCCTCTTTGCATGCTGGGAGGGCTCAGACAAAGGTTGGAGGGTAGTGTATGGTGTCCAGCTGTGGGGTATTGAAGAAGTGTTGTGTCTATGACAGTTGGGAGGGATTCGCATAGTTCCTGCTCATGGTTATGCACAGAAGTAGAACATAAGATTAATTGCATTCAGAATAAATTACACATAAATGCAGGGTGGGGGACTGGAATTCAGTCACCTCTTTCACACAGACCGAAAACAAATAGCCTTACTTACACTAAGCTTTGAGATTCTATGAAGAGGGCTTATACCTTTGTTTATGAATAGGTCCAGGTTTCTCTCCAGAATAATGAGTGCCGAGATGTCATTGTCTCAACTGAAAGAGGTGACCAGAGGGTAAAAAAAGCACAGAGACAGAGTTTGTTTGGAAGATCCAAACAATAGGTTTCCCCAATACAACCAAGAGAGGAATTTAGAATACTGACAAGTCCTAGCCATCGCCCATTTCTTGAACTAACCAATGATCCCAGGTGCAATACATGTCCCACCCCCTAACCAATGAAAAGAGGACACATAGTATCTATTGAAGTATGTCTTGAGCTAGTACATAAATATAGTTTGAAATAGGCTTGGGGACACAAGACTCTTCTCTCCACAACGGTTTTCATCACTGATTAACTGGGAGCTGGATATCCAGATAGCGCAGGCGATTCATTCCCATGTGTGTAAGTACTCTCTGTGACCAACTTATTCTCTGTATTTGCCATACTCTCTCTCTCTCTCTCTGTTATTGTTAAACTGTTGTATATTGTATATGTGTAGTTATTATGTTTAGATATTGATGTTAGCCTGTAGTGTATCAACTGTTAACTGTTTTAACTTTTTCATAGCTAGATATTGTTAGTAAAGGTGTTGGAACCTTAGCAAGGTATTGTGTGTTTATTACATTGCTGAGAGTATTTAGAGTGTCTCAATCGCTCAAGAGGCTTTCATACAATAGAGGTTAATTAGCATTGCATTGTGCTCACATTACAAAACCAAGGGTTACAGTACAAACTCAATCTTTCACTGTGTTGCATACAAGGTTTACTGAGTGTCATCTCGTGAGCGTCTGCGCCGCTCGTGTTCTCCTCGTGGTCACGAGCGTAGGCTACGCTAGTAGCGCAGTATTACGGTAGTCGGCCGCCTATAGCGTGCTCGACACCACGCGTTAAGTTGTGAGCGAGCGTGTCGCATGTGCGTCTCGACCACGGCTAAGCATCTGCTACGCTAAGTGCGTACCCTTACGGTACCCCATACGCCAATTGCGTACTGAGTCTCTTACCCATTTTATAGTGAATGTAATAAGATAAATAGTTAGCTTTATCAGGGCACAGAAGGAGGAGCCAGTTCACGACCATTCAAAGTCTTAAAGTGCCCATGTATCCTGCGGATCCCGTCTATACCCCATGGTTCTTGAAGTGTCCCCAGCATCCTCTACGGACTAAGAGAAAATGATTTACTGGTAGGTATTAAAATCCTATTTTTAGTTACTTGTTTCTTCGTTCACAAACATCATTAAAGAGCAAAATTTATTTTTCCAGGCAAACATGAGTTCATCTCAAAGATCTTGCCTAAATTATCCTGATGTATTTTGTTTCCTCAAGCAAAGGCCTCAAGCAAAGGCCCTCAAGGGAAACTATGACTGTTGGTGCAGCTAACATCATTAACGAGCCATTGATTGATCGAGAAAAGATCATTCTTCCACCTCTCCATATAAAGTTGGATTAATGAAGCAATTTGTTAAGGCCCTGTATAGAGACGGTGATTGCTTCAAGCATATTTGCAGGTCATTTCCAGGATTAAGCATTGAAAAAATAAAAGCTGGTGTCTTTAATGGTCCACAAAACTTGTGAATGATTTTAATTTTATAAAATCTATGAATCCTGTTGAATCTTCTACCTGGACCATGTTTCTGTCATTAAGTATATTTTGGGGAATCACAAAGCATAGAATTATCAAGCATTGGTTGAAAACATGCTAACAAATTTGCAGACGATAGGGGCAAATATGAGCACAAAGGTACACTTTCTTCACAATCTCTTGGACAGATTCCCAGTTAATTTAGGAGACTACAGTGAGGAACAAGGTGAGAAATTTCACTAGGACATAAAAGTGATGGAGGAGAGGTATCAAGGTAGATGGGACAGGCATATGATGGCTGACTACTGTTGGGGTCTTATACGTGACTGTGACAATCACTCCTATAAAAGAAAATCATACAAGCAGCAGTTTTTAAAGCAATAAATGTTAAAAGTTTAACCTTGTTTATATGTTGTTTCATCAAATAAATATTCATTTTGAGTGTCTTGAGTTTCTTTTGAAGTGATTTGTAATAATTTCTACATGCTAAGCTACACAGTTCTGCATATCCAAAACTTAATATGCATTTTACTGTTTTTCATGGGGTTCTGTCCCCAATACGGGTGGCACCTCACAGCCGCAAGTACTTACAGTGGTGCGCATGCGTTCCACTGCGGTGCCTCTGCGTTCCACAGACCCTGCTGGCACACTTCCGGGAAGTGACGCATGCGTGTCAGACAAGCTTCACTACGCGTTTCACAAACCCGGAAATGCAGCCACACAGAGCCCTATCATTATGATAATGTATTAATACTAGAGATGTGCACCGGACATTTTTCGGGTTTTGTGTTTTGGTTTTTTATTCGGTTCCGCGGCCGTGTTTTGGATTCGGACGTGTTTTGGCAAAACCTCCCTGAAAATTTTTAGTCGGATTCGGGTGTGTTTTGGATTCGGGTGTTTTATTTCAAAAACCCCTCAAAACAGCTTAAAACATAGAATTTTGATCCTATAATATTATTAACCTCAATAACCACAATTTCCACTAATTTCCAGTCTATTCTGAACACCTCACACCTCACAATATATATTTTTAGTCCTAAAATTTGCACAGAGGATGACTAAGCAAAGCGACCCAAGAGGGCGGCACAAACACCTGGCCCATCTATGAGTGGCACTGCAGTGTCAGACAGGATGGCACTTAAAAAAATTGGCCCCAAACAGCACATGATGCAAAGAAAAGAGAAAAAGAGGTGCACTGTGGTCGCTGGACGGCTAATCTAAGCGACACAAACACCTCAATATCACAGGAATTATTCATTCTAATCAATGGTATTATTGGTCCAAATCACTGGAAGAAAATGACAAAATCACAGGAATTATTCGTTCTAATCAATGGTATTATTGGTCCAAATCACTGGAAGAAAATGACAAAATCACTGGAATTATTCGTTCTAATCAATGGTATTATTGGTCCAAATCACTGGAAGAAAATGGAATGGATGGATACTTGCAGTGACACAGAGCTGCAAGATACAGCAATGGCCTACTGTACAACTACTGTATATACTGTTAGTCACCAAAATGCTGCACTGTAATACTAGAAGCTATAGAAAAGTATATATATTATTGTGTATATCATTACAGACAGAGCGGTGTAACTGTGACACATGTGTCCTGACAAGCAGTATAGAAGCTATAGAAAAGTGTATATAATATTACTGTATATCAGTACAGAGCAGTGTAACTGTGACACATGTGTCCTGACAAGCAGTATAGAAGCTATAGAAAAGTGTATATATTATTGTATATATCAGTACAGAGCGGTGTAACTGTGACCCATGTGTCCTGACAAGCAGTATAGAAGCTATAGAAAAGTATATATAATATTACTGTATATCAGTACAGAGCGGTGTAACTGTGACACATGTGTCCTGACAAGCAGTATAGAAGCTATAGAAAAGTATATATATTATTGTATATATAAGTACAGAGCGGTGTAACTGTGACACATGTGTCCTGACAAGCAGTATAGAAGCTATAGAAAAGTATATATATTATTGTATATATCAGTACAGAGCGGTGTAACTGTGACCCATGTGTCCTGACAAGCAGTATAGAAGCTATAGAAAAGTATATATAATATTACTGTATATCAGTACAGAGCGGTGTAACTGTGACCATGTGTCCTGACAAGCAGTATAGAAGCTATAGAAAAGTATATATATTATTGTATATATCAGTACAGAGCGGTGTAACTGTGACCCATGTGTCCTGACAAGCAGTATAGAAGCTATAGAAAAGTAAATATAATATTACTGTATATCAGTACAGAGCGGTGTAACTGTGACACATGTGTCCTGACAAGCAGTATAGAAGCTATAGAAAATAAGAAAAGTATATATATTATTGTATATATCAGTACAGACAGAGCGGTGTAACTGTGACCCATGTGTCTTGACAAGCAGTATAGAAGCTATAGAAAAGTATATATAATATTACTGTATATCAGTACAGAACAGTGTAACTGTGACACATGTGTCCTGACAAGCAGTATAGAAGCTATAGAAAATAAGAAAAGTATATATATTATTGTATATATCCGTAGAGACAGAGCGGTGTAACTGTGACACATGTGTCCTGACAAGCAGTATAGAAGCTATAGAAAAGTATATATAATATTACTGTATATCAGTACAGAGCAGTGTAACTGTGACACATGTGTCCTGACAAGCAGTATAGAAGCTATAGAAAAGTATATATAATATTACTGTATATCAGTACAGAGCGGTGTAACTGTGACCATGTGTCCTGACAAGCAGTATAGAAGCTATAGAAAAGTATATATATTATTGTATATATCAGTACAGAGCGGTGTAACTGTGACCCATGTGTCCTGACAAGCAGTATAGAAGCTATAGAAAAGTATATATAATATTACTGTATATCAGTACAGAGCGGTGTAACTGTGACCCATGTGTCCTGACAAGCAGTATAGAAGCTATAGAAAAGTAAATATAATATTACTGTATATCAGTACAGAGCGGTGTAACTGTGACACATGTGTCCTGACAAGCAGTATAGAAGCTATAGAAAATAAGAAAAGTATATATATTATTGTATATATCAGTACAGACAGAGCGGTGTAACTGTGACCCATGTGTCTTGACAAGCAGTATAGAAGCTATAGAAAAGTATATATAATATTACTGTATATCAGTACAGAACAGTGTAACTGTGACACATGTGTCCTGACAAGCAGTATAGAAGCTATAGAAAATAAGAAAAGTATATATATTATTGTATATATCCGTAGAGACAGAGCGGTGTAACTGTGACACATGTGTCCTGACAAGCAGTATAGAAGCTATAGAAAAGTATATATAATATTACTGTATATCAGTACAGAGCAGTGTAACTGTGACACATGTGTCCTGACAAGCAGTATAGAAGCTATAGAAAAGTATATATAATATTACTGTATATCAGTACAGAGCGGTGTAACTGGGACACATGTGTCCTGACAAGCAGTATAGAAGCTATAGAAAAGTATATATAATATTACTGTATATCAGTACAGAGCGGTGTAACTGTGAAACATGTGTCCTGACAAGCAGTATAGAAGCTATAGAAAAGTATATATATTATTGTATATATATCAGTACAGAGCTGTGTAACTGTGACACATGTGTCCTGACAAGCAGTATAGAAGCTATAGAAAAGTATATATATTACTGTATATATCAGTATAGAGTGGTGTAACTGTGACACGTGTCCTGACAAGCAGTATAGAAGCTATAGAAAAGTATATATATTATTGTATATATTAGTACAGAGCTGTGTAACTGTAACCCATGTGTGTCCTGACAAGCGGTATAGAAGCTATAGAAAGTATATATTATATACTGGTGGTCCCCAGTCCCCACAATAAAGCACACTGATCAGATATTTGCCTCACACTGAGCACAGATATGGAGCGTTTTCAGGCAGAGAACGTAGATATTTTCAGCACACTGAGCACAGATTATTTGCAGCACACTGAGCACAGATATTTTCAGCACACTGAGCACAGATTACGGAGCTTTTCAGGGAGAGAACGCTGCCACGTACTCTCCGTTCAATCTCCAAAGCACGAGTGAAAATGGCGGCGATGCGCGGCTCCTTATATAGAATATGAATCTCGTGAGAATTAGTATGTCACCGACTACGATATACACAAAAAATCCTTTATTGGGACGGATTCATGCAGAAGTCCTTCTGATCAGAAGTGCTTATTTACTAAAATGTATGATCTTATTTTATGTTTGTGAGAATTTTAATTTCCTACTTGGGGGGTTTGCCTGCATACCTATGATTCCCGGTCCCAGATGACAAGGCTTGCGGGAGGCCGGCCTGAGAGGATTATCATACTGTATAACAAAGTAGTTTCACAAAATTGTAGCAAGGTCTGTGGAATGCAGCAGCACTGCAGTTTAACGCATGTGGTGCCGCTGTAAGAACTTCCGGCTGGCGGCTGTGAGGCGCTACTAGTATTGGGGACAGAGCGGCGCGTCTGTGTGCATCGCGTCACTCCACTTTTACTTGTGGATTCATAACACTGGTTAACACTATAACTATAGTCAAGCATTTTTCAGTCCTTTTAGGAAAATTTAGGGTCTGTGGAACACAGCGGCACTGCGGTGGAATGCATGCGGTGCCAATGTAAGAACTTACGGCCAGCGGCTGTGAGGCGCCACTTGTATTGGGGACGGAGCGTTGTGTCTGTGTGCATTGCGCCGCTCCCCTTTTAAATTTGGATTAATAATGTGTTTTTATAGATGTGATCAACTTCCTTTGAAAGTGAGTGAGAGATAATAAAAACCGGTACACTTCCGGTTTCCGATTTAAACAGGTTTCCAGGATTGTGTTTTTTAAGATAAATATAATGATTTCTATGTTTGTAAATTATGCAATTATTTATTTATTTTATTTTTATTTATTACCAGTTATTTATATAGCACATACACATTCCGCAGTGCTTTACAGAGAATATTTGACATCACTAACACCAGTCCCTGCTCTAGTGGAGCTTACAATCTATGGGCCTAATTCAGACCTGATCGCTAGCAAGTGAATTTTGCACTGCTGCGATCAGATAGTCGCTGCCTACAGGAGGAGTGTATTTTAGCTGTGCAAGTGTGCGAACGCATGTGTAGCAGAACTGTACAAACAGATATTGTGCAGTCTCAGACTTACTCAGCCGCTGTGATCACATCCGCCTGTCCAGGACCGGAATTGACGTCAGGAACCCTCCCTGCAAATGCATAGACACGCCTGCGTTTTTCCAGGCACTCCCTGTTAATGGTCAATTGACACCCACAAATGCCTTCTTCCTGTCAATCTCCTTGCGATCGCACATGCGGATCTTTCGCACACACCCATCGCTGATCAGCAATCTGCTTTGTACCCGTTCAATGCGCCTGCGCATTGTGGACCTGATCGCCCTCTGTGCGAAAACGCATAGCAATGATCAGGTTGAATTACCCCCTTTAATCCCTACCACATGGACACGCACACGCATTCACACTAGGGTTAATTTTGTTGAGAGCCGTTTAACCTACCAGTATAATTTTGGATTGTGGGTGGAAACTGGAGTACCTGGAGGAAACTCACGCAAGTACGGGGAGAATATATAAACTCCACACAGTTAGGGACATGGTGGGAATTGAACCCATGCCCTCAGTGCTGTAAGGCAGTAATACTAACCATTACACCATCCGTACTGCCCAATTAATGATAGAACATTTGTACCTCTTGTTTCATTATTTTGTGAAGCATTCTCAATTTTGGAATATTGCATAGTGGTCATCAGTTATGATGTAATTTCCTGTATTTCCTGATTGGTCATATTCCATTTAAATAGCAGCGATTTTCACAGTTCCCACATGTCTTGACAAAGGCTCCTGAGAGCTGAAATGCGTTGACAGAACTGGGCACTTTGATTTTGGATTTTATGATCAGCAACCTAAGGTAATACTCCACCTTTACCTGTTTGGGGGTCCGGAGTACCCGTTCCATGGTTATTTGTTGGGATATTTTCCCTGGTTCCTGATTTATTTTATTTTTTTTAATTGTACACTTTTAGATGTCAGCTTACCCCAACTATGGGGTTTCTGTAATTAATAAACCTTTTTTTTATCAAAGACTATATTAACTGGTGCACACCTTTTTATCATATAATTTTTGAATGATTGTCTGGGCCACTGGACGTTTTCTGCTTTGTCAACTGGAAGTGTATGAGAGAAACTGTCCTGGACGGTGGGAAAAGAAACCCTGATAGGAGTCATACCATTATTTAACCCGTGAGTGTGGTACGCATTTTCAGTGTAAAGATACCATTCCATGCATATATCTCTCTTTTTATAAGTGAGAATGGTACGCATCCCTTTGAATTCCTTCTGGTGAAGGGCCACATGGGGTTTCATGAAAATAAAGATACCTTTATATACACAGCTGGCATGATTTTCCGGTGAGTTGGGGTAAAAAGAATCTGGAGATCAAGGACACTACTATGCAAATGCATAAGGAATGTATATCATTTTATCATATTAAGAGCACTTATACGAGTATATTTTCTTGTTTTTTGTTGTAATGATGGAAGCATCAGACTTGCGCACTTGTGGGTCGCCTACTTGTAGAGGAAGTGAGGTAGGGGTTAAGAAAGAGGCAGAGGAAGAAAAGGAGCAGTTGGTGAGGTAATATTTGAACTGTGATAGCACAGAGTAGACAATGTAGGGGAAGAGTGATTGTTCAACATTGTTGGAGGACAGATAAAGAAGGTTGAGTACAGAGAAGTGACCCTTGATTTGAGCATGAGGATGCCCTTAGTGGTCTTGGTGAGGGGAATAACAGTGGAGTGGAAGGGCAGAATCCAGACTGAAGAGTGTCAAAAAGTGAGTGGGTGGAAAGGAACAATAGGAAGGAGAGTGATAGGCTTGTATTTAGAAACAGAGTTGGGGCCAAGTGAAGGTTTTATAAGGAAGAGTGACAATAGGGTGTGTTTGAAGGAAGAGGGGACTGAGACAGAAGAGAGGGACAGTTTGAAGAAGTATGTGAGGTGAAGCAAGCATTGGGAGAGAGAACAGAGATGATGGGAGAGTATGGGGTCAGGGGTGCAGGTGGAAGGAGAGATGATGAAAAGAGGATGCAAACTTATTCCCTGCTTGGTTAGTGTAATCTTGGGGGTGAAGATGAAATGGAAAAGCAAAAGGAGATAAGAAGATGGGCAGAGAGAGGAAAGGCAAAAGTTAATGGAAATCCATTTGGTTAGGTAAAAGGAGGAGGTGATGTAGCGCTACTTAGAAGCAGTAGCATTCATGGGATTGCCCAGTGGGATATTGAATTCTCCCAAGATAAGAGATGGAGGATCAGTGAACAGAAAATGGGAAATCCATGTGCCTATGTTACCTAGGAGAAGTTGGAGAGAGGATTGAGGTGTGGGGTGAAAGCTGGCCATGACACAAAGGTAAAAAAGGTTGGGCCAGCAAATTGAGTGGACCTCAAAGGAGAGGAAGGTTCAGGGTGTAGGACTTGGAATCAGGGTGAGATGCCACCACCTTGCCAGTCACAAGGTTGAGGGGTGGGAGAGAAAGAGCACCCAGCTGAGAGAGCAGCAAGATAAGTGATGTCAGAGCCAGATTTCAGTATTTGCGAATCAGTGATAAAATGGTATATACGCAGTGGCGGAACTAGCGAGCGGTGGGCCCAGGTGCGACAAAATGCTCCCCCCCCCCCCACATCCCATCCAAGTCCACTCCCTCACCCCTGGCGCGCGCGCAAAAATACATAGTGGCGTGGCTTCGTGGGGAAGGGGTGTGGCCACAAAATAATACCAATTCATAAAACGGTGCACAGTAGTCTCCATTCTTCAAATTATGCCGCACAGTAGCACCACTACACCAGGTAGAGAACCTTTTACACCTTTGCTGGAGTAGAGAAAGTGTTTAGATAGCACAGAGATAATGTGATGTACAGTGCATCCGGAAAGTATTCACAGCGCTTCACTTTTTCCACATTTTGTTATGTTACAGCTTTATTTCAAATTGGAATAAATTCATTTTTCCCCTCAAAATTCTGCACACAAGGGCCCTCATTCCGAGTTGATCGCTCCCTCTGGGAGTGTATCTTAGCTTAGCAGAAGTGCGAACAAAAGGATCGCAGAGCGGCTACAAAATAATTTTGTGCAGCTTTGACGTCATGAACACGCCCTGCGTTCGGCCAGCCACGCCTACGTTTCCCCAGCCACACCTGCGTTTTTATCTGGCACGCCTGCGTTTTTTCATTCACTCCCTGAAAACGGTCAGTTGACACCCAGAAACACCCACTTCCTGTCAATCACTCTGCGGTCAGCAGTGTGACTGAAAAGCTTCGCTAGACCCTGTGTGAAACTACATCATTCATTGTAAGAGTATGACGCGCATGCGCATTGCGCCACATACGCATGTGCAGAACTGCCGTTTTTTTGCCTGATCGCTGCGCTGCGAACGAAAGCAGCTAGCGATCAACTCGGAATGACCACCAATACCCCATAATGACAATGTGAAAAAAGTTTTTTTTGAGATTTTTGCAAATTTATTAAAAAATAAAATACTAAGAAACCACATGTACATAAGTATTCACAGCCTTTGCTCAATACTTTGTTCATGCACCTTTGGCAGCAATTACAGCCTCAAGTCTTTTTGAATATGATGCTACAAGCTTGGCACACCTATCTTTGGGCAGTTTCACCCATTCCTCTTTGCAGCACCTCTGAAGCTCTGTCAGGTTGGATGAAAAGCGTCAGTGCATAGCCATTTTCAGATCTCTCCAGGGATGTTAAATTGGATCCAAGTGTGGCTGTGCCACTGAAGGACATTCACAGAGTTGTCCTGAAGCCACTGCTTTATATCTTGGCTGTGTGCTTAGAGTCGTTAACCTACTGAAAGATGAACCGTTGCCGCAGTCTGAGGTCAAGAGCACTCTGGAGCAGATTTTCATCCAGGATGTCTCTGTACATTACTGCGTTCATCTTTCCCTCTTTCCTGACTAGACATTCCAGTTCCTGCCAGTGAAAAACATCCCCACAACATGATACTGCCACCACCATGCTTCACTATAGGGATGGTATTGGCCTGGTGATAAGCGGTGCCTGGTTTCCTCCAAACATGATGCTTGGCATTTACACCAAAGAGTTCAATATTTGTCTCATCAGACCAGAGAATTTTGTTTCTCATGGTCTGAGAGTCCTTCAAGTGAATTTTGGCAAACTCCAGGTGGGCTGCCATGTGCTGCCATGTGCAGCACTAAGGATTGGCTTTCGTCTGGCTACTCTACCATACAGGCCTGGTTGGTGGATTGCTGAAGAGATGGTTGTCCTTCTGGAAGGTTCTCATCTCTCCACAGAGGAATGCTGTAGCTCAGACAGAGTGACCATTGGATTCTTGGTCACCTCCCTGACTAGGGCCCTTATCCCATGATCGCTCAGTTTAGATGGTCGAACAGCTCTAGGAAGAGTCCTGGTGGTTCCGAACTTCTTAAATTTACGGATGATGGAGGCCACTGTGCTCATTGGCAGCAGATATTTTTCTGTACCCATCCCTAGATTTTTGCCTACAGACAATTCCTTTGACTTCATGCTTGGTTTGTGCTCAGACATGCACTGTTAAGTGTGGGACCTTATATAGACAGGTGTGTGCCTTTCCAAATCATGTCCAATCAACTACATTTACCACAGGTGGACTCCAATTAAGCTGTAGGAACATCTCAAGGATGATCAGTGGAAACATGATGCACCTGAGCTCAATTTTGAGCTTCATGGGAAAGACTGTGAATACTTATGTACATATGATTTCTTAGTTTTTTATTTTTAATAAATTTGCACAAAAAACTTTTTTCACATTGCCATTATGGGGTATTGTGTGTAACATTTTTAGGGGAAAAATTAATTTATTCCATGTTGGAATAAGGCTGTAACATAACAAAATGTGGAAAAAGTGAAGCACTGTGAATACTTTCCACCTGAGCTGGCCGGACCACGCCCCCTAAATGGGCCATCCAGCCCCCTCCCGCCCAGCAACCACCTCTGCCTGTCAATTGGGCAGAGGCGATCGCTACACTACAACAGCCTTCGGCCTCCCAGCATGCGCCATCGCACTGCGGCGCCGGCGCATGCACAAATCCGACCCGATCGCTGCGATAAACTGCAGCAAGCGATCGGATTGGAATGAACCCCCATATGCACTGCAGGTGTGCAGATATAACATGTGCAGAGAGAGTTAGATTTGGATGCGTTATATTGTTTCTGTGCAGGGTAAATACTGGCTTCTTTTTTTTAACACTGTAATTTAGATTTCAGCTTAAACACACTCCACCCAAATGTAACTCTCTCATTACATGTTATATCTGACCCCCTTGCAGTGCACATGGTTTTGCCCATTAGCTAAAAAATTTGCTGCTGCAATCAGGTCTGAATTAGGCCCTATGAGCAGATGTGGATTCAAATATCGACAATGAATAGTTCGACAGTCAATAGGTCGACACAATTTGGTCAACATGCATTAGGTCGACAGGTACAAAAGGTCGACATGCACAAAAGGACAACATGGAAATGGTGGACACAAAAATGGTTGACATTTTGTATGTTTAACCATATCTAAGCCAAGAGTGGAAATGTGTACTCTTGCTTCACTCAACACTCTTTAGGCTATCGATGCTCTCGGCACAGGTTACTATTCCCAATCATAGTCCATGTGGATGGTAACAAAACAAGACTTTTGTCAAACATATATGTGCCGACCATTGTCATGTCGACCTTTTATACCTGTCGAACTTTTCACCTGTTGACCTTTTGATCCTGTCAACCTTTTATACCTGTTGACTGTCAGCCATATGGCGTGGACCTATTGACTGTCAATCTATAATCCAGACCCCTATGAGCTACTGTAGATTAATCCATCATCATCATCATCATCATCAGTCAGAAGCGATGTGTTGCACCAGTCCTCCAGCACCTACAAGAGATTTTTGCAGTTACGTGAATTATGGGCGTGATTCAGACCTGATCGCTGTGCTGCTAACTTTGCTGTCCTGCGTTCAGATAGTCGCCGCCCCAGGGGGTGTGTAAATTCACTGTGCAAGTGTGCAATCCCATGTGTACCCCGAGCTGCAAAAATCCACTGTGTGCAGAGAACAGGCTGATCGGGGCCGAAGCTGACGTCAGACACCCTCCCTGAAAATGCTTGGGAACGCCTCCGTTTTATTGGACACTCCCAGTAAACGGTCAGTTACCACCCACAGACGGCCTCTTCCTGTCAATAACCTTGCGAATGCCCGTGAGAATTTTTTTTTCGCACAATCCTGTCTCTGACCGGCAATGCCTGTTGTTGTTGTCCGACGCGTGTGCGGCGCATGCACAAATGCATATGCATGCGCAGTTATGACCTGATCGGCTGCTGTGCGAAAAAGCAGAGCAGCAAGCAGGTCTGAATCAGGACCTATGCACATGCATCACTGGTGTACATGCACAATACAGAAATACTGTACAGCATGTTTCACACACAAAAAAATAAGATTTTACTCACCGGTAAATCTATTTCTCGTAGTCCGTAGTGGATGCTGGGAACTCCGAAAGGACCATGGGGAATAGCGGCTCCGCAGGAGACTGGGCACAACTAAAGAAAGCTTTTAGGTCACCTGGTGTGCACTGGCTCCTCCCACTATGACCCTCCTCCAAGCCTCAGTTAGGACACTGTGCCCGGACGAGCTGACATAATAAGGAAGGATTTTGAATCCCGGGTAAGACTCATACCAGCCACACCAATCACACCGTATAACTCGTGATACTATACCCAGTTTAACAGTATGAAAACAACTGAGCCTCTCAACA
This sequence comes from Pseudophryne corroboree, assembly GCF_028390025.1. Classification (NCBI taxonomy): domain Eukaryota; kingdom Metazoa; phylum Chordata; class Amphibia; order Anura; family Myobatrachidae; genus Pseudophryne; species Pseudophryne corroboree. Next base: position 550,900,416 of record NC_086448.1, on the reverse strand, counting down.
GATGGCTCAACAATAACCCTTTAGTTAACAATAACTATGTACAAGTATTGCAGACAATCCGCACTTGGGATGGGCGCCCAGCATCCACTACGGACTGCGAGAAATAGATTTACCGGTGAGTAAAATCTTATTTTCTCTGACGTCCTAGTGGATGCTGGGAACTCCGAAAGGACCATGGGGATTATACCAAAGCTCCCAAATGGGCGGGAGAGTGCGGATGACTCTGCAGCACCGAATGAGAGAACTCAAGGTCCTCCTCAGCCAGGGTATCAAATTTGTAGAATTTTGCAAACGTGTTTGCCCCTGACCAAGTAGCAGCTCGGCAAAGTTGTAAAGCCGAGACCCCTCGGGCAGCCGCCCAAGATGAGCCCACCTTCCTTGTGGAATGGGCTTTTACTGATTTAGGATGCGGCAGTCCAGCCGCAGAATGCGCCAGCTGAATTGTGCTACAAATCCAGCGAGCAATAGTCTGCTTAGAAGCAGGAGCACCCAGTTTGTTGGGTGCATACAGGATAAATAGCGAGTCAGTTTTCCTGACTCTAGCCGTCCTGGAAACATAAATTTTCAAGGCCCTGACTACGTCCAGTAACTTGGAATCCTCCAAGTCCCTAGTAGCCGCAGGCACCACAATAGGTTGGTTCAAGTGAAAAGCTGATACTACCTTAGGGAGAAACTGGGGACGAGTCCTCAATTCCGCCCTATCCATATGGAAAATCAGATAAGGGCTTTTACATGACAAAGCTGCCAATTCTGACACACGCCTGGCTGAAGCCAAGGCCAATAACATGACCACTTTCCACGTGAGATATTTTAGATCCACGGTTTTAAGTGGCTCAAACCAATGTGATTTTAAGAAACTCAACACCACGTTGAGATCCCAAGGTGCCACTGGAGGCACAAACGGGGGCTGAATATGCAGCACTCCTTTCACAAACGTCTGAACTTCAGGTAGTGAAGCTAGTTCTTTCTGGAAGAAAATCGACAGAGCCGAGATCTGTATCTTAATGGAGCCTAATTTCAGGCCCATAGTCACTTCTGCTTGTAGGAAATGCAGAAATCGACCTAGTTGAAATTCCTCTGTTGGGGCCTTTTTGGCCTCACACCAAGCAACATATTTCCGCCATATGCGGTGATAATGCTTTGCAGTTACATCTTTCCTGGCTTTAATCAGCGTAGGAATGACTTCCTCCGGAATGCCCTTTTCCTTCAGGATCCGGCGTTCAACCGCCATGCCGTCAAACGCAGCCGCGGTAAGTCTTGGAACAGACAGGGCCCCTGCTGCAGCAGGTCCCGTCTGAGCGGCAGAGGCCATGGGTCCTCTGAGATCATCTCTTGAAGTTCCGGGTACCACGCTCGTCTTGGCCAATCCGGAACCACGAGTATTGTTCTTACTCCTCGTTTTCTTATTATTCTCAGTACCCTTGGTATGAGAGGCAGAGGAGGGAACACATAAACCGACTGGTACACCCACGGTGTCACTAGAGCGTCCACAGCTATCGCCTGAGGGTCCCTTGACCTGGCGCAATATCTCTCTAGTTTTTTGTTTAGGCGGGACGCCATCATGTCCACCTGTGGCCGTTCCCATCGATTTACAATCAGCGTGAAGACTTCTGGATGAAGTCCCCACTCTCCCGGGTGGAGGTCGTGCCTGCTGAGAAAGTCTGCTTCCCAGTTGTCCACTCCCGGAATGAACACTGCTGACAGTGCTAGTACGTGATTTTCCGCCCATCGGAGAATCCTTGTGGCTTCTGCCATTGCCATCCTGCTTCTTGTGCCGCCCTGTCGATTTACATGGGCGACTGCCGTGATGTTGTCTGACTGGATCAGTACCGGCTGGTGTAGAAGCAGGGATTTTGCCTGACTTAGGGCATTGTAAATGGCCCTTAGTTCCAGAATATTTATGTGTAGGGAAGTCTCCTGACTCGACCATAGTCCTTGGAAGTTTCTTCCCTGTGTGACTGCCCCCCAGCCTCGAAGGCTGGCATCCGTGGTCACCAGGACCCAGTCCTGTATGCCGAATCTGCGGCCCTCGAGAAGATGAGCACTCTGCAGCCACCACAGCAGAGACACCCTGGTTCTTGGAGACAGGGTTATTAGGCGATGCATCTGAAGATGCGATCCGGACCATTGGTCCAACAGGTCCCACTGAAAGATTCTGGCATGGAACCTGCCGAAAGGAATTGCTTCGTAAGAAGCCACCATCTTTCCCAGGACCCGCGTGCAGTGATGCACCGATACCTGTTTTGGTTTCAGGAGGTCTCTGACTAGAGATGACAGCTCCTTGGCTTTCTCCTCCGGGAGAAACACTTTTTTCTGGACTGTATCCAGAATCATACCCAGGAACAGTAGACGTGTCGTCGGAACCAGCTGTGATTTTGGAATATTCAGAATCCAACCGTGCTGGTGTAGCACCTCCTGAGATAGTGCTACTCCCACCAACAACTGCTCCTTGGACCTCGCCTTTATTAGGAGATCGTCCAAGTACGGGATAATTAAAACTCCCTTTTTTCGAAGGAGTATCATCATTTCCGCCATTACCTTGGTAAACACCCTCTGTGCCGTGGAGAGTCCAAACGGCAGCGTCTGGAATTGGTAATGGCAATCCTGTACCACAAATCTGAGGTACTCCTGGTGAGGATAGTAAATGGGGACATGCAGGTAAGCATCCTTGATGTCCAGGGATACCATGTAATCCCCCTCGTCCAGGCTTGCAATAACCGCCCTGAGCGATTCCATCTTGAACTTGAATTTTTTTATGTATGTGTTCAAGGATTTCAAATTTAAAATGGGTCTCACCGAACTGTCTGGTTTCGGTACCACAAACAGTGTGGAATAGTAACCCCGTCCTTGTTGAAGTAGGGGCACCTTGATTATCACCTGCTGGGAATACAGCTTGTGAATTGCCGCTAGCACAGCCTCCCTGTCTGAAGGAGTAATCGGCAAGGCAGATTTTAGGAACCGGTGGGGTGGAGACGCCTCGAATTCCAGTTTGTACCCTTGAGATACTATTTGCAGGATCCAGGGATCCACCTGTGAGCGAGCCCACTGATCGCTGAAATTTTTGAGGCGGCCCCCCACCGTACCTGGCTCCGCCTGTGGAGCCCCACCGTCATGCGGCGGACTTGGAAGAAGCGGGGGAGGACTTTTGCTCCTGGTAACCTGCTGTTTGTTGCAGCCTTTTTCCCCTACCTCTGCCTCTGGACAGAAAGGACCCGCCTTTTCCACGCCTGTTTTTCTGAGTCCGAAAGGACTGTACCTGATAAAACGGCGCCTTTTTAGGCTGTGAGGGAACATGGGGTAAAAATGCTGACTTCCCAGCAGTTGCTGTGGAAACTAGGTCCGAGAGACCATCCCCAAATAACTCCTCACCCTTATAAGGCAAAACTTCCATGTGCCTTTTTGAATCTGCATCCCCTGTCCACTGGCGAGTCCATAAGCCTCTCCTAGCAGAAATGGACAATGCACTTATTTTAGATGCCAGCCGGCAGATCTCCCTCTGTGCATCTCTCATGTATAAGACTGAGTCTTTTATATGCTCTATGGTTAGCAGAATAGTGTCCCTGTCTAGGGTGTCAATATTTTCTGACAGGGAATCTGACCACGCAGCGGCAGCACTGCACATCCATGCTGACGCAATAGCTGGTCTAAGTATAATGCCTGAGTGTGTATATACAGACTTCAGGATCGCCTCCTGCTTTCTATCAGCAGGTTCCTTGAGGGCGGCCGTATCCGGAGACGGTAGTGCCACCTTTTTAGACAAACGTGTGAGCGCTTTATCCACCCTAGGGGGTATCTCCCAACGTGACCTATCCTCTGGCGGGAAAAGGAACGCCATTAGTAACTTCTTAGAGATTACCAATCTTTTATCAGGGAAAGCCCACGCTTCTTCACACACTTCATTTAATTCTTCTGATGGGGGAAAAACTACGGGTAGTTTTTTCTCCCCAAACATAATACCCTTTTTAGTGGTACCTGGGTTTATATCAGAAATTTGTAACACCTCTTTCATTGCTTCAATCATGCAACGAATGGCCTTAGTGGACATTAGACTAGACTCATCGTCGTCGACACTGGTGTCAGTATCCGTGTCGACATCCGCGTCTGCCATCTGAGGTAGCGGGCGTTTTAGAGCCCCCGATGGCCTTTGAGACGCCTGGACAGGCACGAGCTGAGAAGCCGGCTGTCCCGCATTTGGCATGTCGTCAAATTTTTTGTGTAAGGAGTCGACACGTGCACGCAATTCCTTCCATAAGTCCATCCACTCAGGTGTCTACCCCGCAGGGGGTGACATCCCTTCTATAGGCATCTGCTCCGCCTCCACATCATTATCCTCATCAAACATGTCGACACAGCCGTACCGACACACCGCACACACACAGGGAATGCTCTAACAGAGGACAGGACCCACAAAAGCCCTTTGGGGAGACAGAGTGAGAGTATGCCAGCACACACCAGAGCGCTATATAATGCAGGGACTAACTGAATTATGTCCCCTATAGCTGCTGTTATATATACTGCGCCTAAATTTAGTGCCCCCCCTCTCTTTTTTACCCTTTTCTGTAGTGTAGACTGCAGGGGAGAGCCAGGGAGCTTCCTTCCAGCGGAGCTGTGAGGGAGAAATGGCGCCAGTGTGCTGAGGGAGATAGCTCCGCCCCTTTTTCGCTGACTTTTCTCCCGCTTTTTTATGGATTCTGGCAGGGGTAATTATCACATATATAGCCTCTGGGGCTATATATTGTGGTATTTTTGCCAGCCAAGGTGTTTTTATTGCTGCTCAGGGCGCCCCCCCCTAGCGCCCTGCACCCTCAGTGACCGGAGTGTGAAGCGTGTATGAGGAGCAATGGTGCACAGCTGCAGTGCTGTGCGCTACCTTGGTGAAGACTGATGTCTTCTGCCGCCGATTTTCCGGACCTCTTCTTGCTTCTGGCTCTGTAAGGGGGACGGCGGCGCGGCTCCGGGACCGAACACCAAGGCCAGTTCCATGCGGTCGATCCCTTTGGAGCTAATGGTGTCCAGTAGCCTAAGAAGCCCAAGCTAGCTGCAAGCAGGTAGGTTCGCTTCTTCTCCCCTTAGTCCCTCGCTGCAGTGAGCCTGTTGCCAGCAGGTCTCACTGTAAAATAAAAAACCTAATTATATACTTTCTTTTTAGAAGCTCAGGAGAGCCCCTAGTGTGCATCCAACCTCGGCCGGGCACAAAATCTAACTGAGGCTTGGAGGAGGGTCATAGTGGGAGGAGCCAGTGCACACCAGGTGACCTAAAAGCTTTCTTTAGTTGTGCCCAGTCTCCTGCGGAGCCGCTATTCCCCATGGTCCTTTCGGAGTTCCCAGCATCCACTAGGACGTCAGAGAAAAATAAATGTCCAACTCTATGTGAACCCCAAAAGTGTATATTTAAATCAAACCAATATACTATCTGTATCCTAAGCACACTATCTAGAACAGTCTATATAGCACTTAACACTCCTGCAGCTCCAGCCACCTTTAGTTGACCGGCAATTAAAAGTCCTCTGTCTACATCCAGAATCCTTGATGGCATTATAAACACCATGCCATTGGGTTTGAACATTTTTGTGCCATACTGTTCAAAGCCAAAGTCATCCGTCGGATGGTATTACATTGTGGAAAATCATAGACAGAGGAGTTAAAATGGTAAGTGCTAAAGAAGAGGTTTGTGCTTCTAGAGAGGGTTGATAGTAAATTGCTACAGATAGGATTGAATTACAGTATACAGTATTTGTAAAACATGTGTTGTGTACATTTCCTGTTTTTGCACTGCATATTCTCTTGACCAAGCATATAAATTTATGGGTGATGCAAAGCCATACTCATTTCAGGCACACTGCCGCTTGCGTCTGAACAAGAAGGGGCGTAACTAAGTGAGAGTAATTTTCAGAGAGAATGTCAATGCAATTGTGGGCTATACAGAGCTGTTCAGAATAGTAAATATGCATGTTTTCAGACATAGTTTTCGCACCAAGGATAGGGCTAGTGCAAGTGCGCACTGATGAAGAGAACGACTATCAGAGTAAGTGTACAGATAGTGGCAGTCTGCTCAGAAAGCTGTGTAGAACTTTGCATAGTTAATTTGGGGGCAATTAGGGTGGACCATTCAACCTTGCATCAGCACCATTATATATTTTGCACATATACCCCTAAAAAAGGTGGAATTTTCTTTTAAGCACTGCTCATGGAAATGGTGGTCTCAATCCATTACTGGGCAGACAAAATATAGGCCCTCATTCCGAGTTGATCGGTCGCAAGGCGAATTTAGCAGAGTTACACACGCTAAGCCGCCGCCTACTGGGAGTGTATCTTAGCATCTTAAAATTGCGACCGATGTATTCGCAATATTGCGATCACAAACTACTTAGCAGTTTTAGAGTAGCTTCAGACTTACTCTGCCTGTGCGATCAGTTCAGTGCTTTTCGTTCCTGGTTTGACGTCACAAACACACCCAGCGTTCGCCCAACCACTCCCCCGTTTCTCCGGCCACTCCTGCGTTTTTTCCGGAAACGGTAGCGTTTTCAGCCACACGCCCATAAAACGCCGTGTTTCCGCCCAGTAACACCCATTTCCTGTCAATCACATTACGATCGCCGGAGCGATGAAAAAGCCGTGAGTAAAAATACTTTCTTCATAGCAAAGATACTTGGCGCAGTCGCAGTGCGAATATTGCGCATGCGCACTAAGCGGAATTTCACTGCGATGCGATGAAAAATACCGAGCGAACAACTCGGAATGAGGGCCATAATACAATACTAGTAGAACATACAGTAGCACATGAAACCTCATCTCAAAACAGAAAAGAAAGGATCATTTGCATGTGCTGAGTACTACATGTACTATAACATAGCTCAGCATCCACATAATATTGTACACTTACTTTATACTAAAAATGTCAGTCTGTGGGGACAATTCATCATCGTTAATGGGCCTGTTACACATGCAGAAACCCTAGTTTATGCATTTTTTTTTTTAAATAATAGGACCATTCATTATTAGGGACCGCTTAGTATTTAACAAACTCTGAAAACTGAAAGCTTTTGGAGTTGGCTTGTGGGAACCAATGCCATTTTCAGATGGCTTGGTTTCTGGAGCCCTAGTTGTACCTATGGCATGGAGATCTGGAGTTGGAAATAGAGATCTGGTTGGATCCCTCCCCCGCCTCCCCGCTCATGCACTGTTGGCTGGCATGGGGTGGTAACTCTGCTACTTCAGTCCCAGATATTTTTAAGCAATGAATTGTGACATCCTATAATTTAGCCTATGCAGACTCCTATTCATTTGTTGATGAGGATAATGATGATGAGGATTATGATGATTATTATTAATAATAATAATAATAATAATAATTATTATTATTATTATTATTATTAATAATAATAATAATAATAATAATAATAATAATACCAAAAATGATTAATCATATAGTATAAATGTGTTATATTTCCCTTAGTACAGCTTGCCATTTAACACAAATCACAGAATGACATCATTGTAGAATATGGAGTTGCTAGGAACCAATGCATGCTGAAGAAATATAGAGTACATATTTTATGTCCTTTTTATTTGACAACACTCAAGTACTGTCATAATGGACATCTGCCTGTGTTTGTTCAGAGAATAAGAGGCAAGGCAAAAAGAGCTGAGAGGGAATACAAGTGCAGTTCTTTTAATCTGTGCTAAGTATACTGGTGTATGTATGTACTCTGGGGCAGAACGCGAATGGATCTCTGGTCCTAATTAAATTTTAACAGGCCTGCAACTTTAATAATGTCTTGACAGCTTGGCAGAGGGAACACAATATTCTCTTACCATAACAACATCACTTTATGTCTGTTGACTTTTCTGTTTCTAAATACTGTGTAACCCTTATTTAATACGTATATTCTTGACAAATTGTGAGCAAGGTTGCTGACCAAATGTGGGACATAAATTAGTAATTACATTTACACAATAGACTGCATGATCTTATCTCTCTTTAAATATGTGAAAATGTATTACAAAGTTTGGAAACTAAGTACAAATGAAATACTACATCACATTGAATTAATTGTGTAACACCCGGGGTTGGCTGATATGTCTAAGTGGTTGAGAGAGGTATCACAGGTGGCTATGTGACAGACCTTTCCCTTGAAATGTTTCTTCCCATAACTTGTCCTGTATTACCATGTTCAGAGAGGTAGGTTAGATTGATATGAAACAGGAGTAAGCCAGCAATTACAACAGGATGTCTTTATTGAGCTGCAATGAACTCTGGATTGAAGTTGATGACTGATTAATTAGCATTAAATTTGAATACTCACAAAACGAATTTGGGCATAAAAGATGAATAAAGAGAAGAAAATTGGCTACAGTTCACACCACAAAGGAGCATTCAATATGCAAAAGAAAATTATTTGGAATCACAAAAGAATGGCAGAATATCATTGGAATCATAGATGAACATGTTAATTAGAATCACAATTGTTGGCATTAGGTCTTTGAAATCACAGTCTATAATGTGGTGATGAGGCGAGTAATGAAAAATACAATCAAAAATAGCAAACACTAACTTTCTAGCTTTCCCTAGCCAAGGTATTGCAATCTCCACTGGCATTAAACGTTGGAGCTCAGGTAGTATTTTCTGCAGTGCTACAGTATGTCAATGGGGGATTGGCACGCAAATGAAAGGGAAATCCTGGATGGTAATGTAGACAAATAGTCACAATTCCATGCAAAAAGGATGTAGCTAGTGAAGGGATGATAGTATCTCTCAACAGTTTAAACTCACTCAATGAAGGTCTTTCCAATTAAACAAATTGTTTCTGTCCTGTTTACAGGGCTGTGCTTAAACTTGCCACAAACTCAGTCTTTTAGAATGAATGTCTGTATTGCGCCTCTAACACAACTCAGTCCTAAATATTTCCACAGTCTCAATGTGAATGGAGAAAAGGGTTGCCTTAATAACCACTTTTCAGGGTTCAGCTTGTGGAATGTAGTATTGCGGTGTTTAACTTAGGGGATATGGTGCTATGTTCTCCATGCCCTTTAACTGTATAGTGTTTCCTTAACTGGGTAAAAAGCTTTCCCGGGGCTTTAGTTACTTATTCACTCATGTACTCATTCAGGCCCTCTTAAGTGGAGGTTTTACTTGCTGGATCAGTTCTTAATGGTTCCTCACAGTCACAAAATGACCACGTTGCCCGTGCCTCTCCTCAGGCCTGGCGGTGTCCAGTCTCTGACTGAGGCTCCTCAACACCCAATCACCCAGCACTTGTCTCTCCGGCAGCACCCCTCTGCTTGCACTTTTCCAGCGCTGCTGTCACGGCACAGCGTCCTGCGACTGTCACTTGTCTTCAGCTCCCGCTCTGCTCCGCATGCAGCATGCGTCCTAGCACCTCCTGTCTCTTCTTCAAACTCCTCCCTTCTTACAAGGCTCTGGTCCCAAGGCTGCCTCTATCCAATCAGCAGTCCGCATTCCAGACCAAGTGATTGGACCAGGGTCCCTGCTTTAACTCCTGCTGTGCCACACTCTCCCCTTGTACTGCTGCAGACCTGTAGGTCATGTCTTAAAGGGGCATGCATAAAATTTCCGTGGTACCACAATTGGGCCTGATTCTAAGTTCGGAGCAGCTTGTTATATAGCTGCAAATAATGAGTTTTAGCAAACTGTGCATTTGCAAAATAAAATGTGTTCATATTTGTGTATCTCCAGCCAATTCTGAGTCAGATGGACCTAGGCCAGAACTCTCTTTGTGTGTAATGGGTATTTATGGGCAACAATGCCATGTTTGCACATAGAACCTGGTTCAGATGTGGATGGAGACGCTATCACTGCTGCTTACATGGAAGCAGCAGTGATAGCTCTAATACAGTAATGCAGCAGAAAGCATCAAGCCTCCTGCAAGCATTACTGATCCAAGCTGCATCCTAGGACACAGTATTGGATAATCTCTGACACCGTCAGCCATCTGCATGACCCATGGGGTTGTGCTGGCTGCCACATCCTGTGGCATATTGGGATGGAAAACAAGTCCAGGAAATTTCAGGAAGCACCCCTAATGGAGGCAGGGTCTGTTTAGGGGGTGGGGTTTGTTAAGGGTGGCTGGATACTTCCTTTTTGGGCCTAATTCTAAATCAGAGGCAGTCACGGCCCACCAGGCATCTTTTGCTGCAGTTGCATCTGTGATTTTATGTTAATGCCACTGCAATGCTCTCCCTGGTGTACAGCCGTGCATGCAAATATGCAAGGACTGAGTCGCCCAGTGGCGTCACAAGGGGGGTGCGGCCCGCTCCCGGGTGTCACCCGCCGAGGGGTGACACCAAAATGCCGGCTCCTGCAGAGTGACAGAAGCCGAGTGCTGCACTGTTATATTATGTGCAGCACTCGGCTCCTGTCACTTTGTAGGAGCCAGCACTGCAGGGACAGCACCTCCCGAGAGTCAGCCCTCACCTCCCACACCCCCCAGTGAAAAAAAAACGGGTGTCGGGACGCGAAGCCCCGCCCCTCCGCAAAGCCCCGCCCCCTTTGCGTGCCTGCAATGGTTTAAAATCGGGTTCCGCCCGCGAAGCCCCGCCCCTCTATTTAAGCTCCGCCCATTCCCGCGAAGCCCCACCCCTTTTATCCTCGTTGCCGCATCGGGTGTCACAGAGGTGAGTGACGCCTCTGGAGTCGCCCACTATCCGTGTTTACAGATACTGCAGTCATGCTTTGTGCATCTTGAGATGCCACAAGCTAGGTCCAGATTATCCATCTCCAATGCAGTGTCTCTATACGCAACCACTTTTAGCAACACTCCTGCGACATGCCTAAAACATGTTCATACTATGCTACATCTGTGTCTGATTTACCAGCCCCCTGTAACGGTCCAAGAACACCCAACATATTTCTAGCACATTTCTTTGTGCGTGCATCTGACTGTGACTCTATCATGTGACTCCATAAAAAATAAAACGCATTGGTCACTGCAGGAAAAAAAATACACACATTGGCCCCTACTGAAAAAAAACAAAAACACATGTGGAATACATTTTGTGCATGGCGCTAGAGGTAGTAGGGTGGGCAGAGTATGTCCCTGGGGCAGGGGGGTAGGTTGGGTTAGTACATGTTCCGGTGGACAGGGGTAGTATGTGTGTTGTGGAAGTGTTAGGGGGTATTTTATGTCCCTGACGGTGGTTGTGGCAGGCTAGGAAATATGGGGAGCCGCCCAGTACTGATATATGACCAGAAAAACAGAAAAGCCCAGGTGCATGTGAGTAAACGGATCCCGATTCTTTGCAGCTGTGTGAGATACATCTCACAGTAGTAAGAAAATATGTATAAATAAAATAGTGCTAGAATGCAGGATAAAATAGCAACAATTTTGACTCACTGAATGTGATTGACACATTTTATTCTAAAAAGTATCAAAACATTTTCACTAACACAACACAAAAATAGTTATGTATATACTGTATATATATATATATATATATATATACACAGTGGTCGAAGTGGGGCGGTATACGGCGGTATGGTATATCGCCACTTCTTCCACTGACCCAGAAATGAGCCCATGAAAGTGCAGCAGGAGGCGAGGGAAGTGGCCATCCTGCTGCACATGGTGCTCCCTGCCCCTGCGCGGCGGCCGGTGGCTGTGTAGAGCACTGTAGTAGCTCACAGCCACTCACCGCCGCCAGCCACCCGCGCACGCCGCTCACCAGCAGCTGCCGCTCACCAGCCGCCCGCCGCCGCTCGCTGGCCACCAGCCGCCAGCCACTAGCCGCCGACACCGCCAGCAACAAATGAGGTAATGTTCCCCTGCTGTCACCTCTCTCCCTGCTGTCACTGTCGTCACTCTCCCTGTCGTCACTGTCGTCACTCTCCCTGTCATTACTGTCATCACTCTCACTGTCGTCACTCTCCCTGTCGACACTGTCGTCACTCTCCCTGTCATCACTGTCGTCACTCTCACTGTTGTCACTGTCGTCACTCTCCCTGTCGTCACTCTCCCTGTCGTCACTGTCTCTCCCTGTCGTCACGCTCTCTGTCATCACTTTCCCTGTTGTCACTGTCGTCACTCTCCCTGTCGTCACTGTCGTCACTCTCTCTCCCTGTCGTCACTCTCTCTCCCTGTCGTCACTCTCTCTCCTCCTGTCATCACTGTCTCTCCCCCTGTCATCACTCTCCCTGTCTCTCTCCCTGTCGTCACTGTCTCTCTCCTTGTCGTCACTGTCTCTCTCCCTGTCTCTCTCCCTGTCGTCACTCTCTCTCCCTGTCATCCCTGTCGTCACTCTCTCTCACTGTCATCACTCTCCCTGTCGTCACTCTCCCTGTTGTCACTGTCGTCACTCTCTCTCCCTGTCATCACGCTCTCTCCCTGTCGTCACTGTCTCTCCCCCTCTCATCACTGTCTCTCTCCCTGTCGTCCCTGTCTCTCTCCCTGTCTCTCTCCATGTCATCACTGTATCTCTCCCTGTCGTCACTGTCTCTCTCCCTGTCTCTCTCCCTGTCGTCACTCTCTCTCCCTATCATCACTCTCTCTCCCTGTCATTCCTGTTGTCACTCTCTCTCCCTGTCATCCCTTTCGTCACTCTCTCTTCCTGACGTCACTCTCTCTCCCTGTCGTCACTCTCTATCCCTGTCATTACTCTCCCTGTCGTCACTCTCCCTGTCGTCACTCTCCCTCTCCCTGCCGTCACTGTCTCTCTCTCCCTGCCATCACTGTCTCTCTCTCCCTGCTGTCACTGTCGTCACTCTCCCTGTCGTCACTCTCCCTGTCGACACTGTCATCACTCTCCCTGTCGTGACTGTCGTCACTCTTTCTGTCCTCACTCTCCCTGTCGTCACTGTCTCTCCCTGTCGTCACTGTCGTCACTCTCCCTGTTGTCACTGTTGTCACTCTCACTGTCGTCACTCTCCCTGTCACTGTCGTCACTCTCCCTGTCATCACTGTCGTCACTCTCCCTGTCATCACTGTCGTCACTCTCCCTCCCTGTCGTCACTCTCTCTCCCTGTCGTCACTCTCTCTCTCCCTGTCGTCACTCTCTCCCCCCTGTCGTCACTGTCTCTCTCCCTGTCTCTCTCCCTGTCATCCCTTTCTCGCTCCCTGCCTCTCTATCTGTCATCACTCTCTCTCCCTATTGTCCCTGTTTCTCTCCCTGTCGTCACTCTCTCTCCCTGTCGTCACTCTCTCTCCCCGTCGTCCCTGTCGTCACTCTCTCTCCCTGTCGTCCCTGATGTCACTCTCTCTCCCTGTCATCACTCTCTCTCCCTGTCGTCACTCTCTCTCCCTGTCGTCACTCTCCCTGTCGTCACTCTCTCCCTGTCATCACTCTCTCTCCCTGTCGTCACTCTCTCTCCCTGTCGTCCCTGTCGTCACTCTCTCTCCCTGTCATCACTCTCTCCCTGTCGTCACTCTCTCTCCCTGTCGTCACTCTCCCTGTCGTTACTCTCTCTCTCCCTGCCGTCACTGTCTCTCTCTCCCTGTCGTTACTGTCTCTCTCTCCCTGTCATCACTGTCTCTCTCTCCCTGTCATCACTGTCCCTCTCCCTGTTGTCACTGGCTGTCCCTGGTGTCCCAATTTCAGCTCATTCACTGTGCTACATACAGTGTGCTACAAAGTGAATTTCGGCTCATTCAGTGTGCTATAATGTATATTTCGGCTCATTCAGTATGCTACAAGGTGAATTTCGGCTCATTCAGTGTGCTACAAGGTGAATTTCGGCTCATTGAGTGTGCTTCAATGTGAATTTCGGCTCATTCAGTGTGCTACAAGGTGAATTTCGGCTCATTCAGTGTGCTACAATGTGAATTTCGGCTCATTCAGTGTGCTACAAGGTGAGTTTCGGCTCATTCAGTGTGCTACAAGGTGAGTTTCGGCTCATTCAGTGTGCTACAATGTGAATTTCGGCTCATTCAGTGTGCTGCAAGGTGAATTCCGGCTCATTCAGTGTGCTACAAGGTGAATTTCGGCTCATTCAGTGTGCTACAAGGTGAATTTCGGCTCATTCAGTGTGCTACAAGGTGAATTTCGGCTCATTCAGTATGCTACAAGGTGAATTTCGGCTCATTCAGTGTGCTACAAAGTGAATTTCGGCTCATTCAGTATGCTACAAGGTGAATTTCGGCTCATTCAGTGTGCTACAAGGTGAATTTCGGCTCATTGAGTGTGCTTCAATGTGCATTTCGGCTCATTCAGTGTGCTACAAGGTGAATTTCGGCTCATTCAGTGTGCTACAAGGTGAGTTTCGGCTCATTCAGTGTGCTACAATGTGAGTTTTGGCTCATTCAGTGTGCTACAAGGTGAGTTTCGGCTCATTCAGTGTGCTACAATGTGAATTTCGGCTCATTCAGTGTGCTACAATGTGAATTTCGGCTCATTCAGTGTGCTACAAGGTGAATTTCGGCTCATTCAGTGTGCTACAAAGTGAATTTCGGCTCATTCAGTGTGCTACAAGGTGAATTTCGGCTCATTCAGTGTGCTACAAGGTGAATTTCGGCTCATTGAGTGTGCTTCAATGTGAATTTCGGCTCATTCAGTGTGCTACAAGGTGAACTTCGGCTCATTCAGTGTGCTACAATGTGAATTTCGGCTCATTCAGTGTGCTACAAGGTGAGTTTCGGCTCATTCAGTGTGCTACAATGTGAGTTTCAGGTCATTCAGTGTGCTACAAGGTGAATTTCGGCTCATTCAGTGTGCTACAATGTGAGATTTGGCTCATTCAGTGTGCTACAATGTGAATTTCGGCTCATTCAATGTCAGTGTGCTACAAGGTGAACTTCGGTTCATTCAATGTGCTTCAATGTGAATTTTGGCTCATTCAGTGTGCTACAAGGTGAATTTCGGCTCATTCAGTGTGCTACAAGGTGAATTTCGGCTCATTGAGTGTGCTTCAATGTGAATTTCGGCTCATTCAGTGTGCTACAAGGTGAACTTCGGCTCATTCAGTGTGCTACAATGTGAATTTCGGCTCATTCGGTGTGCTACAAGGTGAGTTTCGGCTCATTCAGTGTGCTACAATGTGAGTTTCAGGTCATTCAGTGTGCTACAAGGTGAATTTCGGCTCATTCAGTGTGCTACAATGTGAGATTTGGCTCATTCAGTGTGCTACAATGTGAATTTCGGCTCATTCAATGTCAGTGTGCTACAAGGTGAACTTCGGTTCATTCAATGTGCTTCAATGTGAATTTCGGCTCATTCAGTGTGCTACAATGTGAATTTCGGCTCATTCAGTGTGCTACAATGTGAATTTCGGCTCATTCAGTGTGCTACAAAGTGAATTTCGGCTCATTCAGTGTGCTTCAATGTGAATTTCGGCTCATTCAGTGTGCTACAATGTGAATTTCGGCTCATTCAGTGTGCTACAAGGTGAATTTCGGCTCATTCAGTGTGCTACAATGTGAGTTTTGGCTCATTCAGTGTGCTACAAGGTGAGTTTCGGCTCATTCAGTGTGCTACAATGTGAATTTCGGCTCATTCAGTGTGCTACAATGTGAATTTCGGCTCATTCAGTGTGCTACAAGGTGAATTTCGGCTCATTCAGTGTGCTACAAAGTGAATTTCGGCTCATTCAGTGTGCTACAAGGTGAATTTCGGCTCATTCAGTGTGCTACAAGGTGAATTTCGGCTCATTGAGTGTGCTTCAATGTGAATTTCGGCTCATTCAGTGTGCTACAAGGTGAACTTCGGCTCATTCAGTGTGCTACAATGTGAATTTCGGCTCATTCAGTGTGCTACAAGGTGAGTTTCGGCTCATTCAGTGTGCTACAATGTGAGTTTCAGGTCATTCAGTGTGCTACAAGGTGAATTTCGGCTCATTCAGTGTGCTACAATGTGAGATTTGGCTCATTCAGTGTGCTACAATGTGAATTTCGGCTCATTCAGTATGCTACAAGGTGAATTTCGGCTCATTCAGTGTGCTACAAGGTGAATTTCGGCTCATTGAGTGTGCTTCAATGTGCATTTCGGCTCATTCAGTGTGCTACAAGGTGAATTTCGGCTCATTCAGTGTGCTACAAGGTGAGTTTCGGCTCATTCAGTGTGCTACAATGTGAGTTTTGGCTCATTCAGTGTGCTACAAGGTGAGTTTCGGCTCATTCAGTGTGCTACAATGTGAATTTCGGCTCATTCAGTGTGCTACAATGTGAATTTCGGCTCATTCAGTGTGCTACAAGGTGAATTTCGGCTCATTCAGTGTGCTACAAAGTGAATTTCGGCTCATTCAGTGTGCTACAAGGTGAATTTCGGCTCATTGAGTGTGCTTCAATGTGAATTTCGGCTCTTTGAGTGTGCTTCAATGTGAATTTCGGCTCATTCAGTGTGCTACAAGGTGAACTTCGGCTCATTCAGTGTGCTACAATGTGAATTTCGGCTCATTCAGTGTGCTACAAGGTGAGTTTCGGCTCATTCAGTGTGCTACAATGTGAGTTTCAGGTCATTCAGTGTGCTACAAGGTGAATTTCGGCTCATTCAGTGTGCTACAATGTGAGATTTGGCTCATTCAGTGTGCTACAATGTGAATTTCGGCTCATTCAATGTCAGTGTGCTACAAGGTGAACTTCGGTTCATTCAATGTGCTTCAATGTGAATTTTGGCTCATTCAGTGTGCTACAAGGTGAATTTCGGCTCATTCAGTGTGCTACAAGGTGAATTTCGGCTCATTGAGTGTGCTTCAATGTGAATTTCGGCTCATTCAGTGTGCTACAAGGTGAACTTCGGCTCATTCAGTGTGCTACAATGTGAATTTCGGCTCATTCAGTATGCTACAAGGTGAGTTTCGGCTCATTCAGTGTGCTACAATGTGAGTTTCAGGTCATTCAGTGTGCTACAAGGTGAATTTCGGCTCATTCAGTGTGCTACAATGTGAGATTTGGCTCATTCAGTGTGCTACAATGTGAATTTCGGCTCATTCAATGTCAGTGTGCTACAAGGTGAACTTCGGTTCATTCAATGTGCTTCAATGTGAATTTCGGCTCATTCAGTGTGCTACAATGTGAATTTCGGCTCATTTAGTGTGCTACAATGTGAATTTCGGCTCATTCAGTGTGCTACAAGGTGAATTTCGGCTCATTCAGTGTGCTACAAAGTGAATTTCGGCTCATTCAGTGTGCTACAAGGTGAGTTTCGGCTCATTCAGTGTGCTACAATGTGAATTTTTGCTCATTCAGTGTGCTACAAGGTGAATTTCGGCTCATTCAGTGTGCTACAAAGTGAATTTCGGCTCATTCAGTGTGCTACAAGGTGAATTTCGGCTCATTCAGTGTGCTACAAGGTGAATTTCGGCTCATTCAGTGTGCTTCAATGTGAATTTCGGCTCATTCAGTGTGCTACAAGGTGAACTTCGGCTCATTCAGTGTGCTACAATGTGAATTTCGGCTCATTCAGTGTGCTACAAGGTGAGTTTCGGCTCATTCAGTGTGCTACAATGTGAGTTTCAGGTCATTCAGTGTGCTACAAGGTGAATTTCGGCTCATTCAGTGTGCTACAATGTGAGATTTGGCTCATTCAGTGTGCTACAATGTGAATTTCGGCTCATTCAATGTCAGTGTGCTACAAGGTGAACTTCGGTTCATTCAATGTGCTTCAATGTGAATTTTGGCTCATTCAGTGTGCTACAAGGTGAATTTTGGCTAGTACCGTGTGCTGTAATGTGAATTTCAGCTTGTACCGTGTGCTATAAAGTGAAAGGGGCACCAGTACTAGATAGTATAAGGGGTTCTACTACACGGGACATGCCCCCTTTTTTGGGTGACCACGCCCCTTTTCTGGAGCGCACGCGCATATTTACATCCTTGACTTTTGCATACCCCCACTTCAAAATTTCCACTTTGACCACTGTGTATATATATATATATATATATATATATATATATACAAACAAAAAACCCAGCACTCACCAAAGTAAGCTCACTTATCCTCAACAATTGTTGAGGATAAGTGAGCTTACTTTGGTGAGTGCTGGGTTTTTTGTTTGTATTTATTAGAGCAATGTGGTCATGTGCTACATGCACCGCGCCCTGTGAGTGGTAAGTACGGCTGTGTACCCCGCTTTTGTGATGGAGAGTGCTGTGTTACATGCACCCCACCCTGTGAGTGGTAAGTGCATAGCTGTACCCCGCTTCTGGGGTGGCGAGTGCTGTGGTTTTCTCTCTGTGTGTATATATATATATATACACAGCTGTAAATCACATACGGTTATGTGTAGTATTTAGGAGTTTAGTTGATAATTGTAGGTGGTATAACATTAATAGTCCAGCACCTGCAATAATCCCAATACTTAGTGCAGGATACATGGTTAGAAAAAATGGCCCTCATTCCGAGTTGTTCGCTCGGTAAAAATCTTCGCATCGCAGCGATTTTCCGCTTAATGCGCATGCGCAATGTCCGCACTGCGACTGCGCCAAGTAAATTTGCTATGTAGTTAGGAATTTTACTCACGGCTTTTTCATCGTTCTGGCGATCGTAATGTGATTGACAGGAAATAAGTGTTACTGGGCGGAAACAGGCCGTTTTATGGGCGTGTGGGGAAAAACGCTACCGTTTCCGGAAAAAACGCAGGAGTGGCCGGAGAAACGGAGGAGTGTCTGGGCGAACGCTGGGTGTGTTTGTGACGTCAAACCAGGAACGACAAGCGCTGAACTGATCGCATATGCCGAGTAAGTCTGGAGCTACTCAGAAACTGCTACGAGGTGTGTAATCGCAATATTGCGAATACATCGTTCGCAATTTTAAGATGCTAAGATTCACTCCCAGTAGGCGGCGGCTTAGCATGAGCAAATCTGCTAAAATCCGCTT
Source organism: Pseudophryne corroboree (assembly GCF_028390025.1). Lineage (NCBI taxonomy): Eukaryota > Metazoa > Chordata > Amphibia > Anura > Myobatrachidae > Pseudophryne > Pseudophryne corroboree. The sequence continues at coordinate 550,881,657 of NC_086448.1, read as the reverse complement.
GCGAGCGAACAACTCGGAATGAGGGCCAATGTACCTGTTAAGTGGCATGCGCGCAATGGGGGTAATTCCAAGTTGATCGCAGCAGGAAATTTTTTAGCAGTTGGGCAAAACTATGTGCATTGCAGGGGGGGCAGATATAACATTTGCAGAGAGAGTTAGATTTGGGTGGGTTATTTTATTTCTATGCATGGTAAATACTGGCTGCTTTATTTTTACACTGCAATTTAGACTGCAGATTGAACTCACCACACCCAAATCTAACTCTCTCCGCACATGTTATATCTGTCTCCCCTGCAGTGCACATGGTTTTGCCCTACTGCTAAAAAATTTCCTGCTGCGATCAACTTGGAATTACCCCCAATGACCCTTTGAATTGCTTGGTTTCTTCTTCTTCAATATAGAAGGGTCAAGAATTAACTGAAAATTCATATAAGGTAGATAGTACCTGGCATATTCAGAGCAGGGCTGGATTAAGCCCAGTGGGGGTCATCTGGGGCGACAAAGTTGTAAAGGTCCCCCACCAATAAAACTAACACCACCCCCCACCACAGCCACTACTATTCCCCTTACTTTGTCACCAGACTCTCCACTGACTGCCAGCATGATAGCTAGGGTTGGCAGGTCATACCCCTCTCTAATTAAGGAAGTGGGAGAGAGGGGAGAGAGAGAGAGACAAAGAGAGGAAGGGAGGGGAGAGAGAGAGAAAGAGTGGGTGTTGGAGAAAAAAAAGGGTATCAGTGAGAGAAAAAGAGAGAGTGTCAGGGAGATAGAGTGGAGCGACAAACAGTGGGAGCAAGAGAGGTTGTTAGGGAGAGAGAGAGAGAGAGAGAGAGAGAGAGAGAGAGAGAGAGAGAGAGAGAGAGAAGGTGTCAAGGACGATTCTTCCTAAGACGGCTTAAGACCTCTTTGGCTTGCCCATGATGGACCTTCAAATCTTTATAAAAAATGAGAATATCGTCCAAGTATACCACTAGACAACTGTAAAGAGGATCTCTGAATATCTCATTCACAAAGTTCTGGAAGACCGCCGGGTCATTGCAGAGACCGGGTGTGGTATTGGAAGTCGACAGTAACTAGGTCGACAATGTCTAGGTCAACCACTATTGGTCGACAGTAACTAGGTCGACAGGGTGTCTAGGTCGACAGGGTCTTTAGGTCGACATGTTCTAGGTCGACAGGTTAAAAGTAGAGATGAGCGGGTTCGGTTTCTCTGAATCCGAACCCGCCAGAACTTCATGTTTTTTTTCACGGGTCCGAGCGACTCGGATCTTCCCGCCTTGCTCGGTTAACCCGAGCGCGCCCGAACGTCATCATGACGCTGTCGGATTCTCGCGAGGCTCGGATTCTATCGCGAGACTCGGATTCTATATAAGGAGCCGCGCGTCGCCGCCATTTTCACACGTGCATTGAGATTGATAGGGAGAGGACGTGGCTGGCGTCCTCTCCGTTTAGAATTAGAATAGATTAGAGAGACACTTGATTTACTAATTTTGGGGAGCATTAGGAGTACTCAGTAGTGTACAGTGCAGAGTTTTGCTGATAGTGACCAGTGACCACCACTTTTATTTATAATCCGTTCTCTGCCTGAAAAAAGCGATACACAGCACACAGTGACTCAGTCACATACCATATCTGTGTGCACTGCTCAGGCTCAGGCCAGTGTGCTGCATCATCTATTATCTATATATAATATTATATATATCTGTCTGACTGCTCAGCTCACACAGCTTATAATTGTGGGGGAGACTGGGGAGCACTACTGCAGTGCCAGTTATAGGTTATAGCAGGAGCCAGGAGTACATAATATATTATATAGTGAGTGACCACCAGACACACAGTGCAGTTTATTTAATATATCCGTTCTCTGCCTGAAAAAAGCGATACACACAGTGACTCAGTCAGTCACATACCATATCTGTGTGCACTGCTCAGGCTCAGGCCAGTGTGCTGCATCATCTATATATATTATATATCTGTCTGACTGCTCAGCTCACACAGCTTATAATTGTGGGGGAGACTGGGGAGCACTACTGCAGTGCCAGTTATAGGTTATAGCAGGAGCCAGGAGTACATAATATTATATTAAAATTAAACAGTGCACACTTTTGCTGCAGGAGTGCCACTGCCAGTGTGACTAGTGACCAGTGACCTGACCACCAGTATATAATATTAGTAGTATACTATCTCTTTATCAACCAGTCTATATTAGCAGCAGACACAGTACAGTGCGGTAGTTCACGGCTGTGGCTACCTCTGTGTCGGCACTCGGCAGCCCGTCCATAATTGTATATACCACCTAACCGTGGTTTTTTTTTCTTTCTTTATACATACATACTAGTTACGAGTATACTATCTCTTTATCAACCAGTCTATATATTAGCAGCAGACACAGTACAGTGCGGTAGTTCACGGCTGTGGCTACCTCTGTGTCGGCACTCGGCAGCCCGTCCATAATTGTATATACCACCTAACCGTGGTTTTTTTTTTCTTTCTTTATACATACATACTAGTTACGAGTATACTATCTCTTTATCAACCAGTCTATATATTAGCAGCAGACACAGTACAGTGCGGTAGTTCACGTCTGTGGCTACCTCTGTGTCGGCACTCGGCAGCCCGTCCATAATTGTATATACCACCTAACCGTGTTTTTTTTTCTTTCTTTATACATACATACTAGTTACGAGTATACTATCTCTTTATCAACCAGTCTATATATTAGCAGCAGACACAGTACAGTGCGGTAGTTCACGGCTGTGGCTACCTCTGTGTCGGCACTCGGCAGCCCGTCCATAATTGTATATACCACCTAACCGTGGTTTTTTTTTCTTTCTTTATACATACATACTAGTTACGAGTATACTATCTCTTTATCAACCAGTCTATATATTAGCAGCAGACACAGTACAGTGCGGTAGTTCACGGCTGTGGCTACCTCTGTGTCGGCACTCGGCAGCCCGTCCATAATTGTATATACCACCTAACCGTGGTTTTTTTTTCTTTCTTTATACATACATACTAGTTACGAGTATACTATCTCTTTATCAACCAGTCTATATATTAGCAGCAGACACAGTACAGTGCGGTAGTTCACGGCTGTGGCTACCTCTGTGTCGGCACTCGGCAGCCCGTCCATAATTGTATATACCACCTAACCGTGGTTTTTTTTTCTCTCTTTATACATACATACTAGTTACGAGTATACTATCTCTTTATCAACCAGTCTATATATTAGCAGCAGACACAGTACAGTGCGGTAGTTCACGGCTGTGGCTACCTCTGTGTCGGCACTCGGCAGCCCGTCCATAATTGTATATACCACCTAACCGTGGTTTTTTTTTCTTTCTTTATACATACATACTAGTTACGAGTATACTATCTCTTTATCAACCAGTCTATATATTAGCAGCAGACACAGTACAGTGCGGTAGTTCACGGCTGTGGCTACCTCTGTGTCGGCACTCGGCAGCCCGTCCATAATTGTATATACCACCTAACCGTGGTTTTTTTTTCTTTCTTTATACATACATACTAGTTACGAGTATACTATCTCTTTATCAACCAGTCTATATTAGCAGCAGACACAGTACAGTGCGGTAGTTCACGGCTGTGGCTACCTCTGTGTCGGCACTCGGCAGCCCGTCCATAATTGTATATACCACCTAACCGTGGTTTTTTTTTCTTTCTTTATACATACATACTAGTTACGAGTATACTATCTCTTTATCAACCAGTCTATATATTAGCAGCAGACACAGTACAGTGCGGTAGTTCACGGCTGTGGCTACCTCTGTGTCGGCACTCGGCAGCCCGTCCATAATTGTATATACCACCTAACCGTGGTTTTTTTTTCTCTCTTTATACATACATACTAGTTACGAGTATACTATCTCTTTATCAACCAGTCTATATATTAGCAGCAGACACAGTACAGTGCGGTAGTTCACGGCTGTGGCTACCTCTGTGTCGGCACTCGGCAGCCCGTCCATAATTGTATATACCACCTAACCGTGGTTTTTTTTTCTTTCTTTATACATACATACTAGTTACGAGTATACTATCTCTTTATCAACCAGTCTATATATTAGCAGCAGACACAGTACAGTGCGGTAGTTCACGGCTGTGGCTACCTCTGTGTCGGCACTCGGCAGCCCGTCCATAATTGTATATACCACCTAACCGTGGTTTTTTTTTCTTTCTTTATACATACATACTAGTTACGAGTATACTATCTCTTTATCAACCAGTCTATATATTAGCAGCAGACACAGTACAGTGCGGTAGTTCACGGCTGTGGCTACCTCTGTGTCGGCACTCGGCAGCCCGTCCATAATTGTATATACCACCTAACCGTGGTTTTTTTTTCTTTCTTTATACATACATACTAGTTACGAGTATACTATCTCTTTATCAACCAGTCTATATTAGCAGCAGACACAGTACAGTGCGGTAGTTCACGGCTGTGGCTACCTCTGTGTCGGCACTCGGCAGCCCGTCCATAATTGTATATACCACCTAACCGTGGTTTTTTTTTCTTTCTTTATACATACATACTAGTTACGAGTATACTATCTCTTTATCAACCAGTCTATATATTAGCAGCAGACACAGTACAGTGCGGTAGTTCACGGCTGTGGCTACCTCTGTGTCGGCACTCGGCAGCCCGTCCATAATTGTATACTAGTATCCAATCCATCCATCTCCATTGTTTACCTGAGGTGCCTTTTAGTTGTGCCTATTAAAATATGGAGAACAAAAATGTTGAGGTTCCAAAATTAGGGAAAGATCAAGATCCACTTCCACCTCGTGCTGAAGCTGCTGCCACTAGTCATGGCCGAGACGATGAAATGCCAGCAACGTCGTCTGCCAAGGCCGATGCCCAATGGCATAGTACAGAGCATGTCAAAACCAAAACACCAAATATCAGTAAAAAAAAGGACTCCAAAACCTAAAATAAAATTGTCGGAGGAGAAGCGTAAACTTGCCAATATGCCATTTACCACACGGAGTGGCAAGGAACGGCTGAGGCCCTGGCCTATGTTCATGGCTAGTGGTTCAGCTTCACATGAGGATGGAAGCACTCAGCCTCTCGCTAGAAAACTGAAAAGACTCAAGCTGGCAAAAGCCCCGCAAAGAACTGTGCGTTCTTTGAAATTCCAAATCCACAAGGAGAGTCCAATTGTGTCGGTTGCGATGCCTGACCTTCCCAACACTGGACGTGAAGAGCATGCGCCTTCCACCATTTGCACGCCCCCTGCAAGTGCTGGAAGGAGCACCCGCAGTCCAGTTCCTGATAGTCAGATTGAAGATGTCAGTGTTGAAGTACACCAGGATGAGGAGGATATGGGTGTTGCTGGCGCTGGGGAGGAAATTGACCAGGAGGATTCTGATGGTGAGGTGGTTTGTTTAAGTCAGGCACCCGGGGAGACACCTGTTGTCCGTGGGAGGAATATGGCCGTTGACATGCCAGGTGAAAATACCAAAAAAATCAGCTCTTCGGTGTGGAGGTATTTCACCAGAAATGCGGACAACAGGTGTCAAGCCGTGTGTTCCCTTTGTCAAGCTGTAATAAGTAGGGGTAAGGACGTTAACCACCTCGGAACATCCTCCCTTATACGTCACCTGCAGCGCATTCATAATAAGTCAGTGACAAGTTCAAAAACTTTGGGTGACAGCGGAAGCAGTCCACTGACCAGTAAATCCCTTCCTCTTGTAACCAAGCTCACGCAAACCACCCCACCAACTCCCTCAGTGTCAATTTCCTCCTTCCCCAGGAATGCCAATAGTCCTGCAGGCCATGTCACTGGCAAGTCTGACGAGTCCTCTCCTGCCTGGGATTCCTCCGATGCATCCTTGCGTGTAACGCCTACTGCTGCTGGCGCTGCTGTTGTTGCCGCTGGGAGTCGATGGTCATCCCAGAGGGGAAGTCGTAAGCCCACTTGTACTACTTCCAGTAAGCAATTGACTGTTCAACAGTCCTTTGCGAGGAAGATGAAATATCACAGCAGTCATCCGACTGCAAAGCGGATAACTGAGTCCTTGACAACTATGTTGGTGTTAGACGTGCGTCCGGTATCCGCCGTTAGTTCACAGGGAACTAGACAATTTATTGAGGCAGTGTGCCCCCGTTACCAAATACCATCTAGGTTCCACTTCTCTAGGCAGGCGATACCGAGAATGTACACGGACGTCAGAAAAAGACTCACCAGTGTCCTAAAAAATGCAGTTGTACCCAATGTCCACTTAACCACGGACATGTGGACAAGTGGAGCAGGGCAGGGTCAGGACTATATGACTGTGACAGCCCACTGGGTAGATGTATGGACTCCCGCCGCAAGAACAGCAGCGGCGGCACCAGTAGCAGCATCTCGCAAACGCCAACTCTTTCCTAGGCAGGCTACGCTTTGTATCACCGCTTTCCAGAATACGCACACAGCTGAAAACCTCTTACGGCAACTGAGGAAGATCATCGCGGAATGGCTTACCCCAATTGGACTCTCCTGTGGATTTGTGGCATCGGACAACGCCAGCAATATTGTGTGTGCATTAAATATGGGCAAATTCCAGCACGTCCCATGTTTTGCACATACCTTGAATTTGGTGGTGCAGAATTTTTTAAAAAACGACAGGGGCGTGCAAGAGATGCTGTCGGTGGCCAGAAAAATTGCGGGACACTTTCGGCGTACAGGCACCACGTACAGAAGACTGGAGCACCACCAAAAACTACTGAACCTGCCCTGCCATCATCTGAAGCAAGAAGTGGTAACGAGGTGGAATTCAACCCTCTATATGCTTCAGAGGTTGGAGGAGCAGCAAAAGGCCATTCAAGCCTATACAATTGAGCACGATATAGTAGGTGGAATGCACCTGTCTCAAGTGCAGTGGAGAATGATTTCAACGTTGTGCAAGGTTCTGATGCCCTTTGAACTTGCCACACGTGAAGTCAGTTCAGACACTGCCAGCCTGAGTCAGGTCATTCCCCTCATCAGGCTTTTGCAGAAGAAGCTGGAGGCATTGAAGAAGGAGCTAAAAGGGAGCGATTCCGCTAGGCATGTGGGACTTGTGGATGCAGCCCTTAATTCGCTTAACAAGGATTCACGGGTGGTCAATCTGTTGAAATCAGAGCACTACATTTTGGCCACCGTGCTCGATCCTAGATTTAAAGCCTACCTTGGATCTCTTTCCGGCAGACACAGGTCTGCTGGGGTTGAAAGACCTGCTGGTGACAAAATTGTCAAGTCAAGCGGAACGCGACCTGTCAACATCTCCTCCTTCACATTCTCCCGCAACTGGGGGTGCGAGGAAAAGGCTCAGAATTCCGAGCCCACCCGCTGGCGGTGATGCAGGGCAGTCTGGAGCGACTGCTGATGCTGACATCTGGTCCGGACTGAAGGACCTGACAACGATTACGGACATGTCGTCTACTGTCACTGCATATGATTCTCTCAACATTGATAGAATGGTGGAGGATTATATGAGTGACCGCATCCAAGTAGGCACGTCACACAGTCCGTACTTATACTGGCAGGAAAAAGAGGCAATTTGGAGGCCCTTGCACAAACTGGCTTTATTCTACCTAAGTTGCCCTCCCACAAGTGTGTACTCCGAAAGAGTGTTTAGTGCCGCCGCTCACCTTGTCAGCAATCGGCGTACGAGGTTACATCCAGAAAATGTGGAGAAGATGATGTTCATTAAAATGAATTATAATCAATTCCTCCGCGGAGACATTGACCAGCAGCAATTGCCTCCACAAAGTACACAGGGAGCTGAGATGGTGGATTCCAGTGGGGACGAATTGATAATCTGTGAGGAGGGGGATGTACACGGTGATATATCGGAGGGTGAAGATGAGGTGGACATCTTGCCTCTGTAGAGCCAGTTTGTGCAAGGAGAGATTAATTGCTTCTTTTTTGGGGGGGTCCAAACCAACCCGTCATATCAGTCACAGTCGTGTGGCAGACCCTGTCACTGAAATGATGGGTTGGTTAAAGTGTGCATGTCCTGTTTTGTTTATACAACATAAGGGTGGGTGGGAGGGCCCAAGGACAATTCCATCTTGCACCTCTTTTTTCTTTTCTTTTTCTTTGCATCATGTGCTGATTGGGGAGGGTTTTTTTGGAAGGGACATCCTGCGTGACACTGCAGTGCCACTCCTAGATGGGCCCGGTGTTTGTGTCGGCCACTAGGGTCGCTAATCTTACTCACACAGTCAGCTACCTCATTGCGCCTCTTTTTTTCTTTGCGTCATGTGCTGTTTGGGGAGGGTTTTTTGGAAGGGACATCCTGCGTGACACTGCAGTGCCACTCCTAGATGGGCCCGGTGTTTGTGTCGGCCACTAGGGTCGCTAATCTTACTCACACAGCTACCTCATTGCGCCTCTTTTTTTCTTTGCGTCATGTGCTGTTTGGGGAGGGTTTTTTGGAAGGGACATCCTGCGTGACACTGCAGTGCCACTCCTAGATGGGCCCGGTGTTTGTGTCGGCCACTAGGGTCGCTAATCTTACTCACACAGCTACCTCATTGCGCCTCTTTTTTTCTTTGCGTCATGTGCTGTTTGGGGAGGGTTTTTTGGAAGGGACATCCTGCGTGACACTGCAGTGCCACTCCTAGATGGGCCCGGTGTTTGTGTCGGCCACTAGGGTCGCTAATCTTACTCACACAGCTACCTCATTGCGCCTCTTTTTTTCTTTGCGTCATGTGCTGTTTGGGGAGGGTTTTTTGGAAGGGACATCCTGCGTGACACTGCAGTGCCACTCCTAGATGGGCCCGGTGTTTGTGTCGGCCACTAGGGTCGCTTATCTTACTCACACAGCGACCTCGGTGCAAATTTTAGGACTAAAAATAATATTGTGAGGTGTGAGGTATTCAGAATAGACTGAAAATGAGTGTAAATTATGGTTTTTGAGGTTAATAATACTTTGGGATCAAAATGACCCCCAAATTCTATGATTTAAGCTGTTTTTTAGTGTTTTTTGAAAAAAACACCCGAATCCAAAACACACCCGAATCCGACAAAAAAAATTCGGTGAGGTTTTGCCAAAACGCGTTCGAACCCAAAACACGGCCGCGGAACCGAACCCAAAACCAAAACACAAAACCCGAAAAATTTCAGGCGCTCATCTCTAGTTAAAAGGTCGACATTAGTTTTTAATGTTATTTTGGTGTTGTTTTCTTCGTAGAGTGACCGGGAACCCCAATTAGTGCACCGCATCCCCACGCATGGCTCGCTTCGCTCGCCATGCTTCGGGCATGGTGCCTTCGCTCCGCTACCGCTTCGCTCGGCACAGATTACCGTTCCAATCGTAGTCCACGTGGATCGTTAAGTATGAAAAGGTTCAAAAAAAGAAAAAGATTGTGAAAAACTCATGTCGACCTTTTGACCTGTAAACCTAGAACATGTCGACCTAAAGACCCTGTCGACCTAGACACCCTGTCGACCTAGTTACTGTCGACCAATAGTGGTCGACCTAGACATTGTCGGCCTAGTTACTGTCGACTTTCAATCCGGATCCCGCAGAGAACGAAAGGCATCACTAGATACTGTACTCGTAATGCCCATCCTGGGTGTTAAAGGCGGTCTTCCATTCGTCTCCAGAATTAATACGTTTCAGGTTATACAGGGCCGGCTCCAGGTATGTTCGAGTCGAGCGCCCGCGCAGGGCGCCACCCTTAAAGGGCGCCGCACGCTGGCGCCGACATGTTGGAGCTTGGAGCTGGTCCTGTCCTATCCCTGTCAGTGAACTGTGACTGTGCGCGCACCGCACTGTTCGACGCCGGCGTCTGATGTCAGACACCGGCGCCGCACAGCGCGCACAGATCACTTAGGCACAGGCGCCGCACAGTGCGCCTGCCTACAGCAGCACTCCCCCTCCCTCATCGCCGGCACATCAGGTACTCTGGGGGCATATGTGGCAAAGTGGGGGCATTAATGTTTCTGGTACTGTGGGGGCATATCTGGCACTGTGGGTTCATTTATCTGGCACTGTGGGGGCATATCTGGTGCTGGGGGCATTAATGTATCTGGCACTGTGGGGGCATTAATGCATCTGGCACTGTGGGGGCATTAATGCATCTGGCACTGTGGGGGCATATGTGGCACTGTGGGGGCATTAATGTATCTTGCACTGTGGGGGTCATTAATGTATCTGGCACTGTGGGGGCATATCTGGCACTGTGGGGGTCATTAATGTATCTGGCACTGTGGGGGCATATCTGGCACTGTGGGGGCATTAATGCATATGGCACTGTGGGGGCATTAATGTATCAGGCACTGTGGGGGCATTTATCTATCTGTCACTGTGGGGGCATATCTGGCACTGGGGGCATTAATGTATCTGGCACTGTGGGGGCATATCTGGCATGGGGGCATTAATCTATCTGGCACTGTGGGGGCATATCTGGCACTGTGGGGGCATTAATGTATCTGGCACTGTGGGGGCATATCTGGCACTGTGGGGGCATTAATGTATCTGGCACTGTGGGGGGGCATTAATGTATCTGGCACTGTGGGGGGCATTAACGTATCTGGCACTATGGTGGGCATTAATGTATCTGGCACTGTGGGGGCATTAATGTGTCTGGCACTGTGGGGGTCATTTATCTATCTAGCACTGTGGGGGCATATCTGGCATGGGGGCATTAATGTATCTTGCACTGTGGGGGGCATTAATGTATCTGGCGCTGTGGGGGCATATCTGGCACTGTGGGGGCATTAATGTATCTGGCACTGTGGGGGGCATTAATGTATCTGGCACTGTGGGGGCATATCTGGCACTGTGGGGGGCATTAATGTATCTGGCACTGTGGGGGCATTTATCTATCTGTCACCGTGGGGGCATATCTGGCACTGGGGTTATTTATGTATCTGGCACTGTGGGGGCATATCTGGCACTGTGGGGGCATTTATGTATCTGGCACTGCTGGGGGGCATGTCATGTGCATCTGGCACTGCTGGGGGCATGTCATGTGCATCTGGCACTGCTGGGGGGCATATCATGTCTATCTGGCACTTCTGGGGGGCATATCATGTGTAGCTGGCACGGCTGGGGGGCATATCATGTAGTGTTCCCGTGTCTCAGTGCAATACCTGGTGCAATGTGTAGCAGTGCCCTCCCCATGATCAGCACCCTGCCCTCAAAAAATCCTAGAGTGAACACTATCATGTGTAGCTGGGGGGCATGTCATGTGTAGCTGGCACTGCTGGGGGGCATATCATGTGTAGCTGGCACTGCTGGGGGGCATGTCATGTGTAGCTGGCACTGCTGTGGGGCATGTCATGTGTAGCTGGCACTGCTGGGGGGCATGTCATGTGTAGCTGTCACTGCTGAGGGCATGTCATGTGTAGCTGCCACTTCTTGGGGGCATGTCATGTGCAGCTGGCTCTGCTGGGGGGTATATCATGTCTATCTGGCACTGCACATTATGTGTCTGGCACTATACTGGAGACATTATGTGTATCTGGTACTATACTGGAGACATTATGTGTAGCTGGCACTATACTGGAGACACTGTGTGTAAGGAACACTACTGTTGCTGTTATGTGTAAGGCTGCTAATTGTGTGCGTAGAGGGGGTGTGAAAATATATTTATTTATAGTTTGATAATAAGAAGTTGTGAGGCCACGCACACTTTTCCAGGAGATCACACCCACTTTACCAGGAGCACGCGCGCCAAAGGCACGCGCATAGAGGATGGGAGGGGCTGCTTTGAAATTTTCTTGCTCAGGGTGCTAGTAGGCCTGGAGCCGGCCCTGAGGTTATAAGCCCCTCGAAGGTCCAACTTATTGAAAACGGTGGCCCCTTTCACTCGATCAAATAACTAAGGAATCTGGGGCAGAGGATATCGGTTTTTCACAGTGATCGCATTCAAACCCCGGTAGTCTATGCATGGCCGCAAACCCCCATCCTTCTTTTTCACAAAAAAAAAAACCCCTGACCCGACTGGGGAGGAAGAGGGGCTAATAAAACCTTTACTGAGATTCTCTGAAATGTAGTTTGACATGGCCTGGGTTTCTGGAAGGATAACGGGTATGTTCGACCTCTTGGAGGAGACTTGCCAGGTATCAAATCAATAGGACAGTCCCAACTACGATGGGGAGGCAAAGTGTCAGCTCCCTGTTTGCTAAAGACATCTTGAAAGTCCTGATAGACTACCGGGAGTTCAGAAGGATTCAAATTGCGAAGAGGTTTCACAGACGCCAAGCACTCATGGAAGCAAGACTCACCCCAAGCGAGCACATCCATGGTCTGCCAATCAATGCGGGGATTATGTCCTTGTAGCCAAGGGAATCCGAGAATTAATTCTTGAGCGGCTTTAGGAATTACTAGGAAAGAGATATTTTCTGAATGAAGAGCTCCAATCTGTAACTTGAGAGTAACAGTGCGGTGAGCAATGATTCCTTTGGGGATGTAACTTCCATCAACTGCAGGGATTGAAATAGTATGATCCAACTTCACCATCTGAATTCCGGTTCAATTGACTAGTGCCCAAGGTGATAAAACTCTCAGCTGCTCCAGAGTCGAGTAGTGCAGAAACAAAAAGAGAAGAAGAGGAGAGCTCTAGACAAGTGGTAAGCACGGATTCTTTCCTGAAAGCTAATTCCGAGGAGATTCGTAACTTAACCTCTCCGGCATAAGTTAGGATCGAGAGTTTCCCGGCCAATGACTGCAGGACTTGACAAAGTGATCAGCCACTCCGCAATACATACAGAGGCTACCACGTCTCCGCCTTCGTCGTTCTTTATCAGTGAGATGGGACCGGTTAACCTGTATGGGTTCCTCTGTGGGTGGAGAAGATGGACTAGGAAGAGGAGCAACCCAATGTCTTGGACGGTCCAACTTTTATCTCTCCAAGCAACGCTCTCTATACCTCAGATCCAACTCGTTGCACAAGAGAGATTAGTTTGTCCAACTTGTCTGGAATGTCTACGTTTGCAAGATCGTCCTTAATCTTGTCTGAAAGACTGTTCCAGAAAGCTGCTATGAGACCTTCTTCGTTCCAACCAAGTTCGGAAGAGAAGGTATAAAACTGGTTTACGTATTGACTGACGGTTTGAGTTCCTTGTTGCAAACGCAGAATCTCCAAAGAAGCTGAAGAAGTCCTGCACAGTTTGTCGAAAATCCTTCGAAAAGTTGATACAAATTAGGAGTAATTTGAAAGAATGGGATCCGCTCTCTCCCACAGAGGAGATGCCCATTCTAATGCCTGACTGGTCAGCAGAGAAATAATATAAGCTACCCTGGTCCAGGCGGTTGGGAAATTCACCGACTGTAACTCAAACTGAATCTCATATTGGTTGAGGAAACTGAGGCATTGCTTTGGAGTACCTTCAAACTTACGAGGTGAAGGTAATTGCAACCATGGAAGTGGAATTGGCACAGGAGCTGTTAGAATTGGAGTGGCAGGAACGGGAGCTAGCACTGGAGGTACGGATATGAGTGCATGTAGAGAGTCTAGATGAGCTGACATACTTTGCATGAAGTGCACAATTTGAGTTTGCGTAGCTTCCTGCTTATTTAGGTGACAGGATGTCTGAGGCTGCGTCACCCCCCAGAAGCCTGATCACTCATCGGATCCATGGGGCCAGTGCTTACTGTCACGCTCGGCTTGAGTTGAGGATCTGACAACTAATAATGGACTGAGGGAGCAGCTTTCGGCAAAGGAAGGAAATGAGGTTGCTGAATGTAGTTCTTACTCATGGATTGAAGACTTAGGGCCAAAGATGAAGAGGGGTAGGCAATGAGGACAATGACCGAGAACGATACACTGAAGAAAGATTAATGCTTCTGTATTTTATGAAAATGTACTTAATTATTTTCTGTACTATATTATGCTATGTGTCTGTTAAGCGCCTTGAGTCTATTGGAGAAAGAGCGCTATATAAATTAAAATTATTATTATTATAATTCAGTTTTACTGAGACCTCAATCATACATAACGACTAGGAGATAAGTGCGAGTGAATTCTGAAGGACAAATGTTCATGACTTGTAAACGATGCTGAAGAATACTTAAGGAAGAGATGACATGATTTGTAAATGATGCTGAAGAACACTGAAGGAAGAGATTACTTGTGATTTGTAAACAATGCTGGAGAACACTGAATGAGGCGATGACTTGTGATTTGTAAACGATGGGGGACCCAGCGGTTAAACCGCAAGGGCAGGTGGACTGAGAGCAAAGGACTGCAATAACAGAACTGACCACCGGGTGGCCACAACAGAACCAGGATACCAGGGGTTAACATGGGAGCGCAGAGCTTGAGCACCTGACAGCAGCAAGTAACTTGAAGCACTGGCACCATAGCTAAGCATCAGCCCCCTTTTATAAGGGAAGACTGTACCAGATTGGCTGGACGCAAACTGGGATACCCATTGGCTTGGCTTGGTCTCCAACATGGCGGCTCCCTGCACAGAGGACACATGTGGAACCAGCACACAGCCACTATCTCTGGCCTCAGCCTCCCAGATGCCGCTCTCCAGCAACAGGACACTTGGAAACAGACACTTCCGCCTGCCATGCCCCACTCCCCAGGACCCAGACCCCGGCCACCAGATGCCCGGCAGCCACACTGGAGGACCTCACTGCCCAGCTCCCATCCGCCACAGCCACACCAGCCAGCTAACAGAAAGGCCACAGGGACCAGAACCGTATATAAGACTCCGGATGCTGACAGAGGGCAATGTTGAGACAAGAGAAGATAGAACTTGTCAAAGGAGTAGAATCATGTGGGAATAGGATGAGCTATAGTGAAACAGTAGGTATTGAGGGTGGGATGTATTAACATACATCACCGCCCCTCGCAGCGATGTTAATCGCATATGTACTAACATATGCGATTAACATCGCAGTGTGGTGACAGAGGCCCCCCGCAATACCTGTGAGGTGGTGTGTGGGGGGCTCCGTCACCTCCTTGGGGTAGCCATCTCCTCCCTGCATGGCATGCAGGCAGCAGGCTGTCCCGAGCGTCTCCTCCTCCTCCACCCTGCAGCCGGAAAGACCTTCGGCTGTGTTGCTAGGGGGTTGAGGAGTTTAGCTTTCAGGACCAGTGCTGCCTTAACGGAGGTATGCCAGGTGAGGGGGGTCAGCGGGATGTGGCGGCCGGCAGTAAGAAGCCCATAGGCTTCTATAGGCAGGGCCAAATTAAGGTCCACATGGGCCTGGGGCTGAAAATGATCAAGGGCCTATTGTGAGAAGTTGAGGAGCTGTGGCTAGTTGTGTGGTTGTGGCCAGTGACATTTGGGCATATACACTCCCTAAAGTATAAGCCCCAATGTCTCCCAAAATATGTAAAAGTAGAAAAACATCATCACTTTGAGGAAATTAAAAATATAATTTTAATTCTTATCATTTATGGCAACCATGTGACCAGCTGGACAGTTAATCATCATTAAGCTGTCATGGTGATGGGCCTATTTTTATCTGGGGCCTGGAGCTGGAGCTCCATCTGCCCCATTGTTAATCTGCCCCTGTCTATAGGGTCCCTTAGAAATACCCCTCCCTTTCAAGCAACTGAATGATATCACTTAGCTAATTGAGAATCTACCACACTATATATGTCTGTTGTGAGAGGCAGAGAGGTTCCTGCATTAGGAGGAGGTGCAGACCCTGACATGCCATATGGAGCATTATAGGGTTGCTCCAAGGTAGGTAGCTCTGAACTTAGATATATTTAAGTAAGGAGCAATTATCAAGTGCCTCCTTGCTGGTTAATCATAGACCCAGATTGGGGTAATGGAGGTGTGAGGTGTGGTGCCTCTGGACTGGCTGAGCTGGATGGCTTAAGTGTGGCATACCTTTACATTCTATTAACACTTTTCATACACTAATTTCTTTAACACTATTTCTCCATTTTAATGACATCTCATTTTTGTATTACCTTCTTTGTAGCTTCGGCTTCCTAACACTAATTTATTAACACTATAGTTTTTTCACTCGTATGCTGCCCTGGGCTTTCTGGCTTATGCTGGTGTTTTGGGGTGCCACACCTTGCACCTAGATATTGCGCTAGGGACCCCAAATATACAGAGACGCCTTGATGCAGCTTTGGGGCTTATTCACACATTTGCGCAAATATATGTAACCAGTGGCGGAACAAGCAAGCGGTGGGGCCCAGGTGCAACAAAATGCTTTGGCCCCCCCCCCCCCCCCATCCCATCCATCCAAGTCCACCCCATGAGCAGTGCGCGCCGTAGGCGTGGCTTCGTGGGGAAGGGGTGTGTCCACAAAATAATACCAATTCATAAAACGGTGCACAGTAGTCTCCATTCTTCAAATTACGCCGCACAGTAGCACCACTACACCAGGTAGAGACCCTTTTACTCCTTACAGCGAACAGATTCCCCTTTTTACACATAACGGCAGACAGCGTGCACTTTTTACACATAACGGCAGACAGCGTGCCCTCGTTACACATAGCGGCAGACAGCATACACTTTTTACACAATGGCAGACAGCGTGCCCTCGTTACACATAGCGGCAGACAGCGTGCCCTCGTTACACATAGCGGCAGACAGCGTGCACTTTTTACACATTACGGCAGACAGCGTCCCCATTTTACACATTACGGCAGACACCATACACTTTACACATAACGGCAGATAGCGTGCCCTTTTTACACATTACGGCAGGCAGATTCTACCTTTTTACACATAGCGGCAGGCAGATTCCCCATTTTTATACATAGCGGCAGGCAGATTCCCCATTTTTATACATAGCGGCAGGCAGATTCCCCATTTTTATACATAGCGGCAGGCAGATTCCCCATTTTTATACATAGCGGCAGGCAGATTCCCCATAGGGAAGGGGCGTGACCACATAATAGTGTCAATTCACATTACACCACACAGTAGTGGCGCTTATACACATTGCACCAGGTAGAACCTCCTATGCACACTGATCCAGGTAGATCACGTCATACACTTTGCTCCAGGTACAGCACGTCATGCACTTTGCACCAGGTACAGCACGTCATACACTTTGCACCAGGTACAGCACGTCATACACTTTGCACCAGGTAGAGCACGTTTTCATACACATTGCCGCTAGGTAGAGCACTTTATCATACACAGTGCACCAGGTAGAACACGTTATACACACTGCGCCAGGTAGAGCACGTTATCATACACATTGCCGCTAGGTAGAGCAAGTTATCATACACATTGCGCCAGGCAGAGCATGTTATCATACACATTGCCGCTAGGTAGAGCAAGTTATCATACACATTGCATCAGGTAGAGCAAGTTATCATACACATTGCATCAGGTAGAGCAAGTTATCATACACATTGCCGCTAGGTAGAGCAAGTTATCATACACATTGCGTCAGGTAGAACACGTTATTATACACAATGCGCATGGTAGAGCACGTTATTATACACAATGCGCATGGTAGAGCACGTTATCATACACATTGCGCCAGGTAGAGCACGTTATCATACACATTGCGCCAGGTAGAGCACGTTATCATACACATTGCGCCAGGTAGAGCACGTTATCATACACATTGCGCCAGGTAGAACACGTTATTATACACATTGCGCCAGGTAGAGCACGTTATTATACACAATGCGCCTGGTAGAGCACGTTATCAGCCACATTGCGCCAGGTAGAACACATTATTATACACAATGCGCCTGGTAGAGCACATTTTCATACACATTGCGCCAGGTAGAACACGTTATTATACACAATGCGCCAGGTAGAGCACGTTATAATACACATTGCACTAGGTAGAACACGTTATTATACACAATGCGCCTGGTAGAGCACGTTATTATACACATTGCACTAGGTAGAGCACATTATTATACACATTGCACTAGGTAGAGCACGTTATTATACACATTGCACTAGGTAGAGCACGTTATTATACACATTGCACTAGGTAGAGCACGTTATTATACACATTGCACTAGGTAGAGCATGTTATCATACACATTGCGCCAGGTAGAACACGTTATCATACACATTGCGCCAGGTAGAGCACGTTATCATACACATTGCGCCAGGTAGAACACGTTATTATACACAATGCGCCTGGTAGAGCACGTTATTATACACAATGCGCCTGGTAGAGCACGTTATCATACACATTGCACCAGGTAGAACACGTTATTATACACATTGCGCCAGGTAGAACACGTTATTATACACAATGCGCCTGGTAGAGCACGTTATCAGCCACATTGCGCCAGGTAGAACACATTATTATACACAATGCGCCTGGTAGAGCACATTTTCATACACATTGCGCCAGGTAGAACACGTTATTATACACAATGCGCCAGGTAGAGCACGTTATAATACACATTGCACTAGGTAGAACACGTTATTATACACAATGCGCCTGGTAGAGCACGTTATTATACACATTGCACTAGGTAGAGCACATTATTATACACATTGCACTAGGTAGAGCACGTTATTATACACATTGCACTAGGTAGAGCACGTTATTATACACATTGCACTAGGTAGAGCACGTTATTATACACATTGCACTAGGTAGAGCATGTTATCATACACATTGCGCCAGGTAGAACACGTTATCATACACATTGCGCCAGGTAGAGCACGTTATCATACACATTGCGCCAGGTAGAACACGTTATTATACACAATGCGCCTGGTAGAGCACGTTATTATACACAATGCGCCTGGTAGAGCACGTTATCATACACATTGCACCAGGTAGAACACGTTATTATACACATTGCGCCAGGTAGAACACGTTATTATACACAATGCGCCTGGTAGAGCACGTTATTATACACAATGCGCCTGGTAGAGCACTGAGGCACATTGCAGTAACCACTCACTTATCACCTCCAGTTGCACGAAGGAGCCGTTTGACACAAGTGGTTCCGCCCCCAGCAGCAACTCACTGACACTCACCATTTTTTCTGACAGCACAGTGCAGTGAGTGCACTGGCACAAGTAGCCAGACTGCGCCTGTAGTAGCCGCAGCCTGGAGGAGCTCTATGTGAAATCGCAAGCAGAGGCTGTTCTCTGGCAAGAAGGAGCTCGTCCAATCGCTTCCCCTGACGGGCTGGCCACTGCTAAATATACCGATAATCAGTTCCAACTGTGTCAAAGTAGTGGAGCCCCAGGTGCAATGGGAAAGTCAGTGTCACTGCACAGTTGTACTGATTACTGGTATATTTAGCAGTGGCCAGCCCGTCAGGGGAAGCGATCGGAGGAGCTCCTTCTTGCCAGCCTCTGCTTGCGATTTCACAGATAGCTCCTTCATGCTGCGGCGCAGGCTGGCTACTTGTGCCAGTGCACTCACTGCACTGTGCTGTCAGAAAAATGGTGTCAGTGAGGCCCTGACACTCTGAGCGGCCTCACATTGCACACACGGAGCTTGCAGCCCCCGGACATCCCGCATCTGCACCAGCTACTCCAGGTGAAGCGGGGCGATGCAGCACTGTCTACTGCTTACCTACAGCGGGAGCTGCGCAGCCCGGCCGGCTCCTGCTGGAAGGTAGTTGTCGGGTCTCGGTGGGGCGTTGAGCGGGTCCCGGGTAGGGGGGTGGCGGCGGGCAGATCCGGAGCTGTACTCCCAGTCGCAGAGGAGGGTGCTGGCGGCAGAGCGGCAGTGGAGCCGGATGAGCGGGGCCAGTCTGTCAGCCCTGCAGCACAGATTCATGTGCTGGCGGGGAGCAGGATTCAAAGCGGGAGATGCTGCAGGCTGTGATTGGATGGAGACTACAGGAGGTGATTGGCCGAGGAAACAGCCAGTCACCTCCTGCATTCCGCTGACAGGCTTAACACATGCAAACACATATTCAGATGAGCGCGTCCTGTGGGACCCGCTCATCTTCTAAATGTGAGTCCTGGGCGGCTGTTTCTGGGTAAAATACGCGCCATAGCGCGTTTTTGCGATCACTGACAATAATGCACATGACACAATATGCACACACCGTAATGCCCCCTACACATTATGCCACACACTGTAATGCCCCCGACACATTATGCCACACACCGTAATGCCCCCGACACATTATGCCATACACCGTAATGCCTGTGACACATTATTCCACACACCGTAATGCGTGTGACACATTATGCCAGGAATCGCAATGCCCGTTATACATTATGCTACACACTGCAATGCCTCTGATACATTATAGCACATACAATGTCTGTGACACAGTATGACACACACCACAATGATCCTGAGACATTATACCACATACCACAATGCCCGTGATATAGTATACAACACACCGTAATGCCTGAAACATTATGACACACACCGCAATGTCCGTGATACATTATGCCACACACCGTAATGCCCATTACACATTAAGTTCTACAGTAAGGCTTCCAATTACTTTTAAATTACCTGCTTGTTGCCAGGGGTTTCATGCACTTGGTTCCATGCACGGTGCCAGGATGTCATGCTCGTTGCCAGGGGTTTCATGCACTGGGTGTCATGCTCGTTGCTAGTGGGTAGTGCTTGTTGCTAGGGCCGTGCTCCCAGTGCCACATATGCTCCCAGTGCCAGATATTCCCCCACAGTGCCAGGTATATGCACCCAGTGCCAGATATTCTCCCACAGTGCCAGATATTCCCCCCCAGTGCCAGGTATATGCCCCCAGTGCCAGGTATATGCCCCCAGTGCCAGGTACATGCCCCCAGTGCCAGTTATATGCCCCCAGTGCCAGGTATATGCCCCCCCAGTGCCAGGTATATGCCCCCAGTGCCGGGTATATGCCCCCCCAGTGCCAGATATTCTCCCACAGTGCCAGATATTCCCCCCCAGTGCCAGGTATATGCCCCCAGTGCCAGGTATATGCCCCCAGTGCCAGGTACATGCCCCCCAGTGCCAGTTATATGCTCCCAGTGCCAGGTATATGCCCCCAGCGCCAGATATTCCCCCCCAGTGCCAGGTATATGCCCCCAGTGCCGGGTATATGCCCCCCCAATGCCGGGTATATGCCCCCAGTGCCAGATATTCCCCCCCCAGTGCCTGCTTCCCCCCCAGTGCCAGGTATATGCCTCCAGTGCTGGGTATATGCCCCCCCCCCCCCAGTGCCAGGTATATGCCCCCCCCCCCCCAGTGCCAGGTATATGCCCCCAGTGCCAGGTACATGCCCCCAGTGCCAGGTATATGCCCCCCCCCCCCAGTGCCGGGTATATGCCCCCCCAGTGCCAGGTACATGCCCTCAGTGCCGGGTATATGCCCCCCCCAGTGCAAGGTATATGTCCCCAGTGCCAGATCTGTCCCCCCAGTGCCAGGTATATGTCCCCAGTGCCAGATCTGTCCCCCCAGTGCCAGGTATATGTCCCCAGTGCCAGATCTGTCCCCCCAGTGCCAGGTATATGCCGCAGTGCCTGCTCCCCCGGCCCCCCCTCCCCCCTCTATGTGTTGGAGGGACACGAGCGCATCGCGCGTCTCTCCTGTGTCCCTCCTGGCTCTCCCCCCGGCCGGTCTAATGAAGGAAGTGCCGTTCGTGAGCCAATCAGAGCTCACGAACGGCACATGCTTCCTTAGACAGCTGGGGGAGAGCCAGGAGGGACACAGGAGAGACGCGCGATGCGCTCGTGTCCCTCCAACACATAGGGGGGGAGGGGGGGCCGGGGAGCAGGCACCGCAGCAGGGAGGGAGAGGAGACCGCAGATTGACATGCGGACGTTCGTCCGCATGTCAATCTGTTCTAAATGCCGGCCGGCGGCTGTGGGCCCCTGAGTGCGGCGGGGCCCCAGTGCAATGCACTGCCTGCCCCGCCAGTAGTTCCGCCCCTGTATGTAACCGAGATCTCTGAATTCTAATATTGTGTGGGATTTACATTTGGTTACTGTTATCATTCAGGGTGCTGTGGGAAACAAAATGCCTTTTTTTTCTTGCTTAGAACTACACCTCTCTTTCAAGCACCTGAATGATATCACTAAGCTAATTGAGCATCTACCACACTATATATTCCTGTCTATAGGGTATCGCCATCAAAAGATGGCGATATCCTCAGGGGCGAAAACGCGGTGGCAGTTAGTAAATATGAAAATGCGGTAAGAGAGAGGGAAGAGTGAGAGAGAGAGGGTGTCAGAGAGGGAGAGAAGGAAGTAAGAGACAGATTGTCAGGGAGAGAGATGGGAGTAAGTGAGAGAGTGCGAAAGAGAGGGTGTCCGGGGGAGAGCGGGGAGCGGGATAGAGATTGGTTGTCAGGGAGAGAGAAGGGAGGGAGAGAGAGAGAGAGTTTCAAGGAGGGAGGGAGACTAAAAAATTACCTATAACAGCATTTTGGGGATGGGCACTTCATAGCATCAGGCCCCACCCCATTACACCTGCGAATCCCAGCATTATGTCCTTGTGGGGGCTATGTTTGTGCAGCAGCTGCAATGTCATGATGGTGTCAGTAAAGAAAGCTGATTTAATCCTAAAGATTTCAAGTTTACAAGCCGTCCTGACAGATGGGAGGATGGGACCGCCCCAGTGGGAGCTTTCCCTGAAGCCCAACCCACCCTTGGCCGCATCTCCTACAAAGGGGCCAAGAAATCTCCATCCTCGGATGAACATCCTGGCCTTGGCCCGCCCTAACAACGTCAGCAACACACCTCCATTTTATGAATTTACCTAGAAATATGTGGGAGTTGAAACAAGACAGCTCCCTCTGCTCTGAGGATGTGCAAAGTTCTTTCACAGACAGAATAACACTGTAGTGTTCCTTGCTAACCAACCACTAAGTGCACCTTCTCCACCCCTTGAACTATCATGTCCCTTCTCTTTTTGTTTACCTTTCGGAGTATAGCTAGGTACTGTATATTCATTAGAGATGAGCGCCTGAAATTTTTCGGGTTTTGTGTTTTGGTTTTGGGTTCGGTTCCGCGGCCGTGTTTTGGGTTCGAACGCGTTTTGGCAAAACCTCACCGAATTTTTTTTGTCGGATTCGGGTGTGTTTTGGATTCGGGTGTTTTTTTCAAAAAACACTAAAAAACAGCTTAAATCATAGAATTTGGGGGTCATTTTGATCCCAAAGTATTATTAACCTCAAAAACCATAATTTACACTCATTTTCAGTCTATTCTGAATACCTCACACCTCACAATATTATTTTTAGTCCTAAAATTTGCACCGAGGTCGCTGTGTGAGTAAGATAAGCGACCCTAGTGGCCGACACAAACACCGGGCCCATCTAGGAGTGGCACTGCAGTGTCACGCAGGATGGCCCTTCCAAAAAACACTCCCCAAACAGCACATGACGCAAAGAAAAAAAGAGGCGCAATGAGGTAGCTGTGTGAGTAAGATTAGCGACCCTAGTGGCCGACACAAACACCGGGCCCATCTAGGAGTGGCACTGCAGTGTCACGCAGGATGGCCCTTCCAAAAAACCCTCCCCAAACAGCACATGACGCAAAGAAAAAAAGAGGCGCAATGAGGTAGCTGTGTGAGTAAGATTAGCGACCCTAGTGGCCGACACAAACACCGGGCCCATCTAGGAGTGGCACTGCAGTGTCACGCAGGATGTCCCTTCCAAAAAACCCTCCCCAAACAGCACATGACGCAAAGAAAAAAAGAGGCGCAATGAGGTAGCTGTGTGAGTAAGATTAGCGACCCTAGTGGCCGACACAAACACCGGGCCCATCTAGGAGTGGCACTGCAGTGTCACGCAGGATGTCCCTTCCAAAAAACCCTCCCCAATCAGCACATGATGCAAAGAAAAAGAAAAGAAAAAAGAGGTGCAAGATGGAATTGTCCTTGGGCCCTCCCACCCACCCTTATGTTGTATAAACAAAACAGGACATGCACACTTTAACCAACCCATCATTTCAGTGACAGGGTCTGCCACACGACTGTGACTGATATGACGGGTTGGTTTGGACCCCCCCAAAAAAGAAGCAATTAATCTCTCCTTGCACAAACTGGCTCTACAGAGGCAAGATGTCCACCTCATCTTCACCCTCCGATATATCACCGTGTACATCCCCCTCCTCACAGATTATCAATTCGTCCCCACTGGAATCCACCATCTCAGCTCCCTGTGTACTTTGTGGAGGCAATTGCTGCTGGTCAATGTCTCCGCGGAGGAATTGATTATAATTCATTTTAATGAACATCATCTTCTCCACATTTTCTGGATGTAACCTCGTACGCCGATTGCTGACAAGGTGAGCGGCGGCACTAAACACTCTTTCGGAGTACACACTTGTGGGAGGGCAACTTAGGTAGAATAAAGCCAGTTTGTGCAAGGGCCTCCAAATTGCCTCTTTTTCCTGCCAGTATAAGTACGGACTGTGTGACGTGCCTACTTGGATGCGGTCACTCATATAATCCTCCACCATTCTATCAATGTTGAGAGAATCATATGCAGTGACAGTAGACGACATGTCCGTAATCGTTGTCAGGTCCTTCAGTCCGGACCAGATGTCAGCATCAGCAGTCGCTCCAGACTGCCCTGCATCACCGCCAGCGGGTGGGCTCGGAATTCTGAGCCTTTTCCTCGCACCCCCAGTTGCGGGAGAATGTGAAGGAGGAGATGTTGACAGGTCGCGTTCCGCTTGACTTGACAATTTTGTCACCAGCAGGTCTTTCAACCCCAGCAGACCTGTGTCTGCCGGAAAGAGAGATCCAAGGTAGGCTTTAAATCTAGGATCGAGCACGGTGGCCAAAATGTAGTGCTCTGATTTCAACAGATTGACCACCCGTGAATCCTTGTTAAGCGAATTAAGGGCTGCATCCACAAGTCCCACATGCCTAGCGGAATCGCTCCCTTTTAGCTCCTTCTTCAAGGCCTCCAGCTTCTTCTGCAAAAGCCTGATGAGGGGAATGACCTGACTCAGGCTGGCAGTGTCTGAACTGACTTCACGTGTGGCAAGTTCAAAGGGCATCAGAACCTTGCACAACGTTGAAATCATTCTCCACTGCACTTGAGACAGGTGCATTCCACCTCCTATATCGTGCTCAATTGTATAGGCTTGAATGGCCTTTTGCTGCTCCTCCAACCTCTGAAGCATATAGAGGGTTGAATTCCACCTCGTTACCACTTCTTGCTTCAGATGATGGCAGGGCAGGTTCAGTAGTTTTTGGTGGTGCTCCAGTCTTCTGTACGTGGTGCCTGTACGCCGAAAGTGTCCCGCAATTTTTCTGGCCACCGACAGCATCTCTTGCACGCCCCTGTCGTTTTTAAAAAAATTCTGCACCACCAAATTCAAGGTATGTGCAAAACATGGGACGTGCTGGAATTTGCCCATATTTAATGCACACACAATATTGCTGGCGTTGTCCGATGCCACAAATCCACAGGAGAGTCCAATTGGGGTAAGCCATTCCGCGATGATCTTCCTCAGTTGCCGTAAGAGGTTTTCAGCTGTGTGCGTATTCTGGAAAGCGGTGATACAAAGCGTAGCCTGCCTAGGAAAGAGTTGGCGTTTGCGAGATGCTGCTACTGGTGCCGCCGCTGCTGTTCTTGCGGCGGGAGTCCATACATCTACCCAGTGGGCTGTCACAGTCATATAGTCCTGACCCTGCCCTGCTCCACTTGTCCACATGTCCGTGGTTAAGTGGACATTGGGTACAACTGCATTTTTTAGGACACTGGTGAGTCTTTTTCTGACGTCCGTGTACATTCTCGGTATCGCCTGCCTAGAGAAGTGGAACCTAGATGGTATTTGGTAACGGGGGCACACTGCCTCAATAAATTGTCTAGTTCCCTGTGAACTAACGGCGGATACCGGACGCACGTCTAACACCAACATAGTTGTCAAGGACTCAGTTATCCGCTTTGCAGTAGGATGACTGCTGTGATATTTCATCTTCCTCGCAAAGGACTGTTGAACAGTCAATTGCTTAACTGGAAGTAGTACAAGTGGGCTTACGACTTCCCCTCTGGGATGACCATCGACTCCCAGCGGCAACAACAGCAGCGCCAGCAGCAGTAGGCGTTACACGCAAGGATGCATCGGAGGAATCCCAGGCAGGAGAGGACTCGTCAGAATTGCCAGTGACATGGCCTGCAGGACTATTGGCATTCCTGGGGAAGGAGGAAATTGACACTGAGGGAGTTGGTGGGGTGGTTTGCGTGAGCTTGGTTACAAGAGGAAGGGATTTACTGGTCAGTGGACTGCTTCCGCTGTCACCCAAAGTTTTTGAACTTGTCACTGACTTATTATGAATGCGCTGCAGGTGACGTATAAGGGAGGATGTTCCGAGGTGGTTAACGTCCTTACCCCTACTTATTACAGCTTGACAAAGGGAACACACGGCTTGACACCTGTTGTCCGCATTTCTGGTGAAATACCTCCACACCGAAGAGCTGATTTTTTTGGTATTTTCACCTGGCATGTCAACGGCCATATTCCTCCCACGGACAACAGGTGTCTCCCCGGGTGCCTGACTTAAACAAACCACCTCACCATCAGAATCCTCCTGGTCAATTTCCTCCCCAGCGCCAGCAACACCCATATCCTCCTCATCCTGGTGTACTTCAACACTGACATCTTCAATCTGACTATCAGGAACTGGACTGCGGGTGCTCCTTCCAGCACTTGCAGGGGGCGTGCAAATGGTGGAAGGCGCATGCTCTTCACGTCCAGTGTTGGGAAGGTTAGGCATCGCAACCGACACAATTGGACTCTCCTTGTGGATTTGGGATTTCGAAGAATGCACAGTTCTTTGCTGTGCTGCTTTTGCCAGCTTGAGTCTTTTCATTTTTCTAGCGAGAGGCTGAGTGCTTCCATCCTCATGTGAAGCTGAACCACTAGCCATGAACATAGGCCAGGGCCTCAGCCGTTCCTTGCCACTCCGTGTGGTAAATGGCATATTGGCAAGTTTACGCTTCTCCTCCGACAATTTTATTTTAGGTTTTGGAGTCCTTTTTTTACTGATATTTGGTGTTTTGGATTTGACATGCTCTGTACTATGACATTGGGCATCGGCCTTGGCAGACGACGTTGCTGGCATTTCATCGTCTCGGCCATGACTAGTGGCAGCAGCTTCAGCACGAGGTGGAAGTGGATCTTGATCTTTCCCTAATTTTGGAACCTCAACATTTTTGTTCTCCATATTTTAATAGGCACAACTAAAAGGCACCTCAGGTAAACAATGGAGATGGATGGATTGGATACTAGTATACAATTATGGACGGGCTGCCGAGTGCCGACACAGAGGTAGCCACAGCCGTGAACTACCGCACTGTACTGTGTCTGCTGCTAATATATAGACTGGTTGATAAAGAGATAGTATACTCGTAACTAGTATGTATGTATAAAGAAAGAAAAAAAAACCACGGTTAGGTGGTATATACAATTATGGACGGGCTGCCGAGTGCCGACACAGAGGTAGCCACAGCCGTGAACTACCGCACTGTACTGTGTCTGCTGCTAATATATAGACTGGTTGATAAAGAGATAGTATACTCGTAACTAGTATGTATGTATAAAGAAAGAAAAAAAAACCACGGTTAGGTGGTATATACAATTATGGACGGGCTGCCGAGTGCCGACACAGAGGTAGCCACAGCCGTGAACTACCGCACTGTACTGTGTCTGCTGCTAATATATAGACTGGTTGATAAAGAGATAGTATACTCGTAACTAGTATGTATGTATAAAGAAAGAAAAAAAAACCACGGTTAGGTGGTATATACAATTATGGACGGGCTGCCGAGTGCCGACACAGAGGTAGCCACAGCCGTGAACTACCGCACTGTACTGTGTCTGCTGCTAATATAGACTGGTTGATAAAGAGATAGTATACTCGTAACTAGTATGTATGTATAAAGAAAGAAAAAAAAACCACGGTTAGGTGGTATATACAATTATGGACGGGCTGCCGAGTGCCGACACAGAGGTAGCCACAGCCGTGAACTACCGCACTGTACTGTGTCTGCTGCTAATATAGACTGGTTGATAAAGAGATAGTATACTACTAATATTATATATACTGGTGGTCAGGTCACTGGTCACTAGTCACACTGGCAGTGGCACTCCTGCAGCAAAAGTGTGCACTGTTTAATTTTAATATAATATTATGTACTCCTGGCTCCTGCTATAACCTATAACTGGCACTGCAGTAGTGCTCCCCAGTCTCCCCCACAATTATAAGCTGTGTGAGCTGAGCAGTCAGACAGATATATAATATATATAGATGATGCAGCACACTGGCCTGAGCCTGAGCAGTGCACACAGATATGGTATGT
This sequence comes from Pseudophryne corroboree, assembly GCF_028390025.1. Taxonomy (NCBI): domain Eukaryota; kingdom Metazoa; phylum Chordata; class Amphibia; order Anura; family Myobatrachidae; genus Pseudophryne; species Pseudophryne corroboree. The sequence continues at coordinate 550,853,522 of NC_086448.1, read as the reverse complement.
GACTGACTGAGTCACTGTGTGTATCGCTTTTTTCAGGCAGAGAACGGATATATTAAATAAACTGCACTGTGTGTCTGGTGGTCACTCACTATATAATATATTATGTACTCCTGGCTCCTGCTATAACCTATAACTGGCACTGCAGTAGTGCTCCCCAGTCTCCCCCACAATTATAAGCTGTGTGAGCTGAGCAGTCAGACAGATATATATAATATTATATATAGATATTATGATAATAGATGATGCAGCACACTGGCCTGAGCCTGAGCAGTGCACACAGATATGGTATGTGACTGAGTCACTGTGTGCTGTGTATCGCTTTTTTCAGGCAGAGAACGGATTATAAATAAAACTGGTGGTCACTATCAGCAAAACTCTGCACTGTACTGAGTACTCCTAATGCTCCCCAAAATTAGTAAATCAAGTGTCTCTCTAATCTATTCTAAACGGAGAGGACGCCAGCCACGTCCTCTCCCTATCAATCTCAATGCACGTGTGAAAATGGCGGCGACGCGCGGCTCCTTATATAGAATCCGAGTCTCGCGATAGAATCCGAGCCTCGCGAGAATCCGACAGCGTCATGATGACGTTCGGGCGCGCTCGGGTTAACCGAGCAAGGCGGGAAGATCCGAGTCGCTCGGACCCGTGAAAAAAAACATGAAGTTCTGGCGGGTTCGGATTCAGAGAAACCGAACCCGCTCATCTCTAATATTCATATGTTTAGTCTGGACTCTGCAGGCAGCACCATGGTTTGTTCAGCTTTTCTCATCACAATATAACAATTGTTGCTCTTCTGCAGACACTACTACTTTAGAGTGACCATGGGGGTAATTCAGAGTTGATCGCAGCAGCAAATTTGTTAGCAGTTGGGCAAAACCATGGGGGTAATTCCAAGTTGATCGCAGCAGGACATTTTTTAGCAGTTGGGCAAAACCATATGCACTGCAGGGGAGGCAGATATAACATGTGCAGAGAGAGTTAGATTTGGGTGGGGTGTGTTCAATCTGCAATCTAATTTGCAGTGTAAAAATAAAGCAGCCAGTATTTACCCTGCACAGAAACAAAATAACCCACCCAAATCTAACTCTTTCTACACATGTTATATCTGCCTCCCCTGCAGTGCACATGGTTTTGCCCAACTGCTAAAAAATTTCCTGCTGCGATCAACTTGGAATTACCCCCAATATGATTTCTGAGACTAGAGAGCAGGAGGCAGTCAAGTGACCGCCCGTCGGGATCCCGGAGGTCAGGATACCGATGCCGGAATCCCACCACCAGCTGAAATAGCGGCGGTCGGAGTCCTGACTGCCGGCTGATTACCCCTCTTGGGTGGTGGTCCACACCACCCCACCGAAGGGGAATAAAAACCTGTGGTGACCTAAGGTCGCCACCAGGCCAGAAGTGTGGCAAGCGCAGCGAGCCTGCGAGGGGAAATGCTGCACTCGCCGCCAGGATCCCGGCTGTCCGCCTCCCAGTGTCGGTCTCCTGACCACTGGGATCTCGCACTGATCCCAGAGCACATGTAAAAATGAAGTTGTTTTTCAGTTCTAAAAGGGTGCTGTGTCATCTCACTCACTGGCAAAGCTTTCCTTTATATCCCTTACCCACCAATTAACATTTAACTCTATGGGGTATATGCAATTGCGGTCAAATTCCCGAAAATGTCGAAAAACGGGACATTTTCGCCCCCCAAAAAAAATCGACAATGCAATTCAGTACTTTTCGTCATAAAAACGGACTTTCCAAATTCGACTTTTTGAAATTCGACATTTGACAAATTCGACATTTCTACAATGGTACAAATGCGGCATTTCGACAAAAGTATATTCAATTGAAGATTGTAAATTCGACAACAGTGCTTTTAGACAGTAAATTCGTCATTTTCAATCCGCCTCACTTTGCTGGCAGAATCTAATAAAAAAATTTAAAAACATGTTTTTTTGTGTGTTTTTTTTATTGGTAATAGCATATCTATTTATATTAGAAGGGATTAGGTACTTGGTTTGTCTATTTAGGATGCACAAGTATTTTTTATATATTTTTTAAAATATTTTTTTTATTTTTATGGAATGGGTTAAAAATCAGAAAAAAAAATGCATGGGGTCCCCCCTCCTAAGCATAACCAGCCTCGGGCTCTTTGAGCCGGTCCTGGTTGTAAAAATACGGGGGGAAAATGACAGGGGATTCCCCGTATTTTTAGAATCAGCACCGGGCTCTGCATCCGGTCCTGGTGCCAAAAATACGGGGGACAAAAAGCGTAGAGGTACCCTGTATTTTTGGAACCAGCACCGGGCTCCACTAGCTGGGAGATAATGCCACAGCCGGGGGACACTTTGATATCGGTCCCTGCGGCCGTGCCATTAAAACCCCAACTAGTCACCCCTGGCCGGAGTACCCTGGAGGAGTGGGGACCCCTTCAATCAAGGGGGCCCCCCTCCAGCCACCCAAGGGCAAGGGGTGAAGCCCGAGGCTGTCCCCCCCATCCATGGGCTGCGGATGGGAGGCTGATAGCCTTTTGTGAAATGAAAGAATATTGTTTTTTGCAGCAGAACTACAAGTCCCAGCAAGCTGGTAATTGGAGAACCACAAGTACCAGCATGCGGGGGGAAAACGGGCCCGCTGGTACCTGTAGTTCTACTGCAAAAAAAATACCCAAATAAAAACAGGACACGCACACCTTGAAAGTACAACTTTATTACATACATGTTGACACACACACATACTTACCAATGTTGACACGACGTTCGGTCCACTTGTCCAAGTAGAATCCACGGGGTGAACCTGAAAATAAAATTATACTCACCTAAATCCAGTGTCCATTGATATTTGTAATCCACGTACTTGGGGAAAAAAAACGCATTTACCCGATCCACACGGACTGAAAGGGGTCCTATGTTTACACATGGGACCCCTTTCCCCGAATGCTGAGACCCCCTGTGACTGCTGTCACAGAAGGTCCCTTCAGGCAATCAGGTAGCGCCACGTCCTGGCACTCTCCTGATTCCCTATGCGCGTCTGAGCTGGCAGACAGCGCATCGCACAGCACCTCCATTAGTTTCAATGGTGGGAACTTTGCGGTCAGCGGTGGGGTTACCCGCGGTCAGCCGCTGACCTTCAACGAGTAGGTCTTGCTACCGCACTTACATTTGGCTGTAAATCATTTTGATGACACGCCTCTCAGATGTAGCAGTGCTCATCCGTGCTGATAGGTGTTACTTTCACAATCTCCCTGAAATGTTTTTTCAAATGTAGGCAAATATGCCCTGGGCAAGGACAGACTGGGGCTCAGAATCATTTGTGCACATGCGCAGAAGCAGAGCTGGACTGCCCATCTGGTACTTATGGCATATGCCAGAAGGGCCGATGGGCTGGTTCAGTCTCTTACCCAGCCCATAAAAGCCCGCAAAGGCTGACGAGGCAGGGAGTGGCTAACTACAGGAAGAGAGCTCTCTGCTAATTACAGCCCGGTCTGGCAGTCCCAGAGGGAGGAAACACCTCCCAATGGGACTGCCTATAGTGTATGTGATTGACAGGTAGGGCTTCCAATAGGAAGTCACTGAAAATCACAGTGAAGCCAGTGCAGTCACAGAGTCCTAGAGCCCATATTTTAGATCTGCCACTGCTGATCAGCCTTTCATGATTGGCAGATCTCTATTTGCTGAAAATGATCTGTAAATCAATGTAATGATGTATGGGCACAGATTGGTGGATTGGAGAATCTTTTTATCTTGGAAAAAATCTCAGAATCTGCAAATAGTTTATTTTGTGATTGCTGATGCATGGGGGCCTTTACTTGTGTCTCCCAAAATATAGAGTAACTTAGTACATACTGGATTTCAGTGGCTGTTGATACTACATTGGAGTTTATCTCCTTGAGGGGATTTAAACTAAAGCAGCATATATTTGTACTGTAATGTGATTGGCGAACTTCATAGCATAAACTTTCCAATTTTGAGCATTGTTGTTTATGCTCTCATAGGGTAAACCCCTTTTAATCGTATTATTTGGCTCACAAATTGGGATTGCATGCTCCTAAAATAATCTATAGCTATGGGATTCATTGTTGATGGTGAATTGGCTTACCTCTCAGGCTGCTCAAATGGTAGGCTTCAGATGCTATAGGTGAGGCAGATTTCACATCAACCAATTCCAGGTTTGTGAGGGAATCCCCCAAAGTCTCAGTGTGTGCCAAATGAAATGACTGCTTTCTTACTTGGCCACATAATTACAGTCCCTTTTATTGGTGAGGTGCAAATAAGATTACTACAATAACAGTATTCACATAACATGTTTGTTTGTTTTTTAAAGTGGAGTCACTTGCTGTCTGTTTATGTAAGGATAGCTCTCTAGATGGAGGTGTTCCTTGGTTTTGTGGTGAGCCTGTTGCTTGAACCATAAGATAAGTAGGATTTATTTTCTGAAACTTTGTATCTATGTTTATGTAGTGTATTACAAACAGGTTACAGTATATACATGTGTCCATCTCATACTTGCCTACCTGACCCTCTCCATGAGGGAGAAAATGCTCTGTTCCTGGACTTTCCTGGTAATGTATGATTGCCATCACCTGTGGTGAAACACCTTTCTTACCAATTAACTAGCTCACCACAGGTGATGGCAATCATACATTACTAGGAAAGTCCAGGAACAGAGCATTTTCTCCCTCATGGAGAGGGTCAGGTAGGCAAATATGGTCCATCTGTCTGCATTAATTTGCACAAATGTCGTCATTTATCACAGAAATAAATAATAATTCACCATGCATGTTAGTGCCTTCAATTAGTTACACCCCTTCTTATAGCTGTGATAATCAGTGATATTTGGGCTCCACTGCCTGTGGCTGCTGCTGCCTCTTGCTTCTGGTCACTTTTTAATTTGAGGTACAGTTTAATATCTGAAAATCTTTTCCTGCCATGGGAAGCAGTTCCCTTTAATGTCCCACTGTTGCTGCACATACGTGTGCCCATATCTGCTGCTCAAAGCAGGGGGTTATACTTGTTATTAACATACATTTTTTATTATGTAAAAAGCAGATGTTATGTCTTATAGGCCCTACACACATGCCGATATTCTGAAAGATATGAACGATCTCGTTCATAAATGAACGAGAACTCGTTCATATCTTTCAGTGTGGAGACTCCAGCGATGAACGATGTGCGGCCCCGCGCTCGTTCATCGCTGATCTCCCGTCGGCTGTGCATGCAGGCCAATATGGACGATCTCGTCCATATTTGCCTGCACTTCAATGCAGCCGGGTGACGGGGGGAGTGATGAAACTTCACTGCCCCCCCCGCCGCCGGGTTGCTCGTCGGCCGTATCGGCCGTCGGGCACCTCGGCGGCGCATCGCCGAGTGTGTAGGGCCCATTAGTCTTCCGTACCTGCCAATTTCCACTCGTCTCTTCTAATCACACTTGTTCTTCTTGTTCTGCATATTCACATAGCTGCTTATCTTCCTCCTTCCCACTGTCCACTGCCCTTCTCCTTTGTCTCTCCGTGGCCTTCACCAAAGAACTAATAAACAAAGTATAAGTATAATATAACAAACAGACATTGTATACTAAAGCCCCGTACACACGGAGCGATGCACTAGATGATATGAACGATAACAGTCTTTTTTAAAAGATCTATTGTTCATATAATTTATTGTGTACACCTTAATGATGAACGATGCTCGCACCCACGGATAGTTCTAATTCAGGCATTATCTACCGAACATGTAGCACAATTTCAACGATGTCATTGAGCTGCTTGTTCGGGGAATGTGGGGAATGACGTCACTGAACGACATTGTTCATTCATATCGTTCAGTGTGTAGGGACTGGCAATCTCCCCTAATTAGCAATCAACGATACAGCGCTGATTGCTAATTAGGGGAGGTAACCCAGTGTGTGCAGGTCTTTAAGGTGCCCACACGCAGCACAATATTTTAAATGATGTGGGCGTTTCCGACCAATCAAAATGAAACATTGTTTAAAAAGTGCCGTGTGTACGGGTGATAACGACGGCAATGTGCATACCCACAGGTCGTTCATTGCCTCCTCAGAGATCTTCAACATGCAGAAAGATCTGAGGAGGTGGCGAATGATGCCATGCTGTCGAATGCAGAATGGCCCCGCTGCCTATGGACTCTGTAACACTCCCCGCCAATGGCCGCCATACATGGGTAGTCAGTAGACCACTCATGAGCAGGAGTATCAATAGAAGAGTGAAGATACCGCTGATGCAGTCACTTCACTCCGAACACATAGCAAGGACGGGCTCCTTTCTGAGCCCCTGCCCATGCATGTGTATATTAATACATTCAGGTAAAACTTTATTTCTTATTGCTGCAAATTTACAACTGAAATGCTCCAAGAAAAATTGTTAAGAAATGTACACTTTTGCCGGGACTATATAAGTGCCATACATTCACCGGTAATGTATTTTTTACACCATTAACACAACACCCACCACCCAGGAGTATTGGGAAACCAGTGCTATAAACATGGGGCTGTTGTTTTTCTTTGCAGTGGAGCCCACACTTTTTTGTGGACCTGATCCCCCTATGGAGTACAGCCCTTTGCTGACGACTTAGGGCTGGTTTGGTACCATGGCAGGGGCACCCCATTGTACTGTTTTTCCTGCTACAGTGCCACAAACCCTGGATGGCAAAGCCTTGTGCTGGTACAGGTTGAGTATCCCATATCCAAATATTCCAAAATATGGAATATTCCGAAATACTGACTTTTTTGAGTGAGAGTGAGATAGTGAAATCTTTGTTTTCTGTGGCTTAATGTACACAAACTTTGTTTAATACACAAAGTTATTAAAACTATTGTATTAAATGAACTTCAGGCTGTGTGTACAAGGTGTATATGAAACATAAATGAATTGTGTGAATGTAGACACACTTTTTTTGTGCACAAAGTTATTAAAAATATTGGCTAAAATTACCTTCAAGCTGTGTGTATAAAGTGTATATGTAACATAAATGCATTCTGTGCTTAGACTTGGGTCCCATCACCATGATATCTAATTATGGTATGCAATTATTCTAAAATACGGAATAATCCGATATCCAAAATACCTCTGGTCCCAAGCATTTTGGATAAGGGATACTCAACCTGTAGTGGCATTACCAGCATTCAGTGTAAATATATATAGCCTACAAAATAATTTAGTCATTCAATAACTGGTCAAGGCATAAAAATACCTTGCTTGCATAGCCAGATTAAGGGGGGATTGCAGGGCATACTATACCCCGGGCCCACCTCTGTCAGCCCCCCCCCCCCGGCCAGAGCACACCGACATCACTAGCTTTCCCTCTAATGCAGCAGAACAGCCAGAATGCGAGCAAGACAGTATGCAGTGTAGGCAGAGACACAGGAGGATTTCATGAACTATCGACGGAGCTTCCCAACCAGAGGAGAGATTGTAGGGTGGAGAGAGCTGTAAGCAGTGCCAGATTAAGGGTCACATGGGCCTGGAGCTGACATTTATCAAGGGCCTATTGTGTGCCAACTCGGTGTGCGAGTAGCACCTCAGAGAAGTTCTCCTGGGCTGGCATGGAGATGTACTAGACCTTGGAGAGTGATAGAGTGGAGAAAGATAAACTACCAATTAATCAGCTCCTTAATGACATGTTAGAGACTGGATTTGAAAAATAGCAGTTAGGAGCTGATTGGTTGGTTGGTAGTTAAGCTCTCTCCATTGTATCACTCTCCAAGACTTAGTACATGTGCCCCTATATCATTACTCTTCCTCCCTACACTACATCACTGCACTATGGGTAAGTAGGAAAAAACAATGTGTTCCCTAATGCACACCGAGTGAAAAATATTACTACATAATAGTCAGATAATACGGAGATCTTAGTTGCGTATATCTGCAGATATAGGGTTAAGCCCCCAGGCCGATCGACAAGGCTTCTCCGTCACTGGGGGTCCCTAATACTAGGTATGGGTCCGGGGTGCAGGACCCCATAACGTCGGCACAGTTCGGCTACCCTAGGTCAGCACACAGGTGAGAATTAATAAGGGTTAATAAGAAGCACAGAAGTGCTATGTAAGTGGTGTGATTAAAATAATACAAAAATATATACAAAGTGATAAGGAAAATCATAAGTGTTAATAAAGTGTTAGGGTGTGCTGACCTGAAGCAGCCCAGCCATACCGACACAGGGGCCACCGCACCCCACACCCACCCCATAAATAATTACAAATATGTCTGGGTTAAATTCCCAGTGTAAGGCCACATGGTAATGGCTCCTACAGCATCTGAGAGCCAGCTTACCTGGAGATACCCCTAGCTTCTCCTATGGCACTCTGGAGTCAGCAATCCCTCCTAATGCTGACTATTATGTAGTAATATTTTTCACTCGGTGTGCATTAGGGAACACATTGTTTTTTCCTACACAGAATTACCCCTCCCTTTTAGCACCTGGGTGACATCACAATCTGATTGAGCAGCTTACCATTTTGTGCATTGTATTTAGAGAGGCATGGATGGGTCAGCATTAGGAGGGAGTGTTGCTATTTATTGTTAATTACATTTCTACGTTTTTTTTTTTTGCATATTGAGATACATTTCAAAATAAAGTTTATGTAGTATAGTATGAAGCAGTTGTCCTAGTGAATAGATGAGTAGATGAAACAGCATTTCACTATGGTTGATTTTATATGAATGTGTATTCATTGTTGTTTGATGTCAAGTGATTATTCTATTGAATTAAGGAACTGGGACGCATCATTAGTAAAGTGTATATACTTCATTTTGTTCAACATTTATCTAGTACTTTTTCCTAGTGCAGCAGATATCTTGTTTAGTTCAGTTATCTCTGAGACTCAAGGTTAATATTACGTCTCGGATGCTAAGCAGGATACCTTTTTGGGATTGGGTAAAAACCGGAACGATCCGGACCACGGAAAACCAGACCAGATTGGTTAATGTCAGTAGAAATATATTTCTTTTAATTTTACAATAAAGAATGCAAGTCTTAACATATATGTAAGTAACTTTTTTGGACTCAAAATTTTGCCACTGATGATAAACACTTGTATTTTTAATTACTGCTGGTAGTGCTGCTGTTTAAATGTAAACATTAATACCCATTGCAATTAGAATAATGTATGTTTTCACTATATGTGACAAATGACAATATATTTATAGATAAAGTCCTGTTGATGACATCTGTATAAATAGTGAGTTCAGATATCATCACTTATAAACAGTAAGTCCAGATGTCATTATTGTGTACACTGCAGTGTTCATTATGAAAGCTTTTAAAGAATAATGCACCCTTACTATAAGTTATTATGGATATTAGAAGTCACCATGGATTCAGTGACCTGTATAGAAGCACTCAGATTATGGCCTTGTGCCTTTATATGGTCTCAAAATTCCTCCAAGACATCTAATATCCCAGTATTCTTAAGTAGGGAGTTTATTATCTGAAATATACAAAAAAGCTGTCTATGTCACTCTGCATGTAACATGCAGCCAGGCATGATTTTTTTTTACAGGTGAAATAATAGAAGAATATTTTTGCAATTTTGCCCAAGTCCGAATAAATGCTGATATTCCCACTAAATGCTGATTTTGTATCTTCCAAACCTCATTCCAGGAGCCTATTAAATTAATGAGATAGAAGACAGTGCTACAACAGTCAACATGTTATTGTTATATAGCATAACTGCCATTACAATGTGCTTGGCTTTCTCCTGGGATATTTAATTTCCTCTCTTCAAATGAGCTGCAAAGCTGTGAAGCCTGGCAGTCTTCTTCCTAGACACTCTGCGATGCAGATAATGAGGGTACTGATAGGTGCCTAGGAGACACTGATGGCGCTGAGCTCAGCTATGGGCTGATAATATTTTATGCCAGTAGTGTCACAGCGGAACTACAATCATTCCTGAAGGAATGGTTCATCTTTATGTGTAATACAGCAGCTGTCACCTAAATGGCTAATGGGAAGACAAAAAGAACCGTAGTGCAAGTAATGTCTGTCACTTAATAATTTTAAAGGCATCAGACGCTATGCTCTAATAAAAAAAGCTCTTGATGTTTTTATGTTGTTTTCCATGGATGCAAATATAAATTGAGAAACCCCATGGCTGTACTAGGTCTTGATAAATCTCATTGAAATGGCTAAGTAATTAAAATGTTTCACTGCTATATGGTACACGCACTGATCATGCACTTACTTCACTGCATCCAGTGCCAAATTCTCAGTACAAGATATGCAGTAGTTATAGAAAATATGCATAAATCAGTAAGGTTACATAATAAACTGTAGTATTACAGCTAGAAAACCTGTCCTTTTTAAATAGCCTGTAGTTTATGACGTCCAAATGAGACAACAGTTTTCTTTTCGCCTGTTAAATGCAGCATTTAAATAATTATTGGTACTCTTTATATGACACCAGATGCAGAGACAGAGGGCTAGATGCATCATCGCTTGGAGAGTGATAAAATGGAGAGAGAAAAAGTACCAGCCAATCAGCTCCTAACCAGGGGCGTAGCCAGAACTTTGTGTGCCCCAAAGCAACATTTTAAAGGGGCCCCGTCCCAAAGCTTCTAGAGAGACACTTCTCTGCAGCAGTTATTAATTTTATGCCCTATAATAGTGCCCTAGATCATTTTCTGAACCATGGTAGAGCCTTATTTAATGTTATGCCCCATAGTAGTGCCCTAGTTTCTTTGTGAATCGCAGTAGTGCTTAAGTTCATCCTATGTCACATTTCAGAGCTGCCAGTACACATTATGCGGAACAGTACCTCCAATTCACATTATGATATATCATATGTATAAAAATGTATATTACACATGTAACAGGGAAGGCAGGCACCTCTAAGCTCTGGGCCCCATAGCAGCTGCACTGCCTGCACCTATGGTAGCTACACCCTTGCTCCTAACTGCCATCTCACAAGCCCAGTTTGAAAAATGACAGGAGTTGGTTGGATAGTAGTTTATCACTTTCCATTTTTTTACTCTCCAAGCGATGATGCATCTAGCACTTAAGGGACATACTAACGGGGAGATTTCTCCAGAGACATGTGCTGAGCGGTCTAGCATAAACCATTCAGCACACATCTCTCCCCCCGCTCAGCACAGTGCGATGTGCTGAGCGAGGGGTGGGGGGGATGGACATGGGGGGGGGCGCTAATTTCACCCAGCAGTGAAATGATCAACCTGCTAGATTGTGCCTGCATGCAGGCCAATCTAGCAATTGCGATAGCGGTGCGCGGGACCGTGCAACGCTGTCGCCGGCACCCCTACACACAGAGCGATGTTCAGCTAATTTCTAAACAATCTAGTCAGATTGCTTAGAAATTAGCTGAACATCGCTCTATGTGTACCCCCCTTTACAATGTTATAATTAGGAAAACGTACCCTTCTGGTTGCAAACTATCTTTTTTACACTCTAGTGACAGCCAGCATACATACAGTCTCATAAGTGCGTCATATGACTGCTTGCACACTCTAATGACAGCCAGCAAATAGACATACAGTCTCAGGAGTGCTGTATACAGTGACTACACGTTGCTGAGTGCAGTAATGCACCACTGACTGCAGTCAGACCCTTCTATCACTACCAGTCCCCAGCCATAAAAAACTTCAATGGACCAGAGGAATGGACCACTTGTCACAACTCCCAAACACACATAGTGGTCCTGTGTATCATTTTATCCAGTTGTTGAATTTAAATGCTATTTTTCCAGAATTTAAACGTTTGATCGCACCAGTTTAGCAGATATAGTTACTGTAATCAGTTCTCCCACTGGAGTATTTATGTAAATTGAGGATATGCCAGGTGTTTTAACGTGTTTTACAAATAATTAATCATCCACATTCACCATTACCAATTTACTTTGTAACAATGTATTTCCAAGAAAAAGAGAAAGAAAAAACTAAATAATTTTCAAAACACAAAGCTCCACATGGAAATCACCTAAAGCAGATATTTTAGTTTTACATGTTGCAATTTATGTTGTGCTGACCATTTAGGAGCATATCTAGGGGGAGATGTATCAAACCTTCTAAAGAGGAACAATTGAAGAAGTTGTCCATAGCAACCAATCAGCTTATACTGTAGCCATCATTTTTACATTTTATAAAATTATATGTAGAATCTGATTGGTTGCTGATTGGTTGCTATGAGCAAATTCTCCACCTGTCCTCTTTGGATACAGAAGCTTCATACGTAATTTTTACAAGATACGCATTTCTGTACTGTGTGTGTGCACATATGTGATCAGTATAATTCATTGTTGAGCTTATTTCATACAGAGCATGTGCAGATGCACATTCACACATTTATGTCTGTCCTAGTCTAAGTCATATGGAACTTGAGACATGCCTCAAAAATGGTTGCAACATACCTGCATTTTTGCAGCAACTTCCCTGTTTCCTCCCCCAGACTGTCAATCACTTTGCAAATAAATCTTCACTGCAACTGACATCACATGACCATCGCAACACATGCGCAGTACGACTTTGATGCATGCGCAGACCATTGTTAATTGCTCAACTGCATAAAAGCAGGTTTGCGACTTTTGCATACAACTATGAAACAGTTGTATGCAAAGCGTGTCACATGTGTCAAGCCACTTTTCTATACTTTGGCTAAACTTATGTGGGGTGTAATTATGCACACTTTTATGCCTGAAGTATTGCCTGCTGCAAATGTAACTGTGTATAAGCAAAAAAGGAAAGAGAGCGCAAATAGACTTGAATTATTCCATATTTATTATATCTAAAATTGCACATACACCAAAATTAGTTTAAACTATACCAATTGGCAACTGGATTTAAAACAACTTAGTACTTTAAAAATATATTTCATAGCATAGGATCCCTAACACTCGAATATCCTTATGGTTCCACTCAAGTAATACCCTACTGATTACCAGATAATTTTCACAGGTGTCCTTTAGTGAAATCAATGTACAGTAGAAAGAGTCCAAGAATGGTGAAAGACCCTTATTTATATCCACCAGTCACGTCCTGTGTGATAATACATGTATTTATACCGTAATCATGGTTATTGTTTCTTTTAAGAAAGAATTGAAATTAAGTTAATGTAGCAAATATACTGATGCTTCAGGTAGCTAAAAGTCAGTTTGTAAAGCAGGCTTTATCTCATATTGCAGCCTCTCTAGAGCGTCTCCGTCTGCCGCTCTCTACCTTAATCACTTATTATGTTCAGAGCGGTTAGGCTTCCCGCTTCCCGAGAGTTTTGGTCCACGGCGCCGGGATTGTGCGCACCGCTGGTCGTTTCTTCCCTCTGAAGAAACGACCAGCTTATAACGGTCGAGAAACGCGTCAGGGTGTTTTAGGATCCAAACACTCTTCACGGATTTGGTTGCCACCGATTTCAGCATCAATCACTTTATTGGACAGTCCGGTCCTGGGTCTGGAGCCACCTGCATTGGTCCCTTTGCAAAGCAGGGACCGTGGCTGCCGATCACGTGCCTGGAGCCAGCGGTCCAGTCGGGCACTCAGAGGTGAACACAGGCGCCGCAGCTACAATCACCTTGGACACGCCAGGCGGTGCGCGCAATCCCGGCGCCGTGGACCAAAACTCTCGGGAAGCGGTAAGCCTAACCGCTCTGAACACAATAAGTGATTAAGGTAGAGAGCGGCAGACGGAGACGCTCTAGAGAGGCTGCAATATGAGATAAAGCCTGCTTTACAAACTGACTTTTAGCTACCTGAAGCATCAGTATATTTGCTACATTAACTTAATTTCAATTCTTTCTTAAAAGAAACAATAACCATGATTACGGTATAAATACATGTATTATCACACAGGACGTGACTGGTGGATATAAATAAGGGTCTTTCACCATTCTTGGACTCTTTCTACATTGATTTCACTAAAGGACACCTGTGAAAATGATCTGGTAATCAGTAGGGTATTACTTGAGTGGAACCATAAGGATATTCGAGTGTTAGGGATCCTATGCTATGAAATATATTTTTAAAGTACTAAGTTGTTTTAAATCCAGTTGCCAATTGGTATAGTTTAAACTAATTTTGGTGTATGTGCAATTTTAGATATAATAAATATGGAATAATTCAAGTCTATTTGCGCTCTCTTTCCTTTTTTGCTTGTTTACTCTATATAGGGACGCTAATACCCTATTCTGAGAGCAGCAAATAGCATCTCAACACAGGTTCTATCACAGGCGCCTTTCCTTTTTTAGTTAACTGTGTATAAGCTTGACCGTAAGGTGTCTTGACATACTGTATACATGAAAAATATGCTTCTCCTAAATAAGATTTCATATCGAACTGTACTAATTCAGACCTGATCGCTAGCAAGTGATTTTTGCCCTGCTGCGATCAGATAGTCGCCGCCTACAGGGGGAGTGTATTTTAGCTGTGCAAGTGTGCAAACGCATGTGTAGCAGAGCTGTACAAACAGATTTTGTGCAGTCTCTGCGCAGCCCAGGACTTACTCAACCACTGCGATCACATCAGCCTGTCCAGGACCGGAATTGATGTCAGGAACCCTCCCTGCTAACGCTTGGACACGCCTGCATTTTTCCAGACACTCCCTGAAAATGGTCAGTTGACACCCACAAATGCCCTCTTCCCGTCAATCTCCTTGTGATCGCACGTGCGAACGGATCCATCGCACAAACCCATCACGATCGGCGATCCGCTTTGTACCCGTGCGACGCGCCTGTGCATTGTGGTGCATACGCATGTGCAGTTTGTGCCTGATCGACCACTGTGCGAAAATGCACAGCAGCGATCAGGTCTGAATTACCCCCATAAGCCCTATATTGTCAAAATTAATTGTGTACAGTACAGGTTTTAAAGATATCCATTAATGGGCACGAGTGACTTATTTGGTGCCTCAGTCAAATTGAATTAAATCATCTGGTCTCAAGTATGAATATCCATAAAAGCTGGACTGTAGTGGCAGCGTTTGGGAGACTCTGGTGTAGCGAATAGACTTCAATTAACCAAAATGTATTTTAATCAGGATTTTTACAGTAACACAACTTCTGTTCTGTAGCTCTATATGGTGCTGCCTTGAGTAACATCAAAACTCCATGACTGTTGAAAGGGGCGGAGTGCCCCTTAAAGTCATGTTTCACTCTATCCATTAATGAATGAATTGAGAACTTGGCCTTATCATGAGAATGGAATATTAGTTTAATCACTGAGCCCTTCTTCATCTGTGCCAGCGCTGGCCTGGCCATAAGGTGATTCTGCCAAATGGCAGAAAGACCTATGCCCTCATGGGCTGGCCTGGCCTGAAAACCTGGCCGAGCTTCACCTACCGGTGCTCTGCTTGGACAGCGAGCAGAGAGATAGAGGCACACCACAAGGCCACGGTTCTGTAACTTGCAGCAGTGATGCATGGCCACGTCCCCCCGTGAGGTATGCCCATTTTTCACACATAGATGCCAGGACCGAGTTACAGCCTAAGTTTGTTACTTCTCTGTGGGAGCATAGAGTCTATTATGAAAATAGGTCAAAGAAGAGTGCTGTGTCAGCCCCAAACCTTCAGGCAAAAGGTGTCTGATATCCCAGAACCAATTAGGTATCAGGGTCTTTGAAACATAAGTGCTGATTAGCCATCTGATCTCATCAAGGTCCCAACAGCAGACTGGGTGTTGGTGTCAGGCACTTGAGATGCAGCTTCATAAGTAAATGTGTACATATTTCATTAACTGTAATTAAAACCCTATTCCCAATCCACATATGGCCCTACGTACAGGGCGATATCACTCAAAGATATGAACGATCTCGTTCATTAATGAACGAGATACCATTCATATCTTTGAGTGTGGAGGCACAAGCGATGAACGATGCGCGGCCCCGTGCTCGTTCATCGCTGGTGCCCTGTCAGCTCTGCATGCAGGCCAATATGGACGAGATCGTCCATAATTGCCTGCACTTCTATGGAGCCGGGTGATGGGGGGGGGGGTGAAGAAACTTCCCTCCCCCCGTCACTGCCCCCCCCCCCCCCCCCCCACCGGGTCGGCCATATCCGCTGTCGGGCAGCTCGGCGGCGGATTGGTCAATGTGTAGGGCCCTTATGAGTTTGATTCTGAGTTGGTTGCAAATCCAAATGCAGATATCTGTTGACTACACATGCACCATAAAAAGCAAATGGAGACTGTGCTGCACCACACAATGCATTTGCCCAAGGACAGAGATAGGAAGAGTGGGCAGACAAACGCACTTACTGCCCGCCAAATTACTGCATTGCCCGGGTCGACAAAGGTATACATTTCTTTTTAATATAAATAAGAAAACATAGACAGTCTTACCACTGCATTCACAGAACAGCATTGATAGATAAGGATCTTCTGAGTCACACACCTGAAACTTTCCAACCCATTGTCTCCAATTGAAGTGAACACCATGGGCTAAATCTAGGTACACAATATACAATTATCTGGCAAATAATCCGACAGCTCTGGTCCCGGAAGTTAAACTCCTCCTCCCCCTAGCAACACAGCCGGAGGTCCTTCCGGCTGCAGGGAGGAGGCACCGTGACAGCCTGCTGGCTGCTTCCCGGCAGGTGAGCAGGTGGAGACCCCAGAGATGTCAGTACATATGCAATCAACATCGCTGCGATGAACGGCGAGGGGCGGCGATGCATGTTAATAATTCCCGCCCTTTGTCCGTTTTGCAGTGTTTGGGAACAAATGGTCGATTCCTATCACCAGATTTCCATTACAACCAGCTAGATCTGGCAGATAATCTGCCAGATAATACTATAGTGTGTACCTAGCTTAAATGTAATAGCCTGCGAGCCGCTGGAGGTGCAGGAATTTGTGTGAGTCTGCCTGTATTTTTAAAGCGGCAGTCATATACAAGGCAAAATCAACCTGGTTTTGCCTTGTAAATTTTTACCGCTTTAAAAATACAGGCAGACTCACACAAATTCCTGCACCTCCAGCAGCTCGCAGACTATTACATTTAGCCCCTTATGTCTATTATTTGCTCCATGTTTGTTGTGTTGTCACTTATTGTCTCCAGGTCCAGTTATTATCTATCTCTTGACTTACCCACTCCCATACTATATGATTTCAGTATTCCCATTGAAAAAATCCGCTGTCTCAGCTGCTACTAAACATCTTAAACTAACTTTCCACTTGGGTCTCAGTCCTAATGGACTCACCCTTGACCTTGTCTAATAGTTTTCCAGTGTTCACATAGAGCCCCTATATGTACCTGCAGCTTGCAACAGAACCAGGTGATGCTGCTGCACAGATACAGGTAGATATTACACTTAATCAGATGTACAGTATGGTTATATCAACTGAGAATTTCCTTTATTTTCTTATATATCCCCATACATAACAAGATAATCCCACACCTGTGGTTATAATACATTTCTCTGCGCCTTGCTGGTGCCAATCCATTCTACTTTGTGAATACATTCCTTGTTTATCGATGCTACTTTGAGAAATAGGTTTGCATTCTGCTAGCTTGTTTTTCATGGTTCTGGTTCCCAGCTGACAGATGTTAAATTACTAGGGGGTTGCGAATACATCTGACATCCAGCACATGGTGAAAATGCTAGAAGAAATGTATAGTGATACAGATATTTGTATTACATTTATTAATGTACTGGAACAGCAAAACATTTTAATATCATTGCACACTAAATGCAAGCAGGTGCTGGCAGTCACCCATATCAAATCAGAGTACACAGTAATTCCACAAGTCCTGAGTTATGATGGTAAGTTTTTTCTTTATAGCAGTTTGATTTATATTAATGTTACAGACCTCCACATTCAGAATCAACCCCTTACCCCTACAAATAATCACGTGATGTTATCTTTCCTAAAAGTAGTGATGAGCGGGTTCGGTTCCTCGGAAACCAAACCCCCCCGAACTTCACCCATTTTACACGGGTCCGAGGCATACTCGGATTCTCCCGTATGGCTCGGTTAACCCGAGCGCGCCCGAACGTCATCATCCCGCTGTCGGATTCTCGCGAGATTCGGATTCTATATAAGGAGCCGCACGTCGCCGCCATTTTCACTCGTGCATTGGAAATGTTAGGGAGAGGACGTGGCTGGCGTCCTCTCCGTTTATTAATGTTGCTGCAAATATTTGTGCTTATTGCTTAATTGTGGGGACTGGGGAGCAGCTGTATTATATAGGAGGAGTACAGTGCAGAGTTTTGCTGATCAGTGACCACCCGTTTTATCCGTTCTCTGCCTGAAAAACGCTCCATATTTGTGCTCAGTGTGCTGCATATATCTGTGCTCACACTGCTTTATTGTGGGGACTGGGGACCAGCAGTATTATACAGGAGGAGTACAGTGCAGAGTTTTGCTGACCAGTGACCACCAGTATTATACGTTGTCTGCCTGAAAAACGCTCCATATCTGTGCTCAGTGTGCTGCATATATCTGTGCTCACACTGCTTTATTGTGGGGACTGGGGACCAGCAGTATTATATAGGAGGAGTACAGTGCAGAGTTTTGCTGACAGTGACCACCAGTATATATAGCAGTACGGTACGGAAGGCCACTGCTCTACCTACCTCTGTGTCGTCAAGTATACTATCCATCTAGATTCTATACCTGTGGTGCATTTTAGTTTTGCAGTTTGCTGACAGTGACCACCAGTATATATAGCAGTATGGTACGGAAGGCCACTGCTCTACCTACCTCTGTGTCGTCAAGTATACTATCCATCTAGATTCTATACCTGTGGTGCATTTTAGTTTTGCAGTTTGCTGACAGTGACCACCAGTATATAGCAGTACGGTACGGAAGGCCACTGCTCTACCTACCTCTGTGTCGTCAAGTATACTATCCATCTAGATTCTATACCTGTGGTGCATTTTAGTTTTGCAGTTTGCTGACAGTGACCACCAGTATATATAGCAGTACGGTACGGAAGGCCACTGCTCTACCTACCTCTGTGTCGTCAAGTATACTATCCATCTAGATTCTATACCTGTGGTGCATTTTAGTTTTGCAGTTTGCTGACAGTGACCACCAGTATTTTAAAGCAGTACGGTACGGAAGGCCACTGCTCTACCTACCTCTGTGTCATCAAGTATACTATCCATCCATACCTGTGGTGCATTTCAGTTGTGCACAGTATATATAGTAGTAGGCCATTGCTATTGATACTGGCATATAATTCCACACATTAAAAAATGGAGAACAAAAATGTGGAGGTTAAAATAGAGAAAGATCAAGATCCACTTCCACCTCGTGCTGAAGCTGCTGCCACTAGTCATGGCCGAGACAATGAAATGCCATCAACGTCGTCTGCCAAGGCCGATGCCCAATGTCATAGTAGAGAGCATGTAAAATCCAAAAAACAAAAGTTCAGTTAAATGACCCAAAAATCAAAATTAAAAGCGTCTGATGAGAAGCGTAAACTTGCCAATATGCCATTTACGACACGGAGTGGCAAGGAACGGCTGAGGCCTTGGCCTATGTTCATGGCTAGTGGTTCAGATTCACATGAGGATGGAAGCACTCATCCTCTCGCTAGAAAACTGCAGTGCCACTCCTAGATGGGCCAGGTGTTTGTGTCGGCCACTTGGGTCGCTTAACTTAGTCACACAGCTACCTCATTGCACCTCTTTTTTTCTTTGCATCATGTGCTGTTTGGGGACTATTTTTTTGAAGTGCCATCCTGTCTGACACTGCAGTGCCACTCCTAGATGGGCCAGGTGTTTGTGTCGGCCAATTGTGTCGCTTAGCTTAGTCACACAGCGTCCTTGGTGCGTCTCTTTTTTTCTTTGCATCATGTGCTGTTTGGGGACTATTTTTTTGAAGTGCCATCCTGTCTGACACTGCAGTGCTACTCCTAGATGGGCCAGGTGTTTGTGTCGGCCACTTGTGTCGCTTAGCTTAGTCACACAGCGACCTTGGTGCATCTCTTTTTTTCTTTGCATCATGTGCTGTTTGGGGACTATTTTTTTGAAGTGCCATCCTGTCTGACACTGCAGTGCCACTCCTAGATGGGCCAGGTGTTTGTGTCGGCCACTTGTGTCGCTTAGCTTAGTCAAACAGCGACCTTGGTGCGCCTCTTTTTTTCTTTGCATCATGTGCTGTTTGGGGACTATTTTTTTGAAGTGCCATCCTGCCTGACACTGCAGTGCCACTCCTAGATGGGCCAGGTGTTTGTGTCGGCCACTTGTGTCGCTTAGCTTAGCCATCCAGCGACCTCTGTGCAAATTTTAGGACGAAAAATAATATTGTGAGGTGTGAGGTGTTCAGAATAGACTGAAAATGAGTGTAAATTATGGTTATTGAGGTTAATAATACTATGGAATCAAAATGACCCCCAAATTCTATGATTTAAGCTGTTTTTGAGGGTTTTTTGTAAAAAAACACCCGAATCCAAAACACACCCGAATCAGACAAAAAAATTTCAGGGAGGTTTTGGCAAAACGCGTCCGAATCCAAAACACGGCCGCGGAACCGAATCCAAAACCAAAACACAAAACCCGAAAAATTTCCGGTGCACATCTCTACCTAAAAGTGGGAGAACTTGCGAGTGTTGGGGCCAAGTCCAAAAATATACTTTGGGCTCCATTCCTCTGACCCACCCCAAGTTCATAATGTGCCACACATCAGTGGGTTACAGGGAGAGGCAGATGATGACAGGGAGAAGCAGTGGGTGGCAGAGAGAGGCACAGAGTAACATGGAGAGGGTGACAGGGGTACAGTCACACAGTCCTGTGCTGTGTAGAAACCAGGGTGGTGTACCTTGGTGATGGTGGGTGTTAGTAGAAGAGTGTGTCACTGCACAGAGTGTAGTCTTTTTGTCCTCCAGGGTGGGCCTCATACCCTATCCGAGGATGACCACTAAGATGATGATCACTATTGAAAATGTGCAGCGACCATCTTATTTCTTATTTCTTTTCTGTATAAGACTGTCTAGTGACTTAGCTCTTATGAGAGACCTGCTTATCGCCTGCCATAAAGCTTTTCCAGCTGCTCATTTTCAGCATACACTCATCGTCTGGTGATCTGTATGAAACCTTGATCCTCTACATTTCTGCTCCATCACCAGTGTGCATGTAACAGTAGGTATGGCTGGAAAGAAATATATAGAATGTGTCTGAAAGACTCTTCAGCGCTATTCTTCAATCAGCTTTTTAAGTTCAATAAAGTCCCGCAATGAGAAACAGTCTCCAATACGAAACAATTCCTTGTGTCTTTTCTATATACCACATATGGGGGGTAATTCCAAGTTGATCGCAGTAGGAAATTTTTTAGCAATTGGGCAAAACCATGTGCACTGCAGGGGGGGGGGGGGGGAGCAGATATAACATGTGCAGAGAGAGTTAGATTTGGGTGGGTTATTTTGTTTCTGTGCAGGGTAAATACTGGCTGCTATATTTTTGCACTGCAAATTAGATTGCAGATTGAACACACCTCACCCAAATCTAACTCTCACTGCACATGTTAAATCTGCCTCCCCTGCAGTGTACATGGGGGGTCATTCCGAGTTGTTCGCTCGTTATTTTTTTTTCGCAACGGAGCGATTAGTCGCGAATGCGCATGCGCAATGTCCGCAGTGCGACTGCGCCAAGTAAATTTGCTATGCAGTTAGGAATTTTACTCACGGTTTTTTCTTCGTTCTGGTGATCGTAATGTGATTGACAGGAAGTGGGTGTTTCTGGGCGGAAACTGGCCGTTTTATGGGTTTGTGCAAAAAAACGCTACCGTTTCTGGGAAAAACGCGGGAGTGGCTGGAGAAACGGAGGAGTGTCTGGGCGAACGCTGGGTGTGTTTGTGACGTCAAACCAGGAACGACAAGCACTGAACTGATCGCAGATGCCGAGTAAGTTTGAAGCTACTCAGAAACTGCTATGAGGTGTGTATTCGCAATTTTGAGAATCTTTCGTTCGCAATTTTACTATGCTAAGATTCACTCCCAGTAGGCGGCGGCTTAGCGTGTGCAAAGCTGCTAAAAGCAGCTTGCGAGCGAACAACTCGGAATGACCACCATGGTTTTGCCCAACTGCTATCAAAATTCCTGCTGCGATCAACTTGGAATTACCCCCATGATACAGTCCCGCAATTTAAAACAAGGAAGATTTATTAAATAAAAATTAAGAGATAAAAAATGTATTTCTTCTAAAACATCCAATGATCTCCATCCAATACACTTTTCACAGCTTTACATTTGGGGATAGCAGCAATATAAGGACGCCGTTATATTTCACGGTTCCGCCTTTACTGCCAGGGATTTTCTGCCCGCGTTTCTACCCGTCTAGGGTCTTAATCATGTCAATCGTGCTATACCGTCACCGGAATACCGGCAAAATAGGTGATTCCCCCTCTATTGGTGTCCACGACATCTATAGAGGGAGAATAGAATGTGTGGTGAGCAAAGCTCGCCACTGAGACTGCAGCGTGGTGAGCACAGCAAACCCGCAAGTAGCTTGTTTCGCTCGCTCCCCTGCCGCCATTCTTGTGTTCGGCATCCAGGCGTCGGTAAGTTCGGTGTTCGGCATCCAGGCGTCCCCAACGACGGTCTCACATACCGATCCCACACCTACACATACTAGAGATGAGCGGGTTCGGTTTCTCTGAATCCGAACCCGCACGAACTTCATGTTTTTTTTCACGGGTCCGAGCGACTCGGATCTTCCCGCCTTGCTCGGTTAACCCGAGCGCGCCCGAACGTCATCATGACGCTGTCGGATTCTCGCGAGACTCGGATTCTATATAAGGAGCCGCGCGTCGCCGCCATTTTCACACGTGCATTGAGATTGATAGGGAGAGGACGTGGCTGGCGTCCTCTCCATTTAGATTAGAAGAGAGAGAGAGAGAGAGAGAGATTGACCTGATTTACTGGAGCTTAGGAGTACTGTAGAACTGTAGAGAGTGCAGAGTTTACTAGTGACTGACCACAGTGACCACCAGACAGTGCAGTTTTATTTAATATATCCGTTCTCTGCCTGAAAAAAACGATACACAGTGACTCAGTCACATACCATATCTGTGTGCACTGCTCAGCCCAGTGTGCTGCATCATCTATGTATATATCTGACTGTGCTCAGCTCACACATCTTATAATTGTGGGGGAGACTGGGGAGCACTGCAGTGCCAGTTATAGGTTATAGCAGGAGCCAGGAGTACATATTATTATTAAAATTAAACAGTGCACACTTTTGCTGCAGGAGTGCCACTGCCAGTGTGACTGACCAGTGACCTGACCACACTGACCACCAGTATAGTTAGTAGTATAGTATACTATATTGTGATTGCCTGAAAAAGTTAAACACTCGTATCTGACTGTGCTCAGCTCACACATCTTATAATTGTGGGGGAGACTGGGGAGCACTGCAGTGCCAGTTATAGGTTATAGCAGGAGCCAGGAGTACATATTATTATTAAAATTAAACAGTGCACACTTTTGCTGCAGGAGTGCCACTGCCAGTGTGACTGACCAGTGACCACCTGACCACACTGACCACCAGTATAGTTAGTAGTATAGTATACTATATTGTGATTGCCTGAAAAAGTTAAACACTCGTCGTGTGACTTCACTTGTGTGGTGTTTTTTTTTTATTCTATAAAAAACTCATTCTGCTGACAGACAGTGTCCAGCAGGTCCGTCATTATATAATATATACCTGTCCGGCTGCAGTAGTGATATATATATATATTTTTTATATCATTATTTATCATCCAGTCGCAGCAGACACAGTACTGTAGTTCACGGCTGTAGCTACCTCTGTGTCGGCACTCGGCAGTCCGTCCATAATTGTATACCACCTACCCGTGGTTTTTTTTTCTTTCTTCTTTATACATACATACTACTACTACATCTCTTTATCAACCAGTCTATATTAGCAGCAGACACAGTACAGTACGGTAGTCCACGGCTGTAGCTACCTCTGTGTCGGCACTCGGCAGTCCATCCATAATTGTATACCACCTACCCGTGGTTTTTTTTTCTTTCTTCTTTATACATACATACTACTACTACTACATCTCTTTATCAACCAGTCTATATTAGCAGCAGAAACAGTACAGTACGGTAGTCCACGGCTGTAGCTACCTCTGTGTCGGCACTGGGCAGTCCGTCCATAATTGTATACCACCTACCCGTGGTTTTTTTTTCTTTCTTCTTTATACATGCATACTACTACTACATCTCTTTATCAACCAGTCTATATTAGCAGCAGACACAGTACAGTACGGTAGTCCACGGCTGTAGCTACCTCTGTGTCGGCACTGGGCAGTCCGTCCATAATTGTATACCGCCTACCCGTGGTTTTTTTTTCTTTCTTCTTTATACATACATACTACTACTACTACATCTCTTTATCAACCAGTCTATATTAGCAGCAGACACAGTACAGTACGGTAGTCCACGGCTGTAGCTACCTCTGTGTCGGCACTGGGCAGTCCGTCCATAATTGTATACCACCTACCCATGGTTTTTTTTTCTTTCTTCTTTATACATACATACTACTACTACATCTCTTTATCAACCAGTCTATATTAGCAGCAGACACAGTACAGTACGGTAGTCCACGGCTGTAGCTACCTCTGTGTCGGCACTGGGCAGTCCGTCCATAATTGTATACCACCTACCCGTGGTTTTTTTTTCTTTCTTCTTTATACATACATACTACTACTACATCTCTTTATCAACCAGTCTATATTAGCAGCAGACACAGTACAGTACGGTAGTCCACGGCTGTAGCTACCTCTGTGTCGGCACTCGGCAGTCCGTCCATAATTGTATACCACCTACCCGTGGTTTTTTTTTCTTTCTTCTTTATACATACATACTACTACTACATCTCTTTATCAACCAGTCTATATTAGCAGCAGACACAGTACAGTACGGTAGTCCACGGCTGTAGCTACCTCTGTGTCGGCACTGGGCAGTCCGTCCATAATTGTATACCACCTACCCGTGTTTTTTTTTTCTTTCTTCTTTATACATACATACTACTACTACTACATCTCTTTATCAACCAGTCTATATTAGCAGCAGACACAGTACAGTACGAAAGTCCACGGCTGTAGCTACCTCTGTGTCGGCACTCGGCAGTCCGTCCATAATTGTATACCACCTACCCGTGGTTTTTTTTTCTTTCTTCTTTATACATACATACTACTACTACATCTCTTTATCAACAAGTCTATATTAGCAGCAGACACAGTACAGTACGGTAGTCCATGGCTGTAGCTACCTCTGTGTCGGCACTCGGCAGTCCATCCATAATTGTATACTAGTATCCATCCATCTCCATTGTTTACCTGAGGTGCCTTTTAGTTGTGCCTATTAAAATATGGAGAACAAAAATGTTGAGGTTCCAAAATTAGGGAAAGATCAAGATCCACTTCCACCTCGTGCTGATGCTGCTGCCACTAGTCATGGCCGAGACGATGAAATGCCAGCAACGTCGTCTGCCAAGGCCGATGCCCAATGTCATAGTACAGAGCATGTCAAATCCAAAACACCAAATATCAGTAAAAAAAGGACTCCAAAACCTAAAATAAAATTGTCGGAGGAGAAGCGTAAACTTGCCAATATGCCATTTACCACACGGAGTGGCAAGGAACGGCTGAGGCCCTGGCCTATGTTCATGGCTAGTGGTTCAGCTTCACATGAGGATGGAGGCACTCAGCCTCTCGCTAGAAAAATGAAAAGACTCAAGCTGGCAAAAGCAGTAGCACCGCAAAGAACTGTGCGTTCTTCGAAATCCCAAATCCACAAGGAGAGTCCAATTGTGTCGGTTGCGATGCCTGACCTTCCCAACACTGGACGTGAAGAGCATGCGCCTTCCACCATTTGCACGCCCCCTGCAAGTGCTGGAAGGAGCACCCGCAGTCCAGTTCCTGATAGTCAGATTGAAGATGTCAGTGTTGAAGTACACCAGGATGAGGAGGATATGGGTGTTGCTGGCGCTGGGGAGGAAATTGACCAGGAGGATTCTGATGGTGAGGTGGTTTGTTTAAGTCAGGCACCCGGGGAGACACCTGTTGTCCGTGGGAGGAATAGGGCCGTTGACATGCCTGGTGAAAGTACCAAAAAAATCAGCTCTTCGGTGTGGAAGTATTTCACCAGAAATGCGGACAACAGGTGTCAAGCCGTGTGTTCCCTTTGTCAAGCTGTAATAAGTAGGGGTAAGGACGTTAACCACCTCGGAACATCCTCCCTTATACGTCACCTGCAGCGCATTCATAATAAGTCAGTGACAAGTTCAAAAACTTGGGCCGACAGCGGAAGCAGTCCACTGACCAGTAAATCCCTTCCTCTTGTAACCAAGCTCACGCAAACCACCCCACCAACTCCCTCAGTGTCAATTTCCTCCTTCCCCAGGAATGCCAATAGTCCTGCAGGCCATGTCACTGGCAATTCTGACGAGTCCTCTCCTGCCTGGGATTCCTCCGATGCATCCTTGCGTGTAACGCCTACTGCTGCTGGCGCTGCTGTTGTTGCTGCTGGGAGTCGATGGTCATCCCAGAGGGGAAGTCGTAAGCCCACTTGTACTACTTCCAGTAAGCAATTGACTGTCCAACAGTCCTTTGCGAGGAAGATGAAATATCACAGCAGTCATCCTGTTGCAAAGCGGATAACTGAGTCCTTGACAACTATGTTGGTGTTAGACGTGCGTCCGGTATCCGCCGTTAGTTCACAGGGAACTAGACAATTTATTGAGGCAGTGTGCCCCCGTTACCAAATACCATCTAGGTTCCACTTCTGTAGGCAGGCGATACCGAGAATGTACACGGACGTCAGAAAAAGACTCACCAGTGTCCTAAAAAATGCAGTTGTACCCAATGTCCACTTAACCACGGACATGTGGACAAGTGGAGCAGGGCAGGGTCAGGACTATATGACTGTGACAGCCCACTGGGTAGATGTATGGACTCCCGCCGCAAGAACAGCAGCGGCGGCACCAGTAGCAGCATCTCGCAAACGCCAACTCTTTCCTAGGCAGGCTACGCTTTGTATCACCGCTTTCCAGAATACGCACACAGCTGAAAACCTCTTACGGCAACTGAGGAAGATCATCGCAGAATGGCTTACCCCAATTGGACTCTCCTGTGGATTTGTGGCATCGGACAACGCCAGCAATATTGTGTGTGCATTAAATATGGGCAAATTCCAGCACGTCCCATGTTTTGCACATACCTTGAATTTGGTGGTGCAGAATTTTTAAAAAAACGACAGGGGCGTGCAAGAGATGCTGTCGGTGGCCAGAAGAATTGCGGGATACTTTCGGCGTACAGGCACCACGTACAGAAGACTGGAGCACCACCAAAAACTACTGAACCTGCCCTGCCATCATCTGAAGCAAGAAGTGGTAACGAGGTGGAATTCAACCCTCTATATGCTTCAGAGGTTGGAGGAGCAGCAAAAGGCCATTCAAGCCTATACAATTGAGCACGATATAGGAGGTGGAATGCACCTGTCTCAAGTGCAGTGGAGAATGATTTCAACGTTGTGCAAGGTTCTGATGCCCTTTGAACTTGCCACACGTGAAGTCAGTTCAGACACTGCCAGCCTGAGTCAGGTCATTCCCCTCATCAGGCTTTTGCAGAAGAAGCTGGAGGCATTGAAGAAGGAGCTAAAAGGGAGCGATTCCGCTAGGCATGTGGGACTTGTGGATGCAGCCCTTAATTCGCTTAACAAGGATTCACAGGTGGTCAATCTGTTGAAATCAGAGCACTACATTTTGGCCACCGTGCTCGATCCTAGATTTAAAACCTACCTTGGATCTCTCTTTCCGGCAGACACAAGTCTGCTGGGGTGCAAAGACCTGCTGGTGACAAAATTGTCAAGTCAAGCGGAACGCGACCTGTCAACATCTCCTCCTTCACATTCTCCCGCAACTGGGGGTGCGAGGAAAAGGCTCAGAATTCCGAGCCCACCCGCTGGCGGTGATGCAGGGCAGTCTGGAGCGACTGCTGATGCTGACATCTGGTCCGGACTGAAGGACCTGACAACGATTACGGACATGTCGTCTACTGTCACTGCATATGATTCTCTCAACATTGAAAGAATGGTGGAGGATTATATGAGTGACCGCATCCAAGTAGGCACGTCACACAGTCCGTACTTATACTGGCAGGAAAAAGAGGCAATTTGGAGGCCCTTGCACAAACTGGCTTTATTCTACCTAAGTTGCCCTCCCACAAGTGTGTACTCCGAAAGAGTGTTTAGTGCCGCCGCTCACCTTGTCAGCAATCGACGTACGAGGTTACATCCAGAAAATGTGGAGAAGATGATGTTCATTAAAATGAATTATAATCAATTCCTCCGCGGAGACATTGACCAGCAGCAATTGCCTCCACAAAGTACACAGGGAGCTGAGATGGTGGATTCCAGTGGGGACGAATTGATAATCTGTGAGGAGGGGGATGTACACGGTGATATATCGGAGGATGATGATGAGGTGGACATCTTGCCTCTGTAGAGCCAGTTTGTGCAAGGAGAGATTAATTGCTTCTTTTTTGGTGGGGGTCCAAACCAACCCGTCATATCAGTCACAGTCGTGTGGCAGACCCTGTCACTGAAATGATGGGTTGGTTAAAGTGTGCATGTCCTGTTTATACAACATAAGGGTGGGTGGGAGGGCCCAAGGACAATTCCATCTTGCACCTCTTTTTTCTTTTATTTTTCTTTGCGTCATGTGCTGTTTGGGGAGGGTTTTTTGGAAGGGACATCCTGCGTGACACTGCAGTGCCACTCCTAGATGGGCCCGGTGTTTGTGTCGGCCACTAGGGTCGCTAATCTTACTCACACAGCTACCTCATTGCGCCTCTTTTTTTCTTTGCGTCATGTGCTGTTTGGGGAGGGTTTTTTGGAAGGGACATCCTGCGTGACACTGCAGTGCCACTCCTAGATGGGCCAGGTGTTTGTGTCGGGCACTTGGGTCGCTGAGCTTAGTCACACAGCTACCTCATTGCACCTCTTTTTTTCTTTGCGTCATGTGCTGTTTGGGGAGTGTTTTTTGGAAGGGCCATCCTGCGTGACACTGCAGTGCCACTCCTAGATGGGCCAGGTGTTTGTGTCGGCCACTAGGGTCGCTTAGCTTAGTCATCCAGCGACCTCGGTGCAAATTTTAGGACTAAAAATAATATTGTGAGGTGTGAGGTATTCAGAATAGACTGAAAATGAGTGGAAATTATGGTTTTTGAGGTTAATAATAATATGGGATCAAAATGACCCCCAAATTCTATGATTTAAGCTGTTTTTTAGGGTTTTTTGAAAAAAACACCCGAATCCAAAACACACCCGAATCCGACAAAAAAAATTCGGTGAGGTTTTGCCAAAACGCGGTCGAACCCAAAACACGGCTGCGGAACCGAACCCAAAACCAAAACACAAAACCCGAAAAATTTCAGGCGCTCATCTCTAACACATACATAACTTCCAACATTGGGAACACAGAGGCCACAATGCTGTATGTGAGCGGGGGCCCCAACCCCTGTGCTTTCCTCAGTTCGGCACTCTGTCAAGCAGACTCTGGCAGCAAATATATAGAAAATGCCAATCACACAGGATACTGTCTATCAGTATATTAGGAAAGAGACCCCCTATTTATTCCTATATGTCAAGTTGTCAACATATAAATATTATAGAATGGGGTGTGCTACTACATGACAAATAAATTGCATATATATTACAAGAGACAAAAAATATTTGTTTTGGTGTGGTACAACTAGGAATAAGAATGAATCTTTATTGAATACATTAAATATGTAATTTAAAAACTGCTAAATACTGAAGAGGAGAAAGTGAAAAAGTAAGAAAAAAGTGGTGTAAAATATACTGTGTGAGAATGCCAATGCACGTATTATATTTTAAACGTATTCAATAAAGGTTCATTCTTATTCCTTCGTGCACCACACCAAGGGGGTGATTCCGAGTTGTTCGCTCACTAGCAGATGTTAGCAGCATTGCACACGCTAAGCCGCCGCCCTCTGGGAGTGTATCTAAGCTTAGCAGAATTGCGAACGAAAGATTAGCAGAATTGCGAATAGAACATTCTTAGCAGTTTCTGAGTAGCTCCAGACTTACTCACAAATAGCGATCAGTTCAGTCAGTTTCATTCCTGGTTTGACGTCACACACGCCCAGCGTTCGGGCAGTCACTCCCCCGTTTCTCCAGACACTCCCGCGTTTTTCCCTGACACGCCTGCGTTTTTCTGCAGAAACACCCACTTCCTGTCAATCACACTCCGATCACTTCAACGATGAAAAATCTTCGTTCGGACGTGAGTAAATCTACTAAGTTTTGAGCAAAAGTACTAACCACATGCGCACTGCGAACCATGCGCATGCACATTTTTGCCTTAATCGCTCCGTTGCGAAAATCGTCAACGAGCGAACAACTCGGAATGACCCCCCCAAGACAAATCTTTTTTTCTCTGTATACTGTATATAGACTCTGACAGCACCAATTACACCAGCTGTGAGCTGCCTGTGAGGAAGTACGTGCCTGTGTTCATTAGAGATGTGCACTTGAAATTTTTCGGGTTTTGTGTTTTGGTTTTGGGTTCGGTTCCGCGGCCGTGTTTTGGGTTCGACCGCGTTTTGGCAAAACCTCACCGAATTTTTTTTGTCGGATTCGGGTGTGTTTTGGATTCGGGTGTTTTTTTCAAAAAACCCTAAAAAAACAGCTTAAATCATTTGGGGGTCATTTTGATCCCAAAGTATTATTAACCTCAAAAACCATAATTTCCACTCATTTTCAGTCTATTCTGAATACCTCACACCTCACAATATTATTTTTAGTCCTAAAATTTGCACCGAGGTAGCTGTGTGAGTAAGATAAGCGACCCTAGTGGCCGACACAAACACCGGGCCCATCTAGGAGTGGCACTGCAGTGTCACGCAGGATGGCCCTTCCAAAAAACACTCCCCAAACAGCACATGACGCAAAGAAAAAAAGAGGCGCAATGAGGTAGCTGTGTGAGTAAGCTAAGCGACCCTAGTGGCCGACACAAACACCGGGCCCATCTAGGAGTGGCACTGCAGTGTCACGCAGGATGGCCCTTCCAAAAAACACTCCCCAAACAGCACATGACGCAAAGAAAAAAAGAGGCGCAATGAGGTAGCTGTGTGAGTAAGCTAAGCGACCCTAGTGGCCGACACAAACACCGGGCCCATCTAGGAGTGGCACTGCAGTGTCACGCAGGATGGCCCTTCCAAAAAACACTCCCCAAACAGCACATGACGCAAAGAAAAAAAGAGGCGCAATGAGGTAGCTGTGTGAGTAAGCTAAGCGACCCTAGTGGCCGACACAAACACCGGGCCCATCTAGGAGTGGCACTGCAGTGTCACGCAGGATGGCCCTTCCAAAAAACACTCCCCAAACAGCACATGACGCAAAGAAAAAAAGAGGCGCAATGAGGTAGCTGTGTGAGTAAGATAAGCGACCCTAGTGGCCGACACAAACACCGGGCCCATCTAGGAGTGGCACTGCAGTGTCACGCAGGATGGCCCTTCCAAAAAACACTCCCCAAACAGCACATGACGCAAAGAAAAAAAGAGGCGCAATGAGGTAGCTGTGTGAGTAAGATAAGCTACCCTAGTGGCCGACACAAACACCGGGCCCATCTAGGAGTGGCACTGCAGTGTCACGCAGGATGGCCCTTCCAAAAAACACTCCCCAAACAGCACATGACGCAAAGAAAAAAAGAGGCGCAATGAGGTAGCTGTGTGAGTAAGCTAAGCGACCCTAGTGGCCGACACAAACACCGGGCCCATCTAGGAGTGGCACTGCAGTGTCACGCAGGATGGCCCTTCCAAAAAACACTCCCCAAACAGCACATGACGCAAAGAAAAAAAGAGGCGCAATGAGGTAGCTGTGTGAGTAAGCTAAGCGACCCTAGTGGCCGACACAAACACCGGGCCCATCTAGGAGTGGCACTGCAGTGTCACGCAGGATGGCCCTTCCAAAAAACCCTCCCCAAACAGCACATGACGCAAAGAAAAAAAGAGGCGCAATGAGGTAGCTGTGTGAGTAAGCTAAGCGACCCTAGTGGCCGACACAAACACCGGGCCCATCTAGGAGTGGCACTGCAGTGTCACGCAGGATGGCCCTTCCAAAAAACACTCCCCAAACAGCACATGACGCAAAGAAAAAAAGAGGCGCAATGAGGTAGCTGTGTGAGTAAGCTAAGCGACCCTAGTGGCCGACACAAACACCGGGCCCATCTAGGAGTGGCACTGCAGTGTCACGCAGGATGGCCCTTCCAAAAAACACTCCCCAAACAGCACATGACGCAAAGAAAAAAAGAGGCGCAATGAGGTAGCTGTGTGAGTAAGCTAAGCGACCCTAGTGGCCGACACAAACACCGGGCCCATCTAGGAGTGGCACTGCAGTGTCACGCAGGATGGCCCTTCCAAAAAACACTCCCCAAACAGCACATGACGCAAAGAAAAAAAGAGGCGCAATGAGGTAGCTGTGTGAGTAAGCTAAGCGACCCTAGTGGCCGACACAAACACCGGGCCCATCTAGGAGTGGCACTGCAGTGTCACGCAGGATGGCCCTTCCAAAAAACACTCCCCAAACAGCACATGACGCAAAGAAAAATTAAAGAAAAAAGAGGTGCAAGATGGAATTGTCCTTGGGCCCTCCCACCCACCCTTATGTTGTATAAACAGGACATGCACACTTTAACCAACCCATCATTTCAGTGACAGGGTCTGCCACAAGACTGTGACTGAAATGACGGGTTGGTTTGGACCCCCACCAAAAAAGAAGCAATTAATCTCTCCTTGCACAAACTGGCTCTACAGAGGCAAGATGTCCACCTCATCATCATCCTCCGATATATCACCGTGTACATCCCCCTCCTCACAGATTATCAATTCGTCCCCACTGGAATCCACCATCTCAGCTCCCTGTGTACTTTGTGGAGGCAATTGCTGCTGGTCAATGTCTCCACGGAGGAATTGATTATAATTCATTTTAATGAACATCATCTTCTCCACATTTTCTGGAAGTAACCTCGTACGCCGATTGCTGACAAGGTGAGCGGCGGCACTAAACACTCTTTCGGAGTACACACTTGTGGGAGGGCAACTTAGGTAGAATAAAGCCAGTTTGTGCAAGGGCCTCCAAATTGCCTCTTTTTCCTGCCAGTATAAGTACGGACTGTGTGACGTGCCTACTTGGATGCGGTCACTCATATAATCCTCCACCATTCTTTCAATGGGGAGAGAATCATATGCAGTGACAGTAGACGACATGTCCGTAATCGTTGACAGGTCCTTCAGTCCGGACCAGATGTCAGCATCAGCAGTCGCTCCAGACTGCCCTGCATCACCGCCAGCGGGTGGGCTCGGAATTCTGAGCCTTTTCCTCGCACCCCCAGTTGCGGGAGAATGTGAAGGAGGAGATGTTGACAGGTCGCGTTCCGCTTGACTTGACAATTTTCTCACCAGCAGGTCTTTCAACCCCAGCAGACTTGTGTCTGCCGGAAAGAGAGATCCAAGGTAGGTTTTAAATCTAGGATCGAGCACGGTGGCCAAAATGTAGTGCTCTGATTTCCACAGATTGACCACCCGTGAATCCTTGTTAAGCGAATTAAGGGCTCCATCCACAAGTCCCACATGCCTAGCGGAATCGCTCCGTGTTAGCTCCTCCTTCAATGTCTCCAGCTTCTTCTGCAAAAGCCTGATGAGGGGAATGACCTGACTCAGGCTGGCAGTGTCTGAACTGACTTCACGTGTGGCAAGTTCAAAGGGCAGCAGAACCTTGCACAACGTTGAAATCATTCTCCACTGCGCTTGAGACAGGTGCATTCCACCTCCTATATCGTGCTGAATTGTATAGGCTTGAATGGCCTTTTGCTGCTCCTCCAACCTCTGAAGCATATATAGGGTAGAATTCCACCTCGTTACCACTTCTTGCTTCAGATGATGGCAGGGTAGGTTCAGGCGTTTTTGGTGTTGCTCCAGTCTTCTGTACGTGGTGCCTGTACGCCGAAAGTGTCCCGCAATCCTTCTGGCCACCGACAGCATCTCTTGCACGCCCCTGTCGTTTTTTAAAAAATTCTGCACCACCAAATTCAAGGTATGTGCAAAACATGGGACGTGCTGGAATTTGCCCAGATTTAATGCACACACAATATTGCTGGCGTTGTCCGATGCCACAAATCCACAGGAGAGTCCAATTGGGGTAAGCCATTCCGCGATGATCTTCCTCAGTTGCCGTAAGAGGTTTTCAGCTGTGTGCGTATTCTGGAAACCGGTGATACAAAGCGTAGCCTGCCTAGGAAAGAGTTGGCGTTTGCGAGATGCTGCTACTGGTGCCGCCGCTGCTGTTCTTGCGGCGGGAGTCCATACATCTACCCAGTGGGCTGTCACAGTCATATAGTCCTGACCCTGCCCTGCTCCACTTGTCCACATGTCCGTGGTTAAGTGGACATTGGGTACAGCTGCATTTTTTAGGACACTGGTGACTCTTTTTCTGAGGTCTGTGTACATTTTCGGTATCGCCTGCCTAGAGAAATGGAACCTTGATGGTATTTGGTACCGGGGACACAGTACCTCCAACAAGTCTCTAGTTGGCTCTGCAGTAATGATGGATACCGGAACCACGTTTCTCACCACCCAGGATGCCAAGGCCTCAGTTATCCGCTTTGCAGCAGGATGACTGCTGTGATATTTCATCTTCCTCGCAAAGGACTGTTGGACAGTCAATTGCTTGGTGGAAGTAGTAAAAGTGGTCTTACGATTTCCCCTCTGGGATGACCATCGTCTCCCAGC
The DNA here is from genome assembly GCF_028390025.1 of Pseudophryne corroboree. Lineage (NCBI taxonomy): Eukaryota > Metazoa > Chordata > Amphibia > Anura > Myobatrachidae > Pseudophryne > Pseudophryne corroboree. The sequence continues at coordinate 550,818,827 of NC_086448.1, read as the reverse complement.
AGCAACAACAGCAGCGCCAGCAGCAGTAGGCGTTACACGCAAGGATGCATCGGAGGAATCCCAGGCAGGAGAGGAATCGTCAGAATTGCCAGTGACATGGCCTGCAGGACTATTGGCATTCCTGGGGAAGGAGGAAATTGACACTGAGGGAGTTGGTGGGGTGGTTTGCGTGAGCTTGGTTACAAGAGGAAGGGATTTACTGGTCAGTGGACTGCTTCCGCTGTCGCCCAAAGTTTTTGAACTTGTCACTGACTTATTATGAATGCGCTGCAGGTGACGTATAAGGGAGGATGTTCCGAGGTGGTTAACGTCCTTACCCCTACTTATTACAGCTTGACAAAGGCAACACACGGCTTGACAAATGTTGTCCGCATTTCTGTTGAAATACTTCCACACCGAAGAGCTGATTTTTTTGGTATTTTCACCAGGCATGTCAACAGCCATATTCCTCCCACGGACAACAGGTGTCTCCCCGGGTGCCTGACTTAAACAAACCACCTCACCATCAGAATCCTCCTTGTCAATTTCCTCCCCAGCGCCAGCAACACCCATATCCTCCTCATCCTGGTGTACTTCAACACTGACATCTTCAATCTGACTATCAGGAACTGGACTGCGGGTGCTCCGTCCAGCACTTGCAGAGGGCGTGCAAATGGTGGAAGGCGCATGCTCTTCACGTCCAGTGTTGGGAAGGTCAGGCATCGCAACCGACACAATTGGACTCTCCTTGTGGATTTGGGATTTTGAAGAACGCACAGTTCTTTGCGGTGCTTTTGCCAGCTTGAGTCTTTTCAGTTTTCTAGCGAGAGGCTGAGTGCTTCCATCCTCATGTGAAGCTGAACCACTAGCCATGAACATAGGCCAGGGCCTCAGCCGTTCCTTGCCACTCCGTGTGGTAAATGGCATATTGGCAAGTTTACACTTCTCCTCCGACAATTTTATTTTAGATTTTGGAGTCCTTTTTTTACTGATATTTGGTGTTTTGGATTTTACATGCTCTGTACTATGACATTGGGCATCGGCCTTGGCAGACGACGTTGCTGGCATTTCATCGTCTCGGCCATGACTAGTGGCAGCAGCTTCAGCACGAGGTGGAAGTGGATCTTGATCTTTCCCTAATTTTGGAACCTCAACATTTTTGTTCTCCATATTTTAATAGGCACAACTAAAAGGCACCTCAGGTAAACAATGGAGATGGATGGATACTAGTATACTTATGGATGGACGAGCGACTGCCGACACAGAGGTAGCTACAGCCGTGGACTACCGTACTGTGTCTGCTGCTAATATAGACTGGATGATAATGAGATGAAATCAATATATATTATATCACACTAGTACTGCAGCCGGACAGGTAGATATATTTATTATGTAATGACTGATGACGGACCTGCTGGACACTGTCAGCTCAGCAGCACCGCAGACTGCTACAGTAAGCTACTATAGTAGTATGTATAAAGAAGAAAGAAAAAAAAAAACCACGGGTAGGTGGTATACAATTATGGATGGACGAGCGACTGCCGACACAGAGGTAGCTACAGCCGTGGACTACCGTACTGTGTCTGCTGCTAATATAGACTGGATGATAATGAGATGAAATCAATATATATTATATCACACTAGTACTGCAGCCGGACAGGTAGATATATTTATTATGTAATGACTGATGACGGACCTGCTGGACACTGTCAGCTCAGCAGCACCGCAGACTGCTACAGTAAGCTACTATAGTAGTATGTATAAAGAAGAAAGAAAAAAAAAAACCACGGGTAGGTGGTATACAATTATGGATGGACGAGCGACTGCCGACACAGAGGTAGCTACAGCCGTGGACTACCGTACTGTGTCTGCTGCTAATATAGACTGGATGATAATGAGATGAAATCAATATATATTATATCACACTAGTACTGCAGCCGGACAGGTAGATATATTTATTATGTAATGACTGATGACGGACCTGCTGGACACAGTCAGCTCAGCAGCACCGCAGACTGATACAGTAAGCTACTATAGTAGTATGTATAAAGAAGAAAGAAAAAAAAAACCCACGGGTAGGTGGTATACAATTATGGATGGACGAGCGACTGCCGACACAGAGGTAGCTACAGCCGTGGACTACCGTACTGTGTCTGCTGCTAATATAGACTGGATGATAATGAGATGAAATCAATATATATATATATATAATATCACTAGTACTGCAGCCGGACAGGTAGATATATTTATTATGTAATGACTGATGACGGACCTGCTGGACACTGTCAGCTCAGCAGCACCGCAGACTGCTACAGTAAGCTACTATAGTAGTATGTATAAAGAAGAAAGAAAGAAAAAACCACGGGTAGGTGGTATACAATTATGGATGGACGAGCGACTGCCGACACAGAGGTAGCTACAGCCGTGGACTACCGTACTGTGTCTGCTGCTAATATAGACTGGATGATAATGAGATGAAATCAATATATATATATATATAATATCACTAGTACTGCAGCCGGACAGGTAGATATATTTATTATGTAATGACTGATGACGGACCTGCTGGACACTGTCAGCTCAGCAGCACCGCAGACTGCTACAGTAAGCTACTATAGTAGTATGTATAAAGAAGAAAAAAAAAAAACCACGGGTAGGTGGTATACAATTATGGATGGACGAGCGACTGCCGACACAGAGGTAGCTACAGCCGTGGACTACCGTACTGTGTCTGCTGCTAATATAGACTGGATGATAATGAGATGAAATCAATATATATTATATCACACTAGTACTGCAGCCGGACAGGTAGATATATTTATTATGTAATGACTGATGACGGACCTGCTGGACACAGTCAGCTCAGCAGCACCGCAGACTGATACAGTAAGCTACTATAGTAGTATGTATAAAGAAGAAAGAAAAAAAAAAACCACGGGTAGGTGGTATACAATTATGGATGGACGAGCGACTGCCGACACAGAGGTAGCCACAGCCGTGGACTACCGTACTGTGTCTGCTGCTAATATAGACTGGATGATAATGAGATGAAATCAATATATATATATATAATATCACTAGTACTGCAGCCGGACAGGTAGATATATTTATTATGTAATGACTGATGACGGACCTGCTGGACACTGTCAGCTCAGCAGCACCGCAGACTGCTACAGTAAGCTACTATAGTAGTATGTATAAAGAAGAAAGAAAAAAAAAACCACGGGTAGGTGGTATACAATTATGGATGGACGAGCGACTGCCGACACAGAGGTAGCTACAGCCGTAGACTACCGTACTGTGTCTGCTGCTAATATAGACTGGATGATAATGAGATGAAATCAATATATATATATATATATATATATAATATCACTAGTACTGCAGCCGGACAGGTAGATATATTTATTATGTAATGACTGATGACGGACCTGCTGGACACTGTCAGCTCAGCAGCACCGCAGACTGCTACAGTAAGCTACTATAGTAGTATGTATAAAGAAGAAAGAAAAAAAAAACCACGGTAGGTGGTATACAATTATGGATGGACGAGCGACTGCCGACACAGAGGTAGCTACAGCCGTGGACTACCGTACTGTGTCTGCTGCTAATATAGACTGGATGATAATGAGATGAAATCAATATATATATATATAATATCACTAGTACTGCAGCCGGACAGGTAGATATATTTATTATGTAATGACTGATGACGGACCTGCTGGACACTGTCAGCTCAGCAGCACCGCAGACTGCTACAGTAAGCTACTATAGTAGTATGTATAAAGAAGAAAGAAAAAAAAAAAACCACGGGTAGGTGGTATACAATTATGGATGGACGAGCGACTGCCGACACAGAGGTAGCTACAGCCGTGGACTACCGTACTGTGTCTGCTGCTAATATAGACTGGATGATAATGAGATGAAATCAATATATATATATATATATATATATATAATATCACTAGTACTGCAGCCGGACAGGTATATATATTTATTATGTAATGACTGATGACGGACCTGCTGGACACAGTCAGCTCAGCAGCACCGCAGACTGCTACAGTAAGCTACTATAGTAGTATGTATAAAGAAGTAAAAAAAAAAAAAAAATCACGGGTAGGTGGTATACAATATTATATATATATTATATACAATTATATATATATATATATATATATATATATATTAAACTGGTGGTGACTGGTGGTCAGGTCACTGGTCACACTATCAGCAACTTGCAAGTAGTACTCCTAAGCAGACAATCACAATATATATTATACTGGTGGTCACAGTGTGGTCACAATGGCAGTGTGGCACTCTGGCAGCAAAAGTGTGCACTGTACGTTATATGTACTCCTGAGTCCTGCTCTCAGACTCTAACTGCTCCCCACTGTCAGTGTCTCCCCCACAAGTCAGATAATATACAGTCACACTATCTATCACTTCAGCAAGTAACTAGTACTCCTCCTAATGCTCCCCAAAATTACTACTGTGTCTCTCTCTACTGTCTCACTCTCTTCTCTATAAACGGAGAGGACGCCAGCCACGTCCTCTCCCTATCAATCTCAATGCACGTGTGAAAATGGCGGCGACGCGCGGCTCCTTATATAGAATCCGAGTCTCGCAATAGAATCCGAGCCTCGCGTGAATCCGACAGCGGGATGATGACGTTCGGGCGCGCTCGGGTTAACCGAGCAAGGCGGGAAGATCCGAGTCGCTCGGCCCCGTGTAAAAAAACATGAAGTTCGGGCGGGTTCGGATTCCGAGGAACCGAACCCGCTCATCCCTAGTGTCCATCTACACACACAAAAGGTCAGCCCCACCTCCCTGAGGTAAGGGGCAGGTTCCTCAGGCAGTGGGAACCTGCTCCCTTTGCTAAGCCAGTTATCTGACTTTCCTCAAAATGGTCGCGCGGTGGCCCAAGGAAAAACCTCATTTTTAGTCTGGGTAGCAGTGGACCCCTTAGTCAGCAGGGACCCTGGTGCAAGGCTCCTGCTGCACCAATGGCAGTTCCACCTCCAAATTATTATATGTTCAATTTGGCAGCAATTTTTAATTGGATTAAAGCTATTCTATATACCATTTAAATGACATAATAGAAACAGACAGCTGGCTACTTTGTGGATATGTATGCAGTTTAAGTAGAGAAGGAGAAATTTGTAGGAAAGTAGTAGGAGAAAGATAAAAAGATTCATATTGTGGTGAGTGTTTTTAATTCTCAGTAGTTCTTTTTTAAAGTTTTTGCAAAAGCATAAAAGGAGATGGGTACAAAAAGGAAAAAAGGAGGGGAAGGGAGGAAAGGCGTCTTGTTTTTTGTTCTTGTTTAAAATCCACAAAATTTAGCCTTTTTTTTATCTACAACCAAAATATTTTTCTTGCCTTGTTTTTCACTCTGCAGTTGAGCTTCCACTCTCAACATTCTACTGAGCCTACCCTCACTAAATGATCAATTAACTTTTTACATCTAAATGTAAGGGTTACTTCTCTATTCTAATCTACCTTGGATTTTTTGCCATTTTAACACTGTTAATTACTATGTTGTCCTGTACAACCATAACTCAGTTGGCCTTTGTGACACATATCTTACTTAGTTCACCTTCTATTTTCCAGCCGTGTATCTGTCTCTGTCAATCTTTTCCAGTCCTACTCTGGAGTGGGATCCATGTTTTGCCTCAAAATCTATGGCAGAAATATTTTTAAAGTAGAGATGTGCGGCTGTCACTTTTCGTGTTTTGGTTTTGGTTCTAATTCCCCTTTCATGTTTTGGTTTTGGCTTGGTTTTGCCAAAACCAAACTTTCGAGTTTTGGTTTTGGTTTTGGATCTGGATGATTTTTGAAAAAAAACATACAAACAGCTAAAATCACAGAATTTGTGGGTAATTTTGCTCCTACGGTTTTATTACCCTCAATAACAATCATTTCCACTCATTTCCAGTCTATTCTGAACACCTCACACCTCACAATATTGTTTTTAGGCCAAAAGGTTGCACCGAGGTTGATGGATGACTAAGCTAAGCGACACAAGTGGACAACACAAACACCTGGCCCATCTAAGAGTTGCACTGCAGTGTCAGACAGAAGGGTAGATATAAAAAAAGGCCCCAAACAGCACATCATGCAAAGAAGAAAAAGAATTGCAATGAGGTAGTTGTATGACTAAGCCAAGCGACACAAACAATTGGCCCATCTAGGCGTGGCACTGCAGTGGCAGATAGGAGAGCAGATATAAAAAAAAGGCCCCAAACAGCACATCATGCAAAGAAGAAAAAGAATTGCAATGAGGTAGCTGTATGACAAAGCCAAGTGACACAAACAATTGGCCCATCTAGGCGTGGCACTGAAGTGGCAGACAGGAGGGCAGATATAAAAAAATGGCCCCAAACAGCACATGATGCAAAGAAGAAAAAAAGGTGCACCGAGGTTGCTGTATGACTAAGCCAAGCAACACAACCACCTGGCCCATCTAGTAGTGTCACGCAGTGGCTGAATGTCGAGAGAGGGCCACAATTGTTCGGTCCACTGACAGCATCTCCAGCACGCTTCAGTAATTTTTAAAAGATTCTGCAATTGGTGGACTTATACGGAAGTACCCCAGGACTAATACAGCAGTACCCCTGGACTCATACGGCAGTGTCAGACAGTATGGCACTTTTCCAAAACTAGGCCCCTAACAGCACCTCATGCAAAGATGTCGAAGAGGTGCAATGAGGTAGCTGTATGACTAAGCCAAGCGACACAAACAAATCCAACTGGAATTATACGTCCAACTCACTGGAATTCATTGGCAAAATCAGTGTAATTATACGTCCAAATCACTGGAATTAATTGGCAAGATCACTGTAATTATACGTCCAAATCTCTGGAATTAATTGCCAAGATCACTGTAATTAATAATTATACGTCCAAATCACTGGAATTAATTGGCAAAATCACTGTAATTAATAATTATACATCCAAATCACTGGAATTATACTGCAAAATCACTGTAATTATACATCCAAATCACTGGAATTAATTGGCAAAATCACTGTAATTAATAATTATACATCCAAATCACTCGACTTAAATGGCAAAATCTCGGTATCGCCTGCCTAGTGAAGTGGAATCTAGATGGGATTTGGTACCGGGGACACAATACCTCCATCAATTGTCTAAATCCCACTGCACTAATGACGCACGTCTAACACCAACATAAGTGTCAAGGCCTCAGTTATGAGGGCTTCCATCGTCATGTGAAGCTGAACCACTAGTCATGAACATAGGCCAGGGCCTCAGCTGTTCCTTGCCACTCCGTGTCGTAAATGGCATATTGACAAGTTTACATTTCTCCTCGGACCATTTAAATTTCTTTTTTTGGGTCTTTTTTACTGAACTTTTTGGATTTTACATGCCCTCTACTATCACATTGGGCATCAGCCTTGGCAGACGACGATGGCATTTCATCGTCCATGTCATGGCTAGTGGCAGCAGCTTCAGCACTCGGAGGAAGTGGTTCTTGATCTTTCCCTATTTTATCCTCAAATGTTTGTTCTACATTATGTTTTTGGAGTTATATAACACAATATGCGGCACAGGAATGACTGTGACTGCCTGGTCACTGGAATGACTGATGGTCAGGACACTACCACTAGTCTGATGCAGCACAACACAGCAACACTGTAAGGGACTTGTTGTTGTTATTATTATTAGTATATGACAGCAGTGGACATATAGCAGCAGCATATACCCAGTGCCGTAACTATGTGTGTGCCAGGTGTGCCTGGCACATAGCGCAGTCGCACTGAGGGCGCAATGGCCAGCGGCTTGTAATGAGTCAATTTGACTCATTACAAGTCGCCTGTGCCGGAGGAGGAGAGGGAGCAGCGGAGAAGGAGGGAGGGGGATGAGGGAGCCACAGCAGCGCTATGTAATTGGTAGCGGCACCGCTGCAGCAGTTCCTCTCCTTCCACATTGGCTGGCCCGGTGCTGATATGAATGCTGGGATGTGCTTCCTTCCTCCCAGTATTCACAGCGGCAGCGGGCAGCCAATGCTGAAGGAGAGGTACAGCTGCGTGCGGCACCGCTGGTAATTACAGTGCACTGCTGCGACTCCCTCCTCCTCCTATCTATCTATCTATCTATCTATCTCTATCTATCTATCTATTGGTCTGTCTACCTAATGTGTAAAAGCGGGACGCTGTCTGCTGTAATGTGTAAAAAAGGGGATACAGTCTGCCGTAATGTGTAAATAGGGGGATGCTGTCTGCTGTAATGTGTAAAAAAGGGGACGCTGTCTGCTGTAATGTTTAAAAAGGGGGACGCTGTCTGCCGTAATGTGTAAAAAAGGGGGTGCAGTCTGCCGTAATGTGTAAATAGGGGGACGCTGTCTGCCGTAATGTGTAAAAAAGGGGACGCTGTCTGGCGTAATGTTTAAAAAGGGGGACGCTGTCTGCTGTAATGTGTAAAAAAGGGGACGCTGTCTGCTGTAATGTTTAAAAAGGGGGACGCTGTCTGCCGTAATGTGTAAAAAAGGGGGCGCAGTCTGCCGTAATGTGTAAATAGGGGGACGCTGTCTGCCGTAATGTGTAAAAAAGGGGACACTGTCTGCCGTAATGTTTAAAAAGGGGGACGCTGTCTGCCGTAATGTGTAAAAAAGGGGGTGCTGTCTGCGTTAATGTGTAAAAAGGGGATGCTGTCTGCCGTAATGTGTAAAAAGGGGGACATTGTCTGCCATAATGTGTAAAAAGGGGACGCTGTCTACCGTAATGTGTAAAAAGGGGGATGCAGTCTGCCGTAATGTGTAAAAAGTGTACACTGTCTACCGTAATGTGTAAAAAGGGGACGCTGTCTGCAGTAATGTGTAAAAAGGGGATACTATCTGCCGTAATGTGTAAAAAGGGGAAGCTGTTTGCCGTAATGTGTAAAAGGGGGACTGGCTGCCATAATGTGTAAAAATGGACGTTGTCTGCCGTAATGTTTTAAAAGGGGACGCTGCCTGCCATAATGTGTAAAAAGGGGGACTATCTGCCGTAATGTCTAAAAAGGGGAATCTGTCTGCCTGGTGTAGTGGTGCTACTGTGTGGCATAATTTGAATAATGGAGACTACTATAATATGTAATGTGAATTGGTATTATTTTGTTGCCACACCCCTTCCCCATGAAGCCATGCCCCTATATTTTTTGCACGCGCCTACGGCGCGCACTGCCCCTTTTTTACATAAAGGGGGCGGCGCCGATACCCTATCTTGCACACAGCGCAAAAAGTCTAGTTACGGCACTGCGTATACCACTGTGACTGCCTGGTCACTGGAATGACTAATGACCAGGACACTACCACTGGTCTGAGGCAGGACAACACAGCAACACTGTAAGGGACTTATTATACAGCAGCACTGGACATATGGCAGCAAAGAACACCACCACTGTGACTGATGCAGCACAACACACCACCACCGAACTGATGCAGCACAACACATCACCACTGGACAGCACTGGCCATATGGCAGCAGAGGACACCACCACTGTGACTGATGCAGCCCAACACACCACTGAACTGATGCAGCACAACACAGCACCACCGAACTGATGCAGCACAACACATCACCACTGGACAGCACTGGCCATATGGCAGCAGAGGACACCACCACTGTGACTGATGCAGCCCAACACACCACTGAACTGATGCAGCACAACACAGCACCACTGGACAGCACTGGACATATGGCAGCAGAGGACACAAGCACTGTGATTGGACATATTCAGCACAAGACACGGACACTGAGGACACTGAGAGAACGGAGACACGTCCTCTCTGTACACTCTCCAATGCCGGAGTGAAAATGGCGGGGACGCGTGGCTCCTTATATGGAATCCAAATCCTGCGAGAATCCGACAGCGGGATGATAACATTTTGCCTCGTTCTGGTTTCCGAGACAGGCGGGAAAACCCGAGCCTGGCTCGGAATCGGACTCGAATGGTGAACTTTGGTATGGTTCAGTTCTCTGAGAACCGAACCCGCTCATCTCTATTTTAAAGGCAAAGCTAGACTGGTTTTGCTTTAAAAAAAAAACAAAAAAAAAACTGAACGTTTTTACTAGAGATGAGCGGGTTCTGTTCTCTGAGAACCAGCCCCTGACTCCCCCGAACTTTGTGATCCAAGCCGGGTCATCAAGGCAAAATGTCATCATCCAGCTGTCGGATTTTCGCGGGTTTTGGATTCTATATAAGTATTTGCATTGGATGGTGTACTGGACGGACGTTTCCGTCTCAGTACTGGGTGGTGATGGATGGGGGTGCCCTGTGTGCTGTATCTGAAAAAGGGGTGCTCTCTGCTGTATGTGAAAAACAGGTTCTCTCTACATAGTAACATAGTAACATAGTAACATAGTATCTGAGGTTGAAAAAATACAATTGTCCATCGAGTTCAACCTAACTCTCTGTCAGCTGTATCTGAAAAAGGGGTACTCTCTGCTGTATCTGAAAGAGGGGTGCTCTCTGTCTTCTGTATCTGAAAAATGGGTGCTCTCCCTGTATGCTGTATCTGAAAGGGGTGATCTGTCCTTCCATCCAGGGGCTCTGCCCCAGTGTAAAATAGAAATAATAAAAGCTAAAAACAAAAAGCCTAAAAGTATAATTATAAAAAAATATAAATATTTTTTTGTGCTGTACTCCAGTGTACTATACAGTTGTTATTTTATTTTCATAAGTACTGTGACACTTCCGGTCAGACCACAGTATATTGGGGGTAATTCCAAGTTGATCGCAGCAGGAAATTTTTTAGCAGTTGGGCAAAACCATGTGCACTGCAGGGGGGAGGGGGGGGGGCAGATATAACATTTGCAGAAAGAGTTAGATTTGGGTGGGTTATTTTGTTTCTGTGCAGGGTAAATACTAGCTGCTTTATTTTTACACTGCAATTTAGATTGCAGATTGAACACACCACACCCAATTCTAACTCTCTCTGCACATGTTAAATCTGCCTCCCCTGCAGTGCACATGGTTTTGCCCAACTGCTAACAAAATTCCTGCTGCGATCAACTTGGAATTAACCCCATTATTTCTTACTTATACACGTACAGTGCGACGCTGTCGGTGAAGTCAACCACAGTATGTAATTATTATAGTCATTTCTGACTCATTTGTGCGATGCTGTTGGTGAAGTCAACCGCAGTGTGTAATTATTATATACATTTCTGTCAGTGAAGGTCAACCCTAATTTGTGTTGATAGAAATGGAGGCTACTACTAGTGCTAAAGCTGCTGCCACCAGTCATGACATTGACAATGCAAGTCCGTCAACGTCATCTGCTAAGGCAGGGGCATAGAGGGCTTCAGTCAGGGTATGTAAAATCATGAAATTTTAGAGTTGTAAAGAAAAAATAATCAAAAGAAAATTTAGCTGCAGAGGCAGTAAGACAAACTGCGCATTCAGAATCAGAACAATCAGACATTCTTGAGGAACGTTTAGGAGTGTCCGCATCAGCTACAGTATATGTGAGTCTGACATTTCTCACATTATCCTCATACAGAAGTCTCTTTCACCTCCTTCCACCATTTCTGAACCATCTGCACATGCGGGGAGAAGTACAAGTAAAGAGGGTGATGAATCTGATGAGGAGGGCGATGAATCTGATGAGGAAGACATAATACAAATTGAGGATTCGTGTGAGGAAGTGGGACAGGATGAGGGGGATATGTGTGTACTGTCTAACAATGGGGATGTTGATGATGATGTTGTTTGTGTAAGTCAGCCACCGGTGGCTGCAGTTGTTTACCGTGATAAAAAGAAAGCCATTGCGATGCTTGGAGATAAAATAAAAAAAAAAACACCTCTTGGGTATGGGATTATTTTAACCCCAATCCTGACAATATTTATGGAAGCATCTGCTCCATTTGTGAGACCAAATTTAGTAGAGGTAGGAACGTTAGCCATCTAGGCACATCCTCCATGTTGCGTCATTTGCGGCGAAAACATGACATTTATTGTACAATATTATAATGTATCATTTCAGCCACAAGTGACGGTCCCTGTCACTGAAATTATTGGTTTGCTAAACTGTGCATATCCTGTTTAATATATACAGTATAAGGGTGGGTGAGAGGGCCCAAGGACAATTATTTCTTTGCGTTATGTGTTCTTTAGGGTATTTTTTGGGCATAATTTATAAAACTGCCATCCTGTCTGCCACTGCAGTGCCACTCCTAGATGGGCCAGGTGTTTGTGCCACCCACTTCTGTCACTTAGCTTAGTCATCCAGCTACCTCAATGCAACCTTTTGGCCCAAACTGGATGCAAACAATATTGTAAACTGTGAGGTGTTCAAAATAAACTAGAAATGAGTGGAAATTAATGTTATTGAGGTTAATATTACTGTATTGGACAAAAACACCCACAAATTCTGTGATTTTTGCTGTTTTTATGATTTAAAAAAAAAATTAGAACCAAAGCCAAAACACACAAGGGCGGTTTTGGTAAAACCAATCCAAAACCAAAACACAAAGAAAAAATAGGATTTTGGTACTTACCAGGTAAATCCTTTTCTTTGAATCCATAGGGGGCACTGGAGTACTCTTGGGATATGGACGGCTTCCGCAGGAACAGGGCACTGAATATTTAAATTTAGAACTCTCCACCCCTCCATATCCCAGAGTACCTCAGTGTTTTTTTACTGAGCCGAACAGGAGCTATAGAGAGGTTGACAATGGAGAATTACATATAACATAACGGACAACAATAAAGTTGACACATAACGTTACTGACAACTAAACAGTTGACACCATAACTGATAGAACTTGATCATTTGAACCAGTCGGTGAGAGTGTGTTACCATAAGATCCCCTGAACTTACCACAAACCAGGTAAAACTGCTCTGGGTGGGCGTCCAGTGCCCCCTATGGATTCAAAGAAAAGGATTTACCTGGTAAATACCAAAATCCTATTTTCTTTTTCATCCACTAGGGGTCACTGGAGTACTCTTGGGACGTACCAAAGCTTCCCCCGTGGGTGGGAGAGCTGTTTGGCACCTGTAACACTAGGCGGCCAAAGCTAGATGCTGATGCCGCAAACGTATCAAACTTGTAAAAGCGCACAAACGTGTGCACTGATGACCATGTAGCCGCACGGCAAAGCTGCGTCGTAGAAACCCCACGACCAGCTGCCCATGAAGTTCCCACAGAACGTGTGGAATGAGCTGTTACTGATGTAGGCGGCTGTAACCTAGCATGAAGGTAAGCCTGACGTATGGTCAGTTTTATCCATCTGGGTAAGGTCTGCTAAGAAGCTGGCCAACCCATCTTGGCAGCATCATAGAGAACAAACAACGTATCCGTCTTACGAACTGCAGACGTTCGGGATACATAAACGCGTAATGCGCGTACCACATCCAAAGTTCCAGAATCGTCTGTTAACACAGGAACTACTATTGGTTGATTGATGTGAAAAGATGACACTACCTTTGGTAAGAAAGCGGGATTCATCCGAAGTTCCGCTCTGTCATCATGAAACACCAAATACGGTGGCTTGCATGACAAGGCACCCAAATCTGAAACACGCCTTGCTGAAGCTAAGGCTAGGAGAAAAATTGTTTTCTAAGTGAGAAACTTAATATCCACTTGTTGTAAGGGTTCAAAATATGAAGGCTGTAAGAAATCGAAAACCAGATTCAAGTACCATGGCGCTGTAGGTGGAATGAATGGAGGCTGTACTCTGAGGACACCTTGCAGAAAGGTGTGTACAGACGGTAATAGAGCCAATCGTCTTTGAAAGTAAATTGACAAAACAGATACCTGCACCTTTAGTGTAGATAAACGCAGTCCTCCATCTAACCCCGTCTGTAGAAATAGCAAAAGACAGGATAACTTGAAAGATGATGTCGGAAACCTCCGAGCTTCACACCAACCTATATAGGCATGCCAAATTCTGTAATAATGAGCTGCCGTAACTGGCTTCCTAGCTCGTAACATGGTTGGTATAACCGATTCTGGAATGCCCTCTCTTCTTAAGAGGGCGGTCTCAGCAGCCACCCCGTCAAACGCAGCCGCGGAAAATCGGGGTAAAGGACGGACCCTGTTGTAACAGGTCCGGACGAAGTGGGAGTGGCCAAGGATCGTCTGCGAGTAGTCAGCGGAGATCCGAGAACCAAGCTCTCCGAGGCTAATGAGGCGCCACTAGTATGACTGTGGCAGACTCTCTTTTGATCCGTTTTAGCAACAGAGGGAGCAGCGGAAATGGTGGAAACAGATACACGAGGCTGTACGGCCACGCGATTGTGAGAGCATCCACCACCACTGCCTTTGGATCTCGCGTTCTGGACACATACTGGGGCGTTTGGTGATTTTGGCGAGATGCCATCAGGTCCACTTGATGGTAACCCCACCTTTGGACCAACATGTGAAACACTTCGGGATTTAATGCCCATTCTCCTGGATGAAAATCCCGACGGCTGAGATAATCCGCCTCCCAGTTGTCCACTCCCGGAATGAACACTGCCGACAATATCACTTGGTGATGCTCGGCCCAATTGAGGATTCGAGCTACTTCCTGTATTGCCATACGGCTTCTCGTTCCTCCTTGTTTGTTGATGTACGTGACCGCCGTCGCGTTGTCTGACTGCACCTGGACAGTCTGAGACTGAAGCATGTGCACTGCTTGTCGTAGCGCATTGTAAATTTCCTGGAGTTCCAGGACATTTATAGACAGCAATCTTTCGTGATCTGCCCAGAGACCCTGGAGCTGACAATTTTGAACTACAGCTCCCCAACCTCTGAGACTCGCGTCCGTCATTAGAATTATCCAATTCCAGGCACCGAACCGTTTCCCTGTGGTTAGATTGTGTACTTTGAGCCACCAGAGTAGAGATACCCTGGCCCAAGGCGACAACCTCACCCTGTGGTGAATCTGCAGATGCGAGCCCTACCACTGTGCAAGCACATCCAGTTGAAAAGGACGTGAGTGAAATCTTCCAAACTGAAGCACTTCGAAAGCCACCACCATTGTGCCTAAGAGGCGAATGCACAAATGTACTGAGACTGTGCATGGCTTGAGCACTAATTGTACCAGATGACGAATAATCTGTACTTTCTGTTCTGGTAGTTAAATTCTTTGATTTACCGTATCGAGAATCATACCTAGGAATTGAAGTAGTTGAGACGGAATTAGATGTGATTTCTTGAAGTTGACAATCCAACCGTGCTGAACTAGTACATTGTACGTTAGCAACGCATGTTGGAGGAGCATCTGTTGAGACGGAGCTTTGATGAGCAGATTGTCCAAGTACGGAACTATTATCACTCCCAGGGATCTGAGATGAGCTATCATCACAGACATCACTTTGGTGAATACCCGAGGCGCTGACGAGAGGCCAAACGGTAGAGCCTGAAACTGGTAATGGGTCTGCCATATCGCAAAACGCAAGAACCTCTGATGAGGTGGCCAAATCGGAATGTGTAAGTACGCATCCTTGAGATCTAGCGCAATCATGAATTCCTGTGGCTCTAAACCTGCAATTACTGACCGCAGAGATTCCATCTTGAATCTGTAGTAAGTGACATACTGATTGAGACCCTTTAGGTTAAATATTGGCCTGACGGAGCCATCCGGCTTTGGAACCACAAACAGACTGGAATAATAACCCTGACCTTGTTGTTGTACAGGGACTGGAATCAAAACTGCTGAATCCAGCAGGGACTGAATGGCAATTTGCAGAACCGCCCTCTTGTCGTCCAACAGAGGCAGTCCTGTTTTGAAAAACCGCAGTGGCGGGAGACCGTCGAACTCTATTTTGTAACCTTTTAACACTAAATTGCGGATCCACCCATCTGTGGATGTCTGAAACCATGCCAAATGGAACGTTTGAAGGCGTGCTCCCACAATTGAAGATCCGAGATGGGCTGGGAGACCGTCATGCCACTGGCTTGTCGGTGACCTTAGCGTCCTGACGACTGGTGTTGGTTTGTTGGAAACCACGTCCTCGACCTCATCTACCAGTCGTGGTTGTTCCTCTACCATGGCCTCGAAAGGGCTGAGGGCTAAAGGATTTGAACGCCGGGCCAGAGTATTTCCGTCTAGGTACCGTTGGAGGCAATGGTAGGAAAACAGATTTTCCTCCCGTGGCCTCAGAAGTCCATTTGTCCAATTCAGGACCAAACAACTTCTCGCCACTGTAAGGTAACGCCTCTATACCTCTTTTGACCTCTGCCTCCGCTTGCCAAGAACGCAGCCATAGTGCTCGTCGTACTGTAACTAGCGATGATGAAATGCGAGAAGTGAGCTGACAGACATCAGTAGAAGCTGTACATAGATACTCAGCAGCTTCACAAATTTGATCAGCAAGAAGTATAAGGTGATCGTCATGTAGGGCAGACTTGAGTTCTGTTATCCATACAATTAGCGCCTTAGTGACCCAAATGCCAACCAACCCAGGTCTAAGCAACACTCCTGCTGCTATATACATGGACTTTAGCATAGCTTCTATTTTACGGTCTGAAGGGTATTTAAGCGTAGTAGCCGTTGGTACTGGTATGGTTAATTTCTTTGTAAGTTTTGACACAGACGAATACACCATTGGCGGATTCTCCCATGTACATGTCACAGACTCTGGAAAAGGGTAACTAGACTTAAATCTGCGAGGTATAGAAAACCGTTTATCTGGATTCTTTCGTGTTTCTACTAACATTTTATTAAGAGATTCCGAAACAGGAAAACACATTGGAGATCTCTTTCGTTTAGTAAAGACGAATTCATCATTTGTCAGAGGCTCCTCAGTTTCCGTAAACTTCAGAGACTGACGCACCGCTCTTATGAGATTATCAATGCCTGGGCTGTCAAAATCTTCACAATCTGACTGCTGGTCTACTTCGCCCTCCTCACCCTCATCTTGCGCAGTGAGGTCTGGCAAAGAATCATCAGAATGCAACATAGCAGAAACTGGTAAATCATAAGACAAATGAAATTTATCCCTTCTACCCAAAATGGTTTTGGACTTTTGGCAAGGCTGAGACGCCTCCGGTAGTTCTGGCGATCTCCGCCGAGACTCAGATCTTGCCGCTTCCCGCTCTTGTCGAGCGGCGGCCAATTCTGATTGCAATCCAGCCATGACATCTGTTAGCATAGCCCATGGAGGGTCCGGAAATGAAACCGGCTTTGAAACCGGAGCGGAAATTGTATTCGTAGCTGAATTCACAAAACATACTGTACATGTGGTAGATCCATCCGGTAACACACTGTTACAGACTTTGCAGTGAAACTGCTTTTTAGTTTTTGCTGGTGCCTTACTCATTATGCACACAGACAATACAATACACAAAAACAAACAACTTGCACGACTCAGTAAAATAGTACTAAGGTGTGGCTATATATATATCTGGCCAAGTGCAGTACACGTGGCCAGTCCTATATGAAATGTGATCCCAAATTCCCACTAACACCCCTGCGCCTCCGGTGGAGTAGAGATGTAGGACAGGAACGTTCTGGAATCACAACAGGAAGAACAGAAAGCATGGTTAAAATGGCCCCCATGCCAGGCTTACACTTATAATCACAGTACAGGTTATAAATTGTAAAAAACATATATAACCTGGGAATAATTTGTTTAATAACAAATCCTGGTAATAAAGGCTTAATAGCCTATGCTGTCTTATAACCCATGCAGCGTTTCATACTGCTGCTGCTATGGGTATTTCTCCCCCCCCCCCCTGTGCAACTGCGTGTGCTGTGAGACTTCTCCCCCCCCCTGTGCTCCGTGTACCGCTGTCTAGTACACGGAGCCAGGAAACGTACAAATAACCGGGGCGTGCTGTAGAGGGAGCCGGGGAGCGGGAGCCGGGTAGCGTGAGCCGGGGAGTGCGCTCCATAGAGTTGTAAAGCGGCGTGCCGCCGGCACGGCTCTGAACGGAGGGACTGAGCTTAACATCAATCAGCAGCGGCAGCCGGCTTACATAGCGGCAGGCGGCGCTTCACAAAACAGAGTCCCCACTGTCAAAGTCGAAAAATATTGTAATGCCTATACCCTGTACTAACCCCATGCACATGCCCGCTGCGCGTGCACTCAGTCCGCCGTGCGTGCACATATCCGCAATTTGCGTAGGATCGCTCCTGCGATCATGCGCGTGGTATGGGTATTTACGGCGGAGTTTGTGAGCGCGTAGAGGGTTATTAGAACATTACATATTTAACCCAAATAGTGCATTTTGTACCCATAGTTCCCCTACACCACATCAGCGAGTATCCACAGTTTAAACAGTTCCAGGACTAAGGGATTCGCCTTTGCATTATAGGAAGGGTCAGATAAAGGTTGGAAGGTGATGTCTAATATCCAGCTGTAGGGTATTTTAAGGGTAACACTCCGGTGTTGGTTAGAGAAAGATCGCATGTTCCAGCGTATAGTTATGTGCAAAAGTAGAATATAGATATTAACTGTATTTACTGTATATTATGTATGCGGCGGGAATCCAGTGGATACCACCCACCAGAGCAGTTGGGGAAAGACATCGCCCATCTTTCAAATCAACCTATGACCTCTCCTGTAATGAAAAGACACATCTCTGTGTCCAATGGACAATGAGATTACAGTGACCATTGTATTGTGTATGTAAGTTGTGTATAAAAAGCCCATTGTTGCCTGGCCGGTCAGAAGACTCTGAACGCTTTCTACCTGACAAGCGGAGGACCGGCCGGGTTGCGCTTGCGAACATTCTCACGTATGTACATTCTCTGTAGCCATTACTCTGTTTTAGATTTATCTTGTTAGCCTGTAGTGTATGATTTGTACTGTTTTACCTTTTGAAATAATCCACGTTGGCCTTAGAACCCTGTGGTTTCAACTACAAATCAGTGTTGTGTCCTCACTTTCCTGCAAGGGTTTAAAAGCATATTTAACTTTATAAGGTTTATAAGTATTGATAAGGTGTACGCACTGCGGGTACTTTATACCGTCAGCGCTACTTAAGGTTTAAGGTATAACATTGTTGCAGTACTTTGCTGCTAAGGGTTTAAGGTGTAATCATATCATTACATTGTATTACTTATAAGGTTTAAAGGTTATCAATTGTGTGTGCGCACGCTGAGCGTACTCTGTACACTCAGCGCGGCGTGTGTACGCCAAGTACGTACCACGTGCGGGACTCTGTACGCAAATAGAGTACAAAGTGCGTAGCGCATGTATTCAGTCTAGCGGCCATAGTGGCTCCACGGTAAAAGTGTATCTAGAGGTATAGCTTTATGGTTTAAGATAATATCAACATTATCAATTGGGGGCATCGTCCGGTTTTTCCTCATACCCGCAGCCTAGCAGGTTTACGCAGACTTTATCTATCAGCAAAGGGCGGAAAGGTATCCCCCGTAAGCCTTCTCTTGGTTGGTGGATACACTAGTGCTGATTAGATAAGCGTCTGCCCTGCATGGTTTGTAGGGATGCTGGAGGGATCCGTTAGGTAAGAACGCAAAGCTATTATTATTATTATTATTATTTTTTAAATCTGTGAAATTTCTGTTTTGGCGCCAAATGCGCACACAACACACACATACACCTGTATTTTGTACTTTGCATATCTGCCCGCATTATTGCCATAAGTAGCGATTATTAGATTCATTTTGACCTGTACTGAGAAAATGTGTTGCTATTTAGTTAAAATATAGAGTTAATAGTTAAGGAAGTAAGTGTAAGATGCACACGCAGCCTGGCCTAGTTGTAAAGGTTTATACAGAAGAAACTGTGTGTTGTGTTAAGTGAGCGATTATAGTTAAATATCGTTTACATTTATGAAAGTGTGGGATTTGTAGTACTGCGGACGTACGGCCTTTGTACACGTGGCGTGTTCACGCAACGTGCGTAAAAGTACGACCGCTAAGTACAAATCACACAATAGCATTGTTTTAGTTTAGGCGCGAGACGGTAGCCACGCGATAATAGCACAAATTGATCAGTTTCCAATATTTAGTTTAAAAAAACCTTTTTTACTGTATTACCTCTGGAACTAAGGCTGTTTTATCTGAATGAAAGTTAAATTTTCTGTACAGAAAAACCAAAGTGTATATGAGTGAACGAGCGTGAGTGTGCAAACAATAAAGGTTTTGTGGACCCAGGGAATTCGGGATCCCGTAGGAGACCACACCAGGTGAGTGGACACTTGGTGGCGTGAGAGTGGCTTGCTCACGTTAACATTGATTAAAGTACAAAGGAGCAAAGTAGTAGATATCGCAGACCAAAGGTCAGCGAAGGTATAGAGTACCGCAGACCAAAGGTCAGTGAGGTTTTTGTTTAGAGAGCGCAGCCCAGGTGGTTGGCGTAGAACCCATATAGGCCCGTTCAGATACGCTCCGACTGAGGTTTCGCAGCCTGAAAAACGATTCCATTGGTCGTACGGCGGATAAGTAACAGTTACCTATACGCTGTGCGATTGGACCGCGCGTTCGTGGGTGCAATACTTAGCTCAACGTGATACCCTTTTACGAGCTTTGCGTAAAATCGCGGGATCATTAGCGCTGGGTGTAGCATACGCAAGCGTGATCTGTGTAAAAAGTTTTTTGTTTTAAGGGAGTTTCGCTGGTCACTCAGGAAATCTCCAACAACCAATATTTACTGGGAAGGGTAAGTCACTCCCATATACTCTCAGTAAATAGAGGTTACACAGGGGCACTAGGTTGGGTACGTACCGGCGCTGACGACAGTGTTTAGGTGTATTGGCCAACGTGGGCGTGAGTGGGTGAGAGCACTCGTTGAACTTTCACCGTTGCCTTATATTGAGTATTTTGTTTTTTTTGTAGGAATTAGCTGAGAAGGCAATACCTGCAAAAGATGGGGGCCAGTTGCTCAAGTAAGGGACGATCAACCAGGGTTCAGGTTGATATTCCGCGGCCCAAGGGGTCGGCGAGGTACATAATGTGTGAGAAATATGGATCACACGCAGAGGTTTTATGCAATGAATGGGAACGTATGACTTCAGAAGATAGGGAACCATTCCCTAAGGTAGGCAGTTTTAATCCAGAGGTGTTGCAGAATTTAAGGCTTAGGATATGTCTGTTAAAATCCCGAAAACAAAGGATCAGACACGCAAACTGTTTACATTTATGGCAACAAGAGGGTGATATGCAGAGGGAACTAGCTCACGCAGCCTGTTCCTGCCCAAGCAGGAAACTGATAGCAACTGCACCACCACCACCGTATATTACAGGGGAGAAAGTGGCTACAGACAATGGCATACTAATATATGATAAGAGTGAACTTGATAAATGTATTAATGCTAACCCGTGCAAGTTGTATCCCATCTAAAACTTCCCTCAGGACTGCGACCAAGTAGATGAGCCCAGCACGATATCGGCACTCTCTCTAGCAGCCACCATACAAGACACACAAGTTGGCACGGCCCAACCAGTAAGAACAGTAGCAAAGGCCCCTAGCGGAGGGACAGGTGAGGTCGTGTCCACAGGTAAGTACGGTACCGTACATTATGCAGAGACAATTGCACCTCACATTGTAGAAGCAACTCAGAATGATGTAATTGAACTAAATCCTGTCAGGGTGATCGCAGTCCCCAATGGGAAGACTGACGCTCAGGGAATCACTCCCGTCAGGAACATTGCTATGCATTGTCCTTGGTCCCGGACAGAATTTAGGACAATTATGTCTGAATTTCCCGATCCCAGAAAGGATCTAGCCGCATGTCAGAGGTTTATTAGAGAATTAAGTAACGCCACCGAACCCACAAACAAAGATTGGCAGACAGTGCTACGGGCATGTTTGCCCTCCAATATTGACCCTGTGAAATTCATTGCTGATTGTAAATTAGACGTAGAAGTACCTCTCACTGATGAATACACTCAGGAGAATGTACGACAGATCAATCTACAGTTAGGAGTATATTTCCCTACTGTTGTCAAGTGGAATAAAATCTTTTCCATAAGACAAAAAGAAGGTGAAACTGCTTCTGAATATTTCCATCGAGCACTGCAGGAAATGGCTAGATACACTGGGGTCGAGGACATTAAGGAAAATGTACATCATAGAGAGGTAGCTGTGTCAGTATTAATGGGCGGCTTAAAAGAAACGTTGAGAACAAGGGTACAAACCACTCAACCTAACTGGAGAGGTATTTCGGTGGCTGCATTAAGAGAGTCTGCTATCGAGCACGATCGGAACATCATTAAGCACAGGGAGTCACAGGGGGATAAGCTGATGACAGTAAGTATAAAAGCCCTGACAACGAAGCCACATCAGCCAAAACCCCAGACCCCTGATGGTAAGTCGTATGTAGTAAAATGTTATAATTGCCAGAGAGAAGGACATTACGCACAGAACTGTAATTATAAAAGCACACATAACGTATATCGACCCCCTAGACCAGAACATGACTAACAGCATAACACACGTAATTGGGATCAGATCGCATAGGAGGAATTATGAGCCACACGCAGGGGAAACAAGGAGGTACCCACCTAGGAGGGACTGGCAGACCTCTGGAAATTCTCAGCTACCCCCCTCACATATTGTAGCTGCCAGCGTGCTGCGGGAGGGTCACAACATACAATAGGGGTTAGGCCACACCTGTAGTTTGCAGCCAGTGAAGTTGATTGCTAGCCTTGGAAATGAACCCGAGGTTATAGTTGATGTAGCTGGTAGATCACTACCTTTCCTTGTAGATACAGAGGTGGCCAGGTCAATGTTAAATTCAACGGTAGGTATGAAAACCACGGGTAAAACAATTTCAGCAATGGGGGTTACAGGAGTAGTGCAACACTACCCTTTAAGTAGACCAGCGGAGATTACAATAGGGCCTTTGCAGACCAAGCATTCCTTTTTGCTGGCTGCATCGGCTCCGACTAATCTACTTGGGAGAGATTTATTGTGTAAGATGAGGTGTGTCATATATTGTACTCCTGAGGGTGTCTTCTTAGATATACCCGAGAATCACGTTCAGGAAGTGCAGGATATGTTAGACACCCCACAAAGGTTAATGTCACACTCTGCTGTTATAGACAGGTGTCCATCCAAGGTAGAGGAGATGATCTCCCAGATACCGGAATCCCTCTGGACCAAAGATTGAAGGCAAATGTAGCTCCTGTAGTTGTGCAAGTAAAAGATGGTAGGATAGCTCCAAAAATCGCACAGTATCTTCTGAAGCCAGAGGTGGCATTAGGAGTCTACCCCGTCATAGAGCGCTTGCTACAACAGGGCATCTTAGTTAGGACGTCCAGCACTGCCAATAGTCCCATCTTCCCTGTGAAAAAGAGTAGGGGGAGGGGTTACAGGCTAGTGCAGGATCTAAGGGGGATAAACAAGATAGTTGAGAGCCAATTCCCCGTAGTGCCAAATCCAGCTGTCATCCTCATGCAAATTCCCCCTACTGCAAAATTTTTCACTGTCATTGACCTCTGTTCTGCTTTCTTTTCGGTCCCTCTGCACCCTGACAGAAAATATTTGTTTGCATTTACATACAGGGGAGTACAGTACACGTGGACTCGCCTACCCCAAGGTTTCATTGACAGCCCAAGTATTTTCTCCCAGGCTTTGCATGACTGTTTACAATCCTTTCAACCTGAGAGCGGATCAGTATTAATACAGTATGTAGATGACTTACTGCTGTGTCCAGACTCACTCGAGTCGTCCTTGAAAGACACGAAACAGCTTCTGTTTCACCTTTCTAATACGGGACACAAGGTTTCAAAGGATAAGTTACAGTTGTGCCAGACCAAGGTAAAATATTTGGGACATTGCTTGACACAAGGACTTAGACACCTCACCGCTGATAGAATACAGGCGATTCGCGACATGACTCTGCCACAAACCCAGCAGCAGATCCGCACTTTCCTTCGAATGTGTGGGTACTGCCGAAACTGGATCCCAGGGTTCTCCATGCTGGCTTACCTTTGCAGGAAATGGTCTCCTCGAACAAACCAGATCGGATCTCTCACACAGATGAGTCCGAACTGGCATTTGAAAGACTTAAACAATGCCTATTACAGGCACCTGCATTAGGCATGCCAGATTATGGGAAACCCTTTGAGTTGTACGGTACGGAAAGTGCTGGGTGTGCGGCAGGTGTCCTAACCCAGAGACATGGTGATGCCAGCAAGCCGGTAGCTTACTACAGTGCACAGTTGGACACCGTAGCACGGTCTCTCCCCACATGCTTGCGAAGTGTTGCAGCGATAGCTTTGCTAGTGAGTAAAAGCGAAGATGTAGTGTTGGGACACAACCTGACCATCCATACACCTCATGCAGTATCAGCCTTACTGAACTCTGCCCAAACCAGACATGTCTCATCAGCACGGTTTACAAGGTGGGAATTAGCACTAATGGCCCCTGTAAACATCACCATAAAGAAATGCAGCGCACTAAATCCTGCAACTTATCTCCTGGGTGTGCCTGGACAGGCACAAAGGGTGGAGGATGAGAATGATGGTGAAGGAGGATTTAGTATAGACACTGATACACATGATTGTATGGAATATCTGAACCAAACTTTCACTGCAAGACCCGACATTAGTGACAACCCACTGGAAGGCGTAGATTTTACTTTTCACACTGACGGTAGTTGCCACAGACAGACGGACTCGGGAGCCTTGTGTACTGGATATGCAGTCGTAGATGACAAAGGTATCATAGAAGCTGAACCCCTGGGCCCACCGCACTCAGCACAAGTTGCTGAGCTGGTCGCCCTAACCAGAGCGTGTGAATTGGCTAAGGGTAAGTCAGCCAATATATATACAGATTCTAGGTTTGCCTTTGGAGTAGTGCATGATTTCGGGCCCTATGGCGCCTCAGAAATTTCATGACGGCAGCTGGCACACCTGTAGCGCATGCATCCCATATAAAAAGGCTTCTAACAGTGATACAGGAACCTGACAGAGTGGCTGTTATCAAGTGCAAAGCCCATACTTACAGTCAAGACCCAATTTCACTTGGTAACAGCCGGGCAGACGAAGCTGCTAAATCAGCAGCCAGCACCCCCATACAGACAGATATCACACAACTGATGGTATTCAATACCGTCAACACACAAAAATTAAGTGAAATGCAAAATTTGTGTTCTCCACAGGAAAAGGCAGTCTGGAAGTCAAAAGGATATGGCCAGGAGTCCTCAGGACTATGGACAGATGGACAAGGTAAGGCAGTAGCACCGAGAGCATATCTTCCAAGCTTAGCTGAGGCGGCACACGGTCTGATTCATCTGGGCAAAGACGGCATGTGTAAGCTGGTGAGAGCCTACTGGTGTTTGCCAGGATTCTCTTCTCATGCGGGTAAGAGAGCAATGACATGTCTTATCTGCTTGAGGAAGAATATTGGAAAGTCAATACCAACAGAACCATCCCATATCCCGCCGACAGACGGCCCTTTTCAGGTAATACAAATTGATTTCATACAGTTACCACCATGCAGAAATTTAAAATATGTGTTAGTTTGTATTGATGTGTTTTCAAATTGGGTAGAAGCGTTCCCCGCTGCCACAAATACTGCTACGTTTACTGCAAAGCAAATTGTGCAGGAATTTGTGTGCAGATATGGTATCCCTAGGATAATTGAAAGCGATAGGGGTACCCATTTTACAGGTGAAGTCTTTCAGGTTATGTGCAAACTGATGGGAATTAATAGTAAGCTGCATACTCCGTACCGCCCACAGGCGAGTGCGAAGGTGGAAAGAGTAAACAGCACTATTAAGAACAAGATGAGCAAAGTGATGGCTGAAACTGGATTGTTATGGCCAGAAGCTTTGCCACTTGTATTGTACAGCATCAGAACCACTCCCAGGTCCCCCCTTAACCTATCACCCTTTGAGAATCTTTTTGGTCGACAACCCCATGTAATGATTGACCCTCAGGATGATTTGAAATGCAATAATGAGGTGACTGTAAAATATTTGGTTAAGATGAGCCAGCAGTTGAGGAATCAAAACAGGAATCTAAAACTGGTGATTCCTGACCTACCAAACAGTAATTGTCATGAAATTGAACCTGGGGATTATGTAATGATTCAAATTTTTTTTACGCTCAGGTTGCCTCATTGACAGGTGGGAAGGACCGTACTAAGTCTTACTAACCAGCACAACAGCATTAAAGGTTGCCGAGAGAGAGACTTGGGTCCACTCGTCCCACTGTAAGAAGGTCGCTGACCCAGAGAAAGCCTGTGACAAAGAGCAGAGTGTAGAGGAAATCGTATCACTGGAGTGTCTTTTCTGGGAAGGTTGAGAGGCAGGACTGTTGTCACGGCACCTGAGCACGGAGAACTACAAGACCAGAGGCGGTTGTCGCACCAAATTTCTTTTTCCTTTTTATTATTTTCTCCATCTCCTATTCCCTTTTCTCTCCCCTTAACAAGATAGACTTACCCCAAGAGACTGCATTCCGGGTTTTCCTGTTGACCCTGTTGTTGACCAGAGCAGTCTGTTTTGGTGAGAGTACCAGAGAGGTCGAGAAGGGATCTGGAATGGGTTCTGATGGCAAGGACGGATTTGTAGAATTCCAAGAGCACTGAGCAAAGGCGAGTATCAGAAAACGATCTGGTAGTCAAGAAACTAGGAGGCACTGTGAAGGGTTATTGGCTGAGGAAAATTGTATTTGTAGAAATTGTGAAAACATAGTTGAGAACGGGTGCATCCAGAGATGTCAGTCCAGCCTTAATATCAACATGGACCGTCATCCATTGAGTGATTATCACTCATTAGTGGGTAAGGTTTTAAACCAAACAGAATGCTGGGTGTGCTCACAAGTACCTCAAGGTCAGAGCAAGTCAGGACTAGTACCGTATCCTTTAACAATAGATGAGGTACTTGAATTACGGGGTGGGAGACCGGTGGACAAGAAATTTAATATTTCTAGGCACCCTAGTTTGAAACTCCACCAGTACCATGTAGATAGATCCTTAGTATGTTTCAACATTTCCAATTCCCGAAAGCCGGGAAATTGGGAAGTGACATGGAATAACCAAACCATGGCATTTTCACACAGAGCCGACAGAATACCCGTAGACACTGAACTTATACGCCAAATAGCCGATGGTGGAAGGTATTTTCGGTATAGGTATACTCTAGGAAGTAGGACCATGCGGGTTGGAGAAGTATCACCAGGGTACTGTGCGCATATCATACAACCTGATACGTGTACTGAACAGATGAGAGAGTTAGGGATAGGATTTTTCACTTGGAAGGTTTGCAAGATGGTAATGTCATATTCTGTCCCATATGTTCTCCCCGGTGATGCATATTTCATATGCGGGAGGAAGGCGTATAAGTGGCTTGCCCCAAACTCAGAGGGATTGTGTTACATTGGAAGAGTGTTGCCAGAAGTTATGACCATAACCCATGATAAGATGAAAGACGTTCACCGCAATGCTCAAGCTCCTTATACTCATACTCACTATGAACACATCGTTAAGAGACACCTTATAGATAGGACAGAGCACGCAGCCTCTGATTTGATCCATGAATCCACCGGGATTCAATTCCTACTCGCGTTAGACATCACCCATACCGCCAGAGAAATTATAAATTATAGGTATATCCACGCGCTAGCGAACCTAATAGATAATATCACCGAGATGTATGATGACACCTTCAGGTATACAGGGAGGGAGTTGCAAGCTTACAAAACGGAACTGATCCAGCACAGGATGGTTCTCAATTATATCACAGCGGTGACAGGCGGGTACTGTGTCACTTTGGCAACTCAGTATGGTGTGAAGTGCTGCACGTACATTACAAACAGCACTGATGACCCAACCGAGGTCATAGATCAAAAGATGGACGATATCTTGCAGTTGAAGTGGGAGTTCCGGAGGAGACACAACCTTACCCTCACTGCTGTGAGTAATGAACTGACCGGCTGGGTCTCATGGTTGAACCCACGAAATTGGTTCTCAGGTTTAGGAGAATGAGCTCAAAATGTTATCGTGAGTGTAGGAAAGTTTCTCCTTTGTATCCTGGGAGTTGTCATAATGAATGGTTTGATATTTAGGTGTGTTAGAATTTTAACGCAGCGCAAGCACGGTACCAAAGTGATGAGTTTAAGGAGCGGGGGCATTGGTACAGCAACTGATTTAATTTATGACCCATCAATAGAGACAATGTTGTGATAAGACGTGATTCCACTGTCCGTTTCTTTCACCCGTTTCTCCTTTGTTTTCCCTCAGCAAAAATACACCCATCCGGAGAAGACTTCAATCAACACCCAAGAATGATTACGCAAATGTTATGTGAATGTATTTTTGATATGTTTCTTATCTTCATCTCTACAACCTTCAGGTAGTGACACACATAGTCGACAGGTGATATCCACATATTAGCATTCACATGTGTTCCCCCTCCATGTATCATCAACTAAATGTGCACCCCGTTTGTTGGAACAAGAAGCCGAAAAGAGCTCGGTAGTGTTTGTTGGCCCACTTACAGACCCTTAACACGGGATGAGAAGGATTTAATGTATACTTCGCAATACCTCGAAGCTTATCTAGAACATATACGGAACGATGATACATGCCCCTCAGACATGGATTTCATACATACATGCTTTTACTATCCCACTAGGTCATACATTTCCCGCCTACACCTCTCCTCCTACCATCCAATAATCTGTGGATAATGTATGGTATATTTTTATCCAACCATCTGTAGATATTGTATTGTATATTTTTCTGTTTAATGTTTAGATAGTGGCAGTTTTTGTTGACTGCCAAAGGGTGGACTGTCAAAGTCGAAAAATATTGTAATGCATATACCCTGTATTAACCCCATGCACATGCCCGTTGCGCGTGCACTCAGTTTGCCGTGCGTGCACATATCCGCAATTTGCGTAGGATCGCTCCTGCGATCATGCGCGTGGTATGGGTATTTACGGCGGAGTTTGTGAGCGCGTAGAGGGTTATTAGAACATTACATATTTAACCCAAATAGTGCATTTTGTACCCATAGTTCCCCTACACCACATCAGCGAGTATCCACAGTTTAAACAGTTCCAGGACTAAGGGATTCGCCTTTGCATGATAGGAAGGGTCAGATAAAGGTTGGAAGGTGATGTCTAATATCCAGCTGTAGGGTATTTTAAGGGTAACACTCCGGTGTTGGTTAGAGAAAGATCGCATGTTCCAGCGTATAGTTATTATCTGTATTTACTGTATATTATGTATGCGGCGGGAATCCAGTGGATACCACCCACCAGAGCAGTTGGGGAAAGACATCGCCCATCTATTCAAATCAACCTATGACCTCTCCTGTAATGAAAA
Source organism: Pseudophryne corroboree (assembly GCF_028390025.1). Classification (NCBI taxonomy): domain Eukaryota; kingdom Metazoa; phylum Chordata; class Amphibia; order Anura; family Myobatrachidae; genus Pseudophryne; species Pseudophryne corroboree. Next base: position 550,789,663 of record NC_086448.1, on the reverse strand, counting down.
GACACATCTCTGTGTCCAATGGACAATGAGATTACAGTGACCATTGTATTGTGTATGTAAGTTGTGTATAAAAAGCCCATTGTTGCCTGGCCGGTCAGAAGACTCTGAACACTTTCTACCTGACAAGTGGAGGACCGGCCGGGTTGCGCTTGCAAACATTCTCACATATGTACATTCTCTGTAGCCATTACTCAGTTTTAGATTTATCTTGTTAGCCTGTAGTGTATGATTTGTACTGTTTTACCTTTTGAAATAATCCACGTTGGCCTTAGAACCCTGTGGTTTCAACTACAAATCAGTGTTGTGCCCTCACTTTCCTGCAAGGGTTTAAAAGCATATTTAACTGTATAAGGTTTATAAGTATTGATAAGGTGTACGCACTACGGGTACTTTATACCGTCAGCGCTACTTAAGGTTTAAGGTATAACATTGTTGCAGTACTTTGCTGCTAAGGGTTTTAAGGTGTAATCATATCATTACATTGTATTACTTGTAAGGTTTAAAGGTTATCAATTGTGTGAGCGCACGCTGAGCGTACTCTGTACACTCAGCGCGGCGTGTGTACGCCAAGTACATATCACTTGCGGGACTCTGTACGCAAATAGCGTACAAAGTGCGTAGCGCATGTATTCAGTCTAGCGGCCATAGCGGCTCCACGGTAAAAGTGTATCTAGAGGTATAGCTTTATGGTTTAAGATAATATCGACATTATCACCACACAGCGGGGCGGCAGCGTGAGCTGTCCGCCCCGTCCCCCAACATATCTGGACACCTGTGGTGAGGCTATGACGGGTCTTCTCTGCAAGCTCCGTCCAGCCTTTTCTGCAGGTAGTCTGCACTTGGCTGTGAGGGTGCTCTGTAGTGAGGACTGACACGCCAGAACTGCTTGTAGCAGCTTCCACTATCCCGGACCCTCGCCTTTTGGAAGGGGGGAAGGAATGTGAATAATGTGAAAAAGAAAAAATCAAAAATAAAATAAAAATAAAAATATATTCAAAAGAAGTGTGGAAGCTCCACACAAGCCTGTTGCTACGTCGAGCACAGAAAAAACACGGAGGTACTCTGGGATATGGAGGGGTGGAGAGTTCTAAATTTAAATATTCAGTGCCCTGTTCCTGCGGAAGCCGTCCATATCCCAAGAGTACTCCAGTGACTCCTAGTGGATGAAAAAGAAAAAAAAAACACAAGAAATGGCCAGGTGGACATCTCTAGTTTTTACATACAGTACACTGTTTTTTAAATTTCTCCCTGGACCAGATCTAGATTTCCTTTGGATTCTTGAACCCCATCTGTACTCCCTTTATACACCTAGTAGCTTTTTTTTCTTGCAATAACATATACTTCTCCGTTGCAGGTTGATCACTGCCTCTGGCAAAGGCCATATAATCCATTAAGCTGACTAGGCTGAAGTTTAGGGGCTCAACCACAGTCTTAGTCAGCTGCAGTCTGATTTGAGACAAATGAGGGGGGGAGGAAGAACAAATGTTTTATGAGCAAAGAGGTCAGCAGACTTTATTTCAGCTGGATATCAGTGTCTGTGTGCAGGGGTGTATCTAGGGGTCCGGGCGCCTCTGGCAAAGTAAGGGACTGGCGCCCCCCCATATTTGAAATAGGGAAAGTGCATGTGCAAAAAAGGGACATGATTTTGTGGGAAAGGGGCATGACTATACAATAGTTCCGCCAATTCAAATTACGCTGCACAGTATTAACCCTTATACACTCATGCCCACACAGTAGCAGTTCCCTTTACACATTATGCCCACACAGTAATTCTTTTAACACTGAGAAGACATCAGCAGTGCCTGGCCTGGCTGAGGAGGCAATGCCACCCAAAGACAGGTAGTATAATCAAATAGTAGTGCAAAGAAGTGCAGTGCAGTGCACTACCCAGTGGTGCAAGTAGAAAAAAAATCTTAGTGGTACTGTGTGCCAAAAAATGGGTGTGGTAACATGCCACATGGGGCGTGGCCAATGAAAATGCAGGCATGATACACATATGACCACAATAGTGCAGTGCCAGATACACATATGCCCCAATAGTGCCAGATACACAAATGCCCACACAGTTCCAGATATACACGTATCCCCCACAGTGACAGATATGCCCCCACAGTGCTTAATACACATATGCCCCCACAATGCCAGATATGCCCCCACACTGCCACATACACATGCCCCCACAGTGCCAGATACACATATGCCCCCACAGTGTCAGATAAGCCCCCCCAGTCATATAGTCATAGTTTCCATTTCCCTCCCAGCACATAGCCATAGTTCCCTCCCAGTAAATAGCCATAGCCCCCACCTCCCCAAGCAATAGCCGTAGTTCCCCCAGCACGTAGCCGTAGTCTCCACCTCTCCCAACACAATCATACAGAGGTTCCCACCCCCCTCTCATCACATAACAATAGTTCCCTGCCAGCATAGAAACCCATAGTGCCCCTTTCTGCATATAGCCCCTCAGCTCCCCAAGCACATAGCCATAGTCCCCATCCCCCTGCCAGCACATAGCTGTAGTCCACCCTTAGCACATAGTAGTAGTCTCCCCCACTCCCAGCACATACATAGCCTCCCCACACAGCACATAGCCCTAGTCCCCACCCCACAACATCCCAGGAGATAGCCGTAGTGTCTGACAATACCTGCTGTGCTGAGCTGCCTGGGATGGAGGGCGGAGGATCGCTCAGCAGGCAGGAGCTGGCGCCGGTGTCCGTCACCGCACCAATATACATGAAGAAACTGAAAATAAACTACAGCTCCCAGCAGCCCTTGTCACGAGAGCTCCCAACACCGAGGGTTGCTGGGAGTTGTCGTTTATTTTCAGTTTCTTCCCTGTAGTGCATTGCTGTGACGGACACCGGCGCCAGCTCCTGCCTGCTGAGCGATCCTCCGTCTTCCATCCTGGGCAATGCACACTCAGCTCAGCACAGCAGGTATTGACAGACACTATGGCTTAAGGAATTCCACCCATTGGCCGAGGGTGGTACAATCAGATGGCACCCCCTCTCTGTAAATACTGAAATTGTAAAGGATGGCATAAGCTCTGCTTCCCAAATGTCAGCTGTAATTGGATGTAATATTGAAATGCCAGAGGGAGCCTCAAAAACCTCAAAACCTAGGGGCCTGACAATGAGTTAATACAGCCCTGCCTCTGGTAAATACTCCACAGGAATAGGTAAATGTCACTTGGTATTGGCTGTTCTCTCTGGTACACTGGCTTCTCTTCAGTAACCTGATATCGCTCCCTGTTAAACTGGCATCTCTTTTTCTTAGCTTGGGAAATTCTTCCATGGCACCCAACTTATATATATTTTCCTCAATTACCATGTTTTGTAAGTGATCCCCCCTTTAAAAAAAAGTTTGATTTCGTCCGCATTCTGCACGTCGGCCAAATTAGGGCGGCATTACTTCCTGCCCCATATATTTGTTTTAATAAATAACTACACTGAAAAACTTTCTTTTTTGTATAATATTTGATTTCAATGTGGTATTCATAATTTACATTTATTTTTACCTAGAAATAACAGAAAAAGTTTTTGGTGCTTTAATCCCTTATGAATTTATTGATAGTGGAGAAACCAAAGTTAATAAAATATACTACCAATGCATCATGGAATAATTTAGCTTGTACTGTGTGTGCATGGAATCACTTTATAGAAGTGTCAAACTAATGAATATATTGACTTTCTATGCCCACACTCTGTTGTGACAATCCATATTTAATGTATTACTCTGCATGTCCTCAGTATGACTTTGTAAAGCCACTTTATCACCCCCTGTGTTGTCAAAAATGAAACTGTAAACTCCACAGGAAAAAATTTGATTGAGCAAATATAATTTAAATATGTTCAGACTTAGTGCAGAATTTGTTCCGTATCCTTTTACTGAAGAAATAATAAATGTGCACACTAAAATCAAATAATTCCCTTTCAAGATGTATGCAAAATCACTTCAGTCCTTTGGTTACAGTGTAAATGGACTGAACTCTGTGCATTTAGGAAATATAATTCAAACATTTAATAATTTCTTTACATATTTGAAGTTGATACAATAACTTTGGAATAGGACAATAATTGATACTTGTTTACTTTAAATATATATACTGTAGAACATCTTGTGAAGTAAATTGCAAAACAAGAAAATTGTAAATTGCAAAACAAAACTATGGACCTGATTCAGCTTCAGTTGCAGTTTTGCTAAATTAGCAAAATTGCAACTGCTTGCGATCGCATGCTGGGTGCCGCCCAGCACAGGGCAAGACCGTCCAGCATGTTAATGGCAGGCAGCAATGCAATCGCAATTCAATTGTGATCACATTGCTGAATAAGGGAAGCTCCCCTTCCTGCGCTGCGGTGCAGCCTGGCTACGAAGGCAGTCGGGTTGCTACTATTTTCCCCGTCGCAGTGGCACATGTGACATCAAGCAGCCCTCCCGAAAATTGGCCCAGACCCGCCCCAATGTTTGCCACACCGCACCCACAATGCCGCGAACGCCCCACGAACGCCACTGCTGATCAATCAGGCAGAGGCATTCGCATCAATGTGGCTGGTCCACACGTGTGCAGATTGGGCCCTGTACGTGTGCAACAGGCTATAAAATGGGGCAATGTGATCGCATCTCAGGTGCAAGTCATGTTGAATAAGGCCCAATATGCAGATACAAACTAATCTGCAAATATTTGAACACCTTCCCAAGAGTAAACTATCCATTTCCAAAATATATATAGTGTCTGTATTGAAATAATTTGCAGTGTTTATTTAAATGGTAGATTTTTCTTATGTAGCACTGAGCCTCAATGCAACAGGCAGCAAAGGCATAATCTACCTGATACAATATTCTCTATCTCCCCATTGCCTGACTGGATGTACAGACTGGATGTAGGCTAGCTAACAACGGATCACAGAGGGGAAAGGGGGAGTATTCAGCAGCACACGGAATTGAGATGCGATCGCTACTCCCTGTGTGCGGCTGTGATCACATCTCACTTATGACAACGCCCTGTCTGATTGACAGGCAGAGGCATTCACGGGACAGTACAGGGTAGCGACGCAGTGTTGCAGGGGCGATGATGTAGTGTTCAGTGGGCGTGGCGTTGTAACAGGAGCAGGTTCAGGGCAGGCGCATGACTACACACGCGGCCTCTGAGACCTGAAAAATGGCTGCATCGCTGCCAGGTATTTGCATGCTGGACAGCCTTGCCCTGTACTGGGCAGCTTCCAGCATGCGATCTCAGCCAGTTGCAGTTTTTCTAAAATAGCAAAACTGCAACTGAAGCTGAATGCGGAAGCGTGATCTTACAATGCTGAAGTGCAGTGCAGACCCCCTATTGCAGGGGTGGCCAAACAGTCGATCGCGGACATGCGACCAGTCGATCGCGACCTGCTGCCCATCCACCCGAAGCCGCGCCTCTCCTGCCTGCCGTCCTGCCCCTCAGTCTGGTCTCCGGCAGTGACGGCGGAGTGTATAGCTCAAATCAGGCGCCGGTTTGTTAGCCAATCAGAGCTCGCGAACTGGCGCCTGATTTGAGCTACACACGCTGCCGTCACCGCCGGAGAACAGACTGAGGGGCAGGACGGCAGGCAGGAGGAGCGTGCGCTGCGCTCTCCACACAGCACGGTGAGCACTGTGGGGGCATATCTGGCAATGTGGGGCATATGTGGCACTGTGGGGCAATATGCGGCACTGTGGGGGCATATCTGGCACTGTGGGGGCATATCTGGCACTGTGGGCACATGGCACAGTGGCGGCATATGTGGCACTGTGGGGTCATATCTGGCACTGTGGGGGCACATGGCACTGTGGGGGCATATCCGTAATCTGGCACTGGGGGCATATCTGGCACTGTGGGGGCATATCTGGCACTAGGGGCATATCAGGCATTGTGGGGGCATATCTGGTACTGTGGGGTGATATCTGTTTCTGGCACTGTGGGGGCATATCTGGCACTGTGGGCACATGGCACTGTGGGGGCATATGTGTATCTGGCACTGTGGGGGCATATGAGTTTGAGGTTTTTACCTGTGGGGGCCAATGTGTTATTTTGTGCGAGAGACTCATTACACTCTGTGCAGCAAGGCTACGTCCCTTTTTATGTTATACCACGCCCACTTTTTTGTTATACCACGCCTCCTTTTTTGCACGCTTTTTTTCCTCCTAGGTAGATCACAAAAGCTTTTTAGCTTTCAAAGTAGATCGCCGACTCCAAAAGTCTGGCCACCCCTGCCCTACTGTCTTTTTAAGAAGAAAAAAAAGGATAAAATAAATAATACAATTCATAAAATTTTAAGATACTACAAATGCATTCAGAGGGGGGAATTCAAATGTTTGAAAATTCGGTTGGGTGTCTGTTTTTTCCTGTCTATTACATAGGAAAAAACAGACACCCAACTGACTCTTCAAACATTTGAATTCCCCCAGGAATGTTTTATTTTAAAAAAAAGTTTAAAAATGTAACTATGGGTGTGGTATACAAGTTAGACATTTAAAAGATACACAGTCATTAGGTTGACACCATATAGTCGACAGCCAAAAGTCCGACAGGGTCAAAACTCCAACAGTCAAAATGACGACAGGGTCAAAAGGTTGACAAAAAATATATTTTTTTTGCGTTACATTGTGTTTAAAAAAAAATTTCCCCAAATTGTTGAAATTCATCCCCTCGCGGGCTTGCTTCGCTCGCCGCGCCACGGGTACGGTGGCTTGCTCTCTAGCTCACCACAAGGTTGCTAAATGTAATAGTTTGTGACATGGATAGTAAATGAAAAAAAGTTGTAAAAGCACGAAAAAACCTTAAAAAAGATGTCGACTTTTTGACTGTTGGACTTTTGACTGTTGACCATATGGTGTCGACCTATTGACTATCTTTTAAATGTCTATCTGTCAATTCCTTCCTTGTATGAAGTACAGTACGTTTCCTTTTTAAAATCCTAGGACCTCCAAAATGCTAACATTAAATACAGTATAACTCTAAACCTAATTTACTCCCTGCTTAGAATGTTTACCTGACAACAAGGCAGAAGTGAGGAATAATGTAAGAGCTTGTGAACAATTGTAAAGGGCAAATTGTTCTAGAAAAGCAATTATGACTACAAGCCATTGCTCATTGTCAATTACTCACATTTAAAAAAAAAAAAAAAAAACAGCATGTATCAATAATATACAAAGACATAGACATATAGGTCAAATACAAGCTCCCACTGAAATATTATCCACTTACTGTAACTGGCTAATTTTTGCCACCAAATTTGTTTTATTTACTTACATTTAAAATGTAATTCTAAAAATGTATTTAAAGATTTTATTAAAAGAAAAGATTCCAAGGGTGTGTCTCCCTCCACCCATCTCCGTAGGCCCCCACTGTTATAGTACCTCCCATCCTGAGTGTTAACAGATACCCCAGGGGAAGTCCCCCTGTCCACATCCCACATTGTGCTTCTCTTCCCTCATCCCACACTATGCTCTCCTTCTCCCGCAACCTACATCATGGTCCCCTTCCCTCTCCACATCCTAAATTGTGCTTCTCTTTCCTCACTGACACCCCACATTATGCTCATCTCCCCCCCATCCAAACCCCATACTAAGCTCCCCTTTCCCATCCAACATCCCAAACTATGCCCCCTTTCCCCATCCCCAACTCACATTGTGCTCTCCCACGCTGTCCTTCTCTTCCCCGTTATGCTTCCCTGTTCCCCCATCCACATGCCTCACTATGTTCCCTCACCCTCATTCACATGCTTCACTGTACTCCCCTGCCCTGCTCCTCCTCCTATTCCCTCATCATCATGACACAGCTCTAGGCAAACCTTCCTTCTCCATGCCCCCACTGGGATGCACTTAATTTATTTGCATAAAGCACTGGCCAAAAAGGTGCCCCATGGCTGATGATGCACCTGCTGTTGGGTGCTGCTAAGCCAGACTGGAGAGGCTTAGCACTGTGTTGGGGACTGTACTGCCTGATGACTACTCATTTATCTCAGTCAGTGATCTGAAGAATATAAGGTAACAGTTCAGCTTATTTCAGACTCCTCAGATTACTATCTAAGAGATTTGAGAATTAGGCAACAACCGTGGCACCAACCAATTGCTTTGTCTTTGGGTATTTGAGATTGTTAAAACCGCATACTTTCGTTGCAATAGTCCAATCTGATCGTTGTGGTTCCAAAGCTCAAAGGCGATTTATTTGCAAATATAAAGCATAAGTACTGCCATAGGCGTGCGCAGCACATTTCATTAGATAGTGCACCGTCGGAGAGGCATGTCAAGCACCACCTACTGGGCGTGTCTAGCACCACCTATTGGCATTCCTTTCCATTCCATATGCACATTACCTATATGGTGGTTTCTGAATATGGAGAACTAATGAAGAAATGTATTCTCCCTGGGCAGACAGCATCTTCAGTTGGTATTTACTGTTTCTCTAGAATATCATATGGCCTGTAACATGCCAGTTTGTGTAGGAATATAACCAATGTCATCAACATTCAACAGAGGTTCAACCAGACTCGTGTCACCTCCTGCCCTCTGCATCTCTCAGCCACACCATCATCCACCCCGCAACGTCTCTCAGCCACACCATCATCTCCCCTGCATCGTCTTAGTCACACCATCATCATCTCCCTGCATCGTCTGTCAGTTACCCCATCATCTTCTCCCTGCATCGTCTCTCAGCCATGCCATCATCTCCTTCCTGCATCATCTCTCAGCCACACCATCATCTTCCACCTGTGTCTCTCTGCCATGCCGTTATCTCCTGACTGCGTCATCTCTCAGCCATGCCATCATCTCCCACCTGCATCTCTCTTCCACGCTATCATCTCCCCTGCATCTCTCTGCCATGCCATTATCCCCCACCTGCATCTATCTGCCATGCCATCATCTCCCGCCATCCCCCCCATCTTGTGTCTCTCACCCTTCCCCCTTCTCTCAGTGCCTCCCACCCTTCACTATGTGCCGCTCTTCTTTGCGTTGGTGTGGCACAGGAGGAGAGAGCGTGCTGGTAGGTGAGCATGCACGTGGTATGATGTAAGCACGTTACATTGTGCAGTTACATTAAGGAGGAGCTACCTTGAGGAGGAGCACCCGTGATTAACCCGGGAGGCCAGCTAATAATGCACACCTGACCAGCCGCCACGGAGGGAGACAATAATTGTCAGGATTGGTAAGGTGACTACTGCAGGAAGCATGTGTGAGGGGGGTGCCAGACATTAGGGTGTGCCTGTATACACAAGGCACCCCCCGTGCACATGCCTATGATTACTGCCAATAGCATATGCATGCACACATACAGTACAGCACTGGCCCAAGCTTCAATACAGAGTGCTCTTAGCCTTCAGAACCAGGGCTATACAATGTATACATTTCACAATAAAAAAGACTATGACATCACAACTGTAAACAAACTACAATAAAGATCAACATTTATAGGCGAAAGGGTCAGAACATCCCAAGAACTCCACATCCCGTAGATCGCATCCAGTGCCATAACTAGACATTTTGGTGCCCTGTGCCCGAAAAAAGGTATTGGTGCCCACTCTCACACCATATTTAAAATATGGACATTTTTTGTTGAAGGTGCACACCAACCATATAGAGGTGTGGCTTTATGGGGAAAGGGCATGGCCAAAGTATAGTGCTAATTCACAGTAGTTATCATTGTGCACATTACACCACAGTAGAGGCCCTGACACACATCATGCCAGGTAGAGCTCATAATACACATTATGCCAGGTAGAACCCCTTATAAACATTATGCCAGGTAGAGCCACTGATACACATTATGCCAGGGAGAGCTCCTGATACACACTATGCTATATAGAGTCCCTGATACGCAATATGTCAGGTAGAGTCTCTGATACACAATATGTCAGGTAGATCCCACATTATGCCAGATAGAGCTCCTCATACACATTATGCCAGGTAGACCCCTTGATACATATTATGCCAGGTAGAGCACCCATTATGCCAGGTTACACATTATGCCAGGTAGCACCCATATTATGCCAGGTAGAGCCCACATTATTCCAGGCAAAGCCCCTGATACACATTATGCCAGGTAGAGCCCCTGATACACATTAAGCAGGGAATTGATGCAAGGGATGAGAGTGTTATACTCCCATTATATAAATGACTAGTGAGGCCACATCTCGATTACTGTACACAGTTATGGGCACCCTACTACAAAAAGGATATCCTAGATCAAGAAAAGGTTCAGACATGGGCGACTAACTTGATTAAGGGACTGGAGATGCTAGAATATGAGGAAAGACTTGCTTGGCTAGGCATGTTTACACTGGAGAAAAGGAGATTAAGAGGGGACATGATAAACATTTACAAATATATAAGGGGTCAATACACAGAGCAAGCTGGGATTTGTTTTTTGTAAGATCATCAAACAGGACACGTGGACACCCGCTTAGGTTATAGGAGAGTAGATTTCGCACATAGAGACGTAAAGGTTTCTTCAAAGTAAGGACAATACATATTTGGAATTCCCTGCCTGAGAGAGTAGTAATGGCGGACTCAGTCATTACTTTCAAGAATGGGGTAGATAAATTCCTAATGGATAAGGATATACAGGGTTATGGTGGGTAAATCATGTACTATGGTAATTAAAAAAAAAAAAAAAAGCAAAGGAGTTTTTTAGTTTATGGTTAAACATTTACCACAGTTAAAATTACAAATTAGTTATGACCCAGTGCCAGTAGTTCATTTAAATTCCGGCTGCTCTTATAGTGGGTATACTCACCCCACCTGAAACTGATTGTATATAAAGAAAATTTCCAATAAGTGGAGACAAAGAGCGCCAGTATTTAAACTGCTTTAATAATATTTATCTGAAACAACACATATATGTATATAAAAAACATTAATACAATACACATAAAATTTATATTTTGTTATAATCGGCCAGTATAAATAATTCCAAATAAGACCTTTTAATAAAACTGACTTTATCCGAGGCTTGCTTATTCCAAATATGCTGCTAACATCAGAGACACTTCCCTAATCACTTGACAGTTACTGTGTCCGTGAATATAAGAGTGCACATAGGTTTTTGTCTCCTGACCGCACAGTGACAATTATGAGACCTGCTTTTCCATGTGCTATTTTCAACAATATAAAAGTCACTTTATCTCCTGGCCACGCAGTGACAATAGTAAACCTGCTTTTCCATGTACTAAATTCAACAACGTAAAAGTCACTTTAGAAACCAAATGGTTTTTACCGGGTTTAAACGGGCATGTATGTTTTTACACATCCATGGGGTCCACACTCCTGGTGAGATCCTCCCATCCGCTGGTGCAAGGTCCTTTTTAACGCGGTCCTATCCGGAGGTAACCTGCCTGTCGCCACCACAGTGTGGAGCTCCATCTCCCCGATCAGGTATCTCTTTGCAACAGTCACAATAGTGGCTGATCTACAGCCCGCGTCAGCGTCTCATTCGTTCATGGATTAGCAAATGGCCCAGTTAATTACACAGTACGAGAGAGCTGGGCTTTGACTGGCTAGTGTGTTTGTGGTCAAATTAACGCATTTCCCCGCCTGCAAGGTAGAGCCCCTGACACACATTATGCCAGGTTGAACACACATTATGCCCGGTAGATCCCCTGATACATATTATGCCAGGTAGAGCACCCATTATGCCATGTAGAGCCCACATTATTCCAGGCAGAGCCCCTGATACACATTATGCCAGGTAGAGCCCACATTATTCCAGGTAGAGCCCCTGATACACATTATGTCAGGTAGAGCCCAAATTATGCCAGGTAGAGCTCCTGATTATGCAAGGTAGAGCCCCTGACACACATTATGCCAGGTTCAACACACATTATGCCAGGTAGAGCCTCTGATACACATTATGCCAGGTAGAGCCCACCTTATGCCAGGTATAGCCTACATTATGCCAGGTAGAGCCCCTGATACACACTATGCCAGGTAGAGCCAACATTAGGCCAGGAAGAGATGCTGATACACATTATACAGGTAGAGACCCACATTATGCCAGGGAGAGCCCACATTATGTCAGGTAGGGCCCGTGATATACATTATGCCAGGTAGAACCCATATTGTACCAGGCAGAGTCCACATTATGCCAGGTGGAGCCCACATTATGCCAGGTAGAGCCCACATTATACCAAGGTAGATCTCTTGATATAAATTATGCCAGGTAGAGCCCCTGGCCCTGATACACATTATGCTTGGTATAATAAGAGTGGGTGGATTTTGGAGAGGTGGGGTGTGTGTGTATTTGTGTCTGTGTCTGAGTTGTCTGATGCCACATCCCCCAAAGCACCCAACTTTAACTTAAACCAGCGGTGAAAGAACAGGGGTTGTCCCATGCATACCATTATACACGAGTTCCAAATGTCCAGATGTTAACCCCATTGAGAACCTCTGGGATGAATTGAAGTGATGGGTGCATTCTAGGCTGACTCAACGTCCTTCATTGCCACAGTTGGCCACTATACTTATGGCAAAACATACCATCTCCTGTTGTCCAGGAACTTGTGGATAATTTGGCAAGAACGGTGTCTGCAGTAATCACTGTATGTGGTGGACCTACAAAGTACTGATATCAATATAATCTCATTGATATATTTGCTGTCATTGTCCAATCACTTTTATCAACAGTGTATATAAATCTAAATATATATATATATATAATATATATATATATATATATATATATATAACAAAAGTCCAGAAACCGGCACTCATTGAGGCAAATAAGGTACTTAGCCGGGTACCCTCCAGAAGACGGACTCGCACATGGTCCACTCAATGTGTAATACCCAGACAGCAGCACTCCGAACAAATTACTTCACTCACAGCTGTAAATTAAGCTGTGAGTGGAGTCATTTGTTTGGCGTGCTACCCTCTGGGTGTATATATCTATCTATATCTATATATACACACATATACATATAGTAAAATTGTAAGGGTTGTGTCTGTACATAGCAATTAGTTTTGAGAAATATACTTCTAGTTTATGAACTGTGGAGACAGTTAAAAAAAACAATTCAGAATTTTTGTCTGTTTGTCTGTTCATTCCAGGATCATACAAAAACTACTGAATTAATTTGGATCGTGTTTTCACTATTGTTTAGCTTAGTGACCTAGAAGAAACTGGTATGTATGATCTTGATGTGACATCATGGAGAGGAGCAATAAAGGAAAAACCAGAAGCTTTATACTCGGAGCAAATGCTCAGGGCTGCAGGTGTAGATCCCAGGACCAGCTGCTTCTCCCGTGGACAGCTTTATGTGTCTTGCTCACGAGTTAGTAGTCCCAAGCATCTTTTTGTGTTAATCACTGAAAGAAAAGCTGTAAATATTGTTTACAAAGACATTTTGTGATCAATGTCTACAATATAAAATGTACTGCACATCACAATATAAGATGGCACAAATGTCTTTGTAAAATTTGTTCCGATGAGCAGTAACAGACATCCATGTAAGCGAAGCTGTGGGAAAACACTAGTATATAAATATGTATCAGTCATTCACACAACATTCTGCGGAGCAATTGTGGCAGTTATGTTGTGGCACTGGCCACAGGTGGTCATTCCGAGTTGATCGCTAGCTGCTTTCGTTCGCTGCGCAACGATCAGGCAAAAAATTGGCACTTCTGCGCATGCGTATGCGGCACAATGCGCACGCGCGTCATACTATTACAACGAACGATGTAGTTTCACACAAGGTCTAGCGAAGCTTTTCAGTCGCACTGCTGGCCGCAGAGTGACTGACAGGAAGAGGGCGTTTCTAGGTGTCAACCAGGGCCGGACTGGCCATCTGGCACTTCTGGCAAATGCCAGAAGGGCCGATGGCCACGTGGGCCGGTCCAGCGGTCACTGAGACGCGCTGCCGCTCAGTCCGGCGGCAGCGCGTCTCAGCTGTCAGGATTGGAGAGCTGTGAGGGACGGGGGTGAGAGCGCCGGGCGCCCGCCAGCACGGCTGTATCTGGCGCGGCGCGTATAGCGGACTTCAAAGCAGCCGCCGGTTCGTGAGCCAATCAGAGCTCGCGGACCGACAGCCAATCAGAAGCCGCCGGTCCGCGGCTGGTTTGAACGCTATACGCTGCCGCGCCAGACACAGCGGGCAGCTGGCGGGCGCCCGGCGCTCTCACCCCCGTCCCTCACAGCCCGGAGGAGGAGGAGCAGCAGCAGCAGCAGTGCAGCAGCGGTAAGTAGCTGCAGCACTGGCTGCTGTGGGGGCAATTGTATACCTGGCACTGTGGGGGCAATTGGCTGGCACTGTGGGGCATTTGTATACCTGGCACTGTGGGGGCAATTGTTTACCTGGCACTGTGGGGGCATCTGTATACATGGCACTGTGGGGGCATCTGTATACCTTGCACTGTGGGGGCATCTGTATATCTGGCACTGTGGGGGCATTTGTATACCTTGCACTGTGGGGGCATTTGTATACCTGGCACTGTGGGGGCATTTGTATACCTTGCACTGTGGGGGCATTTGTATACCTGGCACTGTGGGGGCATTTGTATACCTGGCACTGTGGGGGCAATTGTTTACCTGGCACTGTGGGGGCAATTGTTTACCTGGCACTGTGGTGGCATTTGTATACCTGGCACTGTGGGGGCAATTGGCTGGCACTGTGGGGCATTTGTATACCAGGCACTGTGGGGGCAATTGTTTACCTGGCACTGTGGGGGCATCTGTATACATGGCACTGTGGGGGCATATGTATACCTGGCACTGTGGGGGCATCTGTATACCTGGCACTGTGGGGGCATTTGTATACCTTGCACTGTGGGGGCATTTGTATACCTGGCACTGTGGGGGCATTTGTGGATCTGGCACTGTGGGGGCATTTGTATACCTGGCACTGTGGGGGCATTTGTATACCTGGCACTGTGGGGGCATTTGTATACCTGACACTGTGAGGGCATTTGTATACTTGGCACTGTGGGGGCAATTGTTTACCTGGCACTGTGGGGGCAATTGTTTACCTGGCACTGTGGGGGCAATTGTTTATCTGGCACTGTGGGGGCATTTGTATACCTGGCACTGCACTATCGGGGGCATATAATGTAAATTTCGGCTAATACCGGGTGCTGTAATGTGAATTTTGGCTCATACTGTGTGGTATAATGTGAAAGGGGCAGCAGTACTAGATAGTATAAGGGGTCCTACTATTGTGGTGCATAATGCGTATAAGGGGTGTATAGTGTGGTAAACTACACTGAAGACCACGCCCCCTTTTGAGTGACAACGCCCCCTTTTGAGTGACCACGCCCCCTTTTCCGAAGCGCGCACGCTTAATTACAAACCTCACATTTCCATACCCCCACTTAAAAATTTCCACTTCAACCACTGGTTGAGTATATTTTAATAGAGAATGATGTACGCCTGTATGTTGTTAGAATATTAATTATATTTGTAAGAACATAGACTAATAAGTGGGAGGAGTCAGGAATAGTAAGGGGAGGAGTCACAGAGGTGGGCCTGTGTGCTTCAAAAATGCCAGGGCCTATTTTTAGTCCCAGTCCGGCCCTGGTGTCAACTGACCGTTTTCAGGGAGTGTTAGGAAAAATGCAGGCATGCCAGGAATAACGCAGGCGTGGCTGGGCGAACGCAGGGCGTGTTTGTGACATCAAAACAGGAACTGAATAGTCTGAAGTGATCGCAAGCGCTGAGTAGGACTGAAGCTACTCTGAAACTGCACAAAATAATTTTGTAGCCGCTCTGCGATCCTTTCATTCGCACTTCTGCTAAGCTAAAATACACTCCCAGTGGGATGCGGCATAGCGTTTGCACGGCTGCTAAAAACTGCTAGCGAGCGAACAACTCAGAATGACCCCCACAGACCACTACATTACTGTTGTGGGGCCGGAGCAGGAGAAGGAAATCTTTTCTGTACATGTGAAGAACAGATTTCCTCTTTTACAGCAGGTGTATGGATGCTGAAGGCAAGGCCACATGAACTGTGATAGCTGTATTGGTTGAAGCCCAGTAAGCTGCGGTTGCATCCCATGCGACCATGCCATGAAAGTGTCTAATAAATTTTGGAGGAAAAATGTAGTGAGTCAAATGTATACTACTTTGTGGATGTATCATGATTTGTGAAGTGAGTGTTAGACCCCTGATATATCACTCAAAACTAACAACATGCTTATGTTAAATATTATGTGTGAAGAAAGAAAAGAGGGCTCTTTTTGCTGGGGCACTCTTTTAAGTCATAATTTTATTAAATATTACATTTTTATTTGTATACAGTACATTAAAAGTATTAATTCCTTCTGCTCACCAGAAAGCAGTACTCCGAGTTTTTTGATACATACATAAATTTCTGTAGGTTATGGGTCAATAGATCTACAGGAAAAGGGTCGACAGAAGATTAGGTTGACATGCACATGGTCGACATATAGTTAAAATGGACAGCATGAACAAGATTTTTGTTTGAGAGGCGAAAAAAATGGTCGATAAAATTATTGGATATCAGGAATAGATAATACGGGTATTCAGTTATAAAATGCTAAGCAACACATATACAGTATCCAGTTAGCACTTGACAAGGTAAAAAGTTTGTGTTAAATGTACTGTAGGCAGTGTCAGAGTGGGGCATGAAGGGCCCACCAGGGGGCGATGTTTAGTGGTGTGGCCATTCTCCAGAGGTTTGGCTAACCATTAAAGAGTGCATGGTCTTGGCCTCTTGATATATAAGTGGTCATTCCGAGTTGTTCGCTCGCTAGCTGCTTCTAGCAGCATTGCAAACGGTAGGCCGCCGCCCTCTGGGTGTGTATCTTAGCTTAGCAGAATAGCGAACGAAAGAGTAGCAGAATTGCTACTAAATATTTTCTTGCAGTTTCTGAGTAGCTCCAGACCTACTCCTAGATTGCGATCAGCTCGGTCCGTTTAGTTCCTGGTTTGACGTCACAAACACGCCCTGCGTTCGGCCAGCCACTCCCCCGTTTCTCCAACCACTCCCGCGTTTTTCCCTGGCACGACTGCGTTTTTAGCACACTCCCGGAAAACACTCAGTTACCGCCCAGAAACGCCCCTTTCCTGTCAATCACTCACCGATCAGCAGTGCGACTGAAAAGCGCCGCACGAACAACAGCAAAACTGCTAAGTTTTTAGTTAAATAACTAAGTGCATGCGCGCTGCGTACCATGCACATGCGCATTTAGCAACAAATCGCAGCATAGCGAAAATCGGCAACGAGCGAACAACTCGGAATGACCACCATAGTGAATATTGCTAGTGCATGCATGATAATGTACCTGATTAATAGCAGCAAGGCACCCATCTCCGTAGGCCCCCACTGTTATAGTACCTCCCATCCTGAGTGTTAACAGATACCCCAGGGGAAGTCCCCCTGTCCACATCCCACATTGTGCTTCTCTTCCCTCATCCCACACTATGCTCTCCTTCTCCCGCAACCTACATCATGGTCCCCTTCCCTCTCCACATCCTAAATTGTGCTTCTCTTTCCTCACTGACACCCCACATTATGCTCATCTCCCCCCCATCCAAACCCCATACTAAGCTCCCCTTTCCCATCCAACATCCCAAACTATGCCCCCTTTCCCCATCCCCAACTCACATTGTGCTCTCCCACGCTGTCCTTCTCTTCCCCGTTATGCTTCCCTGTTCCCCCATCCACATGCCTCACTATGTTCCCTCACCCTCATTCACATGCTTCACTGTACTCCCCTGCCCTGCTCCTCCTCCTATTCCCTCATCATCATGACACAGCTCTAGGCAAACCTTCCTTCTCCATGCCCCCACTGGGATGCACTTAATTTATTTGCATAAAGCACTGGCCAAAAAGGTGCCCCATGGCTGATGATGCACCTGCTGTTGGGTGCTGCTAAGCCAGACTGGAGAGGCTTAGCACTGTGTTGGGGACTGTACTGCCTGATGACTACTCATTTATCTCAGTCAGTGATCTGAAGAATATAAGGTAACAGTTCAGCTTATTTCAGACTCCTCAGATTACTATCTAAGAGATTTGAGAATTAGGCAACAACCGTGGCACCAACCAATTGCTTTGTCTTTGGGTATTTGAGATTGTTAAAACCGCATACTTTCGTTGCAATAGTCCAATCTGATCGTTGTGGTTCCAAAGCTCAAAGGCGATTTATTTGCAAATATAAAGCATAAGTACTGCCATAGGCGTGCGCAGCACATTTCATTAGATAGTGCACCGTCGGAGAGGCATGTCAAGCACCACCTACTGGGCGTGTCTAGCACCACCTATTGGCATTCCTTTCCATTCCATATGCACATTACCTATATGGTGGTTTCTGAATATGGAGAACTAATGAAGAAATGTATTCTCCCTGGGCAGACAGCATCTTCAGTTGGTATTTACTGTTTCTCTAGAATATCATATGGCCTGTAACATGCCAGTTTGTGTAGGAATATAACCAATGTCATCAACATTCAACAGAGGTTCAACCAGACTCGTGTCACCTCCTGCCCTCTGCATCTCTCAGCCACACCATCATCCACCCCGCAACGTCTCTCAGCCACACCATCATCTCCCCTGCATCGTCTTAGTCACACCATCATCATCTCCCTGCATCGTCTGTCAGTTACCCCATCATCTTCTCCCTGCATCGTCTCTCAGCCATGCCATCATCTCCTTCCTGCATCATCTCTCAGCCACACCATCATCTTCCACCTGTGTCTCTCTGCCATGCCGTTATCTCCTGACTGCGTCATCTCTCAGCCATGCCATCATCTCCCACCTGCATCTCTCTTCCACGCTATCATCTCCCCTGCATCTCTCTGCCATGCCATTATCCCCCACCTGCATCTATCTGCCATGCCATCATCTCCCGCTATCCCCCCCATCTTGTGTCTCTCACCCTTCCCCCTTCTCTCAGTGCCTCCCACCCTTCACTATGTGCCGCTCTTCTTTGCGTTGGTGTGGCACAGGAGGAGAGAGCGTGCTGGTAGGTGAGCATGCACGTGGTATGATGTAAGCACGTTACATTGTGCAGTTACATTAAGGAGGAGCTACCTTGAGGAGGAGCACCCGTGATTAACCCGGGAGGCCAGCTAATAATGCACACCTGACCAGCCGCCACGGAGGGAGACAATAATTGTCAGGATTGGTAAGGTGACTACTGCAGGAAGCATGTGTGAGGGGGGTGCCAGACATTAGGGTGTGCCTGTATACACAAGGCACCCCCCGTGCACATGCCTATGATTACTGCCAATAGCATATGCATGCACACATACAGTACAGCACTGGCCCAAGCTTCAATACAGAGTGCTCTTAGCCTTCAGAACCAGGGCTATACAATGTATACATTTCACAATAAAAAAGACTATGACATCACAACTGTAAACAAACTACAATAAAGATCAACATTTATAGGCGAAAGGGTCAGAACATCCCAAGAACTCCACATCCCGTAGATCGCATCCAGTGCCATAACTAGACATTTTGGTGCCCTGTGCCCGAAAAAAGGTATTGGTGCCCACTCTCACACCATATTTAAAATATGGACATTTTTTGTTGAAGGTGCACACCAACCATATAGAGGTGTGGCTTTATGGGGAAAGGGCATGGCCAAAGTATAGTGCTAATTCACAGTAGTTATCATTGTGCACATTACACCACAGTAGAGGCCCTGACACACATCATGCCAGGTAGAGCTCATAATACACATTATGCCAGGTAGAACCCCTTATAAACATTATGCCAGGTAGAGCCACTGATACACATTATGCCAGGGAGAGCTCCTGATACACACTATGCTATATAGAGTCCCTGATACGCAATATGTCAGGTAGAGTCTCTGATACACAATATGTCAGGTAGATCCCACATTATGCCAGATAGAGCTCCTCATACACATTATGCCAGGTAGACCCCTTGATACATATTATGCCAGGTAGAGCACCCATTATGCCAGGTTACACATTATGCCAGGTAGCACCCATATTATGCCAGGTAGAGCCCACATTATTCCAGGCAAAGCCCCTGATACACATTATGCCAGGTAGAGCCCCTGATACACATTAAGCAGGGAATTGATGCAAGGGATGAGAGTGTTATACTCCCATTATATAAATGACTAGTGAGGCCACATCTCGATTACTGTACACAGTTATGGGCACCCTACTACAAAAAGGATATCCTAGATCAAGAAAAGGTTCAGACATGGGCGACTAACTTGATTAAGGGACTGGAGATGCTAGAATATGAGGAAAGACTTGCTTGGCTAGGCATGTTTACACTGGAGAAAAGGAGATTAAGAGGGGACATGATAAACATTTACAAATATATAAGGGGTCAATACACAGAGCAAGCTGGGATTTGTTTTTTGTAAGATCATCAAACAGGACACGTGGACACCCGCTTAGGTTATAGGAGAGTAGATTTCGCACATAGAGACGTAAAGGTTTCTTCAAAGTAAGGACAATACATATTTGGAATTCCCTGCCTGAGAGAGTAGTAATGGCGGACTCAGTCATTACTTTCAAGAATGGGGTAGATAAATTCCTAATGGATAAGGATATACAGGGTTATGGTGGGTAAATCATGTACTATGGTAATTAAAAAAAAAAAAAAAAAAAGCAAAGGAGTTTTTTAGTTTATGGTTAAACATTTACCACAGTTAAAATTACAAATTAGTTATGACCCAGTGCCAGTAGTTCATTTAAATTCCGGCTGCTCTTATAGTGGGTATACTCACCCCACCTGAAACTGATTGTATATAAAGAAAATTTCCAATAAGTGGAGACAAAGAGCGCCAGTATTTAAACTGCTTTAATAATATTTATCTGAAACAGCACATATATGTATATAAAAAACATTAATACAATACACATAAAATTTATATTTTGTTATAATCGGCCAGTATAAATAATTCCAAATAAGACCTTTTAATAAAACTGACTTTATCCGAGGCTTGCTTATTCCAAATATGCTGCTAACATCAGAGACACTTCCCTAATCACTTGACAGTTACTGTGTCCGTGAATATAAGAGTGCACATAGGTTTTTGTCTCCTGACCGCACAGTGACAATTATGAGACCTGCTTTTCCATGTGCTATTTTCAACAATATAAAAGTCACTTTATCTCCTGGCCACGCAGTGACAATAGTAAACCTGCTTTTCCATGTACTAAATTCAACAACGTAAAAGTCACTTTAGAAACCAAATGGTTTTTAACGGGTTTAAACGGGCATGTATGTTTTTACACATCCATGGGGTCCACACTCCTGGTGAGATCCTCCCATCCGCTGGTGCAAGGTCCTTTTTAACGCGGTCCTATCCGGAGGTAACCTGCCTGTCGCCACCACAGTGTGGAGCTCCATCTCCCCGATCAGGTATCTCTTTGCAACAGTCACAATAGTGGCTGATCTACAGCCCGCGTCAGCGTCTCATTCGTTCATGGATTAGCAAATGGCCCAGTTAATTACACAGTACGAGAGAGCTGGGCTTTGACTGGCTAGTGTGTTTGTGGTCAAATTAACGCATTTCCCCGCCTGCAAGGTAGAGCCCCTGACACACATTATGCCAGGTTGAACACACATTATGCCCGGTAGATCCCCTGATACATATTATGCCAGGTAGAGCACCCATTATGCCATGTAGAGCCCACATTATTCCAGGCAGAGCCCCTGATACACATTATGCCAGGTAGAGCCCACATTATTCCAGGTAGAGCCCCTGATACACATTATGTCAGGTAGAGCCCAAATTATGCCAGGTAGAGCTCCTGATTATGCAAGGTAGAGCCCCTGACACACATTATGCCAGGTTCAACACACATTATGCCAGGTAGAGCCTCTGATACACATTATGCCAGGTAGAGCCCACCTTATGCCAGGTATAGCCTACATTATGCCAGGTAGAGCCCCTGATACACACTATGCCAGGTAGAGCCAACATTAGGCCAGGAAGAGATGCTGATACACATTATACAGGTAGAGACCCACATTATGCCAGGGAGAGCCCACATTATGTCAGGTAGGGCCCGTGATATACATTATGCCAGGTAGAACCCATATTGTACCAGGCAGAGTCCACATTATGCCAGGTGGAGCCCACATTATGCCAGGTAGAGCCCACATTATACCAAGGTAGATCTCTTGATATAAATTATGCCAGGTAGAGCCCCTGGCCCTGATACACATTATGCTTGGTATAATAAGAGTGGGTGGATTTTGGAGAGGTGGGGTGTGTGTGTATTTGTGTCTGTGTCTGAGTTGTCTGATGCCACATCCCCCAAAGCACCCAACTTTAACTTAAACCAGCGGTGAAAGAACAGGGGTTGTCCCATGCATACCATTATACACGAGTTCCAAATGTCCAGATGTTAACCCCATTGAGAACCTCTGGGATGAATTGAAGTGATGGGTGCATTCTAGGCTGACTCAACGTCCTTCATTGCCACAGTTGGCCACTATACTTATGGCAAAACATACCATCTCCTGTTGTCCAGGAACTTGTGGATAATTTGGCAAGAACGGTGTCTGCAGTAATCACTGTATGTGGTGGACCTACAAAGTACTGATATCAATATAATCTCATTGATATATTTGCTGTCATTGTCCAATCACTTTTATCAACAGTGTATATAAATCTAAATATATATATATATATAATATATATATATATATATATATATAACAAAAGTCCAGAAACCGGCACTCATTGAGGCAAATAAGGTACTTAGCCGGGTACCCTCCAGAAGACGGACTCGCACATGGTCCACTCAATGTGTAATACCCAGACAGCAGCACTCCGAACAAATTACTTCACTCACAGCTGTAAATTAAGCTGTGAGTGGAGTCATTTGTTTGGCGTGCTACCCTCTGGGTGTATATATCTATCTATATCTATATATACACACATATACATATAGTAAAATTGTAAGGGTTGTGTCTGTACATAGCAATTAGTTTTGAGAAATATACTTCTAGTTTATGAACTGTGGAGACAGTTAAAAAAAACAATTCAGAATTTTTGTCTGTTTGTCTGTTCATTCCAGGATCATACAAAAACTACTGAATTAATTTGGATCGTGTTTTCACTATTGTTTAGCTTAGTGACCTAGAAGAAACTGGTATGTATGATCTTGATGTGACATCATGGAGAGGAGCAATAAAGGAAAAACCAGAAGCTTTATACTCGGAGCAAATGCTCAGGGCTGCAGGTGTAGATCCCAGGACCAGCTGCTTCTCCCGTGGACAGCTTTATGTGTCTTGCTCACGAGTTAGTAGTCCCAAGCATCTTTTTGTGTTAATCACTGAAAGAAAAGCTGTAAATATTGTTTACAAAGACATTTTGTGATCAATGTCTACAATATAAAATGTACTGCACATCACAATATAAGATGGCACAAATGTCTTTGTAAAATTTGTTCCGATGAGCAGTAACAGACATCCATGTAAGCGAAGCTGTGGGAAAACACTAGTATATAAATATGTATCAGTCATTCACACAACATTCTGCGGAGCAATTGTGGCAGTTATGTTGTGGCACTGGCCACAGGTGGTCATTCCGAGTTGATCGCTAGCTGCTTTCGTTCGCTGCGCAACGATCAGGCAAAAAATTGGCACTTCTGCGCATGCGTATGCGGCACAATGCGCACGCGCGTCATACTATTACAACGAACGATGTAGTTTCACACAAGGTCTAGCGAAGCTTTTCAGTCGCACTGCTGGCCGCAGAGTGACTGACAGGAAGAGGGCGTTTCTAGGTGTCAACCAGGGCCGGACTGGCCATCTGGCACTTCTGGCAAATGCCAGAAGGGCCGATGGCCACGTGGGCCGGTCCAGCGGTCACTGAGACGCGCTGCCGCTCAGTCCGGCGGCAGCGCGTCTCAGCTGTCAGGATTGGAGAGCTGTGAGGGACGGGGGTGAGAGCGCCGGGCGCCCGCCAGCACGGCTGTATCTGGCGCGGCGCGTATAGCGGACTTCAAAGCAGCCGCCGGTTCGTGAGCCAATCAGAGCTCGCGGACCGACAGCCAATCAGAAGCCGCCGATCCGCGGCTGGTTTGAACGCTATACGCTGCCGCGCCAGACACAGCGGGCAGCTGGCGGGCGCCCGGCGCTCTCACCCCCGTCCCTCACAGCCCGGAGGAGGAGGAGCAGCAGCAGCAGCAGTGCAGCAGCGGTAAGTAGCTGCAGCACTGGCTGCTGTGGGGGCAATTGTATACCTGGCACTGTGGGGGCAATTGGCTGGCACTGTGGGGCATTTGTATACCTGGCACTGTGGGGGCAATTGTTTACCTGGCACTGTGGGGGCATCTGTATACATGGCACTGTGGGGGCATCTGTATACCTTGCACTGTGGGGGCATCTGTATATCTGGCACTGTGGGGGCATTTGTATACCTTGCACTGTGGGGGCATTTGTATACCTGGCACTGTGGGGGCATTTGTATACCTTGCACTGTGGGGGCATTTGTATACCTGGCACTGTGGGGGCATTTGTATACCTGGCACTGTGGGGGCAATTGTTTACCTGGCACTGTGGGGGCAATTGTTTACCTGGCACTGTGGTGGCATTTGTATACCTGGCACTGTGGGGGCAATTGGCTGGCACTGTGGGGCATTTGTATACCTGGCACTGTGGGGGCAATTGTTTACCTGGCACTGTGGGGGCATCTGTATACATGGCACTGTGGGGGCATATGTATACCTGGCACTGTGGGGGCATCTGTATACCTGGCACTGTGGGGGCATTTGTATACCTTGCACTGTGGGGGCATTTGTATACCTGGCACTGTGGGGGCATTTGTGGATCTGGCACTGTGGGGGCATTTGTATACCTGGCACTGTGGGGGCATTTGTATACCTGGCACTGTGGGGGCATTTGTATACCTGACACTGTGAGGGCATTTGTATACTTGGCACTGTGGGGGCAATTGTTTACCTGGCACTGTGGGGGCAATTGTTTACCTGGCACTGTGGGGGCAATTGTTTATCTGGCACTGTGGGGGCATTTGTATACCTGGCACTGCACTATCGGGGGCATATAATGTAAATTTCGGCTAATACCGGGTGCTGTAATGTGAATTTTGGCTCATACTGTGTGGTATAATGTGAAAGGGGCAGCAGTACTAGATAGTATAAGGGGTCCTACTATTGTGGTGCATAATGCGTATAAGGGGTGTATAGTGTGGTAAACTACACTGAAGACCACGCCCCCTTTTGAGTGACAACGCCCCCTTTTGAGTGACCACGCCCCCTTTTCCGAAGCGCGCGCGCTTAATTACAAACCTCACATTTCCATACCCCCACTTAAAAATTTCCACTTCATCCACTGGTTGAGTATATTTTAATAGAGAATGATGTACGCCTGTATGTTGTTAGAATATTAATTATATTTGTAAGAACATAGACTAATAAGTGGGAGGAGTCAGGAATAGTAAGGGGAGGAGTCACAGAGGTGGGCCTGTGTGCTTCAAAAATGCCAGGGCCTATTTTTAGTCCCAGTCCGGCCCTGGTGTCAACTGACCGTTTTCAGGGAGTGTTAGGAAAAATGCAGGCATGCCAGGAATAACGCAGGCGTGGCTGGGCGAACGCAGGGCGTGTTTGTGACATCAAAACAGGAACTGAATAGTCTGAAGTGATCGCAAGCGCTGAGTAGGACTGAAGCTACTCTGAAACTGCACAAAATAATTTTGTAGCCGCTCTGCGATCCTTTCATTCGCACTTCTGCTAAGCTAAAATACACTCCCAGTGGGATGCGGCATAGCGTTTGCACGGCTGCTAAAAACTGCTAGCGAGCGAACAACTCAGAATGACCCCCACAGACCACTACATTACTGTTGTGGGGCCGGAGCAGGAGAAGGAAATCTTTTCTGTACATGTGAAGAACAGATTTCCTCTTTTACAGCAGGTGTATGGATGCTGAAGGCAAGGCCACATGAACTGTGATAGCTGTATTGGTTGAAGCCCAGTAAGCTGCGGTTGCATCCCATGCGACCATGCCATGAAAGTGTCTAATAAATTTTGGAGGAAAAATGTAGTGAGTCAAATGTATACTACTTTGTGGATGTATCATGATTTGTGAAGTGAGTGTTAGACCCCTGGTATATCACTCAAAACTAACAACATGCTTATGTTAAATATTATGTGTGAAGAAAGAAAAGAGGGCTCTTTTTGCTGGGGCACTCTTTTAAGTCATAATTTTATTAAATATTACATTTTTATTTGTATACAGTACATTAAAAGTATTAATTCCTTCTGCTCACCAGAAAGCAGTACTCCGAGTTTTTTGATACATACATAAATTTCTGTAGGTTATGGGTCAATAGATCTACAGGAAAAGGGTCGACAGAAGATTAGGTTGACATGCACATGGTCGACATATAGTTAAAATGGACAGCATGAACAAGATTTTTGTTTGAGAGGCGAAAAAAATGGTCGATAAAATTATTGGATATCAGGAATAGATAATACGGGTATTCAGTTATAAAATGCTAAGCAACACATATACAGTATCCAGTTAGCACTTGACAAGGTAAAAAGTTTGTGTTAAATGTACTGTAGGCAGTGTCAGAGTGGGGCATGAAGGGCCCACCAGGGGGCGATGTTTAGTGGTGTGGCCATTCTCCAGAGGTTTGGCTAACCATTAAAGAGTGCATGGTCTTGGCCTCTTGATATATAAGTGGTCATTCCGAGTTGTTCGCTCGCTAGCTGCTTCTAGCAGCATTGCAAACGGTAGGCCGCCGCCCTCTGGGTGTGTATCTTAGCTTAGCAGAATAGCGAACGAAAGAGTAGCAGAATTGCTACTAAATATTTTCTTGCAGTTTCTGAGTAGCTCCAGACCTACTCCTAGATTGCGATCAGCTCGGTCCGTTTAGTTCCTGGTTTGACGTCACAAACACGCCCTGCGTTCGGCCAGCCACTCCCCCGTTTCTCCAACCACTCCCGCGTTTTTCCCTGGCACGACTGCGTTTTTAGCACACTCCCGGAAAACACTCAGTTACCGCCCAGAAACGCCCCTTTCCTGTCAATCACTCACCGATCAGCAGTGCGACTGAAAAGCGCCGCACGAACAACAGCAAAACTGCTAAGTTTTTAGTTAAATAACTAAGTGCATGCACGCTGCGTACCATGCACATGCGCATATAGCAACAAATCGCAGCATAGCGAAAATCGGCAACGAGCGAACAACTCGGAATGACCACCATAGTGAATATTGCTAGTGCATGCATGATAATGTACCTGATTAATAGCAGCAAGGCACTGTAGGAAATAAACCATGTCCTGTGCAGTATAAGGTAACTTATGTATAATGAATAATTCAAGTGCACAATCTGGAACATGATCTTTAGTGGAGGAGGTGGTCCCACAGACAGTAGGGCCCACCAGGTGTTTCACCTGTAAACCCTGTGGGCTAGTCCAACACTGCTCTATGTGTCTCTATGACTTTAAGAGGTGATAAGGCCTCAATAGATTGGGGGATAGTATCCCAAATTTAGATGTATTGAAAATAGGCTCATTTGACCCTGCCCCTACTTCTACTGCCCCCTTGTGCGTTGCTAAGAACAGTGAATAGGTGGGTGAGACTGCAGGGAGATGGGTCAGAGATGGATCAGGGATGAGTGAAGTACAGTGCAGTACAGGGGATATGCTTTGATGCGTGTGGTCAGGCCATTATTCCTGTTGGAGACCCAATGCAGAGAGCATGGCATGACCCTGCACAATGATAGTCCTGTGGAAACTGAAAGCCTGTAGCTAGTGCAAGGTATAGGGCACCGCTATTTGTTGCTGTGGAAAAGTGCAGTGTTAGATCCTCAATTTAGTCAATTGAAGCTACACAGGTTTTGATACATTTACAATGATGTGTCCTGCTTGCCCCCCGCAGCTTTCGCACCTGCAGAGTAGCTCCCTGCCTATGCAGCCTAGCTGTGTGGCTACCTGCCATGGTCCGGAAACGACTGTGTTGTCTGAACTGCGCCACAAAAACGCTGCAGCAATGTTGACGACACGCCCTGCGACCGCCTCTGCCTGTCAATTAGGCAGCGACAATCACATAAGTGAGATGCCTTTGTATCTCACTGTGTGCGTACTTACTCCTCACCAGGCTTTAGGCTGCGATCGCTGTTGTAGCAGCGCCCAGGTGTGAATTAGGCCCATTGTGTCTCTAAATCTCCACTTGGACATTCTCTTTTTTTTTTTTTAATGCTCTAGTTTAATATATCCAGGTGCTCTGTCTGAAAATACAAACTCAACATGGGAGGCTTCACTAGAGAAAGATCTTTATATTCATTTCTAAAAAATATAGCCACATGTGACAATTTTATTATCCAGTTTGGCAGATGTAGACTTCGTTGGCCAAATATCTCAGGCTCTGTGAGGATCCACTGATCATCACAGTGACTGGAGTTTTGCAAGCAGTATTGCTCTTCACCTATGGCATAGGTCTGCAAACTCGGTCCTCAGGACCCCACACAGTGCATGTTTTGCAGGGGTGGTGTTCAGTATGCCGACTGACGGGATCCCGGCGCACAGTATACCGGCGCCGGGATCCCGACAGCCGGCATACCAACACTTATTCTCCCTTGTGGGGGTCCACGACCCCCCTGGAGGGAGAATAAAATAGCGTGGCGCGCGTAGCGCGCCACCGTGCCTGTAGCGTGGCGAGCGCAGTGAGCCCACAAGGGGCTCATTTGCGCTCGCCACACTGTTGGTATGCCGGTGGTCGGGCTCCCGGCGCCGGTATGCTGGTCGCCGGTAGCATGGTGAGCGCAGCGAGCCCGCAAGGGGCTCATTTGCGCTCACCACACTGTCGGTAAGCCGGCGGTCGGGCTCCCGGCGCCGGTATGCTGGTCATCGGGAGCCCGACCGCCGGCATACCGTAGTGAACCCGTTTTGCAGGTCTCCTCACAGAATCACAAGTGAAATAATTAACTCCACCTGCAGACCTTTTAAAATGTGTCTGTGAGTAATTAATACACCTGTGCACTTGCTGGGTTACCTGCAAAACATGCACTGTGTGGGGTAAAGAGGACTGAGTTTGCAGACCTATGACCTATGGGGTAGAAGTGGAATAACAAGATCTTCCCATTTGTGGATATCATTGCCATATTATACCCCTTTTACGTTGAGCATTTGACCCAGGTTATTGCAAGGTTAGCCCCAAGTCGCGAGTCAGTGTAAAAGGGTCCGGATGAAAACCCAGTTTCCGCAACCCAGGATACCAACCTGGGTAGCTTGCAGGGTTGGTCTCGGGAAGGACACAGGTTAAGGGGCTGTGTAATTGGCTAACCCGGGTCATCCAGCATGGGGGAGGTCATGTCAAACATACATTTTTTTGCATTATTGGCAATTACAGTATACATGTATTCTTGCTAGAAAATATTCTGTCTTATCAAGCACCACTAGGGAATATTTGTATTGTTTGTTTTATTTGATCAGATACATATTGTACTGAAGTGAGAAATTCCAATTTATTACTTGATTGTGATAGAACATTGGCATTCTGTCATTTTGATGTAAATTCTAGTAGCAATAAATCTCACATAGGGACATTTTCCATCTCATTTGATCTCATAAATCACATAAAGTTACTCAACAACTAGCAAAGCGCATATTAAACAATATTTCTCTTTTTGTTATATTTCAAGCACGTCTGGTGTTAGCTGCTTAGCTTCATTATTTATCATAGTCTGAATCTACAAATCAAGTATAATTAGACTCAGAGAACTGATTGGATTTCTAATTAAGCTACATTGGAAACAATGCACAATCAGTAAATATTCTGACTAGGTACAATTTAAAGAGCAACTCTTGGGCTTTTTGCTGATGACTAGACACCAATGTCATTAAATTTGTTGGTGGCAAGCAAATTTTAAAGTTAACAGCTTCTTTAAATAGAGGCAATTAGTAAGGATCTTGAAATATTTAATCACGTTTGTCCAATTAGTGTGCAATTAAGCAATGGTGTGGCATGGGACAAGCAGTCTGTTATTGAGCCTGCTAAAGAAGGCTGTCTTTGAAATCATGGTGTTTTCATTTATTGATATGTAAAGAACAGGCTATGACTGTAATTTCCAATTTGACTGAAACACCATGCAGATGGTCTGACTGTGTTCTTAATAGTGTGCAAAAATGAAATTAAAAGAAGCCACTTACCTGAGTGTGATTCATCTGTAATGTGGGAATATGTTTCACTTAGCATTTAATTACAAGGGGTATTCATGTAAATTAAATCTCTGAGGATTTATTCTGTGTTCAGGAAAACAAAATAAAAAAGGCTGCCTGAAATGAAAGTAGTTGCAAAAGTGGTTTGCAGAAGAAGCAGGTATTCCACTGGTTCCCAAACTTATTTGAATCATGGTGCCCTAGAATATCAGAATTTTTATTCATAGCACCTCTAGGCCAAAAGTTTCTTATTGAGAAATTTAGAAAGAAATATTGCATTAAGTCAATCACATTTATATGTCACTCTTAGGTTCAATTGTGTGGTGAGGGACAAGATTTGCTTCTGTTTCTCCATATATTTTATGATTGACCATAAATAATTTGAATTGGTCCTGGACCACCAATCCAAGTCCATCGTGACTAGGCACACAGTGTGAGAATCATTGAGAGATTAATTTAATGGACTACATATTGAAACTGTATATCTACTGTGTAATATGCTTCATATTCCATGCAGTGCAAAAGTTTTCCTTTTGCTACTGCTAGAAATAAACACTAGTAAACATTGCTTTTCCTTTACAACATATCTTTTCCTTAAATTCATTCAATATATGAATCGCCACAGTACAATCAGGAATAAAGGATCACTAAAGCTTAGACACAAACCTCCTTAAAGATTAACTCAACTCAGAACTGAAACATTTATTTTTTGTCTGGAGATCAAAAGGAAACAATAAAATCATAACTTCCAGGAGGGCCAAAATGCTGTTCCTGGATTTCCCACTTAATATGTGTGTCACAATTTTGTGCACAAGGTTACGTCAGGTGATGACCGATGTCCAGGGTCTGGGGCTTGGATCTGGAGTCGAGGAGGCTGAATATAGCTCTTTTGCATGGTTTTGGGTAGCAGTGAGAACTGCCTTTGATATGAGTTCAAGGTTATGAACCATGCAGTGGTAATGTACCTGACTGGTTACCGGCTGAAGTAAGCTGGACCGGACTTGTTACCAGCTAAGGAATACAGCTGGACCGGACTGGCTGCCGCCTGAAGAGATGCTGCTGGACTGGACTGGCTACCAGCTGAAGAGATGCTGCTGGACCAGACTAGCTACCAGCTGAGGTATACAGCTGGACTGGACTGGCTGCAGAGATGCGTTTGGACTGGCTGCTGGCTGGACCGGACTGGCTACCGGCTGAGGAATACAGCAGGACCTGACTGACTACCGGTTGAGAATATGGAGGATTGGACAGGTTACCGGCTGAATATTTGCAGGACTGAACTGGTTACAAGCTGAGGATATGCAGGACCGGACTGGTTACCAGCTGAGGATATGCTGGGCCTGATGGTGCTATGCAGAAGTAGCAAAGCAGGTTCACTTGTCACACTAACTATGTAACTAGTTGCATAGGCCCAGAATACTGCAGCTGGTCTTATTTTAAACTGCCTGCCGGACTGTGATTGGCTGTAGGGTAACTGGCTGGCTGGATTGAGACTCAGGTTGGTGAAGTGGAGATCAGCTGGAAATCATGGAATGCAGCAATATCGGAGAATATCATAGACTGCACACAGGAGCTTGAATAAACCTCAGGCACACCAATAGTTAACAACTGGTCTGAGAACACTGCTGCAATCTGGAAACTGTGCACCTGTGTAATCAGCTTGGGAAGGTGCTGCAGTTTGGAAACTAGTATGCACAGCATATACTGGAGACCCTGGGAACCCTGCAGAGGATCATCACAGATTGCGGGCACTGGATCCCTCCTGTCAGAGGACCCTCCTGTCAGTTGTACCCACAGTGATACTGGTAAGTGGTTAGGATGCCGATGCTGGTTGCGCATCCTGATAGTACCCCCCCCCCCCCCTTTTCTGGAATAGACACCGGACATCTCTTGGGCTTATGAGGAAGTCTCTGATGAAAACTAGAAATTAGACGAGGAACATCAACATCCTTGACTTTAATCCCTGACCTCTCCTCTGGCCCTTCAAGCCTTTCAAGTCAATGAGATACCAAACGATTCCGTGAATCAAGAATCTCTGCAATTTCAAATTCAACTCCACTCTCCATTTGAACATGTGGCATCTTATGTGGGGAAGGTCTGAATTGATTCAGAATGAGTGGTCGGAACAAGGAAACACAAAAAGAATTTGGAATTTTGAAATGTCCATGCAAAATCTATAGGCCACAGGATTAATCATCCTCTCAATAGGAAACCGGCCAATAAATTGTGGGGCAAATTTATGGTTGGAACTTTTAATCTTAAATTCTTGGTGGACAACAGACCCGATCTCCCGACTGCAATTTTGGACAAGCTCGATTACTTTTATCTGCATGAATTTTATAAATTCTGAGATTACTTTTTCAAAGAAATATGAATGTCTTTCCAGGCCTGTGAGAGGACTTGCATCGTAGATGACACTGCTAGTACTTCAGAAGCTGGCAATGGATGGAATTTTCGGAGTCCGTGGATGATAGCCATAATTAGCGAAAAAAGGAATTGTGTTGAATGCTGTATGTTACCTGTGCCCCCCTCTCTCGGGAGCCCCCTGACTTTGGTGATAGCTGCAGTGCAAAAGTACACAGCTAGCTGTAGATATTGAGCAGAAGAGGAGTCCAAGCAGGGGGGTGGGGCTACACAGCACTGTGCTCTCATTGCATTTGCTAACAGCATGTGAGAGGAGAGGAGGAGGCAAAACTCAAAGCAGCTGCAGGCAGTGTGCCCACCCAGAGATGGTGTAAGGTATGCAAGAGTATGGTGGACACAAACCACTTCTACAGTATGAATATGTGTATTAGTGATATCGTTTCTGAGTTGAAAAAAGACAATTTGTCCATCGAGTTCAACCTGTTAGTGGTCTCCTACACTGAAGTATTATTAAGACTAATTTTAACTGTGGTGAATGTTTAGTCGTAAACTAAAATACTCAATTTTTTATATCTATAGTACATGATTTACCCACCATAACCCTGTATATCCTTAATAACTGAGTCTGCCATTACTACTCTCTCAGTCAGGGAATTCCAAATACATATTGCCCGTACTGTGAAGAAACCTTTTTGTCTCTGTGTGCGAAATTTCCTCTCCTCTAACCTAAGCGGGAGTCCACGTGTCCTTTGTGATGATCTTACCAAAAACAGATCCCCAGCTAGCTCTATGTATTGACCCCTTATATATTTGTAAATGTTAATCATGTCCCCTCTTAAGCTCATTTTTTCCAGTGTAAACATGCCTAGCAAGCCTTTCCTCATTTTCTAGTCTTCCTTCCCTTTATCAATTTGGTCGCTTGTCTCTGAACCTTTTCTAGTTTCAATATATCCTTTTTGTCGTATGGTGCCCATAATTGTGCACAGCATTCGCGATGTGGCCATCCCTTGCATCATTTTCCCGCTTAATGCATGCTAATACCTTGTTTGCTTTTTTTGCTGCATTCCTACTTTGGGTACTACTGTTAAGTTTGTTATCTATGTGAACACCTAAATCTTTTTCCAGTACAGAACACCCTAGTTTCTCCCCATTTAGTATGTAGGTAGTGTTCTTGTTCTTACTACCGAAGTGCATTACTTTACATTTGTCTATATTGAACCTCATTCTCCATTTTTAAGTCCATGCTTCCAGTTTAAATAAGTAATTCTGAAGAGACTCAGCATCCTCCTCCCAATTTATAACCTAACACACAATTTGGTATAATCTGCAAAAACTGACACTGTGCTCTCTAGACCTGCTTCTAGATCATTTATGAAAATGTTGAACAATAGTGGTCCAAGTACAGACCCCTGTGGCATA
Source organism: Pseudophryne corroboree (assembly GCF_028390025.1). Taxonomy (NCBI): domain Eukaryota; kingdom Metazoa; phylum Chordata; class Amphibia; order Anura; family Myobatrachidae; genus Pseudophryne; species Pseudophryne corroboree. The sequence continues at coordinate 550,755,792 of NC_086448.1, read as the reverse complement.
CCACTGAGTACCTCAGTCCATTTTGAAAAAGTTCCATTTACCACCACTTACTGCTCCCTTTTATCCAACCAATTACTCACCCAACTGCATAATGTGTTCCTTAGCCCAAGTTCTCTTAACTTGTAGATTAGTCTCATGTGTGGTACTGTATCGAAAGTTTTAGTAACGTCTAAAAAGATTCCATATACCTCTTTACCCTGATCTATGTTTGCACTAACTGTTTCATAAAAGCCTATTAAGGTAGTTTGACATGATCTTTCCTTCGCATATCCATATTGGTTCCTATTAATAACCTTATTGGTTTCAAGGAACTCCTGTATTCTATCCTTTAAAATACCTTCCAGTACTTTTCCCCACTATAGATGTAAGACTTACTGGGCTATAATTACCCGCTTCAGATTTACTTCCCTTTTTAAATATTTGCACTACTTCTGCTAAACGCCAGTCTTTGGGAACCATGCCTGATGTAAGTGAGTCCATGAAAATCAAATGTAGGGTCTTGCTAATTTGAAGTGTAGCTTCATGAGAACCCTTAGGTGAATTCCATTGGGACCAGGTGATTTATTAATCTTAATTTTTTTAATCTGTGACAGACTTCATCCTCACTTAAATTAGCACATTGCAGTGGGACATTCTCATTGCTGAGGTTATACATCAATCCCGCCATCTGGTCCTCTCTTGTGAATACTGATGAGAAAAACTTGTTTAATTATTCTGCTACATCTATGTCATCTTTGATTAGGATGCCCAACCTGCCTTTTAAGAGGCCTACATACATTATACTCTCTTTCTTTAATCTTTTGCTGTTGATGTATTTAAAAAACTTTTTGGAGTCTGATTTACTTTCCTTTGCTATTAGCTTTTCCATTTATTTTTTAGACGCTCTGATTTCTTTTTTGCATATTTTGTTACAATCCTTATAGTACTGGAATGACTGCTTTCCCATTCAATTTATACTTCTTGAATGCTCGCCTCTTTCTGTCCAATGGTTCCTTAATCTTTTTGTTAATCCACATTAGTTTGGAATTATTACTCCTTCGTTTGCTGCCCATTGGAATGAATTTACGAGTATAACTAGCGAGCAACATTTTGAAAACATCCCATTTCTCTGTGGCATTCTTGCCTTGAAACGAAATATCCCAGTCAATGTCCCTTAAAGCTTCCCTCATCATTTCAAAGTTGGCTTTGCTAAAGTTTAGAGTCTTAGTTGAGCCTATATAGGGCTGTTTGTAAAAACTGATATTGAATGTGACCATATTCTGGTCGCTGTTTCCCATGGGTTCCCCTACTGTAATATTCAATATCAATTTCCCATTGTTTGTTAGTACCAGGTCTAAGATTGAATTGTACCTAGTAGGTACCTCGATTAATTGAAGTAAGTAGTGATCATTTAGTGTGCTTAAGAACCTATTACCCCTAGCAGTGTCACCTGAACCATTTGTCCAATTAATCTCTGGATAGTTAAAATCACCCAACACTATTACATCTCCTAATCCTGACACTTTTTCAATTTGTTTCAGTAACCATTCCTCATCAGACACATTAATATCAGGTGGCTTGTAGCATATCCCTATTAGTAGCTTTTTAGTTCCCTTACCCCCACATGCAATTTCTACCCATAAAGACTCCACAGTATTAACAGACCCATCATGAATGTCATCCTTTATATAAGGTTTTAAAAAAGGCTTTACATAAAGACATACCCCTCCACCCCGTTTGTTTGTTTGTTTGTTTGTTTGTTTGTTCAGTCTCTCCTGAACAGTGTGTAACCCTCCAGATTAACTGTCCAATCATGAGTTTCGTGCCACCAAGTTTCAGTGATACCTATAATGTCATACTGTTTGCTGCAAGGACTTCTAGTTCGCCAGTTTTCCCTGTAAGGCTTCTAGCATTTACATACATATAATTAAGATAAGTATTCCCTCTTGTGCTAGGAACATTTTCTTTATGCGTTATTGGTAATCATCATTAATTCATGTTTTGGTACTACCCTTGGTAATGCCCTTTCCAGCTGCTCTTTCCGTCCCCCCTTCTCCACCCCCATTCAGCTCACTACCTCCAACCTTACTATTCTCACTGCTTGACCCGTAGTTTCTAGGTAAACCCTCTCCCCAAGCACCTAGTTTAAAATCTCCTCCAATCTTCTAATCATCCTTCTCCCCCCCCTTCCCACCAGCACTGCTGCCCCCTCCTCATTCAGGTGCAATCCATCATGACAAAAAAAATGGCGCCTGACTGAGAAGTCCGCCCAGTGTTCCAGGAACACAAACCCCTCTTTCCTACAACAGTCTCTATATGTATGTGTGTGACTGTATGTGTATATGTTTATGACTGCGTGTGACAGTATGTATGTGTGTGTGTAAATGTGTGACTGTGTATCACAGTATGTATGTGTATTAGTGTGTGACTAAATATGTGTGTGGCATTATATATGTATGTGCATATGTGTGTGACTGTATGTATATGTGTATGCAGTGGTGTAGCATAAGCCCCCCGCAGACCCCATGGTGGCTTGGGGGTGCCGGCTCTGATACTCCTGCCAGTGTTATGCAGATTACATGAGGTCTAGCCGACCGCATGTAATATGCTGAAAATGTTCCTTTCAAAAATAGCTGCTGTATAGGAGGATACAAATGCTAGAGGTCCTACTAGACCTCTAGCATCTGTCAGGGAAGCACAGCACTAGAACATTACCCGGAAGTGCTAGGAATGCTGGCGCCGCTGGCAGAAGATGCAGATAGCTGCATCTTCTGTCATGAAACCCCTGCAATGAGCATATAACTCAAAGCATAAAACCCCTGACAATGAGCATGGAACCCAGAGCATGAAACCCCTGACAACGAGCATGAGACCCCTGACAACAAGCATGAGGCCCCTGTCAGCGAACATGAAACCCCTGACTAGGAGCAGGTAATTTAAAAGTAATTAGAAGCCTTACTGTGGGGCATAATTTGTAAGGGACATTATTGTGTGTGGGGCATAAAATGGTGTCAGGGGCATAACTGTGTGTGGCATAATGTGTATTGGGCATTACAGCATGTAGTATAATGTGTAATGGGCATAACTGTGTGTGGCATAATGTGTTTTGGGCATTACAGCATGTAGCATATTGTGTAATGGGCATTACAGTGTGTTGCATATTGTGTCATGGGCATTACAGTGTGTAGCATAATGAGTATTAGTGTGTGCAATTATGTTTAATGGGCATTACGATGTGTGGCATAATGTGTAATGGGCAGTACAGTGTGTGACATATTGTGTCATGGGCATTACAGTGTGTGGCATATTGTGGTATGGGCATTATGGTGTGTGGCATAATGTGTAATTGGCATTACGGTGTGGCATATTGTGTAAGGGGCATTATGGTGTGTGGCATAATGTGTAAGGGGTATTACTATAAGGAGGAAAAATGACAAATAATGTAAGGGGCATGAATCAGGATTTTTTTTTTTCATGTGGTGGCCAATGTCTGAGCTTTTGCAGATTGCAAAACTGGGGTATAAGGTATTGTGTTCCTGCAAGGCCGCGTCCCTTGCAGTGAGGCCATATCCTTGCAGCAAAGCCACACTCCCTTTAAAATGTCTATCGGGGGGGGCTTTTTTAACTGTTCACACTGGGAGCCAAATTGCCTAGGAAAGGCTCTGTTTGTTTTAACTGGTTTAAAGTTTCAAAGCCCAAATAAATTAAGCAAGTAAGAGAATCTCAGTTAAATTAATTAGTTCCTTCCATTGCATCATTTAAACTAAGGCACGTTAGTAACACGACTGATTGTTTAATTCACACCCAGTTTTGACACTGTACTCCTTTTACACTCCTAGTTCTAAAATAGGAAATTACTTTTCACTCAATTAAAAATTAACATGGCACAAACAGAATCTAGATTTTCAGTTCCATATCTGCTGTTGTTGAGAAAAAAGGTTATGGCATGTGTACGTAAATTTGAACTTAAAATTAAAAAAATTATCTACAGTAGTTCTGCATTAGAAATGCCTTTTCTAATATATAATTTTCTGCTTTGATTTAGAAATATATTTTCCAATTTTCTCCAAAACATTTTTTTTTCTTCTGATGGATAATGGAGCAGCAGCAGGAGGGTTTTTTTTGGATATAATTTTGACTAAGAGATTTCAAGTACCTGTTATTAGTCTTAGTGCTGGGATTACCATTGGTGTTTGGATGGTATTTCTCAGAGGGTAGCATTACTTGTACATTACGTTTGTGGGTTTTCATTTAGTAAAGGTTTCATTCATACACCAACATATCTTATATGAACATAACCTTGATATTAATTGGACCAAGGGTAAAATACCAAATTGGGGCAAATATACTCCTTGTACTTACCTACCTTGCAGCTGCCAGGCTTGAAATTGTGTCTAATTCTTAGGGGCGTATATATTTCACCAACCAGTTGGGCGATAACTATACATTATTATGACTATCAGCTAATAGCCAGAGTAACCGCCGTGTGCAGCATGGGCAGCAGCTAGATGGGCTGGGATGGACTCAATAAGGTGCTGGTATGGTTGTCACAGGTACATTTTGACTGTGAGCTGCTCCACTGTAGCATGTCGGTCTGCCCTCACGCCTCTTCGTTGCCGACATTCACCTCTAACATCAATTGCACGTGATTCTCTACAGTTTCCACGTTATTTTCAATTATGCCATTTGTTCAGTAAAGATACACCTTCACCACAGCAGCACGCAAACAGTTCACAAACTGCGCTGTTTGAGAAATATTGCCACCCTTGTCCCGAAAGCCAATAATCATCCCATTTTGCATCTCGGATAAGTATCCCCTTTTACCCATGACAGCAACAAGTGATATGTGTGCAGACGGACTATCGCACACCTTATATATCCACCAAGCCAGCGCACAACACGTGACGTACTTCATGGGCTATGCACTGCCAAAGTCATATGTAGGAGGTGGTCATAATAATGTGACTCAACTGTGCAGAAATTACTGCATGCATTTAATGAAGTTGGGGCACTGGGACAGAAAAAAGCTCTGTCCTAGCCAGGGGTGTATCTAGTGGTCCGAGCGCCCCTGGCAAAGTAAGGGGCTGGCACCCCACCCCCCACCGCCTACACACATTTGAAATAAGGTGTGAGTATTCGAAATGGGGCATAGTCTTGTGGGGGAAGGGCGTGGACACAATAGTATCCCTAATTCAAATTATGCCACACAGTAGTGTCCCTCATTCACATTACACCGCACAGTAGTGTCTTGTATTCACGTTACACCATCCCTCCCACCTACCCCTAACCCACCTTTCCCACAGCCTGACCCTAACTCACCCACCCCAGCCTCTTCAGTGCTATCTAACCCTAACCCACCCTTCCTAATCTCCCTTCCTGAAGCCTAACCCTAACCCTCCCACCCTCGCAGCCTAACCCTAACCCTTTCACGCGGCTTGCCAGTGGAGACTTTGGCACCAACTCGATTTGAATTTTGGCATTCTGCATCGCTATCTATGTTGGGATGCCAGCATCAGCATTCCATGCAGTTTCGGGTATGCTGGCATCAGCTTTCCGACCGCCGGGATGCCAAACGCCAGCATCTTGACTGCATCTCAAATGAGCCTCAAATGGGCCCAGCCATTAACCGAACACCATTAGTTGGATGGTAGAAGTGCTTCCTGTTAGAAAAAAACATCAGGATGCCATCACTTCCAAGATAAAATGATCAATTATACAATTAACTGATATACATTTCCTTGAACCTGGCCTTGAAATAGGTAACATATGTATTTTCTTTATTACACTCAACAAGTTAAAGTTTTCGCTTACTTACTACTTACTTACATCTAACATGCATGAAAATCGTATTGTTTTCCAGGTACTACAGTCCCTTCTCCCAAACACTGACACTTTTTTATTATCTTCAACAACAAATAGATCTATAGCACTGTGCTATATAACAATTGCTGTGTACCTGGTGAGAGTCTGTTACTGCTGGTGCGGCTCCCTTGCTGTCAGGAGCCACCAGCAACAAGGGCTGCTGGGAGCTGTTGTTTATTTTGAGTCTGATTACAAGTGCGGTGCTGCCGGACACTGGCGCCGCTCCACCAGTAACAGACTCTCACCAGGTACAGTCTGACAGTACTACTTGTCTACCCTTTGGCCGCGGGTGGCACCGCCAGGCAGTGCCCCCTCCTTGCCTGGCGCCCCTGGCGAGTGCGATCCTGGCCAATGGGTAGATACGCCCCTGGTCCCAGCAAAGGTATTGAAGCAAAATGATATCTACTGCTATCACTTTGCTACCGGGTTTGGACCCTGTGAACATACTGTGCATGTATATGGCAGTCAGGCTCCATATGTGTCAGTAGGGCCAACAGTGAGGAATCTTGATAGCTCTGTGAAAAAAATATGCATAAGGGTAGCTCATAGGCTACTATGTTACCATAACCAAGATACGGAATGCTTTGCGTTCCACAGCTTGGTAAATATGATAGTTTAGCAGTCTTCATAGAAACCTATGGGGGCTGCTTTTGCAGTCAGAAAGGGAAGGACCGTGGCAGGCCCTCTCCCCTCGATATGCTCAGGATATCGCAGGCTCTCCCGTAGCTAAGTGGAATACATACGTGTCCCACTGTGGTGCTCTAACACAGTGACAAGATAGCACTGCATATTTGCAGCAGGCCAACTTGTACTGATGCCTCCCTAAATGAGCATCATGGAGTCTGTGCACTAGTGCTCCCCAAATTGTCTGTGAAATATTTGTTGTAAAATCGCAGAATAATGAGCATTTTTGCCAAATTGGGACTTATTACATTTTGCCCCATGACTCTCATGAAGCCAACCATGTTATTCAGGAAATCTGTGCCAGTGACTCAGTGTTCTTCAAAAAGAAATCATTTTTAGATGCTGCTCAGAGTACCTTAACCCTTCTTTTTAAACAAATGTAGTGCCTAAGGGGTCCCAAACCAGTTTGGTGCCTGGGGTCACAAGTGTTCTTAATTTGCCTTTAGATGCAGCTGCCAGAAACTGATTTGTTTTGCAAACTGGAATGTCCCTGAATGCCACTATATTATATGCCACTAATTTTAATGTGCTATATCATACTATATAGTATATATAATATATACACTATCATAGATTAGAACATTTCAATAGGTGCAGAGTGTAGAAGTAGCATTCAGAGTTGGATAGCATTTGTACAGGGTTATAAGACTTGACTAGATATTGTCTCATTAAAAAACAAATGTTTAGATGGGATATGGAAATTGTGACTTTAGACAAGAAACACTTATTAATTTCATAAATGCTGAAGCAATTGGTATACTATATTATATACAGCATATTTCTTTCTACTTCTAAACTATTATTTCATGAAAAAAAGTACTAGGTTCTAACAGCCAAGCCAAGTATATTTAATTTAATATTACCTTTTTATCTCCACATAGATCAACACATATGATTGGTGTCATTAGTGCTGCTTCAGAGATGGACACAGATCACACAGCTGTTGTATCTTTATATACAGCGGCCGTGTAATAATATGCTAATGCCACAGAAGGCATATTGTGTAAATAGGCGCCTCCTGCCAGCTTCTCTGATCTGCTGCTGCTACAGAACTCACAGCATCGTATCTCTCTGTGGGGCATATTTATTAACCTTTGTTTTTACTTTTCACAATATGTTAGTTTCACCTGAATGTATTAAAGGGCTTTTGGAGCACAAACCCTTTAATTGTGATTTTTTTTTCGTAACCCAGATTGCACTTTCCATACTTATAATGTGAAATACGATATGTCCAATTTACTAAAAAAAAAAAAAAAAGTAAAAAAATACTGCAGTGAGTCCTGTGATAATTACATCAGCTTCAGCTTCTGTCCCTGCATGCGATTACTGATACATCCAGGCAATGGGGGTAATTCCAAGTTGATCGCAGCAGGAAATTTTTTAGCAGTTGGGCAAAACCATGTGCACTGCAGGTGTGGCAGATATAACATTTGCAGAGAGAGTTAGATTTGGGTGGGTTATTTTATTTCTGTGCAGGGTAAATACTGGCTGCTTTATTTTTACACTGCAAATTAGATTGCAGATTGAACACACCCCACCCAAATCTAACTCTCTCTGCACATGTTATATCTGCCTCCCCTGCAGTGCCCATGGTTTTGCCCAGTTGCTAACAGAATTCCTGCTGCGATCAACTTGGAATTACCCCCAATGTCATTAATGATCGCAATGTGAGTGTGGCCGATTTTATCCTCAGATGCGGGTGGTGATAAATGGTCCCCTGTGTGAGCATCGGCCATCTGATTGACCCCTTAGGTTACTCAGGATGTCTGGTGTATTTATGCTGTAGAGGCCATGAATCTGCATCAGAAGACGCAGACCTTGACTTCTGCATGCCTACATGCTTACATGCCCTTTTGACAAACGCTCCTTTACGCTGCCTCCGCCCTTAAATGGCTGTAGCCTGTCAATCAGGCTGCGACATAAAGGGACTTCGAGTATCTACACATGTGCAATGCAGCATCTGAGCATGCGCAGATCTCACACCATCAGAGATGTACACACATTCCGGATTTGTATACATCTCCGAATTATGCCCATAATTAGAAAAAGAAAAAGACCCCTGGTGCGCTTAAATACTAATGGCAGCCTAGAAGAAACAAATAGAACCTTACACCAGGATTCTAAACAGTGAACAATAGAATAAAATGTGACTCCACGTGGCGCTATTTGGATACCAACAGAAAGAGGCTTACACAGTAATGATCACAAGGAATTCCGATCTCACAGATAATTAGTTTGGAGTATTGATAAGTATGTGTATTAATTGCATGTAGATAATCACAAAGTGGGGGAAGTGGCCTTTACTTCATAGAAGAGTCCTCCTCCATATAGAACTTGGAAGCAAGAATGATGGTGATAGTGCAACACCGTCTTTAAACTTTAAAAACACGTATTTAATAGAATGCACTCACAAACATCAGATAAAAGACAGCATAAAACACATCGAGGACATCCCCGTGGCATGGACTACTAGCAAGAGGAAACTCTAGGGCATAGTCACCGCATGCTTCTGAGGAAGGACGTAAGTCCGAAAGTGCTTAAGCAGGGAGACTGGGTGGACGAGGCCCTGTGGATTGGAGCTGCTATTCCAAGCTGCTGGAGACGTTTGAACATTGGGACTTTGCGGTGACTATGCCCTAGAGTTTCCTTTTGCTAGCAGTCCATGCCACGGGGATGTCCTCGATGTGTTTTATGCTGTCTTTTATCTGATGTTTGTGAGTGCATTCTATTAAATACGTGTTTTTAAAGTTTAAAGACGGTGTTGCACTATCACTATCATTCTTTCTTCCAAGTTCTATATGGAGGAGGACTCTTCTATGAAGTAAAGGCCACTTCCCCCACTTTGTGATTATCTACATGCAATTAATACACATCCTTATCAATACTCCAAACTAATTCTCTGTGAGATTGGAATTCCTTGTGATCATTACTGTGTAAGCCTTTTTCTGTTGGTATCCAAATAGCGCCACGTGGAGTCACATTTTATTCTATTATGCCCATAATTAGATTAGGATTATATTTATTTCTACCGCCCGGCAACAGATCTATTTGAAATTAAGCAGTGATATGGGAACACTAGTGTGTCTGACAAGTCATTTCTTTGTCTTTAACATCTACCACTGTAAGCAATTAAACCTACAGATTTTCAATTGCAGGTATTAAAAATGTGAGCAATATAGGATATTAAGTATTGTACATTACAGTCTGTCCAGTAAAATCAGTAGAGAAAGTAGAAGTCCCCTTTCACATTCACATGTGAAGTGATGCACATTTTTCTCATGTCATTAGTTTCATATTTCAATGTTATGTTACTGGATGTCTGGAGAATTATACACCTAGTGACTGTCGGATGGTAAATTCTGCATTAATAAACACCCAGATCAGTTGTGGTGCGTCCATATTTCTGTAGGGAATGAATATAAATAAGAACACAGCACTCTGCTTACCAAATCCACAAATATACTTGGGATCTAAATGCATATTAATATTGTCAGACAGTCAATTTAACACTTATTATTAGGAAGGAACACAACAGCACAATCTGCATGCATCTGCTATGGTCACTGCTATACAGTATGAGACAGTTCGGTTTGGTAATACTTTGCAGTACTGAATTACAGCAAAGGAGGGCAGTGTATTACTTGAAGACAACGTCCTTCCAGCAAGAAGCAATAAGACCTTGACGAAATAAATTCACAATGCTTTTCTAGAGACAGTACTGACACTATTGTTCCCTATGCCTGACATGGATGTTCCATTCATGTCAAAGGCTGTGACCTATTGTGGGACGATAAAATTAATTAATTTCAATCATTGTGAAATAATAACTCTATATTGAAGTATATATATATATATATATAAAACATCATTTCTGTTTTTGAAACAGCACAATAAACCAGGTTAAGAACATATTATAAAATCATATTTTTACAGATATTATGTTATTCTCTTGTAGACTGCCCTGTCTGCATCCATCATCCTAACCTATTCTTGATCAGCTCTTTTTTATTATATCAGCTTTAAATCCTGAATTTAATATATTGTATACTTAATTATACAAACCATTGGGTGTTGGTATGCTTTCTTCTCATGAAGTAGAGACAAGAGTAGCATAAGACATGCAAGGTACGGTATGTGTTTGGTGTATCTGGCAATGAGAGACCGTTGTCACACTCTTCCTCCCTGTCTTTGATTTATGTCACCTATGTAATGAAGAGTGCCAAATGAGAAAAAATAATGCTTTCTCTATGTAAACCAGCTGAGGACAGGAAATTAAAGATGAATATTTTAAATTAATCCACCCAACCACTGACAACAGTGACAGAGGAACTCAGGCTCGGTACTTTATGTGCTATGTGACATATAGAAAATAAACATTTTTCTGTTGATAGCATTGTAGAAAATATATGAATATGGTTGATTTTAAGAATTGGTATAGAATAAAAATAATATATGATATTATGATATTTTGTTTGAGGTTACATTTTAGTTTAATCTAGTACAGATTCAGTATAAAATCATTTGTAATCTACTGGTTGTGAGGAATTAACAGGGCACACAAATAGTATGAATGTATTTTGTAGACTATAGATAACTCATGTTATGGTGGTACAGTGTCATCATAATTCCATACACATACAAACTACCTCTACTAAATATATTATTATTATTATTATTATTATTAATTTTATAATAATAATAATAATAATAATAATAATAACAATACTAACATTCCACCATATGTTCTGTCTCAGAACACTCTGCCTGAGTTGCATTACTGTTATCCCTTATTTATATTCTGCAGCTATAGACAAAAAAAAAGAATATATAAAACTTAACACTTAGATATATAATAAGCAGAGAGGGTGTGATTCAGAGATGGACGCAGTTCATACAGCACGTAGCTGCTGTGCGAAAATATGCTAATGCCGCAGGAGGCATAAATAGACGCCTTCTCCTGGCTTTCCTGATCCGCTGCTGCATCCGAAGACACAGCATCAGATCATCTGGTGAACATTGTTAATCTGTGTAACCCTCAGGTTATTCAGGATTGCTGGGGAATTCATGCTTTACGGGCCAGTGAAGCAGCATCAGAAGAAGCAGTCCCTGGTATTTAGGGGCGATTTAACAGAGGCGGGAGCCCGTGTGCACCTCCTGGTGGGACCCCTCCTCTGTATGGCGCAGTAGTCTCCGGCATTGTGCTGGAGTCTACTGAGCATGCGCAGGTCTCCGGAAACATGGCGCTCACCATATTCCAGAGACCAATTTGTGCGTGCCCATTTTGGTGGCGATTTTCACCATGACTGCAGTGCCCGACGATGGACTCCGCAAAGGTAAGTAATAAAAATGGGTGCAGTGTGTGCGCTGTGGGCCCCCCTGGACCCAGGGGCCTGTGTACACCGCACACATTGCACTTACTATAGAGGCGCCTATGCTGGTATTGGCACACTTCAATAACAAAGGCAGTTAGATAATAAACATACATAGATCCTGCAAATCTAGAACTGTTTCCCAAGATTTTTTGTACCACTGCCCTCCTTGTTCCTTACATGTATTCCAGCAACCCCGCTCACTGAGGATAATATGAGGGTGTAAACATTGTATACTTTGCTCGGGTGTTTTTTTGTTTCCAATTGTAATGCACTGCTTCAGGGCAGTATAAGCATAGAGGTATCGGTATAATATACCAATGGACGGGATACCGGTGGTCATAATACCAATAGTGGCATCCATCAAAATCCTGACAGCCCCCCAGAAAGTACCGTAACCCTCCTCTGCCCCCTACCCTTACCCCAACCCTCCCTTGAGGGTGCCTAACCCTAACCCTCCCCGAAGGTGCCTAACCCTAATGTTCCCTTCCACGCTGCCTAAACCAAACCCTCCTTGCTTGGTGCCTAACCCTAACATTCCCTTCTAAGTGCCTAACCTCCCGTCCCCAGTACCTAACCATCCCCTTCCTGTCCCTGCACCCTAACCCCCCTACTAGTGCCAAAACCTAACTTTCCACCCCTCGCGGCAGGATGCGAGCATCCTGCTAACAGAATGTTCTGGATCCCAGGTGTCAGTATTTTGACACCGGGATCCCAAGCTTTGTTAAGATAGTTATGTTGGCATTATGCCACCGTTTGGGATTCCGGTGTCGGTATTTTGGCCACCGGGATCCTGTCCAGTGACATTTTAACAACACCCGTTGTACTGTGTGAGTGCTTCCATCGCCCAAGATGCAGGGGATCCTGTTGGTGGTACCATCACTGCCTCACAACACCTGCATTTGGCTCCGAATGATGATGCTCTGGGCATGCACCCTGCAGCCTGCACAGCCAGAAGCTCAACTTTCTAGCATCAGTAGCAATTCCCCCTTATCATGCCATTATGACATCACATGCTCAGTGCAGGGCATGGCCAGTGCAGGGGGCAGAATCACCCTGCTCTGGCACTGCTCTGCAAAATATGGTGATCTATATAAATGTTAATTCTAAACAGTTAATATGGAGACTAGTGATGAGCGGGTTCGGTTCCTCGTGATCCGAACCCCCCCGAACTTCACCCATTTTACAAGGTTCCGAGGCAGCCTCGGATCTTCCCATCTTGCTCGGTTAACCCGAGCGCGCCCGAACGTCATCATCCCGCTGTCAGATTCTCGCGAGATTCGTATTCTATATAAGGAGCCGCGCATCGCTGCCATTTTCACTCGTGCTTTGGAGATGATAGCAAGAGGACGTGGCTGCGTTCTCTCAGTTTCTGTGTTCAGTGTGCTGCAAATATCTGCTCAGTGTGCTGCAAATATCTGTGCTCAGTGTGCTTGCAAATATCTGTGCTCAGTGTGCTGAATATATCTACGTTCTCTGCCTGAAAAACGCTCCATATCTGTGCTGCATTGTAGTATATAGTAGGAGGACAGTGCAGAATGTTGCTGTGACCACCAGTATATATATAGCAGTACGGTACAGTAGTCCACTGCTCTACTTCTGTGTCCTCAAGTATACTATGCATCCATACCTGTGCTGCATTTTAGTTGTGCGCAGTATATAGTAGGAGGGGACAGTGCAGATTGTTGCTGTGACCACCAGTATATATATATAGCAGTACGGTACAGTAGTCCACTGCTCTACCTCTGTGTCGTCAAGTATACTATGCATCCATACCTGTGCTGCATTTTAGTTGTGCCCAGTATATAGTAGGAGGGGACAGTGCAGAATGTTGCTGTGACCACCAGTATATATATAGCAGTACGGTACAGTAGTCCACTGCTCTACCTCTGTGTCGTCAAGTATACTATGCATCCATACCTGTGCTGCATTTTAGTTGTGCGCAGTATATAGTAGGAGGGGACAGTGCAGAATGTTGCTGTGACCACCAGTATATATATAGCAGTACGGTACAGTAGTCCACTGCTCTACCTCTGTGTCATCAAGTATACTATGCATCCATGCCTGTGCTGAATTTTAGTTGTGCGCAGTATATAGTAGGAGGGGACAGTGCAGAATGTTACTGTGACCACCAGTATATATATAGCAGTACGGTACAGTAGTCCACTGCTCTACCTTTGTGTCGTCAAGTATACCATGTATCCATACCTGTGCTGCATTTTAGTTGTGCGCAGTATATAGTAGGAGGGGACAGTGCAGAATGTTGCTGTGACCACCAGTATATATATAGCAGTACGGTACAGTAGTCCATTGCTCTACCTCTGTGTCATCATGTATACTACAAAAGTTCAGTAAAATGACCCAAAAATCAAAATTAAAAGCGTCTGATGAGAAGCGTAAACTTGCCAATATGCCATTTACGACACGGAGTGGCAAGGAACGGCTGAGGCCCTGGCCTATGTTCATGGCTAGTGGTTCAGATTCACATGAGGATGGAAGCACTCATCCTCTCGCTAGAAAACTGCAGTGCCACTCCTAGATGGGCCAGGTGTTTGTGTCGGCCACTTGGGTCGCTTAGCTTAGCCACACAGCTACCTCATTGCACCTCTTTTTTTCTTTGCATCATGTGCTGTTTGGGGACTATTTTTAAATCTGCCATCCTGTCTGACACTGCAGTGCCACTCCTAGATGGGCCAGGTGTTTGTGTCGGCCACTTAGGTCGCTTAGCTTAGTCACACAGCTACCTCATTGCACCTCTTTTTTTCTTTGCATCATGTGCTGTTTGGGGACTATATTTTAAATCTGCCATCCTGTCTGACACTGCAGTGCCACTCCTAGATGGGCCAGGTGTTTGTGTCGGCCACTTGGGTCGCTTAGCTTAGCCATCCAGCGACCTCGGTGCAAATTTTAGGACTAAAAATAATATTGTGAGGTGTGAGGTGTTCAGAATAGACTGGAAATGAGTGGAAATTATGGTTATTGAGGTTAATAATACTATAGGATCAAAATTACCCCCAAATTCTATGATTTAAGCTGTTTTTGAGGATTTTTTGAAAAAAAAAACCCGAATCCAAAACACACCCGAATTCGACAAAAAATGTTCCTGGAGGTTTTGCCAAAACGCGTCCGAATCCAAAACACGGCCGTGGAACCGAATCCAAAACCAAAACCCGAAAAATTTCCGGTGCACATCACTAATGGAGACATGCATTTTCTCAACAATAAAATTACAACATGCATGGATAACCTTATAGAACCTGGACACACATAATAGAGTCAGTACAAAATGGATATTACCAGACAACAACAGGCCCAGTATTTCGTATTAGATGTATTGTAAATACAATGCGTTAGAGGGTTGTGGCAGAGACATGACACCACATGTCTAAATACCCAATGTAAAAAAACACACATAACAGCAGTGACAAAGCACCCACATTTTATATATATATATATATATATGAGCAGTTTTCACAGATACCACAAATGACTCCAAACGTCATACCTCCTATTTGTAGCGGTCATCATTGGGACAGCAGACCTCAAGACCCATCTGAGCTGCCAAGACCAGAACAGATTCAGACTGAAGAAAAGTTGGAGGGGAACAAGTCATACTCATCCACGCCCAGTGGGGTCACCAAAAGACAGTGTGACCTCTACTTCTCCTATACCCGTATCAGTCATCTTCTCTGTCCATTAGGGGCTGGTTCAAGCAAGTCAGGGATATTGGGTCTCTGTGCTGACTGTCTTGGTGAAAATGACCTCCTCAGATGATGTGGAGGCAAATCTCTTAGCTTTTGAGAGAACCACTATGAGGCTTACATGGCTGCCAGAAGTATGGGCAGATAAACTGCCACCATATTTGGGCGGTGAAGTTCAACAGGCATATGTTGATTTGTCAGATGAACAGTCATCTAATTATCAGCAATTAAAAGCTGAGATTGTGGCTCGGATAGGAGTGACTGGGCAAGGGAAAGCTCAGTGCTTCTGTGGTTGGCATTTCATCGAGGATAAAGCAGCTTGTTCTCAGCTGGCAGAAATCTCCAAAGTGTTAAAGAGCTGGTTGCAGCCATAAACCATAGAGATGAGCGGGTTCGGTTTCTCTGAATCCGAACCCGCCAGAACTTCATGTTTTTTTTCACGGGTCCGAGCGACTCGGATCTTCCCGCCTTGCTCGGTTAACCCGAGCGCGCCCGAACGTCATCATGACGCTGTCGGATTCTCGCGAGGCTCGGATTCTATCGCGAGACTCGGATTCTATATAAGGAGCCGCGCGTCGCCGCCATTTTCACACGTGCATTGAGATTGATAGGGAGAGGACGTGGCTGGCGTCCTCTCCATTTAGATTATAAGAGACTGAGAGAGATTTACTGGAGCTGACTAGGAGGAGTACTGTTACTGTAGAAGTGTAGAGACTGAGTGGAGAGAGTTTACTAGTGAGGACAGTGCAGTTTACTTTATAATCCGTTCTCTGCCTGAAAAAAGCGATACACAGCACACAGTGACTCAGTCACATACCATATCTGTGTGCACTGCTCAGGCTCAGGCCAGTGTGCTGCATCATCTATTATCTATATATAATATTATATATATCTGTCTGACTGCTCAGCTCACACAGCTTATAATTGTGGGGGAGACTGGGGAGCACTACTGCAGTGCCAGTTATAGGTTATAGCAGGAGCCAGGAGTACATAATATATTATATAGTGAGTGACCACCAGACACACAGTGCAGTTTATTTAATATATCCGTTCTCTGCCTGAAAAAAGCGATACACACAGTGACTCAGTCAGTCACATACCATATCTGTGTGCACTGCTCAGGCTCAGGCCAGTGTGCTGCATCATCTATTATCTATATATAATATTATATATATCTGTCTGACTGCTCAGCTCACACAGCTTATAATTGTGGGGGAGACTGGGGAGCACTACTGCAGTGCCAGTTATAGGTTATAGCAGGAGCCAGGAGTACATAATATATTATATAGTGAGTGACCACCAGACACACAGTGCAGTTTATTTAATATATCCGTTCTCTGCCTGAAAAAAGCGATACACACAGTGACTCAGTCAGTCACATACCATATCTGTGTGCACTGCTCAGGCTCAGGCCAGTGTGCTGCATCATCTATTATCTATATATAATATTATATATATCTGTCTGACTGCTCAGCTCACACAGCTTATAATTGTGGGGGAGACTGGGGAGCACTACTGCAGTGCCAGTTATAGGTTATAGCAGGAGCCAGGAGTACATAATATATTATATAGTGAGTGACCACCAGACACACAGTGCAGTTTATTTAATATATCCGTTCTCTGCCTGAAAAAAGCGATACACACAGTGACTCAGTCAGTCACATACCATATCTGTGTGCACTGCTCAGGCTCAGGCCAGTGTGCTGCATCATCTATTATCTATATATAATATTATATATATCTGTCTGACTGCTCAGCTCACACAGCTTATAATTGTGGGGGAGACTGGGGAGCACTACTGCAGTGCCAGTTATAGGTTATAGCAGGAGCCAGGAGTACATAATATATTATATAGTGAGTGACCACCAGACACACAGTGCAGTTTATTTAATATATCCGTTCTCTGCCTGAAAAAAGCGATACACACAGTGACTCAGTCAGTCACATACCATATCTGTGTGCACTGCTCAGGCTCAGGCCAGTGTGCTGCATCATCTATATATATTATATATCTGTTTGACTGCTCAGCTCACACAGCTTATAATTGTGGGGGAGACTGGGGAGCACTACTGCAGTGCCAGTTATAGGTTATAGCAGGAGCCAGGAGTACATATTATATTAAAATTAAACAGTGCACACTTTTGCTGCAGGAGTGCCACTGCCAGTGTGACTGACCAGTGACCTGACCACACTGACCACCAGTATAGTTAGTAGTATACTTATATTGTGATTGCCTGAAAAAGTTAAACACTCGTCGTGTGACTTCACTTGTGTGTTTTTTTTTTTTATTCTATAAAAATAAAACTCATTCTGCTGACAGACAGTGTCCAGCAGGTCCGTCATTATATAATATATAATATATACCTGTCCGGCTGCAGTAGTGATATATATATATTTTTTATATCATTTATCATCCAGTCGCAGCAGACACAGTACGGTAGTTCACGGCTGTGGCTACCTCTGTGTCTCTGCACTCGGCAGGCAGTCCGTCCATAATTGTAATACCACCTAACCGTGGATTTTTTTCATTCTTCTTTATACATACATAGTTACATAGACATCTTCTCTTTATCAACCAGTCTATATTAGCTGCAGACACAGTACAGTACGGTAGTTCACGGCTGTGGCTACCTCTGTGTCTGCACTCGGCAGGCAGTCCGTCCATAATTGTATACCACCTAACCGTGGGTTTTTTTCATTCTTCTTTATACATACATAGTTACATAGACATCTTCTCTTTATCAACCAGTCTATATTAGCTGCAGACACAGTACAGTACGGTAGTTCACGGCTGTGGCTACCTCTGTGTCTGCACTCGGCAGGCAGTCCGTCCATAATTGTATACCACCTAACCGTGGATTTTTTTCAGTCTTCTTTATACATACATAGTTACATAGACATCTTCTCTTTATCAACCAGTCTATATTAGCTGCAGACACAGTACAGTACGGTAGTTCACGGCTGTGGCTACCTCTGTGTCTGCAGTCGGCAGGCAGTCCATAATTGTATACTAGTATCCATCTCCATTGTTTACCTGAGGTGCCTTTTAGTTGTGCCTATTAAAATATGGAGAACAAAAATGTTGAGGTTCCAAAATTAGGGAAAGATCAAGATCCACTTCCACCTCGTGCTGAAGCTGCTGCCACTAGTCATGGCCGAGACGATGAAATGCCAGCAACGTCGTCTGCCAAGGCCGATGCCCAATGTCATAGTACAGAGCATGTCAAATCCAAAACACCAAATATCAGAAAAAAAAGGACTCCAAAACCTAAAATAAAATTGTCGGAGGAGAAGCGTAAACTTGCCAATATGCCATTTACCACACGGAGTGGCAAGGAACGGCTGAGGCCCTGGCCTATGTTCATGGCTAGTGGTTCAGCTTCACATGAGGATGGAAGCACTCAGCCTCTCGCTAGAAAAATGAAAAGACTCAAGCTGGCAAAAGCAGCACAGCAAAGAACTGTGCATTCTTCGAAATCCCAAATCCACAAGGAGAGTCCAATTGTGTCGGTTGCGATGCCTGACCTTCCCAACACTGGACGTGAAGAGCATGCGCCTTCCACCATTTGCACGCCCCCTGCAAGTGCTGGAAGGAGCACCCGCAGTCCAGTTCCTGATAGTCAGATTGAAGATGTCAGTGTTGAAGTACACCAGGATGAGGAGGATATGGGTGTTGCTGGCGCTGGGGAGGAAATTGACCAGGAGGATTCTGATGGTGAGGTGGTTTGTTTAAGTCAGGCACCCGGGGAGACACCTGTTGTCCGTGGGAGGAATATGGCCGTTGACATGCCAGGTGAAAATACCAAAAAAATCAGCTCTTCGGTGTGGAGGTATTTCACCAGAAATGCGGACAACAGGTGTCAAGCCGTGTGTTCCCTTTGTCAAGCTGTAATAAGTAGGGGTAAGGACGTTAACCACCTCGGAACATCCTCCCTTATACGTCACCTGCAGCGCATTCATAATAAGTCAGTGACAAGTTCAAAAACTTTGGGTGACAGCGGAAGCAGTCCACTGACCAGTAAATCCCTTCCTCTTGTAACCAAGCTCACGCAAACCACCCCACCAACTCCCTCAGTGTCAATTTCCTCCTTCCCCAGGAATGCCAATAGTCCTGCAGGCCATGTCACTGGCAATTCTGACGAGTCCTCTCCTGCCTGGGATTCCTCCGATGCATCCTTGCATGTAACGCCTACTGCTGCTGGCGCTGCTGTTGTTGCCGCTGGGAGTCGATGGTCATCCCAGAGGGGAAGTCGTAAGCCCACTTGTACTACTTCCAGTAAGCAATTGACTGTTCAACAGTCCTTTGCGAGGAAGATGAAATATCACAGCAGTCATCCTACTGCAAAGCGGATAACTGAGGCCTTGACAACTATGTTGGTGTTAGACGTGCGTCCGGTATCCGCCGTTAGTTCACAGGGAACTAGACAATTTATTGAGGCAGTGTGCCCCCGTTACCAAATACCGTCTAGGTTCCACTTCTCTAGGCAGGCGATACCGAGAATGTACACGGACGTCAGAAAAAGACTCACCAGTGTCCTAAAAAATGCAGTTGTACCCAATGTCCACTTAACCACGGACATGTGGACAAGTGGAGCAGGGCAGGGTCAGGACTATATGACTGTGACAGCCCACTGGGTAGATGTATGGACTCCCGCCGCAAGAACAGCAGCGGCGGCACCAGTAGCAGCATCTCGCAAACGCCAACTCTTTCCTAGGCAGGCTACGCTTTGTATCACCGCTTTCCAGAATACGCACACAGCTGAAAACCTCTTACAGCAACTGAGGAAGATCATCGCGGAATGGCTTACCCCAATTGGACTCTCCTGTGGATTTGTGGCATCGGACAACGCCAGCAATATTGTGTGTGCATTAAATATGGGCAAATTCCAGCACGTCCCATGTTTTGCACATACCTTGAATTTGGTGGTGCAGAATTTTTTAAAAAACGACAGGGGCGTGCAAGAGATGCTGTCGGTGGCCAGAAGAATTGCGGGACACTTTCGGCGTACAGGCACCACGTACAGAAGACTGGAGCACCACCAAAAACTACTGAACCTGCCCTGCCATCATCTGAAGCAAGAAGTGGTAACGAGGTGGAATTCAACCCTCTATATGCTTCAGAGGTTGGAGGAGCAGCAAAAGGCCATTCAAGCCTATACAATTGAGCACGATATAGGAGGTGGAATGCACCTGTCTCAAGTGCAGTGGAGAATGATTTCAACGTTGTGCAAGGTTCTGATGCCCTTTGAACTTGCCACACGTGAAGTCAGTTCAGACACTGCCAGCCTGAGTCAGGTCATTCCCCTCATCAGGCTTTTGCAGAAGAAGCTGGAGGCATTGAAGAAGGAGCTAAAAGGGAGCGATTCCGCTAGGCATGTGGGACTTGTGGATGCAGCCCTTAATTCGCTTAACAAGGATTCACGGGTGGTCAATCTGTTGAAATCAGAGCACTACATTTTGGCCACCGTGCTCGATCCTAGATTTAAAGCCTACCTTGGATCTCTCTTTCCGGCAGACACAAGTCTGCTGGGGTTGAAAGACCTGCTGGTGACAAAATTGTCAAGTCAAGCGGAACACGACCTGTCAACATCTCCTCCTTCACATTCTCCCGCAACTGGGGGTGCGAGGAAAAGGCTCAGAATTCCGAGCCCACCCGCTGGCGGTGTTGCAGGGCAGTCTGGAGCGACTGCTGATGCTGACATCTGGTCCGGACTGAAGGACCTGACAACGATTACGGACATGTCGTCTACTGTCACTGCATATGATTCTCTTAACATTGATAGAATGGTGGAGGATTATATGAGTGACCGCATCCAAGTAGGCACGTCACACAGTCCGTACTTATACTGGCAGGAAAAAGAGGCAATTTGGAGGCCCTTGCACAAACTGGCTTTATTCTACCTAAGTTGCCCTCCCACAAGTGTGTACTCCGAAAGAGTGTTTAGTGCCGCCGCTCACCTTGTCAGCAATCGGCGTACGAGGTTACATCCAGAAAATGTGGAGAAGATGATGTTCATTAAAATGAATTATAATCAATTCCTCCGCGGAGACATTGACCAGCAGCAATTGCCTCCACAAAGTACACAGGGAGCTGAGATGGTGGATTCCAGTGGGGACGAATTGATAATCTGTGAGGAGGGGGATGTACACGGTGATATATCGGAGGGTGAAGATGAGGTGGACATCTTGCCTCTGTAGAGCCAGTTTGTGCAAGGAGAGATTAATTGCTTCTTTTTTTGGGGGGGTCCAAACCAACCCGTCATATCAGTCACAGTCGTGTGGCAGACCCTGTCACTGAAATGATGGGTTGGTTAAAGTGTGCATGTCCTGTTTTGTTTATACAACATAAGGGTGGGTGGGAGGGCCCAAGGACAATTCCATCTTGCACCTCTTTTTTCTTTTCTTTTTCTTTGCATCATGTGCTGATTGGGGAGGGTTTTTTGGAAGGGACATCCTGCGTGACACTGCAGTGCCACTCCTAGATGGGCCCGGTGTTTGTGTCGGCCACTAGGGTCGCTAATCTTACTCACACAGTCAGCTACCTCATTGCGCCTCTTTTTTTCTTTGCGTCATGTGCTGTTTGGGGAGGGTTTTTTGGAAGGGACATCCTGCGTGACACTGCAGTGCCACTCCTAGATGGGCCCGGTGTTTGTGTCGGCCACTAGGGTCGCTAATCTTACTCACACAGCTACCTCATTGCGCCTCTTTTTTTCTTTGCGTCATGTGCTGTTTGGGGAGGGTTTTTTGGAAGGGACATCCTGCGTGACACTGCAGTGCCACTCCTAGATGGGCCCGGTGTTTGTGTCGGCCACTAGGGTCGTTAATCTTACTCACACAGCTACCTCATTGCGCCTCTTTTTTTCTTTGCGTCATGTGCTGTTTGGGGAGGGTTTTTTGGAAGGGACATCCTGCGTGACACTGCAGTGCCACTCCTAGATGGGCCCGGTGTTTGTGTCGGCCACTAGGGTCGCTAATCTTACTCACACAGCTACCTCATTGCGCCTCTTTTTTTCTTTGCGTCATGTGCTGTTTGGGGAGGGTTTTTTGGAAGGGACATCCTGCGTGACACTGCAGTGCCACTCCTAGATGGGCCCGGTGTTTGTGTCGGCCACTAGGGTCGCTTATCTTACTCACACAGCGACCTCGGTGCAAATTTTAGGACTAAAAATAATATTGTGAGGTGTGAGGTATTCAGAATAGACTGAAAATGAGTGTAAATTATGGTTTTTGAGGTTAATAATACTTTGGGATCAAAATGACCCCCAAATTCTATGATTTAAGCTGTTTTTTAGTGTTTTTTGAAAAAAACACCCGAATCCAAAACACACCCGAATCCGACAAAAAAAATTCGGTGAGGTTTTGCCAAAACGCGTTCGAACCCAAAACACGGCCGCGGAACCGAACCCAAAACCAAAACACAAAACCCGAAAAATTTCAGGCGCTCATCTCTAATAAACCAGTTCACCTGGCCGTATGATGGAGATTCTATCCATTGATTACTGTATCCATGGGCTTGACCAAACCATACAGAGGTGGCTGCTGCAAGCAGACCCACAGTCTTATGGGGACCTTGTCATGGCGATATACTGATAATTGGCACTGCAACACTTGTCAAAGGCTCCTGAGGGGAATCCAAAGCTGATACCTGGGAAAAAGTTAACACTGCCAACAATGGAGCCAGTGGACAAAGGGACTAATTCAGACCTGATCGCTAGCAAGCGATATTTATACTGCTGCAATCAGATAGTCACCGCCTACAGGGGGAGTGTATTTTAACTGTGCAAGTGTGCAAACGAATGTGTAGCAGAGCTGTACAAACAGATTTTGTGCAGTCTCTGCACAGCCCAGGACTTACTCAGCCGCTGCGATCATATCAGCCTGTCCGGGACTGGAACTGACGTCAGGAACCCTTCATGCAAACGCATGGACACGCCTGCATTTTTACAGACACTCCCTGAAAACGGTCAGTTGACACCCACAAATGCCTTCTTCCTGTCAATCTCCTTGCGATCGTCCGTGCTTTGTACCTGTGCAACGCGCCTGATACACTAGTCGAACGCCCAATCTTAAAGGAACCGGTCCAACTCTCTGTATTCTCTGTAGTTGTTTATAGATTCTAAATACAGGCCCATGACCGCTACTCATCACAAGTCTTGGTCAAGAAGAAGGGAGAAGCAAACATTGGTGGGGGACATTGTTGTCACCAGAGGGAACCGAGGACTGGCCCCCAATTCCAAGATTAATTTCATAGGAGAAATTTACTAGGGATCAACTTCATGAGAATACCCTAGAAAACGTATATTTAAAACTGATGTCGCAATTAATAGTGTAGTGAAAGCTGCCAGGCTGGCAGAAGTTGAATCTTATATTTTTGGTAAGATAAATACTTTTTTTTATTTATTCTGCAGGTACAAGTGCCTTTAGTTTTGAAAGTTGCACACATACACCTTTGTAGTGGTCATTTGTGATGAAAAAGACACTAGAAAGAGTTTTACTACGGTTTTACTGGCGAGGAATACTTATGGCAGTGATAAGGTGCTATTTATCCTACCCAGTATGTGAGAAAACATCTCCAAAACCTGCTTATAGGGCCTCCCCCTACAGCTTGTCGGTGAGGTTGAAAGCAGGAAGGACAAATTTATCATGTTAATGTACTAAAGCATTGGCACAAGGGAAACCCTATGTCTTCTATGATAGCATTAAAACAGAAGACTTTAAGATGCCCACTCTTGGACACTGCCTCTGAGGCAACAGGTGGTAAAATGGTGACTCTTAACAGGGACGTCTGTTTTCCTGCTCCTGGGCATACTGCTTATAAAGAGCATGATACAGTCTCATTCCCTGGGGTAGACGGGCTACAGTAAAGCAGGAAATTGAAAATATGTTTTAACTACAGTAGGTGAGGAACATAAATCAGGAGACATACGTAGCAATGCAGACACTTTCTTCTGCAAATGTGTGCTCCCCGCATTGTCCACTTCACCTACTTTGGCAAAGCTAAGGGCAGCCCGGCAGCATGATCCAGAAATCTTCACATGGGGGGTCGTCAAACCACTATATGCAAATGCCAAATTTCCCGTGAGAATTTGAAAAAGGTGCTGGAAATTAAAGATATAGGGGAAGTAAAGGGCAGACATTTTTTGGCCACCACTCTTCAAGTAAAATGGATAGAAATGGGGGTGGGGTGGAGTTAACTTAGGAATTAGGGGATGGGCCATGCAGCACACTGCAATCGACTTCCCTGCCTCAGTCTGCATTCCTACTTTTTTTTCAGGTTGCGCATCAGCAAAAAGTCCAGGATTTGGCCAGGGGGCCTCCTTGTGCCCTTCCCCCTTAATCCAGCTCAAGGGAATGCAGTAAAGCATAGCTTGGTATACTATTAGAGAAAGGTGTCACTTGCAATTAAAAGTCTGAACATTAGGCAGAAACAACTTGGAAGACAATTGATTGATTTAAGATAAAAAATGAATTATAAGCATGTACTTTATAAAGGCTATTTGTTTAGGATCTCATGGCCTTTTCATTATCATTCTTGTAATTATCCATGTTTAACCTGTTTTGAAGTGGGTATAATAACATGGAGTCAATATTACAGGAAGGTTCAAAGCAACATATGTCATGAAATTAGTGAGCTAATCTGTCACCTGTCCTCTTCAGTAACTTTTATAAATGAACACATGGCAGCGTCATGATAGTTGTGAAACAATAAGATGTGATGCCCAAAAAACACCAGATTTAAAAAAAAAACAACAACATGTAAAAGCATTAAGAAAATTCAAAAACAAAACAAATGTGGAACATGCCTTTTAATAAAAAATGCTACCATTTACCATTTGGAAATACAATCTTTGCATTTGGTAAATGTCTAAACAATCATTGGTAGAGACTAGAGGCCAATGAGAAGCGCTACTCATTGGCCTCTCTGCCAATGATTGTTTAGAGAGTACTTTGTATTCGAATTCCAGGGGCACCTCCAGTCTCCATATATATTTAGGCATATTACCTTTTTAATAATCCAAACAGACTGGTTCCAATTAAATACCCTTTTCTTCATCGGTGCAGGATACCAAAACCCCTTTTTTTGCTGAAACATTTGGAAAATTTGCAAATGAACAGAAAAAGTGCTCAGCCATATGTCTGCAAAAACAGTATAAAAATATAAAACCACATATAGGGGAATCAAAATTCCGCTCCATGGGGGTAATTCCAAGTTGATCGCAGCAGGATTTTTTTTTAGCAATTGGGCAAAACCATGTGCACTGCAGGGGAGGCAGATATAACGTGCAGAGAGAGTTAGATTTGGGTGGGTTATTTTGTTTCTGTGCAGGGTAAATACTGGCTGCTTTATTTTTACACTGCAAATTAGATTGCAGATTGAACACACCCCACCCAAATCTTACTCTCTCTGCACATGTTATATCTGCCTCCCCAGCAGTGCACATGGTTTTGCCCAATTGCTAACAAAAATCCTGCTGCGATCAACTTGGAATTACCCCCCATATGCCAGCGATGGCCAGCTTCGCATACATTGGCCAATTACGGTAGTGCTGACATTGCAAATCTGCGATGACGGCACTACCATTCAAGATGCGCTGATCTTGGCCCCTGGAATATTACATATATATTACATCAAATTACAGAGTAAAACTGAAATACTATATGTGAGCTTTATTTGTAGACTGAAACCGATATCCTCCCATTGATGCCTTTTATATTGTATGATATGTTGCTGGTGGAAGTAGGATAATTTTAATGTTTATATTTGTGATAATGCATTATACAATTTTGAAGGGTATCCGGTTGATAGATCTACTGTTGATAATAAAAGATAGACAGTCAATAGGTCAACCCCAAATGGTCGAATGGGGCAAATGGTCGACAGGGTCAAATGGTCGACAGGTAAAAGGTAGACAGTGCTTTAGGTTCACAAATTCAAAAGGTCGAAATGACAGTGATTGACACAATTTTTTTATCAAAGTTTTCATCCTTTGCCATCCACGTGGACTACTATATTAGGAATAGTAACCTGTGCCAAATGCAGCAATAATGGAGCGAGTCACCTTGTCCGAAGTATAGCGAGTGAAGCGAGTTCTGAAAGAAGGTGTTCACTCAGTTGTGGCTTATGTGAGACCACAACAAAGATGTTCAACCCATGGTACAAACACCGCACTAATAATGAAGATGATGAGTGCATACTGATCCCTCCAACTAATAGTGTTACTATTATTATTGTCGCTGCTGCAATTTACAGATGTGTCCACATAAACGTATCCTCAGGTTGCACCAAATAGCCCTCTTTGGTGCGCCACGGTATTAACAACGTAGCTACACCATGCTTCTCACCGGAGCTTTTTCCATGAAATATGCCTCTTATTCGTATCATTAATGCAAAAAAGGTACTATGCACTGAATACTGACACTGACATTTCTTGCAGCTTCTGTGAGCGACTCATTCAGTGGGAATCTGTGAAAAAAGGTGTTACAAGTTATTTGCTCCATGCGTCGTGCCATGCATTGTTATGCTTAGTCTGCAACTGTATACCAAACTCTAAGTGGGTAGGACACTAAGGGGAACATTTACTAAGCAGTGATAAGAGCGGAGAAGTGAGCCAGTGGAGAAATTTCCCCATCAACCAATCAGCAGCTCTGTATCATTTTATACTATGCAAATTATAGATGTTACTTCAGTGCTGATTGGTTGCCATGGGCAACTTCTCCACTGGCTCACTTCTCCACTCTTATCACTGCTTAGTAATTGTACCCCTTAGTGGTAAATTTACTAAGATGGGGGTTCTATTTAAGATGGGGTGTTGCCCATAGCAACCAATCTGATTTTATTTCTCATTTATATAGCACCTTCTAGAAGATAATACCTGGAATCTGATTGGTTGCTATTGGCAACATTCCATCTCAAATAGAACTCCCATCTTAGTAAATGTACCCCTAGAAGTGAGTATATGTGCAGCTACAATGCAACTAAGATGCAAAATTCAGAAAAGAAATTATGAAATTTTGACTCCTAAAGCTGGGTATCTAAGTGGTGCCATGCATATTGATGCACCAAAAAATGTTAGGTACTGTATATGAGGACACATCTATATTGCATTATTTATTTAATAATTGCAATTTGTTTGCGGAATGACTGTAAATTAATTATGAATGGAGAAGACAACGGATGTTTGTATCTAATTGAATTAGCACTTAGCCTGTTGTATTAGCGTCTGTATTTAATCGCATTTTACATTATAAATGTGTTGTTAGTATTTATTAGTAACACTGTCCAGATACAGAAAGGTTTCTAAATATGAAAGAGGAAGTGTTGCCCATAGCAACCAATCAGATTCTAGTTATCATTTCTTTCTTGCATTCTAGAATTTGAGAGACGGAATATAATTTGTTGCTATGGGCAACCACCCCAAGTGTCTGCTTTAGAAGCTTTAGTCAATCTACCCCTTACTATCTTAGGTATATGATACAGTACTTAAAAAAAATACTATATTATTTACAAATTGGGTACTGTAACTTAAGCATGTTACCAACTCTCAGAAGCCAAATTCCTACTGTAAAACAGATGCATATGCTACTGTTTTATCCTTGAATCAACTTGGCTCATATCCGCATATACTTCCCCTTGCTGAGCTTGCCTCATTTTGATATATGTCCAACTCTGCAAGCTGCACTTTTTGAGCAAATTTTTGTGTGCCAAATTTGTGCAACTCTGTATTTTATCAAATCGCATTGCACGGTACCTCTCAACTGCAGAGAACCCAGGGCTGCTTCTACCAGAAGGCGAGCCGTGCAATTGCACTCAGTGCCAGATTAAGGTCCTCATGGGCCTGGAGCTGAAATTTATGAAGGGCCTATTGTGTGTCGCCGCAAAGGGTGTGGCCAGCATGGTGGGGGTGTGGCTACTGGTATGGGGGTGTGACCAGTGGTGTGTGTGTGTTTGAAACAGAGAAATATCAGTACTTAAATAATTATATTACAATAATTATTTTATTAAGAGGGGAGGGAAAAAAGGGAGAAGAACAGTGGAAGATGGGAGGAAGACAGGAGGAAGAACAGGGTCTAGATGGAAGGAAGACAAGAGAAAGACGGAGAAGAATAGGGGCTAGATGGGAGGAAGACAGGAGGGATATAGGGGGAAGAACAGTAGGAGATGAGGGAGACAGGAAGATGGCAGGAAGAAGGGAGGGAGCAGCGGCGGAACATGCGCCGGTGCATTGCACCGAGGCCCGCCGCTGTGAAGGGGCCCACAGTCGGTAGCAGTATAATGAGACAGACTGACTCATTACATGCTGCCCGCCATTACACTGCAGGCCCTAACAATGGGGGTCATTCCGAGTTGTTCGCTCGTTGACGATTTTCGCAACGGAGCGATTAAGGCAAAAATGCGCATGCGATTAGTATTTTAGCTCAAAACTTAGTAGATTTACTCACGTCCGAACGAAGATTTTTCATCGTTGAAGTGATCGGAGTGTGATTGACAGGAAGTGGGTGTTTCTGGGCGGAAACTGGCCATTTTCTGGGAGTGTGCGGAAAAACGCAGGCGTGCCAGGAAAAAACGCGGGAGTGTCTGGAGAAACGGGGGAGTGGCTGGCTGAACGCAGGGCATGTTTGTGACGTCAAACCAGGAACGAAACGGGCTGAGCTGATCGCAGTGTATGAGTAAGTCTCGAGCTACTCAGAAACTGCTAAGAATTTTCTATTCGCAATTCTGCTAATCTTTCGTTCGCTATTCTGCTAAGCGAAGATACACTCCCAGAGGCCTAGCGCGTGTAATGCTGCTAAAATCTGCTAGCGAGCGAACAACTCGGAATGACCCCCAATGCCTGAATGCGGTCTGCGGCACAAGCAAAGGAGAAGGGTGATGAGATCAATCATCACCCTTCTTTGAACTTCTTTGAACTCTGACAGTGCGCACTGCTGGCTGTCACAATCTCCTCCAACCAGCTCCATACCTCCCAGCATTTTGAATCCCTAAATAGGTACCTCTCACGAGTCGAAGGTGCGTGCTCCCGAAAAGGGGGTGTGGTCTATGTAAAAGGAGCATGGCTTTGCGGCAATGCCACAATCGTGAGCCACGCCCCCCATTTTTGTCACTCTGGGTGAATGCCCAGCATTCTATGAGCTGCTGGCATGCTCCCAGTCCCTCTGTCACCTGTATATACACGCTGTGCGCATGGGACTGTCCCTCGAAAATCGGGACAGTTGGGAGGTATGAAGCTCTGTCTCTGCTGGCCGAGGGTCCACCACTGCGTGCTGGGAGAAGGGGGAGGGAGCGTCTCGGGAGCATGCTGTGTCCAGGAGACGTCAGCAGTTGCCCTGAAGAGTGTTGCTGGAGCCAGAGAGCTAGCCAGGAGGGGCGCACAGTACAGTATGTTGTGGAAAAAAACAACATAAAAAACTGTAAATACCAGACTGTGTACAGTATATATGTGTTTTGCTGTGTGTGTTTTGCTATGGGTGTTTTGCTGTGTGTTTTACTATGTGTGTGTTGTACTTTGTGTGTGTGTTTTTTACTTTGTGTGTATATATTTAACTATCTGTCTATAAAAATAGTGCACTCACATACTGTGTGTCATAACGTGTATAAGGAGTACTACAGTGAGTCGCAACATGTATAAGGTGCTCTACTGTGTGGCGTTGTGTATAATGAGCACTACTGTGTGGCGTGTATAATGAGCACTACTGTGTGCGGCATTACATGTATAAGGCATACTACTGTGTGGCATTATGTGTATAAGGAGCGCTGCTGTGTGGTGTTACATGTACAAGAAGCACTGCTGTGTGGCGGGACATGTGTTAGGAGCGCTGCTGTGTGACGTTACATGTATAAGGAGTGCGGCTGTGTGGGATTACATGTATAAGGAGCACTGCTGTGTGGCATTATGTGTATAAGGAGAGCTGCTGTGTGGCGTTACGTGTATAAGAAGCACTGCTGAGTGGCGGGACATGTGTAAGGAGCACTGCTGGGTGACGTTACGTGTATAAGTAGTGCTGCTGTGTGGTATTACAAGTATAAGGAGCGCTGCTGTGTAGTGTAAGGTGTATTAGGAGTGCTGCTGTGTGGTGTAAGGTGTATTAGGAACGCTGCTGTGTGGTGTAAGGTGTATAATGAGCGCTGCTGTGTGGTGTAAGGTGTATTAGGAACGCTGCTGTGTGGTGTAAGGTGTATAATGAGCGCTGCTGTGTGGTGTAAGGTGTATAATGAGTGCTGCTGTGTGGTGTAAGGTGTATAATGAGCGCTGCTGTGTGGTGTAAGGTGTATAATGAGCGCTGCTGTGTGGTGTAAGGTGAATGAGCGCTGCTGTGTGGTGTATGGTGTAAAATGAGCGCTGCTGTGTGGTGTAAGGTGTATAATGAGCGCTGCTGTGTGGTGTAAGGTGTATAATGAGTGCTGCTGTGTGGTGTAAGGTGTATAATGAGCGCTGCTGTGTGGTGTAAGGTATATAATGAGCGCTGCTGTGTAGTGTAAGGTGTATTAGGAGTGCTGCTGTGTGGTGTAAGGTGTATTAGGAGCACTGCTGTGTGGTGTAAGGTGTATAATGAGCGCTGCTGTGTGGTGTAAGGTGTATTAGGAGTGCTGCTGTGTGGTGTAAGGTGTATTAGGAGCACTGCTGTGTGGTGTAAGGTGTATAATGAGCGCTGCTGTGTGGTGTAAGGTGTATTAGGAGCGCTGCTGTGTGGTGTAAGGTGTATTAGGAACGCTGCTT
Organism: Pseudophryne corroboree; assembly: GCF_028390025.1. Taxonomy (NCBI): domain Eukaryota; kingdom Metazoa; phylum Chordata; class Amphibia; order Anura; family Myobatrachidae; genus Pseudophryne; species Pseudophryne corroboree. The sequence goes on along the minus strand of NC_086448.1, from coordinate 550,724,481 downwards.
TGTGGTGCACTTTGAGGGTACTATTATGTGGTGATGCCCCTTCTCAATGAGACCAAACCCCACTTTTTGGGTGGTCCCTATTTTATATATGGGAGGGGGTCCCAATGCATATTGATGCGCTTGGGCCCACCACTCTCTAGTTCCGCCACTGGGAGGGAAACAGGTGGAAGAACAGGGTTGGGAGGAAGAATAGGGGCTATATGGGAGGAAGACGGAAGGGAGATATGGGAAGAGCAATGGAAGATGGGAGGAAGACAGGGGGAAGAACAGTCAGGTGATGAGGTAGGAGGGGGATTAGCCTGGTGGCAAGGGATGGAAAGGGGATTAGCCTGGTGAGGAGGAGGGGGGGGTATCTTGGTGACAAGGGGAAAGGGGAGATTAGTCTGGTGAGGGGGGGGGGGTTAGCCTGCTGACAGGGGGAGGAGGGGGATTAGCCTGGTGATGGGGGAGGAGGGCAGATTAGTCTGGTTGGCGGGGTTAGCCTGGTGACGGGGAGGAGGGGGATTAGTTTTGTGAGGGGGAGGGTTAGCCTGGTGACAGGGGAAGGAGGGGGATTATTTTTGTGAGGGGGTTAGCCTGGTTATAGGGGGATTTGCCTGGTGACAGGAGGAGAATGGGAGGATTAGCCTGGTAAATGGGGGCATGTTAGCCTGGTGACAGGGTGAGGAGGGGGGATTAGCCTGGTGATGGGGAGGAGGGCAGATTAGTCTGGTTGGGGGGGGTTAGCCTGGTGACAGGGGGGAGGGGGATTAGTTCTGTGAGGGGGAGGGTTAGCCTGGTGACAGGGGGAGGGGGGGTTATTTTGTGGGGGGGGGGGATTTGCCTGGTGACAGGAGAATGGGAGGATCAGCCTAGTGAGTGGGGGCAAATTTGCCTGGTGACAAGGGTAGGAGGGGGGATTAGTCTGGTGAGGGGTGTCGGTTACCCTGGCGACAGGGTGAGAAGGGGGGATTAGTCTGGTGAGGGGTGTCGGTTAGCCTGGCGACAGGGTGAGAAGGGGGGATTAGTCTGGTGAGGGGTGTCGGTTAGCCTGGCGACAGGGTGAGAAGGGGGGATTAGTCTGGTGAGGGGTGTCGGTAGCCTGGCGACAGGGTGAGAGGGGGGGGATTAGTCTGGTGAGGGGGGGGGTTAGCCTGGTGACAGGGTGAGGAGGGGTGATAGACTGGTGGCAGGGGCAGGAGCGGGGGGGTTAGGCTGGTGACAGGGGAAGGAGGGGGGGGGTTAGGCTGGTGAGGAAGGGGGTAGTCTGGTGACAGGGGAAGGAGGGGGATTAGTCTAGTCTTTGTGGGGGGGGGATTAGCCTGATCTGGGGAGGGGGATTAGCCTGGTGACAGTGGGAGGAGAGGGGATTAGTCTGGTTGGGGGTGGGGCGCAGGTGGCACTTTCACTTGTGATGCTGTTGCTACATATTGCAGAGCTCTGGGTTATGTAATTTATACTATATATGACAGTACCTGTCACTTGCAGATGGCGGCTCCGTTGATGCTATAATAGGGGGCTCCAGCGTTTCTGACCTACTTGCACCGGACAGTGTGAGGGGGACACCTGGCCTTCCACGGCCGCCACTCACTGCACATTCGCGGACGGCCCGTCGGGCATCTATAGGGAGCCGCGGCTGAGAACAGAACAGCGCGGGAGCCGCCAGAGCCGGGAATTCAGCAAGGGCTTCCCGGTAGGCTGGGGTCGTGGTCCAGCCAGGCTGCTCGGCGCGTACGCGGTGTAATGGTAGGGCCTTCCCTGTCCCCTCCCACTCATCCCCAATGCGGAGAAGCCGCCAGCGGCAGCAGCAGAACAGTGCTGGGTCCTAGTGCCGCTGGCTAGATCGTCCTGCCCTGCAGCCGGCAGTAAACAGAGGTGCTGGCGGGGTGGCTCTGCACTGCAGCTGTGCTCAACACACCGCATCGTCACTGGCAATGTGCTGTAGCAGGAATGTTTTTTTTCTGTTTACAGCAGCACAGCAGTCTGCAGTTGCTGTGGGCCTATTTTGAAGGTGGGCCTGGAGCTGCAGCTCCATCAGCCCCATTGTTAATCCGGCCCTGATTGCACTGGGCGCCCGCCTCGGCCCCTGCACATATAACATCCCTCTCTCACCCATAATACTCTGCTTGCTGGGCAGATTCACGCAAAATGCCAAGCTAAATTTTGACATCACAAGGTCACCTTAGGAGCCTGCTATGTTATTCAGAGATGCCGCGAAGGAGTGGGCGGACACCATCTGAGCAGAACAGCAGTAAGGGCAGTGCTTGGAAGTGTGTGCTCTGCCCTTCCCTCATCCTGTACTGGTCGCATATGCGGCTGCTGGTCTGCTGAGGCCGCACAAGTAATGTGAGACATAGCTGCTGTGGCGAGGAAGTGTGGGGGATGGAGACATGCACACGGCCACACACTCTCTCTTTCTCTCCTTTTTCCCCCCTTTTCCCATGTATAACGGGCTCTGTCTGGTGTAATGTATATAAGGAGCTCTACCTAGTGTAATGTGTATAAGGAACTCTGCCCGGCATAATGTGTGTAAGGGGTTCTGCCTGGTGTAATAGTGCAAGGGGCATTACTGTGTGGGGCATAATTTGGTGCAAGGGGCATTACTGTGTGGGGCATAAATAATATGGTGCAATGGGCATTACTGTATGGGACATAATATAGTGCAAGGAGCTGTATTGTGTAAGTGTAAGGTAGTCTTTTCATTGCAAGGCCACGCCCATTGCAGTGAGACCACACCACCTACAGCAAGGCCACACACCCTTCTTTGGCACATGCAAATATTTATATTTACAATGTCTATGAGGGGAGTGTGTGTGTGTGTGTGTGTGTGTGTGTGTGTGTGTGTGTGTGTGTGTGTGTTATATTGCCCGCATTGGGAGCCAGATTGTCTAGAAACAGCCCTTATCCTAACATACACTGAAACCTACAGACAGGGCGAACATTTGGCTTGCAAGCATGTATACTATGAAGCACACCACTAATCTGTCATCAGGGATATGAATGTGCTGAGCTGTCAAGAAGTTATTTGAGCAAAACTTACTGCTGTCCAATGGGAGGAATGTATTGAAGATTGTGGTTAATTTTCACTTGGTGGTCACAAGCAAAATATCATAAAGTGTGACAGGCTTATGTCACATAAAACCTGGAAATCAAAACACATGCAGGAAGAAGTAGCTAGTCTAGACAATAGATAATACTAAAATGAACTAGACTCAAATCACAGTTTGCCAAAATATTTCAATGAGAGAATAAATTGATGTAAATGTATGTAACCAGGGCTTACAAAGTACTTAGGCAGGCAGCTAAGGATCTCAGGTGGTTGAAAGCTAATCTCACAGTCCAGTAATTGACCTGTTGGCTGAGAGTATGGAGAACCTGTCATCATAAGAGTCTAATGTCCCACTGCACAATTCAATAAACACAATTGCTGACACGTCTCTTTGGTAAAATCAGTAAGCTTCATCACTTCACCGGGAGCATGCTTCCAAACGCTGCATGGTGTTCCGTATAGTTCTCTAAATTTGTTATGTAATAACTATCCATGACTCAAATAATTCAGTGAAACTGAAAACACCTTTATACACATACCTTTGCCTATCTCATTTACAGGTAATTATTACTGTAACTACAGAGGATACATGAGGATAAATATGAGCCAGTGACAAATATTAGGATTTTTTCAAAGCCATACGTACAGACTGTGACTTGACTTGATGCCTCTGTAATCCAGCAGGTGTTCATTTCTAATGCTTAAAACTAAACAAAAAAAAACAAAAAAGCAATAAATATAAATTATATAAAAATAAATCTGCTAAAGCTAAAGGCCCCCATCCACTAGGTCGACTTGTCTGACCTGCATGTCACATCAGATTTCTCTTGAACTCTCTCGGCAGCTTACCGGGAATCGGATTGGACCCTGGGCTTAAATTTTCACTAGATTCACTTCAGATAAATCTGATGCGATCTATCATGTGCCGACAGATCGCATCAGATATATCTGATGCACACATGCTACATGTGATTGATCTGATGCAATATTTAAATATAATAGGCTTCTGACTCCGCTGTGTCCTTGTGGTGGGTGGGAGTGGCAAGGGAGATGCCAGTCAAGTGACGCTTCAGATGAATCTCATGCGATACATCTGATGTGCACCTGATTAGTTGTACTCGCCCCCCTGCCGGCATTCCACCGCTCGGGATGCCGATATCGGTATAATGACATTTGGCATCCCGTGGGTTAGGATATCATACCGAACCCGGGAGGAGATAACAATTGACCATTTTGTTCCCAAATGGCAGAAAATTAACAAAAATGGTCATTCAGACAAATTGGTTAGTTTGGTTTCAACCAATTTGTCTGAACAACCATTTTTGGCCATTTTCCAAATACTAGATTTTCTTTTCAACCAGTCAGCTGTTGGACAGATAATCTTAAGCCCCGTACACACGGGGAGAGATGTGTGCTGAGCGATCTATCAGTGACCGCTCAGCACACATCCCTCCCCACGCTCAGCACAGCGCGATGTGTGCTGAGCGAGGGGGGCGGATGAAGGGGGGGGGGGGGGGGTGCTCATTTCACCCAGTGGTCAAATGAGCGACCTGCTAGATTGTGCATGCTGGCCAATCTAGCACCAGCGATAGCGACGTGCGGAACCGCGCATCACTATCGCTGTGGGGGATACACACAGAGAGATCCATGCTTAAGTTCTAAGCAATCTAGTCAGACTGCTTAGAATTTAAGCACTGATCTCTCCGTGTGCACCCCCCTTTAAGGTATATGACCATTTTGAAACCTCAATCTAAGATTAGCACAGTTGCTATAAATGTCATTGTACTGTGGGGGGATTAAGAAACAGAATAGAGATAAGCATTTAAGCAATGGACAGTGCTTACCTATTATGTGCTAAATTGGGGGAAAAATGGGGGTAATTCTGAGTTGATCGCAGCAGCAAGTTTGTTAGCAATTGGGCAAAACCATGTGCACTGCAGGGGGGGCAGATATAACATTTGTAGAGAGAGTTAGATTTGGGTGGGTTATAGTGTTTCTGTGCAGGGTAAATACTGGCTGCTTTATTTTTACACTGCAATTTAGATTTCAGTTTGAACACACCCCACCCAAATATTACTCTCTCTGTACATGTTATATCTATTCCCCCTGCAGTGCACATGGGGGTATATTTACTAATATTCGTGTTTTAGCCGTTTTTAAGGGTGTTTGAACTCGAATGGTATCGGGTGCATTTTACTGCAACTTTTTGAATCCTGGGCCCTCATTCCGAGTTGATCGGTCGCAAGGCGAATTTAGCAGAGTTACACACGCTAAGCCGCCGCCTACTGGGAGTGAATCTTAGCTTCTTAAAATTGCGACCGATGTATTCGCAATATTGCGATTACTAACTACTTAGCAGTTTCAGAGTAGCTCCAGACTTACTCTGCCTGTGCGATCAGTTCAGTGCTTGTCGTTCCTGGTTGACGTCACAAACACACCCAGCGTTCGCTCAGGCACTCCCACCGTTTCTCCGGCCACTCCTGCGTTTTTTCCGGAAACGGTAGCGTTTTCAGCCACACGCCCCTGAAACGCCGTGTTTCCGCCCAGTAACACCCATTTCCTGTCAATCACATTACGATCGCCGGAGCGATGAAAAAGCCGTGAGTAAAAATACTTTCTTCATAGTAAAGTTACTTGGCGCAGTCGCAGTGCGAACATTGCGCATGCGTACTAAGCGGATTTTCACTGCGATGCGATGAAAAATACCGAGCGAACAACTCGGAATGAGGGCCCTGATACGGTCATTTACTAAGCTGACGAGTTTGCAACATTCGTCTTTTCCGATGTCGATGTGATTCGTAATGTCAGGCAGTGTTTTACGGGAGTGATGAGTAAAACACTGCCTGACAAAACACAAGGAATCCCGGCCGGATCTGTGAGATCCGTGCAGGGCTTCATTGTGTACCTTAAAAAAGAGTTTAAAGAGTAAAAAAACAGAAAAAAATTGCTTGGGGTCCCCCCTCCTAAGCAAAACCAGCCTCGGGCTCTTTGAGCCGGTCCTGGTTGCAAAAATATGGGGAAAAATTGACTGGGGTTCCCCCATATTTTAACAACCAGCACTGGGCTCTGTGCCTGGTCCTGGTGCCAAAAATACGGGGACAAAAAGCATAGGGGTCCCCCGTATTTTTAACACCAGCACTGGGCTCCACTAGTCAGAGAGATGATGCCACAGCCGGGGGACACTTTTAAATAGGTCCCTGCAGCCATGGCTAGTCACCCCTGGCCGGGGTACCCTGGAGTGGGGACCCCTTAAATCAAGGGGTCCCCCCCTCCAGCCACCCAAGAGCCAGGGGTGAAGCCCGAGGCTGTCCCCCCCATCCAAGGGCAGCGGATGGGGAGCTGATAGCCAAGTGTAAAAATAAGAATATTGGGGGTAATTCCAAGTTGATCGCAGCAGGATTTTTTTTAGCAATTGGTCAAAACCATGTGCACTGCAGGGGAGGCAGATATAACATGTGCAGAGAGAGTTAGATTTGGGTGGGGTGTGTTCAATCTGCAATCTAATTTGCAGTGTAAAAATAAAGCAGCCAGTATTTACCCTGCACAGAAACAAAATAACCCACCCAAATCTAACTCTCTCTGCACATGTTATATCTGCCTCCCCTGCAGTGCACATGGTTTTGCCCAATTGCTTTCAAAAATCCTTCTGCGATCAACTTGGAATTACCCCCATTGTTTTTTGTAGCAGTACTACAAGTCCCAGCAAACCTCACCCGCAAGCTGGTACTTGGAGAACCACAAGTACCAGCATGCGGTGGAAAAACGGGCCCGCTGGTACCTGTAGTACTACTACAAAAAAATACCCAACAAAAAACAGAACACACACACCGTGACAGTAAAACTTTATTACATACATGCACACCTACATACACACATACATACCTATGTTCACACGAGCCTCGGTCCACTTCTCCATGTAGAATCCACGGGGTACCTGTGAATAAAATGATACTCACACAATCCAGTGTAGCTTCTGTCCTCTTTGTAATCCACGTACTTGGCAAAAAAATAAACCGGAAAACCCGAACCACGCACTGAAAGGTGTCCCATGTTTTACACATGGGACCCCTTTCCACGACTAGTGGAACCCCCCGTGACTCCTGTCAAAGAGGGTCCCTTCAGCCAATCAGGGAGCACCACGTCATGGCACTCTCCTGATTGGCTGTGCGCTCCTGAGCCGTCAGTCAGGCTGCGCACTGAAGATACAATGTAGCGCATAGGCGTTCCATTGTATCCAATGGTGGGAACTTTGCGGTCAGCGATTGACCGCGAGTAACCTCAACCCAACATGATGACATAATTGTTTGTCACTGTACAGCTTTACATATATATTAGTAAAGGGACCTGGCATATGCTGAGTCATCCCAGTCTACCCCCAACCCGACACACCAATCAGGCCCTCTACTCGATCTATTCCACTGCTCCGTCCTCCACTCACTTTGGCTGCTGTGCCCTCCCCCCTTCTGTGCTGTGTCTTCTCAACCACCCCACTGCACCATTCCGTCCTGTTTGTCACCCTCTGGCTCAACTCTTTCCTGTCCATACTTATGCCCTTATTTATCAATGAGTGATAAATTTCACTGTTAGTGATAAATTGCACCAGCCAATCAGCTCCTAACTTCCATGCCACAGGCTGGGTTTGAAAAATGACAGTTTGTAGCGGATTGGCTGGTGCAATTTATCACTCACAGTGAAATGTATCATTCATTGATAAATAAGGGCATTACTCTGTTCCTATTACTTTATTTGTTTATTTTTACTTTCCACCAATAATAAATGAATGAAACCACTGTGCCCTATGAATAAATGAAATATTTTGGACCCTTAATTAAGCTTTAATTAGTGACAACTCAATTTGTATATTTAATGTGCCTCTTTATTATGTTCTGGCTGGACAGATAGCTCTGGCAATAGTAGTTTGATAAATCTTGTCGCAAAGACATTTTCATATGGTTTTCATCTCAAATAAATGGAAATTTTAGCTTAACAACCCAAGCGCAAATCGCAGCACAATGCTAGCAATTTGCATTTTAACCCTCTGAACTGCTGGATAATAAATCCAGCTATTTAGAGGGCAACTTGTGGATTTTGGAATTGCTGGGAAAAGCGTACTTCATTAAATACCCCCCAACTTTCCAAGTTTAGAATTGCTGGACAGCATGTTCCTCTTTCCTTTTCATGCACTTTAATACTTACCATAATATCTAATTGTACTTACTTGAGCTAACCTAGACAAGCACACCTCTTTCTATAAAAAGAATTGGATAGCATAGTAGTCTACCTGAACATATAATGAAACAATAATAATATTCTATTAATTACTCCCCCCTATTCTGTAGCCGTATGCAAATGATTGCTTTACATACTTTTTACATACTTTTTTACATACTTTTACACACTGGCTACTACCTGCTTTTATTCTGAATTAACTGATCCTTGTCACTTTCCCGTTGTCTAACAATAGCAACAGTCCACACACCTGTACAAATAATGTAACTATTAGCTAGTGTTGACACCATGTCCACCCTTTTTCACTACATTATAATAATAGTTACTGTTGAATTGTAAATTGAAAAACTAGTGGTAACATTGCTTGCTTGCTTATTTACCTACCTGCAGTATGTTACCACATATACTTTTGATAAAGCTCTGAGCTGACATCCTTGTTCAGCAGGATCCTCCTCCTGCGGGCTCCACAGGTGTTCCATAATAACACCTGTTTCATGGAGAACAAATATGATTTGTTTCAAAATGCATATTACCCTAGTAGTCAGACAACATTTCCTCAGCATGCACACTGCACTGTTTGTTTTAAACCGTGTGTGAATCCAAACAAACACAGGAGAACTAAATTGGGCATGGGTATGTAGACATCTAGTACAAGTTTTTCATTTTACTCAAAACATAAATATATATATATATATATATATATATACACAGTATATATATATATATATATACACAGTATGTATATATATATATATATATATATATATATGTATAAAAAAATTATTATTATTACAGCGATGAATAATCAATATTTGGAGTGTAACAAAGCTACTATGCCATAGAATCCATAAAAAGGCATTGGGGGCCGTTTATGAAAACTGTTCTATAGATATCTGTGTGTAAATCGAGGCAGTGCTATGGATTGCAGAACAATTTCATAATATTATTATTATTATTATTATTATTATTATTTTTCATTATTTACATAGTGTCATTCCCCCAGTAGGACTTAAGACTTAACAAGTAACATCCTATGCAGACTGCAGTGATGTCACGTAGCACAAACAAGTTCAGGAGGAGGGAGGTAGATGTATTCTGCATCAAATACTCTTCCCATGTCATATGTGGCCTCTGGACTAAAGGTAAGTATTTTGGCATGTGGTGATATTTTGGAGAAAGTCAAGGGTATTGTGGGATGAGGGATGTGTGGTTGCCAAGGTTTTGAGGTCTCTTGTAATTCCTGAAAGTAACAGTATTTTGTGGCCCATTATAAGATTAAGTCAAGTCGCCCATCACTGCTCTAGAACCTATATTTTAATATATACGTCTCCCTTTGTATATGTGACACCCTTCCAATATGTGGCAGTCAAGGGGATGCAGTCAATACACCAGGAGACCAATACCGGAATCGGGACAGCCGGTGAAATACCAATGCCCGGAATCCTGACAAATGATCGGTATACCCACTCATGGCATTGATTTACCAACCGAGTGGGAATATCGAGAATAGAACCTGTGATAAGCGAAGGGAGCCACTTGCCCAGGTGCGTGGTGAGTGCATTGAGCCAGCGAAGGGAGTTGCTGCCGGGATTCCGGCAGATGGGATGTTGCTGTTGTTATAGTGACGGCCGGCATCCCATCTGCAAGGAGATCATATGTATCCCCAGTCAAGGTTCCCCTCTTGCCACCAGCTATGCTACATTAGGTGGTGGGGAACTACCTAGAAATGGCAATGTGTGACCATAGACACCACCACTAATTATATGCATAGTAATATAGTATTCAATAACTTCTATTTATGGAAACTGTGATTCAATTAACTATGTAAGGATTATTTTTATGCCCATGTTTTAAGAGTAAAATAGGCATTATCTAACAAGTAGAAATGAAAAAAGAAAAAAAAACACTTAACATTAGTGATAGTTACATAAAGTTACTCACAGTAGTCTAATAAAGCTTCATTTTAGTTTGAAATTAGAGGCGGGGCAAGGATTCATTTAATTTAGATAGTACAGTCTGTTCACTTTATAATACACTATCTACATATATTGGCTCAGCCATATTAAATTGAGATGTGGCAAATACAGCAGCTTTCTTGTTTCTCTATGTTGCAAGACTTGTAAGAACATGAAATGTTATCCATATTTATTTTAGAATAAATTAATGGCACATGTCTGTGATCCACACTTTTCCCAGCTTTTTGTGTTTCCTGAGTCATCAGAATCCTATCCAGAAGTAACAAACTGTTTGTACTTGTAAGATATAATACTTGAAACAATGTTTTACACCCCCTTTTAATTATTTTTAGCTATTTACTTTGTATAGATTTCTATACCTGCAAGGGCAATGTTAAATGAATCAATAAAATACACACAACAAAATATCACCAGTATTTGGTTGGTTGACCGGTGGTTGAAGTAAACTTTATATTATACAGTCTCATCTCTCCTCTCACTCTAAAGTTGGCCACACACTTTAAAATTATGGAGGAAATTCAATTGTTTTCTGTGCCCGATCACCCATTTAATGTGATGGGAGATCACGGGGCGCAATTCAATTGTTCTTGTTTTCGCACTGATCGCACCCAGAGTGGTCGGGTCTAGCTGCGTAAAGTGCTTTAACCCAACCAAACTAATGGGCACCGTGTGAAAAGTCCAATTTGAGTGCTCAGATGGGCCACTGTTCACACACTTCAGCTTACCACCCCAGGGGGGTGCGAGGTCAAACACCGACGCCAGAAGCAATTGCGCCCCAAATGGGGTAATATTGAATAGCTCCATTGCTGGCTACCGGCGAAAAGAACTCTTGCATTCCCCCTCTATCTGTCCAATCTGATTGTTTGGAACGAAAATCTATTAATGGATGGAAGCTAATGATTTATAGACACAGGATTGAATGGGTTTCAAATTAATGTTAGGGGGGATGTGCATAATGATAATGTAAATCTTTCTGTTAACCAAGGTGATGTGGGGAAAGAAAGTTTTAATAAAGAAATATTGACTCTTCTGATTGAAGTATTCTGCAATACACAATTGTCCTTACATCTAATGTGTTGAAGTGTAAAAAAGTGTCCCATTCCAATGGATAAATTGTGATTCCGTCACCATATTTCTTCTTAAAAAATCCCACGTGACACACTAAATGCACGCTTGCATGGAATAAATACCCTAACTTTAAATATGTTTGTAGTGAGCTTTTAGGTATCATCCATAGTTCTTCCTTTTGCATGGTGTTCTGCCTTAAATAAATATATTTCAGGCAATACAGAGGGAAGAAAAGAATAAAAAATCTAGTCTAACACCATATACTGCAAAGAAGGATCTTTTTAATTTAATTGTAGTAATTTACACTTACAAAAGCCATATTGAATGACAGCCAATAACAATTAACGACAATCCTGAAGTTTGAATGAAACGCCTACAAGAGCCCTATGAAAAAAGACACATCAAACACACCATACAATGTATAGACGGTCTCTTTTGAATAAAGTTCCCCTATGGTGATGGTATAAGTTTTGGCATGTATACCTTTTCCAAAAGCTAGTGTGAGAAGCGACTTGTGGGGACTATTTATTTACCTCCTAACTTATCCAGATTGCTTAAAATTATCACATGTACCATACTTCCCAACTGTCTCGCCTTCAGCAGAACAGTCCCGTTTTTTAGGCACTATCCCACACGTTGGCTACACTGTCCCATGGGCGGGGAGGACAGTAAGGGGAGCACTCAATCACTGGCCCAGCTGTATAAGTGAAGTGAATAAATGGCGTTCATGTGTGCGCACGGTATCTAAACATTGCAGGTAGTGATATAAAAATTGTAATTAAAATCAGCGCTCCTACAAAGAAAGCTATACAGCCTAACTAATGGGCCCTACAGACACAGCGATATGCCACCGAGCTGCCCGACGCCGATACGGCAGACGGGCGATCCGGCGGCGAGGGGGCAGTGATGGGGGGAGTGAAGTTTCTTCACCCCCTCCGTCACCCGGCTCCATAGCAGTGCAGGCAAATATGGACGATCTCATCCATATTAGCCTACATGCACAGGCGATGGGGCACCAGCGATGAACGAGCGCGGGGCCGCGCATCATCCATCGCTGGTGCCTCCACACTGAAAGATATGAACAGTATCTCGTTCATTAATGAACGAGATAGTTCATATCTTGCAGTGTTATCGCCGAGTGTGTAGGGCGCATAATATTCAAAAATAGTGACACTCAAATATACTACAGTATATGCAAACATGAAAAATAAACGTAAAAAAAAATATTGTAAATCACAGTGGTGTATTGTATGATATCCAATAAAAACACTTTTAATAAACACACTTACAAAGATAAAATTGTGTCAATAAATAATGCACATTAAAGCATTTCCGCTTATATAAAGAAGTATTTGAAACAAGTCAGCAGGAATGAGACAGCACAACTGGAACTACGATCATCTGACAGTATTCAACTAGAAGCAATTCTTCACGCACCTTGGATCCTGGGAATCCTCTGTCTTGGTGATATACCTGATTATACTATGCTGAATGATTCAGGTTATAATGGATGCTTTAATGTGTGTTATATATTGACACACTTTTATCTTTGTGTGTTTATTAAAAGTATTTTTTTATTGCATATCATACAGTACGTCACTATGTGATTTTATATCCTCTGTAATAATGCTATTCTGGGATCCCTGGTGAAGCTTTATTGTAGTTTGAAGGGACAAGAATTGGATTTGTGAACAATCATTGAACCTATGGAGGTCATTCCGAGTTGTTCGCTCGCAAGCGGATTTTAGCAGATTTGCTCATGCTAAGCCGCCGCCTACTGGGAGTGAATCTTAGCATCTTAAAATTGCGAACGATGTATTCGCAATATTGCGATTACACACCTCGTAGCAGTTTCTGAATAGCTCCAGACTTACTCGGCATCTGCGATCATTTCACTGCTTGTCGTTCCTGGTTTGACGTCACAAACACACCCAGCGTTCGCCCAGACACTCCTCCGTTTCTCCGGCCACTCCTGCGTTTTTTCCGGAAACGGTAGCGTTTTTTCCCACACGCCCATAAAACGGCCTGTTTCCGCCCAGTAACACCCATTTCCTGTCAATCACATTACGATCGCCAGAACGTTGAAAAAGCCGTGAGTAAAATTACTAAGTGCATAGCAAATTTACTTGGCGCAGTCGCAGTGCGAACATTGCGCATGCGCATTAAGCGGAAAATCGCTGCGATGCGAATATTTTTACAGAGCGAACAACTCGGAATGAGGGCCTATATTCCTGTCCTATGGGACTAATTCAGGGTTGATCGCAAAAGTAAAATCTTTCACTAATGGGCAAAACCATGGCCCTCATTCCGAGTTGTTCGCTCGCAAGCTGCTTTTAGCAGCTTTGCACACGCTAAGCCGCCGCCTACTGGGAGTGAATCTTAGCTTATCAAAATTGCGAACGAAAGATTTGCAAAATTGCGAATAGACACTTCTTAGCAGTTTCTGAGTAGCTCCACACTTACTCGGCATCTGCGATCAGTTCAGTCAGTTTCGTTCCTGGTTTGACGTCACAAACACACCCAGCATTCGGCCAGACACTCCTCCGTTTCTCCAGCCACTCCCGCGTTTTTCCCAGAAACGGTAGCGTTTTTTCGCACACACCCATAAAACGGCCTGTTTCCGCCCAGAAACACCTACTTCCTGTCAATCACATTACGATCACCAGAACGAAGAAAAAACCTCGTAATGCCGTGAGTAAAATACCTATCTGCAAAGCAAATTTACTTGGCGCAGTCGCACTGCGGACATTGCGCATGCGCATTAGCGACTAATCGCTCCGTTGCGACAAAAAAATAACGAGCGAACAACTCGGAATGACCCCCCATGTGCAGTGCAGGTGGGGCAGATATAACATGTGCAGAGAGAGTTAGATTTGGGTGGGGTGTTTTCAAACTGAAATCTAAATTGCAGTGTAAAAATAAAGCAGCCAGTATTTAACATGCACAGAACCAAAAAAAATCCACACTACTCTAACTCTCTCTGCACGTTACATCTGCCCCACCTGCGGTGCATATGGTTTTGCTCATTAGAGAAAGATTTTGGTTTTACAATTAACCCTGAATTTGGCCCTATATCAGTAAGAACCCTTATATAAAATGTTGAGTTATTGGTGAAAGGGTTTTCCCTGCCACGTTACGAAGCTGTGAAGGCACATGAACTTTATATTTGCCTACAAAGCTTTTTCACATGGTGTCACTTTTTTGTATTAATCTTCTTCTCTGTACATGTTTTAAAGCACAGTGTGGGGAGTGAGTCTGGTTGAGGAGCGCTGGAAATGGCCCCCAGAGTGGTAGAAACAGGGGCATGACATGAGGCCACGACTCCTTTTCGCGAGGCCATGCCTCCTTTATGGGGGTGTGCAATGCCCCATTTTTCAAAATCAATATGTTGAAAGGAATGCATGTACTACTTAGAGGAGTATTAACTAATGACATTCGAGTAATAAAAAAATGGCATCTCCAAAAATTCCTGTTTGTATTTCAAATGGAAAAATGTGCTCTACCACAAACATGGTGTCACCATCACTTATACCCTGCTTTGTTTTACGGAATGATTATTTATTTAGAAAGACCAACGTAGACAAATGGGTGAACTCATTCAATAATTGATAGTTCCCATTTCTTTCCATAAGGATGTGCTATCGTTAGCTCATACCAATCCTTGGTCTGGACATTTGGGATGAGAAATAAAAAAATACAGAGAATTACAGCCAAGTTCTTTTGGTCAGTGTACTTCTAAATAGCGACCTAGAGGGTAATTCAGAATTGATCGCTAGGGTGCGTTTTTTGCATCCTTGCGATCAGAAAGCTACAGGGGGAGTGTATATGGTGTGTGTAGGTGTGCGTTCGCTTTTGTAGGAGACTTGCACAAACATCAGTTTGTGCAGTCTCTGCACTGCCCAGGACTTTCGCAGCCGCTGTGTTTGTTTCATGCTGATCGGGGCCGGAGCTGACATCAGACACCCTCCCTCAAAACGCCTGGTCCCTACTGCATTTCTCCAGTCACTCCTGTAAAATGGGCAGTTGCCACCCACAAACAGCCACTTCCTGTCAATCACCTTGCAATCACCTGTGCGATCGCTTTTTTCGCACCATTCCGTCGCTAGGCACTGTTGCCCGGTGCAGCGGTCCGTAGCTCCTGCCCATTGCGGCACAGACACATGAGCAGTTCAGATCTGATTGCACGCTGTGCAAAAACGCACAGCAGCGATCAGGTCTGAATTACCCCCCTAGTCCTGACCCGCTAGTTAGTGAAGGTTTTGATCAAATTGATGTTGATTTGGTAGGTTTCCAACTCTCCCTCTACTGCTATGATGGGGTCTATTTGCTAAGCCTTGGATGGAGATAAAGTCACTGGAGATAAATGGGGTAATTCCGACCTGTTCGCACGCTGCGGTTCATCGCTGCGGTGCAAACGGGTTGGAAATGCGCATTCGTGGCGCCCGCAATGCGCACGCGCATCGTTGCCCAGCGACAGCAGTCGCCGTGCAACGACCAGAAGAAAGAAGAAAGTGATCGCTAGCGCGATCACAAGAAGATTGACAGCGGGGAGGTGTTCTGGGGCGGATACTCACCGTTTTCCGGGGCGTGGAGATCTGAACGCAGGCGTGTCCAGGCATTTGGAGGGCGGTTGTCTGATGTCAACTCCGGGACCTTCATCGCTGGATCCATCGCACTGGGTAATTAATTGCAGGGCTAGTCATGTTCTGCACAAAACTTTTTTTATCATAGCAGGGCTGCACAAGTGATCGCAGTCCTGCTATGCAAAAATACACTCCCCCATAGGCGGCGTCTAGTTGCTCGCACGAGCAGCAAAAAGTTGCTACGTGCGATGAACTCGGAATGACCTCCAAAGTACCAGCCAATCGGCTCATAACTGCTATACCACAGGCTGTGTTTGAAAAATGACAGTTAGGAGCCGATTGGCTGGTACTTTATCTCCAGCGATTTTATCTCCATCCAAGGCTTAGACGAAAGGTGTAAATAAAGACACCTGAAACGTTGAACGAAGCTGGCTTGGTGAGCTGTATAATTCTTTAAATCCATTGGAGTGCCGCCCTTTACATTGTTTTCCATCCAAGGCTTAGTAAATAGACCCCTAATACACCTTTTCCACTGTCTAAAAAACCCAGGAAGTTAAGGTGTCTACCAGGGACGCGGCTCAGGGGACACGGCTCGAAGGAAAAAATCCCGGGTTCACTGACCCAGGATTTCTTCCCAGGTATCGAGCAGGGTTTTTAGTGGGTCAAACCTGATGTGCAAACAGCTCTTATACCACTTTCAGACAGAAAAATCTCAAATTCCCAGGTTTTTCCAGTTTTGTGAAGCTGGAAAAAACTCTGGGTTACAGTTCCTAACCCCCTTTCACACAGCACATTTAACCCGGATAATTCCCGGGTCGACCCCTTTCAGACAGAACCCGTGTCAGCCCTGCAATAGACTTGTGTGTCATAAGAAATGGACTGTTTTTATGGCACACAGAGATGAGGTCATGAAAAGTGGGTGGTGACTGCTCACAGCATTGCATTAACCATGGCCGACGAGTTACTGCTGAGTAGCCCGGAGTTCCTGAGTTCTTGCTGTTTTTTGCTGTTTCACACAGCAAATGAGAGCCTGATGCAGCTGCTTGCACTGTGCTACCTGGCACAGTCTTATGCCAAGAGGAGAAGGGAGCAATTTCTGGCGGAGAGGGCTAATACTTGACGCCGGTATTTGCGCAGGAGGAGAGCCCTCATTTTGGGCAGCATTACATCTACACTGAGATTTACCAGCGCTACTAATCGATCACTGTGAACCAGAGACCGCAGGCATGGACAACCTTTCTGGGCGACTGTGGAAGCTTATCAGCCAGAGCAGTGAATGGCATACTTTTGGATGTCACGTGGTACATTTTACTACCTGCTGGAACTTCTCTCTCCAGCACTCACCAGGGGAAGCACCAACTACCGCAAGACCATCGAGCCATGCAGGAGACTGGCGATTGTGTTGTGGTGGTATGCAACCCCGGGGGAATACCGCATCATCTCCTGCTTGTTACGGTGTGTGTGCTAGTGAGGGAAGTGACCCAGGCATTGCTGGAAACCCTTTACCACCGCTTCATCTCCTTACCAAGAGGTGACTGGCTGGATGATACCTTAAAAGGTTTCCTGTGACGTAAATATCCCCAGTGTGCTGGAGCCATAGATGAGACCCACAAACCCATTATTGCCCCCAGAGACAACCCAGCCGATTACTATAACCGAAAAGGCTGGCACTCCATCATCCTGCAAGCTGTAGTGGACCATAAGTGGTAAGTAATATGGTGTGTTTTAATGTGAGTCATATGCTGGGCCCATGATTTGTATTGTTAAACACAGCTGTACGTATACTGTTCAGTTTCAGAGATGTCTTCATTGGCTGGCCGGGTCCTGCTCATGACTCCCGGGGACTTGGAAACTATGAATTGTTCCAGATTGAAGAGGAGAACCAACATGGCTGGTTGTTCCCTAGAGAGGTAAATATATCTCTTTTGATGGGTTATATTTTTCACAGCAGAATAATAATACAATAGATGCAATTATGGTATAGGGCCGGCCTCTTACGCTGTGTAGCAGGGGTGTTAAACTACAGCTGCTGTGGAACTAAACCTCCCAGCATGCCCCTGGCACAAATTTTCTATTTGGGGGTGCTGCAACTGTGGCAGGGCATGCTGGCATGTGTAGTTCCACAACAGCTGGAGGCACGCAAGTTTGACACCGTTTTGTTTCACCATGGAATATGGGAAAGGTTTGCAGTGAGGATCCTCACAGCTGTGAGCCCGAAGGTGGGTATGGATGGATGGAGGGTAGGGTTGGGCTGCGGAAAGGGAGGATTAGGTGGTAGGGGAGGGGTGGGAGCAGAGGTGGATTGGCCATAGGGTTTCCAGGGAAGATTCCCGGTGGGCCGACGCACCCGCGGGGCCTGTTTTGTTTGAGGACATGTGGTCATTTTTATAGACATAATGAATAAGATGCAAAATAATTTGCATATATGAAAATGACTTTGCCACTTAGCCTGTGATTGCAGATGATCTAATGTATGCTCTGTCTGCCTGCTTGGCTGACATATAAGATTGAGTGAATAGTGATTGGGATACGGTTGGTGTAATAAGCAAGAAAATATATCTTTCTAAAGAATTATATAGTTTCCTGAATTCTGATGGGTGTATCATATAATGTGCTCATAACATTTAATTTTATTTCTTTTTAACTTCCACTTGATGCTGGACATGTCCACTATCTGGAAAGTCTAGGGTGGGAGGGTGCTGCTGCCATGGCCCATGGCTAGACCTTACACCTCTGGTGCTGCCCATGTGGGGCCACTAATACAAATTTTTCCAGGGCCGCTTTTTGTTTCCAATCCGCCCCTGGGTGGGAGGGTTTAGGATACTTATCTCACCCATGTCAGGATTAGATTGTTGGAATTCCTACTTATTCCCTGTACTTTCCTGAACATTATGTATGCCACCTATACTATATATATATTTTTTCCAATTACAGAAATCAAAGTTTGTTGATGGGGTGGAGATCCCGATGCACCTTATAGGAGATGTGGCATACCCTTTGAGGTGTTGGCTCATCAAGGGCTTCACACAGCATCTCCCACTCTCTCCGGAACAAGTGAATTGCACCAACACTCTCAGCTCGGCCAGGATGGTGGTGGGGAATGCCTTTGGGAGACTGAAGGGGCGCTGGCGGTGTCTACTAAAGCACAATGACATTGCCATCACCCTGGTGCCGGATGTGGTTGCTGCTTGCTGTATCCTCCACAACATTTGTGAGATACAGAAGGAACACTTTTTACCGGAGTGGAAAGTCAAGGACTCTGAACTGTGCGATACTCCGGAATAAGCAGCAGAAGCAGCCTACGAGGGGGAGATAAGTAGTGGCAGTGCTGAGGAAATCCGCAACACCCTCACTGCTAACTTATCTACTATGACACAGAAGAGGACACAAGGGATATGTTGCAAAAAAGTTTTGTTTTTATTGTTGTTGACAAAAAGTTTTGGTCTTATTGTTTATGAAAAAGTTATGTTCATGTTACATCACATGTATCATTTTAAATGTAACATCTTTACAGTTTAAAATGCTTCTTAATTTTTTGAACATAAATAGGCCATAATGTGTGTAGACATTAGACACATAAATAGGAGGCATAATGTGTGTAGGTAATGGGCAGGTAAAGCCTGGGGACTTGACAGGCCTGTAAAGTGCTGAATACACATGAACAATTTCCAAAAAGACAAAAGATGAAGAAAAAAGATTATTTACAATTGTCTGTAAGAAGTGCTGGGCCAGTGGACGGTTGTGAGTAGTGCCATCTGGATAAGTATGCTCAGTGCCATGTGGAGGATTATTCCCTGTGCCATCTGGATAAGTATGCTCAGTGCCATGTGGAGGATTATTCCCTGTGCCATCTGGATAAGTATGCTCAGTGCCATGTGGAGGATTATTCCCTGTGCCATCTGGATAAGTATGCTCAGTGCCATGTGGAGGATTATTCCCTGTTGCCACCTGGATAAGTATGCTCAGTGCCATGTGGACTGCTATGCACTGTACCATCAGGATTGGTCTGCTTATTGGCATGTGGACTGCTACGACGCAGGGCTGTGTGAAAAATGATTCCCTGTGCCATCTAGATAACTATGCACTGCACCATACTGAGTATTATTCCCTTTGCCATGTAGACTATTTTGCACAGTGCCTTGTGGAGTAGCATTAGGTGGATTTGAGGGGTTTGTTTCCATAAACTGCATGCCTCTGCTATGATGCTGGTAGTTGGAAAAATGGCTCTCAGAATAGTGAGGAGGATACACTGGATAAGGGTGTGGAGGGCGTGGAGGGTGCGGATTGTGTAATGTAGACACCAGACCATTAAGAAAGGACATCTGTGCCTCTCTGTTTTCCCTAGAAATGCGTTCATGCATACCCACAAGTTGCGTGAGAAATAAATTTTGTAACTCTTTCTCGTTGTCAGAAAAGCGTTGGAGTCGGGCATCCTCCTGTGCCTGCATTTCAGCATCGGAATCTCGCAGCTGATTGACTAGGATTCTTGTCATTATGCGTGTAGCTTGCTCCATATTTGAAGTTTTTTCTTCCATTCAGGTACGTCAAAGACTAGAAATGGAGGGAAGACAACAAATTGAAAAAATCAAATAGCAGTGATGTCAGCATATATGTGCATGATGCCTTCTTCCTCCTGCGCACTAGCTTCACACTGCAACATATACATTTTGAGTATTGGTCAAGACAAAGATATCATGTGTGAGTTATAAAAGTACGCAATTGTACAAACACTGCATGCTATGCACAATGTATCCTTTCTAAAGGATAAATTGTACTATTAGCATACAGGTGTGGCCTATGATGTTGTTAGTAGTCGTTATTACTCATAAATGGTGCAACATCTAATGTGACCTGATATTGATGAAATACATGACAGTCAGGAACTGAATGTGTAATGCAGCATTTAAAAATAAGAACAAGTGCAAACAACATCATTGTGGAATATGGCCCATAGTATATACTGGATTTTAAATAAAACAAAAATCTGAAGTGTGTGTAAAATAAAACAAAAACAACTTACTGTTCCTACGCAACTTTGGGGTCTCACTCTGCACAGAAGTCAGTGTCCCAGCCGGAGTCCCTGTGCTGTTTCCACTGGCATCGACGTCAATAGTATTTGTGACTGGGTCTCCCACAGCAGCCATCAGATCGGTGTCACTGATCTCATTGGTAGCGTCGGTGGAATGGAATGGCGGTTCTCCGGGGTAGCGCTTCGTGAGGATGCACAACTGGATGATGAAATGGCAATGGGATTAACCAGTGCAGAATTGCCAAAAACTTCATTGCACTGATCGTAGTAAAGCCACTCCATTCTAGCAGCACCACTTTTCCTCCTGTTGTGGTCTTGAACTTTGTTGTAGTATTTTCTGAGAGCTTTCAATTTATTCACTACCTGCTACTGTGTGCGCTCAATGCCCCTTGAGGTAAGTATCTTAGCAGTGTTAGTGTACACTGTGGCGTCCTTTACTGTCCCAGTAATCTGCTTCCGGATCTCCTCCTCCCCTCTAACAGAAAGCAGGTCGCTGATCTCTTCCTCCTTCCAGTGCGCCATGCTGTCTCTCTCATCCGTCTCCCCTGCAGCACAATTGTGACCTCAGACGCCAGTGCCACGCCCGCTCAGCCAATCAGAAAGACCCTGCTGCTCAGCCAATCACCAGTGCCCTGCCAGCTCAGCCAATCAGCGCTGTTAACCGCAACCCATTTCAAAAATACCGGGTTGGACCCTTTCAGACAGCCGGCAACCCGTGTACGATCTGGGAAAAATCCAGGTAGAATCCTGGGTTGAAGTCCCAGGAATTCAGTCCCGGGTTGACCCTTTCAGACAGAAAAAAATCCCGGGTCGACCCTTCCCGAGCCGGGAAATTACCGGGTTCTGTTCTCTGTCTGAAAGGGGTATAACCCGGGTTTTTTTTATCCAGGTAATTGCAAAAAACGCTGATTACTCCTTCCAGTAATGCTAATGTAATCACCCAGAGACCAGAGGAGATGCATCCAGGCTGTTGAGAGAGGGCCTAGAAGGAGAGCAGGGCGCACACAGGTAGAGCTGGGCACAGAGCAGGTCTGGAATGAGAACTGGGCAAACACACAGGCCTGGAGTACTTGAAGAGCTGGGCGCTGGGCACACAGGTCATAGAGCACTTGACATCATCTTTGTAAGCATGAATAAAGGCCATTTTTAAATGATATCCCAAGGTTTTGCTGGGCTTACCCGGGTTCAGTGGAAATGGAGGCAACCCGGGAAAAACCCAGAACAAGGGGGCAGTGGAAATGGAGTCTTAGGTGGAGACGACCCGGCAAAATGCACAGTAAAATATCCCGGGACAGACCCGGGATTTTGATGGTAAAAGGTGTATTAGTTGCAGTGCTGCTAAACTATGCTGTAACAATGCCTTCCTACTGCAAAACACTGCTGTGATGCTGTGACTACTTAATAAAGTGTCAGTGTAGTTATTTACCCTGTGTCAAGGTTCTACTTGACACCCCACTACAAAGACTTAACCAAGATATTATATTTTCATCAAAGCTGCTACTGCATTGGAAGTTTGAGTTCAGTTAAGAAAACCGATATGAATTCATTTACGACCCAACTGAATGTTGCAGTCTGGATACAGGGGGTGATTCCGACCTGATCGCTAGCAGGCTACTTTTAGCACTGCTGCGATCAGGTAGTCACCGCCTGCAGGGGAGGGGGGATTCGCTGTGCAGAGCTGCGAACCACTGTGCAGAGAGCTGCACAAACAAATGTTTGTGCAGTTTCTGCACAGCTCAGGACTTACCGGCTGCGATGATCTTGTCCGGAGCTGACGTCAGGATCCCTCCCTGGAGACAGCTGGACACGCCTGCGTTCGCCCGGACATGCCTTTAAAACGGTGAGTAGACACCCCCGGCCGGCCTCTTCCTGTCAATCTTCTAGCATTCACCTTCGAACGCTTTCTTCGTCCATTTCGTCGCTGCACGGTGACGGCCAGCGATGGGCAGCGATGCGCCTGCGCATTGCCGCCCGCACACATGCGCAGTTCTGACCCATTCGCACGGCTGCAAAAAATTGCAGCGTGCGAACGGGTCGGAATTATTGCCACAGTGTCACAGTGAAGTTCAACAACAAATCAGAGTGACATTTCAGTCCCCTAGTGGGCTCTCACATGGTTCAATGTACAGTACATCAATAACGCAATAAATTTCACACTTGCAGACACTCTCTGATATGTGATACTTAACAACATTGCAGATTGAAAGACTAGGGCATACAGTACTGTAGTAGACCAAGACCCTTCCCAAGCGATGCTATAACCCACTTAAACCACACACATTTCTTGCAAGGAAACATTTATTCCCTCACCGAACTGTGCAGAGGTACACTGCAACGGCTGAGCAAACTGTGCAGAGGTACACTGCAATGGCTGAGCAAACTCTGCAGAGGTACACTGCAATGGCTGAGCAAACTGTGCAGAGGTACACTGCAATGGCTGAGGAAGAACAAACTCAATTGTTGTAAATAAGAGCTTTTGAATCTATGAAAGGAATTGTCCATCAACCATTCCCAATAAACTTGATAAAACTGGTGCAGATTTCCAAATAACAGGTTTGTATTGTATCATCTGTTTGTTTAAAGTTGGTAGTAACATATCTAACTTATTGCATCTGTAATTATGGTTTTTGTTCCAAGCTTGGTTTACGCAATCAACAATTCATTTTTAAGCAGAATAGATTTAAGTACATGAATAATAGTTATCTGTCACCTTTTCATCTATTTACAACTTTGAAAGTACTGAGCTACTGTAACACACTGGAATCTGTCCTTATAACCACATATACCCCACTTGAGCACAATATATATAAGGGTGCTAGAAAGTTTGCAAACGCTTTACAATTTTTTTTAAATGTCTGCATAAATTTGATCTTAAATATTTTCAGATCTCCATCTAAGCCACCTAAGCAATAGAAATAGATAAAGAAACCCAACAAAACAACTAACACACAAAAGGATATATGTTTATTAATTTATTGGTCAAAATGATCAAACTTTGTTATTTTTATGATGTAGAAAAGGTATGTGAACTTCTACGATTACCAATTCAGTTAAGAGAATATTTAGTCTGTGGCATGTGAATCAATTTGATGACAATCAAGTGTGACTTTTGGTGGCCCTGTCCTATTTAAAACTCTGTTTGGTACATACATATATCTGAATGCAGTCAGTGCCTCTATCAAAGGAGATGTCTCATAAAATGATTTCAAAGGACTATGGCCTCAGCCAATTAACAGTCAGGTAGATGGTTGAGTGTACAAATGGACAAAACGTAAACACCACTGTTTTTCTCACTAGCAGTGGTTATCCAACAAACATCATTCTAAAAGCAAGACATATCATTTTCCGGGAGATCATAAAGTACCCCAGGATGACATCACATGACCTGCAGACATCTTTTGCACAGGCTAATGTCAGTGTTCATCAGTCCATCATGGAAAAAGAATAGTGTGTATGGAAGAATAGAAAGGCAAAAGCCACTACTCTCCATAATGATCATTGCTGTCCATTTAGAATTTGTTAAAGACTACCTGAATGAGCAAGAAGACTGCTGGAAGAATTATCTGTTTTCGGATGAGTTTAAAATAGATATTTTTGGCTTAAATGAGAAATGTTACATTTGTATATAACCAAATACTAAATTTCAACATAAGATTTGGGGTTAGAAGAGAGTGGCAGAGCCTCAACGGGCGCTCATTGATACTTCAAACGATAATTATTACAAATAAATACTAATACAGAAAACATGGCATTCATGTTATTATTTGTCAATGTGGTATTTAATTAATCCAGAAAACCTGGCATGTGTTTTCACAGGAAAAAATAAGCAATACATACATGGGAACACCTTGAGTATATCCAGAAAACATGGCATGTGTTCCCTGTAAGCAGGCAAATAGACTTGTGCAATTTGTAAAATAATAAATAATAAATATCTTTTGAAATATCACTGAGCACCTGTTGAGGCTCTACCAAACTCATCTCACCACAAATACTATTCCGGCTCACATGGAAGACCTAAGGAATTACCCACAGGCATGTGAAAAGTGCGCAGTAGAACCATACCAACCACCCACTCATTTCAACATGTGCCAGTTTTTAGACATAGTGGTGGCAATTGGGGTCAGACTACAGGCACCGTGCAGGGGCGAATTTAGGGATCAGGCATCCCCTAGGCACAATATTGGCCGCCACCCCCCATCACAGCACTGCATCCTGTTTTTCAGGAACCAAATTGTATTCCAGACCACCAAAGCAGCCACAACTGGCCATTATCCCACTCACATCAAATGCAAAATAAAATATTAAAACAATAAGTCGGAAGGACAAAAAAAAGAATCAATTGGCCTCATCAACCTGGTGTGCTGCCCCCCAGCAAGTGCCCCTCCCTAGGCACGTGCTTTGTGGGAAATCCACCACTGGCACCATGGGCAAACTTTTGCCACTATGGAAATGTTATTTTGTGTGCATCTGATCTTTTGCAAACCACATGTAAAACTGTCCAAAAACATGCTGTCTTGCAAAACTAGACCTTAGCAAATATCTATCTTGATATATTTCACTAGCACAAATATCTTTCAACACTGTTATATACTATGTAGCTGGTGTCTTCAGGATTTGGCATCAGTCCTTAAGACAGCAAACTGAGGTTTCTTGCAGCAAGGAAGGCTATAGATTTCTTAACTTCCTTAGTATTATTATTCTTATTCTTATTCTTATTATTTATGTCTCACCACAAGGGATCCGCCACGTCCAATTACAGAGTACATAAATTAAAAATCAAAACAGGACAATAGTGACCTAAGGCCAGTACTCACTGGCCGATGTGAGAGAGATGTGTGCTGAGTGAACCACTCAGCACACATCTCTCCCGCCGCTAAGCACAGCGCGATGTATGCTGAGCGTGCAGGGGGAGACGGGGGGGCGCTCATTTCACCCAGCGGGTGAAGTGAGCGACCCGCTAGGCCAATCTAGCAGCAGCGATAGCGATGCGCGGGGCTGAGCATCGCTATCGCTGTGAGGGGTACACACGGAGTGATCGCTGCTTAAAATCTAAGCAATCTAGTCAGATTGCTTAGATTTTAAGCAGCGATCGCTCCGTGAGTACCACCTTTTACAGTTGAAGACAATATAGGACACATAAGTATCATGGTGGCAGAAAACCACGGGAAAGGTGCCATCAAGGATTGTTTAAGTAAGAGAAGGAGAAGCACATGAGGGTTGAGGGTCCTGCTTTTTAGAGCTTAAATTGTAAAGGGGAGGGGCAGACAGACAGGGATAACACAGATGGGGTAGACAGTAAGTGTGGAACAGTGGGTTAGAATGAGATTAGGCTGGGTTTGGTGAAGAAGTGGGTCCTGAGAGCCCGTTTAAAGTTTTGTAAAGAGGTGGAGAGTCTGAGGAGGAGAGGTAGGGAATTCGAGGGAAGGGAGGCAGCACATGAGAAATCTTGAAGGTAGGAGTGGGAGTAATCAGTTGGCAGAAGAGGCTGCATGCATTAGCAGAGTGATGAGGATGGGTGGGAGTGTAAATGGAGATAAGGTCAGAGATGTAAATGGGAGAGAAGTGGGTGAGAGCTTTGTAAGTGAGTGTGAGAAGTTTGATTTGGATTCTGAAAGGGAGGGGAAGCCAGTGAAGTGTTTGTAGGAGAGGGGAGGTGAACGTAGTGTGTTTGGTGAGATAGATGAGCCAGGCTGCAGCATTGAGGATAGATTGGAGTGAAGAGATGTAATTGTTAGAGATGCCAGTTAGGAGATTACAGTAGTCCAGTCTGGAAATGACCCATGAGTGGATAGTGGTTTTAGTGGCATCCTGGGTGAGACAGGGTCTAATCCTGGAAAAAAATTTGAGATGAAAGTGACAGGTTTGTGAGAGATGCTGAATGTGTGGTTTGAAGGAGATGGAGGAGTCAAGGATTACTCCAAGACAGTGCACTTTGGGTCTAGAGGAGATAGTTGTGCCATCAATAGATAATGAGATTGTGGAAAGTAAGGTTGTGCGGGAGAGTGAGCAAATGATCAGCTCAGTCTTAGACATGTTGAGTTTAAAGCACTGGGACATCCAGGAAGAGATAGCAGAGAAACAGTTGGATATGCGAGTGAGGAGAACAGGGGAGAGGTCAGGGGAGGAAAGGTAGCTTGAGTGTCATCAGCATTGATATAGATGATATTGGTCGTTAAAAGAGCTAATGAGTTCACCTAAAGAGGACCAAGAGCAGAACCTTGGGAGACACCAACAGTTAGTGGAAGTGTGTGGGGGGGTTGACGTTATGAGAGGAGACAAAGAATGAACGAATAGAGAGGTAGGAGGAGAGCCAGGAGAGGGCAGTATCATGTAGACCAAGGAAAGGGTGGTCCACAGTGTCAAATGCAGCAGAGAGGTCATTAAGAATAAGCAGAGAGTAGTGGCCCTTAGATTTGGCTACATGGAGGTCAATTGCAGACTTTTGTGAGCGCAGTTTCAGTGGACTAGAGAGAATGGAAATCAGATTGGAATGGGTCAATAAGTGAGTGGGAGGAAAGAAAGGCTTTAAAGCAGTTGTAGACAATATGCTCAAGGAGTTTGGAGGCAAAAGGGAGGAGAGGGATGGGTCGGTAGTTGGAGAAGGTGTTTGGATCAAGGGTAGGTTTTTTGAAGAATAGGAGAGACAAGAGCATGCTTGAAGGCAGAGGGGACAGTGCCTGATGACAGGGAGAAATTGAGAAGGTTGGAAAGATGAAAACAGGCAGAAGGAAAGAGGTAGCAGAGGTGGTGGGAGGGGATAGGGTCAAGTGGGGAGGTGGTGGAGGGGGAGGAGCAGATGAGGTCCATGACTTATTCACCAGATGCATCGGAGAAAGATGTCTTAGTTGGTGAGAGGGAAGGGGAGGGGTGTTAAGGGATTGGAGGTAGCTGGTTGCTGACAGTCTGGTGGGATGTGATGTCCTCACGTATGTAGTCAATCTTGGATGTGAAATAAGTGACAAAGTGAAGAGTGAGGGGGGTAGAGGAGGCAAAGAGGCGTCGGGGGTTGAAAGGCTGGGAGGAGATGAGAATTTTGAAGTATGACATCATCATTTTTATTATTAAAAACACTCTGCCCCAAAGGAATGTTAGAACAACAAAGAATATTTTTTTGGGCGACTGTAAGCTACATTACATTTTGCACCTCCTCCGGTGATCAGTAGCATCATATATGCAATCACTTTATTTCCTGGTTCAGATCTGCACAGCTTCTGTGTAAGTTAGAGATGAGCGCCGGAAATTTTTCGGGTTTTGGTTTTGGGTTCGGTTCCGCGGCCGTGTTTTGGGTTCGACCGCGTTTTGGCAAAACCTCACCGAATTTTTTTTGTCGGATTCGGGTGTGTTTTGGATTCGGGTGTTTTTTTCCAAAAAAACTAAAAAACAGCTTAAATCATAGAATTTGGGGGTCATTTTGATCCCAAAGTATTATTAACCTCAAAAACCATAATTTCCACTCATTTTCAGTCTATTCTGAATACCTCACACCTCACAATATTATTTTTAGTCCTAAAATTTGCACCGAGGTCGCTGGATGACTAAGCTAAGCGACCCTAGTGGCCGACACAAACACCTGGCCCATCTAGGAGTGGCACTGCAGTGTCACGCAGGATGGCCCTTCCAAAAAACACTCCCCAAACAGCACAGGATGCAAAGAAAAAAAGAGGCGCAATGAGGTAGCTGTGTGAGTAAGATAAGCGACCCTAGTGGCCGACACAAACACCGGGCCCATCTAGGAGTGGCACTGCAGTGTCACGCAGGATGGCCCTTCCAAAAAACACTCCCCAAACAGCACATGACGCAAAGAAAAAAAGAGGCGCAATGAGGTAGCTGTGTGAGTAAGATAAGCGACCCTAGTGGCCGACACAAACACCGGGCCCATCTAGGAGTGGCACTGCAGTGTCACGCAGGATGGCCCTTCCAAAAAACACTCCACAAACAGCACATGACGCAAAGAAAAAAAGAGGCGCAATGAGGTAGCTGTGTGAGTAAGATAAGCGACCCTAGTGGCCGACACAAACACCGGGCCCATCTAGGAGTGTCACTGCAGTGTCACGCAGGATGGCCCTTCCGAAAAACACTCCCCAAACAGCACATGACGCAAAGAAAAAAAGAGGCGCAATGAGGTAGCTGTGTGAGTAAGATAAGCGACCCTAGTGGCCGACACAAACACCGGGCACATCTAGGAGTGGCACTGCAGTGTCACGCAGGATGGCCCTTCCAAAAAACACTCCCCAAACAGCACATGACGCAAAGAAAAAAAGAGGCGCAATGAGGTAGCTGTGTGAGTAAGATAAGCGACCCTAGTGGCTGACACAAACACCGGGCCCATCTAGGAGTGGCACTGCAGTGTCACGCAGGATGGCCCTTCCAAAAAACACTCCACAAACAGCACATGACGCAAAGAAAAATTAAAGAAAAAAGAGGTGCAAGATGGAATTGTCCTTGGGCCCTCCCACCCACCCTTATGTTGTATAAACAGGGCATGCACACTTTAACCAACCCATCATTTCAGTGACAGGGTCTGCCACATGACTGTGACTGAAATGACGGGATGGTTTGGACCCCCACCAAAAAAGAAGCAATTAATCTCTCCTTGCACAAACTGGCTCTACAGAGGCAAGATGTCCACCTCATCATCATCCTCCGATATATCACCGTGTACATCCCCCTCCTCACAGATTATCAATTCGTCCCCACTGGAATCCACCATCTCAGCTCCCTGTGTACTTTGTGGAGGCAATTGCTGCTGGTCAATGTCTCCACGGAGGAATTGATTATAATTCATTTTAATGAACATCATCTTCTCCACATTTTCTGGATGTAACCTCGTACGCCGATTGCTGACAAGGTGAGCGGCGGCACTAAACACTCTTTCGGAGTACACACTTGTGGGAGGGCAACTTAGGTAGAATAAAGCCAGTTTGTGCAAGGGCCTCCAAATTGCCTCTTTTCCTGCCAGTATAAGTACGGACTGTGTGACGTGCCTACTTGGATGCGGTCACTCATATAATCCTCCACCATTCTTTCAATGGTGAGAGAATCATATGCAGTGACAGTAGACGACATGTCCGTAATCGTTGTCAGGTCCTTCAGTCCGGACCAGATGTCAGCATCAGCAGTCGCTCCAGACTGCCCTGCATCACCGCCAGTGGGTGGGCTCGGAATTCTGAGCCTTTTCCTCGCACCCCCAGTTGCGGGAGAATGTGAAGGAGGAGATGTTGACAGGTCGCGTTCCGCTTGACTTGACAATTTTCTCACCAGCAGGTCTTTCAACCCCAGCAGACTTGTGTCTGCCGGAAAGAGAGATCCAAGGTAGGCTTTAAATCTAGGATCGAGCACGGTGGCCAAAATGTAGTGCTCTGATTTCAACAGATTGACCACCCGTGAATCATTGTTAAGCGAATTAAGGGCTCCATCCACAAGTCCCACATGCCTAGCGGAATCGCTCCGTGTTAGCTCCTCCTTCAATGTCTCCAGCTTCTTCTGCAAAAGCCTGATGAGGGGAATGACCTGACTCAGGCTGGCAGTGTCTGAACTGACTTCACGTGTGGCAAGTTCAAAGGGCAGCAGAACCTTGCACAACGTTGAAATCATTCTCCACTGCGCTTGAGACAGGTGCATTCCACCTCCTATATCGTGCTCAATTGTATAGGCTTGAATGGCCTTTTGCTGCTCCTCCAACCTCTGAAGCATATAGAGGGTTGAATTCCACCTCGTTACCACTTCTTGCTTCAGATGATGGCAGGGCAGGTTCAGTTGTTTTTGGTGGTGCTCCAGTCTTCTGTACGTGGTGCCTGTACGCCGAAAGTGTCCCGCAATTCTTCTGGCCACCGACAGCATCTCTTGCACGCCCCTGTCGTTTTTTAAAAAATTCTGCACCACCAAATTCAAGGTATGTGCAAAACATGGGACGTGCTGGAATTTGCCCATATTTAATGCACACACAATATTGCTGGCGTTGTCCGATGCCACAAATCCACAGGAGAGTCCAATTGGGGTAAGCCATTCCGCGATGATCTTCCTCAGTTGCCGTAAGAGGTTTTCAGCTGTGTGCGTATTCTGGAAACCGGTGATACAAAGCGTAGCCTGCTTAGGAAAGAGTTGGCGTTTGCGAGATGCTGCTACTGGTGCCGCCGCTGCTGTTCTTGCGGCGGGAGTCCATACATCTACCCAGTGGGCTGTCACAGTCATATAGTCCTGACCCTGCCCTGCTCCACTTGTCCACATGTCCGTGGTTAAGTGGACATTGGGTACAGCTGCATTTTTTAGGACACTGGTGACTCTTTTTCTGAGGTCTGTGTACATTTTCAATATCGCCTTCCTAGAGAAATGGAACCTAGATGGTATTTGGTACCGGGGACACAGTAACTCCAACAAGTCTCTAGTTGGCTCTGCAGTAATGATGGATACCGGAACCACGTTTCTCACCACCCAGGATGCCAAGGCCTCAGTTATCCGCTTTGCAGTAGGATGACTGCTGTGATATTTCATCTTCCTCGCAAAGGACTGCTGGACAGTCAATTGCTTGGTGGAAGTAGTAAAAGTGGTCTTACGACTTCCCCTCTGGGATGACCATCGACTCCCAGCAGCAACAACAGCAGCGCCAGCAGCAGTAGGCGTTACACGCAAGGATGCATCGGAGGAATCCCAGGCAGGAGAGGAATCGTCAGAATTGCCAGTGACATGGCCTGCAGGACTATTGGCATTCCTGGGGAAGGAGGAAATTGACACTGAGGGAGTTGGTGGGGTGGTTTGCGTGAGCTTGGTTACAAGAGGAAGGTATTTACTGGTCAGTGGACTGCTTCCGCTGTCACCCAAAGTTTTTGAACTTGTCACTGACTTATTATGAATGCGCTGCAGGTGACGTATAAGGGAGGATGTTCCGAGGTGGTTAACGTCCTTACCCCTACTTATTACAGCTTGACAAAGGCAACACACGGCTTGACACCTGTTGTCCGCATTTCTGTTGAAATACTTCCACACCGAAGAGCTGATTTTTTTGGTATTTTCACCAGGCATGTCAGTGGCCATATTCCTCCCACGGACAACAGGTGTCTCCCCGGGTGCCTGACTTAAACAAACCACCTCACCATCAGAATCCTCCTGGTCAATTTTCTCCCCAGCGCCAGCAACACCCATATCCTCCTCATCCAGGTGTACTTCAACACTGACATCTTCAATCTGACTATCAGGAACTGGACTGCGGGTGCTTCCATCCTCATGTGAAGCTGAACCACTAGCCATGAACATAGGCCAGGGCCTCAGCCGTTCCTTGCCACTCCGTGTGGTAAATGGCATATTGGCAAGTTTACGCTTCTCCTCCGACAATTTTATTTTAGGTTTTGGAGTCCTTTTTTTACTGATATTTGGTGTTTTGGATTTGACATGCTCTGTACTATGACATTGGGCATCGGCCTTGGCAGACGACGTTGCTGGCATTTCATCGTCTCGGCCATGACTAGTGGCAGCAGCTTCAGCACGAGGTGGAAGTGGATCTTGATCTTTCCCTAATTTTGGAACCTCAACATTTTTGTTCTCCATATTTTAATAGGCACAACTAAAAGGCACCTCAGGTAAACAATGGAGATGGATGGATACTAGTATACTTATGGATGGACTGCCGAGTGCCGACACAGAGGTAGCTACAGCCATGGACTACCGTACTGTGTCTGCTGCTAATATAGACTGGATGATAATGATATGAAATCAATATATATATGTATATATAATATCACTAGTACTGCAGCCGGACAGGTAGATATATATTTATTAGGTAATGATGACTGATGACGGACCTGCTGGACACTGTCAGCTCAGCAGCACCGCAGACTGCTACAGTAAGCTACTATAGTAGTATGTATCAAGAAGAAAAAAAAAAAAAAACACGGGTAGGTGGTATACAATTATGGATGGACTGCTGAGTGCCGACACAGAGGTAGCTACAGCCGTGGACTACCGTACTGTGTCTGCTGCTAATATAGACTGGATGATAATGATATGAAATCAATATATATATGTATATATAATATCACTAGTACTGCAGCCGGACAGGTAGATATATATTTATTAGGTAATGATGACTGATGACGGACCTGCTGGACACTGTCAGCTCAGCAGCACCGCAGACTGCTACAGTAAGCTACTATAGTAGTATGTATCAAGAAGAAAGAAAAAAAAAAACCACGGGTAGGTGGTATACAATTATGGATGGACTGCCGAGTGCCGACACAGAGGTAGCTACAGCCGTGGACTACCGTACTGTGTCTGCTGCTAATATAGACTGGATGATAATGATATGAAATCAATATATATATGTATATATAATATCACTAGTACTGCAGCCGGACAGGTAGATATATATTTATTAGGTAATGATGACTGATGACGGACCTGCTGGACACTGTCAGCTCAGCAGCACCGCAGACTGCTACAGTAAGCTACTATAGTAGTATGTATCAAGAAGAAAGAAAAAAAAAAAACCACGGGTAGGTGGTATACAATTATGGATGGACTGCCGAGTGCCGACACAGAGGTAGCTACAGCCGTGGACTAACGTACTGTGTCTGCTGCTAATATAGACTGGATGATAATGATATTAAATCAATATATATATGTATATATTAGAGATGAGCGCCTGAAATTTTTCGGGTTTTGTGTTTTGGTTTTGGGTTCGGTTCCGCGGCCGTGTTTTGGGTTCGAACGCGTTTTGGCAAAACCTCACCGAATTTTTTTTGTCGGATTCGGGTGTGTTTTGGATTCGGGTGTTTTTTTCAAAAAACACTAAAAAACAGCTTAAATCATAGAATTTGGGGGTCATTTTGATCCCAAAGTATTATTAACCTCAAAAACCATAATTTACACTCATTTTCAGTCTATTCTGAATACCTCACACCTCACAATATTATTTTTAGTCCTAAAATTTGCACCGAGGTCGCTGTGTGAGTAAGATAAGCGACCCTAGTGGCCGACACAAACACCGGGCCCATCTAGGAGTGGCACTGCAGTGTCACGCAGGATGTCCCTTCCAAAAAACCCTCCCCAAACAGCACATGACGCAAAGAAAAAAAGAGGCGCAATGAGGTAGCTGTGTGAGTAAGATTAGCGACCCTAGTGGCCGACACAAACACCGAGCCCATCTAGGAGTGGCACTGCAGTGTCACGCAGGATGGCCCTTCCAAAAAACACTCCCCAAACAGCACATGACGCAAAGAAAAAAAGAGGCGCAATGAGGTAGCTGTGTGAGTAAGATTAGCGACCCTAGTGGCCGACACAAACACCGGGCCCATCTAGGAGTGGCACTGCAGTGTCACGCAGGATGTCCCTTCCAAAAAACCCTCCCCAAACAGCACATGACGCAAAGAAAAAAAGAGGCGCAATGAGGTAGCTGTGTGAGTAAGATTAGCGACACTAGTGGCCGACACAAACACCGGGCCCATCTAGGAGTGGCACTGCAGTGTCACGCAGGATGTCCCTTCCAAAAAACCCTCCCCAAACAGCACATGACGCAAAGAAAAAAAGAGGCGCAATGAGGTAGCTGACTGTGTGAGTAAGATAAGCGACCCTAGTGGCCGACACAAACACCGGGCCCATTTAGGAGTGGCACTGCAGTGTCACGCAGGATGTCCCTTCCAAAAAACCCTCCCCAATCAGCACATGATGCAAAGAAAAAGAAAAGAAAAAAGAGGTGCAAGATGGAATTGTCCTTGGGCCCTCCCACCCACCCTTATGTTGTATAAACAAAACAGGACATGCACACTTTAACCAACCCATCATTTCAGTGACAGGGTCTGCCACACGACTGTGACTGATATGACGGGTTGGTTTGGACCCCCCCCAAAAAAGAAGCAATTAATCTCTCCTTGCACAAACTGGCTCTACAGAGGCAAGATGTCCACCTCATCATCACCCTCCGATATATCACCGTGTACATCCCCCTCCTCACAGATTATCAATTCGTCCCCACTGGAATCCACCATCTCAGCTCCCTGTGTACTTTGTGGAGGCAATTGCTGCTGGTCAATGTCTCCGCGGAGGAATTGATTATAATTCATTTTAATGAACATCATCTTCTCCACATTTTCTGGATGTAACCTCGTACGCCGATTGCTGACAAGGTGAGCGGCGGCACTAAACACTCTTTCGGAGTACACACTTGTGGGAGGGCAACTTAGGTAGAATAAAGCCAGTTTGTGCAAGGGCCTCCAAATTGCCTCTTTTTCCTGCCAGTATAAGTACGGACTGTGTGACGTGCCTACTTGGATGCGGTCACTCATATAATCCTCCACCATTCTATCAATGTTGAGAGAATCATATGCAGTGACAGTAGACGACATGTCCGTAATCGTTGTCAGGTCCTTCAGTCCGGACCAGATGTCAGCATCAGCAGTCGCTCCAGACTGCCCTGCATCACCGCCAGCGGGTGGGCTCGGAATTCTGAGCCTTTTCCTCGCACCCCCAGTTGCGGGAGAATGTGAAGGAGGAGATGTTGACAGGTCGCGTTCCGCTTGACTTGACAATTTTCTCACCAGCAGGTCTTTCAACCCCAGCAGACTTGTGTCTGCCGGAAAGAGAGATCCAAGGTAGGCTTTAAATCTAGGATCGAGCACGGTGGCCAAAATGTAGTGCTCTGATTTCAACAGATTGACCACCCGTGAATCCTTGTTAAGCGAATTAAGGGCTCCATCCACAAGTCCCACATGCCTAGCGGAATCGCTCCGTGTTAGCTCCTCCTTCAATGTCTCCAGCTTCTTCTGCAAAAGCCTGATGAGGGGAATGACCTGACTCAGGCTGGCAGTGTCTGAACTGACTTCACGTGTGGCAAGTTCAAAGGGCATCAGAACCTTGCACAACGTTGAAATCATTCTCCACTGCGCCTGAGACAGGTGCATTCCACCTACTATATCGTGCTCAATTGTATAGGCTTGAATGGCCTTTTGCTGCTCCTCCAACCTCTGAAGCATATAGAGGGTTGAATTCCACCTCGTTACCACTTCTTGCTTCAGATGATGGCAGGGCAGGTTCAGTAGTTTTTGGTGGTGCTCCAGTCTTCTGTACGTGGTGCCTGTACGCCGAAAGTGTCCCGCAATTCTTCTGGCCACCGACAGCATCTCTTGCACGCCCCTGTCGTTTTTTAAAAAATTCTGCACCACCAAATTCAAGGTATGTGCAAAACATGGGACGTGCTGGAATTTGCCCATATTTAATGCACACACAATATTGCTGGCGTTGTCCGATGCCACAAATCCACAGGAGAGTCCAATTGGGGTAAGCCATTCCGCGATGATCTTCCTCAGTTGCCGTAAGAGGTTTTCAGCTGTGTGCGTATTCTGGAAACCGGTGATACAAAGCGTAGCCTGCTTAGGAAAGAGTTGGCGTTTGCGAGATGCTGCTACTGGTGCCGCCGCTGCTGTTCTTGCGGCGGGAGTCCATACATCTACCCAGTGGGCTGTCACAGTCATATAGTCCTGACCCTGCCCTGCTCCACTTGTCCACATGTCCGTGGTTAAGTGGACATTGGGTACAGCTGCATTTTTTAGGACACTGGTGACTCTTTTTCTGAGGTCTGTGTACATTTTCAATATCGCCTTCCTAGAGAAATGGAACCTAGATGGTATTTGGTACCGGGGACACAGTAACTCCAACAAGTCTCTAGTTGGCTCTGCAGTAATGATGGATACCGGAACCACGTTTCTCACCACCCAGGATGCCAAGGCCTCAGTTATCCGCTTTGCAGTAGGATGACTGCTGTGATATTTCATCTTCCTCGCAAAGGACTGCTGGACAGTCAATTGCTTGGTGGAAGTAGTAAAAGTGGTCTTACGACTTCCCCTCTGGGATGACCATCGACTCCCAGCAGCAACAACAGCAGCGCCAGCAGCAGTAGGCGTTACACGCAAGGATGCATCGGAGGAATCCCAGGCAGGAGAGGAATCGTCAGAATTGCCAGTGACATGGCCTGCAGGACTATTGGCATTCCTGGGGAAGGAGGAAATTGACACTGAGGGAGTTGGTGGGGTGGTTTGCGTGAGCTTGGTTACAAGAGGAAGGTATTTACTGGTCAGTGGACTGCTTCCGCTGTCACCCAAAGTTTTTGAACTTGTCACTGACTTATTATGAATGCGCTGCAGGTGACGTATAAGGGAGGATGTTCCGAGGTGGTTAACGTCCTTACCCCTACTTATTACAGCTTGACAAAGGCAACACACGGCTTGACACCTGTTGTCCGCATTTCTGTTGAAATACTTCCACACCGAAGAGCTGATTTTTTTGGTATTTTCACCAGGCATGTCAGTGGCCATATTCCTCCCACGGACAACAGGTGTCTCCCCGGGTGCCTGACTTAAACAAACCACCTCACCATCAGAATCCTCCTGGTCAATTTTCTCCCCAGCGCCAGCAACACCCATATCCTCCTCATCCAGGTGTACTTCAACACTGACATCTTCAATCTGACTATCAGGAACTGGACTGCGGGTGCTTCCATCCTCATGTGAAGCTGAACCACTAGCCATGAACATAGGCCAGGGCCTCAGCCGTTCCTTGCCACTCCGTGTGGTAAATGGCATATTGGCAAGTTTACGCTTCTCCTCCGACAATTTTATTTTAGGTTTTGGAGTCCTTTTTTTACTGATATTTGGTGTTTTGGATTTGACATGCTCTGTACTATGACATTGGGCATCGGCCTTGGCAGACGACGTTGCTGGCATTTCATCGTCTCGGCCATGACTAGTGGCAGCAGCTTCAGCACGAGGTGGAAGTGGATCTTGATCTTTCCCTAATTTTGGAACCTCAACATTTTTGTTCTCCATATTTTAATAGGCACAACTAAAAGGCACCTCAGGTAAACAATGGAGATGGATGGATACTAGTATACTTATGGATGGACTGCCGAGTGCCGACACAGAGGTAGCTACAGCCATGGACTACCGTACTGTGTCTGCTGCTAATATAGACTGGATGATAATGATATGAAATCAATA
The DNA here is from genome assembly GCF_028390025.1 of Pseudophryne corroboree. NCBI lineage: Eukaryota > Metazoa > Chordata > Amphibia > Anura > Myobatrachidae > Pseudophryne > Pseudophryne corroboree. The sequence goes on along the minus strand of NC_086448.1, from coordinate 550,686,586 downwards.
TATATATGTATATATAATATCACTAGTACTGCAGCCGGACAGGTAGATATATATTTATTAGGTAATGATGACTGATGACGGACCTGCTGGACACTGTCAGCTCAGCAGCACCGCAGACTGCTACAGTAAGCTACTATAGTAGTATGTATCAAGAAGAAAAAAAAAAAAAAAACACGGGTAGGTGGTATACAATTATGGATGGACTGCTGAGTGCCGACACAGAGGTAGCTACAGCCGTGGACTACCGTACTGTGTCTGCTGCTAATATAGACTGGATGATAATGATATGAAATCAATATATATATGTATATATAATATCACTAGTACTGCAGCCGGACAGGTAGATATATATTTATTAGGTAATGATGACTGATGACGGACCTGCTGGACACTGTCAGCTCAGCAGCACCGCAGACTGCTACAGTAAGCTACTATAGTAGTATGTATCAAGAAGAAAGAAAAAAAAAAACCACGGGTAGGTGGTATACAATTATGGATGGACTGCCGAGTGCCGACACAGAGGTAGCTACAGCCGTGGACTACCGTACTGTGTCTGCTGCTAATATAGACTGGATGATAATGATATGAAATCAATATATATATGTATATATAATATCACTAGTACTGCAGCCGGACAGGTAGATATATATTTATTAGGTAATGATGACTGATGACGGACCTGCTGGACACTGTCAGCTCAGCAGCACCGCAGACTGCTACAGTAAGCTACTATAGTAGTATGTATCAAGAAGAAAGAAAAGAAAAAAAACCACGGGTAGGTGGTATACAATTATGGATGGACTGCCGAGTGCCGACACAGAGGTAGCTACAGCCGTGGACTAACGTACTGTGTCTGCTGCTAATATAGACTGGATGATAATGATATTAAATCAATATATATATATGTATATATTAGAGATGAGCGCCTGAAATTTTTCGGGTTTTGTGTTTTGGTTTTGGGTTCGGTTCCGCGGCCGTGTTTTGGGTTCGAACGCGTTTTGGCAAAACCTCACCGAATTTTTTTTGTCGGATTCGGGTGTGTTTTGGATTCGGGTGTTTTTTTCAAAAAACACTAAAAAACAGCTTAAATCATAGAATTTGGGGGTCATTTTGATCCCAAAGTATTATTAACCTCAAAAACCATAATTTACACTCATTTTCAGTCTATTCTGAATACCTCACACCTCACAATATTATTTTTAGTCCTAAAATTTGCACCGAGGTCGCTGTGTGAGTAAGATAAGCGACCCTAGTGGCCGACACAAACACCGGGCCCATCTAGGAGTGGCACTGCAGTGTCACGCAGGATGTCCCTTCCAAAAAACCCTCCCCAAACAGCACATGACGCAAAGAAAAAAAGAGGCGCAATGAGGTAGCTGTGTGAGTAAGATTAGCGACCCTAGTGGCCGACACAAACACCGAGCCCATCTAGGAGTGGCACTGCAGTGTCACGCAGGATGGCCCTTCCAAAAAACACTCCCCAAACAGCACATGACGCAAAGAAAAAAAGAGGCGCAATGAGGTAGCTGTGTGAGTAAGATTAGCGACCCTAGTGGCCGACACAAACACCGGGCCCATCTAGGAGTGGCACTGCAGTGTCACGCAGGATGTCCCTTCCAAAAAACCCTCCCCAAACAGCACATGACGCAAAGAAAAAAAGAGGCGCAATGAGGTAGCTGTGTGAGTAAGATTAGCGACACTAGTGGCCGACACAAACACCGGGCCCATCTAGGAGTGGCACTGCAGTGTCACGCAGGATGTCCCTTCCAAAAAACCCTCCCCAAACAGCACATGACGCAAAGAAAAAAAGAGGCGCAATGAGGTAGCTGACTGTGTGAGTAAGATAAGCGACCCTAGTGGCCGACACAAACACCGGGCCCATTTAGGAGTGGCACTGCAGTGTCACGCAGGATGTCCCTTCCAAAAAACCCTCCCCAATCAGCACATGATGCAAAGAAAAAGAAAAGAAAAAAGAGGTGCAAGATGGAATTGTCCTTGGGCCCTCCCACCCACCCTTATGTTGTATAAACAAAACAGGACATGCACACTTTAACCAACCCATCATTTCAGTGACAGGGTCTGCCACACGACTGTGACTGATATGACGGGTTGGTTTGGACCCCCCCCAAAAAAGAAGCAATTAATCTCTCCTTGCACAAACTGGCTCTACAGAGGCAAGATGTCCACCTCATCATCACCCTCCGATATATCACCGTGTACATCCCCCTCCTCACAGATTATCAATTCGTCCCCACTGGAATCCACCATCTCAGCTCCCTGTGTACTTTGTGGAGGCAATTGCTGCTGGTCAATGTCTCCGCGGAGGAATTGATTATAATTCATTTTAATGAACATCATCTTCTCCACATTTTCTGGATGTAACCTCGTACGCCGATTGCTGACAAGGTGAGCGGCGGCACTAAACACTCTTTCGGAGTACACACTTGTGGGAGGGCAACTTAGGTAGAATAAAGCCAGTTTGTGCAAGGGCCTCCAAATTGCCTCTTTTTCCTGCCAGTATAAGTACGGACTGTGTGACGTGCCTACTTGGATGCGGTCACTCATATAATCCTCCACCATTCTATCAATGTTGAGAGAATCATATGCAGTGACAGTAGACGACATGTCCGTAATCGTTGTCAGGTCCTTCAGTCCGGACCAGATGTCAGCATCAGCAGTCGCTCCAGACTGCCCTGCATCACCGCCAGCGGGTGGGCTCGGAATTCTGAGCCTTTTCCTCGCACCCCCAGTTGCGGGAGAATGTGAAGGAGGAGATGTTGACAGGTCGCGTTCCGCTTGACTTGACAATTTTCTCACCAGCAGGTCTTTCAACCCCAGCAGACTTGTGTCTGCCGGAAAGAGAGATCCAAGGTAGGCTTTAAATCTAGGATCGAGCACGGTGGCCAAAATGTAGTGCTCTGATTTCAACAGATTGACCACCCGTGAATCCTTGTTAAGCGAATTAAGGGCTCCATCCACAAGTCCCACATGCCTAGCGGAATCGCTCCGTGTTAGCTCCTCCTTCAATGTCTCCAGCTTCTTCTGCAAAAGCCTGATGAGGGGAATGACCTGACTCAGGCTGGCAGTGTCTGAACTGACTTCACGTGTGGCAAGTTCAAAGGGCATCAGAACCTTGCACAACGTTGAAATCATTCTCCACTGCGCCTGAGACAGGTGCATTCCACCTACTATATCGTGCTCAATTGTATAGGCTTGAATGGCCTTTTGCTGCTCCTCCAACCTCTGAAGCATATAGAGGGTTGAATTCCACCTCGTTACCACTTCTTGCTTCAGATGATGGCAGGGCAGGTTCAGTAGTTTTTGGTGGTGCTCCAGTCTTCTGTACGTGGTGCCTGTACGCCGAAAGTGTCCCGCAATTCTTCTGGCCACCGACAGCATCTCTTGCACGCCCCTGTCGTTTTTTAAAAAATTCTGCACCACCAAATTCAAGGTATGTGCAAAACATGGGACGTGCTGGAATTTGCCCATATTTAATGCACACACAATATTGCTGGCGTTGTCCGATGCCACAAATCCACAGGAGAGTCCAATTGGGGTAAGCCATTCCGCGATGATCTTCCTCAGTTGCCGTAAGAGGTTTTCAGCTGTGTGCGTATTCTGGAAAGCGGTGATACAAAGCGTAGCCTGCCTAGGAAAGAGTTGGCGTTTGCGAGATGCTGCTACTGGTGCCGCCGCTGCTGTTCTTGCGGCGGGAGTCCATACATCTACCCAGTGGGCTGTCACAGTCATATAGTCCTGACCCTGCCCTGCTCCACTTGTCCACATGTCCGTGGTTAAGTGGACATTGGGTACAACTGCATTTTTTAGGACACTGGTGAGTCTTTTTCTGACATCCGTGTACATTCTCGGTATCGCCTGCCTAGAGAAGTGGAACCTAGATGGTATTTGGTAACGGGGGCACACTGCCTCAATAAATTGTCTAGTTCCCTGTGAACTAACGGCGGATACCGGACGCACGTCTAACACCAACATAGTTGTCAAGGCCTCAGTTATCCGCTTTGCAGCAGGATGACTGCTGTGATATTTCATCTTCCTCGCAAAGGACTGTTGAACAGTCAATTGCTTACTGGAAGTAGTACAAGTGGGCTTACGACTTCCCCTCTGGGATGACCATCGACTCCCAGCAGCAACAACAGCAGCGCCAGCAGCAGTAGGCGTTACACGCAAGGATGCATCGGAGGAATCCCAGGCAGGAGAGGAATCGTCAGAATTGCCAGTGACATGGCCTGCAGGACTATTGGCATTCCTGGGGAAGGAGGAAATTGACACTGAGGGAGTTGGTGGGGTGGTTTGCGTGAGCTTGGTTACAAGAGGAAGGGATTTACTGGTCAGTGGACTGCTTCCGCTGTCACCCAAAGTTTTTGAACTTGTCACTGACTTATTATGAATGCGCTGCAGGTGACGTATAAGGGAGGATGTTCCAAGGTGGTTAACGTCCTTACCCCTACTTATTACAGCTTGACAAAGGGAACACACGGCTTGACACCTGTTGTCCGCATTTCTGGTGAAATACCTCCACACCGAAGAGCTGATTTTTTTGGTATTTTCACCTGGCATGTCAACGGCCATATTCCTCCGACGGACAACAGGTGTCTCCCCGGGTGCCTGACTTAAACAAACCACCTCACCATCAGAATCCTCCTGGTCAATTTCCTCCCCAGCGCCAGCAACACCCATATCCTCCTCATCCTAGTGTACTTCAACACTGACATCTTCAATCTGACTATCAGGAACTGGACTGCGGGTGCTCCTTCCAGCACTTGCAGGGGGCGTGCAAATGGTGGAAGGCGCATGCTCTTCACGTCCAGTGTTGGGAAGGTCAGGCATCGCAACCGACACAATTGGACTCTCCTTGTGGATTTGGGATTTCGAAGAATGCACATTTCTTTGCTGTGCTGCTTTTGCCAGCTTGAGTCTTTTCATTTTTCTAGCGAGAGGCTGAGTGCTTCCATCCTCATGTGAAGCTGAACCACTAGCCATGAACATAGGCCAGGGCCTCAGCCGTTCCTTGCCACTCCGTGTCGTAAATGGCATATTGGCAAGTTTACGCTTCTCCTCCGACAATTTTATTTTAGGTTTTGGAGTCCTTTTTTTTCTGATATTTGGTGTTTTGGATTTGACATGCTCTGTACTATGACATTGGGCATCGGCCTTGGCAGACGACGTTGCTGGCATTTCATCGTCTCGGCCATGACTAGTGGCAGCAGCTTCAGCACGAGGTGGAAGTGGATCTTGATCTTTCCCTAATTTTGGAACCTCAACATTTTTGTTCTCCATATTTTAATAGGCACAACTAAAAGGCACCTCAGGTAAACAATGGAGATGGATACTAGTATACAATTATGGACTGCCTGCCGAGTGCAGACACAGAGGTAGCCACAGCCGTGAACTACCGTACTGTACTGTGTCTGCTGCTAATATAGACTGGTTGATAAAGAGATGTCTATGTAACTATGTATGTATAAAGAAGAAAGAAAAAAAAACCACGGTTAGGTGGTATACAATTATGGACGGACTGCCTGCCGAGTGCAGACACAGAGGTAGCCACAGCCGTGAACTACCGTACTGTACTGTGTCTGCTGCTAATATAGACTGGTTGATAAAGAGATGTCGTAGTAGTATGTATGTATAAAGAAGAAAAAAAAACCACGGTTAGGTGGTATATACAATTATGGACGGGCTGCCGAGTGCCGACACAGAGGTAGCCACAGCCGTGAACTACCGCACTGTACTGTGTCTGCTGCTAATATATAGACTGGTTGATAAAGAGATAGTATACCCGTAACTAGTATGTATGTATAAAGAAAGAAAAAAAAACCACGGTTAGGTGGTATATACAATTATGGACGGGCTGCCGAGTGCCGACACAGAGGTAGCCACAGCCGTGAACTACCGCACTGTACTGTGTCTGCTGCTAATATAAACTGGTTGATAAAGAGATAGTATACTCGTAACTAGTATGTATGTATAAAGAAAGAAAAAAAAAACACGGTTAGGTGGTATATACAATTATGGACGGGCTGCCGAGTGCCGACACAGAGGTAGCCACAGCCGTGAACTACCGCACTGTACTGTGTCTGCTGCTAATATAGACTGGTTGATAAAGAGATAGTATACTCGTAACTAGTATGACTATAAAGAAAGAAAAAAAAACCACGGTTAGGTAGTATATACAATTATGGACGGGCTGCCGAGTGCCGACACAGAGGTAGCCACAGCCGTGAACTACCGCACTGTACTGTGTCTGCTGCTAATATAGACTGGTTGATAAAGAAATAGTATACTCGTAACTAGTATGACTATAAAGAAAGAAAAAAAAACCACGGTTAGGTGGTATATACAATTATGGACGGGCTGCCGAGTGCCGACACAGAGGTAGCCACAGCCGTGAACTACCGCACTGTACTGTGTCTGCTGCTAATATATAGACTGGTTGATTAAGAGATAGTATACTCGTAACTAGTATGTATGTATAAAGAAAGAAAAAAAAACCACGGTTAGGTGGTATATACAATTATGGACGGGCTGCCGAGTGCCGACACAGAGGTAGCCACAGCCGTGAACTACCGCACTGTACTGTGTCTGCTGCTAATATAGACTGGTTGATAAAGAGATAGTATACTCGTAACTAGTATGTATGTATAAAGAAAAAAAAAAAACCACGGTTAGGTGGTATATACAATTATGGACGGGCTGCCGAGTGCCGACACAGAGGTAGCCACAGCCGTGAACTACCGCACTGTACTGTGTCTGCTGCTAATATATAGACTGGTTGATAAAGAGATAGTATACTCGTAACTAGTATGTATGTATAAAGAAAGAAAAAAAAACCACGGTTAGGTGGTATATACAATTATGGACGGGCTGCCGAGTGCCGACACAGAGGTAGCCACAGCCGTGAACTACCGCACTGTACTGTGTCTGCTGCTAATATATAGACTGGTTGATAAAGAGATAGTATACTCGTAACTAGTATGTATGTATAAAGAAAGAAAAAAAAACCACGGTTAGGTGGTATATACAATTATGGACGGGCTGCCGAGTGCCGACACAGAGGTAGCCACAGCCGTGAACTACCGCACTGTACTGTGTCTGCTGCTAATATATAGACTGGTTGATAAAGAGATAGTATACTCGTAACTAGTATGTATGTATAAAGAAAGAAAAAAAAACCACGGTTAGGTGGTATATACAATTATGGACGGGCTGCCGAGTGCCGACACAGAGGTAGCCACAGCCGTGAACTACCGCACTGTACTGTGTCTGCTGCTAATATAGACTGGTTGATAAAGAGATAGTATACTCGTAACTAGTATGTATGTATAAAGAAAGAAAAAAAAACCACGGTTAGGTGGTATATACAATTATGGACGGGCTGCCGAGTGCCGACACAGAGGTAGCCACAGCCGTGAACTACCGCACTGTACTGTGTCTGCTGCTAATATAGACTGGTTGATAAAGAGATAGTATACTCGTAACTAGTATGACTATAAAGAAAGAAAGAAAAACCACGGTTAGGTGGTATATACAATTATGGACGGGCTGCCGAGTGCCGACACAGAGGTAGCCACAGCCGTGAACTACCGCACTGTACTGTGTCTGCTGCTAATATAGACTGGTTGATAAAGAGATAGTATACTACTAATATTATATATACTGGTGGTCAGGTCACTGGTCACTAGTCACACTGGCAGTGGCACTCCTGCAGCAAAAGTGTGCACTGTTTAATTTTAATATAATATTATGTACTCCTGGCTCCTGCTATAACCTATAACTGGCACTGCAGTGCTCCCCAGTCTCCCCCACAATTATAAGCTGTGTGAGCTGAGCACAGTCAGATATATATATACATTGATGCAGCACACTGGGCTGAGCAGTGCACACAGATATGGTATGTGACTGAGTCACTGTGTGTATCGTTTTTTTCAGGCAGAGAACGGATATATTAAATAAAACAAACAACTGCACTGTCTGGTGGTCACTGTGGTCGTCAGTCACTAAACTCTGCACTCTCTTCTACAGTATCACAGCCTCAGGTCAATCTCTCTCTCTCTCTCTCAACCCTAATCTAAATGGAGAGGACGCCAGCCACGTCCTCTCCCTATCAATCTCAATGCACGTGTGAAAATGGCGGCGACGCGCGGCTCCTTATATAGAATCCGAGTCTCGCGAGAATCCGACAGCGTCATGATGACGTTCGGGCGCGCTCGGGTTAACCGAGCAAGGCGGGAGGATCCGAGTCTGCTCGGACCCGTGAAAAAAACATGAAGTTCGTGCGGGTTCGGATTCAGAGAAACCGAACCCGCTCATCTCTAGTATATATAATATCACTAGTACTGCAGCCGGACAGGTAGATATATATTTATTAGGTAATGATGACTGATGACGGACCTGCTGGACACTGTCAGCTCAGCAGCATCGCAGACTGCTACAGTAAGCTACTATAGTAGTATGTATCAAGAAGAAAGAAAAAAAAAAAACCACGGGTAGGTGGTATACAATTATGGATGGACTGCCGAGTGCCGACACAGAGGTAGCTACAGCCGTGGACTAACGTACTGTGTCTGCTGCTAATATAGACTGGATGATAATGATATGAAATCAATATATATATGTATATATAATATCACTAGTACTGCAGCCGGACAGGTATATATATTTATTATGTAATGACTGATGACGGACCTGCTGGACACTGTCAGCTCAGCAGCACCGCAGACTGCTACAGTAAGCTACTATAGTAGTATGTATAAAGAAGAAAGAAAAAAAAAAAAAAACACGGGTAGGTGGTATACAATTATAATATTATATATATATTAATTATATACAATTATATATATATATATATATATATTAATTAAACTGGTGGTGATTATTAAACTGGTGGTCAGGTCACTGGTCACACTATCAGCAACTTGCAAGTAGTACTCCTAAGCATACAATCACAATATATATTATACTGGTGTGGCACTCTGGCAGCAAAAGTGTGCACTGTACGTTATATGTAGTATGTACTCCTGAGTCCTGAGTCCTGCTCTCAGACTCTAACTGCTCCCCACTGTCAGTGTCTACCCCACAAGTCAGATAATACAATACAGTCACACTATCTATCACTTCACTTCAGCAAGTACTAGTAGTAGTAGTACTCCTCCTAATGCTCCCCAAAATTACTACTGTGTCTCTCTCTAGTGAGACTGTCTCACTCTCTTCTCGAATCTCTATAAACGGAGAGGACGCCAGCCACGTCCTCTCCCTATGAATCTCAATGCATGTGTGAAAAATGGCGGCGACGCGCGGCTCCTTATATAGAATCCGAGCCTCGCGAGAATCCGACAGCGTGATGATGACGTTCGGGCGCGCTCGGGTTAACCGAGCAAGGCGGGAGGATCCGAGCCTGCTCGGCCCCGTGTAAAAAACCCTGAAGTTCGGGCGGGTTCGGATTCCGAGGAACCGAACCCGCTCATCTCTAGTGTAAGTGTTAATGGTTAACGGCTAAATATGGCATTAGCTATAGGGCTCAAGCTCTGGAAAGTGTGGCTTTCTGGAGCTTTGTACTTTGCATATAGTAACATAGTTTCTGAGGTTGAAAAAAGACAATTTGTCCATCGAGTTCAATCTATTTGTGGTCTCCTACGCTGTATTATTTTTAGGACTAATTTTTTCTGTTGTGAATGTCAGCCGTTATGTTTATTCCTCTTTTGTTAACTATAGTGCGTGATCTACCCACCATAACCCTGTATATCCTTATCCATTAGGAATTTATCTAGCCCATTCTTAAAAGTATTGACCGAGTCTGCCATTACTACTCTCTCAGGCAGGGAATTCCAAACATGTATTGTCCTTGCTGTGAAGAAACCTTTTTGCTTCTGTGTGCGATATCTCCTCTCCTCTAACCTAAGTGGGTGTCCACGTGTTCTCTGTGTCGATCTAATAAAAAACAGATCCTCCGCAAGCTCTGTATATTGTCCCCTTATATATTTCTTAATGTTAATCATGTCCCCTCTTAATCTCCTCTTTTCCAGTGTAAACATGCCAAAAACATGCCAAGCCTTGCAAGACTTTCTTCGTATTTCAGCATCTCCATCCCCTTAATTAGTTTGGTTGCCCACATCTGAACCTTTTCTAGTTCCAGGAGAGCCATTTTGTAGTATGGTGCCCAAAATTGTGCACAGTATTCAAGATGTGGCCTCACTAGGTATTTAGATAATGGGAGTATAACACTCTCATCCCTTGCATCAATTCCCCGCTTTATGCATGCTAATACATTGTTTGCCTTTTTTGATGCAATCCTACGTTGGGTACTGCTGCTAAGTTTGTTATCTATGTGAACACCTAAGTCTTTTTCCATTACAGAATCCCCTAATTTTGCCCAATATAGTATGTGGGTGGTATTTTTTTCCTTGCTACCAAAGTGCATTACCTTACACTTGTCTGTATTGAACCTCATTCTCCATTTTATTGCCCATGCTTCCAGTTTAAATAAATCGTTCTGAAGAGACTCAGCATCCCCCACCGAATTTATAACCTTACACAGTTTGGTATCATCTGCAAAAATTGACACCATGCTCTCTAGACCTACTGCTAGATCATTTATGAAAATGTTGAACAATAGTGGTCCAAGTACAGACCATTGTGGCACACCACTGATTACTTCAGTCCAATTTGAAAAAGTTCCATTTACCACAACTCGCTGCTCCCTATTATCTAACCCATTTCTAACCCAAGTGCATATAGTGCTCCCTAGCACCAGTTCTTGTAACTTATAGATAAGTCTCATGTGCGGTACTGTGTGAAAAGCTTTAGCAAAGTCTAAAAAGATTACATCCACCTCCTTACCCTGGTCTAGGTTTGCGCTGTTTCATAAAAGCCTAGTAAGTTTGTTTGACATGATCTATTCTTCACAAATCCATGTTGGTTCCTATTAATAACCTTATTGGATTCAAATAACTTCTGTATATTATCCCTTAAAATACCTTCTAGTACTTTCCCCACTATAGATGTAAGACTAACTGGTCTGTAGTTACCCGGTTCAGATTTACTTCCCTTGTTGAATATCGGCATTACTTCCGCTAAACGCCAGTCTTTGGGAACCATGCCTGATGTAAGTGAGTCATTAAAGATCAAAAATAGCGGTCTTGCTAGTTCGGAGTGTAGTTCCATGAGAACCCTAGGGTGAATTCCGTCTGGTCCAGGTGATTTAATAATCTTAATTTTTTTTAATCGTCACAGACTACCTCCTCACTTAAATAAGCACTTAGTAGTGGGACATTATCATTGCTGAGGTTAATCCCGCCATCTAGTCCTATATTGTGAATACAGATGAGAAAATCTTATTTAATTTCTGCGCTATGTCATTATAGTCTTTGACTAAGATGCCCACTTTGTCCTTTAGAGGGCCTATACTCTCCTTCTTTAATCTTTTGCTGTTGATGTATTTAAAAAAAACTTTTTGGGGTTTTATTTACTTTCCTTGCTACTAGCTTTTCAGTTTCTATTTTAGCCATAATTCAATGCTATTCAATAAATATAAATAAAAATGAGATAAAGAATCTCAGATGAACATATCCAAAACAAACAGACAGAAAACAAATAACAAATAGGTAAGGTTCTCTAATAATTAGTAATCAAAGATCAATGTTATGAACTTAGGATGCTGACAACAGGCATTCCTAACTTGAGGGTACTTATACATTGCTCTTTGATCTCTATTAGAGAACCTTACATATTTGTTATTTATTATGTGTCCATTTGTTTTGAGTATGTTCATCTGAGAATCTTTATCTCATTTCCCACTTCTATTCACGATTGCAGGACTTTCTTCAACCTGGAACCACTCTGTGGAATGCCTTCCCACACACAATGGGGGTCAGGGGCGGAATTCCAGTTGGCAATGGAGTCTGTTGCCACCGGGCTCCTGTCCTGAAGGGGGCACCTGGCACCAACACTGTCTCCCAACCATGCCCTTCCTTCCATAAGATCTACCCACCGAGCGGAGGCGGAGCGCCGATCTGCATCAGCGTGGCACTCTGCCTGTGACTGTCGGCTGTGCTGTGTGTGGTCGCAGAGGACTGCGACCTGACAGCTGACTGAGCTTTGATTGAGGAGCCAGCCTGCCCTGCAGATTGAGGATGCACGCAAAGAGGAATCCTGTCCACTGGCAGATTCAAGGAGGGGGGCTTTATTTGAATAATTTTTAATTACACTGTAGCACAGCAAGCCTGCCCGTCTGCCACCAGGAATCTCAAGCAGCCATAGGCAGATTGGCTAGCCGTAGAAAGCAGTTGGCTCCAAGGCACATTGCCGAGACTGCCTCCAGCAGCTTACTATACTCTTCCGGGTGGTTGACCACTCGCCTGAGATAAACGGCCACCTCAGTCTGCAAGAGCTCTACTAATCCTGGATCATGATGTCAGACAGAGGGTTCCGTGCTGCGCACCACAGGCTTTTCATCGGGGAGTGGACGTCACAGAAACCCCAGCATGGGACACAGAAGGCCGTATGCACTGGGTCTGGTGCTGCTGCTTCTTCCTCAGGTCAATCACTGTCTGATTGCCTGGTGTACACCAGCCTCATGTCCTGCAAAATGCTGTACCCCAGACTGTCCTCTATGCCCCATGAATGCTCCCTATGCCCCATGACTGCTCCCTATGCCCCTTAACTGCTCCCTATGCCCCCTGACTGCTCCCTATGCCCTGTGACTGCTCCCTATGGCCACTGACTGCCACTATGCACTTTGACTGCTTCCTATGCACCCTGACTGCTTCCTATGCCCCCTGACTGCCGTATGCACCCTGATTGCTCCCTATGCCCCATTACTGCTCCCTATGCATCCTGACTGCTCCCTATGCCCCATGACTGCTCCCTATGCCCCCTGACTGCCCCTATGCCCCATGACTGCTTCATGTGACTGCTCCCCATGCCCCCTGACTGCTCCCTATGCCCCCTGACTGCCCCCATGCAGCCTGACGGCTCCTTATGCCCCATGACTGCTCTCTATGCTCCATGATTGCTCCCTATGCCCCCTGACCGCTCCCTATGCCCCATGAATGCTCTCTATGCCCCCTGACTGCTCCCTATGCCCCCTGACTGCCGTTATGCACCCTGACTGCTCCTTATGCCCCATGACTGCTCTCTATGCTCCTTGACCGCTCCCTATACCCCTGACCGCTCCCTATGCCCCATGAATGCTCTCTATGCTCCCTGACTGCTCCCTATGCCCCCTGACTGCTCCCTAAACCCCTTGACTGCTCCTATGCACCCTAACTGCTTCTTATGCCCCATGACTGCTCCCTATGCCCCATGAATGCTCCCTTTGCCCCCTGACTGCCCCTATGCCACATGAGTGCTCCCGATGACTGCACCCTATGCCCTCTAACTGCTCACTATTCCCGACTGCTCCCTATGCCCCTAGACTGCTCTCTATGCCCCATGACTGACCCTAACTGCTCATTATGCCCCTGAATGTTTCCTATGCCCCATGACTGCCCTCTATGCCCCCTGACTGCTCCCTTTACCCCTTGACTGCTCCCTATGCATGACATTTTTCATTTGAAGACAACGTGTTTTTTTATTTTCACTGTAGTGGCCTATTTCCTTTATTATTTTTGCTGTGGTGGCCTATGTGCTGTATTATTTTCACTGTGGTGGCCTATGTGCTGTATTGTTTTTGCTGTGGTGGCCTATTTGCTATATTATTTTTGCTGTGCTGACCTATATTCTGTATTATTTTTCTATAAGTGCCAATGTGTTTTATTATTTTCCTGCAGGGGCTTATGTGCTTTTTGCGGTGGCCTATGTGCTTTATTTATTTTTCATCACTCTTTGAAACTGCACCCAAGGGTGCGAAATGCGTTAGAGGAAACAGCTCCTACTCATTCCTTGAAAGGACATATTTATTGGGAGACTATACGGTGACCTTTAATATAAAATCCTTTGATGTGAGCCGTGGATGTTACCAGCATGCAGACACTGATGACTCTCACCTGAAACTGTACGTGGAGTCTCCAGCAATCAGAGACGGGATACACTAGTAAGGCGGGTGACATCATCCAGTCCCGGCTCACAGTGTGCACAGCAGCGGTCACGGCTCCAGCTTCGGCAACTATCACCAATGGCTGGGAGGACGAGGGATAGGTGAGACACTGAGTATATTCCTCCCCCAGCACGGCCAGTATTGGTGCCAGGAGCCGGTGAACAGTGGACCAGTAAGCTCCCTTATTCAGGATATACTTTACACTAGGTTGGCTAATCACGAACCTAATATCATCCAGCCTGCATGCCACCCGTGTAACTAATACAAGGAATATAAGAAAGACTATATACAGCATTGTCTTTGGGATCAATTATGTGGACATTTTTGGGATTTTTTCATTTCTTTTTATATACAGATAAATTAAAATGATCTTGTTTTTAATAATATATATTTTTATGTCACGTGACTTTTTTTTATATATAATACAACATTGGATGCCATATGAGATGAAAGGATACATTGATTATATTGTGATAAATACTTAAAATAAATAATTTAAACATTTACAAGTATTTGTGATCCATGTATACACCTTGCAATTGTGAAAATTAGCGCAAACAGTCCAAGTTTCTCCTTACTGTCTTCAATTAATGGCTAACTGGGGGCTTACTGCTCCCAAGTTTCCATTTATTTTGTTTTGTCCACACAGACACAATTTGACACATTGCTGCTAAATTTATATCAACAAGATAAGATACATTTTATATTTTACTATAAGTGCATGAAAACAATTGTTTCTATAGTTTAGTAAATTAACCTGTCTGCCGTAATGTGTAAAAACGGGACGCTGTCTGCCGTAATGTGTAAAAAGGGGAACAATGTCTGCTGTAATGTGTAAAAAGGGGACGCTGTCTGCCATAATGCGTAAAAAGGGGGACTGGCTGCCGTAATGTGTAAAAATGGAGACTGCCTGCCGTAATGTGTAAAAAGGGGAATCTGTCTGCCGTAAGTTATAAAAGGGGCTCTACCTGGTGTAGTGGCGCTACTGTCTAGCATAATTTGAATAATGGAGACTACAGTGCACCATAATATGAACTGGTATTATTTTGTGGCCA
Organism: Pseudophryne corroboree; assembly: GCF_028390025.1. Taxonomy (NCBI): domain Eukaryota; kingdom Metazoa; phylum Chordata; class Amphibia; order Anura; family Myobatrachidae; genus Pseudophryne; species Pseudophryne corroboree. The sequence goes on along the minus strand of NC_086448.1, from coordinate 550,671,478 downwards.
CACCCCTTCCGCATGAAGACATGCCCCTATATTATTTGAGCGCGCCTTCGGCGTGCACTGCCCCTGTTTTACATAAGGGGGCGCCAATGCCATTTCTTGCACACAGCGCTAAAATGTCTAGTTACGGCACTGTCAGAGGTTCCCAAACACAGTCCTCAAGGCACCCTAATGGTCCAGGTTTTTAGTTTAAGTATGCGTGGCCACAGGTGTCTTCAGTCAATTTGATTTCACCATCTGTGCTGAGACGGTATCTGGACTCTAGGTCGACACCAATTAGGTCGACACTCATTGGTCGACAGTGGCTAGGTCGACACTAGAAATAGGTTGACATGTTCATTAGGTCGACCTGAACAAGGTCGATATCAAAAAAGGTCGACATGAGTTTTTCACATTTTTTGGGGGGGACTTTTTCATACTTTATGATTCACGTGGACTACAATTGGGAACGGTAACCTGTGCCGAGCGCAGCTGTAGCGGAGCGAGGCACCTTGCCTGCAGCATGGCGAGCAAAGCGAGCCATGCAAGGGGACGCGGTGCACTAATTGGTGTTCCCGGTCACTTGATGGAGGAAACGACACCAAAAAAAACCTTTAAAAAATCATGTCAACCTTTTTTCATGTCGACCCAATGGCCGTGTCGACCTATTTCTAGTGTCAACCTAGCCACTGTCAACCAATGGGTGTTGACCTAATGGTTGTCGACCTAATTGGTGTCAACCCTGAGTCCTTTAGCCACTGAGACATGGATATCTTTAAAACCTGGACTGTAAGGGGCCCTACACACTCGGCGATGCGCCGCCGAGGTGCCCGACGGCCGATATGGCCGACGAGCAACCCGGCGGCGGGGGGGCAGTGACGGGGGGAGTGAAGTTTCTTCACTCCCCCCGTCACCCGGCTGCATTGAAGTGCAGGCAAATATGGACGAGATCGTCCATATTGGCCTGCATGCACAGCCGACGGGAGATCAGCGATGAACGAGCGCGGGGCCGCGCATCGTTCATCGCTGGAGTCTCCACACTGAAAGATATGAACGAGTTCTCGTTCATTTATGAACGAGATCGTTCATAGCTTTTAGAATATCGGCATGTGTGTAGGGCCTATTAGGGTGCCTTGAAGACCGCGTTTGGGAACCTCTGGTGTATGTGTTAATACACAGAGCAGAAGTAGCATTACCCTATTTATAAACAACCTAATAATAAATCAAATTTTTGTATTTACAATATAGAAAATGAAATACAGCACTGCATATGCATTGTTTATCCTTTCAAAAGTAAATGGAATTCATCATTCCTGCAGCTGTCCGTATGGAAATTACAATTAAGTAATGAGAATAAACTGCTGCTGAATAACTTAATTAACTGATGTAATAATTGCTGCAATGCTAATCATTTAAGTACTAGAGGGTCAATATGCAATCAGTCAATCAGAACCAACTAGATAGTAATTCTGATAGTAATCGCACGCATATATATTTACACAAACACACACATTATATGTGGGCACCCCCTTATATGTAATCGCTTAGCCAACATTTCCCTTTCCCCTTGCAGGCTTTTGAGGTATACAAAAGCATAATGTGAAGATACCAAATACACTTTATACAGAAATGCTTATGCTGCATCAGTAGCATAATTGTTACAGACCTCTAGCAGTGAAAGGGTTAGGGCTTGTTTTCATTATAGGATTTATGCTGTTTCTGCATTTTATGCAGGCATGGCCTACACATTATTGTATCCTTCTGTGTGTGGCTTTCTTCATGATATTGATTGTAACTGCACTAAATGAATGAGGGCCAGAGGCTGGATTCAGAGTTCCGGTGGCCTCCCAGGATTGTTATATTGCAGTGCTAAGCACTCCCTCTTGCTTTCTCTTTTTTCAGCTGAAAACTAGTCAATTGGCTTGTGGTTTCTGTTAGTAAATGTTCAAAAATCAATGCTGTGTTTCTATCTGCAGTGAGAGAATAGATGGGTTTTTTATGTAGCCATTCAGTTGGTAGCATTCATGAACCCTGTGTTCCACAACAGCACAATAATACACACCATTCTAATATAATTATACACTTCTGTAAAGAATATCTGTATAAATGGTCAGTTCTAATGTCACGGCATAATTCTAGTGTCAGTTAGATTCACTTCTCTATCTGAACTGACAATAGGCCATAGTCATTTAGCTGTTTTCGTGATGTCACCACTGATCACATTATAATGGTTTACCCACGGAAGGCGTTTATAATTGCTAGGCTGTTTTTCATTACATAATAACCGCTCTCTAGGTATACAGTGAGCGAGTTGAAAGTCTGTGTTGTTCGGCGAAAGCCCCAAAACATGACAGATCTAGAGAAGATTTGCATGGAAGAGTGGGCCAAAATGCCTGCTACTTTGTGCGCAAACCTGGTCAAGAACTACAGGAAACGTTTGACCTCTGTAATTGCCAGCCGAGGTTATATTACAAAGTATTGAGTTAAACTTTTTGATTGTCCAAATATTTATTTTCCGCAAGAATATACAAATAAATTGTTTAAAAATCATAAAATGTGATTTCCTAGTTTTTTTTTTTTTCAGATTCTGTCTCTCACAGTTGAAGTGTACCTATGATGGAAATTACAGACCTCTCTCATCTTTTTATGTGGTTCAACTTGCACAATTGGTGGCTGTCCAAACACTTTTTTGCCCCACTGTAGATATTGCTTTATTCTTGGCCAACAGAAGATCATGTCATTTATAACCTTGTTGTAAAAATCTTTTTACCATCACATCAATTTGACCTACAGCAGTAGTGTAATCTCTGCAAATTTGCATAGTTCTTAAAAATTAGGAATATGGAGCACCCCTCTTTAAAGGGGTAGGATGAAAACTATTGGCATGCAGGAATGTATTACTGTTCGTGGGTTTTTTTTTTTTTAAATCTGTTTATTGGTGTTTTTTCATAATGAGTATAAAATAACACTATGAATTAGCATACAATGGAGAACATGAGGAGGATGATACATTTACTTATATGATATGCTATGTTAACAGGAGGGCGGTTCAGGTCCACAGAGTAAATACTTGTTCGTTACGAATCATAAACTGTATGTTGTCGCCATATTATTGAATCAACTCTGATTTTGGAGGTATTGTATTTTGGTGGTACCGCCTTATACATCAAACCTGTGGAGTCAAATCAACAGAGATCTCCATCTATGCTGTATCAACAGAACAATAGAGGAAGGTATAATTACCTTTATAACTAGATAATTGATTAGAAAATAACAATAATCACTATAGTCAAATCCAGTTCTTTTGTAATTCGGTATCCTGGCAAGTAAATAGTATTAAACCGAGGAAAGAGAAAAAGAAGAGAAGTAACAATTGAATATCAAAGACAGGAGAGGGTGGGGAAGAGGGGGATAACACATAAGGTTGGCTGGATGGGAATATGGGGGTATGGGGATGTTCTATCTATATGTGCATGGTGAAAAGAATCATAATTGATGCATTAGTATAATTATGAGGAGTAGGGGGATCACATCTTTAAGGTATCAGCATATATTAATGTGATGTATCACGATAAAGTGTCTTCCAGTAGTTTCCTATGTAAGAACCATTCTGTGTGTTCGAAAACCTTAAATATTTGAGTTTGTGTGGTCTGATCCCGCGAATCAATATAAAGGCCCCATTTTTTGTAAAAGGTTTTAATCCCTGATTCAATGTTAATTTGAGCCGATTTTCTGTCGTAATATAAGATTTGTAGGAGTTTACTGTGTACCTCTGTCAGGGTCGGAGATGTGGACAAGAGCCAGTGGGTCAAGATAATTTTTTTAGATACCGTTACTAGGACGGTTAGGAATGGTTGTATCTTCCGTCTTCCTGGTCCTAAGTCCCATTCTGAGAAATTTGCACATAGGCATGATAGCGGTGTCGCTTCTGCATGGATATGTAATAGCTGGTTAATAAAAGCCATTACTTTATGCCAGAAGCGGCGGATCAGACCACACTCCCAAAACATGTGATAAAACGAAGCTACTCTAATATGACATTTAGGGCATTCCCCGGATTCTGTGGGGTTGAATCGAGCGTGTTGTGTGGGGGATATGTATGCCCTCTGTAGGGTGCGAAGATGGACCTCCTGTAAGTACGGGGAGGCTAGGGCTTTCAGGGAGGAGATATAGTGATCACTGAGTTGTTGATGGGAAGTTAGACTAGGTATGTCCTTACACCATTGATCCAGTAACCTATTCCATCTATGTTCTGTTGATTTGGAGGTCAGAATGTTATATAACTGTCTGATACGTGTGGGTCCAGCTTTGTGTGCCGCGAGTGAGAGCAATAATGGTGTAGAATGGGAAGAATTGTCCTGTGGGTGAGCATGTTTAAGGTTTGTGTGATGTAAATAATGTCTGGTTTGGAGGTACATGTAAAAGTGAGTGTGAGGTAGATTGAACTTTTCTCGAAGAAAGGTGAACGACTGTATGGAGCCTCCCGGATCAAAGACCTTGGAGGAATTAGAGAGACCCTTCTCTTTCCAGAGTCGGTAATTAGGGTTAATGAGTGAAGGAGGGAAGGCAGGATTGCCCCATAGGGGAATGCATGATGATATCTCCGGATTACTCCTGAATTTTTAATGTAGAGAGCGCCAGTTATAGTAAATATCATGGAAAAGGGGGCTATTGCGAATCGAGGAGGGGATCAGTGAGGGTCCACAAAGTAACAAAGCTCCCGGTGAATATGGAGCAAGCATAGCCTCGTCCAATCCAGAGTCAGTGAAGAGTTCCCTGTCGAACAGCCAGTCAGCAGCGCAGCGAAACAGGCAAGCCATTGAGTATGACGCATAATCAGGGACCCCGAAACCACCTGCCGATTTAGGAGCCATCAATTTGTCTAGAACAATGAATGATTTCTTCCCTTTCCACAGGAATTTTGACATAATTTTCCTTAGGTACTGAAGATCCCGATTATTAAGTCGAATTGGGAGCATTTGCATAAGGTAAAATAGTTTGGGGAAGACTATACTTTGTAATACAGCTATTCTCCCCAATAATGATAAGGGGAGTAATTTCCAACTGTCCAAAAGTGTTGTCACCCGTGCAATACCAGGGGAGTAATTTTCTTCATATAATCTAGACAAATTCGCCGGTATTTGAATCCCTAAATATGTAATTTTTGTGGGAACAATTTTGAAAGAGAGGGATGAAAGAAAGTTTGATATGATGTTTGTAGTGGGGCCTAAGAGTAGAATTTCTGACTTGGCTACATTAATCCTATATCCCGCCCTGTTCCCAAATGCCTGAATCAATCCCAGGATCTCCGGGATGGAGGTCTCTGGATCTGAGACAAACAAGAGCATGTCATCTGCAAAAAGAGCCAGGCGGAGATCAATATCTCCTATTTTGATTCCTTTAAACACTGAAGATTGTCGTAAGGCTATCGCTAGGGGTTCCAGTGCTATGGCAAAAAGTAAGGGCGACAGGGGGCATCCCTGTCTGGTGCCTCTATGTATCTCAAAAGCTGGGGATAGAACTCCATTACATGAGACCTGTGTCAGAGGGGAAGAATAAAGAAGTTTCAGGAGATTTACAAAAGAGTCAGGAAAACCAAAAAGTGAAAGAGAAGAGAAAAGATGGTCCCAGTTGACCAGGTCGAACGCTTTTTCCGCATCAAGAGAGAGTATAACTGGGTGTGTGGTATGAGATAAAGAGGGGGAGGAAGCATAAATAGCTGACAGGACCCTTCTTACATTAACCTCAGAGTGTCTTCCCCAGATAAATCCCGTTTGGTCCTTGTGTATAATATGAGGGAGTAAATGTTTAATCCGATCTGCTAATATCTTGGTAGGTAATTTATAATCTAGGTTTAGTAAAGAGATTGGGCGATATGATCCCGGCTGAGAGAGGTCTTTCCCTGGTTTAGGAAGAACCTTGAGAATGGCTGTGTTAAAACGCCTGGGAAGAGTGTCAGAGGTCAAAACCGCATTCAGGACCGACACTAAGGTTTCCCCCATGCGTGGTAGAAGAATCTTATAAAAATCAGCACTAAAGCCATCAGGGCCCGGTGCCTTGTCCCTGCCGAATTGTCCAATGACACTCTTGACTTCTTCAAGTGTAATGGGGTCTAGTAGCGATTGGACCGCAGTGGGGAGTAGCTGTGGAACTGGAAGAGTATCCCAGAAAGTAGAGGGCCATGGGGAGTCAGTAGGAGAAGTCATGGATGAAGGAGGTGGGGTTGGGGAGTATAGGCTTTCATAAAAGGATCTCATTACGTCTGAAATTTCTTGGTTAGTGGTGGTTAGCGCGCCAGTGGGTGTTTGAAGCGGGTGTGTGACCATGGGGGGGCGAGAACCATTTAGTAAAGTTGTCAATAATTTACCAGTTCTATTACCAAATTTGTAGTATCTATAACTTACTGAGAAGGAGAATCTACTGCCCATTGCAGACATAAATTCATCAAAATGAGTTTTGGCATTAAGATAGTTGAGGCGGTTTTGCGAGGTAGGGGAGGATTTATACTGCTGGTAGGCTGTCGACAGGGGTCTCTGAAACTCCAAATATTGAGTGGCATATTTTTTATTGTTGGCTGAGACGTAAGATATGATATCACCCCGGAGAACTGATTTCGCAGTCATCCAGAATAATATAGGGTCCTCTTCCAGATGGGATACATTATTAGTCTGGAATGATTCCCAGGAGGATTCCAATTTCTGTTGAAATTTTAAGGAGTTTGCAAGATATGATGGGAATCGCCACGGTTTAGGAGATGGGGAAGAGACATTTGGAAAGTGAAGGGTTGCTGTTACTAGGGCGTGATCCGAGAGGGATATGGTCTCAATTTGGGAATCTGACACATGAGGCAGTAGAGAGTGGGATAGTAGAATATAGTCTATCCTCGATAGTGTATGATGGGCAGCGGAGAGGCATGTGTATTCCTTTTCCGTGGGGTGGAGGGCCCTCCAGATATCTACTGCTTGCAGTCTTTCTGCTAAAAAGGGGACTCCCAATTTGGGCAGTGAAAGATGTCTCGCGGGGGGATGTGACCTATCTAGATAGGAGGAAGAAATAAGATTAAAATCACCACCTAGAAGCAAAGGTTCTGTCAGAAAGGGGGGTCAATTTGGCCAGTAAAGTCTGAAAAAACGTCTTGTTGTAAACATTAGGAGCGTAAACATTGCATATAGTGTACATTTTACCATTGATTTTCACAGATAATATGATATAACGACCCTCTGGGTCACCTATAGAGGAGACCACCTCCGTGAGAATATGACTCTTAACCAATACAACAACACCTCTGGCTTTCGAATTATATGAGCTAAAACCCAGTACCCGCCAGTTTAAGGTGTTTAACTTCACTGTCTCCTCCGGCGTGAGGTGTGTTTCCTGCAGAAAAGCCAAATCTATCCGCTGTTTATTAAGATAAATGAGTATCTTCCTTCTCTTCGCTGGGGAATTAAATCCCCCTACATTCCAAGTTCCCACTACTAAGTCAGGCATGTTGTCATGGTAAAGATGAAACCTATGCACCAACTACTATCAGTTTTATACGAATGAGGACAGTTACATCCTAGGAGGGGGGTGGGAGAGAGGGGGGAGGAAGGAGACAATACAAGGAAGGGAGAAGTTTTAGAAAAGAAAAAGGTAGATAACAGGTCATACAATATGAAACGCGTTACCGTACTAATAATCATGCTGGCAATGACCAGCGACTTCCGACCAACGGTCATACACAAGGACTGAGAACAGTGGTCTCGTGGATGAGCGTTATAGAACATAAATGCGATAGTAAGGAGGGAGTTCCTCCCCGCCGTCGTCTTATAAGTAGTTACTCCCGCCTGAGAAGAAGAGTAGAGAATTCCCATGTGTTAACTGAATTATGAGAGGCGGAGTGTCATAAATGACCATCAGGGAGTGAAGATTATCAAGACATAGTTTTCTAGGTCATTATAGACTTGAAATATGTCAACTAATGTATTAAACAACATAAGTGAGTGAATCTTATATCTAAATGAGCTAAGTTAGCGATAACACACGATGCAATCGAGTGTAGAAAGTATAGAGAAGTGGGTGCTTATGATGCTTATGACTGAGGATATGCATAATCAGTGTTCAGCATGCATAGTCGTTGAACGGCCTGTAAACGGCCTTAAAATGATACTGTTAGTGAGGAGGTGTTTGAGAGCGCTCCAGTGGGTTCTTCTGAATTATAACGTCGCTGCCGGTGAAGGACGATCTGTGATGTCCGCACAATCCTCTCTGGCAAGATTACGTAGGTATGCTGCTGCGTCAGCGGGTGACAAAAAGTCCTTGTGGGAGGTACCCTCATAAATACGCAAACGTGCGGGATAGAGCAGGCCAAACTTGCGGCCCTCTGATACGAGTTGTGTGCAAATTGGGGAAAAAGCCTTGCGGGCCCGGGTCAGTTCCACTGAGTAATCCTGAAATATGTAAAGCTTGTTACCCTCCCATTGTAGATCTTTCACTTTACGGGAAGCAGACCAGAATGTCATTTTATGAAGGTAGTTCAGACAACGGAACAAGGTCACACGTGGGCGCGGTCTGTTGGGGGTAGGGACTGGTCCCACTCGGTACACTCTCTCAATTACTAGATCATTACAGTCCCGTTCAATGCCCAATAGTGAAGGGAGAGTGGTGCGCACAAAGTGTGCCAGTGCTGTGCTTTTTATTGATTCTGGCAGTCCCACTAATCTTATATTGTTTCTTCTCGAACGATTTTCAATATCGTCTAATTTATTCCATATTTGGTAATTTTCTGTAGTGAGATTTTTTACTGAATGGTGAAGCCCTTCAATGTCATGGGTAGCTGCCTGGAGTTGTGTTTCAGTATGGGTAACCCTCTGTGTCAGGTGCTGCAGTTGTTTGGATATATCACAGACTGCTTGGGACAGAAGGGGTGCCATAGTAGCTGTGATAGCGGCCACTACATCTCCATATGTGACAGGGGCTGTGGGGTCCCGGCATACCTGGGAGCCTGTGTTGTCTGTGCCTTCAGCAGCGGCTTTCTTGGACGCTGGGGAGATCACCTCAGGTCCGGTGTCCGGCGCCATGACACTTGTCGCGCGGCGCTTCTCCTGTCTGTTCGGCGCTGCTGCGGGAGCCTGCGGGGCCGCCGTCACGGCTGTCACATAACGGTCCATCGTGTTTGCGGGTGCTGGATAGGGTGTTCCAGGCGGTGTGGAGGCTAATATAGCCTTTAAAAGGTGTTTTATAACGGGCGGCGGGGGCGGAGCTCCTGCAGTGAGCTTCCTACTCCATGCGTCCCGGAACCGGAAGTTCACTGTTCGTGGGTTTATTATAAAGTAAAGGTATCATTTTCCCACTGTCAGTTCTTACCTATACGTCCAAAAAATTCACTGTTGATGGATCAATATTAAATGTGAATTTTACAGGATGGCGACTACCGTTATGTTTATCCATACATTCCACAAATAGATGTTCAGGTCCGGTCCATATAACAAAAAGATCATCTATATACCTTGTATAGAACATGGTGTACTCAGTGAAATTACTATCGTTAAATAAGATGTCTTGCTCAACAGTTATCATATAAGCGTTTGCATACAATGGGGAAACATTGGACCCCATCGCACATTCCGACACCTGTAGGTAGAATCCATCATTGAAAAAAAGTTACACTGTAGCACTATTTCTAAAAGGTTGATGACCAGATCCACATATACATTGCAGCCAGAAGGTATTCACAGCGATTTACTTTTTCCACATTGTGTTATGCTACAGCCTTATTCCAAAATGGAATAAATTAATTTTCCCTCAAAATTCTACACACAACACCCCATAATAACAATGTGAAAAAGTTTTTTTGAGATTTTTGCAAGAAATCACATGTACATAAGTATTCACAGCCTTTGCCATGAAGCTCAAAATTTCTACAGCTTAATTGGAGTCCACATGTGGTAAATTCAGCTGATTGGACATGATTTGGAAAGGCACACACCTGTCTATATAAGGTCCCACACTTGACAGTGCATGTCTGAGCACAAACTAAGCATAAAGTCAAAGGAATTGTCTGTAGACCTCCGAGACAGAATTGTCTTGAGGCACAAATCCAGGGAAGGGTACAGAAAAATATCTGCTGCATTGAAGGTCCCAATGAGCACAGTGGCCTCCATCATCCGTAAATGGAAGAAGTTCGGAACCACCAGGACTCTTCCTAGAGTTAGCCGGCCATCTAAACTGAGGGATCGGGGGAGAAGGGCCCTAGTCAGGGAGGTGACCAAGAACCCGGTGGTCAATCTGTCAGAGCTACAGCATTCCTCTGTGGAAAGAGGAGAACCTTCCAGAAGGACAACCATCTCTGCAGCAATCCACCAATCAGGCCTGTATGGTAGAGTGGCCAAACGGAAGCCACTCCTTAGTAAAAAGCACATGGCAGCCCGCATGGAGTTTGCCATAATTAACCTGAAGGACTGTCATACCATGAGAAACAAAATTCTCTGGTTTGATGAGACAAAGATTGAACTCTTTGGTGTGAATTCCAAGCTTCATGTTTAGATGAATCCAGGCACCGCTCATCACAAAGCCAATACCATCCCTACAGTGAAGCATGGTGGTGGCAGCATAACACTGTGGGGATGGTTTTCAGTGGCAGGAACTGGGAGACTAATCTAGATAGAGGAAAAGATGAATGCAACAATTTACAGAGACATCCTAGATGAAAACCTGCTCCAGAGTGCTCTTGACCTCAGACTGGGGCGACGGTTCATCTTTCAGCAGGACAATGACCCTAAGCACAAAGCCAAGATATCAAAGGAGTGACTTTAGGACAACTCTGTGAATGTCCTTGAGTGGCCCAGCCAGAGCCCAGACTTGAATCTGATTGAACATCTCTGGAGAGATTTGAAAACGGCTGTGCACCGACGCTTCCCATCCTACCTGATGGAGCTTGAGAGTTGCCGCAAAGAGGAATGGGCAAAACTGTCCAAAGATAGGTGTGCCAAGCTTGTGGCATCATATTCAAAAAGACTTGAGGCTGTAATTGCTGCCAAAGGTGCATCAACAAAGTATTGAGCAAAGGCTGTGAATACTTATGTACATGTGATTTCTTAGCTTTTTATTTTTAATAAATTTGCAAAAATTTCAAAAAAACTTTTTTCACATTGTTATTATGGGGTATTGTGTGTAGAATTTTGAGGGAAAAAATAAGATTTTACTTACCGATAAATCTATTTCTCATAGTCCGTAGTGGATGCTGGGGACTCCGTCAGGACCATGGGGAATAGCGGCTCCGCAGGAGACAGGGCACAAAAGCAAGCTTTTAGGATCACATGGTGTGTACCGGCTCCTCCCCCTATGACCCTCCTCCAAGCCTCAGTTAGGTACTGTGCCCGGACGAGCGTACACAATAAGGAAGGATCTTGAATCCCGGGTAAGACTCATACCAGCCACACCAATCACACCGTACAACTTGTGATTTGAACCCAGTTAACAGTATGATAACAATGAAGTAGCCTCTAAAAAAGATGGCTCACAACAATAATAACCCGATTTTTTTGTAACAATAACTATGTACAAGTAATGCAGACAATCCGCACTTGGGATGGGCGCCCAGCATCCACTACGGACTATGAGAAATAGATTTATCGGTAAGTAAAATCTTATTTTCTCTAACGTCCTAGTGGATGCTGGGGACTCCGTCAGGACCATGGGGATTATACCAAAGCTCCCAAACGGGCGTGAGAGTGCGGATGACTCTGCAGCACCGAATGAGAGAACTCCAGGTCCTCCTCAGCCAGGGTATCAAATTTGTAGAATTTAGCAAACGTGTTTGCCCCTGACCAAGTAGCTGCTCGGCAAAGTTGTAAAGCCGAGACCCCTCGGGCAGCCGCCCAAGATGAGCCCACCTTCCTTGTGGAATGGGCATTTACAGATTTTGGCTGTGGCAGGCCTGCCACAGAATGTGCAAGCTGAATTGTACTACAAATCCAACGAGCAATAGTCTGCTTAGAAGCAGGAGCACCCAGCTTTTTGGGTGCCTACAATATAAACAGCAAGTCAGACTTTCTGACTCCAGCCGTCCTGGAATTATATATATATATATATATATATATATATATATATTTTCAGGGCCCTGACAACGTCTAGCAACTTGGAGTCCTCCAAGTCCCTAGTAGCCGCAGGCACCACAATAGGTTGTTTCAGGTGAAACGCTGACACCACCTTAGGAAGAAACTGGGGACGAGTCCGCAGTTCTGCCCTGTCCGAATGGAAAATCAAATATGGGCTTTTGTAAGACAAAGCCGCCAATTTTGACAATCGCCTGGCCGAGGCCAGGGCCAACAGCATGGTCACTTTCCATGTGAGATATTTCAAATCCACAGATTTGAGTGGTTCAAACCAATATGATTTGAGGAATCCCAACACTACGTTGAGATCCCACGGTGCCACTGGAGGCACACAAGGGCTGTATATGCAATACTCCCTTGACAAACGTCTGGACTTCAGGAACTGAAGCCAATTCTTTCTGGAAGAAAATCTATAGGGCCGAAACTTGAACCTTAATGGACCCCAATTTGAGGCTCATAGACACTCCTGTTTGCAGGAAGTGCAGAAATCGACCTAGTTGAAATTTTTTCGTGGGGCCTTCCTGGCCTCACCCACGCAACATATTTTTACCACATGTGGTGATAACGTTGTGCGGTCACTTCCTTCCTGGCTTTGACCAGGGTAGGTATGACCTCTTCCGGAATGCCTTTTCCCTTAGGATCCGGCGTTCAAACCGCCATGCCGTCAAACGCAGTCGCGGTAAGTCTTGGAACAGACAAGGTCCCTGCTGGAGCAGGTCCTTTCTTAAAGGCCGATGCCACGGTTCCTCTTGGAACAGACATGGTACTTGCTGAAAGCAAATCCCTTCTTAGCTCCCGAGGCCATTAGTCCTTTGTGAGCATCTCTTGAAGTTCCGGTTACCAAGTCCCTCTTGGCCAATCCGGAGCCACGAGTATAGTTCTTACTCCTCTATGTCTTATAATTCTCAATACCTTGGTTATGAGAAGCAGAGGAGGGAACACATACACCGACTGTTACACCCACGGTGTTACCAGGACGTCCACAGCTATCGCCTGAAGGTCTCGTGACCTGGCGCAATACCTGTCCCATTTTTTGTTCGGGCGGGACGCCATCATGTCCACCTTTGGTCTTTCCCAACGGTTCACAATCATGCGGAAAACTTCCCGATGAAGTTCCCACTCTCCCGGGTGGAGGTCGTGCCTGCTGAGGAAGTCTGCTTCCCAGTCGTCCACTCCCGGAATGAACACTGCTGACAGTGCTATCACATGATTTTCCGCCTAGCGAAAAATCCTTGCAGTTTTGCCACTGCCCTCCTGCTTCTTGTGCCGCCCTTTCTGTTTACGTGGGCGACTGCCGTGATGTTATCCCACTGGATCAATACCGGCTGACCTTGAAGCAGAGGTCTTGCTAAGCTTAGAGCATTATAAATTTGCTCTTTGCTCCAGTATATTTATGTGGAGAGAATTCTCCAGACTTGATCACACTCCTTGTGTGACTGCTCCCCAGCCTCTCAGGCTGGCCTCCGTGGTCACGAGCATCCAATCCTGAATGCCGAATCTGCGGCCCTCTAGAAGATGAGCACTCTGTAATCACCACAGGAGAGACACCCTTGTCCTTGGATATAGGGTTATCCGCTGATGCATCTGAAGATGCGATCCGGACCATTTGTCCAGCAGATCCCACTGAAGAGTTCTTGCGTGAAATCTGCCGAATGGAAGCGCTTCGTAATAAGCCACCATTTTTACCAGGACTCTTGTGCAATGATGCACTGACACTTTTCCTGGTTTTAGGAGGATCCCGATTAGCTCAGATAACTCCCTGGCTTTCTCCTCTGGGAGAAACACCTTTTCCTGGACTGTGTCCAGAATCATCCCTAGGACCAGCAGACGTGTCGTCGGAACAACTGCGGTTTTGGAATATTTAGAATCCACCCGTGCTGTCGTAGAACTACTTGAGATAGTGCTACTCCGACCTCCAACTGTTCTCTGGACCTTGTTCTTATCAGGAGGTCGTCCATTTTCTTTGAAGACGAATCCTCCTTTCGGTCATTACCTTGGTAAGGACCCGGGGTGCCTTGGACAATCCAACGGCATCGTCTTGAAACTGATAGTGACAGTTCTGTACCACGAACCTGAGGTACCCTTGGTGAGAAAAGGCAAATTTTGGGACATGGAGGTAAGCATCCCTGATGTCCCGGGACACCATATAGTCCCCTTGTTCTTTGCTATCACTGCTCTGAGTGACTCCATCTGGATTTGAACCCTTGTAAGTGTTCAAATTTTTCAGATTTAGAATAGGTCTCACCTAGCCTTCAGTACCACCATATAGTGTGGAGTAATACCCCTTTCCTTGTTGTCGGAGGGGTAATTTTATTATCACCTGCTGGGAATACAGCTTGTGAATTATTTTCAATACTGCCTCCCTGTCGGAGGGAGACATTGGTACAGCAGACTACAGGAACCTGCGAGGGGGGAAACCTCTCGACATTCCAATCTGTACCCCTTGGATACTACTTGTAGGATCCAGGGGTCCTGTACGGTCCCAGCGTCATGCTGAGAACTTGGTAGAAGCGGTGGAGGGCTTCTGTTCCTGGGAATGGGCTGCCTGCTGCAGTCTTCTTCCCTTTCCTCTATCCCTGGGCAGATATGACTCTTATAGGGACGAAAGGACTGAGGCTGAAAAGACGGTGTCTTTTTCTGCAGAGATGTGACTTAGGGTAAAAAACGGTGGATTTTCCAGCAGTTGCCCTGGCCACCAGGTCCCATGGACCGACCCCAAATAACTCCTCCCCTTTATACGGCAATACATCTTTGTGCCGTTTGGAATCTGCATCACCTGACCACTGTCGTGTCCATAAACATCTTCTTGCAGATATGGACATCGCATTTACTCTTGATGCCAGAGTGCAAATATCCCTCTGCGCATCTCGCATATATAGAAATGCATCCTTTAAATGCTCTATAGTCAATAAAATACTGTCCCTGTCAAAGGTATCAATATTTTTAGTCAGGGAATCCGACCAAGCCACCTCAGCTCTGCACATCCAGGCTGAGGCGATCGCTGGTCGCAGTATAACACCAGCATGTGTGTGTATACTTTTTAGGATATTTTTCAGCCTCCTATCAGCTGGCTCCTTAAGTACGGCCCTATCCGTAGATGGTACCGCCACTTGTTCTGATAAGCGTGTGAGCGCCTTATCCACCCTGAGGGGTGTTTCCCACCGCGCCTTAACTTCTGGCGGGAAAGGGTATACCGCCAATAATTTTCTATCGGGGGAAACCCACGCATCATCACACACTTCATTTAATTTATCTGATTCAGGAAAAACTACAGGTAGTTTTTTCACCTCACACATAATACCCTTTTTTGTGGTACTTGGAGTATCAGAAATATGTAACACCTCCTTCATTGCCCTTAAGGTGTGGCCCTAAAAGAAAATACGTTTGTTTCTTCACCGTCGACACTGAAATCAGTGTCCGTGTCTGGGTCTGTGTCGACCGACTGAGGTAAATGGGCATTTTACAGCCCCTGACGGTGTTTGAGACGCCTGGACAGATACTAATTTGTTCGCCGGCCCTCTCATGTCGTCAACCGGCTTGCAGCGTGTTGACATTGTCACGTAATTTCCATAAATAAGCCATCCATTCCGGTGTCGACTCCCTAGAGAGTGACATCACCATTACAGGCAATTTGCTCCGCCTCCTCACCAATATTTTCCTCATACATGTCGACACACACGTACCGACATACAGCACACACATAGGGAATGCTCTGATAGAGGACAGGACCCACTAGCCCTTTGGGGAGACAGAGGGAGAGTTTGCCAGCACACACCAAAACGCTATAATTATCCAGGGACAACCTTTATATAAGTGTTCCTCCCTTATAGCATTTTAATATATATACATATCGCCAAATCAGTGCCCCCCCTCTCTGTTTTAACCCTGTTTCTGTAGTGCAGTGCAGGGGAGAGCATGGGAGCCTTCCCACCAGCCTTTCTGTGAGGGAAAATGGCGCTGTGTGCTGAGGAGAATAGGCCCCGCCCCCTTTTCGGCGGGCTTCTTCTCCGGAGTTTTAGATATCTGGCAGGGGTTAAATACATCCATATAGCCTCAAGGGCTATATGTGATGTATTTTTCGCCATACAGGTATTATACATTGCTGCCCAGGGCGCCCCCCCCCCAGCGCCCTGCACCCTCCGTGACCGCTGTGTGAAGTGTGCTGACAACAATGGCGCACAGCTGCAGTGCTGTGCGCTACCTGATGAAGACTGAGAGTCTTCTGCCGCCTGGTTCCGGACCTCTTCATCTTCAGCGTCTGCAAGGGGGGTCGGCGGCGCGGCTCCGGGACGAACCCCAGGGCGAGCCCTGTGTTCCGACTCCCTCTGGAGCTATGTCCAGTAGCCTAAGAATCCAATCCATCCTGCACGCAGGTGAGTTGAAAATCTCTCCCCTAAGTCCCTCGATGCAGTGAGCCTGTTGCCAGCAGGACTCACTGAAAATAAAGAACCTAAAAACTTTTTCTAAGTAACTCTTTAAGAGAGCCACCTAGATTGCACCCTTCTCGGCCGGGCACAAAAACCCAACTGAGGCTTGGAGGAGGGTCATAGGGGGAGGAGCCGGTACACACCATGTGATCCTAAAAGCTTGCTTTTGTGCCCTGTCTCCTGCGGAGCCGCTATTCCCCATGGTCCTGACGGAGTCCCCAGCATCCACTAGGACGTTAGAGAAATGAATTTATTAAATTTTGGAATAAGTGAAGCGCTGTGAATACTTTCCGGATGCATGCTTTCACTACAACCTCCACAGCCAGAGTAAAATGGTGCAATTACTGTGGGCCTTATATAGAATTCAAAACCCACGAGAATCTGACAGTGGGAGAATGATGTTGGATACCCCGAACTGGACTTGGATACAAGCTCGGATAGCAATGTTCATGTGGGATTCAGTTCCCAGAGAACCAAACCCGCTCATCTCTACTTAGAATTGGTGAGTTCTGAAGTCATTAGGAAAACTTACCAAAGGTTTATTGTGATCAATTATGGTATACAGTATGCTGCATTTCACACAGACATGCATGCCATCATGCTATGACAAAGATGTGGAACTATGTTTTTTGGTGCTGCATATTTACTTTGTAGCTTGATTCTGCACATGAGACAAATGAGACACTTTCAAATGTGTCTTCTTTGGATCCCAAACACATACAGTTAAAATGTAATATCGGTGGTATACTCTGGGGAGAATTAAATTAGTTGTGGTCAATTACAGTGGCTAATTGATCCCCAGGGGGTAATTCAATTCCCCCAACAGCCGGCACTACTGGGGACTGTAATTTACCTGCCGGAGGCAGAAGAAACATAATCCCTGATAACTGCATTGGGTACTCCTTCTCAAGTGCAAACCCAGCACCGGCTCTATGAGCTGGTCCTGGTTCAAGAAATATGGGGGTTCAAGAAATATGGAGTTTGTCAGTGTAAGGGTCCCCCGTAGTTCACTGACCCTGCACCGGGCTTTTGAGACGGTCCTGGTTCCAGAATCCTCAGAAAGTGGGGACCCCCCATTAAAGGGTTCCCCCCGGAGGATCCCCCAGGCCTAGAGTGAAGCCCACGGCTATCCCAGGCACCTATGAGTGGTTGAGGCTGAGTTGATAGCAATCAGTTTAAGTCAGAATATATTGTCTTTAACAGGAGGACTACAGATCCCAGCAAGTATATTTGCATGCTGGTACTTAGAGAACCACAAGTACCAGCATTTGAGGCATTAAGGGTATCTATAATCCCCCTGAAAAGAATATTAAAATAAAGTACACACACCGTCAACAGTATAACTTTAATAAGCACACTCATATATACTCACCTTGTCCCTGATGCCGCTTGGTCCACTTGGCCAAGTCGAATCCGCTACCTTAGAGAGGGGCGGGGGTGGGGGTGAATCCATGCTCAACCTGTCCTAGAGATGATCATTCCTCTTGTCCATGTAGGATTCCCTGTGCAGTAAAAATAAATTCACCCAAACCAATCCAGACCTAGAGGAGCTATATGTGTATACACATATAGCTCCTCTCCACAAAGGCCAGTCAAATGCCAATCAGCAACTGTTACTGTGGGAAAAGGCCGCTAATTGGCTCTTAGTGCCCTGACTTTCAATCATTAGCAGCCTGGCTATGGAATATGCTTGCGCTATGTAAGTAGTTATTGATAATAAAAAAAACCTTACTAAGATCAGTTTAGGTACAAAATGTCCAGTGAACCAGCAACCAATGAGCAATTAGCTTTTATCTTTCTCGTACAAATTATATAATTAAAACAAACTTCTGATTGCTATGATTCAGCACAACTTTGGAACCTTAATGCAATGTTAGTAAATAAGTACTTCTGTCTACAGTTACTACAACAGATCAACGCTAATGGCTAATTGGATGCTTTAAGAACTGCACATTTGCACCAAGTAAACAATTGCCTTACAACTTTACATATAAGTTTTAAGAGGCATTTTACTCTAGACATGATTCCTGTAATAGTTTAGTTAATCTGTATTTGACCCCAACACCCAAACGATTTTGGGGAAAATTAAAATAAAGTAATTAAAGAAAAAAGTCTAAAGACACTTTTGAGCATTGGAAGCAAAAACAGATTTGCAAAGCAGAAATAAAACACATTTCTTGATTCATTCTTAATTCATCCTTTAGATCATAATGCACAATTATGTCCATAAATATTTGTGTATACATATACACATACGCAAATATTTCACTTAGTTTTAATAACAACAATCATTAAACAAAAACCAATATCATACAATAGTGTACATCGGAAATTCATTTATACAGAAGCCTTGAAGAAAAAGCAACATACAGTATAGTAAAAGAAAGTCTTCTGTAAAAGAACATTTACACACAAAAGTATTTCAGTTGATTCAGTGGGACTAGATACTTTGTTATGCAGTAAAGAAGTTTCAATGTCATTGCCAATTTGTAAAGATGCTGTCTATGTGTGAATCATATTTTCTTGTAATATAATTAGAATTTTCTGACATTTAAAAAGACATTTTCTCTAGCCTCCCCCCCCCCCCTCTTTCTCTTCCCATCTAAACAAATATGTTATCAGAAACTGTGTAATATCTGAAGTATAGAAGGATGTAGGGGCTAAAAATTTTGTGGTCAGTGCCATAGCTTTCAACTACTTGTCCCATATTAATCTTAAAGAATCCTTCTCTAATACCCCGGCCCTTTCAGACCCGCCACCAATATCCCAGGTTCTTGCATGTAGCAACGAGTATGGGACTCGGGATCGACAGTGTCTAGGTTGACACACATTAGGTCGACACCTATTGGTTGACAGTGACTAGGTCGACCTGAAGAAGGTCGACATGGAAAAAGGTCGACATGAGTTTTTAATGTTTTTTTGGTGTCGTTTTCTCTGTAAAGTGACGGGGAACCCCAATTAGTGCAACGTGTCCCCTCGGTTACCGTTCCCAATGGTAGTCCACGTGGATCATAAAGTATGAAAAAGTTTAAAAAATTATTATTATTTTTTTAAAAACTCATGTCGACCTTTTTGCCATGTCGGCCTAATGGTTGTGTCGACCTATTTCCTGTGTCGACCTAACATGTGTCAACCTAGGCAGTGTTGACCTGGAGTCCAGATACCGTAGAAACACAAGATATTGTGCATTGTGAAAGCACCCAATTGATATAACACGGGTCCAGTGACCCGGCATTTCAACTCCAGCAACAACCAGGGTTGAACACGGCTTCAACCCGGGTAACGGTGAAATGTGAACGGGAAAGCGGGGTCGATGCGACCCAACACCTTTCATCTAATAGGAAGAGCTGGCCTTTGGATATAATGTCATCTGCAAGTGCTGCCTACGCACATAACGCAGTTATGCCATCGACCAGGCAATAAGCCGGTCAATGCTGCCAGTCTGAAAAAGGTCTCAGCTGGGTTGCACCCAGAATGTACCCATATACAAACCCCAGGTACGCCAGAGCATTAGCGGTCTGAAAGAGGTGTAACTAGACACTCCTCTCAAACAAACTCCACCTTTATTGTTTCCTTATTCCAAGCCTGTAACTCACAGCTGATTTAGCTATACACAGTACACGTTTTTTTTAATTATGTATTTCAAATGGAAAAAAAAAATCTGTATAGTATTTTTTGTTGAGATTTTCTAGAACAGAAGGGATTACACCTCCACCATACAGTGGGTTCAGTATGATTTCTTGATGGATACCAACAGTGGCATCCCATCCATCAGAATCCTGACAGCCCCCTCTAAAGTACCCTAACCCTCCTCTGCCCTCTACCCTAACCCTCCCTTGTGGGTGCCTAAACCTAACCCTCCCAGGTGGTACTTAACCCTAACCCTCCCGGGTAGTGGCTAACCCTAACCCTCCTGGGTGGTGCCTAACCCTAACCTTCCCTTCCCCACTGCCTAAAACTAACCCTCCACCCTTGGTACCTAAACCTAACCTCCCCTTCTTTGTGTCTAAACCTAACCCCCCTCCCCGGTCCCTAACCCTAACCTTCCCGACCCTGCACACTAACCCTAACCCCCCTTCTTCTGCCTAAAACTACCTCCCCCCCAACCCCTGCGGAAGGACACCAGCACGTCCTACTGTTAGGACGATCATGATGCCGCTGTCGGTATTGTGATGCTGGTATCCCGTGCGGTGTCAGTATCTAGACGCCGGGTTTGCATCCTCCTTCGGGATCCCAGTGTCAATATATCGACCGCCGGGATCCCGTCCGTCGGGAAGCTAACTGCTTCCCCATACAGTATATTCAGGATGTTATACACAGAGCTGGACTGTGGCATGAAGGGCCCACCAGGAAAATTCACCGTTAGGGGCCCATGCTTAAGGGGTATGATCAGTCACCAGAGGGAGTATGGCCAACCATTGCAGAAAAACGACATCAGGTCTAGTAAATGGGTAATTCCTGCAATTGTAAAAACTATTTAACTATGAAGCTCTTACCATTGGAATGACATACATAATTGTAGGTTAATGAATAAATGCAGAGCTACAATGCTATTCCAATCACTGGCAGGAACTGTGTTCATTATGCTAAAGCACACAGCCAATAAGTGGAGGGGACAGGGGTGTGTCGTGACTGCCAACTTTGATTGGCAAAAGGGTAAATCTTGGTGTAGTTTCTATAGAAGAAAACCAAGCACCTGTGTTATTCATAGTCCTTCTCCACCATGTAACTGACACTCTAATAGAGTAACAATGTATTATTCCAGTGCACATTCCGGAATCTGACTCCTAGGGGCAGAGCCGGCGACAGGGGGGTCAAAGGGGACACCTGTACCGGGCCCCAAGGATCAGAGTGGCCCCAAGGATATGCCACTTAGTGCCTGGCAGTGATGTGAGCCATCTTGTCCAAACAGGGCAGCGGGCTGTACGCGGTGTGGGAGCAGCCTCAG
Source organism: Pseudophryne corroboree (assembly GCF_028390025.1). NCBI lineage: Eukaryota > Metazoa > Chordata > Amphibia > Anura > Myobatrachidae > Pseudophryne > Pseudophryne corroboree. The sequence goes on along the minus strand of NC_086448.1, from coordinate 550,650,032 downwards.
AGTGACAGGAGCCTCTCACACACAGTGACTGTGCGGCACGAGTGTGTGCCTGCTCATGGCAGCAGCACTGTTGGATGGCATTCTGATGCCCTGTCCTCTTCTGGTGTGGTGTTCGGGCCACATTGAGCATGCTGTGCAGTGTTTGGGTCTGGATACTGGGGAGTACAGTGCAGGTGAGTGGATTGGTGAGGGGATACAGGGCTTTGAGATGGGGTGTGGGAGCTGGGAATGCAGCATGGAGTCATTGGGGAGAAACAGACTGTGGAGTGCTTGGGAGGAAGGAGAGAGGGAGACACAGACTGTGGTGTGTGTGAGGGAGTAAGGAGAGCTATACATATTTATATATATGTATATATGTGTATAAATAATATATATATATATATATATATATATATATATACACAGAGGAAAAACCACAGCACTCACCACACCAGAAGCGGGGCACAGCTATGCACTTACCACTCACAGGGTGGGGTGCATGTAACACTGCACTCTCCACCACAGAAGCGGGGTACACAGCTGTACTTACCACTCACAGGGCGGGGTGCATGTAGCCCATGACCACATCGCTCTAATAAATACAAACAGAGAACCCAGCACTCACCAAAGTAAACTCACTTATCCTCAACAATTCAATAAATAACTGAAGTCAGGTTTAAGACTCTGTGATAGTGTAGGACCTGCATGAAGGTGGGGTACCTTGAAAATCGGTATGCAGGCTTCCGTGCATTGGCCAATCCACCAACTAAACCCCCATCATTTATTTATTGAATTGTTGAGGATAAGTGAGTTTACTTTGGTGAGTGCTGGGTTCTCTGTTTGTATATATATATATATATATATATATAGCTGAATAACCCGGCACTCACCCGCTCACCAACGGTATTTCACTTTGCTCCCATGCCTTCCAGAATCGGGGTGTGAAGCCCGCAATACAGTTTCCCAAACAGGCGGCACTTGGAGTCTTTCAAAGGTGCATAAAGTGCTTTATTGCAGTGCTGTCATCATATCAACAGTTTCGGGGTCGCAGCCCCTTCATCAGGATAACCATACAAACAAAGATTGAGTGTTTAAATACCTTAAACCCACACCAGTCCTCCTCGCTGCCTCCAATCACGCCGCCCGCTTTCCGGTCATGTCCACCAGGAAGTGACACGTACCTTGATCCAACCAGCTAACTTGTTGGGGCTGAAACGTGTTGGGGCAGGCCTTTTAGCGGTGAAACATCTGATTACTAATAACCCACGATATAAGGCCCGGACATCAGTTTCTTTCTTAGTTTACTAGAATTCACACTCACCCACAATTATTTTTTGTTTGAAAAAAGTTTTTTCATTCAGCGCACTGGTTGCGCGATGGGGTCGGCGGTCGCGCCGGCCTTCGCAAATACTTACATGTGGGGAGTGGAGAGGGAACTGTTTTTTCAGGATGTGGAGGTAACATCTCAGATTTGGTTATACCAAAGATACACAGATTATGTGTTGATATTGTGGAAAGATGGTGAAATTTCCCTTAAAACCATCATTGAACAACATAATTTAACAGATAGTCCTATCAAGTTCACCATGGTGAGTCACTTTACCCAGATTAATTTTCTGGATGTGAGTATAACAATTAAGGAAGGTAAGATTACAACAAGTATGTTTTCAAAACCTACTGATAGGAACAATCTGTTAAAGTATGATAGTTTCCACCCTAGGTCCACAGTACAAGGTCTCCCATATTCGCAGTTTTTGCGTGTATGCCGGATTAATAGTAACTGTGAAGAAAGGGATCTGCAGCTTGAGCAGATGTTTCAGAAGTTTATCCAGAGAGGCTATCCTGTGGAGGAATTAAGAAAGGCTAGGTCAAAAGCTTTAAGCAAACCACGTGAGAGACTCCTGGAACCTGGGTTTAAGAAGCAATGCAAAGGGAGATATCCCTGGGTTACACAATATAATTCCAGCAGTCCTCAAATAGCCAGAAATGTTAAAAAGCTCTGGCCTATTGTATCCACTGATAAAGAGTTGGGTGAAGTTTACCTGTCTAAATTATTGTTTGGCTATTCTAAAAACAAAAGTATACGGGATATGGTTGTGAAGACTGATTTATCTAAATTTAAAGCATCCAAAACACCCTTTTTATCACGTAAAAATGGTTGTTTCCGTTGTAGTGGGTGTGTAACCTGTAGCTATTTAAGCACAGGTGATACATTTCAACACCCACAAACCAGGAAAAAATATTTTATACGTTACCCTTTATCATGTGATTCTAAATTCATAGTTTATCTGATTACCTGCCCCTGCGGTATGACATACGTGGGAAAAACTGATTGTAAATTTAAGATCAGAATGGCGCAGCATCGGTATGCCATTAGGGAAGCTTATAAGTTGGGCCACAGTGATCAACCTGTGGCCAGACACTTCTTATTGGCAAAACACAGTATGGCAACCTTGCGCTATAAAATTATCGATCAGGTCCCAGGAAGTTTGAGGGGAGGAGACAGATCGAAGAAATTACTACAGAAAGAGGCGATGTGGATATTTAAACTAAACACGCAATCCCCGAAGGGTTTAAATGAGTCTCAGCCTTAGATGCTTTTTGTGATACAGGGTGTCTAGACTCTGTGTTACATTTGTAACAATTTAAGCCAACTTGAGCTATGATCTGTTACGTTTTGTTACACAATGATGCATAGTCTTAAAAGGAGATAGAAGAATTAGCCCTGCTGTATGGGACATATTCTAATGTTAGATCGATACTAGGTTTATAAGAATATTGTTAGTAATCAGTCATATATGTGTGATTCTGTGTATAACCCTTATTAGAAATGTTGGAAACAGCGTTGTTATATTTGCTCCTATAAAGTATTGCACGTGTAGTTTGTTTACATTTTGTATGTTAGTAACGGAGTGGTTTCTATGGTAACCTCTCTTTCAGCCCCAACACGTTAGCTGGTCGGATCAAGGTACGTGTCACTTCCTGGTGGACATGACCGGAAACCGGGCGGCGTGATTGGAGGCAGCGAGGAGGACTGGTGTGGGTTTAAGGTATTTAAACACTCAATCTTTGTTTGTATGGTTATCCTGATGACGGGGCTGCGACCCCAAAACTGTTGATATGATGACAGCACTGCAATAAAGCACTTTATGCACCTTTGAAAGACTCCAAGTGCCGCCTGTTTGGGAAACTATATATATATATATATATATATATATAAAAACAGATTCTTATATAGTGCAGCAAATTCCGTTAATACACATATAATCTGAGGGGGCCCAGAGAAATCACTGTACCGGACCCCAGGAAATCTGCTGCCAGCCCTGCCTAGGGGAGCAGATTAGCCCTCAGGCAGTGGAGCCCACTGGGGATTTCCCCTATATCCCTATGGGCCAGTCAGACCCTGGTTATTAAACACACGTAAAGCCGTATATGAATACAGTAAGATACAGTATACTCATATGTGATAATTTTATACAATTTTTCAATATCTATGTCATTCTTAGCCTTCACCACCACCTACTCCACTCTCCAACCAACAAGCACTACCACTATATAAAGGCTAATAAGCATAAATAGATATAATATGACCAAAAAAAGTTTATAAAATATATAAAGTATTGCAGATACAAATTATCATTACATCACTTAAATATAATTAATGGGTAATTTTAAATATTTTTGCTTGAAATCTATACTGGAATGAATAGTTCAAGGTTTTAGCACAAAGAAATTAATATACAGGTTGAGTATCCCTTATCCAAAATGCTTGGGACCAGACGTATTTTGGATATTGGATTTTTCCGTATTTTGGAATAATTGCATACCATAATGAGATATCATGGCGATGGGACCTAAGTCGGAGCACAGAATACATTTATGTTACATATACACCTTATACACACAGCCTGAAGGTTATTTAATACAATATTTTAAATAACTTTGTCTATTAAACGAAGTGTGTGTACATTGAGTCATCAAAAAACAAAGGTTTCACCATCTCACTCTCATTCAAAAACGTCCGTATTTCGGAATATTCCGTATTTCGGAATATTTGGATATGGGATACTCAACCTGTATTTATAAACATATATGCATAAAATAACTTAATTTAGGCAAATTAATTAGTGATCATCAAATAAAAATCTCAATACCAAATAATAAATGAAAATGAAAATTGAGATTTTAGGAAAAAAACTTTTACCCACTGTTTGTTGCAGTTCAATTAATAACCAAATAACTGTATTACAAATACAAAATGTTTGTTCCATTGAGTGGAATGAGCTGAACATATGTTGTGAATTATAAAATGAATTCACGATGATAGCAAAGCACTTCTGTTATCCCCAGACAGTCATATCATATGTTTTCAGATATGTAAGTGAATGTTCTTCTGTGATCTGCATAATCCCTGGTAGCCAGTGCATAAAATAGCCCATTCCCTGGTGTTCAGTGTACAACAGAGCCCATTCCGTTTGTCAGGTGTACATTTAAACCCAAGTAGCTAATGTTCATCATCAACCCAGTGGATAATAAACCTATTTTCCTGTACATGTGTTTGTAAAAATTTATTTTTTAGAAGCCATTTACAGTAGGTAAATCTTATGGGGCAGCTTTTAATATTTTGTTTTTTCATTTGTAAAGAGCCTGACAAATAATATACACAAGTTGATTAAAAGTTAACTTCATAGACTAGAAAACTATTTAAGGACTTACCTTTCATATTTTATATTCTTTGTTTGCACTGTTCCTCTAATCCACATGTGACACCATCAGTACAGAACCTCTTCTAACCTGATCACCAAACTGCTCACTTAACTGAATAAGGCAAGAGTGAGTGTTGGTGCCCCACCTTTTTCATAAATCATTTTATTGCTGACACTGAAGTGTACACACAATTGGAGTTTTCCCAAAGCAATATGCATCAGGTGGAAAATGTCTTTATTTGGCTCCTCCTACTACCTAGCAATTTCAAAATGTTCCAGGTGCTATGGGTTGTCGGGAGATGTTTGTATCCTCTTATAATAAGAATGATAAATTCTCACATACTAGGACTAGATGCTAATCTAGTTGGCTACAGTGGTACACATGGCTTCCAATTGTATCACCTTATTTTTCTTATATGTTTGTATAATTGCGTGTGTACCTCTACTAAAAGCGACTGAAAAACCCCTCACAAATGTTGAACAACTTTATTGTACATGCAGGTCATTATAACCCATAATATATGATGATCTGTTCAATATGAAAGAGCAAGATACAAGTGTTCACCAGATTAATTTTGCACATTTACTATGCACATATTTGTTTTACATTTATTTTACATTCATATTTTTTGCTGGAAATGTAACACTTATTTTACATTCATATTTGGCTGGAGATGTAGTGTTGCCTTGAAAAAGAAATAGAGACCCACCTAAATAATACCATTTTCCTGTGCCATATCCCTATATTTTCTAACTATATCCTACTTTGACTTGTAATACTGCCAATATGGCTGACAAATATTCATCTATATTTTGTATGTACTTCTGGCAGTAAAGAGGCATAGAAGGAAGTTCCATTTTGAAAATTAATTTCCTTGTACAGTCAGTTTTATTATTTTTTGGCATATGCTCAATCAATTAAACGGTTGAGGTTAAAATAAATCATACAAAAATATCCACTTGTTAAATATAGCCTGCCATTGTGATGCTTAGTCTTATTGCCGGTAGATGTAATTCACCTCCTATAGCAAAGCCTCTTCAAACTCGATGCTCAAGACTTACTAACAGCCCAGGTGTAAGGATAGCCATGCTTGAACGCAGACAGTTAAATCAAAATGATTGCCAACTAACCTGGACTGTTAAAATAGGTACTGTACAATTTTTTGGCTAATTTGCCATTTATCGGGTGATCAGCTTGTTTTTTGGTGTAGTGTGTAGGCCTGGCCCTTTTGAGAAAATGACAATAAAACAGCCCAAAACCATACATAAACACTCTACTTCAATTATCAGATCATTTATACTTTCCAAGAGAAATTAGACAAAAGGTCCAGATATCGTGCAGTGTGCGGGCATTTTTATCTGCCCATATTGTTTACGGTTTTTGATACTACATCATCCACCTTGCAGGCAGACAAATGTAAGAAAATTGGCAGGTTGTAACAAAACATTGCTAAGCGTGTAGTGCTGATATCATGACTTTTGAACTGCCAGATCAAATCACGCTCTTTGTCGGTTTGATCGGAAAATCGCTGTAGTGTGTGTCTTGAGGACCAAGTTTAAGAAGCACTGTTCTATAACGGGATCTACAGTACATGGTTGAACTACATTTATTTTGTGTTTTGGAGTACTTAAATATAACACTTTGAAATGCAAATCCTTTACAAACACTGCCATATGGTGTGTTGTCTGTACTATTCATAATGAGGGAAGCTGCAAAGATACATTATTTGACATTAGCTGCATTGGTGAGCCCAGTTAAAGTTGCTGAACAAGGACCTACATAATTCACACTAATAATATAACTAGTGAGACTCTTTGCCAACTCTCTAAATGTATAGTCTCTAATAATGTAGACTTCATTTAACCACTTTACTGATTATTACCTTCAAAACCATTCATATTGGGGGGGTTTTATTCAATATGGTTTACAAAGTATTTTTTTAAATATTTAAATAATATATTGTATACATCTGCAGAATGGATCTCCACACCAAAAACTGGGAGACACAGTGGTCTGGTGCATTCGCATGTGATCTGAACGTGCCAGTTAAGCGGTTAACATTGCATGAACAGGTAAGGCTAATTAAATCCAAAACACATACTAAGAATACTGTGTTTAGAAAATGTTGTTTGTGGGCCCAAATGTGTGGAACCTAGGTTAAATGCAATCTGTCCATGTGTTCTCACTTATTAAAGTGAATATTTACAGAGAAACAAAAAGCAGTTGATTAGTTTTCATTATACATTATTATTGTATACAAATGTTATCAAGGTATTGTATTCCTCCACTGCTGCACATTGTGTGTGATACTGGGGTCTATTCATGAAGCAGTGAAAATACTGGTGAAGTGAACCAGTGGAGAAGTTGCCCCTGGCAGCCAATCAGCTGCTCTGTATAATTTTATAGTATGCAAATTATAAATGTTACGTCAATGCTGATTGGTTGCCATGGGCAACCTCTCCACTTGGGTCACTTCTTCACACTTTCACTGCTTCATGAATAGACCGCACAGTATCTTCCACTGAATTTCCATATTGATAAGACCTTAGATGTTATGTTGCCTTTGCCACCGTACTGTAGTTCCTGTGAAAGAGCAGCATAAGTCTGCTATGCACGCATAATCTTACACATCACCTGTCTAAGGAAGTGCTTCTTTATTTCCAGAAGAGTCATTGTGCTCCTTCTTCTTTCCTGATTTTAAGGAAATCATGAACATATTATTTCTTATGCTCTGAAAATGTTTACACATGGAATAATACATGGTCGAGTCACATTATTATGCGCACCAGCTAATAGCTGGTAACCGCTACAGAGCCTCATACACATCAGGGTTCATCTTAGACACACACCTGGTAGCCCCCAGGTTAATTTTGACGGTGACCTGCTCCACTGTAGCGTGTCAGTTGGCCCTCACGCACCTTCGTAGCCAACATTCACCTCTCACATCAATAGCACGTGGCAGTTTCCACATGAGTTATTTGCAATGGTGCCATTTGTCCAGTCATGGTAAATCTTCATAGCAGCACACGAACAGTTCACATACTGCGCTGTTTCAGAAATACTGCCAACCGAAAGCCAATAATCATCCCTTTTTGCAACTTGGATAAATCGCCCCTTTTACCCATGACGTGTGCAGCCGGCCTATCGCACACCTTATATACCCACCAAGCCAGCGCATGACACATGACGTACTTCATGGGCTACGCGTTGCCGACGTCAAACCTAGGAGGTGGTCAAAATAATGTGACTCGACTGTGTTATTAGTGTAATACATGTTAGACCATCATAAAAAACTTTAAATGTGCACACACATGCACACATACTTATACACATACAGTATATGGCTTGCTAAGGTTCAGCTGGGTACACACTAGGTGATCCTTGATCTTGGCCGACCTCATGACCCATGGAATGATATGTCGGTTAGTTGTAGACACTGAACAATATATTGTGCGACTACATGATATATCGATCAGTGTCCATATCCAGAAGCATGCGGTCGTTCAAGATATCTTCTGATCTGCCTTCACTGCAGGCAGATCAGTAGACTCAATGAACGACCCGCAGGAGCGTGCAGTAGTCCGTACAGACTGGACGATGTGTAAGATATGTCGGACTGATCTGCGGGATTGGACGACATATTGAAAGTACCCAGCTTCACTGTGTATCTGAAACACTGCATCACACAGCTGAATCTTTTGCCAGATACAGCTCTGAAAAAAAAATCCATGAGTGTCAGTTGTAGGTTATATTTATGTTTTACTTCTGTGAGGAGCAGTAACCTCAAGTTGTGTATCTGCCTTTCATTCACTATATCTATATGTTTATATTTATATACAAGTATACTGGACTCGTCATATATCGGGTCACCTCAGTCTTGGTAACCCCACTTACATAATCATTATGTAGATATATAAAAATCTGATGAGTGGTAACAAATTGTGTCATCACACTGGCATATAATAACAGTTGGCATGGCCTCTCTCACTGGTGTCAGTGATGTCACTTCCAGAAAGTTGTGGCATAAGGCACATCTACAGTATCCAAACACTCCTGTTATTTCCCATACATACTCATCACACACCACCTCATGATGAAATCACAAACACTCTTGAACTTCCAACCAACAAAATCACATTATCCACAACCACAAATATATAACGAGATAGATGCAAGAAAAAGTACAAGGGGATGCACAGGCTTCATACACAGAAAAAAAACGCTCAAAGCCCAAAACTATAATGCTAAAGATGAAAAGAAACAAGGTAATGCTAAGGATAATCTATATAAATAAATCAAGCACTAATAAAAAAAATATTAGACACATGAGGGGAAAGAGAGAGGTGGAGAAAGAGGGTGGAAACAGGGTGTGGATCATTGGGTCAATCCTAACTAGGTCAACAGTCATTAGGTCGACCACTATTGGTCGACTAGGTCGACACCTGGACTAGGTCGAGACGATCATGAGGTCGACATGGAAAAAGGTTGACATGAATTTTTGGATTTTTTGGGGGTGTCGTTTTCTTTGTGAAGTGAAAGGGAACCCCAATTAGTGCACCGTGTCCACTTGCATGGCGAGTGAACTTCAGGCAAGGTGCTTCGCTCCGCTACCACAGGTTACTATTCCCAGTCATAGTACACGTGGATCATAAAATAAGAAAACGTTAAAAAAATTAAAAAACATTTTTAAAACTGATGTCAAACTTTTCATGTGTTGACCTTTGCCATGTTGACCTACTGACCATGTCAACCTAATGACCATGTCAACCTAATACATGTCGACCAACAGTAGTCGACCTAATGACTGTCGACCTAAGTGAGGTCGACCTAAAGACCGGATACTGGGGAGACAGAGGAAGAGGAAAAAGGGGAGGTACTGAAGAGAGAGAGGAGCAAAGGGAGAAAACCAAAGCCAAACAGTGCAAGGGACAACATATATCATAAAAAAGTATATCTATCTATCTATCTATCTATCTATCTATATATATATATATATATACATACATACATAAACACAAGTTGAGTATTCCTCATCCATAAATCCAAATGCTCCAAAATCCTACATTTTTGGAGTGAAGACTGAGAAAGTGACGCCTTTGCTTTCTGAGAGTTCAGTGTACACAAACTTAGTTTCTTGCAAAGTATTATTCAAACATCTTGCATAAAATGACCTTCAGGCTATGTGTATAAGGTGTATATGAAACATAATTTATGATTAGACTTGGTCCCATTCCCAAAATATCTCATTATGTATTTGCACAAATCCGAAATTCAAAACACTTTTGGTCCCAAGCATTTCGCAAAGAGGATACTCAGCACTGGTCAGCTTAAATTTGGCAAGACAAAGATTTAGTTAAAGAAGATTTGGCAAATCTTCTATTTCACTAGCTTTAGTTTCATTGGCTCCCCCAATCCATTTAACCAAGCAGAATGACAGTCATCTAACCTTTATTCTGCTGTAACAAATATACTACATTTACAACTAAACACCTTTATTTAAACAAAGCAAGGTTGGTATAATATATTGTGCACAAAAACCAAAATAAAAAAAGATGCTGTAAAGGTGGGTACACACTAGGCGACGTACTCTATGAGCGACGTCGCCTAGTGTTTCCTCTCCTGGGCCGGGAGAGGAACCAGCAACCAGCGCCGCTAACCAGCAATGCGCAGCCCCATCCAAGTTAGTCCAAACTGAGCTGCCTGCACGGCTGACAGTGAGGGTCATTAACGGCCTGCGGGGCCGCGCATTGCTGGTTGGCGGCGGCATACACACTTTCCGAGAGTAAGCGACATCGCTCAGGAGGAGTGAAAATGAGCGACGTGGCTCATTTTCTCGGCAAGTGTGTATGCACCTTTAGAAATGCATTGTAAAAGCAAAGCATATTATTTTTCACATTTTTATGATCTTTATTGTGACTAGCAATATATATATATATATATATAAACTCCAGTCATTTAAACAAATCAATTTCGGTAATTGTTAAAATACTCCATTTACTGTAATGGTCACAATCTGCAAAGGGTAGCTCAATGATTCAAATATACTATCTGACCTAAAATATATTATGTCAATTTAAAGTAGCAAATTTAGATCAAACAATGTGCAAAGCTACTGTATATGCAACAAGTAGCCTTATTTAGTTATTAAATAAGCAATGCAAACAACCACCATTCCACCAAAAAGAATAACATCCTCACAACTGATTTTAAGTCAGAATGTATCCAAACTGCCAATGTTGTTTTAGAACATCAGTAATAGACAATTAATGTAAATATGTTAACCAAATATTAATAATGTTGCAATCTAACCGAGACCACACCACAGGGTTAGTATTCTCAGCACCTCTGTAAACCACTTACAATTCAATGTGTGAAAAGTAGGCCTTTCATGTGATCTATACTACAAAACCGTATTGGGAATATTCATTGTTACCTGGAAAAAGCATTTATTGTGGCTTCAAGCAACAGCTCAGTAAGAAATATATGTGTGACTCTGCATGCATTCTGAAGATTGAAGCGTTTCAACAGATATTTGCAAGAGATGACAAGGCTGACGAATGTGGAAGATTGCACATTGGGACATGTTAAAGACCCTTGGACACACTTAAAGTTAAGCCAATGTAAATTGAACTAAATGGTGTGATAGCAGACCTGATCCATGAAATGGTTTACACATGTGCATGGCTGCCATTGCCTATAGCCAGCTAGCTACTGTAATATCGCAGTGTTCATTTGCTAGTGATATTTACAAATGTTTAGAGATTTTGTGGATCTACCTTATAGGTACTATACAAACAGTCTCCCAAATGCAGACAAATTTTGTCCTCAACACAGAATACAGCTCTTCTGTCGATATATAAAATTTCATTAAAGTTATAAATGGCGCATGTCTTCAGAGTCAAGAGTACACTAGCACCATATCCAAGATCCAGTTGGGATTTCACTGAATAGTTTCAGTGAATCTAGAAACTAAATTTTTTTTATTTTAGCCTGTTATTTATCAAAGCTTGGAGATAGATAAAATTGTGAGCTATAAAGTACTAACCAATCAGCTCCTAATTTACACGTTATAGGCTGTTTCAAAAATGACAGTTAGGACCCGATTGGTTGGTACTTTATCTCTCACAATTTTATCTCTTACCAAGCTTTGATAAATACCTTTCTACGTGGTCAGAATGGGAGGTAAGACTGTCAGAAGATAACTAAGAAAAACCAATGAATCATTATAATGTCCCCTGTTTAATTCTAGAATAAAAATCAGCATTTAAAAATAAGCTCCTGGATTCAATTTTAGATTCACTTGAGATTTAATAAAAAAAGCTTTTCCTTTATGTGCACATTATTTTGATGTGGTATTTTTATTATTAGTATTATCCTTTATTTATATAGCGCCACAACGGATCCGCAGCGCCCATTACACAGTACATAATCAAATGAGCAAACAAGAACACAGCACTTACAGTACAGGACAATATAGGATAGGTATAGAAAACCCGGGGTTAGGTGCCATCAAAGGGAGTATGGAGTATAAGATAGTGTAAGTAAGAAAAGGAAAGACACATGAGGAAAGAATATTACTAAGGAAAATATAATAAAAAACCATTAATGGTAACTAGCACATATTCATGTTCGATAATGAATACAGTATTTAAATAAATGGGCCTATAAGGTAAATAATTGGGCACATCAGTTGCTTCCAGGACGATTATGTAAATATTGCGGTAAAGAATATGCCTCCGATATAGTTATTGTTGTTTTTCCAACCACATCTTCACTGTCATGGTACACATTCATTTGTACATGCATCAATTTAAGTCAGCTGATCAGGAAATGTGCGTGCAAAATGTGAAATGCATTCCTTTATTTTAGTGTAAGTTTGTGGACATCAGTGGTAGCAATCATGTTAAAAATTAGAAGGTTTTTTTTTTTTAACAGACATGTATCTATAGTTGCAGAAATTACCTAAAGACCAAACCAAGCAAAACATTACATGATAAAAGTTAATTGAAAAAGGTCATTAAAATACACAAGTTAAGAAAGACAAAATGGAGATACGTACAAAAAATGTACTTTTAATACTCATGTGTAAAAATACATGAGGAATTACAGTAGTAACTGCAGGAAAATTAAACATTTTGTTATTAACAGTTTAGGTTACTCACCAGATGAAAAACTGTATTTGTAACTCAAACAGTTGTAGGTACAGTAACGGTAACAGTTTCCTTTGGTTGCAAGCAATAAACGATGTGTGCTTACCTAGCACAGGGTCCACTTAAATAACCAACATAAAGGAGCGGGGAGGGGCACCTTCATAGGATACTAATTTTAAATATATATATATATATATATATATATATATATATATATCCAATGTGTGAGGGGAGTATGCTTCTCAGCTTCTTAAATTGGGATTTTACACTCTAATGTGATTTAAAAAACCAGATGCTGCTTCTGTGGAAAAAGAACTGAAGAGTGGTAGTAAATGACCATAATTGGCCATATTCATAAGCTAATTGAATACATACAAACCAAAGAATGAACAAGGAAGTAGAATCTGCCCTAAGTAATGAGATTATGTATAACTGGGATACATATTTTGTGGCATATTTTGTTCAGTTTTCCAAGGGCTTACAAATAGGAATGTCAAATTTCACACATGGAATTGTGTGTAAAAAATAAGAATTTACTTACCGATAATTCTATTTCTCGGAGTCCGTAGTGGATGCTGGGGTTCCTGAAAGGACCATGGGGAATAGCGGCTCCGCAGGAGACAGGGCACAAAAAAGTAAAGCTTTACTAGGTCAGGTGGTGTGCACTGGCTCCTCCCCCTATGACCCTCCTCCAGACTCCAGTTAGGTACTGTGCCCGGACGAGCATACACAATAAGGGAGGCATTTTGAATCCCGGGTAAGACTCATACCAGCCACACCAATCACACCGTACAACTTGTGATCTAAACCCAGTTAACAGTATGACAACAGAAAGGGCCTCTTAAAGATGGCTCCTTAACAATAACCCGAATTAGTTAACAATAACTATGTACAAGTATTGCAGATAATCCGCACTTGGGATGGGCGCCCAGCATCCACTACGGACTCCGAGAAATAGAATTATCGGTAAGTAAATTCTTATTTTCTCTATCGTCCTAAGTGGATGCTGGGGTTCCTGAAAGGACCATGGGGATTATACCAAAGCTCCCAAACGGGCGGGAGAGTGCGGATGACTCTGCAGCACCGAATGAGAGAACTCCAGGTCCTCCTTTGCCAGGGTATCAAATTTGTAAAATTTTACAAACGTGTTCTCCCCCGACCACGTAGCTGCTCGGCAGAGTTGTAATGCCGAGACCCCTCGGGCAGCCGCCCAAGATGAGCCCACCTTCCTTGTGGAGTGGGCTTTTACAGTTTTAGGCTGTGGCAGGCCTGCCACAGAATGTGCAAGTTGAATTGTGTTACAAATCCAACGAGCAATCGACTGCTTAGAAGCAGGTGCGCCCAACTTGTTGGGTGCATACAATATAAACAGCGAGTCAGATTTTCTGACTCCAGCCGTCCTTGAAATGTATATTTTTAAGGCTCTGACAACGTCCAACAACTTGGAGTCCTCCAAGTCGCTAGTGGCCGCAGGTACCACAATAGGTTGGTTCAGATGAAATGCTGATACCACTTTAGGGAGAAAATGCGGACGAGTCCGCAGTTCTGCCCTATCCGAATGGAAGATTAGATAAGGACTTTTATAAGATAAAGCCGCCAATTCAGATACTCTCCTGGCAGAGGCCAGGGCTAGTAACATAGTCACTTTCAATGTGAGATATTTCAAATCCACCTTTTTCAATGGTTCAAACCAATGGGATTTGAGGAAATCTAAAACTACATTTAGATCCCACGGTGCCACCGGAGGCACCACAGGAGGCTGTATATGCAGTACTCCCTTGACAAAAGTCTGGACCTCAGGGACAGAGGCCAATTCTTTTTGGAAGAATATTGACAGGGCCGAAATTTGAACCTTAATGGATCCCAATTTGAGACCCATAGATAATCCTGATTGCAGGAAATGTAGGAAACGACCCAGTTGGAATTCCTCCGTCGGAACACTCCGATCCTCGCACCACGCTACATATTTTCGCCAAATGCGGTGATAATGTTTCACGGTGACTTCCTTCCGTGCCTTAATCAAGGTAGGAATGACTTCTTCTGGAATGCCTTTCCCTTTTAGGATCTGGCGTTCAACCGCCATGCCGTCAAACGCAGCCGCGGTAAGTCTTGAAAAAGACAGGGACCCTGCTGTAGCAGGTCCCTTCTCAGAGGTAGAGGCCACGGTTCGTCCGTGAGCATCTCTTGAAGTTCCGGATACCAAGTCCTTCTCGGCCAATCCGGAACCACTAGTATTGTTCTTACTCTTCTTTGCCGTATGATCTTCAATACCTTTGGTATGAGCGGCAGAGGAGGAAACACATACACTGACTGGTACACCCAAAGAGTTACCAGTGCGTCCACAGCTATTGCCTGTGGATCTCTTGACCTGGCGCAATATTTGTCCAGTTTCTTGTTGAGGCGAGACGCCATCATGTCTACAATTGGTCTTTCCCAACAGTCTATTAACATGTTGAAGACTTCTGGATGTAGACCCCACTCTCCCGGATGAAGATCGTGTCTGCTGAGGAAGTCTGCTTCCCAGTTGTCCACGCCCGGGATGAACACTGCTGACAGTGCTATCACGTGATTCTCCGCCGAGCGAAGAATCTTGGCAGCTTCTGCCATTGCACTCCTGCTTCTTGTGCCGCCCTGCCTGTTTACATGGGCGACCGCCGTGATGTTGTCCGACTGAATCAACACCGGCTTTCCTTGCAGGAGAAGTTCCGCCTGGCTTAGAGCATTGTAGATTGCTCTTAGTTCCAGAATGTTTATGTGAAGAGACTTTTCCAGACTCGTCCATACTCCCTGGAAGTTTCTTCCTTGTGTGACTGCTCCCCAGCCTCTCAGGCTGGCGTCCGTGGTCACCAGGATCCAATCCTGAATGCCGAATCTGCGGCCTTCTAATAGGTGAGCCTTCTGCAACCACCACAGAAGTGACACCCTTGTCTTTGGTGACAGGGTTATTCGCAGGTGCATCTGCAGATGCGACCCTGACCATTTGTCCAACAGATCCCTTTGGAATATTCTTGCATGGAATCTGCCGAATGGAATTGCTTCGTAAGAAGCCACCATTTTTCCCAGGACTCTTGTGCATTGATGTACTGACACCTTTCCTGGTTTTAGGAGGTTCCTGACCAGATCGGATAACTCCTTGGCTTTTTCCTCTGGAAGGAAAACCTTTTTCTGAACCGTGTCCAGAATCATTCCTAGGAACAGCAGACGAGTTGTCGGGATTAAATGGGATTTTGGAATATTCAGAATCCACCCGTGTTGTCTTAGCACCTCTTGAGATAGTGCTAAAGCTGTCTCCAGCTGTTCTCTGGACCTTGCCCTTATTAGGAGATCGTCCAAGTATGGGATAACTAATACGCCTTTTCTTCGAAGAAGAATCATCATCTCGGCCATTACCTTGGTAAAGACCCGAGGCGCCGTGGACAATCCGAACGGCAGCGTCTGAAACTGATAGTGACAGTTTTGAACAATGAACCTGAGGTACCCCTGGTGTGCGGGGTAAATCGGAACGTGTAGATACGCATCCTTGATGTCCAAGGATACCATAAAGTCCCCTTCTTCCAGGTTCGCTATCACTGCTCTGAGTGACTCCATCTTGAACTTGAACTTTTTTATGTAGAGGTTCAAGGACTTCAGATTTAGAATAGGCCTTACCGAGCCATCCGGCTTCGGTACCACAAATAGAGTGGAATAATACCCCTTTCCTTGTTGTAATAGGGGTACTTTGACTATCACCTGCTGAGCGTACAGCTTGTGAATGGCTTCCAACACCCTCTCCCTTTCGGAAGAGACGGTTGGTAAGGCAGACTTCAGGAAACGATGAGGAGGATCCGTCTCTAATTCCAACCTGTACCCCTGAGATATTATCTGCAGGATCCAGGGGTCTACCTGCGAGTGAGCCCACTGCGCGCTGTAATTTTTGAGACGGCCCCCCACTGTCCCCGAGTCCGCTTGAGAGGCCCCAGCGTCATGCTGAGGTTTTTGCAGGAGCCGGGGAGGGCTTCTGTTCCTGGGAAGGAGCTGCCTGTTGGTGTCTCTTCCCTCTTCCTCTGCCTCGTGGCAGGTACGACAAGCCCTTTGCTCTCTTATTTTTGTAGGAGCGAAAAGGCTGCGGTTGAAAGGTCGGTGCCTTTCTCTGTTGGGGAGTGACTTGAGGTAAAAAAGTGGATTTCCCGGCAGTAGCCGTGGCCACCAAGTCTGATAGACCAACTCCAAATAACTCCTCCCCTTTATACGGCAAAACCTCCATGTGACGTTTTGAATCCGCATCGCCTGTCCACTGTCGTGTCCATAAGGCTCTTCTGGCTGAAATGGACATAGCACTCACCCGAGATGCCAGTGTGCAAATATCCCTCTGTGCATCACGCATATAGATAAATGCATCCTTTATTTGTTCTAACGACAGTAAAACATTGTCCCTATCTAGGGTATCAATATTTTCAATCAGGGATTCTGACCAAACTACTCCAGCACTGCACATCCAGGCAGTTGCTATAGCTGGTCGTAGTATAACACCTGCATGTGTGTATATATTCTTTTGAATAACTTCCATCTTTCTATCTGATGGATCCTTAAGTGCGGCCGTCTCAGGAGAGGGTAACGCCACTTGTTTGGATAAGCGTGTGAGCGCCTTGTCCACCTTAGGGGGTGTTTCCCAGCGCGCCCTAACCTCTGGCGGGAAAGGGTATAATGTCAATAACTTTTTTGAAATTATCAACTTTTTATCAGGAGCAACCCACGCTTCATCACACACGTCATTTAATTCTTCTGATTCAGGAAAAACTGTTTGTAGTTTTTTCACACCATACATAATACCCTGTTTTACGGTATCTGTAGTATCAGCTAAATGTAACGTCTCCTTCATTGCCAAAATCATATAACGTGTGGCCCTACTGGAAAATACGTTTGAATTTCTACCGTCGTCACTGGAATCAGTGCCCGTGTCTGGGTCTGTGTCGACCGACTGAGGCAAAGGGCGTTTTACAGCCCCTGACGGTGTTTGAGGCGCCTGGACAGGCATTAATTGATTGTCCGGCCGCCTCATGTCCTCAACTGACTGTTTAAGGGAAGATAAACCATCACGTAATTCCACAAATAAAGGCATCCATTCTGGTGTCGACCCCCTGGGGGGTGACATCTGCATATTTGGCAATTGCTCCGCCTCCACACCAATATCGTCCTCATACATGTCGACACCACGTACCGACACACACCGCAAACTCACAGGGAATGCTCTAATGAAGACAGGACCCACTAGCCCTTTTGGGGAGACAGAGGGAGAGTCTGCCAGCACACACCACAAAGCGCTATATATACAAGGGATATCCTTATATTAAGTGCTCCCTTATAGCTGCTTTAATATATATATATATAGCCATTAATGTGCCCCCCCTCTCTGTTTTACCCTGTTTCTGTAGTGCAGTGCAGGGGAGAGACCTGGGAGCCGTTCTGACCAGCGGAGCTGTGACAGAAAATGGCGCCGTGTGCTGAGGAGATAGGCCCCGCCCCTTTTTCGGCGGGTTCTTCTCCCGCTATTTTTCCAGTCAGGCAGGGGTTAAATATCTCCATATAGCCCCTATGGGCTATATGTGAGGTATTTTTAGCCTTGTATAAGGTTTATATTTGCCTCTCAGAGCGCCCCCCCCCAGCGCTCTGCACCCTCAGTGACTGCCCAGTGAAGTGTGCTGAGAGGAAAATGGCGCACAGCTGCAGTGCTGTGCGCTACCTTATGAAGACTGAGGAGTCTTCAGCCGCCGGTTTCCGGACCTCTTCACGCTTCAGCATCTGCAAGGGGGTCGGCGGCGCGGCTCCGGGACCGGACTCCACGGCTGGGCCTGTGTTCGATCCCTCTGGAGCTAATGGTGTCCAGTAGCCAAGCAGCAAATCCACTCTGCATGCAGGTGAGTTTACTACTTTCCCCCTAAGTCCCACGTTGCAGTGATCCTGTTGCCAGCAGGACTCACTGTAAAGAAAAAAACCTAAACTAAACTTTCTCTAAGCAGCTCTTTAGGAGAGCCACCTAGATTGCACCCTTCTCGTTCGGGCACAAAATCTAACTGGAGTCTGGAGGAGGGTCATAGGGGGAGGAGCCAGTGCACACCACCTGACCTAGTAAAGCTTTACTTTTTTGTGCCCTGTCTCCTGCGGAGCCGCTATTCCCCATGGTCCTTTCAGGAACCCCAGCATCCACTTAGGACGATAGAGAAAATATACTCATTTTTTATATCTGTTGCAACCTCTCCCATAAAAAGGTGTATCACAGCACATGTACAAAGACTTATTGCTAGGATATTCACCGCGCGATTCCGCTTATTGTAAAAAATTAGATAATGCTGCTATGCAAGTATAGAATAGCCAGAAAATACACCGTGTTCTACATAATCCGTTACATCGTCTTAGAAGGGCCAGCAAGGTCGGAAGGGTGAGTAGTCACATACTTATAGAGTGAGGACAGGCAGATGTTTATAAAACAGGAACAAAAAAAAACATTTTATGTCATTTTTATAACACTGGTACCATGAACACCACAGTTATGCAGAGAAAAATAAACTTCAATGATAAAAGGACATGTTCAGTACATGAAATACAAGAGAGATTAAACGTAATCTTACAAACTGCATTTCTTCTCTATCCACCAAGATGGGGAAAAAAAAATATCCTGGGGGATACAATGATTTTAATTTAGCTAAAATTTAACATTACACCCATTTTATTTTAACATGTGTGTAGATACCATCATAGGTCATACCTTCAGCACATATTTAACAAGAAATATTTCCAGCAAAATTTACAAACTAGCTTCATATTTATACACATGAAGCTGTACTTTGCAGAATTACTCATTTTGCATACTGAACTATAGCTATAAGTCCAATTAGTACATTCCATGCAATCATGCAGGTAAACTATGGTCAAATTCAAGTTAGTGGAAAGTTAACAAGTTTTTTTTAACATATCTGCAGCTAAATCCCAAGATACTTTTTCTTAGACATAAAATCAAGTACTCAGTGATTTAAAAAAAAAAAACACATTCATATTTACACAAAATATTTAATTAAAAATACTTCATAATTACAGTAGTCTATTAAAGCATATACTTTTTTTTATCACTTACACTTATAGAACATCTCTATATATACAGTATGAAATGTCACTCAATTTTTTTTTCTATACAATATGTAACATTCCTGCAGGGAGAAGAAAATTCCCCGGAACAATAAAATCATCTATTTTAAACAATAGATGTAAAGACAAAATATCTACAATACTCTGGTATATTAGTAAAGCTTCAAGATTCAGTTCTTCATTTGCTAATGTATTTTTTTTTATAAGCTGTACCCTCCCTTATCCATCAGTTCAGGGATTTCCACAGTGCATGTAAAATTCACTCTGATGATACAAGAAGATGAGCAAGACAGTGGAAAGTGGCATGAGCGTGCACAAATGGCGAACGACTATATTCTCCGTGGTGTGTAAAAGCGATGTGTAGGTTGATTTTTTTTCCCCCTCTTTTGTCTGGAGACTGATTTTCATTCCCCTCCCTTATTCTCTAATTTGTCTCTGTGTTTCTCTGCTCCTCCTGGCTCTGGAATAGCCTGCTGCACACCTGTGGAAGAGGAATGAATAGAGGGGGGGTGTGAACCATTCTGCTCCAGACTTACTGGCGCCACCAACAAAACACAAGACATGCTTGATCAACAACCCAAAACAAACCAGGTCAAACTACAAGCACAACTCTCAGGCTAGCCCCAGCACAGATAGGCAGCTGCAGTGAGTGGACTGCTCAGACTCAGTCCATGCTACACTCACAGAGAGCCCTGGGGTGATATCACCCCAAATAATAAACCCCTCGCATTCCATATAACACTTTTAATTTATGGAGATTTAAAAACAATCCAGAACTATAGGTTTACCATACACGGTATTTTAGATTAAACATTAACTCTTGTCTAGGCAGGAATGCTGGCATGACATCCATCACTGCACATGACAGGAGATGGATATCTGGACAGACATTCTTATTCCTCAACCGGATACAATCACGGATTACTGTATAGACTGCAGAATGATACATAGCTCCAGACTTACCTCTAACACGCTAGCGACACATTATACTATCGCTCTGACTGTTCACAACTGATGCAGCCTGCAACAGAAAAAAGAGAGGAACAGGAATAAATAGGAGGTAACATATTGCTGCTGGCTGTATAGAAAAGAAAGGAGATAGTCTCATTTAGGATGGGCACTGGCCAGAGGGTCTGTGACAGGTCACACAACAGCGATCACACCACACCACACCACACACAAAAGACTGATCCCCTCCTGCCTGCCTGCTGCTAATTACAATCGGACATACACTCAACTCCAATGTAGCAGAGAGACCAGCAGTGCTGGGGAGAGGGTGAGCCCTGGTGTTTCCAGCCGTGACAGGGCCAGCAATGTGCGGCTGCCTTTATGCATTTGGACAGGGACATTACTGCAACACATTTTCAATTCATAGAGCAATAATGATGTATAAACAGAGGAAGAGACAGCTGCTTTCCACTCATCATGGACGGAGCTGCTGCTCCCTGGTCAGGGGAAGACGCCAGTGATACAAAGCAGGGGGCACAGGCTGCCATCTGGGGAGAGGGCAAGGCATGGCTGCTGCTGTTCCTGTGCGGGACTGATGGGGCTGTGACAGGTGGATCTGTCCTTTCTCAGATGCCAGAGCTGTCACTGCACTCTGATACAATGACCAATGTGGCTCTACTCACACAATAGGGCAGACACTGCTCAGCATAGCCTGTGCCATCATCTGACATGTGGCAGCACAAATCTCACATACACACACATATATATACCAATCAGATTCCCTTTAGGTGTGCATCCCTTACCGGGTCATTATTGAGGTCCGTGAGGGGGGTCCTGGGGGGCGCCTGCTGCCTCAGCAAGACAGGGTGTGTGTCCAGCGCTAGCTGCAGGTCCAGTATATAATCAATAACGTGCTGCAGAATCTCCACTTTGCTGACTTTCTTGTTCTGGGGGATGGTGGGTACTAGCCTCTTCAGCCGGCTGTAGCAGTCATTCATGTCATACTGCATGCACAGGGACTCCTCTTCTTCCATCTTGTAACGCGCTACTCCCAGGCTGTGCTCAGAGAGGCAGTGCAGCGCCAGCTCCCCGCACACCCCGGCCACAGGGGCTTTCCGACTGTGGGGACGCACTGGGCTCACAGCTTTCATTGCCGGCAGCGGTGTGACTTGGGCGCGTTGTGTGCGGTCCTCCAGCGATCTACCCTGTAAATGTACGGCAGCAAGCCCAGAGCATGCAAGTGCTAATCCAATGCAGGGACACAGGAGGGGACTACACCCGTTATTGTACACACAACAGGGGGAAAGTCCTTCAGCAGGGCAGGCTGGCTTCTCTCTGCTGGAGATAAGGAGGAAGCGCTAGCCGGGATGACAGGAGTGAATTCAGACAGTGCTTGCTCGGGAAGATATCACTGTCTCCAGCCAGTCACTCACTCACTTTACTCTCTGCTCTGCAACCGCTGCTGTGCTCGCCTATATATATGGCAGGGTCCGGGCGGGGAGGATGAGAGCAGGGACTGGGGGAGGAGTGACACGGGGAGGAGGAGAGGCGCTACAGAATGAACGCTGCCACTGACTGAGCACACTTATCCTACACATACTGTAACTGTATATATAATATATATATACTGTCTGCATACATACATATTACATACATGCATGCATGTATACAGTACATACTGTACCTGTCTCTCTCTCCCTTACTATCTTCAGGGGTTATAACAAAACACACTTTAAACTTTCTGAAAAAGGAAAAAAAAACAATGGTAAGCAGAATATATATATATAGATAGATAGATAGATAGATAGATAGATAGATAGATAGATAGATAGCTACACTCACACACATAAATAATATAGACATATATATATACAAATATATACACATACACACACACACACACACACACACACACACACACACACACACACATATATTTATATAAACACACACGTGTGTGTGTGTGTGTGTGTGTGTGTGTGTGTGTGTGTGTGTGTGTGTGTGTGTGTGTGTGTGTGTGTGTGTGTGTGCAAAATACTCCATACACCAAACATTGATTTCAACGTTTCAGCGCTTCACAAAAGT
This sequence comes from Pseudophryne corroboree, assembly GCF_028390025.1. Lineage (NCBI taxonomy): Eukaryota > Metazoa > Chordata > Amphibia > Anura > Myobatrachidae > Pseudophryne > Pseudophryne corroboree. The sequence continues at coordinate 550,627,044 of NC_086448.1, read as the reverse complement.
GTTACAATGAGGCGCTGAAACGTAGAAATAGACTTTTGGTTTATGGAGTCTTTTGTACAAATATGGAGTGCCGCTTATCTGTATATATATATATATATATATATATATATATATATAAATACATACAGGGGAATGAGATTAAGGTTTAAGCTGTGGGTAACTCAATTTCACTACAATCAATAAAACATTTAATCAATTTAACAATAAAAAGCAGCCCCTGCAAAAGTAGGATGTCATAGGATAGAAGTACATTATAGGATTTCAGCCACAATCAGCACCTGACAATCATATCAGTGGAATATACATGTGTGCCAGTCTTGATGTATATATCTATATACAGTATTTGTATTCTCACAAAGCCACCAAAAAATATATCTCACAACTGGAACAAAATGTCAAATGCATTATTTTTTTTCCATTTGCCTTTATTTTTGTTTCACTTTTTTCCTTTTTAGATCATATATACAATACATAGCAATTTTTTTGTCCCTTATGTGTGTCTTAGCCTTCATTTGATAAATATGAATTTGCATTCATTATTTTGAAAATGTGAAGAATTCATGACAAGATCCAAGCAATCAAGATGAATGTTGGAGGGATATCTTTTGAACCATGTCATTAAAGCATGCCAAAGGGAACACAGAATGATAGATGCTGCTGTTGTCAAGCAAATATCAGTAAGGGTGTTTTAAAATAGTGTTTGGTGTGCAGGTGAAACGTAATTACATAGTAATGAAGCATTACCCTCTTAGGAGCAGGATAGCCTGCTAGTACCATTTATGGTGACACAAATGTCAAAGGCTGGTTTTATGTGCAAAAAGGTTTTTGTGACCAAGAATGCACCTGCCACTTTAATGCATTGTATCATACTGCGTCTGCTTTACATTTTATACTCACCGTTTATGATAAATACTGTATAACCGAATTATATCTCCGATAATACTTTACATTTGTAAATAAACAGTGAAATCTACACACACACACACACACACACACACACACACACACACACACACACACACACACACACACACACACCAGACTGTGTGAGCAATTCATTATATTTCCCTGCATTGCTGCAGTGACTGTATCACTTGGCTGAAACTGGTTTTACTTACAGTAAATTTATGTAAGATTTATTTTGTAAACTTACCAGCAAGCCCTGTCAATAATTAATATATTGGCTCCATGGTTTGCGTTCCATAGTACAGGACATTAATGAACCTCTCCTGTACTATGGACATTATATGCAATAGTATAATATAACTATTGGAAAGCTGATGAGCGTTGCATATTTGACAGGTTCAATTTGCTATATTGTGTGAGCGTTGTTACATGTAAATAAACTGAATATAAAAACTTTGTAAGAATATTTTAGGGTACATTTTTTTATGGTGCCTCTTTGAAGTGACTTTATGCTGTAAAACACTATTAATATGCTTTTAAAACACTTCTCCAGTCATTTGCATAGGTTTTTAAAATATCACAGAGTATTATTTTCTTAAGAAAACACCTGGCACACGCATTGAAAATAAGGACTATTTCATTTTCCACGCTGCTGAACGAGGTAACTTTTAAAAAAAAAAAAAAAAAAAATGCCTACAGCATTTTTCTGAAAATGAAAAAATGCCTGTCTGTACAACGTCTAAGTGAAAATGATATAGGTTTAGGCTGATTAAGTACAATTGTATAGAAGCATATTACATGAATATGGCTGTGCACCAGAGCATTACTTGTAATAAGGCACCTTAAAGGAATAGTGTCAGCACAAGCAATCATAGATCAGAATTCGGCATCACAGAACATAATGGCACAAAGCATGAAAGTGAACAAAAGATGTAGATATTAGAAGACAGACAGTAGCACGCATGTAAATCTACATGAGACAGAGTAGATACAGTATTTTGTGGATTGCCATAGAGACTGTTTGTATTTAACATGTTCCATTTCTAAAACGAATACAGGGCTTATTTATGAAGCCCCTTTCAGCCTAAAATATTGTGGAAACAGCACTTTCCACATGATTTAGGTATTGGGGCTATTTAACAGGGATATCTCCTGAATTAGGCTAAATGACGCTGAAGACCACAATTTCCATTATTTCTCAATGGGGACTGCAGTCTGACCTTATTTACCAAGGTCCAAAAAGTTTAGTTTTCCAGAGCTTGGACCCATTAACTAATGACATCTTTAGATGCTCTTTAAAAATCCCTCTGATTCTTCTCTGGTTGTTTGCAGTTGCATATGCGCGGCCTTATGTCCACACTGGGCTGTAGAGAGCGACCATGGGCTCCAGTACTAGGTGGGGAGTGGCCAATCTTGGGAGGTGTAGCTATGGCCCCTATTAAAAAAATGACCTAAAATAATATGTGTTCAGCACCTTGCACTGTTCAGGGGGGACAAACGGATGCTCAGGGGGCACCGGCAGCCAGAGGCGTAGCATGGAGCCATGGCTCCCGGAGCAAGCTCACGTCACGGCGGCCCCCACCCCTATATACACACAAACACATAGTTCCCAACAGGGAAAAAAGCAGTGAACCCCACGGGGAAAAAACACAAAATAGACTCCACAGGGGGGAAAAGAAAAGCACTCACACAATGTCCCCTACAGGAAAAAAACAAATCACCTATATACTGGTCTATGGCTGCAGTGCACGTATGAAAGTAGTAAGCTGGGTGTTTGGTGAGGTGTTGTATGGTATACCAGCAGTCGGGATACCGACTGTCAGTATACCGACAGCGTCATCCCGCCTGCTAGTATACTGGCAGCGAGTCCGCTCACCACGCTTGGGGCCCGAGTGGGAATTACGGGCGGGTTTTGGATTCCGACTACCAGTAAAATGTTGGCTGTCGAGATTCCGGCATCGGTCTCCTGATCACTGGGATCCTGACAGCCGGCATTATAACTGCATCCCCTTCGATGAATGTGGGACACTACAGACCTCTCAGCTATATCTGAATATGAAGCACTGTGCTGAAGCCTGCCTCTAATATGGCCACTCCCCCATCTCCTCCCCCAGCTGGTTTGTGTGAAGGGAGAAGCTTTCTCACCGCAGCAAGGTCTCTGCCTCCTCCCAACTGTCATACTACAGCGCCTGCGTTTCCTATGGAGCCGGAGCCTCCTCCTATATAGCCACCTGGGTGACTGGAGCTAAGCAGGTACGGCCAGTCAGAACCCTGCTGTGCATGTTGCTCTATCTCACTGTTGCTGCGATACCAGGCCGCGTCTTGGAAGAGCCAGTGCTGGCCAACCCGGCAAGGTTACAAAGGAAGTGCAGCGTGGGTAACGGTCCCTGCAGCCAGGGCCGGTGCTAGGGTGTTCAGCGCCCCCGTGCAAACTATACATTTGTGCCCTCCCTCCCATATTTAATAAAGGGACAGTACATGCCAAAGGCAGGCGCTGCAAATAAGGGGTGCCGTCTCACAATGAACAGGCATGGCCACAGAATAGTTCCCCCAATTCAGTTACACCACACTGTAGCACAATATTATGCACACTACACCGCACGTGGAGCCACTGAGTTACATCACAGCAATAGTAGTGTCCCTTATTCAGATGCTGTCCAGAAAGAGGGGTGAGATAGATGCTGGGCAGAGAGGGGGGTGAGGATGCTGGGCAGAGACAGGGGGCAAATGCTGGGCAAATAGAGAAGGAGAGGCAGATGCTGGGCAAAAATAGGTGGGGCAGATGTTGGGAAGAGAGAAGAGGGGAGGCAGATGCTGGACAGAGAAAAAGGAGGCGAGGCAGATGCTGGGCAGAGAGAGGGGGACAGATGCTGGGGTGACGGGGAGACAGATGCTGGAGAGAGAGAGGAGGGGGGAGACAGATGCTGGAGAGAGAGAGGTGGGGGCAGAGAGAGGATGGGGCAGATGTTAGGCAGAGAAAGGGGGGGACAGGTGCTGGCCAGAGAGAGAAAGGGGAGGGGGGGGGGTGGATGCTGGCTAGAGAGAGGAGGGTGATCAGATTATGAGGAAAGAAAGCAAGGGGGGCAGATGTTGGGGAGAGAGGGCGCAGATGATGGGCAGTGGGGGGGCAGATACTGTGCACAGACTTTACATAGAAAGAATGAAGCATGTACAGTAGCAGTGAGAGAGAGAGAGAGAGAGAGAGAGAGAGAGAGAGAGACAGAGGCTGCATAGAGAGGTGGCAGAGTTAGGCAAGAGCTATGGAGACAGGAGCAGTTACTGTGGAGACAGATGAGGCAGGCTTAATACTCACAGACAGGGGCCATGCTGTGAGATCCTCCGTGTTCCAGGGGTCAGAGGAGCATGTGACAGCTCCTCCAATCAAGGGCTCTTCTAATCAGCATGTGCCGAGCTCCTCCATTCATAGCTCGGCACATGATCTTGCTGAGATCAGGGAGGAGGAGACTGAGGCTTGGCACCGCAGTGAGTTGCTGCTGCTCTCTCACAGTGAGTCATACGATATAATTCCCCCTCCCATCCCTGTGCTGCTGGCGCTGCTGCTTGTCATGTAGTGTGACAGGCGTAGCGGCAGCAAAAGCAGCAGAGTAGCAGAGCAGGGAGGGCGCCTCCCTACTTTGCAGACTCTGTAAGTGGGTAGCACCGGCCCTGCCCGCAGCTCTGCCAGGCGCCCTCTGAAGTTTCCGGCGCCTGGAGCTTGCTCTCCACCGGAACCACCCCCCCCTACACCCCTGTCGGCAGCTGCACATGGCGACATTTGTTTCCCTAGGCAGCTGCTGCACCCACAGGATGGTTCACTGTTTCCATACCCATAGCTGTAATCAAGTGTCGGCACCTACACCTACCCCATGCTGTGTAGAAAAGAGTTTCCTTGAAAAAGGAGTCCCTTTTCTGTATGTGCATGAAAGCTTGGCTACACACTTGCGACACTACCAAGAGACAATGGGGGTAATTCAGACCTGATCGTAGCAGCAAATTTGTTAGTAGTTGGGCAAATCCATGTGCACTGCAGGAGGGGCAGATATAACATGTGCAAAGAGAGTTAGATTTGGGTGGGGTGTGTTCAAACTTAAATCTAAATTGCAGTGTAAAATTAAAGCAGCCAGTATTTACTCTGCACAGAAACAAAATAACCCATCCAAATCTATCTCTCTCTGCAAATGTTATATCTGCCACACCTGCAGTGCACATGGGGGTAATTCCAAGTTGATTGCAGCAGGATTTTTGTTAGCAATTGGGCAAAACCAAGAGGGTAATTCCAAGTTGATCGCAGCAGGAATTTTTTTAGCAATTTGGCAAAACCATGTGCACTGCAGGGGGAGGCATATATAACATTTGCAGAGAGAGTTAGATTCGGGTGAGGTGTGTTCAATCTGCAATCTAATTTGCAGTGTAAAAATAAAGCAGCCAGTATTTACCCTGCACAGAAACAAAATAACCCACCCAAATGTAACTCTTTCTGCACATGTTATATCTGCCTCCCCTGCAGTGCACATGGTTTTGCCCAATTGCTAAAAAAAATCCTGCTGCGATCATCTTGGAATTACCCCCATGGTTTTGCCCAACTGCCAACAATCAAGTCTGAATTACCCCCAATGTTTTCTCTGCACCTGCATGGTAGCTATCCAGTTACCACTAATTAACTCCAATTTCACAGCCAGAGCAATCCATGGAACTGTCCTCTCTCTTCCATGAAGGGGCATATGGAAGGTACAACACGTGTAGTTTGTGATAATGCACTTTTGTAACATAGTAACATAGGGCCTAATTCAGACCTGATCGCTCGCTAGGGTTTTTCTGCACTGCTGCAAACAGATAGTCGCCGCCCATAGGAGAGTGTATTTTCGCTTTGCAAGTGTGCAATTGCATGTGCAGCTGGGTGGTACAAAAAAGTTTTGTGCAGTTTCTGAGTAGCCCAAAACGCTGTGATCACTTCAGTTTGTCCGGGACCGGATTTGACGTCAGACACCCACCCTGCAAACGCTTGGACACTCCTGCGTTTTTCCAAACACTCCCAGAAAACGGTAAGTTGACACATACAAACGCTTTCTTCCAGTCAGTCTCTTTGCGATAGGCTGTGCGAACGGATTCTTTGTACAATCCATCGCTGGGCAACGATCCGCTTTGTACTTGTACGACGTGCCTGCGCATTGCGGTGCATACACATGCGCAGTTCTGACCTGATCACAGCGCAGCGAAAAAACTTAGCGTGCGATCAGGTCTGAATGACCCCCATAGTTAATGAGGTTGAAAAAAGACAAATTGTCCATCGAGTTCAACCTGTATTATAATTCTTATACTATTCTGTATTTAACTATAGTTTAACTTTAATGACCCAGATGAAGTTATTTTATTAGTCTAACAACTATAATTCGTGCTGTATCTAAAATTCATTCATTTTAAATGCTATATTCTTGGATATCTTTTTCAGTTAGAAATTTATCTAATCCATTTTTAAACGTATTGACTGAGTCCGCCATTACTACCTTCTCTGAAAGAGAATTCCAAATCCTTACTGCCCTTACTGTGAAGAACCCTTTCCTTCGTTGGGTATGACATTTTCTCTCTTCTAACCTCAGAGGATGTCTGCATGTCTTGTGTAGAGGTTTTTCAGTAAACAAGTTGCCTAATAGCTCCATGTATTGTCCCTTTATATATTTGTAAATATTAATAATGTCTCCTCTTAGACGTCTCTTTTCTAGTGTAAACATATCTAACCTAGTTAGCCTTTCCTCATAATTCAGTGCCTCTAACTCATTAATCATTTCTGTGGTTCGCCATTGAACCCTTTCAAGTTCCAAGATATTTTTTTTATAGTGCGGTGCCCAGAACTGTACACAATATTCTAGGTGTGGCCGTACCAATTATTTAGACAGTGGCAGGATTACACTCTCATCCCTTGTCTCAATTCCCCATTTTATGCATGCTAACACCTTATTTGCTTTCGTTGCTGCACTTTGGCATTGGGTGCTGCTTCTAAGTCTTTTATCAATGAGCACCCCCAAATCTTTTTTAACTACCGTTTCCCCTTGTACAGACTTACCGTTTGTAATTGTATCTAACTCAGAATCAGGACTATACACAGTAAGGTTTATTTTTGTCAGAAGCCAATTAACCTAGTTTGTATTTGGAATGCAATAGGAAACTGGAGAACCTAGAGGAAACCAACACAAACACAGGGACAATACATGTGGGCTCTCCCCAAAGCTAAACCTGAAAGTCTGGACATATTTGCAACAGATTAAGGTGCAGTTTTCAGCTTTATTTTGAACTTGAATGGGGACAGAGTTGAGAAGTAGGCTTGCAGAAGCAATATATACAGTAGATAAAATGGTATCAGGGATGTCATGCATATGGTTGAGGGGATAACTTCTAATGCAGTATTCACCATGCACGTCCATGTACAGTTGCAAATGTATGAGGAGACCAAGGCAGGCCTGTGAAATAGGGGAAAGCTCATGTCAGAAGAAAGAAACCATGAGCTGACGGTAGGGATAAAATAAACAAGCATTGATGAAAGCAGTGGCGTCATGAGGCGGGTGCGGGGGGTGCGGCCCGCACCCGGGTGTCACCCTTCAGTGGGGTGACAGCAAACAAGAGCCTCACACCTGTCGCATTCCTACCATTACACTGACAATGTGTCAGAAAGCACGGACCCAGCCGCGGCGCACATGCACCTGCTCGGAGGGGGGGGGGGGGGTTGCACGATCATAACTGTGCCGCGGCGTCCTCTTGTTATGATCGCATCCCCCTGCTGACTCAAATCGCTGCCTGAATACCGCCGCCGGGTCCGTACTGGCGGTTCCTGACAGTCTCCTCAGCCAGGATGCCGGTCGCTGTACGTCACTCCTCATGACGTCATCTTGCGCGCCGGCACCGCTTGCAGCTTGCCATTCTCCTCACTGCCGCCGGCCACGTTCTGCACACCGCAGCCCACTTCCTCCGCTGCCTAGGGCCGCCTACTACACCCCCCTCCGCTGCTCAGGTACTTACCCTGCTTCCCTATGTCCCTGTCACTGCTGTCACTCACTTTCCCTGCTGTCACTGTACCTCTGTCACTATACTTCAGTCACTGTCCCTGCTGTCACTGTCCCTGCTGTCACTATACCTCTCACTGTCCCTGCTGTCACGGTCCCTGCTGTCACTATACCTCTGTCACTGTCCCTGCTGTCACCGCTGTCACTGTCCCTCTGTCACTGCACCTCTGTCACTGTCCCTGCTGTCAGTATACCTCTGTCACTGTCCCTGCTGTCACTATACCTCTCACTGTCCCTGCTGTCACTATACCTCTGTCACTGTCCCTGCTGTCACTATACCTCTGTCACTGTCCCTGCTGTCACGGTCCCTGCTGTCACTATACCTCTGTCACTGGCCCTGCTGTCACTATACCTCTGTCACTGTCCCTGCTGTCACGGTCCCTGCTGTCACTATACCTCTGTCACTGTCCCTGCTGTCACCGCTGTCACTGTCCCTCTGTCACTGCACCTCTGTCACTGTCCCTGCTGTCAGTATACCTCTGTCACTGTCCCTGCTGTCACTATACCTCTGTCACTGTCCCTGCTGTCACCGCTGTCACTGTCCCTCTGTCACTGTCCCTGCTGTCACTATACCTCTGTCACTGTCCCTGCTGTCACTATACCTCTGTCACTGTCCCTGCTGTCACCGCTGTCACTGTCCCTCTGTCACTGCACCTCTGTCACTGTCCCTGCTGTCAGTATACCTCTGTCACTGTCCCTGCTGTCACTATACCTCTGTCACTGTCCCTGCTGTCACCGCTGTCACTGTCCCTCTGTCACTGCACCTCTGTCACTGTCCCTGCTGTCAGTATACCTCTGTCACTGTCCCTGCTGTCACTATACCTCTGTCACTGCTGTCACCGCTGTCACTGTCCCTCTGTCACTGCACCTCTGTCACTGTCCCTGCTGTCACTGTCCCTCTGTCACTGTCCCTCTGTCACTGTCCCTGCTGTCACTCTCCCTGTCCCTGAATTTTGGATAATACTGTGTGCTTTAATGTGAATTTTGGCTCAGTCAGTGTGCTACAATGTTAGTTTCGGCTCATTCTGTGTGCTACAATGTGAATTTCGGATCATTCAGTGTGTTACAATGTGAATTTCGGCTCATTCAGAGTGCTACAATGTGAATTTCGGATCATTCAGTGTGTTACAATGTGAATGTCAGCTCATTCAGTGTGCTACAATGTGAGTTTCGGCTCATTCAGTGTGCTACAATGTGAATGTCGGCTCATTCAGTGTGCTATAATGTGAATTTTGGATCATTCAGTGTGCTACAATGTGAATTTCGGCTCATTCAGTGTGCTACAATGTGAGTTTCGGCTCATTCAGTGTGCAACAATGTGAGTTTCGGCTCATTCAGTGTGCTATAATGTGAGTTTCGGCTCATTCAGTGTGCTATAATGTGAATTTCGGCTCATTCAGAGTGTTACAATGTGAATTTCGGCTCATTCAGTGTGCTATAATGTGAATTTCGGCTCATTCAGTGTGCTACAATGTGAATTTCGGATCATTCAGTGTGTTACAATGTGAATTTCGGCTCATTCAGAGTGCTACAATGTGAATTTCGGATCATTCAGTGTGCTATAATGTGAATTTTGGATCATTCTGTGTTCTATGATGTGAATTTCGGCTCATTCAGTGTGCTACAATATGAATTTCGGATCATTCAGTGTGTTACAATGTGAATTTCGGCTCATTCAGAGTGCTACAATGTGAATTTCGGATCATTCAGTGTGCTATAATGTGAATTTTGGATCATTCTGTGTTCTATGATGTGAATTTCGGCTCATTCAGTGTGCTACAATATGAATTTCGGATCATTCAGTGTGCTATTATGTGAATTTCGGATCAATCTGTGTTCTATGATGTGAATTTCGGCTCATTCTGTGTTGTATAATGTGAATTTCGGCTCATACTCAATTATGGACATTATTCTGGTTGCATTTAATTTTAGCAATAAAATTGCTAAAATGCGCCACGCTGACAGTGAGCATGCAATCAAAGTGCGGTCGCATCCCTGAGGGACTGCACTTTCATTGGGGGCCGGCGTAGCAGGGTGTGGTTGGGAAAGGGGATCAGAGCTTTTTTGGGGCGGCTATGTGACATCACACGCACCCACTGCAACCCGAAAAATGGCGGTGCATTGCCTGCATACGCAGCCTAGCTACGTCTGCAGGGGGTCATCCTTCGTATCTGCTTCAGCGATGTGATCGCAAAATAATTGAAATCGCATCGCTGGATGCCAATTAGCATCCTGGACGGACCCCAGCATGCTACAGAAACGATTGCAGATTCTGCTTTTAAGCAGAATATGCAAACCAACCTAAATAGGGTCCTATGTCACTACTATTGCCATCGCATTCAGTGATATACAGGAATTATGACTTACAAGTAAAACTAGTACAAAAACATTTCTAAGGATTGCGTGTGGTGTGATATGGGAGAAGGTCCATGGGGGGGTGACACCATGAGTTACCACACCGGGTGACACCAACCCTAGTGACGCCTCTGGATGAAAGCGAACTCATTGCAGCAGTTAAGCTTAGATCCAACCTTAGACCATCGAAAGGAAGAAAGTGAAACCAGGCTATATACAATAGAACACCTCAGAGGGTGTGTACATACGGTGAGATCCTTGCTATGCCCAATTTTCACTTGCGATTTCCCCTGAACTCCCCGGAGCCCAGATAGCACAGATTTTGACTAACTTTTCTGGAGATATGGACTATGTGTGCTTACGATTTTGGCTTATGTGAGATTTTGGCTTATGTGAGATATCATTGACATGTGAGATGAACTAGATAGTACACCGATCTAGCAAGGATTGACTTGCCTGCACAGTCTTTCCTTGTGATGCCGACCTGGCGGGACTGCGCATCGGGATCGAATCGGGATCGAAAGGTGACTTTCACATTGCGATCTGCACTAACTTTTCTTGCGATTTTGACTATATAGTCAAAATCGAAAGAAAATATCTCTCCATGTGTACACACCCTTAAGCTAGCCATACATCAGACCAACTTTTCTCCAACACTCCAAACTTCCAACCATCCAACTTGTCTGTTCAACTAAAACAGTGCCCCACACATCTCACCAACTTTTTACCAGTGCTCCACACATCTAACCAACTTTTCATCAGACCAACCAACCTTCCAACTTCTGTCCAACTTGTGATGTCACCGAAGTAGGCGGACAGTGCCTGCCTACAGTTCTTCAGTTTTGTTTTGTTTTTTCATTTCAAAACATGCAGAAGTGTCTTTTCTCTGACGTCCTAGTGGATGCTGGGACTCCGTAAGGACCATGGGGAATAGCGGCTCCGCAGGAGACAGGGCACAAGAATAAAAGCTTTAGGATCAGGTGGTGTGCACTGGCTCCTCCCCCTATGACCCTCCTCCAAGCCTCAGTTAGATTTTTGTGCCCGAACGAGAAGGGTGCAGGCTAGGTGGCTCTCCTGAGCTGCTTAGAATAAAAGTTTATTTTAGGTTTTTTATTTTCAGTGAGTCCTGCTGGCAACAGGCTCACTGCATCGTGGGACTAAGGGGAGAAGAAACGAACTCACCTGCGTGCAGAGTGGATTGGGTTTCTTAGGCTACTGGACATTAGCTCCAGAGGGACGATCACAGGTTCAGCCTGGATGGGTCCCGGAGCCGCGCCGCCGGCCCCCTTACAGAGCCAGAAGAGCGAAGAGGTCCGGTGAAATCGGCGGCAGAAGACGGTCCTGTCTTCAACTAAGGTAGCGCACAGCACTGCAGCTGTGCGCCATTGCTCTCAGCACACTTCACACTCCGGTCACTGAGGGTGCAGGGCGCTGGGGGGGGAGCGCCCTGAGACGCAATATAACAGATATACCTTAGGTTGGCAAAAAGAAATACATCACATATAGCTCCTGGGCTATATGGATGTATTTAACCCCTGACATTTTTCCAGAAAAGAGCGGGAGATAAGGACGTCGTGAAGGGGCGGAGCCTATCTCCTCAGCACACAAGCGCCATTTTCCCTCACAGCTTCGCTGGAAGGACGGCTCCCTGACTCTCCCCTGCAGACCTGCTACAGAATCAGGGTAAAAAAGAGAAGGGGGGGCACTATTGGCAGCTAATAATAAAAACAGCAGCTATAAAAGGGAGTAACACTTATATAAGGTTATCCCTGTATATATATATATAGCGCTTGGTGTGTGCTGGCAAACTCTCCCTCTGTCTCTCCAAAGGGCTGGTGGGGTCCTGTCCTCTATCAGAGCATTCCCGGTGTGTGTGCTGTGTGTCGGTACGTGTGTGTCGACATGTATGAGGAGGAAAATGATGTGGAGGCGGAGCAATTGCCTGGGTTAGTGATGTCACCCCCTAGGGAGTCGACACCTGACTGGATGATCGTATTTAAAGAATTACGTGACAATGTCAGCACTTTGCAAAAAACTGTTGACGACATTAGACAGCCGGCAAATCAATTAGTGCCTGTCCAGGCGTCTCAGACACCGTCAGGGGCCCTAAAACGCCCGTTACCTCAGTGGGTCGACACAGACCCAGACACAGATACTGAGTCTAGTGTCGACGGTGAGGAGACAAACGTAATGTCCAGTAGGGCCACACGTTACATGATCACGGCAATGAAGGAGGCATTGAACATTTCTGACACTACAAGTACCACAAAGAAGGGTATTATGTGGGGTGTGAAAAAACTACCAATAGTTTTTCCTGAGTCAGATGAATTAAATGAGGTGTGTGATAAAGCGTGGGTTTCCCCCGACAAAAAACTGCTAATTTCTAATAAATTATTGGCACTATACCCTTTCCCGCCAGAGGTTAGGGCGCGTTGGGAAACATCCCCGAGGGTAGATAAAGTGCTCACACGTTTATCTAAACAAGTAGCGTTACCGTCTCCTGATACGGCCACCCTCAAAGAACCAGCTGATAGAAGGCTGGAAAATATCCTAAAAAGTATATACACACATACTGGTGTTATACTGCGACCAGCTATCGCTTCAGCCTGGATGTGCAGTGCTGGAGTCGCGTGGTCGGATTCCCTGACTGAAAATATTGATACCCTGGACAGGGACAATATATTGTTAACTATAGAGCATGTCCATTTCTGCCAGAAGAGCATTATGGACGCGACAGTGGTCAGGGGATGCGGATTCCAAACGACATATGGAAGTATTGCCGTATAAAGGGGAGGAGTTATTTGGGGCTGGTCTATCGGACCTGGTGGCCACGGCAACGGCTGGAAAGTCCACCTTTTTACCCCAGGTCACCTCACATCAAAGACACCGTCTTTTCAAACTCAGTCCTTTCGTTCCCATAAGTACAAGCGAGCAAAAGGCCACTCATTTCTGCCCCGGGGCAGAGGAAGAGGAAAAAGACTGCACCATGCAGCCGCTTCCCAGGAGCAGAAGCCCTCCCCTGCTTCTGCCAAGTCTTCAGCATGACGCTGCGGCTTTACAAGCAGACTCAGAGACAGTGGGGGCCCGTCTCAAGAATTTCAACGCGCAGTGGGCTCACTCGCAAGTGGACCCCTGGATTCTACAGGTAGTATCGCAGGGGTACAAACTGGAATTCGAGGCGTTTCCCCCTCGCCGGTTCCTGAAGTCTGCTCTACCAAAGTCTCCCTCCGACAGGGAGGCAGTTTTGGAAGCCATTCACAAGCTGTATTCCCAGCAGGTGATAATCAAGGTACCCCTCCTACAACAAGGAAAGGGGTATTATTCCACGCTGTTTGTGGTACCGAAGCCGGACGGCTCGGTGAGACCAATTTTAAATCTGAAATCCTTGAACACTTACATAAAAAGGTTCAAATTCAAGATGGAGTCACTCAGAGCAGTGATAGCGAACCTGGAAGAAGGGGACTATATGGTGTCTCTGGACATCAAAGATGCTTATCTCCACGTCCCAATCTACCCTTCTCACCAAGGGTACCTCAGGTTTGTAGTACAAAACTGTCATTATCAGTTTCAGACGCTACCGTTTGGGTTGTCCACGGCACCTCGGGTCTTTACCAAGGTAATGGCCGAAATGATGATTCTTCTTCGAAGAAAAGGCATCTTAATTATCCCTTACTTGGACGATCTCCTGATAAGGGCAAGGTCCAGGGAACAGTTAGAAGTCGGAGTAGCACTATCTCAGGTAGTGTTACGTCAGCACGGGTGGATCCTAAAAATTCCAAAATCGCAGCTGATTCCAACGACACGTCTACTGTTCCTAGGAATGATTCTGGAAACAGTCCAGAAGAAGGTGTTTCTCCCGGAGGAGAAGGCCAGGGAGTTATCCGAGCTAGTCAGGAACCTCCTAAAACCAGGCCAGGTGTCAGTGCATCAGTGCATGAGGGTCCTGGGAAAAATGGTGGCTTCTTACGAAGCGATTCCATTCGGAAGATTCCATGCAAGAACGTTTCAGTGGGATCTACTGGACAAATGGTCCGGATCGCATCTTCAGATGCATCAGCGGATAACCCTGTCGCCAAGGACAAGGGTGTCTCTTCTGTGGTTGCTGCAGAGTGCTCATCTACTAGAGGGCCGCAGATTTGGCATTCAGGATTGGATCCTGGTGACCACGGATGCCAGCCTGAGAGGCTGGGGAGCAGTCACACAGGGAAGAAATTTCCAGGGCTTGTGGTCAAGCATGGAAACATCTCTTCATATAAACATTCTGGAACTAAGGGCCATTTACAATGCCCTAAGTCAAGCGAAACCCCTGCTTCAGGGTCAGGCGGTATTGATCCAATCGGACAACATCACGTCAGTCGCCCACGTAAACAGACAGGGCGACACGAGAAGCAGGAGGGCAATGGCAGAAGCTGCAAGGATTCTTCGCTGGGCGGAAAATCATGTGATAGCACTGTCAGCAGTGTTCATGATGGCGTCCCGTCTAAACAAAAAACTAGACAGGTATTGCGCCAGGTCAAGGGACCCTCAGGCAATAGCGGTGGACGCTCTGGTAACACCGTGGGTGTACCAGTCAGTGTATGTGTTCCCTCCTCTGCCTCTCATACCAAAAGTACTGAGAATCATAAGAAGGAGAGGAGTAAGAACTATACTCGTGGTTCCGGATTGGCCAAGAAGGACTTGGTACCCGGAATTTCAAGAGATGCTCACGGAAGACCCGTGGCCTCTACCTCTAAGAAAGGACCTGCTCCAGCAGGGGCCTTGTCTGTTCCAAGACTTACCGCGGCTGCGTTTGACGGCATGAACGCCGGATCCTGAAGGAAAAAGGCATTCCAGATGAAGTCATCCCTACCCTGATCAAAGCCAGGAAGGATGTAACCGCAAAACATTATCACCGCATTTGGCAAAAATATGTTGCGTGGTGTGAGGCCAAGAAGGCCCCTACAGAGGAATTTCAACTGGGTCGTTTCCTCCATTTCCTGCAAACAGGACTGTCTATGGGCCTAAAATTAGGGTCCATTAAGGTTCAAATTTCGGCCCTGTCGATTTTCTTCCAGAAAGAACTGGCTTCCGTGCCTGAAGTTCAGACATTTGTAAAAGGGGTACTGCATATACAGCCTCCTTTTTGTGCCTCCAGTGGCACCTCTGGATCTCAATGTTGTTTTGAGTTTCCTAAAGTCACATTGGTTTGAACCACTCACCACTGTGGACTTAAAATATCTCACATGGAAGGTGTCGATGCTGTTAGCCCTGGCTTCAGCCAGGCGTGTGTCAGAATTGGCGGCTTTATCATATAAAAGCCCTTACTTAATTTTTCATTTGACAGGGCAGAATTGAGGACTCGTCCTCAATTTCTCCCTAAGGTGGTTTCTGCATTTCACATGAACCAACCTATTGTGGTACCTGCGGCTACTAGGGACTTGGAGGACTCCAAGTTGCTTGACGTTGTCAGGGCCCTGAAAATATATGTTTCCAGGACGGCTGGAGTCAGAAAATCTGACTCGCTGTTTATCCTGTATGCACCCAACAAGCTGGGTGCTCCTGCTTCTAAGCAGACGATTGCTCGTTGGATTTGTAGTACAATTCAGCTTGCACATTCTGTGGCAGGCCTGCCACAGCCAAAATCTGTAAAAGCCCATTCCACAAGGAAAGTGGGCTCATCTTGGGCGGCTGCCCGAGGGGTCTCGGCTTTACAACTTTGCCGAGCAGCTACTTGGTCAGGGGCAAACACGTTTGCTAAATTCTACAAATTTGATACCCTGGCTGAGAAGGACCTGGAGTTCTCTCATTCGGTGCTGCAGAGTCATCCGCACTCTCCCGCCCGTTTGGGAGCTTTGGTATAATCCCCATGGTCCTTACGGAGTCCCAGCATCCACTAGGACGTCAGAGAAAATAAGATTTTACTCACCGATAAATCTATTTCTCGTAGTCCGTAGTGGATGCTGGGCGCCCATCCCAAGTGCGGATTGTCTGCAATACTTGTATATAGTTATTGTTACAAAATTCGGGTTATTATTGTTGTGAGCCATCTTTTCAGAGGCTCCTTTCGTTTATCATACTGTTAACTGGGTTCAGATCACGAGTTGTACGGTGTGATTGGTGTGGCTGGTATGAGTCTTACCCGGGATTCAATATCCTTCCTTATTATGTACGCTCGTCCGGGCACAGTATCCTAACTGAGGCTTGGAGGAGGGTCATAGGGGGAGGAGCCAGTGCACACCACCTGATCCTAAAGCTTTTATTCTTGTGCCCTGTCTCCTGCGGAGCCGCTATTCCCCATGGTCCTTACGGAGTCCCAGCATCCACTACGGACTACGAGAAATAGATTTATCGGTGAGTAAAATCTTATTTTTTTCAGTGAAACTGGGCTTTTCTTTCACCACCATACGTTTATTAGATTTACTTATTTTTATACTGAACTATGGATACCAGCATGGTTGGGCTGCCAAGGCAAATATATATATATATATATATATATATATACCAGATGTAGATATTCGGCACTCCCAATGTAGTAAAATGTACAGCTTGCCTGGTGCCCTCCTGAGCTTCAAAAAGCAAACATATCACAAACGATAGGCGGCACTCTAGGACTTTTCAAAAATCAAGAACATACGTAACCCTGTTCTGACAGCTTAACGTTTCGGTTTCGGTCATTTTCAATCCGCCACAGTTTGCTGGCGGAATCTAATAAAAAATTTTAAAAACATGGTTTTTTTTTGTGTTTTTTTTTTTTGGTAATAGCATATCTATTTATATTAGAAGGGATTAGGTACTTGGTTTGTCTTTTTTGGAGGCACAAGTATTTTTTATATATTTTTAAAAAGATTATTATTATTATTATTATTTTTTATTTTTTTAAATGGAATGGGAAAAACCCGGAAAAAAATTGCGTGGGGTCCCCCCTCCAAAGCATTACCAGCCTCGGGCTCTTCGAGCCGGTCCTGGTTCTAAAAATCCGGGGAAAAAACGGACAGGGGATCCCCCGTATTTTTAAAACCAGCACCGGGCTCTGCGCCTGGTGCTGGTGCAAAAAATACGGGGGACAAAAAGAGTAGGGGTCCCCCGTATGTTTTACACCAGCATCGGGCTCCACTAGCTGGACAGATAATGCCACAGCCGGGGGTCACTTTTATACAGTGCCCTGCGGCCGTGGCATTAAATATCCAACTAGTCACCCCTGGCCGGGGTGCCCTGGGGGAGTGGGGACCCCTTCAATCAAGGGGTCCCCCCCCAGCCACCCAAGGGCCAGGGGTGAAGCCCGAGGCTGTCCCCCCCATCCAAAGGCTGCGGATGGGGGGCTGATAGCCTTGAGAAAATGGAAAGAATATTGTTTTTTCCAGTTGTACTACAAGTCCCAGCAAGCCTCCCCCGCAAGCTGGTACTTGGAGAACCACAAGTACCAGCATGCGGGAGAAAAACGGGCCCGCTGGTACCTGTAGTTCTAATGGGAAAAAAATACCCAAATAAAAACAGGAGACACACACCGTGACAGTAAAACTTTATTTCACACATGTCGACACACACATACTTACCTATGTTGACACGAAGCAGTCGGTCCTCTTCTCCAAGTAGAATCCACGGGTACCTGAAAATAAAAGATAATTATACTCACCTGATCCAGGGTCCAGATTATAATCCACGTACTTGGCAAAACAACAAACCGAACACCCGGACCAAACGGACTGAAAGGGGTCCCATGTTTACACATGGGACCCCTTTCCACGAATGCAGAGACACCCCCGTGATAGCTGTCACAGAAGTGTCTCTTCAGCCAATCAGGAAGCGCCACTCCGTGGCACTCACCTGATTGGCTCTGTGCGCGTCTGAAGTGACAGAAGCGCATCGCACAGCTCCCTCCATTAGTTTCAATTGTGGGAACTTTCCGGTCAGCGGTGGGGTTACCCGCGGTCAGCCGCTGACCGCGGGTGACCTCACCGCTGACCGGACAGTTCCCACCATTGAATATGTGTGTGTGTGTGTGTCAGTGTATGTGAGTGTGACAGTATGTGTGTATACCAGTGTATATGAGTGTGTCACAGTGTACATACATGTGTATCAAAGTGTATATGTGTGTGTATCACAGTTTACATATGTGTGTATCAGTTATATATGTGTGTGACAGTATATGTGAGTGTGTCAGTGTATATAGGTGTCACAGTGTGTGTGTGTGACAGTGTGTATATATGTATATGTCAGTATGTGTGTGTATCTCACAGTGTATGAGTGTGTCACAGTGTCTATACAGTACGTGTCTATCACAGTGTATATATGTGTGTCTATCACAGTGTATATATGTGTGTCTATCACACTGTATATATGTTTGTATCAGTGTACATATTTGTCAGTGTGTGTATATATATATATATATATGTGTGTGTATATCAGTGTACATATGTGTGTCAGTGTGTGTATATATATGTGTGTGTCAGTGTGTATATATGTGTGTGTGTCTGTCTGGCGTACGGGGGGGGGGGGTGAATTAGCGGTGCGGGCGGAGGGAGGCTGGCGGGCGGGGTGAATTAGCGGTGCGGGCGGAGGGGGGGGGGGGTGAATTATCGGTGCGGGAGCCGTTGCGCTGGCTGAGGGAGGCTGGCGGCCGGGGGGGTGAATTAGCGGTGCAGGAGCCGGTGCTGGCTGAGGGAGGCTGGCGGCTGTGATGGGAAGGAAGCTGGACGGGTGAGGTGGCCGAAGGAATAAAGACTGGATTAAGATGGATGGGGCGGCCGGCGGAGGAAAGGGACTGGCGGGCGGAGGGGGGTTAATTTGCGGTGCGGGCGGCTGGCGGTGCGGGACAGAGATGGACGGTGCAGTGTGGCTGTGCAGTGGCTGGTCACTGCGGCTGGGGCAGTGAGGTGGCCGGAGGGGGATTGGTCAGAGAGGGTCCTCTGCAGCCCGAGACAAAAGTAGGCGGACACTAGCAGCCAGTGTCCGCCTACTTATCGTTCAGTTGGGGGGAAAGTTTTCCCCTACACCTGAACGATTGGTTGGGAAAATCAAACAGGTTTGATTTTCCCAACTAGTTGGTCAGACCGTTTCTGAACGTTTTTTAGCGTGTGGGAGCAAACGGCTGACAATCGTTTGCTCCCACACACTGCCAGATTATCTTTCCAACCAGCCAACTAGTTGGCTGGTTGGAAAGATATCGTCCTGGTGTATGGCTACCATTAGTCTAATGATTGGACACATTTACCAGCAACTCACTAAACCAGGATGATATCTAACATAGGGGCAGATGTATTAACCTGGAGAAGGCATAAGGAAGTGATAAACCAGTGATAAATGCAAGGTGATAAATGTACTAGCTAATCAGCTCCAATATGTAAATTAACAGTTAGGAGCTGATTGGCTTGTGTGTTTATCACCTTGCATTTATCACTGGTTTATCACTTCCTTATGCCTTCTCCAAGTTAATACATCTGCCCCACAGAGTAGTATATGACCCATAATGTATGAGTCAGACATGATTAAAGGTTTCCTCTACATACAAATACAACATTCACTCCAATATACATCTATTTCCATATAGAACTATTTACTATTTTAGAAACTGCATATAAATCTTAATTTCTATTTGTTAAACCATTTTGCTATATCTATGCTGTAGGAGATATCCTGAAATGAACAAAAGCTTGAAATAGAGCACCTCAGTTTACTCCCTCATTCTTAATGCCATCTACTACAATCAGATCATTTAAATGGTCCCCTGTAGAAAGTTGCAATATTCTGTATATGTGATTATTTTTCTATAGTGTAACTGGCAATTATACATCCAAATATGGACGGACCACAAAGGCACTTTTCTATTTTTGGTCTGTCCAGCTATTATGGGAGTATAGCCAAAGCTTTTCTCAAGGTGATCAGTATTTTGAGATCCGCCTAAACAGCATACACCGTGCGCTGAATTCAGTGTCTGGAAACCCACCGTGGACAGATGTGAACCTGCCATAAGGCCTTTTCTTCATCACATGTAACTCTCTTGTTCAGACAAACTATAATTCTCAGCAATCTGTGATAATAAAGTCCATTAACTCTTTATTGACATTAAATGTTTTCCATTTAAATTCCTCCACATAATAAAATAATGGATACTTTTCATTGACAGTATTTTTAGTCATGCTATGGGAAGTTTTACATTAATGCTTCTGTGATTTACATTTTTTTTATCATAGAGTAGGTAACCTCTTGAACTGGTTTTATCTATAATACTTACCTTCACACAAAAAAACATTTAATAAACAATGATCACATCAACCAGTAAATGCTGGTATATACACCCACAATGCTTCCATACACACAGCCAACAGCAACAAGATTAGCTGGACCAACAACCAGTAAACAGATAAGTGAAATCATGGCACCACTCAATGTTATCTGCACCAGACTAATAAGAGTGCAGAACAGACACACATGTCAGACCAAGCACTGAAGGAACATTGTAACAAAACACAGACATGTACTAGTGGAAAAATCTATTTAGAAGTCCAAGCCCATATCTACATAAAGCCAACCTACATTTACATAAACATAGTGAAATGGCCCTTGGTGTTCACCAAGCCAGTCAAGTGTTCAGAAACATGGCACTGTTGCTTTTCTTGGGTCTCTGAATTATGCCCATGTAAAATATTGTAATGTGCTGACTCAGAGATCAGTTTTCCCTGGGACATTACTATCATGGTATTAACAAGATGACTAAATAGTTCTTATTCCATTAATAAAATAGCACCTTCTATTATATCTCTATTATTATGGTTTAATATTTCACTGTGCATTAATATCATACAAAATATAATATTATTTCTCTAACGTCCTAGTGGATGCTGGGGACTCCGTAAGGACCATGGGGAATAGACGGGCTCCGCAGGAGACAGGGCACTTTAAGAAAGAATTTGGATTCTGGTGTGTTCTGGCTCCTCCCTCTATGTCCCTCCTCCAGACGTCAGTTTGAATCTGTGCCCGGACGAGCTGGGTGCTACTTAGTGAGCTCTCCTGAGCTTGCTAAAAAGAAAGTATTTTGTTAGGTTTTTTATTTTCAGAGAGATCTGCTGGCAACAGACTCTCTGCTACGTGGGACTGAGGGGAGAGAAGCAGCCCTACTCTCTGCAGATAGGTCCTGCTTCTTAGGCTACTGGACACCATTAGCTCCAGAGGGATTGTACACAGGATCGCACCCTTGGTCGTCCGATCCCGGAGCCGCGCCGCCGTCCCCCTCGCAGAGCCAGAAGACAGAAGACGGTGACAGAAGCAAGAAGACTTCGAAATCGGCGGCAGAAGACTCCAGTCTTCATATGAGGTAGCGCACAGCACTGCAGCTGTGCGCCATTGCTCCCACACTAAACCCATATACTCCGGTCACTGTAGGGTGCAGGGCGCAGGGGGGGGGAGCGCCCTGGGCAGCAATTAGAGACCTCTTTGGCAAAAGTTTGCATAATATACAGTTGGGCACTGTATATATGTATGAGCCCCCGCCAAAATTGTACATGAAAGCGGGACAGAAGCCCGCCGTCAAGGGGGCGGGGCTTCTACCTCAGCACTCACCAGCGCCATGTTTTTTCTCCACAGCACCGCTGAGAGGAAGCTCCCCAATCTCTCCCCTGCAGTTACACGGTAGAAGAGGGTAAAAAGAGAGGGGGGGGCACATAATTAGGCGCAAAAATCAATATAAACAGCAGCTACTGGGTTAACATTAAGTTACTGTGTTATTTCTGGGTCATATAGCGCTGGGGTGTGTGCTGGCATACTCTCTCTCTGTCTCTCCAAAGGGCCTTATGGGGGAATTGTCTTCAGATGAGCATTCCCTGAGTTTGTGGTGTGTCGGTACGTGTGTGTCGACATGTCTGAGGTAAAAGGCTCCCCTAAGGAGGAGATGGAGCAAATATGTGTGTGAGAGGGTGTCTCCGTCGACAACGCCGACACCTGTTTGGATATGTGTAATTAAGTGCTAAGGTGAATTTATTGCACAAAAGATTAGAGAATAGACAGGAAATCTACCCATGTCTGTCCCTATGTCGCAGAGACCTTCAGAGTCTCTCAATGCTCACTATCCAAAATAATAGACACTGATATCGACACGGAGTCTGACTCCAGTGTCGACTACGATAATGCAAAGTTACAGCCAAAATGGCAGAAAAGTATTCAATATATGATTATTGTAATAAAAGATGATTTGCATATCACTGATCTGTCCCTGACACAAGGGTACACATGTTTAAGGGGAAGAAAGCTGAGGTAAATTTCCCTCCTCTCATGAAGAAAAAGAGCGGGAATCTCCAGACAAGAGACTGCAGTTTCCCACAAAGAATTCTCAGGCAGTATCCTTTCCCCACTAGAGCCAGGATATGATGGGAATCTTCCCTTAGGGTGTCACGTTTGCCCAAAAGGTAGCCCTGACGTAACAGCTATTCTCAGGGATCCTGCAGATAGCGTGCACATTCTGGTACACTACTCAGACCGGCGATTGTGTCGGCATGGGTTTATAGCGCTGTGGCAGCGTGGACAGGTACCTTATCAGCAGAGATTGAGACCCTAGTATGTATATAGATATACATATGTATATATATAGATATATATATATATATTAAAGATGCTGTCTTAAGAGACATGTATATATAAAACATGCCCAATGAGACATGAGTATACTGGGTCCTAGAGTCAAAGCTATGTCGATTTCTGCTTGACGTGTCCTGTAGAATATGCAATGGACAGATGATGCCGACTTAAGAGGCATATGGAAGGCTGAGGATTGTGTGGAGAAGGGTTCTCGGACTTGGTCTCCACAGCTATAGCTGGTAATTCTGATATTTTGCCTTATATTCCTGCACAGCCTAGGAAAGCACGACATTATCAAATGCAGCCTTTCGAATAAAGAAACAAGAAAGTCCGAGGTGCGTCCTTTCTTGCCAGAGGCGGGGGCAGAGGAAAGAAGCTGCACAACACAGCTAGTTCCCAGGAACAGAAGTCCTCCCTGGCCTCTACAAAAATCCACCGCATGTCGCTGGGGCTCCACAGGCGGAGCTAGGCCCGGTGGGGGCACGCCTTTGTAAGTTCAGCCACAAGTGGGTTCACTCCCTGTTAGATCCCTGGGCAATAGATATTGTGTCTCAGGGATACGAGCTGGACTTTGAGAAGATGCCCTCTCACCAATGGCCCTGCCGGCTTCCCCCCACGATAGGGAAACAGTGTTAACTGCAATTCACAAATTGTATCTTCAACAGGTGGTGGTCAAGGTTCCCCTCCTTCAACAAGGAGGGGGTTATTATTCGACCATGCTGTAGTCCCGAAACCAGACGGTTCGGTCAGACCCATATTGAATTTAAAATCCCTGAACATATACCTGAAAAGGTTCAAGTTCAAGATGGAATCGCTAAGAGCGGTCATTGCAAGCCTGAAAGGGGGAGATTTTATGGTGACTCGGGACATAAAGGATGCATACCTTCATGTCCCCATTTATCCACCTCATCAGGCGTACCTCAGAATTGCGGTACGGGCTTGTCATTACCAATTTCAGACATTGCCGTTTGGTCTTTCCACGGCCTTGAAAATATTCGCCAAGGTAATGGCGGGAATGATGGTGCTCCTGCGGAAGCAAGGTGTCACTATTATCACGTACTTGGACGATCTCCTCATAAAAGCGAGATCAAGAGAGCAGTTGCTGAACAGTGTATCACTTTCTCTGGAGGTGTAATGGCAACACGGCTGGATTCTATATATTCCAAAGTCGCAGTTGGTTCCTACAGCTCATCTGCCTCTCCTAGGCATGATCCTAGACACAGACCAGAAAAGGGTTTATCTCCCGATAGAGAGAGCTCAGGAGCTTGTGACACTGGTCAGGAATCTATAAAAACCAAAACAGGTGTCAGTGCATCACTGCACTCGAGTCCTGGGAAGGAGGGTGGCTTCATACGAGGCCATTCCCTTCGGCAGTTTCCATGTGAGGACCTTCCAATGGGACTTACTGGACAAGTGGTCCGGATCACATCTTCAGATTAATCACCCTATCCCCCAGGGCCAGGGTGTCTCTCCTGTGGTGGCTGCAGAGTGCTCACCTTCTTGAAGGTCGCAGATTCGGCATTCAGGACTGGGTCCTGGTGGCCACGGATGCAAGCCTCCGAGGGTGGGGGGCAGTCACACAGGGAAGAAATTTCCAAGGGCTGTGGTCAAGGCAGGAGACTTGCCTTCACATCAATATCCTGGAACTAAGGACCATATACAACGCCCTAAGTCAAGCGGAGACCCTGCTTCGCGACCAACCGGTTCTGATTCAGTCAGACAATATCATCGCAGTGGCTCATGTAAACCGCCAAGGCGGCACAAGGAGCAGGGTGGCGATGGTAAAAGCCACCAGAATTCTTCGCTGGGCGGAGAATCACGTAAGTGCACTGTCAGCAGTGTTCATTCCGGGAGTGGACAACTGGGAAGCAGACTTCCTCAGTAGGCACGACTTCCACCCGGGAGAGTGGGGACTTCATCAAGAAGTCTTCATGCAGATTGCAAGTCGGTGGGAACCGCCACAGGTGGACATGATGGCATCCCGCCTCAACAAAAAGTTGCAGAGATATTGCGCCAGGTCAAGAGACCCTCAGGCGATAGCTGTGGACGCACTGGTGACACCGTGGGTGTTCGCGTCGGTCTATGTATTTCCTCCTCTTCCTCTCATACCCAAGGTGCTGAGAATCATAAGGAAAAGAGGAGTGAGAACAATACTCTTTGTTCCGGATTGGCCAAGAAGGACTTGGTATCCAGATCTGCAAGAAATGCTCACAGAGGACCCATGGCCTCTGCCTCTATGACAGTACTTGTGCAACAGGGGCCCTGTCTGTTCCTAGACTTACCGCGGCTGCGTTTGACGGCATGGCGGTTGAACGCCGGATCCTATCAGAAAAAGGCATTCCGGATGAGGTCATTCCGACGCTGATAGAGGCTAGGAAGGATGTGACGGCTCAACATTTTCACCGTATATGGCGAAAATATGTTGCTTGGTGTGAGGCCAGGAATGCCCCTACGGAGGAATTCCAGCTGGGCCGTTTTCCTTCACTTCCTACAGTCGGGAGTGACTTTGGGCCTGAAATTGGGTTCCATTAAGGTCCAGATTTCGGCCCTATCCATTTTCTTTCAAAAAGAACTGGCTTCTCTTCCTGAAGTTCAGATGTTGTAAAGGGAGTGCTGCATGTTCAGCCCCCTTTTGTGCCTCCAGTGGCACCTTGGGATCTTAACGTGGTGTTGAGTTTCCTGAAGTCACACTGGTTTGAGCCACTCAAAATCGTGGAGTTAAAATTTCTCATGTGGAAGGTGGTCATGCTATTAGCCTTGGCTTCAGCTAGGCGTGTGTCAGAATTAGCGGCTTTGTCACATAAAAGCCCCTATCTGGTTTTTCCATATGGACAGGGCAGAATTTCGGACCCGTCCACAATTTCTGCCAAAAGTGGTGTCATCTTTTCATATGAACCAACCTATTGTGGTGCCTGTGGCTACTCGTGACTTGGAGGATTCCGAGTTACTAGATGTGGTCAGGGCTTTGAAGGTTTATGTAGCCAGAACGGCTAGAGTCAGGAAAACTGAGTCGCTGTTTTTCCTGTATGCACCCAACAAGCTGGGTGCTCCCGCTTCAAAGCAAACTATTGCTCGCTGGATCTGTAACACGATTCAGCAGGCTCATTCTGCGGCTTGATTGCCGCTTCCAAAATCAGTAAAAGCCCACTCCACAAGGAAGGTGGGCTCTTGTTGGGCGGCTGCCCGAGGGGTCTCGGCATTACAGCTTTGCCGAGCAGCTACTTGGTCAGGTTCGAACACTTTTGCAAAGTTTTACAAGTTTGATACCCTGGCTGAGGAGGACCTTGTGTTTGCTCATTCGGTGCTGCAGAGTCATCCGCACTCTCCCGCCCGTTTGGGAGCTTTGGTATAATCCCCATGGTCCTTACGGAGTCCCCAGCATCCACTAGGACATTAGAGAAAATAAGATTTTACTTACCGGTAAATCTATTTCTCGTAGTCCGTAGTGGATGCTGGGCGCCCGTCCCACGTGCGGACTTCTTCTGCAATGCTTGTATATAGTTTATTGCTTAAATAAGGGTTATGTTTAGTTGCATCAGGGTTGATCTGATGCTCCGTTGTTGTTCATACTGTTAACTGGGTAAATTTAACACGAGTGATACGGTATGATTGGTGTGACTGGTATGAGTCTTGCCCTGGATTCCAAAATCCTTTCCTTGTACTGTCAGCTCTTGCGGGCACAGTTTCTCTAACTGAGGTCTGGAGGAGGGACATAGAGGGAGGAGCCAGAACACACCAGAATCCAAATTCTTTCTTAAAGTGCCCTGTCTCCTGCGGAGCCCGTCTATTCCCCATGGTCCTTACGGAGTCCCCAGCATCCACTACGGACTACGAGAAATAGATTTACCGGTAAGTAAAATCTTATTTTATATTACTGTAATAAAACAACCCTTACAATACGAGTGTATTATATAGATTTCTCTATCTACCTACCTACAGTACCTACTTACCTAACAAACTACCTAATCATGTTTGCTTGGTACAAGTTGTAAAGCCGTAGAATCCATGTTCTATGGAAAAGCAAACTCATATAGTAATTATATTATCTTGTCTCTTTATAACGATGCATGGATTTACTTTCTGTTGCTAGTCAAAAACATCTACTGTATGTATAATATATTGGGCTACAGAAGAATTTCTTAGCCAGCCTGCTAGCACTCACAGTAACCCACGATTTAGGAATGACTCAGGTGTGTTCAATTAAGCATATACGGTATGCTAATCCTAGATAACTACTGTTCTTTAAAGATTGGTTCATTAATCTATATTGAAAATCCATGTACAGCATGTGAGACTATGGATTGCAGGATCAGTCAGAAAACCATTCTAAAGATTTGCTTTAGGTCAGATACATATATAAATATTTTATATAGTCATTTGAATAATTGCAGTGGTTTGCATATACAGATCTGCCCAATTATATGCAGTACTAGTTAAGTAAAATGGAGCCACATGTGTTTCAGATTACTAATTGCATACTTTGTTCTTTTCATTATAATGACAGGTGTATCTTTTTTTATTGGAGCAATAATTGCATTCAACACCGACATGCATTTTCCATTTTGTAGCATAAGATTATATGAAGCTGAAATAAATCATTACACTGTACCAGTCCCATTTATATTTTTCGATTATTATATAATAATTGTATAATGAAATACAAGAGTATAACCTTTACATCATATATACTTGTGTTGGACAATCCTCTGTAAACTTCATAGAAGGTGATTCTTTAGTCTAAAGAGATAGATTATCATTTTCCATATATAGATGTTATCCCCGTTATGTTCTTATTAATTTACAGTAACAAATTATTATTTTTTAAGTTTTAATGAATACAAATAATTATATTTCCTTTTACAATACAACTGTATTGCTGATATTTAGGTGTTCTATAAATATCTATCAGCATTTGACACAGCTATATTCATCATTCCCTTTGTCATGTTATGATATATTACCTGGCTTTTTTCATTTTTATGTGTCACCTAAGGTACAGTTCAGTGATCTCTGTGAAGTGGAACAAATGCTACACAATTGAGCAATATTCAAACTGACTTCAAATAGATTTTACTGTGTCATTTGTTTTATTTAGTATATTGTTGCTCTTGAGATTACATACAGTACTCTAGCATATTTTTAGATGATAACATATTTAAAATAGGTATGATATATTTTCTACAATGTTCAGTAGGATAATTGAAAAGTGTAGTATTCCGCACGCAGAGAGCATTCATTTGAATGAACAAATCAGAACTACATCTATTACAGTACTTTAAAAAATATTTTTTTTTGAGAAGTATGGAAATTTACGTTTTTGCAAGCGGTATGTAGACCAATAAGTAAGTATTCAATGTCACAGCAAAAGAACTTTACTATATATAATGCAGCCAGTACTCACAGAGATAATATATCTAAGAGAGGTATCCGCGAGCAAAGTCATTGTAGTAGCAAGTAGCAAGTGTGATGAAAAAATGTATTAAAGTACCTATACTTATTGAATGAATGCAACAGAGCTATAGCAGTGACACAGTAACAAATTGTTTTATTGCAGGAACAATGGTTTAAAAGTTGTGAATTCTAACAGTACAGTTTACGACAATAATGATTATACCTACAAAATATCATATCTTAAAAATAAATATTTTATCTAGAATTTTTTTTTTAAATGATGAATAGTTTTGAAGCAGTACAGATGGTAAAATACAGTGGTACAGGCTTTTGCTTCACACACTGCAGTTGCACAAGTCAAATGATTCTGTATGAAGTGCTTACACTAAAAAGGGTTTTCTTAAGAGGACCATTAGGCTATTAGTGGCAGGAGAAATCTAAACAGACCTGATTGTGTCAGATGAAATTAGCAACATAATCTGCATCCGTAATACATTCACTAGACCAATAAACAATGTTTTTGCCACATTTACAACATAATAATATGTAAATATTTTCATGAGGCATCCTCATTAGCATATTGAGACAAATGTACCATATATAAATATATATGTATATGCAAATGCCCTTGAACCACTGTATATGTAAATGATTTGCAATGATCCAATTTAGTTTTTTTTTCATACGTAAAAGGCAACATTGATGCATGCTGTTTGTTGTATTGTATATTGGGTAGAAAACCCTACATCACAGAAAGCAATCTATCTCCTGGCTTTTAGTGACAAATATAAATCACCTACGTCTCGCTTGGTGGTTTATAAATGTCACCCGAGTCCCTCTAATAAATTATAGCTTTTAATGTACACTTGGATACACTTCACTTCATCACATATCCCTTGCACTACATCTATCTCTGCTTTTTGTGATGGGTCTATGGCTCTTTGCACACACAAGAGGTTTTTTTTTCCTTTGTTGTTTTATTTTTGCATATATTATTTGCATGGTTTAAAACAAATGCAAGCTACAGTATGAACAGGCACAAGCAGCAGATCTACCTAGATACAGTACAGCTTTTTCCTCTAGTTTATAATTTAATGATCTGGATTTTGTTAATGATGATCATATATTCTTTTCCCTACAGGCATCTATTTCCCAGAGTCAATTCTATCATTTATTCATAAGGGTATGTCTCAAGTACAAGGTAGCATTACCAGGCTGGCTTGACAGTACCTCTACACACATGAGCAGCATTTATAATTTATGAAATTTTCTGTGGCTGTGAGGTCTGAATAAACCTGAGGTCACATCTCTGGGAAAAGCAAAGCCTGCCATTATATCTGATGAGAGATAACTGCATTAGAAAATGAACCCTCTCACTGCCAGAGTGGGCTGCAGTACTGTGAAGTGCACTGGAATTTGTTAAACTGCTTTGCTGTGAAAATAAAATGGTGAAAGAGCACACATATTCCTAGTTATACAGAAAGATCCTATTCATACTTTCAGTACTAAATACTCCAAATCTGCTTGTCTGCATCATTTCTCTACCCTCCCCATCAGACTCTTGCATGATTTTCTTTAATCGTTCTACAAAATGTTGTCAGCGCAGGTTAATGATTGACCTCTGATAAAAGTACATACCAATCATGGTTTCCTAGGGTGCCTGCGAGGAAAAGCAGAAAATAGGATTTAACTCCTTGCTTTTGCAAGGAGAATTAAAAATTGAGTTTCTCAGGACATCCCTTCTTTACACTTAGTCCACCCACTCCATTTATTTATTCAGAAGCTCTATCTTCATTTATCAAACACATTCCATGCAATTAGAGAAGGCAGTCCTGTAGTTGTGACTAATGGGGACTACTGGTATTTAGATTGCTTGTGCTATACTAAGTTACTGCCTATGTAATTCAACTACATCAATTGTAAGGCAGACAAATTGCCTACTTGAATGTAAAACTAAAATAAAATGGAGCTCTAGACAGAATTCAATGCACCAAACCAGAGTAAAGATAATTTTCTGTGTGTATAAGTTAAAACAAACACATACATATTTTTTTTAATTATGCCCACCATAATTTAAATGAGTGGGGAAATGTTATGTGGCTCCTTATGCTGACCACAAACTGCACTCATGTTCCTCAGTATGGCAACCTAATGGCCAAATATGTGGCCACAAATGTAAGGAGGTTTTTTGGTCTGTGGGCACATTCCTCCCACCTTATCTCCTCCATTAACTATCGCTGTCTCAGATCTTGCTACCTATTTGAAATGCAAAATTAAATAGATCTAAAATTAAATTCATATCTTCAATCCAGATCAGTGACCTGGTCAGCGCATTTCTGGCATTATCTGGTAGTATTACTTCTCTTCATTTAATCCCTCAAATTAAAATGAAGTTTCTACCAAGCTTCTTCCTTTTCTACCTGTCCACTCCACCCTATCACCTGATAGATCAGTTGTTTGCTGTCTCTTGTGCTAACCCCAGCCTCCCTTTTCATTTAGTAATTACTCCAAATTCTAACCCAAATCCCCTTTCAAAATATCACCCAACCTCTCAAATTTTTCTGCCTATCCAACTTCCTGAGAGGCTATCCCATGCTTGCTTCACACAACTTACTGAACGGTCTTCATTCAGGCTTCTGTTCCCAACACTACATAGAGACTGCGTTAGACCATACAAGCCAACTCTCCCAAATTGTCTGGAAGACACCTAAATTTCATGCTATCCTCTCATAGTCCATCAACTTTCCTAGAGATGTAGGTGGGGCTTTATATTACTACTTGTGTAATATAGATTGTAAGCTCCACTGGGGCAGGGACTGATGTAAATGGGCAAATATTCTCTGTAAAAGCGCTGCGGAATATGTGTGCGCTATATAAATAACTGGTAATTAATAAATAAAATAAATACTTGTTGTGAATTGCATCACTGTGGCCCCACTCCAAACTGCGCAATGATGCCAATTGCTGCATTTGTCAATAGGGAGCAGAGAATGAAGACACAAATCCTGTTGTCATGTCCTCTGCACTTACCACCTGGTCCTCTGTTTTGGGAGATCCTGGAGAGGAGATAAAAAATGATGGCAAATATGAACAATTTGCAGTTTTTACCTTGTCCTCACAGCATAAGACTATCAATAACGTACTTCTCATACAAATTCTTTATTCCCTAGATCTTTAGCATTGTACTCTCCACTATCAATAGTGATTGTTTCTGTGGATCCATGTCCTTTACCCTTCTTCTCTAAAGTGGAGTTCCAGAAAACACAGTCTTAGGGATGCTGATCTTTAAAATGTATAATATGTATACCTCTACTTGTGGAAAATAAACAATGCTTATAACTTACATAAGATACTACTAAAGCCTTAATGTATACACTTACAATCTTCCACATTAACTGTTGTACTTCCGTATGTACTGCTCATTCCTTAGGCTTAACCAAACTAACAGCATAGTAGGCGATGAGCAACGCATTGCACTGGGACCATTACACACCCATTAACGGGTACCAATGAACAAACAAATCATAACATGCCCCTTCCCTGGTCCTGCATTGTCTCTCCACATGCATCCATACAGAGAATAGTTGTCAGCACTCTGATTGGTGGATAGCTCCAGCCATCTATCAATCAGCATGCGACAGCCATTCATTGTTTGGCTGCAGGCTTGGATGCAGTTACAGAATGCTGCCTCCCCACTCTAATTATGTGAGCACCACCCACCGCTGCTTGGAAGCCCCTAGAATTGTGGGGCCCTAGGCAAATGCCCAGTGTGCCTATACACTAAGATGTCCCTGAACTAGACTAATATTCAGTACCAAATATAACTGAATATTGTTAACAAAAAAGCCATTAAAAAGACTGCACCAACATATATCTCTTCACATTTATCAAATATCTCGTACTGCAATCCCTCCATTCTTTCTAAGATCTGTGTTTCCCGTCCTCAAACATTATTTTCTTATATTCCACATTGTAAGAATTGTTTTCTGGCTTTACAGAAGACTTCCCTTTCCTCCAAAGCGTCTTAAAAAATCTTATGTATGATTCCCACATATCATGCAAAATTTACTCTGTTTCCATGCTCAAGCAACTTACTGATCCCTCGGCTATTTTTGCCATGTGACTGAACCTTACTGTATATATATATATATATATATATATACATATATACTGAATTTACTGGTACAGAGATCGCAGCCTGAAGCCCCTTCTGGAGTGTACATGCTCAGCGACCGCACTGTGCCTGCGAACCCAGTGAGATGCGAATCAGGCAGAGGTGATCACGGGGTGGGCATGCCAACAGTGTTAGAACGCTGTTGGTGGGGCACGTTCCGGACAACATCTGGTGTTGCAGTGACTTGAACAGTATGGGCTCAGAGCCAAAAGAGATAAGTGTGAGTTCTTCATGGCCTCTGTCACATACTGTGGGCATACTATTAATGCGAATGGACTGTGCAAATGTCAGGAAAAAGTGAAAGCTGTATTAAAGGCTCCCCTGCCAACAGCGGTGTCCCAGGTTCGCTCCTTCTTGAGGTTCATTAATTATTACAATAGATTCTTGCCTAACTTAGCAACAGCTCTGCACCCGTTACATCAGTTGATCCAGCAGGGTCAGAAATTGCTATGGTCAAGGCTGTGAGTATGCTTTTACACAGACAAAAGAATTGATTATGCTAGCCATGGTATTAACCCACTAAGACCCCTCACTTCCTGTCAGAGTGGACTGAGATGCTTTAGCTTACAGCATTGGAGCTATCATGTCACATGCTATACCGAATGGACAAGAGCATTTAATAACCTTTGCATTTCAGCTATTATCCAAGGCTGAACGTTCCTATGCACAGATCGACAAAGAAGACTCAAACATGGCTTGGGACAGTAAGCAGTTTAATCAATATTTATATGGCAAGAAATTCACGCTTATAACTGATCACCAATCATTTTTATCCATCTTTAACAATCTGGAGGATATTCCTGTCACTGCAGCTGCAAGAATGCAGTGCTGGGCCGTGTTCTTAGGTGGACATTTCTATACTATAGAATTTAAGAGGACTGCACAACATGCTAACACAGAGGGATTATCGCAATTGCCTTTACAGACCGCCCCAATAACACAGAAAAATTAGTAAATTATTGGGAAGTTTTCACAATGAAGCATGTGAATGTCTTCCCATAACTGGCTGTTTGATCAGACATGCGACCACTTTAGACCCCATCTTTGCTTAAATACTCTCTGTGACACAAAAAGGGTGGTGATGTCACTGTTATAGCAGCTGGCCCCTTACTTTCATCGAGGCAGTGTGTTGACCATTGATTCCAGTTGCCTTCTGTGGGGGGGGGGGGGGGGGGGGGTTTATTGTGCCTGTCAAACTGTGAGTGAGAGTCTTGGAGTTATTCCATGTGGGACACTTCGGCGTCGTCAAAATTAAATCACTGGCCGGGAGTCTTATGTGGTGGCCAAGAATGAATCAGCAGTTGGAGGAGATGGCCAAAGAGTGTCCTGGTTTCTAATCTGTCCAAAATGTCTGTCCCACACCAGCGCTGTTGCACCTTTGGAAATTGCCATCCACCCCAGTGGCAGTGTATTAATGTGGAGTTTGCGGGACCTTCTATAGGGTCCATGTTTCTGGTGGTGGTTGATGCCTATTCCAAATAGTTTTTTGATTGACTTCTACTACAGCTGTGTATACAGGTTGAGTATCCCATATCCAAATATTCCGAAATACGGAATATTCCGAAATACGGACTTTTCTGAGTGAGAGTGAGATACTGAAACCTTTGATTTTTGATGGCTCAATGTACACAAACTTTGTTTAATACACAAAGTTATTATAAATATTGTATTAAATGACCTTCAGGCTGTGTGTATAAGGTGTATATGAAACATAAATGAATTGTGTGAATGTACACACACTTTGTTTAATGCAAAAAGTTATACAAAATATTGGCTAAAATGACCTTCAGGCTGTGTGTATAAGGTGTATATGTAACATAAATGCATCCTGTGCTTAGACTTGGGTCCATCACCATGATATCTCATTATGGTATGCAATTATTCCAAAATACGGAAAAATCCGATATCCAAAATACCTCTGGTCCCAAGCATTTTGGATAAGGGATACTCAACCTGTATTGTGGAAGTGTTGAGGAGTCTTTTCACTAGAACAGGGGTACTGGAGCAGTTGGTCCTCAGTTTACCACTGAAGAGTTTCAGACTTTCCTGAAGAAAAATGGAATTTATCACATTAGGCTGTACAGATGATGTAATTGCTAGAATTACTGCCTCACAGCACTGAGGTCATGGGTTCGATTCCTACCATGGCCCTAAATGTGTGGAGTTTGTATATTCTCCCTGTATTTGAGGAGTTTTCTTCCAGGTGCTTCAATTTAGTCCCACAATCCAAAAATATAATTGTGGATTAATTGGCGTGAATGTGTGTGTGTGATGTTAATGGCAAAAATATCCTCTGTAAAGTGCTGTGGAACATGTGTGTACTATATAAATAACTAGTAATAATAATCTATATATATAAATGCAAAAGCACTCACTCACTCACTCACTCACTCACTCACTCACTCACTCACTCACTCATTCTCTTACTTCCTGATATGATAAGTGTTCTTCAGGTGGGAAATAGGAAAACTACGTAATTAGAATTTTAATAAACCTCTCGTAAGGGGATGAAAAGGGGGTTGACATAATGATGTCATTACCGATGCGTGGCTTGCGTTGAGTGAACGATAACAATCAAAAAAGGAAAATCGGATAAAAATTTGGATTGCACCTCTAGTGTGTAGAATTTAATAAACTACAAAAATGGTCCTTCACTTTTCACCATATCTGCTACGGGTGCTGCTCGGGTAATGCCAAGAACCATGGATTAATATTTACTTACATTAAGACATCTCAAATTTACATCTCTATAGATTTACCAATTTTTTTACACTCATTTATATTTACAACCTTGAAAATCAGAAACTCCCATGCAAACAACGGGTAGAACAGCTAGTAATAATAATAATAATAATTATTATTATTATTATCTCTGCCCAGCACCAGCTCTACCATTAGGCAGCTGCCTAGGGGTGCCGAATTCATCTAGAAAAAATTAAAAGATGTCTATGTATGCAGCCTCCTCCTTTTACACTGCACTGGCTGCTGCTGTGGGTCTAATAAGGTACAGCCGCTTCTATTAGGCTGTACCACATAGTGTCTCAGCGTTTCCTTCATGCCGACACATGTAACATCAAATCATGTTAAGGCACATAGGAGGTGGATGTAACTATGTCTCCCGAGGAGCGCCCCCACGGCCACTCCTCATAGCCCTAATGCACCTCCTCTAGGCCTCTGGATCCTGGCTCTCCAGCAGCAAGCAGCACCTTACTACATGTATGCACCCGCAGCGTCACTGTAATGCAGCTGTAATCCTCAAAGGGGATCCTGCCAATGCCAAGGGAAAAACAAGAAAACAGCTTAAGGTAAGTAACCCATGGGGGTTCTGAGGTCCGCAGACAGTGCAGATCTTACAGCCCGATGGGTGGTTTGCACTTGTAAACAGCATAATTTGGAAAACACAGGCACTGGGGCACAATACAGTACAAATGGAGGAGGGGGATCACTAATGAATTTACAGATGGGTGGATGGAATACTATAAGGCGCATACAAAAGGAGATTTATGGTAGACTTACCATTGTTAAATCTCTTTCTGAGAGGTACACTGGATTCCACAGGGAATAACATCGGGGTGTAGAGTTGGATCTTGATCCGAGGCACCAACAGGCTAAATGCTTTGACTGTCCCCAGAATGTACTGCACTGCCTCCTCTATAGCCCCGCCTCCAGGCACTGGAGCTCAGTTTTGTTAACCAGTCCAATGCAGTAGCAGGTAAGAAAGACGGTAGATGTTAGTCACATAGACCCACATTCTCACGACAGGAGAAGGGACTAGCGGCTAATGCCATACAAACCCAAAGAAGCTAAGTGCGTCAGGGTGGGCGCCCTGTGAAATCCAGTGTACCTCGCAGAAAGAGATTTAACAATGGTAAGTTTACCATAAATATCCTTTTGTATGTGTCTTATAGTATTTCACTGTAGCGGGCACAAGAACCCGGGGTCCAAAGGAAGCATCCTGGGAGTATTAAAGGCATAGAACCTGATGAATGTGTTCACTGAGGACCACGTAGCCGCTTTGCACAACTGTTCTGCAGACGCGCCATGGTGGGCCACCCAAGAAGGTCCAACAGAGCGAGTAGAATGGGCTTTTATAGCAGCAGGAGCTGGGAGTCCAGCCTGCGCATAGGCTTGTGCAATCACCATTCTAATCCATCTGGCCAAGGTTTGCTTATTCGCAGGCCAGCCACGTTTGTGAAAACCAAAAAGTACAAAAAGGGAATCTGACCTCCTGATAGAGGCAGTCCTTTCCACATAAATACGGAGAACCCATACCACATCCAAAGGTCGCTCTTTGGAGGACAAACCAGAAGAGATGAAGGCAGAGGCAATAGCCAACAGAAACACGACCTTAAGCATAAGACAATTAAGGTCCACAGACTCAAGAGGTTCAAATGGAGACTCTTGTAGGGCATTCAGAACAACAGACAAATCCCACGAAGCCACAGGAGGGACATAGGGAGGCTGAATCCGTAGAAGAGTGAAAGTGTGAATGTCAGGAAGAGATGCAATTTTTCTCTGAAACCACACTGACAAGGCAGATATATGGACCTTGAGGGAGGGCAGACGCAGGACCAAGTCTAGGCCTTGTTGTAGAAAAGCCAAAAGTCTGGAAGTTTTGAAAGTATATGCATCATAATTCTTAGTAGCACACCAGGTGAAGTAAGAATTCCAGACCCTGTAATAAATCCGAGCTGCTGCTGGTTTACAGGATTTCAACCTAGTTTGAATGACCACCTCCCAGAATCCTTTTGCTCTCAGGAGTGATGCTGCAAGAGCCACGCCGTCAATGCAAGTCTGGCCAGGTCCGGGTAGACACAAGGGCCCTGAATGAGGAGGTCTGGGCATTGAGGAAGTAGAAGAGGACGCTCTAATGAGAGACCCTGCAGGACTGAGAACCAATGCCATCTGGGCCACGTTGGAGAGACTAGAAGTAGTATTCCTCCATCTTGCTTGAACTTCTGTATTACCCTGGGCAGGAGTGACACTGGAGAGAACACGTATGGCAGCCAAAAGTTCCATGGAATTGCCAGTGCGTCCACGAACGCTGCTTAAGGATCCCTTGTCCTTGCTCTGAAGACCAGAACCTTGTGATTGTGTCGAGATGCCATCAGGTCTACATCTGGTAGTCCCCGCTTGTCCACTAGGAGTTGAAAGACTTCTGGATGAAGACTCCACCCTCTGGCGTGCATGTCCTGACGACTGAGGAAGTGACTCCCGGAATGAACACTGCCGATATGGCTGGCAGATGGCATTTCGCCCATTGGAGGATTTTTGACACTTTGATAATTGCCATGCAGCTTCAAGTGCCACCCTGATGATTTATGTACGCCACCATGGTGGCGTTGTCAGATTGTACTTGAACAGGCCTGTTCTGTACCAGAGGCAGGGCCAGTGTCAATGCATTGAACACTGCCTGCAATTCCAGAATGTTTATCGGAAGGAGAGATTCCTCCCTGGTCCACCGACCTTGGAGAGAGTGTTGCTCCAACACTGCGCCCCAACCTCGCAGACTGGCGTCTGTTGTCAGGAGGACCCAGTTCGAGATCCAGAAGGGACTGCCCCTGCACAATTGTTGGTCCTGTAGGCACCAGCTCAGTGACAGATGGACCTCCGGAGTCAAGGAGATCATTTGAGACCTGATCCGATGAGGCAGGCCACCCCACTTGGAAAGGATTAACCTCTGCAGAGGGTAAGAATTAAATTGAGCGTACTCTACCATGTCCAAAGCCAACACCATGAGGCCTAGTAACATAGAAACATAGAAACATAGAATTTGTCGGCAGATAAGAACCACTTGGCCCATCTAGTCTGCCCCTTTTTTTTTGTTTATATTATTTTTATCTCTAACCTTATTTGATCCTTATTTCTTTGTAAGGATATCCTTATGTCTATCCCATGCATGTTTAAATTGCTCTACTGTCTTAGCCTCTACCACCTCTGATGGGAGGCTATTCCACTTGTCCACTACCCTTTCTGTGAAATAATATTTTCGCAAATTTCCCCTGAACCTCCCCCCCTCCAGTCTCAGTGCATGTCCTCGTGTCCTATTGCTTCTCTTCATTTTGAGAATGTTTCCCTCCTGGACTTTGTTAAAACCCTTGATATATTTGAAAGTTTCTATCATGTCCCCCCTTTCCCTTCTCTGCTCCAAACTATACATATTGAGATTTCTTAGTCTTTCTGGGTATGTTTTGTGATGTAGGCCATGCACCATTTTAGTTGCCCTCCTTTGTACAGTTTCTAATGTATTAATATCCTTTTGAAGATATGGCCTCCAGAACTGAATACAGTATTCTAGATGAGGCCGTACCAATGACCTATACAGTGGCATTATTACTTCTTTCTTTCTGCTGCTGATTCCTCTCCCAATGCAGCCAAGCATCTGACTAGCCTTCCTCATTGCCTTGTTACATTGCTTACCTGCCTTTAAGTCATCTGAAATAGTGACTCCTAGATCCCTTTCCTCCTCAGTAGTTTCCAGTATAGTGCCATTAATACTGTATTTAGCTTTAGGATTTTTGAGACCCAAGTGCATGATTTTGCATTTTTTGGCATTAAACTGTAATTGCCAGACTCTTGACCATTCCTCTTGTCTACCTAGATCCTCAATCATTTGTTTTACTTGCATTGCCGAGTGTATCTACACTCTCGGGCGAGGGAGGAAGTATCTGATCTTGTCCTGAAGTTTCAGGACTTTCTCTGGAGACAGAAACAGTCTTTGGCTGTGTGTGTCTAGCAGCGTCCCCAGGTGCACCATGCTCCAAGCAGGGACCAGCGAGGACATCTTCCAATTGATGAGCCACCCGTGGGCTTGTAGGCATTATACCGACATCTCCAGTTGACTGAGGAGGACCTCTTGGGAGTTTTCCAGAATCAGCAAGTCATCCAGATATGGCAGGAGCCTGATTCCCTGACGACGGAGGAAAGACGTCATCACGGCCATGACCTTGGTGAAATCCGAGGTGCTATAGCCAGTCCAAACGGCAGAGCTTGGAATTAAAAATTAAGGTTGCCAATAGTAAACCACAGATATTGCTGATGCAAAATGGCAATAGGTATGTGCAGGTAAGCATCCTGTGTGTCCATAGATACCATATAGTCCTCGGGTTTCATGGCCAGCAGAATAGAGCGCAGGGTTTCCATACGGAATTTGGACACTCTCACAAACTTGTTCAATGATTTGAGGTTGAGGATAGGCCGGAAAGACCCATTTGGTTTCGGAACAAGAAACAGGGTCGAATAGTAACCCCTGCCTCTCTGGGACAGAGGTACTGGCACCACCACTCCTATTTCCAGGAGGGATTGTACAACCAGGTGTAGAGCTTGCGCTTTCAACGGATCCGAGGGGATAACCGCTAAACAGAGCTGGCGAGGGGGACGTCTCTTGAAAGAGATTGCATACCCGTGAGAGACAACGTCCCGCACCCAGGCATCTGAAGTGGTCTTTAACCAGGCCTGGGTGGACTGCAGAAGTTGGCCTCCCACCCTGGGGTCCCCCAGGGGGAGGCCCGCCCCATCATGCAGCTGGATTGTCTTGTTTGGAAGCAGGCTGACGGGCGGCCCAGGATTGTTTCGAATTGGGCTTAGTGGTTTTGGCAGTACGAGCCTGTCTCGGGTATGCCTGACCTTTTGCGTTGCCTGGAGGTTGAAAGGAATGAAAAGTTGTACTCTTAGCCTTTGGAGCAGAAGGATTAGTACTGGGAAGAAACGCAGTCTTGGCGGTCGCCAAGTCAGTCACAATCTTGTTCAGATCTTCCCCAAATAGTATGTCTCTACTGAAAGGAAGCACCTCCAAGGTCTTTTTAGAGTCAAAGTCCACTTTCCAGGACATTAACCACAGAATCCGGCGAGCCAGGATAGCCGTAGTAGATGCCTTGGCTGCCATGGCCCCTACATCAGAGGCTGCCTCCTGATTATAGTGAGAGGCTGTGATAATATATAACAGATATTGTCTGGCAGTGTCAGAAAAATCCTGATACAGGTCATCCTCAATTGCCAGAACCCATGCTTCAATTCCATTTGCCGCCCAAGAGGCAGCCATAGTGGGTCAATGTACAGCACCGGTAAGAGTGTAAATAGACTTCAGGCATCCCTCCACACGCTTATCTGTCAGTTCCTTTAGTGAGGGGACAGTGGTGACAGGCAGAGTAGATGACACCACAAGATGGGCAACATGAGATTTCACCGGCTGTGGAATTTCCCACTTGTTACTCAACTCGGCAGGGATAGGATAATGAGCTAGCATCTTTTTAGACAGTGAAAACTTCTTTCTTGTAGATGACCAGGATTCCTGATGTATGTCAATTAAAAGGTCAGAATGTGGTAAAACTACTATAGCAACCTTCTGACGTTTGAACTTATCGGGATTCTTAGATGTAGCACGGGGCTCAATTTCATCATCAATTTGGACAATCAGCTTGATAGCCTCCTTTAGCTCATCAACTTGAGTTGCAGATTCCTCATCAGAAACAACTGTATCGGTGTCTGATGGATCAGTATAATCCCCATCCTCATCGGAAGAATCATCTGAAATATTAGTGGATTGTGAGGAAGAAATGGCCCGCTTAGATGACCCCTTGGCCCCAGCAGGGCGAGGGGTAGGTTTTTGTCTAACCAAAGACTGATTTAAATGTTGTAACTGGGTAGACAGAGTATCTGACCAGGGTGGGTTAACTACAGGGACAATATGTAGCTGTAATGGCACAGGAGGTCCCACAGGGGGCATAAGCCGTGTTACAAGCATAGTCAGCATATTTGAAAATGCAGCCCAAGGTGGGTCTTGATTTACCACAGGTACTGCAGACTGACTGGAAGGGCAGGGCACCCAGTACCTGAACCCTCAGTTGAAACCTATCCCTCAGTCAAATCCGTGGTGCCAGCACTGCATGATGCAGGAGCTTCTGCAGATTTCCCACCCTTTGTAGCAGAAATTATTGGGAATGTAGCCTTAGGGCGTAACAGTACAAATTAGCCAGACAAACACAATACCTGCAAAAAACCCTCTGTGTTATGTGACAGCAAATGCAGAGCACAAACAGATGATTTAAGCAGTGTGAGGTGACTGAAACACACAGTGAAAAATACCAAATAGTATATCCTGCGGAACACAATATGTTATATGAGATCCTAACGCACTTAGCCCCCCAGGGTACAGAATATAGTGATAGCAAAACATGTGATACACAGAATAGAAACTACACAGCAGCTACAGGCACACTCAGTCACAGGTACAATGCAGAAATTATCACATATAGGGGGTAATTCTGAGTTGATCGCAGCAGCAAGTTTGTTAGCAATTGGGCAAAACCATGTGCACTGCAGCGGGGGCAGATATAACATTTGCAGAGAGCGTTAGATTTGGGTGGGTTATTTCGTTTCTGTACAGGGTAAATACTGGCTGCTTGTTTTTACACTGCAATTTAGATTTCAGTTTGAACACACCCCACCCAAATCTAACTCTCTCTGCAAATGTTATATCTGCCTCTCCTGCAGTGCACATGGTTTTTCCCAACTGCTAAAAACTTTCCTGCTGCGATCAACTTGGAATTACCCCCATAATACAATAAAACTGCACTGGACTAGGAAGTCTATAAATAGATTTGTATGTATACAGATATAACAATGCACAGTAAACACTGGATGTATATCACAGAATACTTGTACTAAATATTCACATAGCAGTACACTTGTTCTTAACTAACACTGTTTAAAATAACATGTAGAATACTTAAGTGTCTGTAATACACAGCGCGGACAAGACAGGCAGTTTTACAGAGGAGACAGTGCCCAACCGTCCCGGAGATCAACCCAGCTAGTAGTGAAGATGGCGCCAAAATCTCAGAAGGGAGTGAGGGAGAGAGAGATGCAGCTCCAGAGTGGGGACACCAACAGTAGATGGCACCCGGAGCTGGGGGAGGGGCTACAGGTCAGCGCCTTATCCCCTCTGCTGGACTTCACCACCGGGTACTGTGGAGCCTATTACAAATAGATTTTAGTAAATCCGACTTGTGCTCCCTGCCCTGGTGAACATAGTGGGGTCACTGTACGGCCACAGTGTCCACGCCGGCGGTGCAGACCGTCTCCTGGAACCGCGACTGGATCGCGATTTACCAGTGGGTCCCTCCTGGAGGACCCTCTTACCTCCTCCCTGTCATGCAGCCACGCGATCCAGGAGAGCAGCAGCAGTGGTGTGCCTAGAAACAGATGCGTCCCCACTGCAAGTACCCGGAACCAGGCCACGGGAGTATGCAGCACCGCTGAGGGAGGTGATGAAGCCTCAGCACAGCATGTCAGAATGAGTGATGAGGCCTTTGAAGTCTTCTCAAAAAAGCGCTTTTCAGGGCTGCCTAGCGCAGCCCCCCTTGTTAGTTAGTGACCTGCACTGCAGACACCAACTTACAAACTGAGCTCCAGTGCCTGGAGGCGGGGCTATAGAGGAGGCAGTGCAGTGCATTCTGGGAACAGTCAAAGCTTTAGCCTGTTGATGCCTCGGATCAAGATCCAACTGTACACCCTGATGTTATTCCCTTGGAATACCAGTGTACCCCGTTGCAGAAATATATGTATGTCTTTGCGTATATATGTATATTTACACATACAATTAAAAGGGATGTAGTTGGCATCCCGGCAGATGGGATGCTGCTGTTCAGGATACCAGCGCCAGAATCCCGACACCTGCAGAATGCAAATGCCGGAACCCCGACAGCCGGCATTCTGAATGTTGTGCCAAGGAGGGTTAGGGTTAGGCTGCGGGGAGGGAGATGTTAGGGGAAGGACTAGGGTTAATTAAGTTCATTCAAAATGTCAGGATTAAGGTGGTCCACATACCATACCCAACCCAAATTAAATATCCCCACCAGACCCCATATACAGTACATATATTAGCGATGAGTGGGTTCGGGTCCCTGAGAACCGAACCCCCTCAAACTTCACGTCCCGAACCCAGATCCGAGCCCGGCTCGGGACTTCCTGCCAGACTTGGAAACCAGAACGAGGCAAAACATCATCATCCCGCTGTCGGATTCTCGCGGGTTTTGGATTACATATAAGGAGCCGCACGTCGCCACCATTTTCACTCCAGTCCTGGAGAGTTTAGCGAGAGAACGTGTCTCTCTCCTCAGTGTCTCTGTGTGGGAAAGTGGTGTGGCGACCTGCTCTGTCTTATGTGTGTCATTCCAGTGCTGTATTGTACTGCATCAGTCCAGTGGTGGTGTCTTGTGCTGCATCAGTCGGGTGGTCTTCAGTATGCCGAATGTCGGGATCCCGGCGCACAGTA
Organism: Pseudophryne corroboree; assembly: GCF_028390025.1. Classification (NCBI taxonomy): domain Eukaryota; kingdom Metazoa; phylum Chordata; class Amphibia; order Anura; family Myobatrachidae; genus Pseudophryne; species Pseudophryne corroboree. The sequence goes on along the minus strand of NC_086448.1, from coordinate 550,583,342 downwards.
TACCGGCGCCGGGATCCCGACACCCGGCATACCGACAGCTATTCTCCCTCGTGGGGGTCCACGACCCCCCTGGAGGGAGAATAAATAGCAGCGTGGCGAGTGCAGCGAGCCCGCAAGGGGCTCCTTTGCGCTCGCCACACTGTCGGTATGCCGGCGGTCGGGCTCCCGGCGCCAGTATGCTGGCCGCCAGGAGCCCGGCCGCCGGCATACCATACTACACCCCATCAGTCTAGTCACAATAGTGGTGTCCTCTTCTGCCATATGTACAGTGCTGCTGTATAAGTCCAGTCCAGTGCTGCTGTGTTGTGCTGCATCAGTCCAGTGGTGGTGTCTTGTGCTGCATCAGTCCAGTCACAGTGGTGGTGGCCTCTGCTGCCATATGTCCAGTGCTGCTGTATAAGTCCAGTCCAGTGCTGCTGTGTTGTTTTGCATCAGTCCAGTGGTGGTATCTTGTGCTGCATCAGTCCAGTCACAGTGGTGGTGTCCTCTGCTGCCATATGTTTAGTGCTGCTGTATAAGTCCAGTCAATTACAGTGGTGCTGTGTTGTCCTGCATCAGTCCAGTGGTACTGCGATATATGTCCAGTGATACTGCCGTATAAGTCCAGTTATACTGCCGTATAAGTCCAGTGGTACTGCCATATAAGTCCAGTGGTACTGCCGTATAAGTCCAGTGATACTGCCGTATATGTCCAGTGATACTGCTGTATAAATCCAGTGGTACTGTCATATAAATCCAGTCCAGTGGTACTGCCGTATAAGTAAAGTGGTACTGCCATATAATTCCAGTGATACTGCCGTATATGTCCAGTGGCACTGCCGTATAAATCCAGTAGTACTGCCGTATAAATCTAGTCCAGTGGTACTGCTGTATAAATCCAGTGATACTGCTGTATATGTCCAGTGGTACTGCTGTATAAATCCAGTGGTACTGCTGTATAAATCCAGTCCAGTGATACTACCGTATAAGTCCAGTGATACTGCCGTATATGTCCAGTGGTACCGCCTTATAAATTCAGTGGTACTGCCGTATAAATCCAGTCCAGTGGTACTGCCGTATAAGTCTAGTTGTACAGCCATATAAGTCCACTGGTACTGCCATTTAATTCCAGTGATACTGCTGTACATGTCCAGTGGTAGTGCCGTATAAATCCAGTGGTACTGCCATGTAAATCCAAACCAGTGGTGCTGTCGTATAAGTTCAGTTGTGCTGTCCTGTGCTGTATATTATTTACTCCAAATAAAGGGGTTATTAATAGAGATGTGCACCGGAAATTTTTCGGGTTTTGTGTTTTGGTTTTGGGTTCGGTTCCGCGGCCGTGTTTTGGGTTCGACCGCGTTTTGGCAAAACCTCACCGATTTTTTTTTGTCGGATTCGGGTGTGTTTTGGATTCGGGTGTTTTTTTCAAAAAACACTAAAAAACAGCTTAAATCATAGAATTTGGGGGTCATTTTGATCCCAAAGTATTATTAACCTCAAAAACCATAATTTACACTCATTTTCAGTCTATTCTGAATACCTCACACCTCACAATATTATTTTTAGTCCTAAAATTTGCACCGAGGTCGCTGGATGACTAAGCTAAGCGACCCTAGTGGCCGACACAAACACCTGGCCCATCTAGGAGTGGCACTGCAGTGTCACGCAGGATGTCCCTTCCAAAAAACCCTCCCTAAACAGCACATGACGCAAAGAAAAAAAGAGGCGCAATGAGGTAGCTGTGTGAGTAAGCTAAGCGACCCTAGTGGCCGACACAAACACCTGGCCCATCTAGGAGTGGCACTGCAGTGTCACGCAGGATGTCCCTTCCAAAAAACCCTCCCCAAACAGCACATGACGCAAAGAAAAAAAGAGGCGCAATGAGGTAGCTGTGTGAGTAAGCTAAGCGACCCTAGTGGCCGACACAAACACGTGGCCCATCTAGGAGTGGCACTGCAGTGTCACGCAGGATGTCCCTTCCAAAAAACCCTCCCCAAACAGCACATGACGCAAAGAAAAAAAGAGGCGCAATGAGGTAGCTGTGTGAGTAAGATAAGCGACCCTAGTGGCCGACACAAACACCGGGCCCATCTAGGAGTGGCACTGCAGTGTCACGCAGGATGTCCCTTCCAAAAAACCCTCCCCAAACCGCACATGACGCAAAGAAAAAAAGAGGCGCAATGAGGTAGCTGTGTGAGTAAGCTAAGCGACCCTAGTGGCCGACACAAACACCGGGCCCATCTAGGAGTGGCACTGCAGTGTCACGCAGGATGTCCCTTCCAAAAAACCCTCCCCAAACAGCACATGACGCAAAGAAAAAAAGAGGCGCAATGAGGTAGCTGTGTGAGTAAGCTAAGCGACCCTAGTGGCCGACACAAACACCGGGCCCATCTAGGAGTGGCACTGCAGTGTCACGCAGGATGTCCCTTCCAAAAAACCCTCCCCAAACAGCACATGACGCAAAGAAAAAAAGAGGCGCAATGAGGTAGCTGTGTGAGTAAGATAAGCGACCCTAGTGGCCGACACAAACACCGGGCCCATCTAGGAGTGGCACTGCAGTGTCACGCAGGATGTCCCTTCCAAAAAACCCTCCCCAAACAGCACATGACGCAAAGAAAAAAAGAGGCGCAATGAGGTAGCTGTGTGAGTAAGCTAAGCGACCCTAGTGGCCGACACAAACACCGGGCCCATCTAGGAGTGGCACTGCAGTGTCACGCAGGATGTCCCTTCCAAAAAACCCTCCCCAAACAGCACATGACGCAAAGAAAAAAAGAGGCGCAATGAGGTAGCTGTGTGAGTAAGATAAGCGACCCTAGTGGCCGACACAAACACCGGGCCCATCTAGGAGTGGCACTGCAGTGGCACGCAGGATGGCCCTTCCAAAAAACCCTCCCCAAACAGCACATGACGCAAAAAATTAAATTAAGAAAAATTAATTAATTAATTAAATTAAGAAAAATTAAAGAAAAAAGAGGTGCAAGATGGAATTGTCCTTGGGCCCTCCCACCCACCCTTATGTTGTATAAACAGGACATGCACACTTTAACCAACCCATCATTTCAGTGACAGGGTCTGCCACACGACTGTGACTGAAATGACGGGTTGGTTTTGACCCCCACCAAAAAAGAAGCAATTAATCGCTCCTTGCACAAACTGGCTCTACAGAGGCACGATCTCCACCTCATCATCATCCTCCGATATATCACCGTGTACATCCCCCTCCTCACAGATTATCAATTCGTCCCCACTGGAATCCACCATCTCAGCTCCCTGTGTACTTTGTGGAGGCAATTGCTGCTGGTCAATGTCTCCACGGAGGAATTGATTATAATTCATTTTAATGAACATCATCTTCTCCACATTTTCTGGATGTAACCTCGTACGCCGATTGCTGACAAGGTGAGCGGCGGCACTAAACACTCTTTCGGAGTACACACTTGTGGGAGGGCAACTTAGGTAGAATAAAGCCAGTTTGTGCAAGGGCCTCCAAATTGCCTCTTTTTCCTGCCAGTATAAGTACAGACTGTGTGACGTGCCTACTTGGATGCGGTCACTCATATAATCCTCCACCATTCTTTCAATGGTGAGAGAATCATATGCAGTGACAGTAGACGACATGTCCGTAATCGTTGTCAGGTCCTTCAGTCCGGACCAGATGTCAGCATCAGCAGTCGCTCCAGACTGCCCTGCATCACCGCCAGCGGGTGGGCTCGGAATTCTGAGCCTTTTCCTCGCACCCCCAGTTGCGGGAGAATGTGAAGGAGGAGATGTTGACAGGTCGCGTTCCGCTTGACTTGACAATTTTGTCACCAGCAGGTCTTTGAACCCCAGCAGACTTGTGTCTGCCGGAAAGAGAGATCCAAGGTAGGTTTTAAATCTAGGATCGAGCACGGTAGCCAAAATGTAGTGCTCTGATTTCAACAGATTGACCACCCGTGAATCCTTGTTAAGCGAATTAAGGGCTCCATCCACAAGTCCCACATACCTAGCGGAATCGCTCCGTGTTAGCTCCTCCTTCAATGTCTCCAGCTTCTTCTGCAAAAGCCTGATGAGGGGAATGACCTGACTCAGGCTGGCAGTGTCTGAACTGACTTCACGTGTGGCAAGTTCAAAGGGCATCAGAACCTTGCACAATGTTGAAATCATTCTCCACTGCGCTTGAGAAAGGTGCATTCCACCTCCTATATCGTGCTCAATTGTATAGGCTTGAATGGCCTTTTGCTGCTCCTCCAACCTCTGAAGCATATAGAGGGTTGAATTCCACCTCGTTACCACTTCTTGCTTCAGATGATGGCAGGGCAGGTTCAGTTGTTTTTGGTGGTGCTCCAGTCTTCTGTACGTGGTGCCTGTACGCCGAAAGTGTCCCGCAATTCTTCTGGCCACCGACAGCATCTCTTGCACGCCCCTGTCGTTTTTTAAAAAATTCTGCACCACCAAATTCAAGGTATGTGCAAAACATGGGACGTGCTGGAATTTGCCCATATTTAATGCACACACAATATTGCTGGCGTTGTCCGATGCCACAAATCCACAGGAGAGTCCAATTGGGGTAAGCCATTCCGCGATGATCTTCCTCAGTTGCCGTAAGAGGTTTTCAGCTGTGTGCGTATTCTGGAAAGCGGTGATACAAAGCGTAGCCTGCCTAGTTAAGAGTTGGCGTTTGCGAGATGCTGCTACTGGTGCCGCCGCTGCTGTTCTTGCGGCGGGAGTCCATACATCTACCCAGTGGGCTGTCACAGTCATATAGTCCTGACCCTGCCCTGCTCCACTTGTCCACATGTCCGTGGTTAAGTGGACATTGGGTACAACTGCATTTTTTAGCACACTGGTGAGTCTTTTTCTGACGTCCGTGTACATTATCGGTATCGCCTGCCTAGAGAAGTGGAACCTAGATGGTATTTGGTAACGGGGGCACACTACCTCAAGAAATTGTCTAGTTCCCTGTGAACTAACGGCGGATACCGGACGCACGTCTAACACCAACATAGTTGTCAAGGCCTCAGTTATCCGCTTTGCAGCAGGATGACTGCTGTGATATTTCATCTTCCTCGCAAAGGACTGTTGGACAGTCAATTGCTTACTGGAAGTAGTACAAGTGGGCTTACGACTTCCCCTCTGGGATGACCATCGACTCCCAGCAGCAACAACAGCAGCCCCAGCAGCAGTAGGCGTTACACGCAAGGATGCATCGGAGGAATCCCAGGCAGGAGAGGAATCGTCAGAATTGCCAGTGACATGGCCTGCAGGACTATTGGCATTCCTGGGGAAGGAGGAAATTGACACTGAGGGAGTTGGTGGGGTGGTTTGCGTGAGCTTGGCTACAAGAGGAAGGGATTTACTGGTCAGAGGACTGCTTCCGCTGTCACCCAAAGTTTTTGAACTTGTCACTGACTTATTATGAATGCGCTGCAGGTGACGTATAAGGGAGGATGTTCCGAGGTGGTTAACGTCCTTACCCCTACTTATTACAGCTTGACAAAGGCAACACACGGCTTGACAAATGTTGTCCGCATTTCTGGTGAAATACTTCCACACCGAAGAGCTGATTTTTTTGGTATTTTGACCAGGCATGTCAATGGCCCTATTCCTCCCACGGACAACAGGTGTCTCCCCGGGTGCCTGACTTAAACAAACCACCTCACCATCAGAATCCTCCTGGTCAATTTCCTCCCCAGCGCCAGCAACACCCATATCCTCCTCATCCTGGTGTACTTCAACACTGACATCTTCAATCTGACTATCAGGAACTGGACTGCGGGTGCTCCTTCCAGCACTTGCAGGGGGCGTGCAAATGGTGGAAGGCGCATGCTCTTCACGTCCAGTGTTGGGAAGGACAGGCATCGCAACCGACACAATTGGAGTCGGACTCTCCTTGTGGATTTGGGATTTCGAAGAACGCACAGTTCTTTGCGGTGCTACTGCTTTTGCCAGCTTGAGTCTTTTCATTTTTCTAGCGAGAGGCTGAGTGCTTCCATCCTCATGTGAAGCTGAACCACTAGCCATGAACATAGGCCAGGGCCTCAGCCGTTCCTTGCCACTCCGTGTGGTAAATGGCATATTGGCAAGTTTACGCTTCTCCTCCGACAATTTTATTTTAGGTTTTGGATTCCTTTTTTTACTGATATTTGGTGTTTTGGATTTTACATGCTCTGTACTATGACATTGGGCATCGGCCTTGGCAGACGACGTTGCTGGCATTTCATCGTCTCGGCCATGACTAGTGGCAGCAGCTTCAGCACGAGGTGGAAGTGGATCTTGATCTTTCCCTAATTTTGGAACCTCAACATTTTTGTTCTCCATATTTTAATAGGCACAACTAAAAGGCACCTCAGGTAAACAATGGAGATGGATGGATACTAGTATACTTATGGATGGACTGCCGAGTGCCGACACAGAGGTAGCTACAGCCGTGGACTACCGTACTGTGTCTGCTGCTAATATAGACTGGATGATAATGAGATGAAATCAATATAATATCACTAGTACTGCAGCCGGACAGGGATGTGTATTTATTATGTAATGACTGATGACGGACCTGCTGGACACTGTCAGCTCAGCAGCACCGCAGACTGCTACAGTAAGCTACTATACTATAGTAGTATGTACAAAGAAGAAAGAAAAAAAAAAACCCCGGGGAGGTGGTATACAATTATGGATGGACTGCCGAGTGCCGACACAGAGGTAGCTACAGCCGTGGACTACCGTACTGTGTCTGCTGCTAATATAGACTGGATGATAATGAGATGAAATCAATATAATATCACTAGTACTGCAGCCGGACAGGTATGTATATTTATTATGTAATGACTGATGACGGACCTGCTGGACACTGTCAGCTCAGCAGCACCGCAGACTGCTACAGTAAGCTACTATACTATAGTAGTATGTACAAAGAAGAAAGAAAAAAAAAAAACCACGGGGAGGTGGTATACAATTATGGATGGACTGCCGAGTGCCAACACAGAGGTAGCTACAGCCGTGGACTACCGTACTGTGTCTGCTGCTAATATAGACTGGATGATAATGAGATGAAATCAATATAATATCACTAGTACTGCAGCCGGACAGGTATGTATATTTATTATGTAATGACTGATGACGGACCTGCTGGACACTGTCAGCTCAGCAGCACCGCAGACTGCTACAGTAAGCTACTATACTATAGTAGTATGTACAAAGAAGAAAGAAAAAAAAAACCACGGGGAGGTGGTATACAATTATGGATGGACTGCCGAGTGCCGACACAGAGGTAGCTACAGCCGTGGACTAACGTACTGTGTCTGCTGCTAATATAGACTGGATGATAATAAGATGAAATCAATATAATATCACTAGTACTGCAGCCGGACAGGTATGTATATTTATTATGTAATGATGACTGATGACGGACCTGCTGGACACTGTCAGCTCAGCAGCACCGCAGACTGCTACAGTAAGCTACTATACTATAGTAGTATGTACAAAGAAGAAAGAAAAAAAAAAAACCACGGGGAGGTGGTATACAATTATGGATGGACTGCCGAGTGCCGACACAGAGGTAGCTACAGCCGTGGACTAACGTACTGTGTCTGCTGCTAATATAGACTGGATGATAATGAGATGAAATCAATATAATATCACTAGTACTGCAGCCGGACAGGTATGTATATTTATTATGTAATGACTGATGACGGACCTGCTGGACACTGTCAGCTCAGCAGCACCGCAGACTGCTACAGTAAGCTACTATACTATAGTAGTATGTACAAAGAAGAAAGAAAAAAAAAAACCACGGGGAGGTGGTATACAATTATGGATGGACTGCCGAGTGCCGACACAGAGGTAGCTACAGCCGTGGACTAACGTACTGTGTCTGCTGCTAATATAGACTGGATGATAATGAGATGAAATCAATATATATGTATATATAATATCACTAGTACTGCAGCCGGACAGGTATATATATTTATTATGTAATGACTGATGACGGACCTGCTGGACACTGTCAGCTCAGCAGCACCGCAGACTGCTACAGTAAGCTACTATAGTAGTATGTATAAAGAAGAATGAAAAAAAAAAAAAACACGGGTAGGTGGTATACAATATTATATATATATATATATATATATATATATATATTATATACAATTATATATATATATATATATATTAAACTGGTGGTGGTGATTGATTATTAAACTGGTGGTCAGGTCACTGGTCACACTATCAGCAACTTGCAAGTAGTACTCCTAAGCAGACAATCACAAAATATATTATACTGGTCTGGTGGTCAGTGTGGTCACAATGGCAGTGTGGCACTGACTCTGGCAGCAAAAGTGTGCACTGTACGTTATATGTACTCCTGAGTCCTGCTCTCAGACTCTAACTGCTCCCCACTGTCAGTGTCTCCCCCACAAGTCAGATAATTAATACAGTCACACTATCTAATCTATATCACTTCAGCAAGTAGTAGTAGTATAGTAGTACTCCTAATAATGCTCCCCAAAATTACTACTACTGTGTCTCTCTCTACTGTCTCACTCTCTTCTCTAAACGGAGAGGACGCCAGCCACGTCCTCTCCCTATGAATCTCAATGCATGTGTGAAAATGGCGGCGACGCGCGGCTCCTTATATAGAATCCGAGTCTCGCGATAGAATCCGAGCCTCGCGAGAATCCGACAGCGGGATGATGACGTTCGGACGCGCTCGGGTTAACCGAGCAAGGCGGGAAGATCCGAGTCGCTCGGACCCGTGTAAAAAAACCTGAAGTTCGGGCGGGTTCGGATTCCGAGGAACCGAACCCGCTCATCTCTAGTTATTAATATTTAATCCAAATAATATCTACAGCACTGTGTGGTGTAGTGGTATGCTCTCCTGTGCCGCATATTTTTCTATAAATCCAGAAAAATAACGGAGAACAAAAATTTGGAGGAAAATATAGGGAAAGATCAAGAACCACTTTCTCCTAGTGCTGAAGCTGCTGTCACTAGTCATTACATAGATGATGAAATGTCATCAACGTTGTCTGCCAAGGCCGATGCCCAATGTCATAGTAGAGGGCATGTAAAATGACCCTAAAAAGATTAATTTAAATGGTCTGAGAAACATAAACTTGCCAATATGCCATTTACGACACATAGTGGCAAGGAACGGCTTAAGCCCTGGCCTATGTTCATGACTAATGGTTCAGCTTCACCTGATGATGGAAGCCCTCATCCTCCCACTAGAAAAATTATAAGAGATAAGCTGGTAAAAGCACAGCAAAGAACTGTGCGTTCTAAGTTGGTATCACAAATCCCCAAGGAGAGTCCAAGTGTATTGGCGGTTGCGATGCCTGACCTTCCCAACACTGGACGGGAAGAGATGGCTCATTCCACCATTTGCATGCTCTCTGCAAGTGCTGGAAGTAGCACCCATAGTCCAGGTTCTGATATTCAAATTGAAGATGTCACTGTTGAAGTAACCCAGGATGAGGATATGGGTGTTGCTGGCGCTAAGGAAGAAGTTGACGAGGAGGATTCTGATAGTGATGTGGTTTGTTTAAATCAGACACCGGGGGGAGACAGTTGTTGTCCATGGGATAAATAAGTCCATTGTCATGCCTGGGCAAAATACCCAAAAATCCACCTTTTCAGTGTGGAATTATTTCTCCACAAATCCGGACAACAGGTGTCAAGCCGTGTGTTGCCTTTGTCAATCTGTAATAAGTAGGGGTAAGGACGTTAACCACCTATGAACATCCTCCCTTAAACGTCACCTGCTGCGCATTCATCAGAAGTCATTGTCAAGTTGTGAAACTTTGGGTAAGCAGACCATCGACACTTAAATCCCTTCTTCCTCTTGTACCCAAGCTCCTGCAAACCACACCACCAACTCCCTCAACGTCAATTTCCTCCTCAGTCAGGAACGTCAGTAGTCCTGCAGTCCATGTCACTGGCATGACTGACGAGTCCTCTCCTAACCGGGATTCTTCCGGAGCATCCTTGAGTGGTACGCCTACTGCTGCTTCTGCCACTGCTGTTGTTGCTGCTGGGACTTGATCATCATTCCAGGGGGGAAGTTGGAAGACCGCTTGTACTACTTCAACTAAGCAAATGATTGTCCAACAGTCCTTTGCGAGGAAGATGAAATATAACAGCAGTCATCCTGTTGCAAAGCAGATAACTGAGGCCTTGACAGCTATGTTGGTGTTAGCCATGCATCCGGTATCCGCCATTGGTGCAGTGGTATTGAGATAATTGATGGAGGTAGTGTATCCCCGGTACCAAATCCCATCTAGATTCCATTTCACTAGGAAAGCGATTCCCGGACTGTACAGGGACATTAAGAAAAGTGTCCTCAGTGCCCTAAAAAATGCGGTTGTACCCAGTGTCCACTTAACCACGGACATGTGGACAAGCGGAGAAGGGCAAACTAAGGACTACTTGACTGTGACAGCCCACTGGGTAGATGTATTGTCTCCCACAGCAACAACAGCAGTGGCACCAGTAGCAACATCTCATAAACGCCAGCTCGTTCCTAGGCAGGCTACGCTTTGTATCACCGATTTCCATAAGAGGCACACCACTGACAACCTCTTACGGAAACTGAGGTACATCATCGCACAATGGCTTACCTCGCTTAGACTCTCCTGGGGATTTGTGATATCAGACAACGCCACCAATATTGTGCATGCATTACATCTGGGCAAATTCCAGCACGTCCCATGTTTTGCACATACAATTAATTTGGTGGTGCAGAATTATTTGAAAAATGACATAGGGTGTGCAGGAGATGCTGTCTGTGGCCCGAAAAATTGCAGGCCACTTTCGGCATTAAGCCACCGCGTGCCGAAGACTGGAGCGCCATCAAACACTCCTGAACCTGCCCTGCCATCACCTGAAGCAAGAGGTGGTAACGAGGTGGAATTCAATACTCTATATGCTTCAGAGGATGGCTGAGCAGCAAAGGCCATTCAAGCCTATGCATCCACTACGATATAGGCAAAGAAGGGGAAATGCACCTGACTCAAGCACAGTGGAGAATGATTTCCGTCTTGTGCAAGGTTCTCCAACCCTTCAAACTTGCCATATGTGAAGTCAGTTCAGACACTGCCAGCTTGAGTCAGGTCATTCACCTCACCAGGCTTTTGCAGAAGCAGCTGAAGAAATTGAAGGAGGAGCTAAGACGGAGCGATTCTACTAAGTATGTGGGACTTGTGGATGGAGCCCTTCTATTCGCTTTGCCAGGATTCAAGGGTGGTCAATCTGCTGAAATCAGACCACTACAACTGGCCACCATGCTCGATCCTACGTTTAAAGCCTAGGATCTCTTTCTGGCAGACACAAGTCTGCAGAGGTTCAAAGACCTGCTGGTGAGTCAGCTGGCAACTCAAGTGGAACATGACCCGTCAACAACTCCTCTTAATTTTCTTCCGCAACTGGGGCTGCGAGGAAAAGGATAACATTTCCGAGCCCACCCACTGGCAGTGATGCAGGGCAGTCAGGAGCAAGTACTGACATCTTGTCTGGACTGAAGGACCTGCCAACAATTACTGACATGTCTACTGTCACTGCATATGATGCTGTCACCATTGAAAGAATGGCGGAGGATTATATGAGTGACAGCATCCAAGTAGGTATGTCAGACAGTCCGCATGTATACTGGCAGGAAAAAGAGGCAATTTGGAGGCCCTTGCACAAACTGGCTTTATTTTACCTAAGTTGTCCGCCCTCCAGTGTGTACTCCGAAAGAGTGTTTAGTGCAGCGGGTAACCTTATCAGCGATCAGTGTAGGAGGTTACTTCCAGAAAATGTGGAGAAGACGATGTTTATCAAAATTAATTATGAATTCCTCCAGGAAGACATTTACCAGCAATTGCCTCCAGAAAGTACACAGGGACCTGTGATGGTGGATTCCAGTGGGGACAAATTAATAATCTGTGCGGAGGAGGAGGATGTACACACTGAAATAGGTGAGGAATCAGAGGATGAGAATGACATCTTGCCTCTGTAGAGCCAGTTTGTGCAAGGAGAGATGAATTGCTTCTTTTTTGGTGGGGGGATTAATTGCTTCTTTTTTTGTGGTGGCTCAAACAAACCAATAATTTCAGCCACAGTTTTTGTTTGTTAATGTGTGCATGTCCTGTTTATACAACATAAGGGTGGGTGGGAGGGCCCAAGGACAATTCCATCTTGAACCTCTTATTTTTTTCTTTGCATTATGTGCTCTTTGGGGCCTAGTTTTTAAAAGTGCCATCCTGTTTGACACTGCAGTGCCACTTCTAGATGAGCCAGGTGTTTGTGCCGCCCACTTGTGTCGCTTAGCTTAGTTATCCAGCGATCTTGGTGCAACATTTTGGCCTAAGGGGGTCATTCCGAGTTGTTCGCTCGCTAGCAGATTTTAGCAGCATTGCACACGCTAGGCCGCTGCGCTCTGGGAGTGTATCTTAGCTTATCAGAATTGCGAATGAAAGATTAGCAGAATTGTGAATAGAAAATTCTTAGCAGTTTCTGAGTAGCTCCAGACTTACTCCTACACTGCGATCAGCTCAGCCCGTTTCGTTCCTGGTTTGACGTCACAAACACGCCCTGTATTCGGCCAGCCACTCCCCCGCTTTTCCAGACACTCCCGCGTTTTATCGTGGCACGCCTGCGTTTTTCCGCACACTCCTAGAAAACGGTCAGTTTCCGCCCAGAAACACCCACTTCCTGTCAATCACACTCTGATCACTTTATCGATGTAAATTCTTCATTCGGACGTGAGTAAATCTACTAAGTTTTGTGCTAAAATACTTAGCGCATGTGCACTGCGTACCATGCGCATGCGCATTTTTGCCTTAATCGCTCCGTTGCGAAAATTGGCAACGAGTGAACAACTCGGAATGACCCCGTAAAAGCAATATTGTGAGGTGTTCAGAATAGACTGGAAATGAGTCGAAATGAATGATATTGAGGTTAATAATACCGTAGGATAAAAATGACCCCCAAATTCTCTGATTTTAGCTATTTTTATGGTTTTTCCAAAATAATCCAGGTCCAAAACCAAAACCCGAAAGGGTGGTTTTGGCAAAACCAATCAAAATCCAAAACATGAGCGAGGACAAAACATGAGCGAGGATCCAAATCCAAAACACGAAAATTGCCCACCGCACATCTCTAATATATATATATATATATATATATATATATATATATATATATATTTATATAAATTGAAATTGGTCTCAGTGTCCTATATGATTCCTAACATGCTGGCTAGCATGCATACATAGAGAATAGATGGCGCTCAAGGACATTTAAAGTGAAAGTACAGTATTTTCTCAGCAATTCATCCTAGCCCACCTAGGGGCCACCTGCATCTTCCTTCCGGGAGGTTGGGGGGGGGGGGGGGGAGTTTGTAGATTAGGGGCTGCTGAAGCTTTGCCTAGGGTGCAGAGAGATCTTGCACCGGCCCTGTCTCTGCCCTGTATTGCCCGGCTACAAATGGACTAGCTGAATGTTTCATACAAACTTTAAAGCAATATTACAACACAAGCTTTCCAATTTCTTGTTTGCATACAGGCAGTGCCAGATTAAGGTCCACATGGGCCTGGAGCTGAAATTTATGAAGGGCCTGTTTTGTGCTTTGGCAGGATGTGTGACAAGCGCTGTGACGGTATGACTAGTGATGTGGGGGGGGGGGTGACCAGTGTGGTGTGGGTGTGGTCTACATAAGGGGTGTGGCTATCTATATGACGGATATAGCGAGTGTCTACCTTCAACCACTTAATAGTGGAGCTATAACAAGAAAATGTTGGCGGCCATTTACTTGTGCCCGCCAAGTTGGAATGACTGTCACAGGCAGCCCCTGCAACAAGTGTACGGGTGGTCGGCTGACTGTACACACAGCATGATACGTTGATATATCTGAAGATATGTGCTGGACAGTTGACATGGTATGTCTGTGTACGAAGTTATTCACAAACATATCGCTGGTACACACCCAATGCACACACGAATGGCCAATATATCAGCCAGTGTGTACCTAGCATTAGGTAGGCAACAGCTGCTGTCACCAGCTCTCTTACAAAAAGGATATTACTACAAATATAAATAACGCACTTACCAATCTACGTTTAATGGACATAAAGGAACTGAGACCTCTGCTAAATAAATTCTATGCTCACCCTTATTAAGGATCACCTATCGCTTGGAAATGACTGTAGTAATTCTCTGCATACTGTACATTTTAACTAAGGACAAACTAGTTATCCAAACTGCATGTGGAGATCACATGTACTAGTTAGATCCAACTCTATGGGTGGAATTCAATTGTTTTTTCAGGCGCAATAATTAATGGTCATCCACTGTTGCTATTCAATTTATTTGGGCAATTGGGCGCTATGGTAAGAGCTGTTTTGCGCCCAAACAGCACACATTTCTCAAATGCCGGCGCCAGCAACTGTTTATGCCCATATGGAGCAACAATTGAATTGCTCTGTCAGGCTCCCGACACTGACAGTTGCTGTGCACAACAATTGAATTCCACCCTATGTATTATATTTAGGCATATACAACTGCTTAATAGTGATGTTTAGTGTTTGTTTTTATGTTTATTTTAAGTATCTGGAAAAGTTTTTAAATACAATTTTTATATACATTTTAACCTGTGTTTTTGATACATTAAATAATTAACAAGTAGAAACTGGATATTTTTTGTACGGCAAAAGCTTGTATTCACCCATACTCACACGCGGGATGGGGGAATTCTGAGTACTTGGAAACCCTCTCTGTGCGCCGATCTATTGACTTAAGATGACGATGTCACTGGTGCGTTCTGAATGCTTAGAACTCCCCCACACTCGCCAGGCCGATCCATGCTGCTGCCGCGCTGATGTTTTAGTTTTTTTTAAATCTAGTCCCAGCGCTGCTATCAGGGCTACAGACAGGGATCACGGCAGGGGTAGCCAGGAGGTTCTGGGTTCAGGGAAGCTGCTGTACAACATACAGTAGCTCCTTGGCAACAGCGCAGCGACAGACACAAGGTAAGGAGGGAGGTGCGGTGGCGCACACGGGGGGTTGAACCTTGTCTGTGTTTCTCACTGGGCGCAGGTCACCCACTGCCACTATTGGAGAGGCCGTCAGCCAGGTTTGGCATCGACCTGTTTGTTAAAGTGGTACAGGTTGTGACAGAGACTGGGGCAATTGGGGGAGGGTATTTTAAGCTGAGATCGGGGGCAGAGGGTCTGCATCCGTGAGTGGTGAAGGAGGGACTGTCCATGAGAGGAGGAGGAGGAGGAAGGCATCTGCGAGTGGGGTCCAACATTGAGGGGTGAAGGGAGGCATCCACGAGTTGGAGAGTAGGGGCTGACCACCACTGCCAATCGGATCACTGTTTGACAGAGAAGTACAGTACAGTGATTATAACTCTGAGCTACTCAGCTGTGCCTGTCCTGTGGCCAGCCAATTAGCATGCAGTGTCAGCCTACACAAGAAAAGGTGCAGGCATAGCAGCATGTGTGGTGAGGTCTGATCTTTGAACTAAACCGCTAAACCAACACGTGCCCTGGCCCAATCCAATGAAGCAACCCTGATGCCCTGTCCCAAATGCCTTAGCCCCTAACCCAAACACTTAATCTGGCCCAGACCACTGTACCAAGCCTAATACCCTATCCCTAATTCCCTCACCCAAACCCCTAAACTAGCTCTAATACCCAAACCACCAGCCTAGTTCACTAAACTGTCCCTAATACCCTAACCCAAACCACTAAACCAACCATAATAGCCTAACCAAGACAACAAAATTATGCTTGGGGTGTGTGTGTGTGTGTGTGTGTGTGTGTGTGTGTGTGTGTGTGTGTGTGTGTGTGTGTGTGTGTTTAGTATATATCCTGTGTGTACTGTAAGTATGCTGTGTGTGTGTGTGTGTGTGTCTGCTGTTTGTATATATACTACATACATACATGTGTGTATATATATATATATATATATATATACATACACACACATACAAACACATGCATGTACGGCAGAAACCCCCCCCACGAAAATCCTGCGTTTGCCCCGGACACCCGTAACGATGGTTATAGCACCAGCATACCCAAATGGTCACAGCACTCGCACCACTCTGCCCTTACTTCCTGGCTAATGGTGACAGCATTCACAAAATCCCCTCCCCCTTGCAACCCTTGATGGTACTATCCAGTATCCACACCAGCAGTGATGGTCAGAGCACCCGCATGCACCCCTCCACCCAGCAATCCCCATTGGTCACAGTGTCTGCACCCACCCCTCCACCCTGCAACCACAGATGGTCACAGCATTCACAGCCACACTCACCCCCAAAGGTCACAGCACCTACACTCCATACCCCCCACTTTGATGGTGACAGCACATGCACCAAGCCCCCAACCCACCCCCCACCCCTGTGTCCCAGACTGTGAACTCACCTGACAATGGTGGTCATTCAGACCCGATCGCTTGGCTGCTAATTTTGCTGTCCTGCGTTCAGATAGTCACCGCCTCCAGGGGGAGTGTATATGCAAGTGTGCAATTGAATTTTCGCACCATCCCATCGCTGACCGGTGACGCCCATTGTTGTTGTCCACCGCGTGTTGTCCACTGTGCGAAAACGCATAGCAGTGATCAGATCTGAATGACCCCCAAAGTCGCTGAATTCTCTGAAGACTCTGCTTTGTGGCAGCGTGATCCAGTCTTGCAGTGCAGAAGCTGCTGCTCCTATGTGGACTCCAGGACATCATTAGCATAACCCTGCCCATCCTGGTAATGCACTGAACGGCCGACCTATCGTGTGATCAGCAGTTCTGCCATACACACAGCACGATACACTAATATTTCTGAAGATATATTGGTCATCGCCTTTGCTGCAGGGCCAACGAGATATGTCTGTGAAAAATATTATTCACAGACATATTGTTGGTATGCATGCGCTGATTAGTAAATGATATATTGGACGTTTTAACTGAACGGCCAATATATCGTCCAGTGTGTACCCTGTATTTCTGACACGGACACCATTTACTGTCAGATCCCACTTATTGACACACAGGGCGGGATTTACTGATGCTAATTGCGGGCCATTGCCGGCTATTGCAGTGATGCTAATTGCATATGTCGAACATATCCGGGATTGCGACAGGGAGGCTGCCTACAGTCAGGTATGTAGGGGATGGCATGAGCAGCTGTGAAATGTGGTTATAAACCCATAGGCTATAAGGTATTGCCATAAAAAGCTGGTGATACCCTCCACATTAAAAAGTGGGCAGTCGGGTGTTAGTAGATTTGAACATGCAGTAAAAACCCAATCCCTTCAACATTCCACTAACTGACACAAATACTTATTGACAGATCCTTACTAACACATATTCCACTATCTGATACACACTGACACTGACCCACTTACTGACATTTACTAACACACACACCTCTTACTGACAAATACCCCTTACTTACACAGATACCACTTATTGACACACATACATACTTACTGACAAACACCACTTACTGACACAGATAAAACGTACTGAGACGGACTCCCGTTACTGACAGACACCCCTTACCGACACGGATACCCCTTACTGACAAAAACATTGACACACACATACTTACTGACACAGACACACTTACTGATAGAAATCCCTTACTGACACACAACAATTACTGACAGACATTACTTACTGAGACACACACACACTTACTGAGACCAGTTACTGAAATATGGGGAGAGGGTGACCTCCAGGCTTGGTGTGCGCTGCACCTGATCAGGTGCACGTCCGCTCCGCTGTGAAATCCACGACCCAGATGATGGCCAGATCTCTTCACAGAAATCCAAGACCCGGCCTACTCCCCAGAGCAGATCTTTCCCCTTTTCATTTAGCATCAGAAGCAGTAACTTCATTCATACAGGCCAGGCAGCAGAGGTACAGTTGCTATAACTAGAAAGATGAAGCATTAAACTGGTCAGGGCCTGGGGGCGGAGCTTTAGTGGGTCAGGGGGCGGAGCTTCAAGGTGGTCCGGGGGCAGAGCTTCAATTAGATGAAACATTGGACTGTTTGGGGGCGGAGCTTCGGCGGGTCCAGGGGCGGGGCTTAGATGAGTTCGTGGCAGGAGCTTCGGCTGGTTAGGAGACAATGGTTCTGACTGGTATGGGGGCGGAGCTTCGGGGGCGGAGCTTCGGAGGTGGCGTTCAAACGGGGGCCGTGGCGTGGCAGCAGAGTAACAGGCCTGGGTGTTCGGCACCTCGGCCGGAGGTACCTTTGGCAATTGGGAGGTGGGTGAGGTAAACTGCTGGTGGTGACAGGAATTTTTTTTCCTGTCAACACAGGCTGCACTGCAGGGAGCTCTGTGGGCCTATTTACAATGGGGGGCCTGGAGCTGCAGCTCCATCCGCCCCATTGTTAATCCGGCCCTGCATACAGGAATTTGGGTTCATAGCACAATCAATCAAACCTCAGCTATATTGTTCCGGGTAGGACCCTTAGGTCTAGACTGGATTTGAACAAGCCAGATATTCATGGGTTGATTTGTGACAGGCAAATTAAGCAGTCTCAAGTTACAGGGCTTTGTCTGTGGGACAGACTGTGTGGGCAAGTAACTGCTATGGAGAGCAAAAGTGGACAATCACAAAGGTTACACAATATAAGGGGCCATTGTCAAAGTGGAATTCGAGTCCAGTGTATTGTGGTACCAATGCCTGGATCAACTATGGGAGCATAATGTATTACCTGTGCTTGATGGAGAATTGTTCATGTGACTTGTCTGGAGTAGTGTAATTGTTTCACCCCAATGATAATTGTCAAGATCGCACATGCACACAGAACTCCTTCCAAGTCGGGTGGTCGCGATGTCAGTGTTTTGCAAATTATCCTAACAATCAAATATATCGGTCTGCCATCACCAAGAGGATTTTTCTAGGAAGGAACTCCTCCCCCAACGGCCCTTCAGTTCTGCTTAGTATATACACTTTAAAATTAGTAGCATGCATCTCACAAGGCCATAGGTCTAAAACCACAGAATGTCAGAACTAGAAATTAAGTTTTAATTTCAAGAATAACTTCAAAACTTACAGTTACAATAAAGAATTACAAAGAGTATTATAATGAGTATTATAAATACTTGAAAGTACACACAGATTACAAACAATTTTAAAGAAAATAAAAAAGATAAAAACACTGGGGGTCATTCCGAGTTGTTCGCTCGTTATTTTTTTCTCGCAACGGAGCGATTAGTCGCTAATGCGCATGCACAATGTCCGCAGTGCGACTGCGCCAAGTAAATTTGCTATGCAGTTAGGTATTTTACTCACGGCATTACAAGGTTTTTTCTTCGTTCTGGTGATCGTAATGTGATTGACAGGAAGTGGGTGTTTCTGGGCGGAAACTGGCCGTTTTATGGGTGTGTGCGAAAAAACGCTACCGTTTCTGGGAAAAATGCGGGAGTGGCTGGAGAAACGGAGGAGTGTCTGGGCAAACGCTGGGTTTGTTTGTGACGTCAAACCAGGAACGAAACTGACTGAACTGATCGCAGATGCCGAGTAAGTGTGGAGCTACTCAGAAACTGCTAAGAAGTGTCTATTCGCAATTTTGCTAATCTTTCGTTCGCAATTTTGATAAGCTAAGATTCACTCCCAGCAGGCGGCGGCTTAACGTGTGCAAAGCTGCTAAAAGCAGCTTGCGAGCGAACAATTCGGAATGAGGGCCACTGTTCATGCATCAACTTTATGAATCGAACAATGCTTGGAGTAAGGGCATTCTAGCCATGTGGCTACCTTAAGCAAATGACAACTGGATTCAGTTAAACAAACGTATTTATCTCTCCAGTTCTACTCTTTGCCCCCTACCCTTGTGGATTTTAACTCTTTAAAAATCAAAACCCATTGATTGCTGCCTGCGTGTAAAGTCTCTTTTGGTCTCATAGCCTAGGGTTTCTCTGCCAAGTCTGCAGGGACATTTTAGTACTTGTTTCATTCTATCTGAATACTAATACCTGTGATTTATCAAGTCTTCTCAATATACTGGGCAGTTTTATGGACTAGGGCCTAATTCAGCATGGATGGCTAATTAGAGAATTAACAAATGGAGCGATTATTGAACGACTGCACATGAGTAGCATTCGCATTGCGAATGCGTACAGATCGTAAGCACAATGCAGCACTGTTTGACAGGAAGCTGACTTTTCTGGGCGGAAACCTGCCATTTTCTGGGTGTGTCAGAAAAAACGCAGGTGTGCTTAGTCATTTTTGGGGAGGGTCTCTGACATCAGCACAGGTTACTTCCAGTCCGTCTCAGTTGCAGATAAGTGGCAGCCTCAGATCTGCTTACATTTGCTCAGACGGCAGAGACTCTTTGGTGTTCTGGGATTTGCATATGCATTTTTGAGTGTATAGCGATCTGCGATGCATTCGCAAATTTGCATGGGGTGTTTTTTACTTCTGTCAGGGCGGCGCCTTTCTACTCGCAGACAACTGCAATTTCTCAGATTAACGATCCATGCTGAATTAGGCCCTTGGTCAGGAAAGAGATTCTGTGAGCAGATGTCTCCTTGAGAAATTTCTAGCACCTTCTTTCAAAAGAAGTCAACACCTCTGTGGATGGGCAGGAAGACAGTACCAGCTACACCGGCCCTATTTTTGGGTATAGTAAACATGCACCTCCTCTACAACACAAATGTCCCCTGACTCAGTTCAATTACCTGGAGTTAATTACAGAACGCAGTTTGGCATACATTGTGCAAATAACAGTTTCATACAGAATACACATTGATACAACATACAGTTTGTATAATCCAATTTGTTAATATGCCCATTCTGATATGAAATGGGAATTATTGCTACCAGAATCTTGGGGTAAGCTCTCATAAGGTGGATCCTGCAGACACCATAATCTCTCCCGCTCCAAGTTCAGAGGTCAACCGCCATTACCTTCCTCGGGTAAGACACGCACCACAAGCACTGGGGAGGGAATTGTTAGAGTCACATTTCTGTTTCATGCAGAAATGTGAATGTAGTACCATGCCTCATCCCTGTATTGTTTTAATATGCTATTATGCAGCCTGCTGCAAAACTGGCCCTTTATGTCTGTTCTTCAGTTTAGTTAATGGGTTTGATAGCATGCCACCTGATCTCCATGGGGTAGTGCAGGTTTATAGAAGTGGAGATGTTGCCCATAGCAACCAATCAGATTCTATTTATCATGTATCTAACACCTTCTAGAAAACAATAGCTAGAATTGCTGTTGGTGACATCTCCACTTCTATAAACACGCACTTTTGTAACTATACCTCCATGTCCTTTTGTATAACCTTCATGTCTCTTTGTATGTGTGAGCGGTATCCAGTTTATAGATCTACACTAAAAAGGTCTACAGTCAATAGGTCGATCACTAATGGTCTACATGAATTAGGTCGACAGGGTAAAAAGATTGACAGGGTCAAAAGGTCAACACATGGTTTTTAGTTTTTTTTTTAATTTGTACAACTTTTGCTGCATTTACTAACCATGTCACAAACTATTACATTTAGTAACCTTGTGGCGAGCGAAGCGGAGCTATCCATGTCACAAACTAACACCATTAGTAACCTGCCTGAAGCGTGGTGAGCAAAGAAAGGCCCTGAGGGGATACATTTAAAAAAAAATTGGTAAAAAAATGTTTAAAAGCACAAAACAACACCCACATTTTTTGTGTCAAACTTTTGACCCTGTTGACCTTTTGTGCTGTGACCTTTTGACTCTGTCGACCTTTTACTGTCGAACTAATGACTGTCTGTCTTTTTAATGTCTATTTTCCCTATCAGAACCGAGTGAGCACATACATAGACAATACAGATATAGTTATCCTTGAGGTGCATTTGCCCTCTTTCCATCCACTCTGGAAGTACAGAGATGACAATTGGCCTAATTCATGTTTGCACACAATCGCTGATGTTCACGCAAGTGAGCGATTATCTGCAGACTGTGCATGCACAGTGATCACACTGAAATTTTTAGCATAGATTGATTGACAGGAAGGGACCGTTTAGGGGAGGTAACAGGTAGTGGTAGCAAAAATGCTGGTGTGTCACAAACGTTTTCAGGGCATGTATCAGCTGCAATCATGTATGTAGGGAAACATGGTGCCAGCATTGTTACAAGTGGCTAGTCGGCGTAGCCATAGGGCTTCCCTAGCAGTCCATGTTCCTTGTTCTTGCATGCAAACTGGCAGAGTGTTTATTGTGCCAAACCACATCCAATATTTTTACCATTCCTAAATGCAGTTAAATAAATTATTTTGGTTGTATTTAGGGGCATATTTATTAAAGTATATTTGTGGGATAACTCTGAAAACATGTAAGAATGAGGGACAACAGCATATATCGCCAATATCTGCCATGAACCCTTCATTTCTAACAACAAAGTAGCCCCCATAGTTTTTTACTTTGTTAATTTAGGCAAAAATATTTTAGTACATCTGCATTAAACAATGTGGACTGTGATCGATAGGGCTCTTACTGCAGAATATTTTTAATTACTCTGTGAGAGCTGATTTGATTGAAATCCTATTCCCTATGTTACCAAGTCAGTCACTGGAGTTGATGCACCCACATTTGCAGGCATAAAATGCATGTCTTACATTTTTTTTAACATATGCAAAGTTACAAATATCACAAGATTGGTGCAAGTCTGTGTCTGCATACGCGGAAGCAGGCACAAGTCCAACTCTGCCTTGCTATTTACAGAGACACGGGCTATTTCCAATAGTTCCATCCTGTTAGTTACCTTTGAGCAAAGCTATAACATAATTATCCTCTTGCTAGTAATGAATTGCCAACACATGACCTTTATTTTGGGCACTCCTTTATAAAAACCTGTTTGTTGGCAGGGTACCAGTGCATTAAACATTTGGTGACCTGGGTTTATGTGTTGTTTTTCTTGATTTCCTGCTTCATGATTTTGCTTGTCATGGACTGTGTTCCACACATCTCTTCCATGGCACTTGATTTTTTAAAATTCATGTTGGTGACCTAGATTATCTGGCTCCGCTTGGAATTATGGCTATGTGGACTTTAGTCTGTTTTACTGTTACCAGATGGTTACTATCCCTGGATAGCTTGACAGTCCACAACTTGCCACATTCACATAAATTCTATGGGCCAAATTTATTAATTATTGAGTTTCAGACGCAATTATAATTTCCTATTGTCGATTAGTGCAGAAAGTGATCGCTAATGCTTTAAACACAACAATGTCCTTTTTATCTGAAGTGGAACTGAGGAGGCCTTATCTGTTTTTTTTGTAATTTTTTAAATTCTAACAATTTTAAAATTAAATTATATTTCTCAATGAGCAAACAAGAAATTTGTTTTTTAGGTCTATGTATCTATATTAAAGATGGTCAAATTCATACCAGAAATGATCACAAACTGGCTAACTATAACAGTTATAGTTACAAAAACAGGCCACACCATAGAAGTTGGTTGGATCATGGATGGAATCTCATTGGACAATATTCTAGAATAAAAAAGAATTGTTCAGTGAATGAGATTTGTTATGAACAAATCCAAACAAGTCCAACAAGACACCAACAGATTTGAATAGGCTTTTTTTAGCTCAAACTTTAAGGAGCTTGAATAAGTTTTTAAAAGAAATTGGAGGATACTAAAGAGAGATTGCATTATAGGGGATCAAATACCAGATAATCCATTATTAATTTATAGGAAAGCCCCATCATTAAAAAATAAACTGGTAAGCAGCAGTACAGAGAAGGAAAAAGATCAAGTATCAGGACAAAAGGTTTCCATGAATGTGGAACATGCCTGATGTGTAGGTGGGCAAAAGAAAAACCACTAAAATAAAAGTGTTCTACGTAAATGGGAGAAGTTATCATAGAAAATAATTTATTACGTTCTGTTCTAAGAATGTTAAATACGCCCTTCAGTGTGAATGTAGTCTGGTATATGTGGGTAAGACCACCTGTAAGCTCATGACCTGTCCTGCAGAACACATCTACAATATACGTAAGGGTCTTGAGACATATTGTATCTTCCCATTTTAAAGTTAAGCATAACTCAAAAGAATGCTGCATAAAATCCTTCTGATAATACAGCAGATTTTCACTTAATGGAGGTCTAGGGATGTGGAACTTAGACTTTCTCAAGCTGAAATTAGATGGATTTACCAACTAAATGGAGATTTTGAATTGAAATGTTTTTTTACGATTCTCTTGTCTCCATTTTATACTTTTATACACCTACTTTATATATATATACGGTATATATATATATATATATATATCATTTGCTTTTTGACTTTTACATTATGTTTTAATGGTGTTTAATCATTGATCCTTTTTTCTTTTTCTCTTTCTTTTTATGTATTTATTATGGAGTCCTCCTTCTCCTCTATTTACTGCGGAGCCTTGGACCCAATCTTAACCTTGTATATGATTTCGTATTATAATTAAGAATTCAGACAAGTAGCACTTTTATTCAAACAACAATTGGGAACAGCCTTGCGCTTTGGTAATGGTGCTGGTTTCCAGATAAAGAGCACACCCAAAATATTCTATATAGTTTAACCAGGAAAAACACAAATAGACTAGAAACCATAGCTATACAAATAAAGGTGCAGCAGAAGAAGAATCCCACGTAGTCAAAAGATTCCCTCTTAGGCAAACACTTACAGGTTAATTCAGCCCCACATGCACATAAAGGTATCTTTCACAGATGAATGCTTCATTCATATAAAATCTTCTCTTTCAACACTTACATTAAAATTCTGTCACGCATTCCCATAAAGGTATGTTTTCCTACTCCCGTTCTGGATCCAGGTAAGTAGTTTAGAGTAGACAGGCAAATGTCCAGAAAAGCGTGGTTTATTTATAAAATCACAATAGAAACAACACAGTCTCCATATACATATCAGGATACAAGTGGTAAACGCTATCGGTGCTATTGTAACAAATACCGGCTGCAGACAGGTAGGTGTAAAGCATCTGTGGCATTCAGCTCTCATAACCGTCGGATCCCGGGAGATAGGAGACACTGCAAACAGCTTCAATGCGTTTCAGGGAGCCCTCTCCCATTTGTCAAGAAGTTGCACTTTTATGGCCATCAAATTTCTAGGTTTGGGACCTTGAAAAGCATATGGCAGGTAGATCATCAATGCTAGTTACGATTTCATTACTGGAATGCACCTGGAACACATGGAGTGAAAAGATGGCCACCACACTTCCATTTTTGGCATCTGAGACACTAAGATGGCTGCCGTACTGGAACAGTGGCCATTTTTATTAAAATACAGGCAAAAGACTGGTTAAAGTGTTTTTTTTTTTTATTATTACATCCAACTCCTGTTGGCATCCAGCTGCACAGGAAACAGATATTCAACAAGGAATAGAACACTTTTTAATTGTTTAGAGTAAAATATGTGCTTTTTGTCAGTTACCACCATGCTTCTGGTGAAGAACCTTGTATAAGTTCGAAATGCAAAGTGACAAAAGGATCTGTGGAGACTCTGGTTTGCTTTTATATGGATTATATGGAAACTTGATAGGACTGATACCACTAGTTGACCGGTGATCCTTATCATAAAACTGCATATCCATTGTTATTGTTTCCTGAATGTGAGTGAATTGTGATATTAAATTATTCCATATACCTTTACGGTGTTGCACTACTGCTCTTTCTTTCTCTCTTTGTGCTTTATGTAACCTATAAGAGGAATATTTGTATCAAGAAATTGATAAAATGAGCAGTCTGCACACTATCTGCATGAGTTGGGTATGGGATCCCGGCAGTCGGGATCCTGGAGGTCAGAATACTGATGCCGGGATTCCGACCGCCAGAATGGTGGCAGGGGGACGATGGTGGCAGGGGGACGAGTGCTCGCCACGCTGCAGGCTCGGTAGCTCACTGCGCTCACGACAGGTTCTATTCCCACTACATAGGTGTTGTGGACACCTAGGAGTGGGAATAGCTGTGGCGGTGCTGCCGGCATTCTGATGGTCGGGATCCCGGCATCGGTATTCTGACCGTCAGGATCCCGACCGCTGGCATCCGGACTACATCCCATCTGCATCATGAGGGCTGATTATATCATGCTATTGAATACATTGGAGGTCTCTGAAGATGGTGAAATACACCAAGGTTCTCCAGCCAAAAGACATCTGCTTTTAAGGTTATTAATTCATTAAAGACACTGGGACCATCTTTTAAACTTTTGTATGCACTTTGGGGTTTGGTATATTTTGGAGTTTACATGTAACACAGATAAGCGCCAAGTGGTTTAATTATCTACATCTACGGTGGTATATAATGTAGTCTGAGATTGCCTGAAGTTCGGGATGCCGGCTGATCTCTGACATTTTTTTAAAGTGGTAATCACTTACAAGGCATGGTTTTGCCTTGTGAGTGATTGCCCCTTTAAAAGAAATCTGACATCGGCCGGCATCCCACACCTCCAGCGATCTCGGACTCTATTACATCCCGCCAGTGCCGCCACTACTGTTATCGCAAAAGGATTAGTGAAACCTCTTTTTAAGTCATAGGCTGCTATTTCAGGCTGCATTGCTCAATTGTTTGTTTTGAATACCAATGATGTTTGGCAACATTCTATCTATTTACACCCATGTAAATCTGTTTTAAAGAGAAATGCTTCGGTTTGTGGGCTAATATTGCATCATGTGCAATGATAAAAAACTAAATGGGGCAGATGTACTAAGCTTGGAGAGTGATAAAATAGAGAGAGATAAACTACTATCCAATCAGCTCCTAACTGTCATTTTTTAAAACACTGTCTATAACATGACAGTTAGGAGCAGATTGGCTGGTATGTTATCTCCATCCATTGATTGGCTGGTAAGTTATCTCCAGAGAGAGACGTGGAGCAAAGAGAAAGAGACACTTGGAGAAGAGAGAAAGAGACAGTTGGAGCAGAGAGAGAGACACCTGGAGCAGAGAGAGAAAGAGAGACTTGGGGCAGACAGAGAGAGAGAGAGAGAGAGAGAGAGACTTGGGGCAGTTAGAGAGTCAGTGAATGAGGAAATTAATCTTGGTGAGGCAGTGAAGGAGGGATGGGATAATGAAAAGCGGCATGACAGGCAGAGCGGTACTGATGATGGGAAGGTGACATTCTGGATGCAGTGATGGGACACTGGAGACGGGTGATGGTTGTATGGAAGGGGGATAAATACCAGCACTGGCACCTTGGACACAAACATCTGTACTGCTTATCTTAGCTCCAGCAGCTCCCACTCTCTTTCTCCAAAGTCTTCTGTGATTCCACCATCCCAATGGTGGGGGCGTGTCTGAGAAGTAAAGACATCAGCTCAGTCATCAGCTCCCCTTCCTCCAGGTCCCGGCACCTCTCTTACATTTTTTCAGCAGCTCCCCTCTGTCAGCTGCTCTGCCCGATGGCTGCCCCTTCCTCTCAGAGCTCACAGGTCTGCGGGCATTGCATGAGGCTGCATGCATACCCCAGTTTGCCGCTTTGCGCCCCCGGTCAGTATGCTTAACAAGTGGGTGGGTGATCAGTATGCTTAACAAGCCTTGCTCCAGTGCCCCGCACAGGCCGGCACTCAGGACACATGCAATGCAAAACAAGCTTAACAATGCATATTAGTTAATTGCTTAGTAAACAGGTAAGTGGGGCATTATGGAATCAGAAGTTGCTTCAGGTACCTTGGACCCTGGTGATGTTGAGCTTTGAAAGTCAGTAAGTCAATCTTTTAAGGGATTCACCATTTTACAGGCAGCCAGTGGAGGGAGTAGAGAACGTGTCTGGAACGGGGCTGGTTGGTTAATAGCTGGTTGGTTAATAGCATGGCAGCTGCATTTTATGCCATCTGCAATCGGTGCAATTCTTTTGCTGGGAGACCCAGGTAGAGGGCATTGCAGTAGTCTAGGCGTGATGATAGAAATGCAGTATGACTTTAGACAGATCTTCTGAGGGAATTAATAGCTTTATTGTGGCTGTGTTCCTCAGATGAAAGAATGAGTATTTGATTGTGGCTGATATCTGATGTTTAAGTGTCAAGCCATTATCCAGGACAAAACCAATATTTCGCACATGTTCAGTGTTTTGTAGTTCTGATCCCCCATGCGTAAGTTCTGTTAGTTGACTTTGCTGTAGTCTTGTTCTGTGACTTATCATAAGGACCTGGATTTACTGGTGGTAGATCATGCCAAACAAATCTTATTGACTTTTTTGACTCTGTGACGAAAATAATAGACCAAGGGGGAGCTGTAGATGTAGCATATCTAGACTTTAGTAAGGCATTTGGCACTGTTCCACATCGCAGACTGCTAAATAAACTTGAAAGCGTGGGGGTGGATTATGAAACAGTTAGGATAAGAACCTGGTTGCAGGATAGGAAACAGACAGTTGTAGTTAATGGAGTGCAATCTATGGAGGGAAATGTTACCAGTGGAGTACCCCAGGGATCTGTACTTGGTCCAGTTCTCTTTAATATCTTTGTTGGTGACATTGCAGATGGTATTGAAGGGAAGGTATGCCTTTTTTTGCAGATGATACAAAGATATGCAACAGGGTAGACACACCGGGAGGGGTAAAACAAATGATTGATGACTTAGGTAGGCTTGAGAAATGGTCAAGAACGTGGCAACTACAGTTTAATGCAAAAAAATGCAAAATCATGCACTTAGGTCTCAAAAACCCAAAGGCTAAATATAGTATCAAGGGTACTATAATGGAAACTACTGAGGAGGAAAGGGATTTAGGAGTCACTATTTCAAGTGACTTGAAGGCAGGAAAGCAATGCAACAAAGCAATGAGAAAGGCAAGTCAGATGCTTGGTTGCATAGGGAGAGGAATCAGTAGTAGGAAAAAAGAAGTGATAATGCCACTGTATAGGTCATTGGTGCGGCCCCATCTGGAATACTGTGTCCAGTTCTGGAGACCATATCTCCAGAAGGATATAAATACATTAGAGAGTGTACAAAGAAGGGCAACTAAAATGGTGCATGGCCTACATCACAAAACGTACCCGGAAAGGCTAAAAGATCTTAACATGTATAGTTTGGAGGAGAGAAGAGAAAGGGGGGACATGATAAAAACTTTCAAATATATCAAGGGTCTTAACAAAGTTCAGGAGGGAAACATTCTTCAAAGGAAGAGAAATATTAGAACTCGAGGACATACACTGAGACTGGAGGGGGGGAGGTTCAGGGGAAATTTAAGGAAAAATTACTTCACGGAAAGGGTAGTGGATAAGTGGAATAGTCTCCCATCAGAGGTGGTAGAGGCTAAGACTGTAGAGCAATTTAAACATGCTTGGGATAGGCATATGAATATCCTTACAAAGAATTAAGGTTCAAAAAGGGTTGAGATTACCTAAAGGATAAAAAAAAGGGGCAGACTAGATGGGCCAAGTGGTTCTTATCTGCCGTCAAATTCTATGTTTCTATGTTTCTATGACCTCTGTTTTAGCAGGGTTTAGCTGCAGTCAATTGGCACTCATCCACTCCTGAAGTTCAGCTAGACAAAGGACAGATAAAGTTGTGAATCATCTACATAGCAGTGGTAGACCAGGCCATGACGTCTGTTTTTTTTCACCCAGTGGTAACCTGTATACAATAAAAAGCATAGAAGATAGTATAGAACCCCATAGGACACCACATGGCAGTGACCTTGATGATGATGATGAATATATTGACTGATTAATCGTCACGTGAATAATAAAAAAACATATGCAGCAAATGCAACTCATATATATTTGTATTGTAATACAATGTGGGATAAAAGGCACTCACCAGTTTTGTCCAATTTGGTAACTCAACTAAAGTCACGAGGTATATTGGTGCAACTCCAGAATATACCAACGTTTCGGTCCATTCAGGGACCTTTCTCAAGGCTGTCACAGTTTGAGAGTATATACAACAGGTCAGCACTGGCAGAATCAAACAGAGAGAACCAGAGCTGTCTCCCAAGCTCCCACTTTATACCTGTGCCACACAGGAAGTGCCATGCTGTCCATGCATTCCACTGCAGTCCATTGTATGACATCACTTCCACTGAAACAGAAAGCATTCATCAAAAACATACAAAAATGAAGCTATATTAGAGTGCCGTATGTATATATATATATATATATATGCTTGTAACCGGACCGGCACTCTGCTTTCGTGGGGATAGGTTGCTCCGGTGCCCCTAGCAAGATAAATGTATTACCAATATGAAGAAGATCTGCGGCACTCTGAGTCTTTATGGTGGAAAACGTGTATTCAAATTCAAATCGGCTTGAAGTGCTAATTTGAATACACGTTTTCCACCATAAAGACTCAGAGTGCCGCAGATTTTCTTCATATTAGTAATATATATATATATATATATATATATATATATATATATATATAAAACCACAAAAGCTTTAACCAAAAGCCAAAAAGTATAGGGAACAGCACACCATTAAGAAGTGAAAAATATCTTTAATCCATCAAAGCATTAAAATCCATACAGGGCTGGATCTAGACCTTTTAGCACCCAGGGTGAAAATATAGGGGCGTGGCTTCATGGAGAAGGGGCGTGGTCAGTTATGCTCTCTGTAGCTGTGCCCCCAGTATTTGTTCCCCCTGTACTGTGCCCCCTGTAGCTGTACCCACAGTAGTATTGCCCCATGTAGAGTTGTGCCCCCAGTAGTGTGCCCCCTGTAGATTTGTGCCCCCAGTAGTATTGCGTCAGTACAGTGCCCCCTATAGAGTTGTGCCCCCTAGTTGCGCCGCTTACAAAAAAAATACATAAAAATGAATGAATACTTACAATCTCCACTCCTGCTTCCCGACCGCTGCTACCCTCCATCTCCGTCCACCGGCGCCGCTCCTCGGATCTATGACATCATGACATCTCTCCCATAGCACTGCATAGACACTAGAGGTCAATTTTGACTTCTAGCTTCTATGTGCCACTCCCACAATGCAGTGCGGGTGCGCGATGACTTCATCGTGCACCGCACAGCACCGACACCAGTAACGGATCTTGCCACGGTGGCGGCGCCCTCCGTAAGGCGGCACCCCGGGCAAAAATCCTGCTTGCCCATAGCAAGATCCGCTACTGAATCCATAGTATAATAGGCCAGAATATTAGGCATTCAATAACATTCATTTTCAGTCATGTCCAATCAATTTTGATCACCTTGCAGCTGACAATATTGTTTTCATTCGTTTTAGACCAAAGGCTGCAGCGAGCTGGCTGGTTACTAACCAACAGAGCAGCGGCACAAACACATGGCATCTGTGAAACATTACCACAGTGGCAGAAAAGAAAAGTCGTGCAAGAAGGAATTGTCTTTGGTACCATCCGCAAAGATGGATATTAAAAAGGAAATGCACAGTTTAACAAACCAAGCACTTCAGTGACAGGGACTCACACGTTTGTTGCTGAAGTGCTTGCTTTGTTTGGGCTCCCACAAAACTATTTTTTTAAGATCTGAGTGTGTTAATTATATTATAATCTTGTACAATAAATTTCATGAACTCACCGCAAATGGAGTAACATGGAGGAGTTGCCTAGATGGATAACATCCCTATTTCTCCTAACTTTGGCTTCACAAATTAACCAGATGCCTTCACAAATATTGTCAGGATTTAGGTAAAAATAATCCCACACCCAAGAGGTGGCTTTTTTGGTCTTATGTCCAGACACCACAATGGCTTTCTTTTTATCACGGGCAAGAACTGCAGCCACTACTGCCTGACTTACACAAACAACATCATCATCAACATCCTTACTGTCAGATAGTAGTGCACACATATCCCCCATCCTGTTCCACTTCCAAACATGAATCCTCAATTTCTATTATACCCTCATCATCACCACAATCTCTACTTGTACTACTCTCCACATGTGCAGATGGTGCAGAAATGGTGTATGGAGGTGAAAGAGGCATTATTGACACTTCTTCTATACTCTGGATGAAAAGTTTGTCATGAGATGCAGAAGAAGATGCCTCACTGACAGTTGTAGAACCACCACTTAAAGGCTAAGACCTGAGACTTTCCTTGACACTTTCATGTTTCTCTGCAGCTAAATTTCCTTTTGATGTTTTTTTTCTTTACCACTGTAAAATGAAATTGACTCTTTGAATTTACATGCCCTGACTTAAGCTCTCTATGCCCTTTGGCGTAGGCCTTAGTAGATGACGTTGACAGAATTGTATCATCCTAAATGATTGCTGTTTAAAAAATATGGGCATTTTCGCACAGTCTCACCCCTCCGGCTTCTCGCACCCTATTACATTTAGCCCAACATGTCTTCACGTATATCAATAAAGAATAAAGATTGATATTTTTTATATTTTCATGTAATCCAGTCCACCCCCAGCAAGGTACCAGTCCACTTCCAGTAAAATACCAGTGCACCCCCCCCCCCAGCAAGGCACAACTTTTTATCTTTGTTTACTGTTCATAAAATGATTACCAGTTAAGCAAAATGGCTATGTCAGGTTCAGGAAGGAAAGTGTATGGGGCAAGCAGTGGTCTGCCGCTGATGGCAAGAAGCATGTTCATTAAGGTTAACAGATGTTTTACAAAATAGATTTTTTTTTTATAATTATAAATTACATCATAGTACTGTACATTACAGCAAAGCTAGTCATCCATACTGTGGTATTACAGCATCTTTCCCAAAATGTCCTGATGCCCATCTAACCTAAGTGGACCATTGGAAAGCATGTTGGTAAATGGGTTCTGAAGATTACCATTATTGGCCTATGTATCTGTTGACTGTATTAAGAGACCACATAGATTGTGGAATGGATTTGGCAGCTTGACCTTCATGTGTGGACACACCTGACATTACCCCTGTCACTATCCTCTCAAGCCAGGTGGGAGGCATAGGCATAGCTATCATGGGTGCAGGTGATGCCAGTGCTATGGACCCTGAGACTTAGGTGGGGCCCCAGACCCAATATAGTTGTCTAAAAAATTCCCAAAATTGCCCACTAAGCAATTGGCCCATTTCCAGGTCTGAAAAAAGTATTTTGGCAGCATTCACATAGGTGGCAGTCTGTATATCTCCCTCTCAGCAAAGCTCCACACTGATATGATATATTTTTCATACTCTCATTTCACCACCACAGGCAGAGCTGAGATAATCAAGGAGCCCTGCAATGTCAGACAATAGGCTTCTCCTTTAGTACAGCCTTTGTAGAGTGAGCTACTGTACATCTCCCCAATAGTGAGCAATATGGCTTAATATGAACTGAGGCAGTACAATGTGTCCTAATATGGACAGGAGCCAGTACAATGTTTCATAACATAAATTGGAGGCACTACAATGGGTCATAATATGGACAGGGGGCAGTACAATTTCGTATAATATAACCTGGGGCAGTACAATATGGCATAATATGAACTGGGAGCAATGTTTGGCATAATATGTACTGACAGCATTACAATGTAGCATATTGTGAAATAGCGGCACTACAATGTGGCATAATATGAATTGGGGGCAATATGGGTGTAATGTAAGCTTGGGCACCACTATAAGACATAAACTGAACCAGGGCACTACTATTGGTAATAATTTTATTTAGGCACTTCCATGGGACATAAAATGAATGGGGTCAGTACAATGTGGCATAATATGAACTGTGGGCAATACAATATGTCATAATATGGACAGGGGGTAGTACAATGTGGCATAATATGAACTAGGGGCAGAGAAATATTGCATAATATTGCTGGGGGACAATATGAGGCATAATGTGAACTGGGAGCACTGTTTGGCATAATGTGTACTGGCAGCACTGTGATGTAGTATATTATGAAATAGCAGCATTACAATGTGGTATAATATGAATTGGGGGCATTATTGGTCACCACTATGTTACATAATTTGAACTAAGGCACTACTATTGGTAATAACTTTTTGTAGGTATAAAATGAACTAGAGCACTACTGTAGGGATGTAGTCAGGATCTTGGTGGTCAGAATCCCGGTGGTCAGAATACCGACGCTGGGATCCCGACCACCAGAATGCCGGCAGCGCAGCCACAGCTATTCCCACTCCTGGCTGTCCACGACACCCATATTGGGGGAATAGAACCTGTGATAAGCACAGCGAGCTACCGAGCCCACAAGGGGCTTTGTTGCACTCGCCCTCCTGCTGGCATTCTGGTGGTTGGGATCCTGGCATTGGTATACTGACCCGAGCACCGGGATCCCGTACCCAACCCCTACTGTGGGCTATAAAATGAACAACCAATGTGGAGAGAGGTGTCTTTCTTGAAGCATTGAGGCAGGGAGCCCTTCAAAATGTTGCTATGGAGCCCTCAAGGTTTTTGGCTATGCCCTTGGTGGCAGGTTCAATACATTATATAATTATATTTAGTATAGCTTGAGTGAGAGATATAAATGTATGTAGAAATAATAGAAAGCATGTATATGCATATGGAATTGTTTTTACTGCTTTTAGGTGACGATATTATGCTTGAATGTTAAATATTATACCATCAGCATTTCCATTTTAAAGCACGTCATATAAATGACAATCATTTTGCTAAATTATTAGTCATTTCTTAAAAAGAAAGTATCCTTTACAGATCTGGAAGTTGCGAATAAAAATGCAATATACAATTATAATAACAGGCCAAAATTATTATCAGAGAATACTCTTTTAATGAAAATATCTACTGCATGTGCATTATACCATACAAAAAATGAAAAAGGAAATAACTGATTTTTTACAGTTGTGCATATTTGGTATTTGGAAAATAAAACAGAATGCCGTTTCCCATTGTATTAATGTTAGTGGCACTTCCACCTGACAACTGTCATGTGTGTCCTAGCTAAGCATGGGTTTTAGCCAGTGCAAAATGTGACTTAAATGGTATATGTGAAATAAAAACAGAGTGAGCCAAAAGCCACTATAATTGTATGAAGTGAGATTAGTCAACCGTACGAATGTCAGTATCTGTCTGTTGCACCACATGAGCATTTTGAGGTTTGAGATACATTTATTCTCCTCTATTATCAATGGCAATGGATTATCATGAAAGGAAAACTCCAGGCTTTGTGACATTTTAGAAAACTATATTGGTGGAAATACTCAGGTGTAAACATTTAGGATGCTCTCATAATATCCCATTACTACAGGATTTATCCAATAGTTTTCCAGATATACGTAACATTTAAATCAAATACATTTAAGATTCAAGTAGATAAAACTGTAGTATAATTTAATTTTATTTGTGATGTGAAATACCATTTTTAATCACATTTGGAATCAAATACAAAATAAACTGTTGCAAATAAATAAAAAAATCAACAGGTAATAAGATGACTAAACCTATTTACAGACATTAGAATTACAGGTATAGCCTCTTAGATCATTGTCACCTTGTGATAGCACCCAGGAGAGACATAACTGAAGTCAATGGGTTGGAGAATGTAGAATTGTCAGTGGAAGTTGCAACAGTAAAACAGCTTAGGCTCCCTTTGCACTTTAGATATCCAACATTAACATCACCTGCCTAGAGCCAGCCCTACCATTTAGCTGCCTAGGGCGCCGGGATATGTAGAGGGGGGGGGAGGGGGTTCACTGAGTCTGCATATCACAAAATTAAGGATGTCTCTGAAAGAAACATCTTTGTTGTACTTAATGCAAGCTGTGGCTGTGGAAATTATAAGTCACATTTTCATGCGAAGGGCCAGGAAGTGGGTATTAGTGGTGGTTGG
The DNA here is from genome assembly GCF_028390025.1 of Pseudophryne corroboree. Taxonomy (NCBI): domain Eukaryota; kingdom Metazoa; phylum Chordata; class Amphibia; order Anura; family Myobatrachidae; genus Pseudophryne; species Pseudophryne corroboree. Next base: position 550,547,737 of record NC_086448.1, on the reverse strand, counting down.
GGGCAGTAGGCTGCAGGGCCATAACTAGGTGTGTGCTGATGGTGCCTTGCCCACAGCACAAATGCAGTGAGGGCGCACCATCTGTCAGCACCCCCCCTCCCCGCACGACCGATATCTCCAGTTACCACTCACTCCGAGTCCTGCCAGCACCGAGGGTAATGGAGGTCGAATACCGCCAATAGCGGACCACAAACAGTGAGTGGACATTTTTAATACTGGCCAGAGAGCGCAGCAGTGCGGGCAATAAGACATAATCAACACATGCAGCATGTGTTTTGGAATGCAGGCTAAATGTACAGAAGTGCAACCGTGGTACTCTGCATATCCAGGTGATTTATAAAGCAGTACAAGGACATATGAACAGCTCAGTGTTTCTGCATATGATAGAGGTATACGATACATAGCCCTACAATACACGCAAAGAGTTAATCGCTAATGGCGTTTCTCTCCGTGCAGAGGTTATCTATCTCTACACCAACGTGGACATTTGCTATAAAATCTTTTTGTGTTGTTCATTGTATGTTTCATGTTGTATTGTATTTCATGTATACCGGTATTTGGTTAGCACAGCCATTTTTAGCCTTTTTATCAAGATTTATGTATATGTATATACACACATTTATTTATTATTTTTATTTATTGTAAACCACTAATAGTGTCTGGTGCTAATCACTATATATATACAAATGTATGTATAACTGCGGATAGGTGCATGCATCCACATATACACCTACCTCGCATATATACAAACCATTAGGTTATAAAAATGTATATATATATATATAACATTTAAAAAAAATAAAAACCCATATATTCTACAAAGCAGCAAAGGAAAATTGGCTTGTGGATATAGCCAATACAATCCCACCTGATATAAACCAGATGCAAACTAAGAAAATCTAAAAAACTCCTCGCGCTAATATAATTAATTAGAGGCAACAGGACATGAACATACTCAATACATTGATTCTTTTATAGTATTATTTAATATCTATGAAATCAATCATATAAAACACAAAAAGATATAACAAAATTGACTTAATTAATATGCGCATATATAAAAAAAAACAATATAAAATATAATAAAATGATAATTATAATATCAATTGAACATAAGAGGTGGATCATATATCTATATTACTATAATAGACCACAGTGGGCTAGTCCAATATTTGTAAAGGTACTGATGTCCTTATTTTATTGTTTTTCTAAATAGGACAGTCCCGTTAGGTATGCTTAAAAATCTCTTGGATTAAATATCATATAGTGTAGTATGGATAAAGTTTTTTTACTGATTGATGGAATTATCCATGTGCTCGCAGAAAGAAAGAATCTTTACTTATGGGAGATATATCCTGGATCCTGGAGGATAAAGTCGAACATCCGGGGCTCGGTGCACCGCAAGCACCTGTTGTATAATAAGGCTCCCGTTCTCTAACCACCGCTCGTGGCATCCTCCGTCTCCCACTGCAATAGCTCTGGTAAGCAGTGCACACACCTTTTTGGCTTTAGGGGAAAGGACAGTCCGGCTCCTGGAGTTCAGCGCGCCGCCGGCGCCTGTCAGCTGAGTATGCTCCCGTCCTCAAGCCGCCGCGTATAGCATCCTCCTTTCTCCCGACTATCAGCCTCAAAGCGACAGCGATGCACATCAACGGGAACCAACAGATATTGTCAGCTGGGTCATAATTCGGGCACTTTTCTGATGCGTTTCGCTTCCAATTGAAGCTTCCTCATAGAGACTGTCCTTTCCCCTAAAGCCAAAAAGGTGTGTGCACTGCTTACCAGAGCTATTGCAGTGGGAGACGGAGGACGCCACGAGCGGTGGTCAGTGAACGGGAGCCTTATTATACAACAGGTGCTTGCGGTGCACCGAGCCCCGGGTGTTCGACTTTATCCTCCAGGATCCAGGATATATCTCCCATAAGTTAAGATTCTTTCTTTCTGCGAGCACATGGATAATTCCTTCAATTGGTAAAAAAAACTTTATCCATACTACACTATATGATATTTAATCCAAGAGATTTTTAAGCATACCTAACGGGACTGTCCTATTTAGGAATACAATAAAATAAGGACATCAGTACCTTTACAAATATTGGACTAGCCCACTGTGGTCTATTATAGTAATATAGATATGTGATCCACCTCTTATGCTCAATTAATATTATAATTATCATTTTATTATATTTTATATTGGTTTTTTTTATATATGCGCATATTAATTAAGTCAATTTTGTGATGTCTTTTTGTGTTTTATATGATTGATTTCATAGATATTAAATAATACTATAAAAGAATCAATGTATTGAGTATGTTCATGTCCTGTTGCCTCTAATTAATTATATTAGCGTGAGGAGTTTTTTAGATTTTATTTTTAATTATTACCAGTTATTTATATAGCACACACATATTCCGCAGCGCTTTACAGAGAATATTTGCCCATTCACATCAGTCCCTGCCCCAGTGAAGCTTACAATCTTTATTCCCTACCACATGTACACGCATACACATTCACGTTAGGGTTAATTTTGTTGGGATCCAATTAACCTACCAGTATATTTTTAGATTGTGGGAAGAAACCGGAGTACCCGGAGGAAACCCACGCAAGTATGGGGAGAATATACAAACTCCACACAGGTACGGCCATGATGGGAATCGAACCTCATGACCTCAGGGCTGTAAGGCAGTAATGCAACCCATTACACCATCCATGCTATCATATATATAACTTTTAAGAATAAAATGAATACTGTATGTAGCAATACGACTCTTTATTAAATCACAATATTAAAGTCAGAAATTATTTTATTATAGTAACAAACCATGCCCCCAAAGACACCATCGGGTGCAGAATTTAAAAAGCTGAGGCAAGGGAGAGAACAGGAAGCATGAAAACTTTCCCAAAACTTTCAGAAATAGCTCAAAAAGTCAGATGGCAGTGCCGGTGATGTACAGGAACCTCTAGAGCAGAGTCACCGCTGCCATAGATTTCTGATTTAGGAGAATATGTTCAGGAAGAACTTGATACAATAATTATAACTGCTGACAAGGGTCACAATTTAGTAATTGACACTGATAACACAACCATTAGAGCAACGGCTGAAATGAGTGCACTTAATTTTAATGATCATTATATCTTATATAACAGATAAATGAACAGATAAAGTGAGGTGCGATTTAGCAAAACTTGGATCAGTGCAACAAAAAAATGCAGATTTTACCCTCTCGACCACTAGTGATGGAAGGCGATTTACTCGTGACTGGTTCTTTAATGCTCTACCTAACGGTGAAATAGTAGAGCAATCATGGCTAATGTATTCTGATATTCAGAAAGCTGTCTTTTGATTTCAATGTATCCTTTTTGGAAAAAGATCCATCCTCAGAAAGGCTTTTGTGATTGGAGGCATTTGAATCCCAGAATAGAAAACCAAGAAAACTTGCCTGATCACCATCAGATTTTTTTTAAATTGGAGAGCTTTACAGATAAATTTGAAGATAGGTCATGGAGTTGACAATGAATTTCTAGCTGCCATCGCTTCTGAAAAACTGAGGTGGCGAGAAGTTTTAAAAATAATTCTTCATGCAATAATCTTCTGTGCCACAAACAATTTAGCTCTTCGTGGTTCATGTGAGACATTTAGCCAACCCAACTCGGGGATATTCCTTAGCTTTCTCAATGCCATTAGCCAATACAATTCTGAGCTACCAGGTCATATTAAAAAACATAAGTTAGGCAGTGTTAACTTTTTTTTACCAGCCATCCAAAATGAATGCATTAACCTGTGGCATACTGGAATGTTAACAGATTTTGGAAAGTTCCAAAAGCCATTTGATTCTTATCAGTGAGTGGGGGAGTTTATGGTCCCAAAACCAGTTCTGGCAGACCCTGCCACATGTAGGAGGTTAGGACAGAAAGTTTAGGGGGTTATTAGGAAAGGAAAAAAAGCACAGTCTTTCAGTATGAGCTGAAGACTGAGGATGGAAGACACAGGCTAAGTGACCAGGGATGAGACCCCATGCTAGGGCTGTGGAACATGCATTGTACTCCACAGCCCCTGGCATTATGGAGAGAAGAGCAGTGTGTGGGTGTTGCTATGAAGAGAGGGAGAGCCCATATCTGCAGTGTAACAGGAGAGCCAGCAGCTTCAGGGAGAGATGGAGAGTTCAGTGTGAGAACCACCATATGCAGAGTACAGTGGAAGGAACCAGGAACAAAGGGGATCCTCACCTTCAGGGGTACCAAAGAAGCAGGATGGGAGGTATGAGTCTTCGGGAGAGGACTATCTGGGTGAGTGGTAGGAAACCATGTGTGGTGGAAGGCCCCCAGTAATGTGTACATGAGAGATCCTGTTTAGATAGAGCCCCCCAGCGAATAGGGGAGAGCGCACCGAAATTAATCTCAGTTTGTGGGCGCCGCACTACTGATTCCCAGAGACTGTGCTGGTATGTACTGTAATGCTGTCCCATCATTGTTTATGCCATTGAAGCGAATTAAGGGAAATGTAACGTGATGTAACCCATATGAATATTACGCTGGAGAGAGAAGAACAAGAAATCAAATGTTATTGTTGTGATCACCCTGTCTGAACTGTGAATAAACTGCTTGCTTATGTGATGAGACGGCCTGGTGTGCAATGCTTTAAAATGACGAATGGCCCTGGCACTGCCCATCTATCACAAACCTCCTTGGTAACACAGTGAGACAAGAAATAATCAATAGAATATAAGAGGCTAAATATTATTCGATTATCTTTGACAGAACCCCAGACACTGCACAAAAGGAACAACTGTGTAAAATAATCAGGTATGTTAGGATTTCAGATGGAAAATGCAGCATGGAAGAGAGCTTAATAGACTTTATTGAGTCTACTGAGAGGCAGTGGGCTTGGTGCTGAAATAAAACAGAAGCTTTGCAAGGATGGTTTTGATACAAGTAATATTCATGGGCAGGGTTATGACAACGGAGCAAATATAGCAGGAAAATATAATGGTGTGCAAGCACTACTGACCGAAGTGAACAATCTGGCTAAATTTGTTCCATGTGCTGCACATTCGCTCAATCTAGTTGAAGTTCATGTTGCCAGTTCCTCTGTGGAAATGGTGTCATTCTTTACAACTGTTCATAAAAAATATTTACTTTTTTTGTGAGTTCAACTGCTAGATGGGAGACAATGACCACAATTCTCAAAGTTACCCTCAAAGATCATATTACCACCAGATAGTCATCAAAAGCTTGTGCTGTGAAGTCATTAAGTACACAGTTGCCAGGGGTTCTTCAGGCACTTCACCAAGTGAGTGATACTACATGACTAGAAACACATTTCACAGCTGAGAGCCTGATACACCGTATTGATTAAATTAATTTGCCTTCTTATTATGTGGGGGAAATTTTAGATAATATTGACTTTGTCAACCAAGCATTGCAAAAGAAGGGATTATCAGTTGACCAAGCTGTAACACTGACAGGTGAACTTCTGAATCAACTACAGCATATGCGTGAAGAAGGGGTTAATACAGTAGTGAAAGAAGCAGGCATCATTGCTCAGTCAATTTCCTATGAGGCAAAGCAAGAGAAGAAAGCTTGATGATGATGAAGCTCCAGATGAAGGTTTCAACATGTCAACTGACCAGGTTTTCGAAGACTTTTCTTTAAAATAATTGATACTTTGATTGGGCAACTGACGTGGTGTAATGAAACCATGATGGAAATCTCTACTGATTTTGAATTCCTTACTGGGCCTGCCCTCTCAAACGTGCTACTAAATAACATAAAGAAATGTGCTGCTGACTTGGCAATGAAGTACTCTAATGATCTGAGTGCATCACACATTGGCCCTCTTTCTGAGTTGTTCGCTCGCTAGCTACTTTTAGCAGAAACGCAAACGCAAAGCCGCCGCCCTCTGTGAGTGTATCTTAGCATAGCAGAATTGCTAACGAAAGATTAGCAATTCTGCTATTAAGTAATTCCTTGCAGTTTCTGAGTAGCTCCAGACCTACTCCTAGATTGCGATCACCTCAGTCCGTTTAGTTCCTGGTTTGACGTCACAAACACGCCCAGCATCCGGCCAGCCACTCCTCCGTTTCTCCAGCCACTCCTGCGTTTTTACCTGGCACGCCTGCATTTTTTTAGCACACTCCCTGAAAATAGCCAGTTTCCGCCCAGAAACACCCACTTCCTGTCAATCACACTACGATCAGCAGAGCGATTGAAAAGCTTTGTTCGCCCGTGAGTAAAATAGCATAGTTTTGTGTAAAATTGCTTAGCGCGTGCGCCCTGCTGTGCATACGCATGCGCAGAACTGTTGGATTTTAGCCTATTAGAATTCTGCTAAAAATAGCAGCGAGCGAACAACTCGGAATGACCACCATTGTGTCAGAGATAGAGTTTTAGCTTTCAAACTGTTTCTATCCTCCCAGACTGTAGCAAAGCAGCACCAGAGAAAATGTTGACCCTTATTCATGTCTGGGACCTAAGTTCTACATACTCTAATATCAATATAGTTCTGCAAATCTTCCTGAGTATTCCTGTAACAGTAGCATCTTGTGAATGGAGCTTTAGTAAACTGAAATTAATAAAGAACTACTTGAGGTCTTCAATAAGGCAACAACGTATTTCAAATTTGGCCATTGAACATAAAATTACAAGTGCCATTGACTTTGATAGTGTGATAGAAGAGTTTGCAGGTATGAAAGCTCAGAGGGCACCTCTATAAAGCCACCTTTGATAACTAATAGAGATAATTCCATTGCTTAGTATGCGTGCTATTGATATGTTATAACTGCATATTTTTTAATTTGTTTTATTATTACATTATGATCATTTTATTGGTCATATATTCAATTATCTTAATTTCTATTCCTGAGCTTTAAAGAGTCACAGTTACATCATTACCATTATTGATAAAACCATTTACAGACACTTCCCACTGTTAGCCAGGCATTATACTAAAATGTATCTGGACATTGCTTTAATAAACATGCCAATTCCCCTTTACTTGTGAATGTAGTTTCTGCAAGTGTTTCTTTTTCTAGGGAGTGACTTGACCTTATTGTAAGACTAAAATAAGGAAAAGATGAGTGTGAACACTGCCACAATATCATTGGTCATGGTCCCCTCCAGCCAGAGCCCTAGGCATAGGCAAACTAGGCAATTGCCTAGGGCATCTGGTATGCCTAGGGGCACAAGCAGCTTCTGCTGATTAAAATGATATGCGGCATGCCTATATTCTGTGTGTAGCATTTCGTATGCAGATACAGCCACAGTCGCACACAGCATGCAGCATATCATTTTAACCAGCAGAAGCTGCTTGTGCATCCTAAGCATATAGCAATGCAAATAAGATGCATTTTCATAAAAAATAGGCACCCGACGTTAGCAGAGCTGCCAGTTGACTCACGCCAGGAACTATATGTGTCATTATGTGTATAAGGGCATTAATAATGTGTTACATATGTGTAAGGGGCACTATGTGTGTCATTATGTGTATAAGGGCACTAATAATGTGCAGCATATGTGTAAGGGACATTATGTGTGTCCTTATGTGTATAAAGACATTAACAATGTGTGGCATATGTGTAAGGGAAATTATGTGCATAAGGGCATTAATAACAGTTGGCATAATGTGTAAGGCGCATTATGTTTATAAGGACATTAATAATGTGTGTCATATGTGTAAGGGGCATTACTGTGTAGTATTATGTGTATAAATGCATTACCAATGTGTGGCATTATGTGTATAAGGTGCTCTACTGTGTGGCGTAACGTATAGAAAGGGCACTACTGTGTGGTCTAATGTGAATGAAGAGCAATATTGTGTGGTGTAATGTGAATAAGGAGCAATTCAGTGTGATGTAATTTGAAAAAGGGGCACTACTGTGAGGAGTAATGTATATAAGGTAAAGTGGTACTACTGTGTGATGTAATGTGAATAAGGGACACTATCACATTATAAATTGTGAATAAAGTTGCAGTACTATGAGGCATAAGTTGAATTGGAGGTACTATTGTGTGGCCATGCCCCTTGCCAGCAAAACACATACCTTTTTGGGCTGTGCGCTGAATGTGCACACTGTTCTTATTTAAATTACAGTGGATAGGGAAAAAAAGGACTGCTATGGGTGGGGGGTGATGGTGCTAGGAAAGGGGTGCAGGGTCAGAAGCGGAAACAGCGGTGGTGCTAGGGGGCACCAGCCAAAATCTTGCCTAGGGCATCATATTAGTTAGGGCCGGCTCTGCCTCCAGCTTTACAATTAGCAATTTCAAAACATGATGGGGGGGGGGTGGGGGCACTGAACCTGTTTCTTGCACATAACGCCAAAATGTCTAGTTACGGCACTGGTAGGCTGAAGTTTCCCCTAGGGTGCCGAGTAACCTTGCAGTGGCGCTGCACCTGCCCATTCAATAGCCAGCTGCATACATATGGTTATACATTTTCAGAAATTAGATGATTAGAAATCACTCCAAGAGAATGTCCAAAGGATTTTATATTCACTGTTTGTGCCCACAGCCTTATATACCAGCTCAGCAGAGTGACAAAACTGGGGGCTATTATTTCACCAGGGGCAACTGCAGGGGAGTGTTGGACTTTGCAGTGAGGAACCCACAGATCAGACCTGCCTCACTAGGAGGAAATAGGAACTCTATTCAATATACAGGCCAAGATCAGGGCAAGCAGTTTATGGATCTGTATAACATGCAGAGGGCAGGATAATAAGCAAACAATAAAAATAAATAGAATAAGCTATTTCAATATCAGAACATTAGGCAAAATGTTTCCCAAGCAAATTGGCTATTGTATGCAGATCGGTCGAGGCTTTTTTACTGCTCGCGTGTCAGAGTTGCAGTATGCTCATGCAAGGAGTGAATTGTGATGGTGGTCACACACAGGAATTAGTCGCAAAGTGAGTGGCAGGAAGACAGCATTTGGGGGTGGTAACTGGGAGTGGTCGGGTAAATGCAGGCGTGTCATGGCTGTTCAGAGCATCCTTAAATGATCATTCTTAAATTACTGCATTCTTACTTGCTACTAGAGAGCACTCGGCATCCCTGGAGAGCAGCTCAGCCTGTAAGTCTACAGAGGCACTCAGACTCTGCGTGATGACCTGATCTGCTATGATGGTACCGATGTATCAGCGATTATACAGCATCGGATGGGAATGATGCAACAGAAGTAGGCACCCCTATGCTAAGGTTAGCTTCTGCATATATTAGCATATAATCATAATCACCTACGGCAAAATATAACAGCAGTAGCAAGAACAACCACATCTAAATTAGGCCCTCTGTTGCTATTACACCAGAGACTAGCCTGAGTGGGTGTAAGTACAGATTTTTCTGAGGTCAAAGACAAGCTCAACAATGCATGCTCACCTGTCACTGAGAGCACGTAAACTCTATAAAATTGCCTATCTTGGTGCACACGCGTGATGGTGAAGTTAAAATGGGACACAGTGTCTAAGGCGACAGGCACACAAATTAGCGGTTATACTTGAGCTGCATCCACCCCAATTATTCATAGATTTAGAGAAATATGAATGAATAGATCATTCTTTGGTTTAGTAATGTAACAATTGTACCTACACTACTTGGATATAGCCAGATATAGTTGTGCTTTGCTGTGGTTCATTAGACTAAATGAATGGGCTACTTTCATTTCATGAGTCCTGCATCTAATACTAAATGTTAGCTCTTGCTAGATTCTTCAAGAAATGTTGTTGATAATAAAATTGAACATAAAAATTGTAAGGTTATGGTTACCCTGCAGTGCTTTAACAAAACTGATTTCTGGGCATGAAAATATGATATACATGAATGATCAGTACAAGGGTAGAATAATTCTTGTCTGCCCATATAAAACCTACTTCTTTTTTTATTGCAAATCTCCCGCTGAGGTTCCATTTCAGACATATAAATTTCAATGTCTCAGGATGTTATCCTTACCTCCAACACTTAAACTAAAGAGAGACCGGTTAACATAATGATGGTGATTACTGAGAAAGTAAAATTATTTGTGTCTTTAGACTTAATATATACATCAGTTAAACTGTCCTAGCAACAAAGAAAAAGTTTGCAAAAAACTGAGTGATCAATCAACATAATAATTTAGGCGATTAAAGAACTACTATACTTGTGGATAGTTAAATGTTGCAGGATGAAGCAAAATGAGTGCACAACTACTATATGGTTTGACAGGGCCTGCGTCAGAGCCTAGGAGCAAATCAAAAAGGAAGCAAAAAAGGAGTACTTCACTCTGGTAAACTCTGGTACTCTACAACTATGTGGCAATGCAGAGGCTAATCTCACCTATAAATACAAGGGTCATTTCTCTTCTCTTCCCCCTTGACCTATCTGCCTCCTTTGATACAGTGGACCAATTTCTTTTTTTTTTTTAAATCCATTTGTTCAGTTTCTGTGACTCTGTCCTCTCATAGTTGACCTCATAGCTTTCTAACTGCTCCTCTGTCTCTTCCTCTGACACTGTCTCCCCTCCCTTTACCTGTCAGTGTTACCCAAGGGTCTGCTCTGTGCTCCCTTCTCTGCTCCTTTACACTCCTCACTTGGAGAGCTCATTAGCACCTTCTGCCTCCAATATCACCTCTACACTGACACACAAACTTATCTCTCTTCATCTGACCTCTTTCCCTCCATCCTATCTCCTGTTTGTAACTGTATATCTGCTATCTCCTGCTGACTGTGCCAGCATTTTATCAAACTCAGCATTTCCAAATGTGAACTCGTTGTATCCTCACCTTCCAGGACCTCCTCACCTCACTTCTCTCTATCTGTTGGCAACTTGATTCTCACCTTTGTCCCTCAACTCCGCTGCTTGGGTATAATGTTTGTTACACCGCAATATCTTTAGAATCTAACCTTTTCTTACCAAGAACGCTACCAAAACGCTCATCCATGCTATTGTCATTTCTCACCTAGACTGTTGCAAACTTCTCCTCTTTGGTTTTCTTTTTACCACAAGTTATACTGTTGTGAGTCTGTAGTTTTATGTACAAACAGAGGGTCAGTCAGTCATTTTCCTAAGACTAGGAAATTTTATAGAATAGAAAAGAAAGTGAAGAACTCTCTCTGTCAGCCCCCGTTGTAATCTAGGTATTAGATCCATTGCTATTCCTTATATATGGGCTCTTATTTTTCTTCAGTCTATTCCTGGTTATATTGTTGTGAATAGTCAGTTGCTATAAGATGTTAACCTCGTTTTGGTTATCCTGTCCTCAGTTAATGAACAGAAATACAGATATACCTAGAGGTAATTGTAGATTATGGATTTCTTGCCTTTATATTTTAGATGGCAACTCTACCTGATGTAAGCTGGGCATTCTACTAGTTTGAATATATTCATGTGTTACTTGAATATCCAACAGTAACTGACCAGGCATTTCTCCTGTTCTCATAAGTCTTTAGCACTATGGCAGACCTGACATATGTGGAATAAAGTACTTACGAAATGCAATCATATGAATCAGTCCAAAGGAATAAATCCAAAGAAGTGTTCAAGTCTTTCTGGAACATATCATCAAAAATGCCTAACATGTTTAGTGATACATGTTTATCTTTTAGAAAAGACAGGTCTAATCATTATATTCAACAATTAGTGAATCTTACCACTCCTTTGCACATTCTATTTTTTATATTCTTATTCATGATCCAAGAACTCCTCTATATCAGGACTCTGATTATTCAATTCATAATTTGTATCTAATGCAATACTTGGTTGTATTTTATTGTCACAAGTTTAGTCACAATTGGGTGCACTTGCTTACAAAGGACTATGGAGTGAGCAGTCAACCCTTATGATGTATGTTTGGTGTGGTAAGAAAACACAATGTGTGTTAGTTGTAAGGCAAGGAAATAGTGTTTGCATTGCCAGCCGCAATGATACATTGCGTTTTTTAACATTATTTGTTCATCTTACAGCTGCCACACATTGTGTTTTTTACCATACAAATCATACATCATAAGGGTTGAGCACTCACATCATAGTTTTATGTTCTGTACTAATATAACTCTTTTTAGGGAGCAGCTTGCCTGGCTAGATATAACATATTAGTTTGAATGTGGAAGACATACCATTTTCCCTTTTTTACAAGTATGCACTCTGGTTAACTGCTACTTTCTTTGCACCATACAGTTGTCCTTTTCCTTCAGTTTTTTTTTTATATTTTTTTTTTATTGGAGTATACAACATAGACAATGACAAAGATAGTCGCTGCAAGTGACACAATGGATAACATGAGATACAATGAAGTAGACCGTAAAGCGACAAATTGCAATAATGACAAGTATTGGAATTAAGTTATCACAGCATACTGTAGTACAAACTTCAAAAGATGAAACAAGAGAAGACTGGGGTAAGTATCATGGAGTTATAGGTAAGTAGTAAAAAAATCATGAGTTTCATACCAAAGGGTAGAAAGAAAATAACGGCAAATACTTTCTTCAGTAGGGATGGACTGTATCTTCAGAGGGCGCAATTACAGGGCTCACTGCGATATGCTGCCTCCTGCACAGTTTTCTCTGCCTGTAGGCAGAGAAAGCTGTCCAGGGACCCAGCCAGTGTATTAGTTATGTGTTTCCAATAGAAACACAAGCTGATCACAGTGAAATAAAAAAAAGTAACAGATAAATTATATTTTCCAGACCCAGGGACCGGTGCTGCTGCTTTGACCTCCGGTGCATTACAGTGATGCTGTTAAGTGGTGGCAGCTCACTTTACAGCACCGGGGGTCAGAGCAGGAAGAGGATTTGAAGACCGGCAGCCCTCCAATCATCAGTCCTGGGTCTGGTGAGTATAAACTATGGTGGGGATCGCAGCACAGGGGGATAGTTGTGATAGGGAAGAGACCCAATACAGTGAGTAGCAGTGATGTCAGTGGTAGCTCATTTGCAGCACATGCTTTTCGTGAAAAATACCCTGAGATGTCTGCGGAGTGGCATTGCAGGGACAGAGCTTTCTTCCCAAGCTCAGTCCCTGCATGTGATAATTGATACATCCATGCAACATAATCAATTATTATATTGCAAATTGGGCTGATATTAATGCATCACATCTGCACCCTCAGATGCGGATTGTGATAAATGGGCCCCTGATTCTTCCAAAGTATGAAAGGCTGAAACAATTACAATTCTTAAAGTCTTGTTTCAAAGTCTGGATACCCAGGGCAATAAAAAGTTTATACAGGTCTGACAGATTTTTGGAGATATGGGGCCAAATGTAATAGAGTGAAAGATTCAGAAAGTGAGAGACTTGGTAAGGTTTTTCTGTTTTTTTTTTAAAGTGGCAATCATTTACACTGCAAAACCAGGTTGATCTTGCTGTGTAAATAATTGCCACTTTATAAAAAACTGCAAAACCTTACCAAATCTCTCACTTTTTGAAACTCTCACTCTATTACATTTGGCCCATGATGTACCTAAATAAATAATGGATCTGGCTGCCCAGGTTAAGGTAAGGTGGGTTGCCCAAGAACACGTCACATTAGCTTTCAAAAACATTGCTACTGACTTGACAAAATTATCTTGGAAACCTGACGCTTATTGAAATTCCAAATGCTGGTCGATTAGAGGATGCAGAGAGAAGACTCACAGCAGAAGATTATCCATAAGGCTATAATTTTCAAGGATTCAGTCCCCACACAGATACCCTAAAAAAGACCAGCTTTGTAAAATTTAATAAACAATTAAACAACAGGAGTGAGAATGGACATCCCTATCTTGTAACCAGACATCTCAAACTGGGATCCACAGGAGCCATTGATAAGCAGTGAGGTATGGGGGTCAGTATAAATTTATTTAAAAGGGCAATAAAGTTTGATCCAAACTCTCTAGTCATCAACACCATCCAGTAAAATGAATCTGAAACAATGTTAAACACATTTTGAGTGTCCAAACTAAGGAGAACATTACAAGTAGCTGAAGCATGTAGCAACAGCCACCACTACTAACATAATGCCCCAGATCGAATAGAGACCATGCACAAGACAATTTAATGATCAGTGGGAAGGATACTCTATAACCCAGGACTGGCCAAAGCGGTCCTCGAGATCTACCAACAGTTCACGTTTTCCAGGCCTCCTGAAGATCTGTAGAATTGTCAATCAGGAATGAATGCAGCACATCTTAATTAGTATTGACTACACCTGTGCACTAGCTAGGTGGTCTGGAAAATGTGAACTGTTGGTGGATCTTGAGGACTGGTTTGGCCAACCCTTTATAACCTATTCCCCATAATCCTAGATAAAATGTAAAATCCACATTTAATAATGTGATAGACCAGTAAGAGGAACAAGATTAGGTATCCCTATTGTGTTTAAGAATGAGAGTAGTATGTTCTTGCAGTTTGTGGCAAAAGAAGCAAGCAATGGTAGGTGGTATCCAAATTATGTCAAGCTGAGCAAGATAAGAACTGATTTTTGCCTGTTATAACAGCCTTTAAGGGTTCTCAGAATAGGATGGGATCATCCTAGTACTTAATGTTGGTATGTACACAATTTGTCCAAGCATGGTGGAGAAAGTCTGAAAATGCTCAAAAATAAATAAGCTGGGAGTCTCCAAAACCTGTTACAGGAGCAGACACATGGCAATCAAAGAGACACAAAGACCAGAGCATAATCAGAAACAAGTATGTCTCTAATGCCTGCCTCAAACACTACAGAAATTAGCCTGTTTAGTAGCAAAAAGAAGTCAATGATGGAGAGTGACCCATGAACCCCAGTAAGGAATATGTATGAATGATCTAAGGAATGCAACAACCTTCAATGGTCCATCAAGTTATAAAGTATTTTAAAACTAGTTTTTGGGGACACAAAGTCAGCAGATAAAGGGCATGGGGAAGGAGATTGGTTGATCCCCAGATCGTCTAATGCATTCAAATTAGGAGTTCCATGTATAGTGGTCAGTTGGGAAAGGAGCTGTACAAAATCTTGAGGCTTAGCATTTGGAGTAAAAACATTCAAAAAGGTATAGCAGGTACCAAATATCTAAAAATCCAATAGAATATATCCAAAGGATCTACAACAGTGTCCAAATAATATAATAGCAAAGACGGTGTAGCAGTATAGCCACTCCTCCCAACTTATAAGGGAAAGATATGCAATCAGTTGTCTACATACAAATCCTAAGGGTGGAATCATCATTGGCCTTTTAATGGGTTTCCTGAAGGAACACCACATTGGGGCATCATTTTTTAAATGTGTGATTTTTATGCTTAATCAGGGCATTAAGCCCATCAGCATTCCAGGAATGCAGTGGGGGAGGTATAGGAGCAAGGGTTGTGGAAGGATTAGATGGCTTGTCTATCCCACCACTGTCAAAGGAAAAATACAAAAACATGAAAATAAACTAAATAGGAAGACTCTCACATCCCAGCTAGCAGGGGGTCCACCCATTATGTACAAAAACACCCTGTATACCTCGTACCACAAAAATAACAGCAACATTGAAATAAAGAACCAAAAAACTCCAAGAATTATTTTTTTATTTCCATACAAAACAATTGGTATGTTTCAAACCAAAGAACATAACATTATATGCAAACAATGGGGGTCATTCCGAGTTGATCGCACGTAGCAACTTTTTGCTGCTAATGCGATCAACTAGACGACGCCTATGGGGGAGTGTATTACAGCATAGTAGGGCTGCGAATGCTTGTGCAGCCCTGCTATGTTAAAAAAGTTTCCTGCAAAACAAGACCAGGGTGAGACTTATTTACCCTGAGCGACGGATCCAGCAATGTAGGTCCCGGAATTGACATCAGACATCCACCCTCCAAATGCCTGGACACGCCTGTGTTCACCTCACCACACCAGGAAAATGGTCAGTTGACACACCGGAATGCCTCCCGCCTGTCAGTCTTCTTGCGATCGCCGCTGCGATCACTTTTTCTGCTGGCGACATCGCAATGCATCCACGGCGCATGCAGAGTTCCAACCCATTTGCACTGCTGCAACAAACTGCAGCGTGCAAACGGGTCAGAATGACCCCCAATGTACTCAGGAAGACACAATGATAAAAAGCAGCAAAAATAAGAAAATAAAATAAAAAGTATGCGCTTGATATAACATTGATAACCTTAGCCATACATAGCCAGAAAAATAGGTAAGTTATAGCATTACAAAGATAAAAAGATGGAAAAAGATGGTTGTCGTGATCCATCATGTTATCTGATGCCAAAAAATGGTATTAATCAAATTGCATGTTGCATCAATGTATATTCTATATGGAAATTTTATTTGTAAAACTGTATGCCAAAGTGCCATTCTGTAATTAACTCCAAATAATGAACTGAGTCTGGGGACATTTGAATTGATAGAGTTAATGTACAGTATGTGTACTCTAACCAGCAGGTACTGTCTCCTGACCATCTACAAGAGTGTTCTTTTGAAAGGAGGTGATAGGAATTTCTCAAGAAAGCATCTGGTCATAGAATATCTTCCTGATCAAGCAGCAGTTATCAGGTCATCAAAGAATATTGGGAGTCAATTTTCCATAAGCCTATATATAGCAAGTTAAAGAGTGAAACCAAATGCTTATACACACCAGTGAATGCCTTTTCTGCTGAACTGCCACAGAGATGTCATGAAAAATGTAAATTCTTTCACCATAAATAGTCAATAATCCTCCTACAGGCAGCAAGAATATCCTCTGAGGCACTGAAGACTAAAAATTTAGCTATGACCAGATGTGGATCAGATGTAAATGACTCTCTCTCTCCTGACCAAGGTGGTTTGCACTTTCAATATAAGGGGGCTAATGACTATCTGATATCAAGAGCCATGGCCAGGGAGATAATGAATAAGTTGGCTCCCCTTCCCTGACTCTACAGGTATCACCAGGAGGCCAGCCAGACAGTGAGTTGTGTCTGCAATCAACACAAATGGGAAGAGGGAGACAGGTCAGAAGAGTCCCAAAGCACTGTTGCACATAGAGTACAGCAGATGGAAGCTGAGCCAGGGAAAGCAGGCACTGTGAGATGAGAGCTAAGTCACTTGTATGGGTTCAATGGCAGGCAAACCAACACTGGAGAGACCAGGTGAGTCCACAATTTGACTGGCAGTGAGGAATGGCATGAAGCGGCAACAGCAAGGCTCGAGGATAAGGGCTAGACTCAGAAGAATATATACCAGCTCCCAAATGGCTCAAAAAAGGACAGGGGAGCAGCAGTCAAATCACAACAATCAGAAATCTTCCAATATCAATGACAGGCCTTTATGTTGACAACAAAGCCCATTAGCTGATTGTTGATAGAGCTTTGATTATTAATTAAAACAAGACAAGGTAGAAGCAGGAGCAAGTTTGGCTAAATTGCCACTGTCTGGATTTGAAAGTAACACTTTTCTATGCTAAGAACTTTCAGATAGCCTTGGTAATGAAAGTACAACCTCATTTTTTCCCACCACCTTATTGTAATTTGCTTAAACTAGACAAACTGCATAAAGTTTCAGAACTGTCACAAAGAAGTGATTGGTGGGGACTGTTATGGCTGAAAACTCTAGAAACATAAAATCAACACATGACCAGGAGGGAATTTGGCACATTCCATGTTTTTCTCTTGGGCTCAATTACAGAATGTATGATTTCACCTTATGCAAAACAATCTCAGAACTTTCTGGATAAATATTTTACTTCCAAATTGGTAAAATGTTTATTTGCATGGTTTTGTTATATTGATGATATTTTTTTCCCACTATGTTTGAGACTACAGATAACTTTGGAAGCCTCTCTTGACTGTTTGATTGATTTCATAATTATATTCAATTTGCTTATGATGCTCACTATGGCTAGAGGGATCTATATTGTTTTTGGTTATATCTATTTAAGTATGATGATACAGTAAGTTGGAATCTGATCTATACAACAAATTCATTAAACACAAATTGTTACTATTTTTGAGCCTAAATATTTCCTTTTTTGTTAAAATATGTTCTTGGAACCCAGATGATTTTAATTTAGGTTATTGTTCATGATTCCTGCCATTCAGATGTTAGAATACATGATATTATAAAAAGGTCTTAAAGTAATAATTTAACATCAACTACTGAAAGCCAATACAAAACAAATGTATTCAATGTAGGATACACTATTTTCTCTTTAAATAATTACTTTGCCCACATAACTGCTGACACATTTATTTATATATTTTTAATGTTGCAAAATCCTGGCTATGGCAAGTACCCTTGAAAGGTAAATTAACTGGCAAACATATTAGTTATAAATTCTAATTCTCTGTTTTGTGTACTTAATTTCTCACATTAACCTCATGTGGTTAAAACTACCAAACCAGTACTTGAATGCATTGCAAAGCATAATCCCACAATATAATTATATTCCATAAAAATCCATAGAATAAACACCTTGAACCACGAAATTGTCTTCACCCGTATTTGCCCCCTTTCACATAGAGAAATATATTCACTGGTATTTTATTGCACCAGGTATTTAGTATTTTCAGCATTTAATCTAGTGCAGGATTTCTAGGAGACATTCCTATAAATTTGCAATAAACTACATAAAGTTGGATAATAATGCAGGCATTGATGCACTTCTCAATTAAGATCTGTATGGTGGTCTCCCAGTCTCAAAGGAATGATTAAGAGCCAATCCAGTGGTCTGGACTGGGAGTGATTCAAGGAAATGTCAGAGTCCAAAGCAGAGTTCAGGGTCACAATTGATCTAAAGAACAGTCAGGGTCCTCAGCATAAATTAGGAAATGCAGCAATCTCAAGACTAGTAGTCCACGGCAGAGGTTAGGACAGATAGCAATATACAGTGTAATCATTACTGTATCTAAAGCAGAGTCAAGTTAGAACTAAGATGACTGCAAATATAACTGGCACATTGGTTCTGAGATCAATGCACCTAAAAGAATTGCGCCTCCTTGATTAGTGATTTACAGCAGTACAGTCACATGATAACACTGCACACTGTAACTCCTACCAGGCTGCTTGGTGGCTTTCATTGAAGAGGAGGATGACTGAAGGAAAATAGATCTGTGCATAACCACCCTTTGCAATATTATAAGAAAATGTCAATCACCCACATTTTGTGTCTCACGCATACCTCATAAGTTAACTAAAATTTCTGGTGATTAATTACTATCAGAGATGCTGAGGTGTATTTGTAGCTAGCAGTTGGGCACTTCAGAACCTAAAGTACTCAGCAAAAAATATAGTGGTTTTCATCTTATGCAATTAATGTAAGGGTATTTGCTAGTAACTGAGTTCAGGGATAAAATGCATGTCCTATGTGTTGGAAATGATGTGTCGCAAGGTGTTGATATACAGAGTTCTATAGGAACACACCACTGGATGACTCAAACTATGAACATCCCTGTTACTTAACCAGTGGTGTTGGTTTATTGATAGTACAGCCATACTCACACTGGTTGTCATGGAGCAGAGCTTCAGCGTAGTGGAATGTCATACAGCTCACCAGCCGGTGAGTGTATACTGCAAAGTGGTGTGGTGGAGGGATGTGGAGGTCTTTCATAGGATCTAAGCATTAGAATCCTGTCTCCCACCATGTCAAGCTACACATTCTCTCACACAGTAGTGAACAGCATGGCCCCTCAGTAGATAGCAGCAGCCCTCTTGGGATAGAGCATGAAACATCCATGGAGAACAGACTGAAGTCTGTGCAGTAGCACACTCCTCTTTCAATATTAAGCTGAAAAGCTGGCAACTCAAAACAAATCGACTAGGTCAGTGCAGGTTTAACAGGTTCAGGAATAAGAATACAATCAAATATCAGGACAAAAGGAATGGGCAGGATATACAAATATAATACCGGAAGCACAAGGCTTAATCTTTGATATGACACAGTATGTAATAAGGGCTGGATTTAAATAGGCCTTCAATTCCCTTGAATAGTGACCAGTGGAGACAATAATACAACATGATGAGATTTCATAACCTAGAATTCAGCAACTCATTTAATACATAATGAAAAATCTGGTGGTAAGCTGGTAAGGCTGTAATCATTAAATATGATACCATGGTTCAATCATCCGGTCAGAAAGTTTACAGTACTTTCTTTCCCACTTAAACCCAGTCTTGCCAGGGTTTATTATGAAAAGTTTTAATAAGCTCTGGTGCATGAATAATTTAATTGTCAACTCCCTCTTCTGGACTATACCCTTTCCAGGGAACCAGAAACTGAATCTTCCTATGAGCCTGTTGTTAGTGCAGGAATTTTGAAATTTTGATCTCTTCTTGCCTCTTTACAGGTACTGGTTCAGAATGTGTTACCTTAGAAAAGAGTGGTTTGCAAATAAATGGGTTGAAGACAGAAAGATGAAAGTCATTTGGAATTTTGAAACTGATACGTACTGTCATTTGAGTTATTGAATTTAATAATATTTTGATATCAAATGTATTTTGGAGCCCGGTTTAATAGGTGGTTTTACAAGGTTAATTAATTTGCATATAACTAAATCTCCTCTCCTGTAAGGAGAGTCTGCAAGTTACTGTAACATTCCCAGCCACCTTATTCTGAGGTAGAAAGATTGGTTTTGTAGTGATTCCTAAACTTAACCCAATATTTCCATGAGAAATATCATATGATCATGTCCAGTTTACAAGCTCCAATATTTTCATACAAAACGATCAATATTTTAATCCTAAGAACTCATGGATTTGTGACAGCATGCATAACCTACCAATTTGTTAGACTGCCCATAGTAAAACCTTGAATTATTTGGTACAAAAGACTTTCAAGAAGTGTCCATGGAGAGGGAGTTTTGGTAACAAGAGAGCCTGAATACATGCTGGGTCAATTATATAATCCAGAGAGTCGTCTGTAAAAGAGTATTCATGGTTGAAAGAACAAGAAAGGGCATCAGCCTTAGTATTCTTAGGACCAGGAATATAAGAGATTGTGAAACTGAATCTTGAAAAGAAAAGTGAGTATCTAGTCTGGAGACTGTTCAGCCTGTGTGTGGCCACAATATATTGGTGTTTCTTATGAAATGTGAATCAGTTATTGGAAAGGAAGCTCCCTCAAGAAGAGGATGATATTTTTCTAATGCCAGCTAAATGACTGAAACCCATGCCTGCCAATATTATAGTTCCATTTATATGAAGATAATTTCTGGGAGAATAATGCCCATGAAAGATGGGTTTAGTTGCTTTGAGCTCTACAGGCAGTATGAAAGATGGAGCGTACATTTCTATAGATCCTCCTGAAACAATATAACTTAGGAAGAACATTTTTTTCTTTTCAAACAGGCACTTTTTTCATTTTAGTCATTAGAAAAGCTTTGAAATGCTTCAGGGGCTTTGCATAGTTCAAAAGGCATAAGTAGGTGTCCAAAATACATTTTTTGGCAATCCAATTTAGAAAATGTGGTGGTTCCTTTAAGACAAGAAAAACATTTGTAGTAGAAAATAAAGAATATTTGTGTTTACTTTATTAATCATGGTGATTAATACAGGAATTTTAATATTGCTTGTTATATGGACTTTCTGATGAACCTTTCCCTAGGTATGCCTTAATGTATTCTTCCACAATATATTCCTTCATACATGCCTTTAGGAAATTTGCATCCTGAAATCATATGCACACTAAGGGCAATCATATGCTTGTTGTGCAAGTACAGTAATACTTTAAGCTTTACATTTGCTAAACACGTTTGTCTATTTATCATATTGTTGAGAAGCAATTTTAGATAAAGCAAGCTGGTCTGAAGTAAAAACAAACTGGAGACAAATTGGAGACAAAGAGAACAAATCAAAATGTCTTTTTTGAGTGATGAAATTGCCTGTTCCCCAGTTAATAGCAGGAATGTGTTGTCTAAATCACTAGATGACAGTAAAGAATGAGCAATACAAAAAAACTTCAGACTGAAAAGTCCCAGTCTGGAGCCTTAATGGCATATATAGTACTGTAGAGTGGTTGAAAGATCATTCATCAATGATAGTAGAAGGTAACGGAACAATACATGTAAAATTTCCCGCTGAAATTAACTTTTAAGTTAATGGATAGTCTTCAATGGAGAGTAAATGGTTTGAGTTGAGAGTCAAGGGAAAGAAATTGGTTTACACTTTGAAAGCAACAGTCAGAGTGGTCTAAAAATTGGGAGCTTTTCTTTCTGGTGTGATCCCATTTCTGTTGCCTAAAATTATTATCTATTATTATTATTATTATTATTATTATTTATAAGGCAACACCACGGTTCCACTTTAGTTTCACAGTACTATACCCAGTGGTGGAATCTAGCAACATTACGAAGTACAAGGGCCTTCAGACATATATAATTAATATCTGCAGATTACATAATTATGTACTTACACAGAGATAGAGAGGGCCCTGCTCACAAGAGCTTACATTCTAATATTACATGTATACTTTATAAATTTTCATAGACAGGTTGATGAAGTCTTCCCATTCTGTGGTATGATGCTAGTCCACAAGTTAATCTGTTGATTAACTTGGTAATACTTACTGACAGAAACTCATTATTCAAACCTGTTTCTGCAGTTAATGTCCAGAAAACAATAGCACACTGTCCATGTCTTATGTCAAGGCAAAAATCAAATAGAAATGTTCAGGAACATAGTGTGGCCAAATATGAAGAAGTCAAACAATGTGATAATGGAAGCACAATGCTCAGTAGACTGATACAAAGGTATCGTTTGATCATTCACAGTATGAAGAAAGGTATATGTTTTAACAGCTAGCAAATTCTCCTGATTGGTAACAATTTAAGGAGGTGGAGAGGCAGGGGACCCATGGACTTTAGCTGCACTCATGTCCAAAAGGCAAACACAAAGATATTTAAAGAGGTCATGGGGGAAGCTCAGACTGGGCCAGGAGTTGGGAGAAATGCACAGAGGATGCATGGAGGACATCCGCAAGCCCATCCCCCTAGCAACCTACAAAGACAAATTAAGGTCCATGATGAGCCTGGAGAGAGTGTCCACAGAAAGATTATGGTTACATTTCTTTAATGAGATAGAGCATTATGTAACAAATTTTGAAGGAATCTAAGATAGTTTTTGGAGTATGAGGAGGCAAGGGGGGCAGCTATGAGAGTATGCATATGTAGATGGATTGTGGTCACCTATAGGGTACTTGCCATAACCCCTGGGCAAATATTCTGAATTGGTATGCCTAATGGCACTCAACGGTAACCTGATGACTTGGCCACTAAGGAACAAGCAGACACGAACAGGGCCGCAATTGTTTGTTAAGCAACATAGATTAACCGGCTCTTTGTTTGCTTTATCCCTGTTTCAAGGTCTTATAGAATTTGTGACTTGAAGTGGTCTGTTCTTACTTACCATCTTAGTTACAAAGCCTCATGGATATCAATACTTACCTGATGTGTCCTGTATTTATGTCTCCCCTTTTTTTGTCAGTTAGATTTCTTCTTTATACTCTCTCCTAGTGCTGTAATGTTTCTTATAATTTGTATTCTTTCTTTGTTTAAACACAGATTTTATTTATTTTCTTTAAGATGCTTTTGGTGACTGCCCTATACTGGTCACCTCAGCAGTCATTGCTCAACTTATGTGAACCTGATTTTGTTTCTCATACATTGCATACTTTACCATTGGTTTTATGGCATTTATGCTACGTAAATACTTGTTTAGTATTTTATTATTCATGTAAGTTTTCATATTATCCTGTTATACAGTATATGCTCTCAAGTCATTTGGTATATTGCAACAAAACGCAGCCCAAATACCTATCTGCGTATTGCATTATCTATCTAAATTGCTAGTTGAGAGGAGTGACTAATATTGTCTCATATTAATTTCTGTCCATTACAATATACCATAATGTTTAGTGTAAGGTTCTCCGGGAAATAGACTTCTGACCAGCAGTTGCTTCCCACTTCTTTTGGTTTGGAAAAAGTAGAAAAAGCAGTGGTGAAGCTAAGGTTTTGTCATATATCTGTAGTATTGTACAGAAAAGTTACATTACCTTTGGTAAAACCATCATTATGCAAGCTGCTATATGGTCCAACCACAAGACCTCAAATCCTAGGACTGCAACAAATTAGCAATCTGTTTGAGCATAGGGTTAAAGTTGATCTAGAAAACCTCAGTGATGCACCTAGGAATATGAACACCAAGGTAATGTATATGAAGAAATTAGACTTTCAATTGTACTTATGTGCCCATCTAAGGCATGGCAAAGTTATTCCTAGGTTATCAGTTTTTTTTGTATTCAACTTATTTAAGGAGACATGGCTATATGCCTCCAGTAAACCATCCAAGGCAGGCAGTGGGGCATCCAGGCTAGTCACAAGAGTAAAATGTAGTCAGCAAATAAACAAAGTTTATGAACAGAAGGCAACACAGACAGACCAAGGATATACCAATTTTTTACCTTTATAAAATGTTTTGTTTTTTTTTAAGTATTACATTTAGCATTTTTTTTAAATCTGTCACTGAATTTGTGACATTGTATACAGTGTGTACAATTTGTAATGTTGCATGGTGCATTTGTTAATCATGGAATGTTGTTAATCAGAGTTTATGATGCTCTAACAATGTGAGGATAACTGGTAATATTTACTTAAAATATGGATACATTGTATTATTTAGATAGCAAGTATTAAAGTTATAGCACTCCAACTGCTGGCAGTGGTTGAGTAACAATTGAGCAGGAAAGATAGAGGTGGAGGTGGGTGTAGAGGGGTTTGATAATTGTATCTATAACAGGTACTACCAAACAATCCTTATGGAATTAATGTCACGTGCTTGCAACAAAAAACATGAATATATGTATGCCAGAACTTTAGCCATGTCATAGGATAAAATGTATACATTTCCAATTGTTAATAGGCAGAAACTAGTATGTCTTGCTGTAAGGATGCATTAATGGACCATCTGCACCTTTTTATAATGTGACAGAGATTTTTCTGTGATATGAACAGCTAACCTTTAAGTCCATTTCTAATTTTACCCACTCTCTTTTTGATAGCAGTGAAGAGCCCAGTTTTATTTTAATTAGATTTTAGTTGAATTGATGAATTTGGATTCTATTTCCACTTTTTGCTAAGTATGTAACCACAATTGTGCTAGCCAAACATGTTGCTGTAGCCTTCATTGTGTTTTACTTAAAATAACATGTTGTTCTTCCCGTTCATCTTGACCCCATGGAATACTGGGTGTCCATTTAGCTTCTATTTACTATTTACTATGATCATGTATAACATTATATCTTGCAGGTTTAAAGTATGCGTAATTTTTCATTTCCTTGAATTATATCAAAAGTCTGCCTATGACTTGTACTTCTTATTCTCCTGAACAATAATAAATAAAGCTTATTACTACTGTAATTATTAATCTGAGAAATACTGTGACTCATATTGGAAAAAAGAGTCATCCATGTCAATTATTTTAATAAATTGTTAAAGCAGATTCAGTTAGTGACAAGATCCCGACAGAACTTTCCTCGCTACTATAATGTCATCGTCCTGGCAGGATAACTTTGCTAATTTTTGATTGCACCCTTTACAGGTGTGAACAAAAATTAGAGAGTTGTTCCTTCCCATAATTACTCACAAAGTGCTTAGTATATGAAGGTCTGGCTCAATGGATTCATTGAATTTAATTGAATCTGCCCCTGTCTATGCACACACAAATACATATACATATAAATACGCCACGTCAGGTAGTCTTCTTCTGATCACCTTGCTATATCCAGTTTGAGTTTACCAGTTAAACATACTATGTAAGTCTAACAATTAGGCATGCAATCTAATGATCAAGCATATGCCATGTGATGCTCAAGTATATGCCTCTGATGCCAATAGGGTCTTTACTTAATCCACTCTGCCCTTTGACTAGTGCCTAAGAAATAGGTGATTATGATGCGATTTAATTATTGTGCGCCAACCTGGGAGCCTGATTCAGAAATGTACGCAAATGCCTGGTGCAGCTGTGATTTAGTACGTAGAAGCCGTGTGAAAATATGCAAATGTCGCAGCTGTGAGGATATGTATTGAGATGCCCAATGAAGAAGTCATAGATCTGCTGCTTGTGTATGAAGACGCAGATATAGGTTGCACATCAGTCAATAATTGACCTTCTGGGGAACCATATTGGTGTGCAGCACGTCCGCAGGAAGTAAGATGCTAGAGCCATTTTAACTGCATACGGGATCGCAGGTGCAAGATGTGACATGCTGCGGAAATGATATTGCTTCCATCTCTGAATAAGGTGCCTAGTTTGTTTTGACCACAATAATTTCCTTGTGATCTTCAATCAGGCTTAGGTATAAATGAATTAATTTGTACCCCGGCCCATATTCTTTGTCTAGTATTCTGGCAGCCACAATTTTATCCTGTATGTGATTATTCTCCTGTTTGACAGAAGTTGCACTAAAGCAAAAAAGTTACAATTAATGTGCTTTCTAGCGCTAAATAAAAACTGCTGAATAATTAATTAGCATCAATAGATTATAATAATCCATTATACATTCATAAGAGATGTCAGTAGAACTAACCTAGTATAGTAAGTCATTGATTAATAACAAATACGTGATTGGCAAGATGCAACATAAAACAGGCTACAACAAGGAAGCACTGTAAATCACGTGTAAAGGAATGCAGCTCAGATCAATATAATATACAAAAGGGATTGTTCAGAGTCTTTTATATTTTGATTCGTTTATAGTAAATCAGCCTGACATTTCTGAATGTTAGTGCTTCCATTATAGCTAACACAATTAGATCTTTATCATTTCCTGTGGAGAAAACCGCTTCATGGGTCCTGATGTGCTCCACACATTTGACCCATCCAACAAATATAGGAACAGAGGGGTAGGACTGCGCAAATATATGAGTTCAAATATATGATAGAATGGATATGTATTAAATGTAAAAATACATCCACACCTATAAATAGGGGTGTAGACTAGACATATGATTGCAAAAACTTTGTACAATACAGATATATAATAATATAATATTTAATGAGATTAAATAAAATAACATAACAACACAATATTATAAAACACTAGATTGCGTATACAATTAGAAGATCGTATAGTATGTTGTGAGACATTTTATAATTAATGCAATATTCATATAAATCAAAGTTCTTGAATGATGAGAATCATAGTTTATCAAATCAGCGGCGCAAAGATATCATTGTTAACTAAACACAGTTCCTATTATGGAAGATAGAAAGATATTTTTACTGGTGGTATTCCAGATGAAAAGAACAGCTGTTTTTCTCTTGGGCTCAATTACAGAATGTATGATTTCACCTTATGCAAAACAATCTCAGAACTTTCTGGATAAATATTTTACTTCCAAATTGGTAAAATGTTTATTTGCATGGTTTTGTTATATTGATGATATTTTTTTCCCACTATGTTTGAGACTACAGATAACTTTGGAAGCCTCTCTTGACTGTTTGATTGATTTCATAATTATATTCAATTTGCTTATGATGCTCACTATGGCTAGAGGGATCTATATTGTTTTTGGTTATATCTATTTAAGTATGATGATACAGTAAGTTGGAATCTGATCTATACAACAAATTCATTAAACACAAATTGTTACTATTTTTGAGCCTAAATATTTCCTTTTTTGTTAAAATATGTTCTTGGAACCCAGATGATTTTAATTTAGGTTATTGTTCATGATTCCTGCCATTCAGATGTTAGAATACATGATATTATAAAAAGGTCTTAAAGTAATAATTTAACATCAACTACTGAAAGCCAATACAAAACAAATGTATTCAATGTAGGATACACTATTTTCTCTTTAAATAATTACTTTGCCCACATAACTGCTGACACATTTATTTATATATTTTTAATGTTGCAAAATCCTGGCTATGGCAAGTACCCTTGAAAGGTAAATTAACTGGCAAACATATTAGTTATAAATTCTAATTCTCTGTTTTGTGTACTTAATTTCTCACATTAACCTCATGTGGTTAAAACTACCAAACCAGTACTTGAATGCATTGCAAAGCATAATCCCACAATATAATTATATTCCATAAAAATCCATAGAATAAACACCTTGAACCACGAAATTGTCTTCACCCGTATTTGCCCCCTTTCACATAGAGAAATATATTCACTGGTATTTTATTGCACCAGGTATTTAGTATTTTCAGCATTTAATCTAGTGCAGGATTTCTAGGAGACATTCCTATAAATTTGCAATAAACTACATAAAGTTGGATAATAATGCAGGCATTGATGCACTTCTCAATTAAGATCTGTATGGTGGTCTCCCAGTCTCAAAGGAATGATTAAGAGCCAATCCAGTGGTCTGGACTGGGAGTGATTCAAGGAAATGTCAGAGTCCAAAGCAGAGTTCAGGGTCACAATTGATCTAAAGAACAGTCAGGGTCCTCAGCATAAATTAGGAAATGCAGCAATCTCAAGACTAGTAGTCCACGGCAGAGGTTAGGACAGATAGCAATATACAGTGTAATCATTACTGTATCTAAAGCAGAGTCAAGTTAGAACTAAGATGACTGCAAATATAACTGGCACATTGGTTCTGAGATCAATGCACCTAAAAGAATTGCGCCTCCTTGATTAGTGATTTACAGCAGTACAGTCACATGATAACACTGCACACTGTAACTCCTACCAGGCTGCTTGGTGGCTTTCATTGAAGAGGAGGATGACTGAAGGAAAATAGATCTGTGCATAACCACCCTTTGCAATATTATAAGAAAATGTCAATCACCCACATTTTGTGTCTCACGCATACCTCATAAGTTAACTAAAATTTCTGGTGATTAATTACTATCAGAGATGCTGAGGTGTATTTGTAGCTAGCAGTTGGGCACTTCAGAACCTAAAGTACTCAGCAAAAAATATAGTGGTTTTCATCTTATGCAATTAATGTAAGGGTATTTGCTAGTAACTGAGTTCAGGGATAAAATGCATGTCCTATGTGTTGGAAATGATGTGTCGCAAGGTGTTGATATACAGAGTTCTATAGGAACACACCACTGGATGACTCAAACTATGAACATCCCTGTTACTTAACCAGTGGTGTTGGTTTATTGATAGTACAGCCATACTCACACTGGTTGTCATGGAGCAGAGCTTCAGCGTAGTGGAATGTCATACAGCTCACCAGCCGGTGAGTGTATACTGCAAAGTGGTGTGGTGGAGGGATGTGGAGGTCTTTCATAGGATCTAAGCATTAGAATCCTGTCTCCCACCATGTCAAGCTACACATTCTCTCACACAGTAGTGAACAGCATGGCCCCTCAGTAGATAGCAGCAGCCCTCTTGGGATAGAGCATGAAACATCCATGGAGAACAGACTGAAGTCTGTGCAGTAGCACACTCCTCTTTCAATATTAAGCTGAAAAGCTGGCAACTCAAAACAAATCGACTAGGTCAGTGCAGGTTTAACAGGTTCAGGAATAAGAATACAATCAAATATCAGGACAAAAGGAATGGGCAGGATATACAAATATAATACCGGAAGCACAAGGCTTAATCTTTGATATGACACAGTATGTAATAAGGGCTGGATTTAAATAGGCCTTCAATTCCCTTGAATAGTGACCAGTGGAGACAATAATACAACATGATGAGATTTCATAACCTAGAATTCAGCAACTCATTTAATACATAATGAAAAATCTGGTGGTAAGCTGGTAAGGCTGTAATCATTAAATATGATACCATGGTTCAATCATCCGGTCAGAAAGTTTACAGTACTTTCTTTCCCACTTAAACCCAGTCTTGCCAGGGTTTATTATGAAAAGTTTTAATAAGCTCTGGTGCATGAATAATTTAATTGTCAACTCCCTCTTCTGGACTATACCCTTTCCAGGGAACCAGAAACTGAATCTTCCTATGAGCCTGTTGTTAGTGCAGGAATTTTGAAATTTTGATCTCTTCTTGCCTCTTTACAGGTACTGGTTCAGAATGTGTTACCTTAGAAAAGAGTGGTTTGCAAATAAATGGGTTGAAGACAGAAAGATGAAAGTCATTTGGAATTTTGAAACTGATACGTACTGTCATTTGAGTTATTGAATTTAATAATATTTTGATATCAAATGTATTTTGGAGCCCGGTTTAATAGGTGGTTTTACAAGGTTAATTAATTTGCATATAACTAAATCTCCTCTCCTGTAAGGAGAGTCTGCAAGTTACTGTAACATTCCCAGCCACCTTATTCTGAGGTAGAAAGATTGGTTTTGTAGTGATTCCTAAACTTAACCCAATATTTCCATGAGAAATATCATATGATCATGTCCAGTTTACAAGCTCCAATATTTTCATACAAAACGATCAATATTTTAATCCTAAGAACTCATGGATTTGTGACAGCATGCATAACCTACCAATTTGTTAGACTGCCCATAGTAAAACCTTGAATTATTTGGTACAAAAGACTTTCAAGAAGTGTCCATGGAGAGGGAGTTTTGGTAACAAGAGAGCCTGAATACATGCTGGGTCAATTATATAATCCAGAGAGTCGTCTGTAAAAGAGTATTCATGGTTGAAAGAACAAGAAAGGGCATCAGCCTTAGTATTCTTAGGACCAGGAATATAAGAGATTGTGAAACTGAATCTTGAAAAGAAAAGTGAGTATCTAGTCTGGAGACTGTTCAGCCTGTGTGTGGCCACAATATATTGGTGTTTCTTATGAAATGTGAATCAGTTATTGGAAAGGAAGCTCCCTCAAGAAGAGGATGATATTTTTCTAATGCCAGCTAAATGACTGAAACCCATGCCTGCCAATATTATAGTTCCATTTATATGAAGATAATTTCTGGGAGAATAATGCCCATGAAAGATGGGTTTAGTTGCTTTGAGCTCTACAGGCAGTATGAAAGATGGAGCGTACATTTCTATAGATCCTCCTGAAACAATATAACTTAGGAAGAACATTTTTTTCTTTTCAAACAGGCACTTTTTTCATTTTAGTCATTAGAAAAGCTTTGAAATGCTTCAGGGGCTTTGCATAGTTCAAAAGGCATAAGTAGGTGTCCAAAATACATTTTTTGGCAATCCAATTTAGAAAATGTGGTGGTTCCTTTAAGACAAGAAAAACATTTGTAGTAGAAAATAAAGAATATTTGTGTTTACTTTATTAATCATGGTGATTAATACAGGAATTTTAATATTGCTTGTTATATGGACTTTCTGATGAACCTTTCCCTAGGTATGCCTTAATGTATTCTTCCACAATATATTCCTTCATACATGCCTTTAGGAAATTTGCATCCTGAAATCATATGCACACTAAGGGCAATCATATGCTTGTTGTGCAAGTACAGTAATACTTTAAGCTTTACATTTGCTAAACACGTTTGTCTATTTATCATATTGTTGAGAAGCAATTTTAGATAAAGCAAGCTGGTCTGAAGTAAAAACAAACTGGAGACAAATTGGAGACAAAGAGAACAAATCAAAATGTCTTTTTTGAGTGATGAAATTGCCTGTTCCCCAGTTAATAGCAGGAATGTGTTGTCTAAATCACTAGATGACAGTAAAGAATGAGCAATACAAAAAAACTTCAGACTGAAAAGTCCCAGTCTGGAGCCTTAATGGCATATATAGTACTGTAGAGTGGTTGAAAGATCATTCATCAATGATAGTAGAAGGTAACGGAACAATACATGTAAAATTTCCCGCTGAAATTAACTTTTAAGTTAATGGATAGTCTTCAATGGAGAGTAAATGGTTTGAGTTGAGAGTCAAGGGAAAGAAATTGGTTTACACTTTGAAAGCAACAGTCAGAGTGGTCTAAAAATTGGGAGCTTTTCTTTCTGGTGTGATCCCATTTCTGTTGCCTAAAATTATTATCTATTATTATTATTATTATTATTATTTATAAGGCAACACCACGGTTCCACTTTAGTTTCACAGTACTATACCCAGTGGTGGAATCTAGCAACATTACGAAGTACAAGGGCCTTCAGACATATATAATTAATATCTGCAGATTACATAATTATGTACTTACACAGAGATAGAGAGGGCCCTGCTCACAAGAGCTTACATTCTAATATTACATGTATACTTTATAAATTTTCATAGACAGGTTGATGAAGTCTTCCCATTCTGTGGTATGATGCTAGTCCACAAGTTAATCTGTTGATTAACTTGGTAATACTTACTGACAGAAACTCATTATTCAAACCTGTTTCTGCAGTTAATGTCCAGAAAACAATAGCACACTGTCCATGTCTTATGTCAAGGCAAAAATCAAATAGAAATGTTCAGGAACATAGTGTGGCCAAATATGAAGAAGTCAAACAATGTGATAATGGAAGCACAATGCTCAGTAGACTGATACAAAGGTATCGTTTGATCATTCACAGTATGAAGAAAGGTATATGTTTTAACAGCTAGCAAATTCTCCTGATTGGTAACAATTTAAGGAGGTGGAGAGGCAGGGGACCCATGGACTTTAGCTGCACTCATGTCCAAAAGGCAAACACAAAGATATTTAAAGAGGTCATGGGGGAAGCTCAGACTGGGCCAGGAGTTGGGAGAAATGCACAGAGGATGCATGGAGGACATCCGCAAGCCCATCCCCCTAGCAACCTACAAAGACAAATTAAGGTCCATGATGAGCCTGGAGAGAGTGTCCACAGAAAGATTATGGTTACATTTCTTTAATGAGATAGAGCATTATGTAACAAATTTTGAAGGAATCTAAGATAGTTTTTGGAGTATGAGGAGGCAAGGGGGGCAGCTATGAGAGTATGCATATGTAGATGGATTGTGGTCACCTATAGGGTACTTGCCATAACCCCTGGGCAAATATTCTGAATTGGTATGCCTAATGGCACTCAACGGTAACCTGATGACTTGGCCACTAAGGAACAAGCAGACACGAACAGGGCCGCAATTGTTTGTTAAGCAACATAGATTAACCGGCTCTTTGTTTGCTTTATCCCTGTTTCAAGGTCTTATAGAATTTGTGACTTGAAGTGGTCTGTTCTTACTTACCATCTTAGTTACAAAGCCTCATGGATATCAATACTTACCTGATGTGTCCTGTATTTATGTCTCCCCTTTTTTTGTCAGTTAGATTTCTTCTTTATACTCTCTCCTAGTGCTGTAATGTTTCTTATAATTTGTATTCTTTCTTTGTTTAAACACAGATTTTATTTATTTTCTTTAAGATGCTTTTGGTGACTGCCCTATACTGGTCACCTCAGCAGTCATTGCTCAACTTATGTGAACCTGATTTTGTTTCTCATACATTGCATACTTTACCATTGGTTTTATGGCATTTATGCTACGTAAATACTTGTTTAGTATTTTATTATTCATGTAAGTTTTCATATTATCCTGTTATACAGTATATGCTCTCAAGTCATTTGGTATATTGCAACAAAACGCAGCCCAAATACCTATCTGCGTATTGCATTATCTATCTAAATTGCTAGTTGAGAGGAGTGACTAATATTGTCTCATATTAATTTCTGTCCATTACAATATACCATAATGTTTAGTGTAAGGTTCTCCGGGAAATAGACTTCTGACCAGCAGTTGCTTCCCACTTCTTTTGGTTTGGAAAAAGTAGAAAAAGCAGTGGTGAAGCTAAGGTTTTGTCATATATCTGTAGTATTGTACAGAAAAGTTACATTACCTTTGGTAAAACCATCATTATGCAAGCTGCTATATGGTCCAACCACAAGACCTCAAATCCTAGGACTGCAACAAATTAGCAATCTGTTTGAGCATAGGGTTAAAGTTGATCTAGAAAACCTCAGTGATGCACCTAGGAATATGAACACCAAGGTAATGTATATGAAGAAATTAGACTTTCAATTGTACTTATGTGCCCATCTAAGGCATGGCAAAGTTATTCCTAGGTTATCAGTTTTTTTTGTATTCAACTTATTTAAGGAGACATGGCTATATGCCTCCAGTAAACCATCCAAGGCAGGCAGTGGGGCATCCAGGCTAGTCACAAGAGTAAAATGTAGTCAGCAAATAAACAAAGTTTATGAACAGAAGGCAACACAGACAGACCAAGGATATACCAATTTTTTACCTTTATAAAATGTTTTTTTTTTTTTTAAGTATTACATTTAGCATTTTTTTTAAATCTGTCACTGAATTTGTGACATTGTATACAGTGTGTACAATTTGTAATGTTGCATGGTGCATTTGTTAATCATGGAATGTTGTTAATCAGAGTTTATGATGCTCTAACAATGTGAGGATAACTGGTAATATTTACTTAAAATATGGATACATTGTATTATTTAGATAGCAAGTATTAAAGTTATAGCACTCCAACTGCTGGCAGTGGTTGAGTAACAATTGAGCAGGAAAGATAGAGGTGGAGGTGGGTGTAGAGGGGTTTGATAATTGTATCTATAACAGGTACTACCAAACAATCCTTATGGAATTAATGTCACGTGCTTGCAACAAAAAACATGAATATATGTATGCCAGAACTTTAGCCATGTCATAGGATAAAATGTATACATTTCCAATTGTTAATAGGCAGAAACTAGTATGTCTTGCTGTAAGGATGCATTAATGGACCATCTGCACCTTTTTATAATGTGACAGAGATTTTTCTGTGATATGAACAGCTAACCTTTAAGTCCATTTCTAATTTTACCCACTCTCTTTTTGATAGCAGTGAAGAGCCCAGTTTTATTTTAATTAGATTTTAGTTGAATTGATGAATTTGGATTCTATTTCCACTTTTTGCTAAGTATGTAACCACAATTGTGCTAGCCAAACATGTTGCTGTAGCCTTCATTGTGTTTTACTTAAAATAACATGTTGTTCTTCCCGTTCATCTTGACCCCATGGAATACTGGGTGTCCATTTAGCTTCTATTTACTATTTACTATGATCATGTATAACATTATATCTTGCAGGTTTAAAGTATGCGTAATTTTTCATTTCCTTGAATTATATCAAAAGTCTGCCTATGACTTGTACTTCTTATTCTCCTGAACAATAATAAATAAAGCTTATTACTACTGTAATTATTAATCTGAGAAATACTGTGACTCATATTGGAAAAAAGAGTCATCCATGTCAATTATTTTAATAAATTGTTAAAGCAGATTCAGTTAGTGACAAGATCCCGACAGAACTTTCCTCGCTACTATAATGTCATCGTCCTGGCAGGATAACTTTGCTAATTTTTGATTGCACCCTTTACAGGTGTGAACAAAAATTAGAGAGTTGTTCCTTCCCATAATTACTCACAAAGTGCTTAGTATATGAAGGTCTGGCTCAATGGATTCATTGAATTTAATTGAATCTGCCCCTGTCTATGCACACACAAATACATATACATATAAATACGCCACGTCAGGTAGTCTTCTTCTGATCACCTTGCTATATCCAGTTTGAGTTTACCAGTTAAACATACTATGTAAGTCTAACAATTAGGCATGCAATCTAATGATCAAGCATATGCCATGTGATGCTCAAGTATATGCCTCTGATGCCAATAGGGTCTTTACTTAATCCACTCTGCCCTTTGACTAGTGCCTAAGAAATAGGTGATTATGATGCGATTTAATTATTGTGCGCCAACCTGGGAGCCTGATTCAGAAATGTACGCAAATGCCTGGTGCAGCTGTGATTTAGTACGTAGAAGCCGTGTGAAAATATGCAAATGTCGCAGCTGTGAGGATATGTATTGAGATGCCCAATGAAGAAGTCATAGATCTGCTGCTTGTGTATGAAGACGCAGATATAGGTTGCACATCAGTCAATAATTGACCTTCTGGGGAACCATATTGGTGTGCAGCACGTCCGCAGGAAGTAAGATGCTAGAGCCATTTTAACTGCATACGGGATCGCAGGTGCAAGATGTGACATGCTGCGGAAATGATATTGCTTCCATCTCTGAATAAGGTGCCTAGTTTGTTTTGACCACAATAATTTCCTTGTGATCTTCAATCAGGCTTAGGTATAAATGAATTAATTTGTACCCCGGCCCATATTCTTTGTCTAGTATTCTGGCAGCCACAATTTTATCCTGTATGTGATTATTCTCCTGTTTGACAGAAGTTGCACTAAAGCAAAAAAGTTACAATTAATGTGCTTTCTAGCGCTAAATAAAAACTGCTGAATAATTAATTAGCATCAATAGATTATAATAATCCATTATACATTCATAAGAGATGTCAGTAGAACTAACCTAGTATAGTAAGTCATTGATTAATAACAAATACGTGATTGGCAAGATGCAACATAAAACAGGCTACAACAAGGAAGCACTGTAAATCACGTGTAAAGGAATGCAGCTCAGATCAATATAATATACAAAAGGGATTGTTCAGAGTCTTTTATATTTTGATTCGTTTATAGTAAATCAGCCTGACATTTCTGAATGTTAGTGCTTCCATTATAGCTAACACAATTAGATCTTTATCATTTCCTGTGGAGAAAACCGCTTCATGGGTCCTGATGTGCTCCACACATTTGACCCATCCAACAAATATAGGAACAGAGGGGTAGGACTGCGCAAATATATGAGTTCAAATATATGATAGAATGGATATGTATTAAATGTAAAAATACATCCACACCTATAAATAGGGGTGTAGACTAGACATATGATTGCAAAAACTTTGTACAATACAGATATATAATAATATAATATTTAATGAGATTAAATAAAATAACATAACAACACAATATTATAAAACACTAGATTGCGTATACAATTAGAAGATCGTATAGTATGTTGTGAGACATTTTATAATTAATGCAATATTCATATAAATCAAAGTTCTTGAATGATGAGAATCATAGTTTATCAAATCAGCGGCGCAAAGATATCATTGTTAACTAAACACAGTTCCTATTATGGAAGATAGAAAGATATTTTTACTGGTGGTATTCCAGATGAAAAGAACAGCCCTGCACTACATAAGTGGTCCACTATTTGACTCTGATGTGAAATGAGCACCTTTCTGCAGACTGTGCAGTATCTTTCAGGAAAAGCAAGTGGTAGTGTGGAGCTAGATCCAAGGTCAGAACTGTAATGATGCAGAGCAACAGCTGGTATGGATACTGGTGGAAATCCAAGTACAGTATCTTTTAAAGTGTGATATGTTGATAAAGAAAAAGGTTTCTCCAATAATATGAAGGGTCCTGGATAATCTTGGGTGTCATTGGTAGTAGGTAGGTAGGCTTATGCGTTTTGCTGAATCACTCAGCTTCATCAGAAGCATGTCAGGGTCAGTATTAGGTGCGGTGGTGGAAAAAACAAATACAGTTTAAGAAAACAAAAATCAATGCAAAGAAAGCAATAGTGACATATACTAATATACTGAATACTGAAGTCACGAAAAAAGCTACAGGGCCAAATGGGATAGTCACCAATAAAGAGGTACAGTAGAAACAAGGAACAGAGGGGTAGAACAGTGTGAATATTTGAGTTCAAATATATTATGTAATAGAATTGAAGTCAGTATGTAAAATTTGCCCTTCCACAGGTATTGCTAAATGGCATAACATGGTCATTCTATTAAAATAAAGTATGTGGTCAGTTTAACGAAAATGGAGAACTAATTTCACTGCAGGTTTATGAAGTGATAATGATGTTCAAAGTCCTAAATATTTCCAATTGCTAGAGAAAAGGTGATAGATAAGAGCATAATAGAAGGAAATATTTATAGTTTCTATTTAATCTTTGGAGAAACCAGCTCAGGTTGGTCTGTCCCTCACATCAGTACTTTTTAGAGATGAGCGGGTTCGGTTCTCCGAGATCCGAACCCCCCGAACTTCACCTATTTTACATGGTTCCGAGGCAGCCTTGGATCTTCCCGCCTTGCTCAGTTAACCCTAACGCGCCTGAACGTCATCATCCCGCTGTCGGATTCTTGCGAGATTCGTATTCTATATAAAGAGTCGCGCGTCGCCATTTTCACTCGTGCATTGGAGATTGAACGGAGAGGACGTGGCTGCGTTCTCTCCCTGAAAAGCTCCGTAATCTGTGCTCAGTGTGCTGCAAATATCTGTGCTCAGTGTGCTTTATTGTGGGGACTGGGGACCACCAGTATATAATTATAGTAGTACAGTACAGTAGGCCATTGCTGTATCTTGCAGCTCTGTGTCACTGCAAGTATCCATTCCATATGTGTGCTGCATTTTTCTGAGCAGTATATATAGTATTACAGTGCAGCATTTTGGTGACCAACAGTATATAGTTGTACAGTAGGCCATTGCTGTATCTTGCAGCTCTGTGTCACTGCAAGTATCCATTCCATATTTGTGCAGCATTTTTGTGAGCAGTATATATAGTATTACAGTGCAGCATTTTGGTGACCATCAGTATATAGTTGTACAGTAGGCAATTACTGTATCTTGCAGCTCTGTGTCACTGCAAGTATCCATTTCATATTTGTACTGCATGTTTGTGAGCAGTATATATAGTATTACAGTGCAGCATTTTGGTGACCAACAGTATATAGTTGTACAGTAGGCCATTGCTGTATATTGCAGCTCTGTGTCACTGCAAGTATCCATTCCATATATGTGCTGCATTATTGTGAGCAGTATATAGTAAGACAGTGCAGCATTTTGGTGACCAGCAGTATACATATATAGTACAGTACAGTAGGCCATTACTGTATCTTGCAGCTCTGTGTCACTTCTAGTATCCTGATCAGTGCTCAATATCTGCTGCATTGTTGTGATCAGTATGTATACTGTACTGTGCGACGTGTGTTAGACACCTGGCGATTACTGATTATACATCCTGTAATCTGTACTGAGCGATGTGTGAGATACACCTGGGGATTATACACCCTATATACTGTACTGTGCGATGTGTGTCATACACCTGGTGATTGTACATCCTGTAATCTGTACTGAGCGATGTGTGAGATACACCTGGGGATTATACACCCTGTATACTGTACTGAGTGATGTGTGAGATACACCTGGTGATTATACACCCTATATTATTATTATTCTCCTTTATTTATATGGTGCCACAAGGCTTCCGCAGCGCCCAATTACAGAGTACATAAATAATCAAACAGGAAAACAGCAACTTACAGTTGATGACAGTATAGGACAAGTACAGGGTAAATAAACATAGTTACATCGGCAGATGACACTGGAATAAGTATCAGGTGGCAGAAGACTGATGGATGTGGTACAGTTGAAGATTATTAAAGTAAGACAAAGGATAAGCACATGAGGGAAGAGGGCCCTGCTCGTGAGAATTTACAATCTAAAGGGGAGGGGTAGACAGACATGGGTGACACAGATGGGGTACATAGAGAACATGCAACAGAGGGTTAGGATGAGATTTGGCTGGGTTTGTTGAAGAAGTGGACCCCCAGAAGGCACAAGTCAATACTTAACATTGCAATATTTTACTGGGCTATGCAGGAGAAAATTAAAAATAGGGGAAAAAAAAAAAAGAATCGATAACTTCTACCGCTTTCAAAAAGGTCAATGGAAGCTGAATTAATGGACAACTACCTCAGTACTTAGCAGAGTTAGGATTGAGTGCTTATGAAATACAGTAATATTTTGTCATAATATTTCAGAAACTGCATGGCTGGTCTCTTGCACTCTTTTGCTCTAATACACCACCTGCTTTAGGATTTATATTCAAAAACATTATGTCTCCATAATCCCAAAAAGTCAGTCTTCTTGGAAAGTGGTTTGTTCCTTTGTAAGGGAAAGAGAACAAACGTTCTCAAACAACGGTTTCTCAATTTCTTTTTCCTCTGGGAAGGGATTGTGGATTCGCAGGATTTCTGTAATCAGAAAGCAGCGACTTTCTACAAATGTTTACGAATAATTCCAGTGATTTTGTCATTTTCTTCCAGTGATTTGGACCAATAATACCATTGATTAGAACAAATAATTCCAGTGATTTTGTCATTTTCTTCCAGTGATTTGGACCAATAATACCATTGATTAGAACGAATAATTCCAGTGATATTGAGGTGTTTGTGTTGCTTAGCTTAGCCATCCAGCGACCACAAAGCACCTCTGTTTCTCTTTTCTTTGCATCATGTGCTGTTTGGGGCCAATTTTTTTAAGTGCCATCCTGTCTGACACTGCAGTGCCACTCCTAGATGGGCCAGGTGTTTGTGCCACCCTCTTGGGTCACTTTGCTTAGTCATCCAGCGACCTCGGTGCAAATTTTAGGACTAAAAATAGTATTGTGAGGTGTGAGGTGTTCAGAATAGACTGGAAATTAGTGGAAATTGTGGTTATTG
Organism: Pseudophryne corroboree; assembly: GCF_028390025.1. Taxonomy (NCBI): domain Eukaryota; kingdom Metazoa; phylum Chordata; class Amphibia; order Anura; family Myobatrachidae; genus Pseudophryne; species Pseudophryne corroboree. The sequence goes on along the minus strand of NC_086448.1, from coordinate 550,507,582 downwards.
AGGTTAATAATACTATAGGATCAAAATTACCCCCAAATTCTATGATTTAAGCTGTTTTTGAAAAAAAAACACCCGAATCCAAAACACACCCGAATTCGACAAAAAAATTTCAGGGAGGTTTTGCCAAAACGCGTCCGAATCCAAAACACAGCCGCGGAACCAAATCCAAAATCAAACCACAAAACCCGAAAATTGTCCGGTGCACATCTCTAGTAGTAACCATAGGGGGGTATCCAATTAGCTGCGATAATGCGAGCTACAATTGCAGCAAAATGTATCACACCTATACCCTGGAAAAATCAGCTTATTGCAGCCTGTTTTTTCGCACCAATTCTATTCTAAAATGTCGAAAACAGGATTTGCGCAATAATTCTAACTGGCAAAAGCAGAGATAAGTATAGGAATAAATTGTAAAAATCTGTCTGGATCCCCCAAAAAGCAAAACTAATATAGGAAAACATTATATTAGTCTATTATTGGCCATAATTAAACTATTTGGTATAATTAAATCTAATAAAATGGCTGTTATATGCATTTTAGGGGACTTTACATTTTTTTGAAAAGGAACCGATTATTCCCACCTGCAAATCTAAGAACACTTGTCCCACTCATAAAAGCACCCCAATATACCTGTCCCATACCTTGTACCCCAATTTCCATAACTTTGCATTTTTTTACCCCAAAAATGACATGTGGCCAATTAAAAATAATTAAAGACATCTAAGTGCCTAATTAGTCACTCAGGGGGATGTCCCAGGGGTTCTGAGCCAATTCCTGACATTTTTACCTTAAAATAGGGATTTTACACTACTTATCACCTGCTCAGAGATGGTGAAGAGAAATTTGCGATAAACCCTATGGAGACTTATCGCCGATAACTTTGGCAACTAATTGCATACCGAATTATCGCAAATGCGTTATCTTATTACAAAACTGTGTTATTGCGGGTAATTGGATACCTCCTATACTGTACATCTGAATAGATTAGGAAACTTAGTTCAGTTAACTGATTGGTCATTTATTGTCTGCCTATTTGGCTGCAGATACTGTATGCTTATTATGCAGCAAACAGGCAGCTGACTCGGGTGTGGTTCATCAAATCGACAGTATCTAGGTCGACAATGTTTAGGTCGACCACTATAGGTCGACAGTCACTAGGTCGACATGGATGGAAGGTCGACAGGGTTTCTAGGTCGACATGTGCTAGGTCGACATGTCTAAAGGTCGACATGAGGATATATTTTTTTGTGTCGTTTTCTTCGTAGAGTGACCGGGATCCCAAATTAGTGCACCGCTTCGCTCGCCATGCTTCGGGCATGGTGCCTTCGCTCCGCTACTGCTTCGCTCAGCACAGATTACCATTCCAATCGTAGTCCACGTGGATCGTTAAGTATGAAAAAATTCAAAAAAAGAAAAAAAATGTGAAAAACTCATGTCGACCTTTAGACCTGTCGACCTAGCACATGTCGACCTAGAAACCCTGTCGACCTTCCATCCATGTCGACCTAGTGACTGTCGACCTATAGTGGTCGACCTAAACATTGTCGACCTAGATACTGTCGATCTTCAGACCGGATCCCGCTGACTCAGGCAGCAAGTTTTGAGGGGCATCAACATTTAGGTAACAAGTTTAACATTTCTTTGAAAGTCTAAATCTGTGAGTTCCACACTGTTGGTACTTTAAAATAATGATGAAAGTTGCAGTTTTTGTTACAGTGTACTATGCACTAATACAAATGCATGTATCGGTTTGTGTGGAGGTGTGTCTGCACCATTTTACCTCACATACAGTATCAGGCATTAGAATGGCTAGATAGGACCATGCAGGTACTTATAGAGTGAAGGTACCCATGACCTCTAATATTGTTTAGAAGATCTACGTGTTTAATTTCTTCTGTATCTGTTCATAGTTGGAGACTGTCATGGCCTCCTTGGTGGTAGCAGCTACCACACGGACTTCTATTTTATGATCCTTTAATAGGTATCCAGTCAGATGGTTGATAGTAGCTATGTCAAAATGCATAATGTCGGCACATCAATGTTGACACTAGAATGTCAACAGGGTTCAACATATCAACAGACACCATGTCGACAGCCTCAGAATGTCGACATGTTCCCAATGTTGACAGTCAGTCACCACCAGGATTGTAGGGTTAGGCTATGGGTGAAATTTAGATTTTGGCACTAGGGGGAGTGTTGGGGTTAAGGAATAAGGTTCAGGAAAGGGGAGAAATACTAGAAGTGCCACTCGTCACAGGTCTGCGCTGGAAGTGCTGCACATGTCACCGCTGGGACACGGAAGTGTATATCATGTCAATATAACATCCGTATAGACATGATAAATGTTGACATGATCACATGTCAACCTGATACATGTTGCTTTACCATAACATGTTGGTACTTTATAAACATAGGATAATATAATAAAAAAATATTAAGTCATGGTGTGGTTTTGAGTAGAGATGAGCAGGTCCAGTTCTTCAAAAACTGGACTTACCCAAAATTAGCGATTTGAGTTGGGATCCGAGTCTGGCTTGGGTTTTCCTGCTTAATTTGGATCCCAAAACGAGGCAAAACATCATCCTCCCACTGTCGGATTCTCGCGGGTTTTGGATTCCCCGGTGATCAATGCCATTTCACTTCAGCTGTGGAGCTTGTGCAGATGTGTCTGTGCTATGTCCATCCAGCGGTGCTGTGTTGGCCATCAGAGGTGCTGTGTTGGCCATCAGAGGTGCAGTGTTAGCCATTCAGAGGGTGCTAGAGTGTCCTCCAGGGGTGCTCTGTCCATACATCCAGGTGCTCTGCCCCAGTGCTAAGAAAATAAAACTAATATAATATTCTAATTGAAAATATTTTTTTTGTGCTGTACCCCATCCAGGGCTGCTGTGTCTGTACAGGGGTGCTCTGTCCATCCATCCAGGGGTTCTGCCCCAGTGTAAAATTAAAATAATAAAAACTAAAAAGCCTAAAATACTTTAAAAAAAACAACTTTTTTTGTTTGTTTGTCCCAGTGTACTATACAATTAATATTACATTTTTCGTAAGTATTGTGACACTGCCGGTCAGACCGCAGTATATTATTTCATACTCATACAAGTATTGTTTGACACTGTTGGTGAAGGTCAACCACAGTGTAATATATTTTTTATTTCGTACTCATGCACATATTGTGCAAAACTGTTGGTGAAGGTGGTACCAGAGTAATATATTTTATTTCATACTCAAACACATATTGTGCAACACTGTGGGTGAAGGTTGTTCAATAATAATATTTTTTTTTCATACTCATACACATATTGTGTGACAATGTTGGTAAAATGAAACCACAGTGTTAGACTACTATTTATTACTCATACACATATTGTGTGACACGGTGGGTGAAGGTGGTACCACAGTAATACATTTTATTTTGTACTCATACAAGTATAGTGTGGCACTGTAGGTGAAAGTACCCTGTAGTGTTAGATTATATCTGACTCATACACATATTGTGACACTGTAGGTGGTACATTTTTTGTACAAACTGTGGTGTGTGCTATACCCCACTTGGTTCGTGTTTGTTGATAGATATGGAGGACGAACAATTGAGAGAAGAGCAGGAAGCACATACTGGTGCTGCAGGGGCTGACATCAGTTATGATGATACAAATCCGTCAACGTAATCTACTAAGGCTGATGCCCAGGGGCATAGATGGCTTAAATCAGAGCATGTAAAATCAAAGAAAAAGTAAAAGTCGGATTAGTAAAAGTTGGATTAGTGCAATAACCAATAACAATTGTTGTCTGTGCAATTAAAACCATCACCAATGACCCCAATGATTAATTATTTTTTTTTAGAATCAACCAAATTCAAATCATTTCTAATCAATCCTTCCTTCCACTACATACATACTCTATCTCCCTTGAGCCTCTGATCTAGTTTTTGATAAAGATCAGTGTCAGCCCATTTTTGCTGATTTTCGTTTCATTTTTTTTTTAGTCCAAAAAAGCTAAAATCATATGATTTGGCCTTTGTTTGTTCCTAGAGTATTATTAGCCCCAGTAACATACATTTTTAAGCTTTTCCAGAAAATTTTGACCACAATACAATTAAAAATATATATTGTACAATATATATTTTTAGATAATGTAATCATCTGTACAGATTATTTTCAGATTCAATGTAGGATCAGTTCCTGAAAGACATCTTTGACCTGGAAAAGGATCCTGTGGCTTTGCTGCTTGGAGTAGTTTGGCAACAATGGGTGGAGTGCCTCAAGTTGCCTCAGCCAGCTTTACGCAAGGTATGTACATTTTCAAGCTTTTCCAGACAATTTTGACCACAATACATACAATTAAAAATATATATTGTACAATATATATTTTTAGATGCTGTAATCATCTGTACAGATTATTTTCAGATTCAATGTAGGATCAGTTCCTGAAAGGCATCTTTGACCTGGAAAAGGATCCTGTCGCTCTCCTGCTTGGAGTAGTTTGGCAACAATGGGTGGAGTGCCTCAAGTTGCCTCAGCCAGCTTTACGCAAGGTATGTACCATGCAAATACAGTAAATATATATGTTTTTAACCAATATACACAACTAATTTTTGTATTAATTAAACATATTTCCACTTTATTGCAGACATCCTGGCAGAAAGGGAGTGAAATTGCACCAATTTCCGGCTGCGGCTCCCTCCTATGAAACCCAAAACTTGTAAGATCCGACACTGGATGAAAACATTATTGAGTTCTGGTCAAAACTGACTGGAAATGAGTGGAAATTAATGTAATTGAGGTTAATAATACTGAAGGAACAAAAACATAATATAATGCTATATTTTTAGCTGTTGTTATGATTTTCTTTTTTTTAAATACAGATCCAAAAAAAAAAAAAAAAACTCGCAAGGGCAGTTTTGGCAAAACCAATACCGATCCAAAACACAAAGGACATACAGATCCAAAACCCAAAACCCAAGATTTGAGCCGCCACACATCCCTAGTTCTGGTTTAATTAAAAAGCACCAGTTCTCTGCTCTCACAGACTTGTTTTATCAAGTACTTCATAACAAATTTATTGTGAAGCAGACAAGATAACAACCTTTCCGGATCTTACTCCATCTTCATGTACTTATAATCAGGTACTTATAAATACAGTTAAAAAACATACATAGATCTAAACAATTAAATAATGCCACGTGATCAAGAGAACAAGAAATGTTGGACAAACATTATATTATTTAACAAGTGTATAGAACATAACCAAGACAAATACCCCGTCATTAACAAAATTGAAGTACATCTTATATCATGTTCTAATAAAAGTAGGACATTTGTATCATTTTACATATAAATGCGAAGCTGTGATATCAGATTTGATTAAATAATGCAGTTTTACATCATTATGTTTGAAAACTGAGAACTTTAAAAAAAACAGTTGCAATTAAATTCATGCTTAAAGATTTATATCCAAATTTACCAATATAAATACATATACATCACTTTTTTATTTATGTAGTATAAAATAATCCTATATAGTTATTCACAAATATATTGTTCATAGAGTCATTTCAATAAGCTGTATAATGAATAGAACCAATCCACGCTTCAAAAACAGTTATTATCCTTATTATTGCAAATCAGAATGTATCTGATATAGTGAAGGCTTAATACATAAATTAATATTTTTATATTTCATATTTAGAACAAATCATAAGCCTGCAACCCAACAGCACAGGTACTAATTTGTGCATGTCTTACACTAACATCAATGCTTCAAACTATAGTGAAATGCAGTTAATATGACATTCACTTACCTCTCAGGCCTGGTAGCCGATATGTAAAAAAAGGGCTAAATTTTATCCGAACAGCCTTAACTAATCCGAATGGGCAGTAGCTGAAACTGCATTAAGTATCATTTGGAAACTAAATAGAATTGGCATGAACGCAGTCTTGGATAATCCTATACTGTACCTGGGTACCAGTTGCATGGCAATATAAATGTCCAATATGGAAATTAAACATAAACTGTTGTCAGCCCTTATCTTTACTATTGCAAATCTATAAAATGTGCATGTTGTCTTAAATCATACATGAAGAAAAGAATGACACATATGACAGGTGAATTAAAAGATTATATTATTACTATAAATGAAAATTCATCTATGCAGTACAGTTATACATCTATTGCTGAAAATGCAAATAAGGTGGCATACACAAGTATTCAGAATATACAGTAGGAGACATTTTCATTCTGATATAGTTGATAAAAAAAACTAAGAAAAGTTTTCTGGTACATACTACATAACAACATTTCCTCTATCGTTCACACTGACTAGACTCATTTTAAAATACTTGACTTTACTACATGTGATAATAAAGATGTTATTTATCTTATTAAATGCCCCTGTGGTCTATGTTGTGTTAGCCGAGTTGAAAGATAATATTTGCCGGTCCACTTTATATACTTAATACTCACCAGCTGACACTTCTAATAAATATATAAGTTTTTTGGGAAAAACAATTAGTTAAATTTTAAATACACAGCTGCTCAGTTTTGTTGGCAGATCTTAAAGGAGGTAGGTAAAAGCCTGTCCCTGCTTAAATACAAAGCTAGATGTATCTATAAATTACTGTAGGTACAATTTCCTCTGGGTCTCTAAAGCAATATGTCTTTTGTAAAAAATAAAAATAAAAGGTACAATGTGACTCATATCTAGATTGTGGTTGCAGATAATTAGTAACATAGTACCATAGTAACTAAGGTTGAAAAAAAGACAATTGTCCATCAAGTTCAACCTATTTGTGGTCTCCTATGCAGTCTTATTATAGGACTAGTTTTTTTTATGTTAGGACTAGTTAAATTAACTATAATGCGTGCCTATGCACCCCATAACCCTGAATATCTTTATCCAATAGGAATTTTATGCATGCTAATATCTTATTAGCCTTCTTTGCTGCACTCCTACTTTGGGTACTGCTGCTTAGTTTATTATCTATGTGAACGCCTAAGTCTTTTTCCAGTACAGAATCCCCTAATATTACCCAATTTAGTATGTAGGTGTCATTTTTGGTCTTGCCCCCACAGTGCATTACCTTACACTTGTCTGTGTTGAATCTCATTCTCCATTTTGCTGCCCATGCTTCCAGTTTTGTTAAGTCATTCTGAAGAGACTCAGCATCCCCCTCCGTATTTATAACCTTACACAATTTGGTATCGTCTGCGAAAATTGACACCATGCTCTCTAGACCTACTACAATGCAAAAAGAATGACTGCACCATATTCCTTTATTAAAAAATAGTATAATAATAGCTTTTTCTTTGTCAAACATGGTTTTATGCATGTTCTGACGTGTGATGGATTTGGGGAGGGGCAACAATGATCAACTTATTTTCAGATTTAAAGCCAGATGTAACTTTATGTACAAAACATACTGGAGATAAAAAAAATCTTGCAATACAAGAGGCATTGTGCTGGGATTCATGTTTGATTCATATTCCAGAAACAATTAAAGTATTCTGTATTTGAACAATCTCATGCATGTGTTTGTGTTAGTATATTAGAGTTTAGATTTTGAAGCTTGAAGTAGAGCAGGTCTTTAAAGTTTACAGGCTTTGAAACATAACAATGTATAATTATATTCTTTAAACCAACCATGCTGATACTACAGTTTTGAATTTATATGTAAAATGATACATGTGTCCCACTTTTAAATAGATGATGATATAAGATGCACTTTCATATAATTACTGTTTGGGCACATTTTTTGTTTGTTTGCAATTTATATGTCTGTTAAGTGACTGAATATTTGGTCATTTTAGAACAGTGTGATACTGATTCATTGTTTAGTAAATGCTTTTGTAATGTATAAGTAGCATGTGATGAAGGAGTAAAACCATTGAAATATTTTCTCACCCACTTGACAAGAAATATGTTCTGCCTACAACTTGAAACGGGATGCAGTCAATTTACCTACAATCAAAATCCCGACAGTCAAAATACCGATAACCATTGACAGATGATCAAAATCCCGACATGGTCAAAATCCCGAAATGTAATATCCGACAAGGTCAAAATACCGACATTTAAAATGCCAACAGGTAAAAAAAAGATGAGTTTTTCATTGAAACTGATTTGTTCATACTTTACCATCCTAGTGGATTTAAAGGAGGAATATGCCGAGCGCAGCAAGGCACCGTGCCGGAAGCATGGTGAGCACAGTGGTATGCTTATATGGTGTCCATGTCGACATACACACCAAAAAAACAACGAAAAACTTGTGCTGACTTTTTGACCTGTCAATATTTTAAATGTCGGTATTTTGACCTTGTGGGTATTTTAAATGTTGCTATTTTGACCTTGTGGGTATTTTGACCTTGATGGGAGTTTGACCGTCAGTCAATTGTTGTCTGTATTTTGACCATCGGGATTTTGATTGTAGGAATTTCATACTAAACCCCTTGAAACACATCTATAAATGCAGTATACTGTACCCCATTTCTATTTTGGGTATAGACTATTGTATATCATAGGTGAGTACTAAAATGCATCAGTATGGCTTGAACTAGCCATTGCACTATTAACAGCTGGTTTGGTGAAATTGTCTTTACTATAGGCAATCAGTAGCAATTATTTTTTTTTTTCCAATGGAAATTCACATTTATTGAAATTAATACACTGCATTAAATATTAACATCCAAGGAGAGACTCTTTTGGCTGGGACACTTTTCTTCAAACAGTTAATAAACTGTAACTTTTAATGATATGCAATAAAATGGTCATCAATCCTAGTCACATTTATATTATATTAAAAATAAAAAGTGTATATCAGCCAATATTTTCAGTGGTTAGCAATTTTGTATAGGGAACTATCCAGTCAATCACTGCATTTTATGGCTGCCTTGATTCACAGTGAACTGTTAAAAGAGAGGGGCACTGATTGTTCCCAAACAAATAGCAAAAATAAAGCATGACAATGAGTGGACACACAAGGTTCACAAAACAATTTTGGATACAATACACAGTTATCATTTCTAATGTGTCCAAAAAAATGCATTACAGTATATCTGATAAAAACTCCAATTTTCATACAGAATATGTCCTTTACAATATGGACCAACATAATCTTGGAATTTTCCTCAATAATGTGTACTAAATGTTGAGAGGATTAGACAAGTCATCAACACAGTTACATCAGGGTTTCCCCAGAATAGCCCTTTTTGATATATAGAAATTGGTGTGAAGCACAGAGTCATCAATATTATATGATCAGGGTGGGGTACGAATGAGCGCTGCCTGCCACGGAATGGTGTTACTAAGTACAGCAGCACTGTAAGTGGACACATCTGTATAGTAATGTTCTACACCTGGCATAAGGACACAGTGTGGACAATGGGAAATGTGTTTCCATATCGCAGGAGAGCCCTCTATCACCCAAAACACTGCAGCGCTCTTACACAAGTGTTTTTAAACTTTCTTCTATTGCATTCTGAACAAAACCTACAAGGAAGGAAACTGTATCGAAATGGCCATAAGGATCATTAACTACAAATAGAAGATGCCTATCAATATAGGGATCAGTGATCCATACTGATCAATACATTTTTTAAATTAATTCATTCATTTTTTCACCTGTGTTTTGCATTCTGAATGCTATGGATATATATTTAAAAGAATGTTTGTAATAAATAAACCCTTATTCATCTCTCTGGCCCACAGGGGTACAAGGGAAACCCCCAGTGGGCCCCATTGCCTGGGGGACCTCCTCTAGATGTCAGGTCCCAGACTATGCACTTGAATTATACATTATACATATGTTACATTTTACTGCACATTACTATGTTCTATGTTCTACTGTCCTTTCTGTTATTAATCTGGTACGTGTACTAGCAATATATCTATCTACAACATCTATCTATCTATCTATCTATCTATCTATCTATCTGCCTAATTCAGAATCAGTTGTAGTTTTGCTAAAAGTAGCAAAACTACAACTCTTTGCGCTAGCATGTGGGGGCCGCCCAGCACAGGACAAGGCCGCCCCACACGCGTACGCACATGTGCTGATGTGATGAAATCACTCCATATCAATTTCAGCAGATCCGCGTCTGATGCTGAATTAGCCTCTATATCAAGTAGTTCTACACTCACGTCACTGTATACAGATGCTGGGGTAACCACCCAAAGGAGCAGAAGAGCACCAAAGTTGGTCACCACAGGGACTTTTTTCACCCTGGGCTTTACTTGATCTAGAACAGGTCCTTAGTATTCCCCTCTGGAAATAAATTGCTAAATTGTAGCCCACAGGTCACTATTTCTCAAATAGCATTAGCTATCTATGCAATTAGCTTGGTTTTCTTAGCTTGATAAATTAGAAAAGACTGTGTCCCTATTCAAAGAAATGGAGACTGCAGTATCCTGCATTCTTTAGATCAGTGGTTCTCAAACTCGGTCCTCAGGACCCCACACAGTGCATGTTTTGCAGGTCACCCAGCAGGTGCACAGGTGTATTAATTACTCACTGACACATTTTAAAACATCCACAAGTGGAGCTAATTATTTCACTTGTGATTCTGAGAGGAGACCTGCAAAACATGCACTGTGTGGGGTCCTGAGGACCGAGTTTGAGAACCTGTGCTTTAGATTAATGAAGTGTATCTGTGATATCTCTTGATTCTGTAATTTGCAGTAATGTATAAATTATGTGGAATTTGTTGTTTCCGTATGATTTTCAGATATCAAGCCTTTAATAAATAGACCTGTAAATGATTGCTACATATGAATATTGGCATAGCTCACACATGAAAGCTGCAAGTCTTTTCATAGCAGAGATATGTTTATGCCCTGTAAGCAAAATAATATACGTAACAGTGAGTCTATAGCTTTGGAACAATTGCAGTAGTTTGTGATCCCAAAAATTGTCAAGCTCCATTTCTCTAATAATAATGTGTGTATGTTTGCTGTGAAGCATGATGCATCAGCTGACTCCTGCATCTGGTCTAATACATGTGTAATGTAAATTTTGATTGCAACTGACAAGCGCCTGATACAAGGTGAGTTGGAGCTTATGGCAGACAGGTCAAGTGACTTGACATAATAGATGAGGTCTTTGAGAATCCAATCACTCAAGTATATTGTTTAACTTCTTCATTACGTGAAAGTCAAGTAACAAATTGCTTTACAATGTGTAAACCAGTCTTTAGCAGCAGCTGAAAGCTTGAAAGTGTTGTTATTTTGTCTTTTTAAAATATATGCAAGCAACCGTCTGTGGATTGATTTTTTTTATTTAAAAATCGCCCTTTAAAAATAACTTCCAGCTGAAACAACTTATTATTATTATTACAACTACTACTCATAAAAAATATAATAGAGATCTTATGTTTATATATATAGAGAGAGAGAGAGAGAGAGAGAGAGAGAGAGAAAGAGAGAGAGAGAGAGAGAGAGAGAGAGAGAGAGAGCAGCTTGTGGCAGGATTTGCAATAGTCTCTGGGCAGCCTTCTCCCCTGTACTGGAGAAGCAGAAAAAAGACAGAAGGACAGTCAAGGAAATACAGCATACTATAGATGCATGTACAATATTGTGGGGCTCAGAGGTGAGAAGGCCCTTAGCTGTGACCGACCATACAATGACTGTGAACCAGACAATTGTCGATATATGGAGTGTGCTAAGCTTCTTATAAAGCTATGCACCTGGTGTGCCTGGTATCTGGACTCCAGGTCGACATCAATTATGTTGACACCAGAAATAGGTCGACACTGAAGAAAGGTCGACATGAACAAAGTGGACATGGAAAAAGGTGACATGAGTTTTTATTTATTTTTAACTTTGTCATACTTTACAATCCACATGGACTACAACTGGGAACGCTAACCTTGCCCGAAGCATGGCGAGCGAAGCAAGCCATGTGAGGGGACACGGTGCCCTAATATGGGTTCCCCATCACTTTACGAAGAAAACGATACCAAAAACAGTAAAAAAACTCATGTCGACCTTTTTCCATGTCGACCTTGTTCATGCCAACCTTTTTTTCCATGTCGAACTATTTCTGGTGGTGTCGACCTAATGTGTGTTGACCAATTGGTGTCGACCTAAGTGGTGGAACCTAATTGGTGTCGACCTTGAGTCACAGACCCGGTGTGCCTCATATACTTCTTTCTGCTGGTGTCTACTATTTATCCCCTGTGAACATCACAGAATAGAACACATATATATACAGGTTATGGGAAAAAGCACCCAGACAGCCCAGATGTCGAAGAACGCTGGCCATGAGACAAAAGGCAAACAGTGAAGCTGCAGAGTGATTCATCATGAGTGTTGGCATTCAGAAGGTTGAAATTCAAAAGACTGACACAAGAATGTTGACAGGTTCTGAATGTCGACATTCAGAAAGTCAACATTGTTATTAAGTCGATAATCATTATGTAGGCATGCATTTAGGTTAACATGGTTAAAATGTTGACACGTTCAGAATGTCAACATTGAACATGCGAACTCCAAAATGTTGTCTTGATTTTTTTGGCTATTTTAGCTTAACCTTAACACTAGAAGTAACCCTAACCCCTATCCCTAAACCTAACCTTACCCATAACTCAAACCCTAAACCTAACCCAAACCATAGAAATCTACAACAACAACAAAAAATAAACATTTTGGTATCGACATGTTAAATGTCATTATTCTGGTTTTGAGCTTCTCAGGTGACCAAATGTTCAGAGGTAGGCCTGTTCCTAATCAGAGACGGAATTTCTTTAGAGTCAGTTAAGGGGTCAGCTTGCTGGGGGTAGCTTGCTGGAATTTATTAAGTGTGGAATTAATAAGTGTGTTATCCGAACAGTTAAAAAAAAACAGTTGAACAAACATTGAACAACATCAAGAAAAGGTAACTTACTTTAACAACTTACTCTAACTCCACTTAACCCATAAAACACAAACAACTTCAGCATGTTCATCAAACTACTGTTTCTAATTTCAATTCATGGAATTATCACCAAATTTAACACATTCTACACTCACCCTGAAACTCACCCCTCTGTACACATTACAGCTTCTATTCTCCACTCCCCTCTTCTAAACACTCATGAGATTTATACTTTCCTCTCTGCAAGTACTTTGACAACCGCAATTGGCCACCAGTACAAACACTCGCAAACATCCACCAATATTTATCTCACTCTTCTGCTTTTATTAGCTGGTGACATATCACCAAATCCAGGCCCCAACCACCTTTCCCTCTCATACTCCAAATCACTAAAATGTGCCTTATTGAATGCACGCTCTGTTTGTAACAAATTAACATCCATCCATGACCTCTTCATATCTCACAACTTTAGTCTGCTGGCTATAACAGAAACATGGCTCACACAATCAGACACTGCCTCCCCTGCAGCACTGTCACATGGTGGTTTCCACTTCTCACACATATCTAGGCCTAATAATAGTAAAGGTGGTGGGGTCGGAATCTTACTGTCACAGTTTTTCACATATACTGTTCTACCTCAGGTTCCATCACTCGCATTCACCTCATTTGAAGTTCACTCTATCAGGATTTTCACCCCCTTCTCTCTGCGTGTTGCAGCTATCTATCGCCCTCCTGGGCAACCTAAACAACAATTTCTAGAAGATTTTTCTGCCTGGCTCCCACACTTCTTATCCTCTGACATCTCCACCATCATTATGGGCGATTTAAATATAGCTCTTGACAGTCCACAATCTGTTAATGCATCCAAACTCCTCTCTCTAACCTCCTCTCTTGGCCTAACCCAATGGTCCGACTCCTCTACTCACCAGGAGGGCCACTGCCTTGATCTTGTGTTCACCAGGCTCTGCTCAGTTTCCGAATTCACTAACACTCCTTTCCCTCTCTCTAGGACACTAAAACCAAGCAAGCCTCCATTACCCCCAGAAATACTAACAATATACATTTTCAACAACTTTCCACTTCTCTGCAACAACTGCTCTCACCAATCTCTACATTTACTACACCTGACACTGCTGTATCACACCTGCACCAGACCCTAGAGAGTGCCCTTGATGAAGTGGCTCCAGCTACCCATCATACTCCACGTAGGCTTAGATGCCAACCATGGCACTCTAAATCAACAAGACACCTACAAAAACTGTCACGTAAAGTAGAACGTCAGTGGCGGAAATCTCAGAATCCAAGTGACTTTCTCACATATAAGACTACCTACCACTCCTATCGTCAGGCCCTGGACACTGCCAAACAAACATATTTCCAATCTCTCATCTCTTATCATGCCAACAACCCCAAGTGACTCTTTAATACATTTAAATCACTTCTTTACCCTCCCTCACCTCCCCCACTAGCTACTATCCGTGCACAAGAACTTGCTTCCTACTTCAAGGATAAGATTGATAAAATCCGAGATGAAATGGTATGCTCTAACTCAGCCAGTGACCTGCTCAATTCCCTACCTGAACCCTCTGGCACTTTCTCTTCATTTGATCCCACAAGTGAAGATGAAGTATCAACACTCTTTTCATCCTCCTACTCCACTACCTCTCCTATTGATCCTATACCCTCACAGGTCAGTAAAACTTTGTCTCTTGTGCTTATCCCAACCTTAACTAAAATCTGTAATCTACTGGTATCTTTCCCTCTCTGTTTAAACATGCAGTCATTAATCCCATTCTAAAAAAACACAACTCTGACCCAAACACACTCTCTAACTACCATCCCATTTCTCAGCTAATCAGTCCCTCCAAGCTACTTGAGAGGCTTGCCTACACTCGCCTTACACACTTTCTTAACTCGCACAACTTATTGGACCCACTTCAGTCAGGCTTTCGTGCCCAACAGTCCACAGAGACGTCACTGACCAAAGTAGTGAATGATCTAGTCACTGCTAGATCAAAAGGCCATTACACAATACTTATTCTTCTAGATCTCTCTGGTGCTTTTGACACTGTTGACCACTCTCTTCTCATACAAACACTACAATACCTAGGTCTTCAGGAAACAGCCCTTTCTTGGTTCACATCCTACCTATCTAATAGCTCTTTCAGTGTTCACTTCTCTGATTCTACCTCCTCTTCTCTACCTCTATCTGTTGGAGTACCGCAAGGCACAGTCTTAGGTTCTCTGCTTTTCTCAATCTATACCTCCTCTCTTGGTAAACTAATCAGCTCCTTTGGATTTCAGTATCATTTGTACGCTGATGATACTCAAATCTACCTATCCTCCCCAGATTTGTCACCACCAGTATTGGCTCATGTCACTGGATGCCTGTCTGCCATTTCATCTTGGATGTCATCTCGCCACCTCAAACTCAACATTTCCAAAACCGAATTAATTATTTTCCCACCAGCTAAGAGTAGTTACCAACCTAATATCTCTATAACTGTTGACAATGCAACTATCCACCCCACCCCACAAGCTCGTTGCCTAGGTGTCACCCTTGACTCTGAACTGTCCATTGTTCCACACATTCAATGTCTCTAAATCATGTTACATGCACCTTAAAAACATATCCAAAATACGCCCTTATCTTGCACAAGACACTGCAAAAACTCTAATCCATGCACTCATCATCTCCCGCATTGATTATTGTAATAGTCTCCTTACTGGTCTTCCCAAACATAGGCTAGCACCACTACAATCCATTTTAAATGCAGCTGCGAGGCTAATCTTCCTCGCCAGACATTCTTCATCTGCTGATCCGCTCTGTCAGTCCTTCTATTGGTTACTGGTATTCTACCGTGTCAAATATAAAATACTTTTACTTACATACAAGGCTATTAACCAAACTGCACCATCATACATCTCCTCACTCATCTCAAAATATCTCCCTACCAGACCTCTCCGCTCTGCACAAGATCTGCGTCTCTCATCCACATGTATTACCTGTTCCCACTCAAAATTACAGGACTTTACCCGGGCTTCACCCACTCTGTGGAATGCACTCCCACGCACAATAAGACTCTCCTCTACTCTCCAAACCGTTAAACGTTCTCTGAAAACTCATCTCTTCAGACAAGCCTACCAAATTTCAGACCCACACACATAACCTTCACAGCTTCCCTATCAAGTTACATCCCCTCTGTACAGTCCACATAAACTCACATTTTGTCTTCCAACATTGCTGGGTGATCATATCATATACAACCCATTAAGAACCTAGCAACCTGGGGAACCATTATGTAACAGGTAGCATCTATCCTTGTGTATCAATGCCTATTTCCCTATAGATTGTAAGCTTGCGAGCAGGGCCTTCCTACCTCTGTCTGTCTGTCTGTCTTTGCCCAGTTTTGTTCTATAATTGTTGTTCTAATTGTAAAGCGCAACGGAATATGCTACGCTATATAAGAAACTGCTAATAAATAAAATAAAATAAATAATCAATGTCAACAAGTTTATTTATTTATTATTTATTAACAGTTTCTTATATAGCGCAGCATATTCCATTGCACTTTACAATTAGAACAACAGTATTAGAACAAAACTGGGTAAAAGACAGACAGACATAGAGGTAGGAAGGCCCTGCTCGCAAGCTTACAATCTATAGTTGACTGGGTACCACTCAGCACACAACATGCACACAGTAGCGGCATCCACAATGAGATTCCTCAATCTTAATGCTCAGAGAACTATGCCACATAAATTTGCAAATTCATCTTTAGTGTCATAAACTGTGGAAAATTACTATTAACCCAGGTGACAGTCCAAATCCAGATGATGTACATAAATCCATGGGAACCATAGGTTTAAGGGTTGAACAACATGTTTATTCTATCATACATGAGAAAATGTCAGCATATGACATGTCGACAGCCCTGCAGGCAGCATGTGAAGCTAAGGGTCTCATGAGAAGGATTTAATCTGAGGCAAATACTGTATAATACTAAGATGAGTGAATGCCATACTGTATCTGAGCAATTAATATCTGTAGGAGCAGTGGTGGAACTGTGGGAGGCAGTGGAGTCGGCTGCCGCCGGGCTCCTGACCGCAAGGGGGCACATCTCCTCCACTGTCTCACGCTGCCTGAGGACCGCGCTGCTATTGCAGACGGAGGAACTGTGTCAGTGACACGGAAGCTGCCTCCTGTATTTACAGAGAGCTGGCACTGGCTGCAGCTAGGGGGAGCTCCAGAGCGCAGCTCCTCCCGGGCCCTTCTAGTTAAGCAAGCCAGCCGAAGCTCTCTGCTCCTCCGTGCTCCGTGTCAGCCTGATGATAGCCAAAGGTAGGCACTGTGTGGAGGGTGGAGGATAGGTGTGTTTGGGGGGATTTGGGAGGATTTGGGGGGGGGGGAGCACTGTGTTTTGTGTGTGCTTGTTTTTAAGTGAGGTGTGTGTGTTTTTAAGGAAAGTTGTGCGTTCAAGTAGAAGAGGCATGTGTGTGAGAGGCGTGTGTGTGTAAGTGAGTGATGTGTGTGTGTAAGTGATTGGCGTGTGTGAGAGGCATGTGTGTGTGTGTGTGTAAGTGAGAGGCATGTATGTGTGTGTAAGTGGGAGGCATGTGTATGTAGGTGAGAGGCATGTGTGTGTGTGTGAGTGAGAGGCATGTATGTGTGTGTAAGTGGGAGGCATGTGTGTGTGTAAGTGAAAGGCATGTGTGTGTGTGTGTGTGTGTGTGTGTGTGTGTGTGTAAGTGAGAGGCATGTGTATGTAAGTGAGAGACATGTGTAAGTGAGAGGCATGTGTATGTGTGTAAGTGAGAGGCATGTGTATGTAAGTGAGAGACGTGTGTGAGAGGTGTGTTTGTGTGTGAGAGGTATGTGTGTGAGAGGAAAGGATTAAAGGAGGCATTTGAGCATTTCTACAGGACTGTGTACAGAGCACACACCTGGTCTGGGTACACGCTACCTTATAAATATATGGAGGGAAGTCCGTTCTGAATGTGTGTGTGTGTGAGAGGCATGTGTGTGTGGGTGTAAGTGAAAGGCATGTGTGTGTAAGTGAAAGGCATGTGTGTGTGGGTGTAAGTGAAAGGCATGTGTGTGTAAGTGAAAGGCATGTGTGTGTGTAAGTGAAAGGCATGTGTGGGTGTTTAAGTAAAAGCGGCGTGTGTGTGTTTAAGTGAAAGCGGCATGTGTGTTTTTAAGTGAAGGAGGCATGTGTGTGTGTGAAAGCGGCATGTGTGTGTTTTTAAGTGAAGGAGGCATGTTTGTGTGTGTGTGAAAGCAGCGGGTGTGTTTTTAAGTGAAGGAGGTATGTGTGTGAAAGCGGCGTGTGGGTTTAAGTGAAAGAGATGTGTGTGTTTAAGTGAATGAGGCGTTTGTGTGGGTTTTTAATATATATCTAGTGTTCATGCTAGGTGTCTTTCACAGGGCGCTGCGTCCTGCCCCTTTTTTAGACAGCTTTATCCCGCCCTGCCCGTTTTTGTGAGCCCTGCCGCCCCGCCGTTTGCTACCGCCGGACCCAGCCGTGCGCCGCCGGACCCGGTAAGCACATGAGAGTCCCCCTGGGCTAAATTAACCTTGTAAGTATTTTGCAGCTGTAAACTTCAATCTCAGTGCTCTCTACCTGGTGCAATGTGCCTCAGTGCTCTCTGGTGCAATGTGCCTCAGTGCTCTCTACCTGGTGCAATGTGCCTCAGTGCTCTCTGTATGGTGCAATGTGCCTCAGTGCTCTCTACCTGGTGCAGTGTGCCTCCATGCTCTCTACTTGGTGCAGTCTGCCTCAGTGCTCTCTACCTGGTGCAGTGTGCCTCAGTGCTCTCTACCTGGTGCAGTGTGCCTCAGTGCTCTCTACCTGGTGCAGTGTGCCTCAGTGCTCTCTACCTGGTGCAGTGTGCCTCAGTGCTCTCTACCTGGTGCAGTGTGTCTCAGTGCTCTGCCTGGCGCAATGTGTATAACGTGCTCTACCTGTCGCAGTGTGTATAGGAGGTTCTACCTGGTGCAATGTGTATTAGGTGCACTATCGTGTGGTGTAATGTGAATTGCCACTATTATGTGGCCACGCCCCTTCCCCACGAAACAATGCCCCAAGATTTTTGCGGCGCGCCTTAGGCGCGCACTGTCTATGTTTTGGGCTATAGGAATGGGCGCACCAAGCATTATAGTATGTACCTAAGTTTGCCCATCTAACTTAAAAATGTGCCCTCCCGAATGGAAAAATGTGCCCTCCCCGTGATCAGCACCCTGCCCTAAAAAAATCCTAGAGTGGACACTAATTATATCGGCACACCGCTGCACCAAAGCATCTCCATCGAGACCTGCTGGCGGGTGAGGGAGCACTGTAGGTGTACTATAATGGTATGCTGGTGTCTGTTTTATTGTAATGACTGACTTGGAGTGCGTCCACTTTCTATGTGTATCCATATTACTATTGGGAAAGGTACCTGAGCACGCTGCTACTTTTCACCCTTAGTGCCGGATAGCTACATATGGTATGTGTGTGTGTGTATATGTAGGGGGCACCAACATTTATCATGCCTCCGGGCGACTGGGACGAACTTACGCCACTGTGTAGGAGTCCTAGTTGATCACAAGGAAATCGCAATGGCAATGTTATAGAACAGGCCTGACCAACCTGTGGCTCTCCAGCCATTCTGAAACTGCAAGTTCGAGCATGCTCTTCCACAGTTTTGTTTTTAGGGAATGCTAAAACTGTGGCAGAGCATGATGGGACTTGTAGTTTTACAATAGCTGGAGAGCCACAGGTTGGCCAGGCCTGCCATAGAACTTAAAATCTGAATTTGATTTTATAATAAAAGCAAACACATCAAAGCTATCAACAGGGATTGTTAGGTCAAAACTGTTGCAGTTCCAAAAACATGTACCAGTTGAATTAAATGCTGAGAATACTGCATTACACACTAATATAAGGCCCAAAAATTTAAATACAAGTGCTGTGTATGTAATAATATAGAGACCGGACACACAGTGTCTGAATATAAACTGAAAAATGTGAATGCTACACAGAAAAATAAGTATAACTGTAAAGATGAGTCAGCTTTAAGTGTCACAGATGAGACTGCTAGTATAATGGGGGTAATTCAGACCTGATCGCTCGCTAGCTGTTTTTTGCAGTCCTGCGTTCACATAGTCGCCACCCACCGGGAAGTGTATTTAACTGTGCATGTGCAGCCGAGCGGTACAAAAATAATTTGTGCAATTTCTGAGGGTATCCGGACTCAAGGTCGACAACAAAAAGGTCGACACACCTTAGGTCGACACCAATTGGTCGACACACCTTAGGTCGACATGGACAAAAGGTCGACATGGACAAAAGGTCGACAGGAACAAGTTCGACATGGAAAAAGGTCGACATGAGTTTTTTATGGGTTTTTTTTTTTTTTAGAACCTTTTCATACTTAACGATCCACGTGGACTACGATTGGAACGGTAATCTGTGCCGAGCGAAGCGAAGACACCATGCCCGAAGCATGGCGAGTGAAGCGAGCCATGTGAGGGGACGCGGTGCACTAATTGGGGTTCCCGGTCACTCTACAAAGAAAACGACACCAAAAAAACATAAAAAACTCATGTCGACCTTTTTCCATGTCGAACTTGTTCCTGTCGACCTTTTGTCCATGTCGACCTTTTGTCCATGTCGACCTAAGGTGTGTCGACCAATTGGCGTCAACCTAAGGTGTGTCAACCTTTTAGGTATCGACCCTGAGTCCCAGACCCGTTTCTGAGTAGCCCAGAACTTACTCAGCCGCTGCGATCACTTCAGCCTGTCCGGGGTTGGAATTGACGTCAGACACCCTGCAAACGCTTGGGAACTCCTGAGTTTTTCCAACCAGTCCCAGAAAACGGTTAGTTGACACCCACAAATGCCTTCTTCCTGTCAATCGCAGCGGGTGAGTAAGTCCTGGGCTGCGCAGAGACTGCACAAGATCTGTTTGTACAGCTCTGCTACACATGCGTTCACACACTTGCACAGCTAAAATACACTCCCCCGGTAGATGGCGACTATCTTTTTGCAGCAGTACAAAAATCGACTGCTAGCGATCAGGTCTGAATTAGGCCCATTGTGTGGAACAAAAGAGGGACTGTTATAGCAACAGGCACCTGGTGTGCAGAGGAATATATCTAGACACAGAGGTCACTTTGAATATGACAGCATCCAGAAACTTCTTGACAGAATTGATGGAATGGTGACAGGAATATCTGTAAGCAATGCAGAAAGACCAGTGTGTGAGAGATGTATAGTAGGAAAGCCTTCTCACACAATATAAGTGATTATGAATAAAAAGATGTTAAACCTTCCTAAAGTAGCATATCATTGAACATCAACTGACCATCGCATACATGCCAGAGCAAAATGGTGTAAGTGAGCAAGATGTCAGCCTGAAGATGTGCTTTGGGGCAAAAGCAGTATCTATGGCAATATAATTTTCCCACAGTTGCTGTGAAAGAGAAAACACCAACAGAGGTGTGGCCTGGAAGAAACCCAAGCATTAATCATCTCAAAGTCTTTGGATGCATTGCATATGTACATACCCCAAGGAGAAAAGACATAAGCTGGATCCCTAATTTGTAAAATGTATCATGCTTGGATACTGCCAAGAAAGTACAGGATACAGACTATGGGACTCATAGAAGAAACCTTATTAAATCAAAAGATTGTTCTAGCAAGAATTGCAGATCAAGTATGTAACATTGGATATGCCAGCAGCTGGAGGCATGTCTGAAATAGAAACTACCAGCATGGACATCCAGCCACAGACCAATGGCAGCATGTACTAGCCTGTGATGTGCAGGCTGTGTGGGTAATTCTGTGAATATGCCAGTATTTTTAAAGCACCAATAGTTTACAGGCTAAACCAGGTCGGTTTTGCCTGTAAATGGTTTCCACTTTAAAAATATGGGCATACTTGCAGAACTTCCTGCACAGCTTGCACATCGCAAACTATTACATTTTGCCCAAGAACCTCTGCAAGATCAAAAATCCAGTAAGCAAAGTCAAGTAATGACTGATGTTAGTGGAAATCAGCAATAGAAAAGGAGATGACATTACTTAATGTCAATAATAAAGCTTATCTTGTTGCAAAGGTAATACTCAAAGAGCTGGAGTTGACTACAGTGATATCTACTCGCCTGTAGCAAGATACAGTACATTGCATTTGGTCACTGTCATATCAGCCTTGCATATTGTTATTTATTAATTAAAAGTTTCTTATATAGCGCAGCAAATTCCATTGCGTTTTACAATTGGAAATAACAATGATATAACAAAACTGGGTAATAAAAACAGTCACAGAAGTAGGAGGGCCCTGCTCGCAAGCTTACAATGTATAGGGAAATAGGCATTGATACACAAGGATAGGTGCTATCTATTGCATAGTTGTCCACCAGATTGCAAAGGTTCTTGGTGGGTTGTATGATATGGTCACACAGCAATGATGAACCGGGGTCGAGAGGAAGGGTGAGAAGACATGTGAGGATATGTGTGGACTGTGCAGAGTGGATGCAATTTGATAGGAAGGTTGATGAAAGTTATGTGGGCGGTTCTGGAATTTGATACACTTGCCTGAAGAGGTGAGTTTTCAGGGAACGCTTGAAGGTTTGGAGACTAGAGGAGAGTCTAATAGTGCATGGTAGGGCATTCCACAGAGTGGGTGCAGCCTGATGAAAGTCCTGCAATCATGAGTGGGAGCGAGTAATGAGTGTGGATGAGAGACACAGATCTTGTGAAGAGCGAAGAGGTCGGGTTGGGAGATATTTTGAGATGAGCGAAGAGATGTACTTCGGTGTAGTTTGGTTAATGGCCTTGTGTGTAAGTAAAAGTATTTTATATTGAATACAGTAGAATACAGGTAACCGATGGAGGGAGTGACAGAGTGGATCTGCAGACGATGAACATCTAGCGAGGAAGATTAGCCTCGCAGCTGCATTTAAAATGGATTGTAATGGTGAGAGTCTCGCTTTGGGAAGACTAGTTAGGAGACTATATAATCAATGCGGGAGATGATGAGAGCATGGATTAGAGTTTTAGCAGTGTCTTGTGTAAGGTATAGTCGTATTTTGGATATGTTTTTTAGATGCATGTAACATGATCTTGAGACAGATTGAATGTGGGGAAAAAAGGACAGATCAGAGTCAAGGATAACACCTAGGCAGCGAGCTTGTGGGGTAGGGTAGATTGTCGAGTTTTCAACAGTGATAGAGATATCAGGTTGGTACATACTATTGGCCGGTGGAAATATAATTAACTCTGTTTTTGAAATACTAAGTTTGAGGTGATGAGATGTCATCCAAGATGAAATGGCAGAAAGGCATTCAGTGACACGGTCCAGTACAGATAGGGACAAATCAGGGGAGGATAGGTAGATTTGAGTATCATCTGCGTGCAGATGATACTGAAATCCAAAAGAGCTGATTAGTTTACCAAGAGATGAGGTATAGATAGAGAAAAGCAGAGGACTTTGACTCAGCTTTCTTGAATGAAGAACTATCACAGGAGATACACATGAAACCTCCAAATCACTGCAGTGAACCTATGTGCAAAGAGGGAGAAGTCTGTCTCTTCAAGAAAGCCTTGTATAGTCTAAAACAAAGTGGTCATTGTTGGCACATCAAACTAGATTATGTACTAAAGGAAATGAGCTTTGTATGTTCAAAAACTGATCACTGTCTCTAACACTTCAAAGAGAAACTCTTCATCAGTGTTGTGTATGTGGATGCTCTGTACTAGAAAGCCAAAAGCAGTACATCTCAGATGTAAAGAGCTGTTGGGACAAATGTTCAAGATGAAAGATCTAGGTACTGCACACTGCTTGCTAGGCATGGAAATTTCACAAGATCTACAGAAAGCAGTCAGTACAGTTATAAGAAACCTGGAAAGTTTATCATTGAAGTTAGAATTCACCATATCTGGAAATTCTATACTCTAATTATTCTGTAATGCCGATTAGGGAACAGATGAGGATGATCGACTTTCCTTTATGGGATATCTATTTTTATTGTCAGACCCAGCATTAAGCTGGTCAAGTAGTAAACAACCCACTATGGCCCTATCTGCAACTGAGGTGGAGTACATGGCACTAAGAGAATTAACCAAGGAAGCTTTACACCTCAAAAACACTGTATATGAACTAAAGCTTTTAAAAAAGGATGACACCATCAACGAAGAGTGTGTCAATAAAGGTTCAATTGATCTGTCCTACAGCACCAAGCACCATGGACTATCCAAACACATTGAGATTAGATGCCATTTGAGCTTGTGGAAAAATAATTGTTGCTGTGATTCATATAGCAAGTGTATGCTCACAAAAGGTGTTATGTCACAGCTACTAGTCTCCCTTCTTCAAGGATGTGGTACAGAATATACTTGACAATGCTGATATCAATGGAAAAACTAGAAATTTTTCTCCCCAAGAAATTCTCTGCTCCCCCCCCCTCCCCCGGAAAAGTGATGGAAAAGGGGTGTGGTCTCACTAAAATGGGTGTGACTTCACTGAAAAGGGAGTGGCATTGCAGGAAAAGACTACCTTATACCATGGACATCCATGGTTTTGCATGCCCAGACATTGGCCACCACAGGAAAAAGTTATCCTCATTCATGCCCCTTACATTATTTGTCATTTTTCATCCTTATAGTAATGACCCTTACACATTATGCCACACACTGCAATGGTCCTTAGACATTATGCCACACACCATAATGCCCATTACACAATATGCCACCATAATGCCCATTACAAATTATGCCACACACTACAATGCCTGTGACACATTATGACACACACCTTATGCCTGTGACACATTATGCCACGCATTGCTACACACTGCAATGCCCCTGAGACATTATACCACATAAAATGCCTGTGATACAGTATACCACTCACCGTCATACCTGTGACACTTTATGACACACCGCAATGCCCGTTATACATTATGCCACAAACTGCAATGCTCCTTAGACATTACACCACATACCACAATGTCCGTGATACATGATGCCACACACCACAATGTTCGTGAAATATTATGCCACACACCGCAATTCCCGTGATACATTATGCCACACATCGCTATGCCCATTGGGGGTAATTCCAAGTTGATTGCAGCAGGAATTTTGTTAGCAGTTGGGCAAACCATGTGCACTGCAGGGGAGGCAGATATAACATGTGTAGAGAGAGTAAGATTTGGGTGGGTTATTTTGTTTCTGTGCAGGGTAAATACTGGCTGCTTTATTTTTACACTGCAAGTTAGATTGCAGATTGAACACACCACACCCAAATCTAACTCTCTCTCTCTCTGCACATGTTATATCTGTTCCCCCTGCAGTGCACATCGTTTTGCCCAACTGCTAACAAAATTCCTGCTGCGATCAACTTGGAATTACCCCCTGTACATTATGCCACACACCGCAATGTACATTATACCACACACCACAATGTCCATGATACATTATGCCACACACTGCAATGTCTGTGATCCATTATGCCACACATCGCAATGCCCATGATACTTATGCCACACATCACAATGCTCGTTATACAATATGCCACACACCGCAATATCCATGATACATTATACCACACACCGCAATGTCCGTGATACATTATGCCACACACCGCAATGCCCATTAGACATTAAGCCCTACAGTAAGGCTTCTAATTACTTTTAAATTACCTGCTTGTTGCCAGGTATTTCATGCTCTTGGTTCCATGCACGGTGCCAGGGGTTTTCATGCTCAGGGAATCATGCTTGTTGCCAGGGGTTTCAAGCACTGGGTGTTATGCTTGTTGCCAGGGGTTTCATGCGCTGGGTGTCAAGCTCATTGTCAGGGGGAAATGCTTGTTGCCGTGGGATTTATGCACTGGGTGTCATGCTCGTTGCTAGGAGATAATGCCTATTGCCAGAGATTTCATGAGCTGGATGTCATGCCTATTTCCAGGGGGTAATGGTCGTTGCCAAGGGTTTTTCATGCTCACTACCAGGTATGCCAGGGTGGCAGGGTGCAAGGATGCCACGACCAGCGCTATACACTCCCACGTGTCCCAGCACTTCCTAGATTCTAGAGGTCAAGTATGACCTCTAGCATGTCTCCTCCATGGCGACGGCCTTTTTGGGAGGGACATTTAGCAGATTTACATGCGGAGAGCTGCTACACTGTCTGCAGAGATGGAATAACAATGAATGGGAACAATGCAGTGTACTAAGGGCCTAATTCAGACCTGATCGTAGCCATGCAAAATGCAAAATTTTGCACGACCACATACTCAGACATGCGGGGGGACGCCCAGCACAGGGCTAGTCCGCCCCGCATATAAGGCCCTACCCCCTTCCCCGCTCAAGTACAAAAGCATCGCACAGCGGCAATGCTTTTGTACTCTAGGAGTAGCTCCCTACCAGCGCAGCTTCTGCGCGCTGGCAGGGAGCTAGTCGTCGCTGTGAGGGTCGCAGCGGCTGCATGTAACATCACGCAGCCACCGCAGCCCGCACCCCGCATGTCCCGGGTACGTCTGCATTGCCCGGACCGAGCACCCTAAATGGCGGCCAAACGCCTCCCCCCCAGCAACCACCTCTGCCTAATTGACAGGGCTGAGACGGCCGTCGGCTGTCTGGCATGCGCTGGTGCACTGCGGCACCGACGCATGTGCAGTTCAGACCTGATCGGCTGCTGTGCGAAAACACACAACACCGATCAGGTCTGAATTAGGTCCTAAGTGCGGTGGGCTGCCTGTCATGTGCGGGGTGGGGCCACCTGACAACACACAAAACAGGCCCAACAGACACGCTGGCCTACCAGGAATCTATTGGTGAGCTCTGTGGCCAATCCGACCCTGTATGTTTGCATAGATGGAGAGATCTCACAGCGAGGGGATATGCTACTGCGCTATCTACATGATGCTCCTTTACTGAAGCAACTGTCATTTGCCAAGATGGCTGCTGTTAGGTCTCCTGCACATGTGCGGCAACATCTTGCTACTGTGTTTGAGTTCCACAGTACTGCACAGACGTGTAGTACTCAGCTCTCCGGTGACCCTACGATATCCTGCATGTACTGTTGTACATGATCCCCTGGTCTACTACATGCTCAGCTTTAAAGAGGGTTTCTTCACTAATTTCTGCTTGTGACCTGACGAGGTTTGAGCACTGCCCACACCTGATCTACAGTACTAGCTTAACTCAATCTGCCCTTTGAACTGTTGTTTGCAAATCTTCTGCTGCATGGACAATAATGACTAATTCACTCACTTGTGACTGGCAGTAGGGGATTTGATTTGAAAATCAGTAGTGCTTGAGAGTGACTGATACAGTATATGTATAATTATAATTATATAAATAACAAGTATTTGTTAAACAACATGGCACTAGAAGAACAGGGTGTACATGCTTGATATATAGGCCCTCATTCAGCTTCAGTAGCAGCATCACGACCATCGGGATTACCAGTAGCCTCTCTGAATATACAGCATGGCTTCGTATGCAGGCGCACCAGCGCAATGTTTTCCCACGTAGCGGCAACGTGTGACATCATGCGGTCGCCCCTAAAATGGTCCGGACACACCTGCGTTGTCCAGACCACTTCCCCTTAATGCCGCATCACATGCCCCCCCGATAGCCTTTGCTGTCAGTCACAGTGCGATTGCATCATGCAAACTCTGCACATTCGCAGATGGCCGATAATCAGCCAATCTGCAGAAACGAGACTATGGCCCTGAATGAGGGCCATAGTCTCCATAACTGGGGGTTATTGGTAGTGGTAACTCCATTATTATATAGGGCAAAACAGAGGCATCACTAGGGGGGTTGCGGGCTACACTGGGTGAGACCAATATAGCAGAGCTGCTCTGTGACTGGATTCGGGTGAGTGGTTTGGGGGTGCCCAGTGTGATGAGAGTGCCGAGAAATTTTTGTCCAATACAAATGTAAAATTATTGTTTTTGCTCCTTATGTGACTTTGGTACTATGTATAAAGGGGATGCAGTAAGTATGCCGATGGATGGGATCCCCGCAATTGAAATACCGATGCCAGAATACTAAACGACAGCATAAGCTCGTCGTCTAAATCCCGACAGATGTTGGAATCCCAGCATCAAAATACAGACAGCCGGAATACTGATCGTAGTTACAGCCGCGGGGGAGAGGGGTTTAGGCACTAGTAACAAGGAGTTAGGGTGCAGTGGGGGGTGGAGACTATGGTTAGGTACTGGGGGGGGTGTTAGGCACTAAGAAGGTGAGGTTAGGGTTAGGCGCCAAGCGGAGAGGGTTAGGCAGCGGAAATGGCAGGGTTAGGGTTAGACACCACCGGGGAGGGTTAGGCATCACCAGGAGGGTCAGGTTTAGGCACCTACAAGGGAGGGTTGGGTTCTTTATCGGGGGACTGTCAGGATTTTGATCGTCGGGATGCCGCTGTCGGGATTCTGACCACCAGCATCCGGTCCATACTGAAATCATACCGAACCCGTATCAAGTTCCTTTCTACTAAAATCAAGCATAAACTATAGTACGTAACCATAACCTAAGTAAAAAATATTGCACATACAGCAACTCCTGTAAAAGGCTACATCATTATTATTCTCAAAGGAGACTGCAGTCTGCACCTATGCAATAAGCTCCAAAAAGCTACTGTATGCTTTTTGGAGCTTGGCCCTGTAGGTTGAGCGCCATCAAGGTGGTGATAAACCCTTTGTGCCTACGGAGGAATTTTGCAGGAGAGGGATCCTGCAAAAATGCAAATGACTACATGTTTGTACTGGCTTGTATTTCTCAGGGACACCGTGTTCTTCCATCTGATGTCTCTGCATAACATTCATTTGTCATAGATACAGTAGGTGGGATAATTATGCTAAAAAACAAGAAATGCCTCAGTGCAGACAGATAAAAATCATAGTACCACCACACTTATTAATACATTACAGTAGGTCCTTTTCAGACAATATAAGACGTATTATTTCTAAAACATTTACAACAAAATATTCACGTTCCCTTAAAAGAATAGGGAAACATACTGAGCAATGTACAGTAACTGGTGTAGGAGCTGCTATGACAGTCACCTTACCAGATGTAACCAGGAAGATTCTCCATAAACTGCAATAGGGACTTTATCAATCTGCTTTATTCCAGCAAGGGGGCGAAAAGCATTACTCCTTGTGGCATGTCCTGCTTCAGTGTACAAAATGTCACCACACATTACATACTAACATTGCATAGTAAGAAATAGGAATAATAATAATAATAATAATAATAATAATAATAAAATCTGCAACCCTATTAAACAATTACACTATATATATATATATATATATATATATATATATATATATATATATATATATATATATATATATATATAGTTATTAATAAAATATATGAGGACAGGCTCCGGTCTATTGTTATTTTAACTTTAAGGTAGAAATCATGGTTTGTCCATGTGAAGAACGCCTACCATAACAAAGCTGTAAGGCATGACACATACATAGACCATATATACAGCACACACTACAGTATGCTGCCTTTTACTTCTGTCTCCCTTCTATCCTATAGGAGCCCCACCTATTAACAGAGCCCTGAAAGCCGTGCTGCTTCTCATCCCATCCCTGCTTTCCCCAGCTGTGTGTGTATCTGTATGTTCTGCACATTCCGGCGCTCTCCCACCCTCTGCTCTCTCTCACACACATTGCAATACATTGCAATGCACTCAGCCCTTCGCCCTGACAGCTGATTCATTGGCTCTGTAGCCCAGACTGGCTGGCGCCTGCCCCGTGATGTCACCCATTCACAGTGCGGTCCAGCTGGTGCCGGCAGGGCGGTCGCCGGAGCAACGCAGACGCCAATCTCACAATGACTTCCAGCTGGATACACACAGAGCTGCAGAGCCGGCCCAGCGCTGAGCACTTCCACCCTGCTAAAGCAAAGGGAGAGCATGGGAAGAGGGAGGGGGAAGCACACAATTCCCAGACTCAGCCCTGCACACCTGCACAGCTGCAAGTGAAGCTTTGGCCAAAGTACTTAAGAGAGGGGGAAAGGAAAGGAGGAGGTGGGGGAGTGGGGTTTGGAAATGTCCTTAAAATGTTGCATCTGCTTGAGATATGCTGGGAGTAGGGGATGAGGGAGAGGGCAGCACCGTGCCAGCTCTACCTGTAATTCTTCTTGTATAATATCTGTGTAATGTCTCCAGCAGCGGGCCAGTGCATTGATTCGGTGTAAATAGTTAACTAGAGATAACAAGAGTAAATAACAAGAGTAAAATCAGCATTCTTTGATAATCCAATTATTAGCAACGTTTCACATATGTATTTGGTTAACTAAGGATAGAATAGAGACATGTAGTAGTTCATAACAGGATATAAAAAGCCTCCCCTCCCTCTGTTCTAATTTTTTTATAAGTCAGAAAGTTGTTATATTTCCATGTACAAGATTGTGATACGTATTAAATATATGGTGGTGTGTTGCTGATATGGTTATTTTACATTCCCTTACAATAAAAATGGTCTGGGGTATATTCCTTATATATAATTTGTATCTCTTATTTTGCATTGCACCTGTAGAGGTATTCACTGTCTGCATTAAACGGTGGCATGAGTATGGATTTCCAAGCGGGTTTTTATATTTATATTTTATGGGCGGTGGATTTTATTATTTTTATTGATTGGTTATACGCCCTTATTTCATGATATATTAGAATAATTAAAAAAGCCACAAACTATGACTTTTTTATTTTTAATTATATATACATATTTATTAAGTAGGACATCTTACACGGGCATTATGTGCATGACCTACCTATTTCACTCCATTCAAGATGGCATATTGTACTTTTTGGGCTGACAGTACCAACACAAGCATCCAAGTACAGCCCCCAAACAAGTGCCGGCTGACCCTAGGCAAGTGCCTCACGTACCTAATGGAAAATTTGCCACTGTGTGTGTGTTTGTGTGCGTATAAATATATATATATATATATATATATATATATATATATATAAAATCTATGCAGAGGTACAAAGTTCCAATGATACAGTGTCTAAGGTCTGCCTGTGCATCACCATTCTCTGTGAATAGCATTCTCATTAAGGAATGCAGTTTGGATATACTGTAAATGTAATTTGTATTTTGTTTCCTGCCAATTTTTTTCTGTAAATGCATTTCTTTGCCCTTACGCAGAGTGTAGGTTGGAGGGGAGCATGGGCAAAGTACAGTAAGGGCATGTTCTGACTGAACAGAAGAAAGACGCAGTTGCATCTGTCAGCAGGCAGATAACTTGCTCGCATTTGAGCTTTATTGCAAAATACAAACAGATGATGGTGATTGGCAGCCACATTTGATTGGCTGATACCTCTCACTTTTACTATTCTTATATTACTTTTCACATTAATACACTGATATTTGCAATAGGTCTGGTAAATAGGATTTTTTTTTTTATTATTAATAACACTGCTCAGGCATAGATGGACTTTATTGTGTAGGAATGGTGTACAATAGCTATAGCATTTACTGCTGCTACTTACTATCCCCGAGTGTGCATATGCAGTTGTTCTCTCCTGGAGTAAACCATATATATAATATATACACTGCTCAAAAAAATAAAGGGAACACTTAAACAACACAATGTAACTCCAAGTCAATCACACTTCTGTGAAATCAAACTGTCCACTTAGGAAGCAACACTGACTGACAATCAATTTCACATGCTGTTGTGCAAATGGAATAGACAACAGGTGGAAATTATAGGCAATTAGCAAGACACCCCCAATAAAGGAGTTGTTCTGCAGGTGGTGACCACAGACCACTTCTCAGCTCCTATGCTTTCTGGCTGATCTTTTGGTCACTTTTGAAAGCTGGCGGTGCTTTCACTCTAGTGGTAGCATGAGACGGAGTCTACAACCCACACAAGTGACTCAGGTAGTGCAGCTTATCCAGGATGGCACATCAATGCGAGCTGTGGCAAGAAGGTTTGCTGTGTCTGTCAGCGTAGTGTCCAGAGCATGGAGGCGCTACCAGGAGACAGGCCAGTACATCAGGAGACGTAGAGGAGGCCGTAGGAGGGCAACAACCCAGCAGCAAGACCGCCTTTGTGCAAGGAGGAACAGGAGGAGCACTGCCAGAGCCCTGCAAAATGACCTCCAGCAAGCCACAAATGTGCATGTGTCTACTCAAACGATCAGAAACAGACTCCATGAGGGTGGTATGAGGGCCTGATGTCCACAGGTGGGGGTTACAGCCCAACACCGTGCAGGACGTTTGGCATTTGCCAGAGAACACCAAGATTGGCAAATTCGCCACTGGCGCCCTGTGCTCTTCACAGATGAAAGCAGGTTCTCACTGAGCACATGTGACAGACGTGACAGAGTCTGGAGACGCCAAGGAGAATGTTCTGCTGCCTGCAACATCCTCCAGCATGACCGGTTTGGCAGTGGGTCAGTAATGGTGTGGGGTGGCATTTCTTTGGGGTGCCGCACAGCCCTCCATGTGCTTGCCAGAGGTAGCCTGACTGCCATTAGGTACCGAGATGAGATCCTCAGACCCCTTGTGAGACCATATGCTGGTGCGGTTGGCCCTGGGTTTCTCCTAATGCAAGACAATGCTAGACCTCATGTGGCTGGAGTGTGTCAGCAGTTCCTGCCAGACGAAGGCATTGATGCTATGGACTGGCCCGCCCGTTCCCCAGACCTAAATCCAATTGAGCACATCTGGGACATCATGTATCGCTACATCCACCAACGCCACGTTGCACCACAGACTGTCCAGGAGTTGGCGGATGCTTTAGTCCAGGTCTGGGAGGAGATCATCAGCCACCTCATCAGGAGCATGCCCAGGCGTTGTAGGGAGGTCATACAGGCACGGGGAGGCCACACACACTACTGAGCCTCATTTTGACTTGTTTTAAGGACATTATATCAAAGTTGGATCAGCCTGTAGTGTGTTTTTCCACTTTAATTTTGAGTGCGACTCCAAATCCAGACCTCCATGGGTTAATAAATTTGATTTCCATTGTTAATTTTTGTGTGATTTTGTTGTCAGCACATTCAACTATGTAAAGAACAAAGTATTTAATAAGAATATTTCATTCATTCAGATCTAGGATGTGTTATTTTAGTGTTCCCTTTATTTTTTTGAGCAGTATATATATATATATATATATATATATATATAGAGTTTACTCCAGAAGAGAACAACTGCATATGCACACCTGGGAATAGTAAGTGATAGCAGTAAATTATATATATATATATATATATATATATATATATATATATATAGATATATATATATATATTTACTGCCCTTTCAGAGCTGCATACCATCCAACATTGAAGAGACAGAAATCGGCGCAAAAAGGGAAAGTGGGTGTGTCCCCGAAGCGCTTCCATTTAACTCTATGGGACTACGGAGGTGCTTAATCTGGTACAAAAGTCCCTTTTGGCCGGTACAGACCATAACAAATCTGGGAGCATGGTAGCTAGCACCATTTTCACATAGCTTTAGCCCATAGTAGCCTACAGTACAGTAACGGATTTACTTAGGGCACGGCGTGTCCCGGGGACCTACTAACAGGGCAGTATAATGGAAGACATTTTTGCTTGTGCTGGGCTTGTTAAATACTTTTTGGCACAAGCAGGCATTGATTGGACAGCTGCTGCGTGCCAGATCCAGCTCACGCTGCCCTGTCTCCTCTCCTGCACTGTATTGTGCTGCATGTGACTTGAGAAGCAGAGGAGCCACAGAGCCGGCCATAGCTATAGACAAACTAGGCAATTGCCTAGGGCATTTGATATGCCTAGGGGCATCAGCAGCTTCTGCTGATTAAAATGATATGCGGCATGCCTATATTCTGTGTGTAGCATTTCATATGCAGATACAGCCACAGTCTCACACAGTATATAGGCATGCAGCATATCATTTTAATCAGCAGAAGCTGCTTGTGCATCCTAGCCACATACCAATGCATTGCAAATAAGATGCATTTTCATAAAAAAAAGGTGCCCGACGTTAGCATTGATGCAAGATTTGTGAGGACACATCTGTATCCAAGCAGAGGCAGAGGTCACAGTGTTAGTGGCAGTGTGAGTGCTGTGTGCATGTGAGTGGGTTGGTTGTGCAGTAGTGTTCGGAATATGTGTAAGGAGCATTATGTGTGTCATGTAAAAATGCATTAATAATGTGCAACATATGTGTAAGGGGCACTGTGTGTCATTACGTGTATAAGGGCATTAATAATGTGCAGCATATGTGTAACAGGGTACTACTGTATGTGTGTCATTATGTATATAGAGGCACTAATAATGTGCAGCAAATGTGTAGGGGGCACTATGTGTGTCATTATGTGTATAAGGGCATTAATAATGTGCAGCATATGTGTAACAGGGTACTACTGTATGTGTGTCATTATGTGTATAGGGGCACTAATGTGCAGCAAATGTGTAGGGGGCACTATACATGTCATGACGTGTATAAGGGCATTAATAATGTGCGGCATATGTGTAACAGGGTACTACTGTATGTGTGTCATTATGTGTATAGGGGCACTAATAATGTGCAGCAAATGTGTAGGGGGCACTATGTGTAAAAGGGCATTAATAAAGGTTGTCATAATGTTTAAGGCAAATTATGTTTATAAGGACATTAATAATGTGTCTCATATGTGTAAGGGGCATTACTGTGTGGAATTATGTGTATAAATGCATTACTAATGTGTGGCATTATGTGTATAAGGTGCTCTACTATGTGGCGTTGCGTATAGAAAGGACACTACTGTTTCATCTAATGTGAATAAAGAGCAATAGGGTGTGGTGTAATGTGAATAAGGAGCAATTCAGTGTGATGTAATGTGAATAAGGGGCTCTACTGTGAGGAGTAACGTTTATAAGGTAAAGTGATACTACTGTGGGATGTAATATGAATTATGGACACTATTGCATGATAAAATGTGAATAAAGTTGCAGTACTATGTGGCGTAATTGGAATTGGGGTTACTATTGTGTGGCCATGCCCCTTGCCATCAAAATCACACCCCTTTTTGGGCTGTGCGCCAAATGTGCGAACTGTTCCTATTTAAAATAGAGGGGGTATAAACCCCAAAATAAGGACTGCTATGGGTGAGGGGTGATGGTGCTGGGAAAGAGGTGCAAGGTCAGAGGCGGAACCAGCGGTGGTGCTAGGGGGGCACCAGCCAAAATCTTGCCTAGGGCATCATATTGGTTAGGGCCGGCTCTGAGGAGCCATGAAGATAAAAGGTGAGGTGCACCACCGCCAAGAGAGGATTGAAGATTAGATGGTTAAGTGCGTCTGCCAGTGCCTTTACTGCTCATAGTGGTGGTGTGTGTGCGTGTGTGTGTGTGGCAGCTATTGGGTAATGTGTGAGGTTATGGGCAGTGTGTGTGACTGAGGCAGTGTGTGTGTGTGTGTGTGTGTGTGTGTGTGTGTAGCTATGGGGGCAGTGTGTGACTATGAGGCAGTGTGTGTGTGTGTGTGTGTGTGTGTGTGTAGCTATGGGGGCAGTGTGTGTGTGCAGCTTTGGGGGCAGTGTGTGACTATAAGGCAGTGTATGTGTGTGCAGCTATGCGAGCAGTGTGTGGGTGTGCAGTTTGGGGGCAGTGTGTATTGCTATGGGGCAATGTGTGCAGCTATGGGAGCAGTGTGTGACTATGAGGCAGTGTGTGTGTGTAGCTATGGGGGCAGTGTGTGTGTGCAGCTTTGGGGGCAGTGTGTGACTATAAGGCAGTGTATGTGTGTGCAGCTATGCGAGCAGTGTGTGGGTGTGCAGTTTGGGGGCAGTGTGTATTGCTATGTGCAGCTATGGGAGGAGTGTGTGTATGTGCTGCTATGGGAGCAATGTGTGTGTGTGTGTGTGTGTGTGTGTGTGTGTGTGTGTGTGTGTGTGCGTGTGTGTGTGTGAAATTGCTTGCAGTTGAGGAATGGGTCTAAATTTGGCTCTGCTACAGTAGGGTACTCTAATGCCTTTTTGTACCTGAAAGATATCCTTCTGATCCCTCCCTGTCAGTCCCCACGTCATATTAGATCGCACACAGTGGGGTGGAAGTATTCTGTAAGAAGAAAAAGAAGAGAAAAACAAATTTGCAGGAACCAACAGATGGAGGAAAACTGTAATAACATTATTTTGAGAATATAAATGTCCTGGTCTCATGGGAGCAGTGCGGGTGGGTGTGAGAATGTGGGGAGCACACTAATGTCCAATGAAAATGACCCTCCTGGGCCTGGTCATGGTGCTCACCCCCATCAGTTCCCTGCTCAGCTTGAGTGGTAGGTCCGGGGGCAGTCATGATGTTCTCAGATGGAGGAATAGTAGGCATTGGTCCTGGTGTTCTCATGGCAGATGTGAGGAAAGGCCACATAATAATCCTGAGTTGCAGTGTTTATGGAACTAGTTTAATTAGAGATTCTAGCGTAGTCCAAATCTAGTTCAAACTCCGGTTCTAACTTCATCCTTAAAATGGGTGTAGTATGGTATGCCGGCGGCCGGGAACCTGGCGGGCAGCATACCAGCGCCAGGATCCCAACCGCCGGCATACCAGCAGCTGGGCGAGCACAAATGAGCCTCATTGCGGGCTCTCTGCACTCGCCACGCTGCAGGCACGGTGGTGCGCTATGCTCGCCATGCTATTTATTCTCCCTCCAGGGGGGTCGTGGACCCCCAAGAGGGAGAATAGTTGTCGGTATGCCGGGTGTCGGGATTCCAGCACCGGTATACTGAGCACCAGGATGCCCGCACCTGGCATACTGAATACCACCCCTTAAAATACATCCTTAACAAATGCATACTTCACAAATGCCTGCAGACGAAGGGGGTAATTTGACCTGATCGTAGCAGCAAATTTCTTAGCAGTTGGGCAAAACCATGTGCACTGCAGGTGTGGCAGATATAACATGTGCAGAGAGAGTTAGATTTTGCAGTGCACATGTTTTTGCCCAACTGCTAAAAAAATTTGCTGCTGCGATCAACTCTGAATTACCCCCTATATCACCTGGCAAAGGGGGAGGTGTGCAATCAAAAGTTCAGCTAATTAACAGAGGGGATTTTGCATTGAAGACAGATCACAGACAGTTGCAGACAAACTTTCTTGGGGTGTGAAAAGTGTAGCCAGAGAGAGATGATAAACTCAGATATACAAGCATGAAGATGTGTTGTTGTTTTTTATTACCTGTGAAGAAAGGGTAGATGGATATCAGTTTCAGTTCTAACTTCATCCTTAAAATACATCCTTAACAAATGCATACTTCAAAAATGCTTGCAGACCAAGGGGTAATTCAGACCTGATCGCTAGGCTGCGTTTTCACACAGCGGATGATCAGGTCTAAACTGCGCATGCACCGCAATGTGCAGGCGCGTCGCACAGGTACAAAGCGGATCGCTGCTTAGCGATGGGTTTGTGTGAAGAATCCATTCACACAGGCGATCGTAAAGAGATTAACAGGAAGAGGGCGTTTTTGGGTGTCAACTGACCCTTTTCTGGGAGTGTTTGGAAAAACGCAGGTGTGTCGAAGCGTTTGCAGGGTGGGTGTCTGACGTCAATTCCGGTCCCGGACAGGCTGATGTGATCGCAACAGCTGAGTAAGTCCTGGGCTGCGCAGAGACTGCACAAAATCAGTTTGTACAGCTCTGCTACACATTTGTTCGCACACTTGCACAGCTAAAATACACTCCCCCTGTAGGTGGCGAATATCTGATCGCAGCAGTGCAAAAATCGCCTGCTAGCGATCAGGTCTGAATTAGCCCCCAAGTCCTGACTGCAGGCCTTGATGATATTGCTCTTAAATGCTACAACTATTGTCAGAGGCGTCACTAGGGTTGGTGTCACCCGGTATGGTAACTCATGGTGTCACCCCACGGACCTCCTTCCGTATCACACCACACGGGAACCCTTTTTGTACTAGTTTTACTAATATATATATATATATATATATATATATATAACGTCAATAATCCCCGGCACTCCAGACCTATTTGTTACTGGCTCCAGTGCCCTCCTGGTGGGTAAGATATCCCACATATGCAGAGTCCATAGAATAGGCGGCACTTGGAGACTGAGAATTAATGAAAAACCCCTCAGGGTGTGTTTATTCAAATGGTGACGTTTCGGGGAGAGTCCGAAGAAGGGGAAACTCTCCCCGAAACGTCACTGTTTGGATAAACCCCTGTGGGGTTTTGGTTTTCATTAATTCTCAGTCTCTGAGTGCCGCCTATTCTATCTAGTCTATACTATCTAGCCTATTCTACCCTTATACTATCTAGTACTGGTGCCCTTTACACATTATGCCACTGAATGAGCCACAATTCCCACAATGCCACAGAGTATGATCCTATATTCACATTATGCCACACAGTATGATCCACAATTCACATTATGCCACACAATATGATCCAAAATTCACATTATGCTACACAGTATGATCCAAAATGCACATTATGCCAAACAGTATGATCCACAATTCACATTATGCCACACAGTATGAGTCAAAATTCACAATATGCCACACAGTATGAGCCAAAATTCACATTATGCCACACGGAATGTGCCAAAATTCACATTATGCCACATAGTATGAGCCAAAATTCACATTACGCCACACAGTATGAGCCAAAATTCACATTACGCCACACAGTATGAGCCGAATTTCACATTACTCCACACAGTATGAGCCGAAATTCACATTACGCCTCACAGTATGAGCCAAAATTCAGTGACAGGGAGAGTGACAGAAAGTGACAGCAGGGACATAGGGAGAGTGACAGGGAGTGGCAGCAGGGGCATAGGGACTGGAAGAGTGATAGCAGTGACAGAGAGAGTGACAGAGGGACAGAAAGAGGGACATAGGGAAGCAGGGTAACAGTACCTAATGAGCAGCGGAGGGTGCTGTAGTCGGTGGTGGTGAGGAGGAGAAGGCCCTGGGCAGCGGCGGTGCAGAGGAGAGTGGCGGCAGTGAGGAGAAGGCCCACACAACACAGGAATACATAGGAAAGCAGTTGATATGTCGGCGGTCAGGATCCCGGCAGTCAGGATACCGACACCGGAATCCCGACCACTGACAATGCCACCGCCGGAATGCCGGATAACAGGGCCTATTCCCACTTGTGGGTGTCCACGACACCCACTGAGTGTGAAAAGAACCTGCGACGAGTGCAGAGAGCCAACGAGCCCGCTGTGTGGTGAGTGCACTCGCGCCGACCCTCCCCTGCTGGCATTCTGGTGTCCGGGATCTCAGGGTTGATATGATGACTTTTGGGATCCTGACCACTGGCATATCAGCCCCAATCCCAATACATACACTAATATACTGTATATGACAGGGAGAGTACAATACAATACAGGTGGACAATGGGCTGGATGGGTGGACAGTGCGATGTGGGGACACTGGGCTGGTTGGGGTGAGCAGTGCGAAGTGGGGACACTGGGCTGGATGGGGGGAGCAGTGCGCTGTGGGTACACTGGGCTGGATGGGGGAGCAGTGCGATGTGGGGACACTGGGCTGGATGGGGGGAGCAGTGCGATGTGGGGACACTGGGCTGGATGGGTGGACAGTGCGATGTGGGGACACTGGGCTGGATGGGTGGACAGTGCGATGTGGGGACACTGGGCTGGATGGGTGGACAGTGCGATGTGGGGACACTGGGCTGGATGGGTGTACAGTGCGATGTGGGGACACTGGGCTGGATGGGTGGACAGTGCGATGTGGGGACACTGGGCTGGATGGGAAGGTGGGCAGTGAAATGGTGATGGCAGCAATACACTATGCTGAATGAGGGAGGCACTGTGATTGGACTGGCTGGGGGTTCTAGCAGGTAAGCAGTTAAGACGGGCAGTCGGCATGTTGGGAAGGGTAGGGGGGAAATAAGGCTCTATGGGAAGGAGAGGGAGTGAGATGGTGGTGAGAGGGGGGACACTAATGTGCATGAGAAGGGGACACTGTGACTATACTGGCAGGGGACTTTCTAGGTGCAGGAGCAGTGAGAGGAGTGCAGTGGGCTGGTTGGGGAGGGAAAGGAGGAGACACTGGCTTGGCAGGGTTGGAGTCACTGGGATGGGGGGGGCAGTAATGGTGGTGGACACTGGACAGGGTGGGATACACTGGGATGGGGGGAAGTAATGGTGGGGGACACTGGACAGGGTGGGAGACACTGGGATGGGGGGCAGTTATGGTGGGGGACACTTGGCAGGGTGGGAGACACTGGGATGGGGGGGCAGTAATGGTGGGGGGCACTGGGCAGGATGGGAGACACTGGGATGGGGGGGGGCAGTTATGGTGGGGGACACTTGGCAGGATGGGAGACACTGGGATGGGGGGCAGTAATGGTGGGGAGCACTGGGCAGGATGGGAGACACTGGGATGGGGGGGCAGTTATGGTGGGGGACACTTGACAGGGTGGGAGACACTGGGATGGGGGGGCAGTAATGGTGGGGGGCACTGGACAGGGTGGGAGACACTGGGATGGGGGGGCAGTAATGGTGGGGGGCACTGGGCAGGATGGGAGACAATGGGATGGGGGGGGGGGCAGTTATGGTGGGGAACACCTGACAGGGTGGGAGACATTGGGATGGGGGGGCAGTAATGGTGGGAGACACTGGGATGAGGGGCAGTAATTGAGGGGGACAGTGGGCAGAGGGCACTGACCTTGGGTTGCTGCTCCTGTCAAAGCTTGGCCCCGCACACTGGCTGCAGCACTGCACTAATACACAGCAGCCTGCTGAGCAGTCCCTCCACTCCGGCTGCTCCTGGGATCTGGCAGCCTGCTGTTTGTGAGGTGGCTGCCAGGGATCACTGCCTCACGCTGGCGGTGCGGCGCGGCTCGGTGGGAGGAAAATAGACAGTGTAGTGCCCAGCCCCAGCGTCAGGAATCCACCATCAATGAGACTGAGCTGTGCGGACAGGAGGCGGGGCTTCCCGGCTTCTCTCCAGCTCTGAGCCTCTCGGGGACCGGAACCAAGCACTGAAGTTACGATCGCCCCCCTGCTGACAAAGGTACATTTCCCCGCCTGCAACACTCCGACACGGGTCTGTACTGTCTGACAGTGACAGCGGGGAGAAGGGGGTGTGGACAGCGCCGCGGCCTGCAGATATGTGTCTCGCCTCTCAGATTGCTGGATGGGAATGGGATGCGGGCGCGCGGCTCTATTTGGTGTCACCCCATTGAAGGGTGACACCCGGGTGCGGGCCGCACCCCCCGCACCCCCCTCATGACGCCACTGACTATTGTATATCACTCTGCATCCAGCTCTCATCTGAGCCTGTACCTGATGAGAGAATATTGCTAAATTCAAGTGAAAATATTC
The DNA here is from genome assembly GCF_028390025.1 of Pseudophryne corroboree. NCBI lineage: Eukaryota > Metazoa > Chordata > Amphibia > Anura > Myobatrachidae > Pseudophryne > Pseudophryne corroboree. The sequence goes on along the minus strand of NC_086448.1, from coordinate 550,466,451 downwards.
ATTTTTGCTTTGCGAATTTAGTCATTATTCCATCTACATTGCACTAAGAAAGTAGAGATGAGCGGGTTCGGTTCCTCGGGATCCGAACCCCCCCCAACTTCACCCATTTTACACGGTTCCGAGGCTGCCTCGGATCTTCCCGCCTTGCTCGGTTAACCCGAGCATACCCGAACGTCATCATCCTGCTGTCGGATTCTCGCAAGATTCGTATTCTATATAAGGAGCCGCGCGTCGCCGCCATTTTCACTCGTGCATTGGAGATGATAGCGAGAGGACGTGGCTGCGTTTTCTCAGTTTCTGTTTTCAGTGTGCTGCAAATATCTGTGCTCAGTGTGCTGCAAATATCTACGTTCTCTGCCTTAAAACGCTTCAAATCTGTGCTGCATTGTAGAAGGACAGTGCAGAATTTTGCTGACCACCAGTATATATATAGCAGTACGGTACAGTAGTCCACTGCTCTACCTCTGTGTCATCAAGTATACTATCCATCCATACCTGTGCTGCATTTTAGTTGTGCGCAGTATATAGTAGGAGGACAGTGCAGAATTTTGCTGTCCACCAGTATATATATAGCAGTACGGTACAGTAGTCCACTGCTCTACCTCTGTGTCGTCAAGTATACTATCCATCCATACCTGTGCTGCATTTTAGTTGTGCGCAGTATATAGTAGGACAGTGCAGAATTTTGCTGACCACCAGTACAGGTTGAGTATCCCATATCCAAATATTCCAAAATACGGAATATTCCGAATTACGGATTTTTTTTTAGTGAGAGTGAGATAGTGAAACTTTTGTTTTCTTATGGCTCAATGTCCACAAACTTTGTTTAGTACACAAAGTTATTAAAAATATTGTATTAAATGACCTTCAGGCTGTGTGTACAAGGTGTATATGAAACATAAATGAATTGTGTGAATGTACACACACTTTGTTTAATGCACAAAGTTATAAAAAATATTGGCTAAAATGACCTTCAGGCTGTGTGTATAAGGTGTATATGAAACAAATGCATTCTGTGCTTTGACCTAGGTCCCATCGCCATGATAACTCATTCTGGTATGCAATTATTCCAAAATACGGAAAAATCTGATATCCAAAATCCTTCCGGTCCCAAGCATTTTGGATAAGGGATACTCAACCTGTATATATATAGCAGTACGGTACAGTAGTCCACTGCTCTACCTCTGTGTCGTCAAGTATACTATCCATCCATACCTGTGCTGCATTTTAGTTGTGCGCAGTATATAGTAGGAGGACACTGCAGAATTTTGCTGACCACCAGTATATATTAAGCAGTACGGTACAGTAGTCCACTGCTTTACCTCTGTGTCATCAAGTATACTATGAATTCATACCTGTGCTGCATTTTAGTTGTGCGCAGTATATAGTAGGAGTACAGTGCAGAATTTTGCTAACCACCAGTATATATGTAGCAGTACGGTACAGTAGTCCACTGCTCTACGTCTGTGTCATCAAGTATACTATGCATCCATACCTGTGCTGCATTTTAGTTGTGCACAGTATATAGTAGGAGGACAGTGCAGAATTTTGCTGACCACCAGTATATATATAGCAGTATGGTACAGTAGTCCACTGCTCTACCTCTGTGTCGTCAAGTATACTATGCATCCATACCTGTGCTGCATTTTAGTTGTGCGCAGTATATAGTAGGAGTACAGTGCAGAATTTTGCTGACCACCAGTATATATATAGCAGTACGGTACAGTAGTCCACTGCTCTACCTCTGTGTCATCAAGTATACAATCCATCCATACCTGTGCTGCATTTTAGTTGTGCGCAGTATATAGTAGGAGGACACTGCAGAATTTTGCTGACCACCAGTATATATTAAGCAGTACGGTACAGTAGTCCACTGCTCTACCTCTGTGTCATCAAGTATACTATGCATCCATACCTGTGCTGCATTTTAGTTGTGCGCAGTATATAGTAGGAGTACAGTGCAGAATTTTGCTGACCACCAGTATATATGTAGCAGTACGGTACAGTAGTCCACTGCTCTACGTCTGTGTCGTCAAGTATACTATGCATCCATACCTGTGCTGCATTTTAGTTGTGAACAGTATATAGTAGGAGGATAGTGCAGAATTTTGCTGACCACCAGTGTATATATATATAGCAGTACGGTATAGTAGTCCACTGCTCTACCTTTGTGTCGTCAAGTATACTATCCATCCATACCTGTGCTGCATTTTAGTTGTGCGTAGTATATAGTAGGAGGACAGTGCAGAATTTTACTGACCACCAGTACAGGTTGAGTATCCCATATCCAAATAATCCAAAATACGGAATATTCCGAATTACAGAATTTTTTTAGTGAGAGTGAGATAGTGAAACTTTTGTTTTCTTATGGCTCAATGTCCACAAACTTTGTTTAGTACACAAAGTTATTAAAAATATTGTATTAAATGACCTTCAGGCTGTGTGTACAAGGCGCATATGAAACATAAATGAATTGTGTGAATGTACACACACTTTGTTTAATGCACAAAGTTATAAAAAATATTGGCTAAACTGACCTTCAGGCTGTGTGTATAAGGTGTATATGAAACAAATGCATTCTGTGCTTTGACCTAGGTCCCATCGCCATGATAACTCATTCTGGTATGCAATTATTCCAAAATACGGAAAAATCCGATATCCAAAATCCTTCCAGTCCCAAGCATTTTGGATAAGGGATACTCAACCTGTATATATATAGCAGTACGGAACAGTAGTCCCCTGCTCTACCTCTGTGTCGTCAAGTATACTATCCATCAATACATGTGCTGCATTTTAGTTGTGCGCAGTATATTATAGGAGGACACTGCAGAATTTTGCTGACCACCAGTATATATGAAGCAGTACGGTACAGTAGTCCACTGCTCTACCTCTGTGTCATCAAGTATACTATGCATCCATACCTGTGCTGCATTTTAGTTGTGCGCAGTATATAGTAGGAGTACAGTGCAGAATTTTGCTGACCACCAGTATATATGTAGCAGTACGGTACAGTAGTCCACTGCTCTACGTCCATGTCGTCAATTATACTATGCATCCATATTTGTGCTGCATTTTAGTTGTGCACAGTATATAGTAGGAGGACAGTGCAGAATTTTGCTGACCACCAGTATATATATAGCAGTATGGTACAGTAGTCCACTGCTCTACCTCTGTGTCGTCAAGTATACTATGCATCCATACCTGTGCTGCATTTTAGTTGTGCGCAGTATATAGTAGGAGGACAGTGCAGAATTTTTCTGACCACCAGTATATATATATAGCAGTACGGTACAGTAGTCCACTACTCTACCTCTGTGTCGTCAAGTATACTATCCATCCAAACCTGTGCTGCATTTTAGTTGTGCGCAGTATATAGTAGGAGGACACTGCAGAATTTTGCTGACCACCAGTATATATGTAGCAGTACGGTACAGTAGTCCACTGCTCTACGTCCATGTCGTCAATTATACTATGCATCCATACCTGTGCTGCATTTTAGTTGTGCACTGTATATAGTAGGAGGACAGAGCAGAATTTTGCTGACCACCAGTATATATATAGCAGTATGGTACAGTAGTCCACTGCTCTACCTCTGTGTCATCAAGTATACTATGCATCCATACCTGTGCTGCATTTTAGTTGTGCACAGTATATAGTAGGAGGACAGTGCAGAATATTGCTGACCACCAGTATATATATAGCAGTATGGTACAGTAGTCCACTGCTCTACGTCTGTGTCGTCAAGTATACTATGCATCCATACCTGTGCTGCATTTTAGTTGTGCGCAGTATATAGTAGGAGGACAGTGCAGAATTTTGCTGACCACCAGTATATATATAGCAGTACGGTACAGTAGTCCACTGCTCTACCTCTGTGTCATCAAGTATACTATGAATCCATACCTGTGCTGCATTTTAGTTGTGTGCAATATATAGTAGGAGTACAGTGCAGAATTTTGCTGACCACCAGTATATATGTAGCAGTACGGTACAGCAGTCCACTGCTCTACGTCTGTGTTGTCAAGTATACTATACATCCATATTTGTGCTGCATTTTAGTTGTGCACAGTATATAGTAGGAGGACAGTGCAGAATTTTGCTGACCACCAGTATATATATAGCAGTATTGTACAGTAGTCCACTGCTCTACCTCTGTGTCGTCAAGTATACTATGCATCCATACCTGTGCTGCATTTTAGTTGTGCGCAGTATATAGTAGAGATGAGCGGGTTCGGTTCCTCGGAATCCGAACCCGCCCGAACTTCAGGGTTTTTTACACGGGGCCGAGCAGGCTCGGATCCTCCCGCCTTGCTCGGTTAACCCGAGCGCGCCCGAACGTCATCATCACGCTGTCGGATTCTCGCGAGGCTCGGATTCTATATAAGGAGCCGCGCGTCGCCGCCATTTTTCACACGTGCATTGAGATTCATAGGGAGAGGACGTGGCTGGCGTCCTCTCCGTTTATATATAGAGATTCGAGAAGAGAGTGAGACAGTCTCACTAGAGAGAGACACAGTAGTAATTTTGGGGAGCATTAGGAGGATTACTACTACTACTAGTACTTGCTGAAGTGAAGTGATAGATAGTGTGACTGTATTGTATTATCTGACTTGTGGGGGAGACACTGACAGTGGGGAGCAGTTAGAGTCTGAGAGCAGGACTCAGGACTCAGGAGTACATAGTACATATAACGTACAGTGCACACTTTTGCTGCCAGAGTGCCACACCAGTATAATATATATTGTGATTGTATGCTTAGGAGTACTACTTGCAAGTTGCTGATAGTGTGACCAGTGACCTGACCACCAGTTTAATAATCACCACCAGTTTAATATATATATATATATATATATATATATATATATATATATATATATATAATTGTATATAATTAATATATATATAATATTATAATTGTATACCACCTACCCGTGTTTTTTTTTTTTTCTTTCTTCTTTATACATACTACTATAGTAGCTTACTGTAGCAGTCTGCGGTGCTGCTGAGCTGACAGTGTCCAGCAGGTCCGTCATCAGTCATTACATAATAAATATATCTACCTGTCCGGCTGCAGTACTAGTGATATTATATATACATATATATATTGATTTCATATCATTATCATCCAGTCTATATTAGCAGCAGACACAGTATGTTAGTCCACGGCTGTAGCTACCTCTGTGTCGGCACTCGGCAGTCCATCCATAATTGTATACCACCTACCCGTGGTTTTTTTCTTTTCTTTCTTCTTGATACATACTACTATAGTAGCTTACTGTAGCAGTCTGCGGTGCTGCTGAGCTGACAGTGTCCAGCAGGTCCGTCATCAGTCATCATTACCTAATAAATATATATCTACCTGTCCGGCTGCAGTACTAGTGATATTATATATACATATATATATTGATTTCATATCATTATCATCCAGTCTATATTAGCAGCAGACACAGTACGTTAGTCCACGGCTGTAGCTACCTCTGTGTCGGCACTCGGCAGTCCATCCATAATTGTATACCACCTACCCGTGGTTTTTTTTTTTCTTTCTTCTTGATACATACTACTATAGTAGCTTACTGTAGCAGTCTGCGGTGCTGCTGAGCTGACAGTGTCCAGCAGGTCCGTCATCAGTCATCATTACCTAATAAATATATATCTACCTGTCCGGCTGCAGTACTAGTGATATTATATATACATATATATATTGATTTCATATCATTATCATCCAGTCTATATTAGCAGCAGACACAGTACGTTAGTCCACGGCTGTAGCTACCTCTGTGTCGGCACTCGGCAGTCCATCCATAATTGTATACCACCTACCCGTGTTTTTTTTTTTCTTTCTTCTTGATACATTCTACTATAGTAGCTTACTGTAGCAGTCTGCGGTGCTGCTGAGCTGACAGTGTCCAGCAGGTCCGTCATCAGTCATCATTACCTAATAAATATATATCTACCTGTCCGGCTGCAGTACTAGTGATATTATATATACATATATATATTGATTTCATATCATTATCATCCAGTCTATATTAGCAGCAGACACAGTACGTTAGTCCACGGCTGTAGCTACCTCTGTGTCGGCACTCGGCAGTCCATCCATAATTGTATACCACCTACCCGTGGTTTTTTTTTTCTTTCTTCTTGATACATACTACTATAGTAGCTTACTGTAGCAGTCTGCGGTGCTGCTGAGCTGACAGTGTCCAGCAGGTCCGTCATCAGTCATCATTACCTAATAAATATATATCTACCTGTCCGGCTGCAGTACTAGTGATATTATATATACATATATATATTGATTTCATATCATTATCATCCAGTCTATATTAGCAGCAGACACAGTACGTTAGTCCACGGCTGTAGCTACCTCTGTGTCGGCACTCGGCAGTCCATCCATAATTGTATACCACCTACCCGTGGTTTTTTTTTTTCTTTCTTCTTGATACATACTACTATAGTAGCTTACTGTAGCAGTCTGCGGTGCTGCTGAGCTGACAGTGTCCAGCAGGTCCGTCATCAGTCATCATTACCTAATAAATATATATCTACCTGTCCGGCTGCAGTACTAGTGATATTATATATACATATATATATTGATTTCATATCATTATCATCCAGTCTATATTAGCAGCAGACACAGTACGTTAGTCCACGGCTGTAGCTACCTCTGTGTCGGCACTCGGCAGTCCATCCATAATTGTATACCACCTACCCGTGGTTTTTTTTTTTCTTTCTTCTTGATACATACTACTATAGTAGCTTACTGTAGCAGTCTGCGGTGCTGCTGAGCTGACAGTGTCCAGCAGGTCCGTCATCAGTCATCATTACCTAATAAATATATATCTACCTGTCCGGCTGCAGTACTAGTGATATTATATATACATATATATATTGATTTCATATCATTATCATCCAGTCTATATTAGCAGCAGACACAGTACGTTAGTCCACGGCTGTAGCTACCTCTGTGTCGGCACTCGGCAGTCCATCCATAATTGTATACCACCTACCCGTGTTTTTTTTTTTCTTTCTTCTTGATACATTCTACTATAGTAGCTTACTGTAGCAGTCTGCGGTGCTGCTGAGCTGACAGTGTCCAGCAGGTCCGTCATCAGTCATCATTACCTAATAAATATATATCTACCTGTCCGGCTGCAGTACTAGTGATATTATATATACATATATATATTGATTTCATATCATTATCATCCAGTCTATATTAGCAGCAGACACAGTACGTTAGTCCACGGCTGTAGCTACCTCTGTGTCGGCACTCGGCAGTCCATCCATAATTGTATACCACCTACCCGTGGTTTTTTTTTTCTTTCTTCTTGATACATACTACTATAGTAGCTTACTGTAGCAGTCTGCGGTGCTGCTGAGCTGACAGTGTCCAGCAGGTCCGTCATCAGTCATCATTACCTAATAAATATATATCTACCTGTCCGGCTGCAGTACTAGTGATATTATATATACATATATATATTGATTTCATATCATTATCATCCAGTCTATATTAGCAGCAGACACAGTACGTTAGTCCACGGCTGTAGCTACCTCTGTGTCGGCACTCGGCAGTCCATCCATAATTGTATACCACCTACCCGTGGTTTTTTTTTTTCTTTCTTCTTGATACATACTACTATAGTAGCTTACTGTAGCAGTCTGCGGTGCTGCTGAGCTGACAGTGTCCAGCAGGTCCGTCATCAGTCATCATTACCTAATAAATATATATCTACCTGTCCGGCTGCAGTACTAGTGATATTATATATACATATATATATTGATTTCATATCATTATCATCCAGTCTATATTAGCAGCAGACACAGTACGTTAGTCCACGGCTGTAGCTACCTCTGTGTCGGCACTCGGCAGTCCATCCATAATTGTATACCACCTACCCGTGGTTTTTTTTTTCTTTCTTCTTGATACATACTACTATAGTAGCTTACTGTAGCAGTCTGCGGTGCTGCTGAGCTGACAGTGTCCAGCAGGTCCGTCATCAGTCATCATTACCTAATAAATATATATCTACCTGTCCGGCTGCAGTACTAGTGATATTATATATACATATATATATTGATTTCATATCATTATCATCCAGTCTATATTAGCAGCAGACACAGTACGTTAGTCCACGGCTGTAGCTACCTCTGTGTCGGCACTCGGCAGTCCATCCATAATTGTATACCACCTACCCGTGGTTTTTTTTTCTTTCTTCTTGATACATACTACTATAGTAGCTTACTGTAGCAGTCTGCGGTGCTGCTGAGCTGACAGTGTCCAGCAGGTCCGTCATCAGTCATCATTACCTAATAAATATATATCTACCTGTCCGGCTGCAGTACTAGTGATATTATATATACATATATATATTGATTTCATATCATTATCATCCAGTCTATATTAGCAGCAGACACAGTACGTTAGTCCACGGCTGTAGCTACCTCTGTGTCGGCACTCGGCAGTCCATCCATAATTGTATACCACCTACCCGTGGTTTTTTTTTTCTTTCTTCTTGATACATACTACTATAGTAGCTTACTGTAGCAGTCTGCGGTGCTGCTGAGCTGACAGTGTCCAGCAGGTCCGTCATCAGTCATCATTACCTAATAAATATATATCTACCTGTCCGGCTGCAGTACTAGTGATATTATATATACATATATATATTGATTTCATATCATTATCATCCAGTCTATATTAGCAGCAGACACAGTACGTTAGTCCACGGCTGTAGCTACCTCTGTGTCGGCACTCGGCAGTCCATCCATAATTGTATACCACCTACCCGTGGTTTTTTCTTTTCTTTCTTCTTGATACATACTACTATAGTAGCTTACTGTAGCAGTCTGCGGTGCTGCTGAGCTGACAGTGTCCAGCAGGTCCGTCATCAGTCATCATTACCTAATAAATATATATCTACCTGTCCGGCTGCAGTACTAGTGATATTATATATACATATATATATTGATTTCATATCATTATCATCCAGTCTATATTAGCAGCAGACACAGTACGTTAGTCCACGGCTGTAGCTACCTCTGTGTCGGCACTCGGCAGTCCATCCATAATTGTATACCACCTACCCGTGTTTTTTTTTTTCTTTCTTCTTGATACATTCTACTATAGTAGCTTACTGTAGCAGTCTGCGGTGCTGCTGAGCTGACAGTGTCCAGCAGGTCCGTCATCAGTCATCATTACCTAATAAATATATATCTACCTGTCCGGCTGCAGTACTAGTGATATTATATATACATATATATATTGATTTCATATCATTATCATCCAGTCTATATTAGCAGCAGACACAGTACGTTAGTCCACGGCTGTAGCTACCTCTGTGTCGGCACTCGGCAGTCCATCCATAATTGTATACCACCTACCCGTGGTTTTTTTTTTCTTTCTTCTTGATACATACTACTATAGTAGCTTACTGTAGCAGTCTGCGGTGCTGCTGAGCTGACAGTGTCCAGCAGGTCCGTCATCAGTCATCATTACCTAATAAATATATATCTACCTGTCCGGCTGCAGTACTAGTGATATTATATATACATATATATATTGATTTCATATCATTATCATCCAGTCTATATTAGCAGCAGACACAGTACGTTAGTCCACGGCTGTAGCTACCTCTGTGTCGGCACTCGGCAGTCCATCCATAATTGTATACCACCTACCCGTGGTTTTTTTTTTTCTTTCTTCTTGATACATACTACTATAGTAGCTTACTGTAGCAGTCTGCGGTGCTGCTGAGCTGACAGTGTCCAGCAGGTCCGTCATCAGTCATCATTACCTAATAAATATATATCTACCTGTCCGGCTGCAGTACTAGTGATATTATATATACATATATATATTGATTTCATATCATTATCATCCAGTCTATATTAGCAGCAGACACAGTACGTTAGTCCACGGCTGTAGCTACCTCTGTGTCGGCACTCGGCAGTCCATCCATAATTGTATACCACCTACCCGTGGTTTTTTTTTTCTTTCTTCTTGATACATACTACTATAGTAGCTTACTGTAGCAGTCTGCGGTGCTGCTGAGCTGACAGTGTCCAGCAGGTCCGTCATCAGTCATCATTACCTAATAAATATATATCTACCTGTCCGGCTGCAGTACTAGTGATATTATATATACATATATATATTGATTTCATATCATTATCATCCAGTCTATATTAGCAGCAGACACAGTACGTTAGTCCACGGCTGTAGCTACCTCTGTGTCGGCACTCGGCAGTCCATCCATAATTGTATACCACCTACCCGTGGTTTTTTTTTCTTTCTTCTTGATACATACTACTATAGTAGCTTACTGTAGCAGTCTGCGGTGCTGCTGAGCTGACAGTGTCCAGCAGGTCCGTCATCAGTCATCATTACCTAATAAATATATATCTACCTGTCCGGCTGCAGTACTAGTGATATTATATATACATATATATATTGATTTCATATCATTATCATCCAGTCTATATTAGCAGCAGACACAGTACGTTAGTCCACGGCTGTAGCTACCTCTGTGTCGGCACTCGGCAGTCCATCCATAATTGTATACCACCTACCCGTGGTTTTTTTTTTCTTTCTTCTTGATACATACTACTATAGTAGCTTACTGTAGCAGTCTGCGGTGCTGCTGAGCTGACAGTGTCCAGCAGGTCCGTCATCAGTCATCATTACCTAATAAATATATATCTACCTGTCCGGCTGCAGTACTAGTGATATTATATATACATATATATATTGATTTCATATCATTATCATCCAGTCTATATTAGCAGCAGACACAGTACGTTAGTCCACGGCTGTAGCTACCTCTGTGTCGGCACTCGGCAGTCCATCCATAATTGTATACCACCTACCCGTGGTTTTTTCTTTTCTTTCTTCTTGATACATACTACTATAGTAGCTTACTGTAGCAGTCTGCGGTGCTGCTGAGCTGACAGTGTCCAGCAGGTCCGTCATCAGTCATCATTACCTAATAAATATATATCTACCTGTCCGGCTGCAGTACTAGTGATATTATATATACATATATATATTGATTTCATATCATTATCATCCAGTCTATATTAGCAGCAGACACAGTACGTTAGTCCACGGCTGTAGCTACCTCTGTGTCGGCACTCGGCAGTCCATCCATAATTGTATACCAACTACCCGTGTTTTTTTTTTCTTTCTTCTTGATACATACTACTATAGTAGCTTACTGTAGCAGTCTGCGGTGCTGCTGAGCTGACAGTGTCCAGCAGGTCCGTCATCAGTCATCATTACCTAATAAATATATATCTACCTGTCCGGCTGCAGTACTAGTGATATTATATATACATATATATATTGATTTCATATCATTATCATCCAGTCTATATTAGCAGCAGACACAGTACGTTAGTCCACGGCTATAGCTACCTCTGTGTCGGCACTCGGCAGTCCATCCATAATTGTATACCACCTACCCGTGGTTTTTTTTTTCTTTCTTCTTGATACATTCTACTATAGTAGCTTACTGTAGCAGTCTGCGGTGCTGCTGAGCTGACAGTGTCCAGCAGGTCCGTCATCAGTCATCATTACCTAATAAATATATATCTACCTGTCCGGCTGCAGTACTAGTGATATTATATATACATATATATATTGATTTCATATCATTATCATCCAGTCTATATTAGCAGCAGACACAGTACGTTAGTCCACGGCTGTAGCTACCTCTGTGTCGGCACTCGGCAGTCCATCCATAATTGTATACCACCTACCCGTGGTTTTTTTTTTCTTTCTTCTAGATACATACTACTATAGTAGCTTACTGTAGCAGTCTGCGGTGCTGCTGAGCTGACAGTGTCCAGCAGGTCCGTCATCAGTCATCATTACCTAATAAATATATATCTACCTGTCCGGCTGCAGTACTAGTGATATTATATATACATATATATATTGATTTCATATCATTATCATCCAGTCTATATTAGCAGCAGACACAGTACGTTAGTCCACGGCTGTAGCTACCTCTGTGTCGGCACTCGGCAGTCCATCCATAATTGTATACCACCTACCCGTGTTTTTTTTTTTTCTTTCTTCTTGATACATACTACTATAGTAGCTTACTGTAGCAGTCTGCGGTGCTGCTGAGCTGACAGTGTCCAGCAGGTCCGTCATCAGTCATCATTACCTAATAAATATATATCTACCTGTCCGGCTGCAGTACTAGTGATATTATATATACATATATATATTGATTTCATATCATTATCATCCAGTCTATATTAGCAGCAGACACAGTACGGTAGTCCACGGCTGTAGCTACCTCTGTGTCGGCACTCGGCAGTCCATCCATAATTGTATACCACCTACCCGTGTTTTTTTTTTTCTTTCTTCTTGATACATACTACTATAGTAGCTTACTGTAGCAGTCTGCGGTGCTGCTGAGCTGACAGTGTCCAGCAGGTCCGTCATCAGTCATCATTACCTAATAAATATATATCTACCTGTCCGGCTGCAGTACTAGTGATATTATATATACATATATATACTGATTTCATATCATTATCATCCAGTCTATATTAGCAGCAGACACAGTACGTTAGTCCACGGCTGTAGCTACCTCTGTGTCGGCACTCGGCAGTCCATCCATAATTGTATACCACCTACCCGTGGTTTTTTTTTCTTTCTTCTTGATACATACTACTATAGTAGCTTACTGTAGCAGTCTGCGGTGCTGCTGAGCTGACAGTGTCCAGCAGGTCCGTCATCAGTCATCATTACCTAATAAATATATATCTACCTGTCCGGCTGCAGTACTAGTGATATTATATATACATATATATATTGATTTCATATCATTATCATCCAGTCTATATTAGCAGCAGACACAGTACGTTAGTCCACGGCTGTAGCTACCTCTGTGTCGGCACTCGGCAGTCCATCCATAATTGTATACTACCTACCCGTGGTTTTTTTTTTCTTTCTTCTTGATACATACTACTATAGTAGCTTACTGTAGCAGTCTGCGGTGCTGCTGAGCTGACAGTGTCCAGCAGGTCCATCATCAGTCATCATTACCTAATAAATATATATCTACCTGTCCGGCTGCAGTACTAGTGATATTATATATACATATATATATTGATTTCATATCATTATCATCCAGTCTATATTAGCAGCAGACACAGTACGTTAGTCCACGGCTGTAGCTACCTCTGTGTCGGCACTCGGCAGTCCATCCATAATTGTATACCACCTACCCGTGGTTTTTTTTTCTTTCTTCTTGATACATACTACTACAGCAGCTTACTGTAGCAGTCTGCGGTGCTGCTGAGCTGACAGTGTCCAGCAGGTCCGTCATCAGTCATCATTACCTAATAAATATATATCTACCTGTCCGGCTGCAGTACTAGTGATATTATATATACATATATATATTGATTTCATATCATTATCATCCAGTCTATATTAGCAGCAGACACAGTACGTTAGTCCACGGCTGTAGCTACCTCTGTGTCGGCACTCGGCAGTCCATCCATAATTGTATACCACCTACCCGTGGTTTTTTTTTTCTTTCTTCTTGATACATACTACTATAGTAGCTTACTGTAGCAGTCTGCGGTGCTGCTGAGCTGACAGTGTCCAACAGGTTCGTCATCAGTCATCATTACCTAATAGATATATATCTACCTGTCCGGCTGCAGTACTAGTGATATTATATATACATATATATATTGATTTCATATCATTATCATCCAGTCTATATTAGCAGCAGACACAGTACGTTAGTCCACGGCTGTAGCTACCTCTGTGTCGGCACTCGGCAGTCCATCCATAATTGTATACCACCTACCCGTGGTTTTTTTTTTCTTTCTTCTTGATACATACTACTATAGTAGCTTACTGTAGCAGTCTGCAGTGCTGCTGAGCTGACAGTGTCCAGCAGGTCCGTCATCAGTCATCATTACCTAATAAATATATATCTACCTGTCCGGCTGCAGTACTAGTGATATTATATATACATATATATATTGATTTCATATCATTATCATCCAGTCTATATTAGCAGCAGACACAGTACGTTAGTCCACGGCTGTAGCTACCTCTGTGTCGGCACTCGGCAGTCCATCCATAATTGTATACCAACTACCCGTGGTTTTTTTTTCTTTCTTCTTGATACATACTACTATAGTAGCTTACTGTAGCAGTCTGCGGTGCTGCTGAGCTGACAGTGTCCAGCAGGTCCGTCATCAGTCATCATTACCTAATAAATATATATCTACCTGTCCGGCTGCAGTACTAGTGATATTATATATACATATATATATTGATTTCATATCATTATCATCCAGTCTATATTAGCAGCAGACACAGTACGTTAGTCCACGGCTGTAGCTACCTCTGTGTCGGCACTCGGCAGTCCATCCATAATTGTATACCACCTACCCGTGGTTTTTTTTTTCTTTCTTCTTGATACATACTACTATAGTAGCTTACTGTAGCAGTCTGCAGTGCTGCTGAGCTGACAGTGTCCAGCAGGTCCGTCATCAGTCATCATTACCTAATAAATATATATCTACCTGTCCGGCTGCAGTACTAGTGATATTATATATACATATATATATTGATTTCATATCATTATCATCCAGTCTATATTAGCAGCAGACACAGTACGGTAGTCCACGGCTGTAGCTACCTCTGTGTCGGCACTCGGCAGTCCATCCATAATTGTATACCACCTACCCGTGGTTTTTTTTTTTCTTTCTTCTTGATACATACTACTATAGTAGCTTACTGTAGCAGTCTGCGGTGCTGCTGAGCTGACAGTGTCCAGCAGGTCCGTCATCAGTCATCATTACCTAATAAATATATATCTACCTGTCCGGCTGCAGTACTAGTGATATTATATATACATATATATATTGATTTCATATCATTATCATCCAGTCTATATTAGCAGCAGACACAGTACGGTAGTCCACGGCTGTAGCTACCTCTGTGTCGGCACTCGGCAGTCCATCCATAAGTATACTAGTATCCATCCATCTCCATTGTTTACCTGAGGTGCCTTTTAGTTGTGCCTATTAAAATATGGAGAACAAAAATGTTGAGGTTCCAAAATTAGGGAAAGATCAAGATCCACTTCCACCTCGTGCTGAAGCTGCTGCCACTAGTCATGGCCGAGACGATGAAATGCCAGCAACGTCGTCTGCCAAGGCCGATGCCCAATGTCATAGTACAGAGCATGTCAAATCCAAAACACCAAATAGCAGTAAAAAAAAGGACTCCAAAACCTAAAATAAAATTGTCGGAGGAGAAGCGTAAACTTGCCAATATGCCATTTACCACACGGAGTGGCAAGGAACGGCTGAGGCCCTGGCCTATGTTCATGGCTAGTGGTTCAGCTTCACATGAGGATGGAAGCACTCAGCCTCTCGCTAGAAAAATGAAAAGACTCAAGCTGGCAAAAGCACCGCAAAGAACTGTGCGTTCTTCGAAATCCCAAATCCACAAGGAGAGTCCAATTGTGTCGGTTGCGATGCCTGACCTTCCCAACACTGGACGTGAAGAGCATGCGCCTTCCACCATTTGCACGCCCCCTGCAAGTGCTGGAAGGAGCACCCGCAGTCCAGTTCCTGATAGTCAGATTGAAGATGTCAGTGTTGAAGTACACCAGGATGAGGAGGATATGGGTGTTGCTGGCGCTGGGGAGGAAATTGACCAGGAGGATTCTGATGGTGAGGTGGTTTGTTTAAGTCAGGCACCCGGGGAGACACCTGTTGTCCGTGGGAGGAATAGGGCTGTTGACATGCCAGGTGAAAATACCAAAAAAATCAGCTCTTCGGTGTGGAAGTATTTCACCAGAAATGCGGACAACATTTGTCAAGCCGTGTGTTGCCTTTGTCAAGCTGTAATAAGTAGGGGTAAGGACGTTAACCACCTCGGAACATCCTCCCTTATACGTCACCTGCAGCGCATTCATAATAAGTCAGTGACAAGTTCAAAAACTTTGGGCGACAGCGGAAGCAGTCCACTGACCAGTAAATCCCTTCCTCTTGTAACCAAGCTCACGCAAACCACCCCACCAACTCCCTCAGTGTCAATTTCCTCCTTCCCCAGGAATGCCAATAGTCCTGCAGGCCATGTCACTGGCAATTCTGACGAGTCCTCTCCTGCCTGGGATTCCTCCGATGCATCCTTGAGTGTAATGCCTACTGCTGCTGGCGCTGCTGTTGTTGCTGCTGGGAGTCGATCGTCATCCCAGAGGGGAAGTCGTAAGCCCACTTGTACTACTTCCAGTAAGCAATTGACTGTCCAACAGTCCTTTGCGAGGAAGATGAAATATCACAGCAGTCATCCTGCTGCAAAGCGGATAACTGAGGCCTTGACAACTATGTTGGTGTTAGACGTGCGTCCGGTATCCGCCGTTAGTTCACAGGGAACTAGACAATTTATTGAGGCAGTGTGCCCCCGTTACCAAATACCATCTAGGTTCCACTTCTCTAGGCAGGCGATACCGAGAATGTACACGGACGTCAGAAAAAGACTCACCAGTGTCCAAAAAAATGCAGTGTTACCCAATGTCCACTTAACCACGGACATGTGGACAAGTGGAGCAGGGCAAGGTCAGGACTATATGACTGTGACAGCCCTCTGGGTAGATGTATGGACTCCCGCCGCAAGAACAGCAGCGGCGGCACCAGTAGCAGCATCTCGCAAACGCCAACTCTTTCCTAGGCAGGCTACGCTTTGTATCACCGCTTTCCAGAATACGCACACAGCTGAAAACCTCTTACGGCAACTGAGGAAGATCATCGCGGAATGGCTTACCCCAATTGGACTCTCCTGTGGATTTTTGGCATCGGACAACGCCAGCAATATTGTGTGTGCATTAAATATGGGCAAATTCCAGCACGTCCCATGTTTTGCACATACCTTGAATTTGGTGGTGCAGAATTTTTTAAAAAACGACAGGGGCGTGCAAGAGATGCTGTCGGTGGCCAGAAGAATTGCGGGACACTTTCGGCGTACAGGCACCACGTACAGAAGACTGGAGCACCACCAAAAACAACTGAACCTGCCCTGCCATCATCTGAAGCAAGAAGTGGTAACGAGGTGGAATTCAACCCTCTATATGCTTCAGAGGTTGGAGGAGCAGCAAAAGGCCATTCAAGCCTATACAATTGAGCACGATATAGGAGGTGGAATGCACCTGTCTCAAGCGCAGTGGAGAATGATTTCAACGTTGTGCAAGGTTCTGCTGCCCTTTGAACTTGCCACACGTGAAGTCAGTTCAGACACTGCCAGCCTGAGTCAGGTCATTCCCCTCATCAGGCTTTTGCAGAAGAAGCTGGAGACATTGAAGGAGGAGCTAACACGGAGCGATTCCGCTAGGCATGTGGGACTTGTGGATGGAGCCCTTAATTCGCTTAACAAGGATTCACGGGTGGTCAATCTGTTGAAATCAGAGCACTACATTTTGGCCACCGTGCTCGATCCTAGATTTAAAGCCTACCTTGGATCTCTCTTTCCGGCAGACACAAGTCTGCTGGGGTTGAAAGACCTGCTGGTGAGAAAATTGTCAAGTCAAGCGGAACGCGACCTGTCAACATCTCCTCCTTCACATTCTCCCGCAACTGGGGGTGCGAGGAAAAGGCTCAGAATTCCGAGCCCACCCGCTGGCGGTGATGCAGGGCAGTCTGGAGCGACTGCTGATGCTGACATCTGGTCCGGACTGAAGGACCTGACAACGATTACGGACATGTCGTCTACTGTCACTGCATATGATTCTCTCCCCATTGAAAGAATGGTGGAGGATTATATGAGTGACCGCATCCAAGTAGGCACGTCACACAGTCCGTACTTATACTGGCAGGAAAAAGAGGCAATTTGGAGGCCCTTGCACAAACTGGCTTTATTCTACCTAAGTTGCCCTCCCACAAGTGTGTACTCCGAAAGAGTGTTTAGTGCCGCCGCTCACCTTGTCAGCAATCGGCGTACGAGGTTACATCCAGAAAATGTGGAGAAGATGATGTTCATTAAAATGAATTATAATCAATTCCTCCGTGGAGACATTGACCAGCAGCAATTGCCTCCACAAAGTACACAGGGAGCTGAGATGGTGGATTCCAGTGGGGACGAATTGATAATCTGTGAGGAGGGGGATGTACACGGTGATATATCGGAGGATGATGATGAGGTGGACATCTTGCCTCTGTAGAGCCAGTTTGTGCAAGGAGAGATTAATTGCTTCTTTTTTGGTGGGGGTCCAAACCATCCCGTCATTTCAGTCACAGTCGTGTGGCAGACCCTGTCACTGAAATGATGGGTTGGTTAAAGTGTGCATGTCCTGTTTATACAACATAAGGGTGGGTGGGAGGGCCCAAGGACAATTCCATCTTGCACCTCTTTTTTCTTAAATTTTTCTTTGCGTCATGTGCTGTTTGGGGAGTGTTTTTTGGAAGGGCCATCCTGCGTGACACTGCAGTGCCACTCCTAGATGGGCCCGGTGTTTGTGTCGGCCACTAGGGTCGCTTATCTTACTCACACAGCTACCTCATTGCGCCTCTTTTTTTCTTTGCGTCATGTGCTGTTTGTGGAGTGTTTTTTGGAAGGGCCATCCTGCGTGACACTGCAGTGCCACTCCTAGATGGGCCCGGTGTTTGTGTCGGCCACTAGGGTCGCTTATCTTACTCACACAGCTACCTCATTGCGCCTCTTTTTTTCTTTGCGTCATGTGCTGTTTGGGGAGTGTTTTTTGGAAGGGCCATCCTGCGTGACACTGCAGTGCCACTCCTAGATGGGCCCGGTGTTTGTGTCGGCCACTAGGGTCGCTTATCTTACTCACACAGCTACCTCATTGCGCCTCTTTTTTTCTTTGCGTCATGTGCTGTTTGGGGAGTGTTTTTTGGAAGGGCCATCCTGCGTGACACTGCAGTGCCACTCCTAGATGGGTCAGGTGTTTGTGTCGGCCACTAGGGTCGCTTAGCTTAGTCATCCAGCGACCTCGGTGCAAATTTTAGGACTAAAAATAATATTGTGAGGTGTGAGGTATTCAGAATAGACTGAAAATGAGTGGAAATTATGGTTTTTGAGGTTAATAATACTTTGGGATCAAAATGACCCCCAAATTCTATGATTTAAGCTGTTTTTTAGGTTTTTTTGAAAAAAACACCCGAATCCAAAACACACCCGAATCCGACAAAAAAAATTCGGTGAGGTTTTGCCAAAACGCGGTCGAACCCAAAACACGGCCGCGGAACCGAACCCAAAACCAAAACACAAAACCCGAAAAATTTCCGGCGCTCATCTCTAGTATATAGTAGGAGGACAGTGCAGAATTTTGCTGACCACCAGTATATATATAGCAGTACGGTACAGTAGTCCACTGCTCTACCTCTGTGTCATCAAGTATACTATGCATCCATACCTGTGCTGCATTTTAGTTGTGCGCAGTATATAGTAGGAGTACAGTGCAGAATTTTGCTGACCACCAGTATATATGTAGCAGTACGGTACAGTAGTCCACTGCTCTACGTCTGTGTGATTAAGTATACTATGCATCCATACCTGTGCTGCATTTTAGTTGTGCACAGTATATAGTAGGAGGACAGTGCAGAATATTGCTGACCACCAGTATATATATAGCAGTATGGTACAGTAGTCCACTGCTCTACCTCTGTGTCGTCAAGTATACTATGCATCCATACCTGTGCAGCATTTTAGTTGTGCGCAGTATATAGTAGGAGGACAGTGCAGAATTTTGCTGACCACCAGTGTATATATATAGCAGTACGGTACAGTAGTCCACTGCTCTTCCTCTGTGTCATCAAGTATACTATGCATCCATACCTGTGCTGCATTTTAGTTGTGCGCAGTATATAGTAGGAGGACAGTGCAGAATTTTGCTGACCACCAGTATATATGTAGCAGTACGGTACAGTAGTCCACTGCTCTACGTCTGTGTCATCAAGTATACTATGCATCCATACCTGTGCTGCATTTTAGTTGTGCACAGTATATAGTAGGAGGACAGTGCAGAATATTGCTGACCACCAGTATATATATAGCAGTATGGTACAGTAGTCCACTGCTCTACCTCTGTGTCGTCAAGTATACTATGCATCCATACCTGTGCTGCATTTTAGTTGTGCGCAGTATATAGTAGGAGGACAGTGCAGAATTTTGCTGACCACCAGTATATATATAGCAGTACGGTACAGTAGTCCACTGCTCTACCTCTGTGTCATCAAGTATACTATGCATCCATACCTGTGCTGCATTTTAGTTGTGTGCAATATATAGTAGGAGGACAGTGCAGAATTTTGCTGACCACCAGTATATATGTAGCAGTACGGTACAGCAGTCCACTGCTCTACGTCTGTGTTGTCAAGTATACTATACATCCATATTTGTGCTGCATTTTAGTTGTGCACAGTATATAGTAGGAGGACACTGCAGAATTTTGCTGACCACCAGTATATATATAGCAGTATTGTACAGTAGTCCACTGCTCTACCTCTGTGTCGTCAAGTATACTATGCATCCATACCTGTGCTGCATTTTAGTTGTGCGCAGTATATAGTAGGAGGACAGTGCAGAATTTTGCTGACCACCAGTATATATATATAGCAGTACGGTACAGTAGTCCACTGCTCTACCTCTGTGTCGTCAAGTATACTATCCATCCATACCTGTGCTGCATTTTAGTTGTGCGCAGTATATAGTAGGAGGACACTGCAGAATTTTGCTGACCACCAGTATATATTAAGCAGTACGGTACAGTAGTCCACTGCTCTACCTCTGTGTCATCAAGTATACTATGCATCCATACCTGTGCTGCATTTTAGTTGTGCGCAGTATATAGTTGGAGTACAGTGCAGAATTTTGCTGACCACCAGTATATATGTAGCAGTACGGTACAGTAGTCCACTGCTCTACGTCTGTGTGATTAAGTATACTATGCATCCATACCTGTGCTGCATTTTAGTTGTGCACAGTATATAGTAGGAGGACAGTGCAGAATATTGCTGACCACTAGTATATATATAGCAGTATGGTACAGTAGTCCACTGCTCTACCTCTGTGTCGTCAAGTATACTATGCATCCATACCTGTGCAGCATTTTAGTTGTGCGCAGTATATAGTAGGAGGACAGTGCAGAATTTTGCTGACCACCAGTATATATATAGCAGTACGGTACAGTAGTCCACTGCTCTACCTCTGTGTCATCAAGTATACTATGCATTCATACCTGTGCTGCATTTTAGTTGTGCGCAGTATATAGTAGGAGTACAGTGCAGAATTTTGCTGACCACCAGTATATATGTAGCAGTACGGTACAGTAGTCCACTGCTCTACGTCTGTGTTGTCAAGTATACTATGCATCCATATTTGTGCTGCATTTTAGTTGTGCACAGTATATAGTAGGAGGACAGTGCAGAATTTTGCTGACCACCAGTATATATATAGCAGTACGGTACAGTAGTCCACTGCTCTACCTCTGTGTCGTCAAGTATACTATGCATCCATACCTGTGCTGCATTTTAGTTGTGCGCAGTATATAGTAGGAGTACAGTGCAGAATTTTGCTGACCACCAGTATATATATAGCAGTACGTTACAGTAGTCCACTGCTCTACCTCTGTGTAGTCAAGTATACTATGCATCCATACCTGTGCTGCATTTTACTTGTGCGCAGTATATAGTAGGAGGACAGTTCCGAATTTTGCTGACCACCAGTATATATTAAGCAGTACGGTACAGTAGTCCACTGCTCTACCTCTGTGTAGTCAAGTATACTATGCATCCATACCTGTGCTGCATTTTACTTGTGCGCAGTATATAGTAGGAGGACAGTGCAGAATTTTGCTGACCACCAGTATATATATAGCAGTACGGTACAGTAGTCCACTGCTCTACCTCTGTGTCGTCAAGTATACTATGCATCCATACCTGTGCTGCATTTTAGTTGTGCGCAGTATATAGTAGGAGTACAGTGCAGAATTTTGCTGACCACCAGTATATATATAGCAGTACGTTACAGTAGTCCACTGCTCTACCTCTGTGTAGTCAAGTATACTATGCATCCATACCTGTGCTGCATTTTACTTGTGCGCAGTATATAGTAGGAGGACAGTTCAGAATTTTGCTGACCACCAGTATATATTAAGCAGTACGGTACAGTAGTCCACTGCTCTACCTCTGTGTCATCAAGTATACTATGCATCCATACCTGTGCTGCATTTTAGTTGTGCGCAGTATATAGTAGGAGTACAGTGCAGAATGTTGCTGACCACCAGTATATATGTAGCAGTACGGTACAGTAGTCCACTGCTCTACCTCTGTGTCATCAAGTATACTATGCATCCATACCTGTGCTGCATTTTAGTTGTGCACAGTATATAGTAGGAGGACAGTGCAGAATATTGCTGACCACCAGTATATATATAGAAGTATGGTACAGTAGTCCACTGCTCTACCTCTGTGTCATAAAGTATACTATGCATCCATACCTGTGCTGCATTTTAGTTGTGCGCAGTATATAGTAGGAGGACAGTGCAGAATTTTGCTGACCACTAGTATATATATAGCAGTACGGTACAGTAGTCCACTGCTCTACCTCTGTGTCATCAAGTATACTATGCATCCATACCTGTGCTGCATTTGAGGTGTGTGCAGTATATAGTAGGAGTACAGTGCAGAATTTTGCTGACCACCAGTATATATGTAGCAGTACGGTACAGTAGTCCACTGCTCTACGTCTGTGTTGTCAAGTATACTATACATCCATATTTGTGCTGCATTTTAGTTGTGCACAGTATATAGTAGGAGGACAGTGCAGAATTTTGCTGACCACCAGTATATATATAGCAGTATTGTACAGTAGTCCACTGCTCTACCTCTGTGTCGTCAAGTATACTATGCATCCATACCTGTGCTGCATTTTAGTTGTGCGCAGTATATAGTAGGAGGACAGTGCAGAATTTTGCTGACCACCAGTATATATATAGCAGTACGGTACAGTAGTCCACTGCTCTACCTTTGTGTCGTCAAGTATACTATCCATCCATACCTGTGCTGCATTTTAGTTGTGCGCAGTATATAGTAGGAGGACATTGCAGAATTTTGCTGACCACCAGTATATATTAAGCAGTACGGTACAATAGTCCACTGCTCTACCTCTGTGTCATCAAGTATACTATGCATCCATACCTGTGCTGCATTTTAGTTGTGCGCAGTATATAGTAGGAGTACAGTGCAGAATTTTGCTGACCACCAGTATATATGTAGCAGTACGGTACAGTAGTCCACTGCTCTACCTCTGTGTCATCAAGTATACTATGCATCCATACCTGTGCTGCATTTTAGTTGTGCGCAGTATATAGTAGGAGGACAGTGCAGAATTTTGCTGACCACCAGTATATATATAGCAGTACGGTACAGTAGTCCACTGCTCTACCTCTGTGTCATCAAGTATACTATGCATCCATACCTGTGCTGCATTTTAGTTGTGCGCAGTATATAGTAGGAGTACAGTGCAGAATTTTGCTGACCACCAGTATATATGTAGCAGTACGGTACAGTAGTCCACTGCTCTACGTCTGTGTTGTCAAGTATACTATGCATCCATATTTGTGCTGCATTTTAGTTGTGCGCAGTATATAGTAGGAGTACAGTGCAGAATGTTGCTGACCACCAGTATATATGTAGCAGTACGGTACAGTAGTCCACTGCTCTACCTCTGTGTCATCAAGTATACTATGCATCCATACCTGTGCTGCATTTTAGTTGTGCACAGTATATAGTAGGAGGACAGTGCAGAATATTGCTGACCACCAGTATATATATAGAAGTATGGTACAGTAGTCCACTGCTCTACCTCTGTGTCATCAAGTATACTATGCATCCATACCTGTGCTGCATTTGAGGTGTGTGCAGTATATAGTAGGAGTACAGTGCAGAATTTTGCTGACCACCAGTATATATGTAGCAGTACGGTACAGTAGTCCACTGCTCTACGTCTGTGTTGTCAAGTATACTATACATCCATATTTGTGCTGCATTTTAGTTGTGCACAGTATATAGTAGGAGGACAGTGCAGAATTTTGCTGACCACCAGTATATATATAGCAGTATTGTACAGTAGTCCACTGCTCTACCTCTGTGTCGTCAAGTATACTATGCATCCATACCTGTGCTGCATTTTAGTTGTGCGCAGTATATAGTAGGAGGACAGTGCAGAATTTTGCTGACCACCAGTATATATATAGCAGTACGGTACAGTAGTCCACTGCTCTTCCTCTGTGTAGTCAAGTATACTATGCATCCATACCTGTGCTGCATTTTACTTGTGCGCAGTATATAGTAGGCGGACAGTGCAGAATTTTGCTGACCACCAGTATATATAGCAGTACAGTACAGTACAGTACAGTAGTCCATTGCTCTACCTCTGTATCGTCAAGTATACTATCCATATGTGTGCTGCATGTGCTGTTTGGGGACTATTTTTTAAATCGGCCATCCTGTCTGATACTGCAATGCCACTCCTAGATGGGCCAGGTGTTTGTGTCGGCCACTTGGGTCGCTTAGCTTAACCATCCAGCGACCTTGGTGCAGCTCTTTTTTTCTTTGCATCACGTGCTGTTTGGGGACTATTTTTTAAATCGCCCATCCTGTCTGACACTGCAGTGCCACTCCTAGATGGGCCAGGTGTTTGTGTCGGCCACTTGGGTCACTTCGCTTAGCCATCCAGCGACCTTGGTGCACCTATTTTTTTCTTTGCATCATGTGCTGTTTGGGGACTATTTTTTAAATCGCCCATCCTGTCTGACACTGCAGTGCCACTCCTAGATGGGCCAGGTGTTTGTGTCGGGCACTTGGGTCGCTTAGCTTAGCCATCCAGCGACCTTGGTGCACCTCTTTTTTTCTTTGCATCATGTGCTGTTTGGGGACTATTTTTTAAATCGGCCATCCTGTCTGACACTGCAGTGCCACTCCTAGATGGGCCAGGTGTTTGTGTCGGCCACTTGGGTC